>NC_140590.1:424441096-425936929 GCF_964204655.1 Triturus cristatus | reverse complement strand
TTTCATACCAAAAAGCGGGAGGGGCACAGACATAGACATTGGAATAATTTACATCAACCAGCTGTTAAAGCTAAACACCGACAGCTGTCAAGAGATACAGAGTTAGACCTTGGCCTAGGGGCGCTTCAGACCTTCTTTACCCCTCATGAAGTCTTCCTGTGCAGCTGAAATGAGATGAGGCAGCACAGCAGGTGACTCTGTAAAAGTTAAGCTGTGTGTCTGGTGTGATAATAGTGCTGGATAAAACATCAGCGTGCACAACTTTGTGTTTAATATTCGCGTCATCCGACCCCCACTCAAAAAACGGGCATGTCTTTGTTTGACCAGAAACTGTTGGGATGCCGAGGTAATCCTTAAAAAACAGGACTCTCCGAACAAAACCAGGATGTCTGTTCACCCTACCCAGAGGCTCAAAGGAAAGTAGTTCTTTCACTTTTATCACACTCGTGCTACAAATACTGTGTATTTCATCACGAATCAGTGAACTTTGCAGGGGGAGCCTCTGGTTCATCTAAAATTGATGGTTTAGAGGACAGGTTTGACGTTTCAGGGTTGTTCTGAGGCAGTTTCCTCGTCCATTCTGGCCATTAGGAGACCATCCACTAGGGTGTCCTATGCTGAGTATCCTTTGGGTTGGTTTTGGAAGCCGCAGTTATTGCCCATTTCTTCCTCTCTTCCTCAAATTCTTCAGTTCCTACAGGATGGCTTTTCCTTGGGGCTTTGCCCTTCGACTTTTAAGCTGCAATGGGCAGATATTAGAGCATTTTGGGCTTCTTGGTGGAATTTGGAGGATACGCAGGGGCTAGAGCAGAAATTGTTAAAGAGGTTTTCGAATATTCACCCAAAAGTATCTCCGGTTTGTCCTTTCCGGGATCTCCTCTAATCTTGCAGCTTCACGGTACCCACCTTTTGAGCCTCTCCATTCCAATGATATAAATCTGTTACTATAAAGTTGTGTTTTCTGGTGGCCTTTTCCTCAGCAAGAAGATTGGGGAAATTGGGTGCCCTATCCTTCAGGGCCCCATTCCTGAGGATTTTTGAGGATAGGATGGTTTTGAGAAAAGGACCAGGTTTTGTTCCCAAAGTAAACTCTTCCTTTCATGCTTAGCAGGTAGTTATTCTGCCTGTTTTTTGTCCAAATCCTCAATCTGCTGATGAGATTATCCTTCATGCTCTTTATGTAGGTAGAGCTGTTCTGATGTACCTAGAGAGGGTTGAGGTCTTAGACAGGATTCTTCTTTATTTGTCAATTTCGGTCCTGCCAGTAAGCGGGTACCGAGCATTTTCCTGGTCGGCCGTCGGGGTGGGGGACGTTTTTAGACCCCCTGGTTGGACGTTTCTGTTTTCACAGCGTAGCTGCAGTATCGGCCCCCAGCAACAAAAGCAGTACAAAGCTTTCCTTCCGCTAGCAAAAGGGGGGCCGGCCGAGGACCTCTTTGTCAGGGCCGGTTTCGATTCCCAATTGGGCCGTGGTCTCATGCCAGCCACACAGACCTTGAGCAGGTGGATTTGTTCTCTTATTTCTTTGGCTTATTCTCAGTTTGCTGTTCCCTCTCCTTTGGGGAAACTGGCCAGGCCAAGTCGGGTTGTCAGCTTCTCTAGCGTCTGAGAGCCTTTTTGTCTGAGATTTGTAGGGTGGCCATTTGGGCAATGCAGTCTACTTTTATTAAACATTACAGGGTCTCTCAAGGTCCTGCAGAGGAGAATGTTTTTAATTTCTAAGGTTTTGTCTGAGGTGAAGTAAACATAGTCTTCTTTATGGTAATTTTGAGGGACGATGCAGAGGGAAAATTAAATAAGTAATTTTTCCTCAGCATCGTCCCTCAAAATCCCCCCCAACCCGGCCCCACTGCCCCACCGCTGTTAACTGCAGGGCTTGCGGCTGCCCTAACCCAGCACCTAGACGTGGGTGCAATTACCAAATAGCACCGGATTCACAGCAGAGACGCCTTTTATAGTTGTCCTATTCATTTTTAGCATGGCTTTTCTGCCTCTTATTACTTTATCAGCCAGATACAATCTAGTAAAGTTTGAGAACACATTTTAAAGTACTTTCTTTTTATATTTACTCTTTTTAAGTAACTAATGGTAAGGGTGGAAAAATACTAGCTTTTAGTGATTTTCCTAATGTTTGTACTGGCAGGAATGCTGGCCATGCCAGCAAAAAACAACGGCCAGATGGCACCCCTAATATATGCATCCCTGATCCTTCCAGCACACACAAGGATTCCTCCAGATCAGGTGAGGCCAGGGCTTCGAGGTGCTTTGAAATAAGTGCCAAAACGGACCCCTATATTCACGTCAGTGGAGGTGGCTGCCACTCAATAGGAAGGGTAGCCTTTGCCCCAAATTGAAGGTGGATGAAGAGGGAAAATAGGTGAAATAAGGAAAGGAGCCAAATGGTTTGACTTTTGAATAGTGCATACTGTCAACTCGGTCGTCTTTAAGTGTCAGGGTGAATTGAGTGCGTACATTTGTTGTCATGGTGAGTCACAATTTACTTTCTTTAGATTTGAGTGTAAGATTCTCATATTGCCTGCCAGTAAGTCACAAAATATGTTAAGAAAACATGCACATCCAATCCTGGGCCTCTCAGCAGAGTGTACAGTTCCATATTTGCCAGGTTTAATTGTGATTCTGTAATGTAGGAAGGAGGTATGCAGGTGATGAAATATTGATAAAAGGAAAAGAAAATGCTGTGTTTAGTGGTGAGGAGAGAGAGAGAGAGGGCATGTGTTCTAGTTTGTGGGTGTAAAAGAGCACAGTGAAGGGGAGGCGAAACAAGGATGCAGAAGGACAGAGCAAAGACAGAATAAAAGGACAATCATGAAAATAGATAGTGTGAGAGATGGAAGATGTCAGAAAGGAGTGAAATTATGAGAAGGGGAAAATGGGATTGATTGATATACTCCAAAGACAAACTCTTCTAGACCTTAGTAATACCTTATTCACATTCTTAAATTTTCAGAATCGAAACACATCTGACCATTCATAACAGAATCGTTGTTATTCATTTATCTGGTACTGCTAACAAGTATGGGTGAAGCCAGCGGGTCAGGCTTGTTTTAGATGTATGTTCATTGATGTGTGATACGCCTGGGTAAAGCAACAGAATTCCTGCAGCGAGGCAACCAAATACTAGTCAGGGGGCATGCAGTGTGAAGCCCAGAATTTCACTTACTATATGTTGTAAGGCACATTTCTTGGAAAGAATTCATGGGTTGGCAGTAATTTCCATCACGTAGCCGCCTGCTGGCTTTCTAGATCACACATCAGAGGCCTTTTAGGGGATTATAGGAAGGAACCCTTTTGCACTGATGCAAAATACTTCAATGCTGCAAAAAACATACAGAGGTGGTCTATCTTTGTCCTGACTTGAAGTTTTTTTTTTTGAGAATAGTAATCATCAGACTTGAAGAGGAAGAGAAAAAAAGGAAGAAGCTATTGAAGGGGAGAATAAAGTTAGGAAAACATTGATAAAGGGAGTAAGCAGGACTGAAAAAGAGGTCTGGAAGTGCAGGGTGGTGGAAAACAGAGGCAGTCCTGGCATTCTGCAGCGCAGGTAGCAGGCTCCTAAGAAAAATAATAAAATACAAATTATACTTCAAATTAACCTGGCCCGTTAACAAAAAAGAGAAATCTCATAGTCAAGGCCTCAAGAATTTAACACTCTCTTATGAAATTTCAAAATCCAGGCTTCCTCTTCAAACTGCCCACAACAGTCATTATTGCGCATGGTGCCAATATTCAAATGTTTTTCATGTGCCATTCGTGCAGAGACAATCTGCACATATCTGAACTATTAAAAGTATCCTTTTGATCAAGAATACAGATAGCAAAAATATCTATCATCTGGATTCCATTAAATGTTTGTCTCTAGCTCCGGACTATATGATCTCATTATGTAGCGCTGCTCAGAGTGTGATGTTTGCATGTATGTGCTGGGATGTATGTGTACCTGTTCATGGTACATGGCATGTAGGCCTATGGGTTCTACTTTGGATTTCCAGGGTCTGCAAAGGCTAGTTGAAGATGTTGCAGCGCCAGCATGTTAAAACTTTATTATACACTTACTCTCTTTTCTACTCTAACCATACTGGGCCCTTTATGATTAGTCAATCGGTAGCATTCCATCACAAAGGCAATAATCCTCTGATGACTCTTTCTCCGCCGATAGGAGGGGTGGAAATTAGGGTGGCAAAAACACCACATTAGCTATCCAATGAGGACCATTAATTGACAGCTAACTCACAAATTTGAGATCGAATTTAGGCACACCATTCTCATGACCATGCTGTAGAAATAAATAGCAACAGGGAGACCCAACCTCCTGAAGAAGTTAAGTTGGACTGGAATTATGCAGACTAAAAGCTCTGTAACAGAAACACAGAATAAAAGAAGTAATACTTGGGGCCTCATGTAGGTAGCGAAATACCGGTCGGTAACGGCCGAAATTCGGTAAATATCCCGTTACCGACCAGTATATAGACAAGTGAGATGTAGGAGACCAAAAACCATTTTTCGGTAAATATGAAGCGGTAAATACCGATTCATAATTACCGAATACATATTAACCGAATCGGTAAATATGAAGTGGTAAATATGAATCGGTAAACATGAAGTGGTAAATATGAAGTGGTAAAACAGAAATTGACATGTAGGTAAAATCGGTAATGAAGAAATCCATGAAAATCGGTAATTAAGAGTCGGTAATTAACACTGAGTGAAAGCAGGTGGTAACCATCAACAGACCATATAAGCAATCCCAAAATGCAACAGCGTGGACAACATGGCCGCTCTGTATGTCATTGCAAGGCGCCTACGTCTACAGGCAGCAGGTCTGAGGATATGGAGACGGGAGGAACAAATCTACAGACAGCGCATCACACTCTTCCAACTGACTGAGGCTGAGATACATGAAAGGTACAGGCTACACCCCCAAACCATCATGGACCTGATAAGGGACCTGCACCCACTCCTGGACCAGCCAACAAGAAGGGCGCATGCCATACCACCACATGTGCAGGTGCTCTGCAGCCTACATCTACTGGCATCCGGCAGTTATCAGGTGGTGATAGCTGCGGTGGGTGGTGTATCCCAGAGTTGCCTGTCCCGTTTCTTCAGGAAGTTCCTGGATGCCATGATGCAGAGAATGCACCACTACATCAGCTTCCCAAACACACAGGCTGAACTGCAGAAAACTAAAACTGACTTTTATCACATGGCACAGTTCCCCCATGTCATTGGCTGTATTGATGGCACACACATCCCAATCTGCCCACCAGCTGACACAGAGCACATCTACAGGAACAGAAAGTCCACCCACTCCATCAATGTGCAGGTGATCTGTGATGCAGGGAACATCATCATTGATATTGTAGCGAAGTTTCCTGGGAGCACCCACGACTCTTACATCTTCCAGAACAGTGGGATCTACACACGACTGATTGCCGGAGAATTTGGAGAGGGATACCTGCTAGGTAAGTAACAGTGACGCCCCATGAAACCTGCAAATCAGAGTGTATAGAGGCATGTGACTGATGGTTCCCTTTTACTCACCTAGGCGACAGTGCATATGCCTGCCGGTCATTCATCCTCACTCCCTACCTACACCCATCAACCCAGAGTGAGAGACGATACAACGTGGCACATAAATCAACACGCAATGTGGTGGAGCGCACGTTTGGACTACTGAAAAGCAGGTTCCGCTGCCTCCACAAGAGCGGAGGCGCACGCCAGTACACACCCATCAACTGCTGCAAGATCATTGCCACTTGTGCAATGCTGCACAACCTTGCCACGAAGAAAGGTACAGATGTGGAACTAACACATTTTGAGGACAACGAGGATGAGTCAGGCCAGCCAGAGGGCAACGCAGCTAGAGTGCCAACTGCAATAGATGGGAGAGAGAGACGGGCAGAGATCACATGCAACTATTTCTGAGTAAGTAAGGGGACACAGCCAGTTGTGGTATGTCATGACGTAGTTTTAATGCGGCACTACGCCATGAACACAAGATCAAGCCAATCTGGCAACATAGCATATATACAAGGAGTAAGTCCAGGGTTACGTCACCCATTGGGAAGTGGCTACGCAGGGCTGCATCAATGTTTGCGCATACGCGCTGCAGTGTTGGATGGCACGGCTTGAGCATCCTCACTAGAGCCAACCCCAAGCCGCCTGCTGCTCCTGCATGCTTCTGGGACAGGGGGTGTGATGCTGCTCCTGCTGCTGGTGTCGATGCTCTCCGCAGCATCCCCTGCAGCAGTTGTCGCCGCCTGACTAGTTAATAGCACCTCTAGTGCACTTGTCACCTGCACCATCCCCCGAGACACGTCGCTGCAGCAGTGTGTCAGGCCCTCCTGCATCGACACAGAGCGCCGGCAGAGTAGAGAAGTGGCAGTTGCCAGACGGTTGAGTGCCCTGGTGGTAGTGTCCCTCCTCTGCCGTTCCCGGCGCCGTGCATCTATGTCAGCATCTAATTTGCTGCACAACTGCTGGATTGACTGGGACATGTCCCGAATGCCCGCTGCCATTGCGCTGATGTTATTGTCCATGTTGACTAATGTAGATTTCATGAACCGCATATGCCTCTGGACTGACATGACTGCTTTTGTTTGCAGGCGCTGTTGTTTTAACATTTGGCCCTCGAGACCCGAGAAGACACCATGGCTGTCAATGCTTGCTGGTGGACTCTGGTCACGCGACCTGCGGCGCCCTCTTGCACCCGTCTGTGCTGCCTGTGAGGTGTAGGGCACAGTGGCATGGCTCCCATTCTGGGGCATAGTGATTTGCTCAGGGCCCCTGCTGTCGTCAGACGAGGTGTCTAAGGCTCGCAGCCTGGCGGCAGGACGCCTCCTCATTCTCACACCTGCAGGCGGTGATGTGGCCGGTGACTCAAACATGAGTGGCGATGCTGGCTCTGGGTGAGGTGATGCTGGCTCCGGTTGAGGTGATGCTGGCTCTGGGTGAGGCGAGGCTGCCTGTGTTGGTGGTGCGGCTGCCTGTGGCCCTGCTCCCTGGGCTGAACTTGTGCTGGCCAGAGGTGATCTTTGTGGCCGGTGTGCCCTCTCTCCTGCAGCATGCCCTGTCCTGCGTGGTGTCACATCTGTGGACAGAAATGCAACATCGGCTCAGTGTCCCCGAAGGGCTGCATTGCAAGCATCACAATAAATCATGTCACACTCCAATTTGTCCTCTGCTTCCTTGTGCCTCATGTGTGTGACATGCCTTGTTGCCCTGTGCTATTTACTTCATGGTTGGGGTTTCCCTGACTACATCTCCCAGAATGCATTGCCTGTCTGCACTAACACATGGACTGGAGTGGGATACTCATTTCACAATGGGGGATGTGGGATAGGGGTAGGAGGGGCTACATTGCTGTGCATTCGTCTTACCTTGTTGGGTGGCGGCTCTGGCAGAGCTGTCAGCATCCCCAAGACCCACGACGCTCTCTTGCTCGATTGTGGCCCCCACCAGCTCCTCCAGTTCGGTGAGGGCAGGTGCCCTGTTGGTTCCACCTCCAGTCTGGCTGGCCTCCTTCAGGATTTCCCCCATCTTCCTCTTGGTTACAATCCTCAGGTCATACCAGCGCTTTTTGAGGACCTCTATGTCCCTGTGGGTCACTCCCACAGCATTGACCTGCGCCTGGATGGCCAGCCAAATGTTGCGCTTTTCAGCCTCAAGCACTTGCAGGGACTGCCTCCCAAACAGCTTCTGGTGCTGCTTCACCACCTCCTCCACCAGCACCTGGAGTTCCTTGGGGCTGAATTTCAGCTTCCTCCTCCTTTCCCCTCCATCTCTCTGTGTCCTCTGGCTGGACATGATGTTATTTTTTCCGCACAAACAGGCACTGGCTCCCTGCCTCTCCTCTGCACTCCAAGCCTCTCCAGGGTCTGGGTGTGGCCACTTCCAGGTTGGGTGGGGTGTGGTTGCACAGGATTGCCTATTTCATCAAGTCATGTGATTTATTTTTCCGATTCGGTAAATACCGATTCGGTATTTTCCGAATCGGTAAATACCACCGCGGTATTTACCGATTTGGTGAATTCCGAATCTTGATTACCGAATGTTACCGATTCGGTAATTGTTACCGAATTTTTACCTACATATAACTTACCGATTCTTAAATACCGATTCGGTACGGCTCGGTATTTAAGAAGCGGTAATATTTATTTACCTACATGAGGCCCTAGATGTTCTAACAGAGCTCGCTGATTTTCCCAGGGGCGTAACTTCAGGGGGGTGCTTGGGGTGTTACACCCCCCCAATAAATATATTTTCTGATAAATAGTCGGCTACAAGCGCTTTCATTCGGGTATTGTCAGAGGCCAGTCAGATTTCACCTGGGATTTTTACATACACACAGACAAAAACGTGCACACAATGTCTCCCTCTCTGTTTTGAAAGTCCACACAAATATTGGTTACTTTACATAATATTGTGTTTTCTCTTTAAGCACTCCTACCATGTCTCATTCCTCTCCTTTGCCACTGCCCCTTAGCCCCCTCTCATGTACCCTGCTTGTCGTATAAGGTATTTAAACATTATATGCCAGCCTGATTGTCGGAAAATCTGAAGCTCACACCCCCCTGTCTTAGTGACCAAGCTATGCCCCTAGATTCTTATTTAAGATTTTTTTTTAATTTTTTTTTTTATAGAGCTCGAATGCCCAGAGGCGTCTTGGCGCTGCTGCTGTCTTGCACGGTGCTGAAGGGGAATGGTTGCTGCTGTTTAATAGCACATGAACAGCCAGGTTTTTATTAACTACCGAAAGGTCATGAAGTCAGAGCATTTCTTTAGGGCCAACGGTAGGCCGTTCCACAGTGAAGCTGCTTTCAGAAGGAAGCTCCTGCTGCCCCAGGTAGTGCGCTTTGCTCTTGGGAGGGATAACAGCATTACGTCTGAGGACCTGAGCTTTCTGCCTGGGGAATACCAAGCAAACATTTCACAAAAGTAGCTTGGTCCTGTGTTATGCAGTGCTTTAAAGGTGATGCATAAGGTCTTAAACTCAAGACGTTTTGCTATGGGTAGCCAGTGCAGATTGACCAGTGTTTGAGCCACTGACTTATGTTTGCGAATTCCGGAAAGAAGTCGGGCTGTTGCATTTTGCAGTGTTTGAAGTTTTTGTAACAACTTTTTTGGGATGCCAATAAAGAGAGCAATTCCATCGTCCAATTTGGCCAGAATCAATGAAGTGACAACAGTTTTTTTAAGTTCATTCGGTGTGTATGGACAGAACTTCTTCATACATTTTAGTGTATAAAAAAAACAGAAGAAGAGAGTGCTTTTACTTGATGGTCAAAGTGGAGTTTATCATCAAAGACAACTCCCAGGTTCCTTCCTTTCTGTACTGGCATTGGTAAGGGTCCCATGTTCTGAGGCCACTAAATTGGCAACCAAAAGGCTCTATTATTTCAGAATAGTAGGACCTCTGTTTTACCAGCGTTTAATTTTAGGCAATTTGTTATCATCTAATGATCTATTTGGACCATGCAGGAGCTGAATCTATGACCCACTTCCACCTGCTCTTTGCGTAGGACACAACTGAAAAACCTAGGGACTTTATTAGTTTGACCAGGGGGGCCACATATAGATTGAAGACGGTGGGGCTTAGTGAAGAGCCCTGCGGTACCCCACAGGGCAAGCTGAATTGTTTTGATGTAAAATTGCCCAAGGCCACATGGTTTCTTCTGTAAGTTAGCAAGTCTTTAAGTATGGTCAGAGTTGCATCAGAAAAATAGCACAATTTAAATGGAGAAACCAGGACTCAATAATAGATTCAGACTGATATTAGATTAATTTGGTTATTGTAATCCGTAGCAATCTTTTGAGAATTTCAGTTAAGAATATCACAGCTTGCATTAAAGCACTAAACATTTAGGCAAGGCTTTATTGGATGGTTAATTATAAAAATCAGTTTACAGATTTACAGAGTTCCACAACCCTTAAAGGCAGAAGTATAGTGTGTTTGTCTAACAGCTCAAATTCTATGAAGAAGAGGGAAAAGAATCAGATTAAGGGCGTGTCCATTAGCATAGAAACAATGAAATAAAGGAAAATAAAATGTGAATGGTTCGGCAAGGAAGGGTTCAGTCCATCAGCTACCGACTGTCCAAAAGCAAAAGGATAGTTCTTAGTAATTATCAAAAATCGATCAGCAAGGCGTCCAGGTCTCAGAGTAAGAAAAATCAGAATGGCCTTGCCCCTCCTTTGGGGTTTCTTCTTTTATAAAGTTTCTAACAGGTTTCCAGTGATGTAGCATCACATCGCCATCAAAAGACTGTCATACGTTCATGTCACCTGGGACACTCCCAACAGTAAGATGCTTTCCCATGTTAGGGCGAGAAAGCAAAAGACACACAATTGATGGACGGAATGCAGACCAATTAAAACATTCACACCCCGTCAAGAGATCTGTGTTAAATCCATCATTCTTTTGCTCACCATGCCACCCCAGTTTAGACCTGGCCATATGCAATTCAGTCTTGACCCTGTACCTCATGGGAACAGTCCAGCCCAAACTGCCAAGCCAGGTCCTTCCTGGACCGGAAACAAGCATCGTAGGACCGGTTTTGGGGTTTGACCCCTCTTCACCCAGGATAGCTTGAATCCAGTGGCACAGTGAGCCCGGGACCCACTTCTGGACATACCCTACGCACTTAGGGCGAGAAAGCAAAAGACACACAATTGATGGACGGAATGCAGAACAAATCAAAACATTCACCCCCAGTCAAGAGATCTGGGTAAAATCCATCATTCTTTTGCTCACCATGCCACCCCAGTTTAGACCTGGCCATATGCAAATCAGTCTTGACCCTGTTCCTCATGGGAACAGTCCAGCCGGAACTGCCAAGCCAGGTCCTCCCTGGACCGAAAGTAGGCATCCTAGATCCCAGATCTGTGATTGGGGGTGAGTGTTTGAAAAGTTTCAGCACTCCGTCCATCATCTCCTTGTGTTTACTTTCCCATGTTTGTCATGAAAAACGAGAGATTCTGGAGTCCACACAGGCCTAACATCAGTAAAAAAGGAATACAAAGCGTCCACCTACAGTAGCAGCTGAAATCCTGTTCCCACAGGAATAATTTACTGTGAATATTGAAGAAACATTAGGAATGTCAAAAATTATATATGCAGTAGCGGCCCATGGAGGGAGTGCCGCAGGGTGGGGAAGGGGCAGGGCGGGGGGTAGTAAACTCCGGCTCATGGCTGACCGGAGTAATGTAAACAAATAAATAAATAAAATTAATTTCATTGCGCGCGCTGAAACGCATTTGGCGTTTCAGCGCGTGCAACGAAATTCGTTTTATTTTTTATTTTATTCTTTGATTCAAAGAGTTGCTGGTCACTTGGGCTTGGGCCCATTTTCAGATGAGATGTAAGCGTGATCAAGTTTGGCAATGTAGGAACAGGGAATCATAATAGAAAGGTGGCTTAGCCCTTTGAACCTTTGTGAGACACATTTCATTAGAAGCTGACAGCCAGGTGTGATCCCCTGTTACTCCCTTTGCATATGTGGTGGGTCAGTTGTAACTTCAGACTCTCCTGCTGTGGCAGACCATCTCTTTCACAAAGGACAAGACAGAGGATAGGGCACTTCAGAGGAGTTAACACGACAAAATACATTTCAAAGGACCAATCTCTAAATTACAACCATGCCTGGATTTGGACTATAAAGGTGGGAGCGTGAGTTCCACAGGTTGTTCAGCAGCGCTGTGCACCAGCGTGGGAAGAAGAAAAAGATCACCAAGACTTCTAGCTGCTGTTCCCAGGCCTAGGTACCATGTTCTGCTAGGCTCTCTCCTGGGTGATGGGCAAGGCTGGACTGACTACCGGGCGTTTTGGAATGCTGCTGAGCTGGGGGCTGATTTCGTTGATGGGGACCTGCATGTACTGAACGAAATTCTTTTTGCTTTAATTACTTCGAAGCACACGCAGATCTCCATGAATGAAATCAGCCCCCACCGCAGTGAAATCAGCCCCCTGCTCGGCAGAATTCTACAATGCCCGGTAGTCAGTCCGGCCCTGGTGATGGGTCCTCACGTAGGAAGTCAGACCACTTGCCCTGAGACTGGAGTAGAAGCCTTCTGCCTGCCTGACAAAACCAGTGAGCCTTGTGGGGAGGAGGAGACCGTCCAGAGAGAGCAACACCCAGCAGTGATCTTTTCAAGTGAACCCTAGTGAGTGAAGTGTGAGATGTCTAGTCCAGTCGGGACTGTTGCTAGAGTGCGGGCCATCTGCCCAATCTCATGGAACTCGGTGACCCACGTATTTCAGGCGGAGGCCATCATAAAGTTAGGGCTGTCACCCTTTACTGTGTAAAGTTGGTGACCCCTGTATGCCAGGTGGGGGCCCTGTGAAGATAGGGCCACTGCCCTTGCTGTGTAAAGTCAGCTACCACTGGATGCCAGGTTTGGCCACCATGAAGTTAGGGCTTTTTTCATTGCTATGTAAAGTTAGTGACCTAGTATGTAGGCTAAGAAGGTGCTCCTGTAAAGTCGGGTCCATTGCCCCGGAACGTTGTGTCAAAGGGATCCTAACCAGGTATTTAGCCTCAAGGGACCTGCAGGTCGTTCAGAGACTGTATCGGCCCTATGCACCATCGATAGAAGTCCGCAAGAGGTTGCGTACTCCAGCACTGATGGGCTGGAGCATGCGAAGATGTTCCTCGGTCCTCATGCACTCATCGGCTGCCATCTTGTCGGGCTATCATGGCTCCCGAGGACTTTCACAAACAAAGCACATTGTGCTGTGGATGTTAACTTTGAGGTCCAAACTTAGACTTTCTCTTACGATGTCTAGCATGAGCCACCTCCATCATTGACTGGGAATAAACAGCCCCACTAGAAATAAAAAGAGGACTCTGAGAGACTGTGCAAGATGATGTTGGCATGCTGTCTTTAAGAGACTGTGGTTAATATTTAGTGTGTTTTTTCATGGTTTGTGTGTTTATAAGTATTTGACTGAACAATGAGTTATTATGGGTACTATGTGTGTTTTGAGTCTTGTACCGGTCTGTGCCTTACACCCAGCTTATATGAAGAGCCTTGCCTGCTCGACCTGCGCTTCCATTGAGAGTCAAATGCTGAAGGGGTTGTACTTGGCACTATTGCTCAGGTCCCATAGTAGGTCAGGCGCTGAGACATCCGGAGTAAAAAGCCCAGTCACCCCGGCTTGCCCTGTGGCCCTCTGTAAGGGGTTCTCACAATGATCTACATTTTGCTCTTCCTCTCTTTTCTTCCAGCCTGTGTATCGCTCTGTCTTTTGCTGCCTCTCAGTGCCTTTGGTTTCCATAATTTCTGTATTTTTAGTTTCTTTATAGCTCACTCTCTCAGGCTGTCTCTGCCTGTTCCCGTACCTTTCTCTAGTTTCCTCTCTTTCTTCCTCTATCTCCTATACCATAACTGTCAACTTCTGTATTTTCTGTCTCTCTGACACTGCTTCTGTTTAGTGTGTCTCTTAAACATTCTCCTTCTCTACCACCCAGGGTCGTTCTCCTTATCTCTCTACTGTGGTCCCGGTGCCTGTATGTCTTGCTCATATTTCATCTCTACTTATGTCTCCCTTCTCACTCCTTTCACCCTCCTTTACACTCCTTCCTCTCTCGCTTGATCTATTTTCTCTTGTTTCCACCTTTTATTCCACTCTCACATTCTTACTTGCTCTCCCTGGCTTGCTCCCTGTCATTTTCCAAATCTTGTTCAATATATTCCTCAGTAATCCACTCTGTCTTCCCTGTTACATTCCCCCCCTCGCCCCCTCTCTGTGCACCCTCTTTCTTTCCTCTCTTACATCTGACACTTTTCCTCCATGCTTGTTGCTGTTTCTCTCACCCCCTCATCCTCGGGGTAGACTAGACACTGGTTCAAAGTCACTCTTAATTCTTGATCACTGATTTGTTCCTGGGAAGGACCTATCATGGCAGTTTTTTAACAAACTGGTTTTTGTAGCCTATGCGCATTATGTGAGTCTGAGTAAAGTGTCATTAATCAGGCAACCACCGCATTGAAGACACCACCAAAGCAGCACAAATAAGAACGTGTGTTCTCACGCAGCATCAGCAGAAAAATAAAGAACTGAAAGAGCAATGAAAGCGGCAGAATTTACCCTTTCACACTAGTTAGTGTGCTGCACACTGCTGTGCAGCAAATTGCACACTGCTTTTACTAGCCTGTGATTAATTATAAAAAATCATACACTGAAAGGTGACTCAGTTCACAGTGTGGGAAGCACAAATAAATGAATTCCACCCCCTCACACATTCCTGCATCCGAAGGCCCATATTGAAAATGAAAGGTAATGTTTCACTTTAGTGTACTCACAGGAATTACAAGGAGTGTGCTGTTTCCAAACATACATCTGCGAAATATCAGCAGGAGTGCATTTTACAGTTAAGGCAGTGACTCAACATTCATCTCGTAGTACCACCATAGTATAGTCCTGCGCGTGTGTAAGAAAGAACACACAGGGTCTGCGAGAATGCGCCTTTCAGTCACCCTTCTCGACTTCAGAGGTGAACATAATTTGTGTGATAATTCTAAATTCCGGGCCCCCACGTGCAACGATTTAAAATAAGAAACCAAAATTGCTACTATTACATTTGCTATTTTTTTCCCTTTGGAATGTACTAAATTCATGGCTTTAAGTGGGCCGGGTCCTGCAGGTGCTCACCACCAGCGGTTCTATAAAGCAAATGTTGAACTGGGTCTCTATCGGGCTCTCTTTTTTTTCCCTCAGAGTGAAAAATATATCTTACCTCTGCAGCAGCCCCCCCCCCCCTTTACTGCTTTTGAGGTTAATTCAAAGAGACTCGCTATAGTACTTTCACTGTCTCCTCATTTCAGAACTGAAGCATTTTCAATATTATATACAACGAAGCCATAGTTGGTGCTGATTTATTTTACAAAAACAACAACCGTTGGCAAAGCCAATAGCCCTGGCTTGCTGTAGGTGTAATGTTGCTTATTGCTTCAGTATTATATATGTGTATGCAATGCCAAGAGCAACAAAATACCAGTAGGGCGGCACACCATGCTAGGCTCAGATTTTTAGCTTGCGTATATTTAAGCCACGCCCTTAATTACTTCTGCCACGCCCGTTTGCCCATTAAATGGGTAAAAGTACATTTAAAAATGGGTTTTAGAATTCACAAACCCTCTGATTTACCTAATCAGATGGTTTGTGAAAGATAAAACCCTTTGTACAAGAGGTTCTGAATTCCTACATACAAAGGGTCGGCCAAAATCGGTGCTAGGTTTCTGAACTGAATGGTTTCTTAACGTTATATGAAATGTCTGTTTTTACCCATTTTCTTAATCCTCACAATAATGCATTGTTTTCTTTATGGAGGGCTTTAGTTCTAAGCACTGCACATCACATCGATTCTTTTTCAGAGCTTTGCAGAGCAAGTCATCCTTCAAAAAGTGACGGATATCCTAGCCTTTCTATATAGTGTGCCATTTATACAAGAGGGCTCTTCATATTAAGCCCATAGTGTTCAGTGTACTAACTTTGGATGGAAAGAAGGCTGAGTCAGCCTGGCCAGAGTTCAGGCGCATGACCTGCATGTTGAAGGGAGCTTTCATCTCACTGAGCTATCTTTCTTGTGCTTCAGAGTTTCTCCCAAAAATGACTCCCTTTGTGGCATATTTGGACTTGATGATAGATGAACAATAGCCTGGAGTCAGCACAGCCCTCTCTCTAAACGATATATTTTAATTGATTTGCAGTCAGAAGGACAGTCTAGCTGCCCCGCTACACAAGCAGAAGATTGAATATTCCTGCTAGGACCCACTTTTGTCTTAAACAACTCTAATGGCGGTGGCTGCAAATGTCCTGATACACACTGAAAATTGGAGATGGGCATCTTTAATGTTGCATTTGTTCACCTTGGTTTTTACTGGGAAGCCCCAAATCAGCCTCCGATATTGATTGTATCTGAAACACAACCAAAGTATAGGTTTTTGTTAAAGTAAAAAGGCCCAACAAATCTAATGTGTCTTTCCGGCAAACGATATATTACAGAAAGTCAATATCTCTCGCATCTAAAAATCCAAATCTATCAGGACACCAGGGCCACAATGAAAAATAACCACAGTATCCCCAAATGCCATGGCTAAATTATTTCTCAGCCGCAGAAGCAACGTATCATTGTAAGTAGTCCAGACATCCCAATCTAAGGTTGAAACTATCTTGAAATATTTAGATGAAATTTCCAATCTGTGTGGGCTTCCATACTTACAGATTTACTTACTGCGGCTGCTTGCGTTGCACTTTGGAAATGTTCCTGCATGTGGATGTTATGTACTCTTGGTGATCAAGTGACGGGAGCATGAGCAGTTATGGAGAGCAGAGTGTACTCAATAGCCTCTGTTTGTAGCCCACAAAGAACATCTGTTGCACGCCCCACCACTAAACTCCTATCTTTAATAGCACACAGCCTTCCAACTAACTTCTAACTCTATACCACTGCTCCTCCCCCCCTCACACAATGTGGTAATTACCGGCACTTCTTTTCTTTTATCTTTTTCTCCATTGTCTTTTTGAAAAGTATGGGGGGAGGGGTTAGGGTGCGTGTGTGTGAAAACACAGCTTTCACAGGATGTGCAGCTGTTCATGGTCTCTGTACTTATTGCAGCATGGAGGGGATTTAAAGTGAGATAACCCTTTTAAACTTCATTAGCTTAAATAATACTGAGGACACCAATTGCCATGCAAAGGCAAGCACTATGTATAACTCCATGCATGCAAAATAGGCCCTTTTGCTCTTTTTTTTGTGTATAATTACAACTGTTTTTATGACAGTGGTGTTCACACTGGTTTGGCGGCTAATTATAAATGTAACCCTGGCATCCTCGCTCATATTTTATCAAAACGAATCAAAGGTAATATCTTTTCCCCCCAAAAAGACATCTGGATCTCATGTTGCAAAGACACTAAGCAATGGGCCCTGCTGTTTGAGTTGGGAGCACGTGGTCGGGCAAAATAATACGGAAAGAGATGGGGTGATATGGACTATTAATTCACACACCGCGCTGCATCGAAAGTTGCTGCACTTAATGGATGAGAGAGAGCAGGACCAAACCATATCTACAAAGAAATGGCTCTTATTCTCTCTTCACACACTATGGTGCACAATCAGGCTTTCATCCCCATACAAACAGACTTGCACCGACATATAAATGCGTGTGATGCTTTCATAGGTTTTTTACTTGAAGGGTACCCTGCCAGTACAAAACACTACTGTAAGACTAACTTTAAAACTTTTCCCGTTTTATATGTGCACTGTACAGAGCTGCACACTAGTTTGAGAAGTTTTGTATGAAATTACTATGTTTTGCGTGGTGTAGCCCCTGGTTTTTGTTTTATCTGTTTTTACTGGTTGTGGAACTATGTGCATTTTATCCCTGCTTACCAGTGATAAAGGGCCCCACCTTCAACATGATCAAATTGGTATAACCCTAATTGGCATATTTATTGTATCTTTAAGTCCCTAGTATATGGTACAAAATCTACCCATGTCCTCTCAGTTGAATCTCTGAAGTAGACTGGTGTGCCCATTGTGCCATCCAATACAGTGACAGTTTAAATCATGCCCACAAACCTACCACTGTAGACTGAATAAAACAGCTTGTAAATTGCATTTCAACCTGTCAAATAACTCTTTTCTTTTGATAGCTTAAAACCTTCCATTTATATATGAATAAATTACACCAGCGTAGGCACCAATGCCTGAAAGGCACAAATAATGATATTTAAAAGTAGGATGTATAGAGATGTAGTGTTAAGCATGTCCTTACAGTGAAACTGTCCAAAAGCTGTTTTTATTGTAGCAAAACTGGCTGTTCCATAGGAAAACACTCGGCTACAATGTTAGATTTAATAAGGCTATCTGTATCTAGGAGACACCTAGAAATTTCATTATTGGATTCGGTAATATTTATTAAAAGCCAAATTATTGATTTCACAGATTTGTAATAAATATTAAGGAAAATATACTTTTAGAAAGTTGCCTTTCCCTGCCTAAAAGCCTCTTAAGGCTACTTTGCATAAACCTCCAGCGGCAGCCTGGAGTGCTCAACCCTGAATAAGGTTTGAAAAACTGCTCCGAGAGCATGGACAGAAACTTGAGTGTGGGTAGAGGTTTTTGTTCCTCTTACAGGAAGATCATTTGGGAAGTGTCTAGCCAATTTCTTACATGTTTGAAGAGAAAACATATTTTTCCTTCCTTATGCCTGCCTTGAGGAGTCGTGCTGTTTTGGTGCAAAGCCTCCCTTTCCTTTATTAGTAGATAGGACTTCACCTCAAAAACCATGGGTTAGAAATAAAGATAATAAACTCCACACTTTTTGGGTATAACAGATGAAAGATTGTTCATAAAAAGCATACTGCAGCTCTTAAATTGATTTTGTTTGCAACCCTCGGATACACTGCAAATACTGTTTATTGATTACTTGTCATCAACAAATATATTAAGTATGTGTTTGGGGGAAAAAAGAATTAAACTTTTTCACAAGATTGTTATCAGTACAGATTATGATTCACATGTAGGCCTAGGTCATTGTATTTGCTTGGATTTTAGGTACCTTGAGTTTTGAGTGAAATTGAATTCAGAAAGATGCCAACATTTTTTGAAGAGTATTCAAATCAATTCATGACATTTATACAGTGCACAACTACCTCCGAGGTGGTGTCCCGGCGCTAGGGAAAGCTTGCAAGAGTAAGGAAGGAACTGATGATTACACAGCCACAAGAGAGGTATCAAACAAAAGGGTTTTAAGATTGAGTCTGAATACCGATTCCAAGGGGCTGCTAAGCAGACTGAGCGGCATTTTGTTGCACAGTTAGGAGGCCAGATATGTGAAGGAGCTCCTGCATTGTCTGGCTTTATATATGCAGGGAAATTACAGTAACTTGAGGTTGTTGGACTTCAGAGCTCTGGATTGGAAATAGGGCTTAAATCTTCTTGTAAGACAGAGAGGGCCTTTATGTGTGAAGGCTCTGAAGACCAGAATAAGTGCCTTAAACTGGATTCTCTTAATGAAAGGAAGCCAGTGAAGATGCTGCAAGTGAGGAGAAAGTGGTTAACATGGGGGAGCATCAAGATGGGGCGTGCAGCAGAATTATGGATGATTGGGAGCCATTGGATAAGGAAAGTCAGAAGGCCTAGGTACAAACTGTTAGCATAGTCCAGTTTTGTCGTAACCAAGGCGTGGACAACAGTTTTTCGAGAGTCCACTGGAATGAGGTGGAGCATCCTTCTGAGAGATCTGAGGGTGGCAAAGAAAATAGAGGAAAGGGACTCAATTTGGGGCTCAAAGGTAAGATGAGTGTCAAATTTTGACCCCAAGGTTTCTGGCCATCAGAATTTAGGGCGGGGCAGACCCCAGTTTAAGTGGCCACCAGAGACTGGCATCGGGGAAGGACTTAGTACCAAAAAAACAGATCTCAGTTTTTTCTGAGTTCAGCTTAAGATAGCTTCCCTCAATCCATTCCACCACAGGCTTCAGACACAGCTTGAAGGAACTAGAGATGCGGGCATGTTTTCATGGAAGGACAAAAAGAGCTGGGTGTCATCAACATAGGAGACCACCCACACCCCTCAGGACTCCACTAGTTTAGCCACAGGCTCAAGATAGATATTAAAAAGAGTGTGACTAAGTGTCAATCCCTGTGGGATGCTTCAAACCACAGGTTTGGAAGAAGAGGTGAAAGGAGGAAGGAAGACTGCTTGGGAGCCATCTGGCAGGAAGGGTTTAAGCCAGCTCAGAACCTGGCCTCTGACTCCAGTTCTTTTGATTCTGTCAAGTAAGATGACATCAGAACCAAAATCAAAATGCGAAGATAATTCCAGAAGCATAAGCAATAGGTGAGCTCTGATCAAATTTTTCCTTAACCCCTTCCCCGCTCATGACGGAACCGCTCCGTCATGAGCCACGGTTGCCGTGTGCTCATGACGGAGCGGTTCCGTAATGCCACGACCGTTGGCGGCCGCTCCGCCCACACGGCGCTGTTTCCCCGCCTGTGCGGGGGGACAACGCAACTGGGCGGAGTCATGACGGAACCGCTCCGTCATGAGCACAGCTCAACCGTGGCTCATGACGGAGTGGCTCCGTCATGAGCACAGCGCCACCGCGCTGCCCCCCCCCCGCACCCCCCAGCGCTGCGGCGGAATTCCCGCCGCAGCGAAGGGGTTAATAGGTTCAGATACCTCAAGTAGAGTGGACTCAGTACTATAGTCCGAGCAGAAACCTGATTGGGAGTCATGCAAGAGAGAATTAGATTCTAGGAAATGTGACAGCTGCTTGTTGACTCATTTCTGTAGAAGTTTGGCAACCGTGGGTAGAAGTTGCTGAGAACCTTGGGATTTTTATAGCAGAGGGAGCAATAACGCATGTTTACAGTAAGGCGCAACCACGCCCAAATCCAGGGATTTATTCATCAACCTATTGAGGATAGGATTAACCACATCAGTGGCCAGATTTAGGAAAGCTAGTGGACATAGTTCTAACAGGTATCCATATTTACACCTCGCCAATTCAGATGTTGAATCAGTGAAGGAAATGGGGTGATACCTCGAAAGAAGAGGGCCTGTATGTGCGAGAAGAGGGATGACCACATCAGATAAGGTTGGGAGAGTAAATTCGTCATGAAGGTTTGATCTTTCTCATAAAAGAAATTGGAGAGGTCTTGACAGAATTCCATCGAGGGCCTGAGAACATTTTCTTTAGGCATAGGAGAAAGGAAATTTTCGTCAATTTTCAAAAGTTCATGCAACTTATTATCTGCCTAAGAAATGGAAGGACCAATGAAAGATTTCTGCGCTTTCCGCATAGAGGAATAATAACATTTCAACGCGGATAAGTAGGTTAATTTTTCCTCATTGTAATAGGCCATCCTCCAGCACCATTCAAGTCTTTTACAACATGATTTTTCAGCCTTAAGAGCCTCCAAGAACCAAGGTGTGGAAGGAGATGATCAACTGGAGTTTGTTCTCAGTGGTACCATAATATCTAAATCAGAAATCAGCCAGTTATTGAAGCTGGAGACATCTGATTCCAAGTCTCCATTGTAAATATAAGGAGTAGACTGCAACGCCTGCGTAAAAGGTGCTTCAGTTATCTTAGCCCAAGGTCTGGAAGTTTTCATGACTGGCCCTTGTAGCTGACAGGGGGCTGTGGAAATAAAAAACAAGTAGAGAGTTTCCCAGGCTTAACCAGAAGGGACCGGGTACGTAACAACGTTTAAAAACTGTCAAATTTCCCTCATGGATTTGCTCACAAGTCTCCAACTACAAGTTACAGATCAATGTATATTGAACCAAAGATAAGGAGTCCATAAGACTAAACACAACAACGAAAAATTGTATTGTTTTTTTATTTGATTTGAAAATTGTTCTGTATCTCGAGTTTATAATACAATAATTTATCCACAATTATCAGAATACAGTAGGGTAAATCTTCTACAAAAAACAACAATCATGTATGAAAAATAACTCTCAAAGACAGGTAAAATCATTAATTGCACATAATTAAAGCAAAAAACATTTTATAAAAACATTCAATATAGAAATTGGTAATGCATTGCACACATTTAAAATTAATATAAAGACACAAATATGGTTTTGTCCTCTTGTCGACGCGTTTCGGTGTAAGATATGATTTGTAACACCTTCTTCAGGACCAATGATTAAAAACAGCTCTCTCTATCAAGTTAAAGCAATCTATAAAAAGAGAATGTATATAATTACAATACATACATATACTTATGGTGTTCAACCCTATCTTTGGTTCGACACACTTGACTTTGGATGACTATTAGTCTCGATAGAATTTTAGGAAGTTTTCTAGAATAATACAGGGTCTGTTGATAATGAACGGTGTAGAAAACTGCACCAGAGATTATCCCAGCCTCACAATTCTAAGACCTATATACGGCTTATCTTGTTATTGCCCATCAATATGTTAAATCACTCAGGTATGGTATTATTAGTTTTGATGAAGGGCCTGCAAATCATTACATTATGTCAGGGGTATATTTTAAATGAATAAATCCTCCCCCACAGCAATTAATTTCTAAATTAAATTGTTATTTAATTCTGTTGTTGCTGTAAATGGGTCAAAATGAATTATAGGCATATACTCACATATGGATAGGACCATTTAATAGTAGTCCTTAAGTGACCAGAATAGCGTGTTGGCTCAGTACATCACACTCCAATCTAGTTTAAAGAATATACATATATATTTTTATGTCATGAAACATCTCCTTCAATTATGTCTCTTTTACTCTTAAGTTGTTTGTTATATACTTACAAAAAATTTTTACAAAAAATTTTTTGACTCTGGATCGTAGTCTTTAATTGATTAAGGCGGCGTGACTAACTTGATCCATCGTATTTCAATCTAGTGCCAAGTAACATTGAAATTATTACTTAGTTATCTCTATTACTCCATTGGTTACAGAGTTATTTATTCTAAGAGAAATGTTGTGTCAACCAGTGAATGAGTACTACTCACCCTAATTGGGCTGAATGTCTTTTCTTAAAGCCGCTTGTTAAAGTTACAGGTAGATTGTCATGTTCAGGTTCAATTACTTCTGTATAGGCACAAATTCAATATGACCTAATTAGTATCAAAAAGTAGATAGTGTGCTCTGATAACTACTAGTTCTATTGCATAATGATTTGCTTACCTAAAATTTCAACAACGGTCTATTCATTGATATCTTTTCTCTGTATACGCTGAATGACCGATTATTCCGCTGAGCACCAAGGTGTCTGTAGATCTAACCTTCGTGTTTCGTTTTGGCGGAACCGATTTCTAAAAGTTGAAGAGAAAGACCGCTCTAAGTGATGTAATGCTGGAAATTGTAACTAATGGAGCCATGATAGATATCATTACAATTTAGAATTTACGCCATATGGGTTGTCTGATGGTTAAACTCTGTATATCAAAACAACTAAAAAAGCGCCGTGCTCACTTGTGGGGAGTACATGGTGCCCCGACTAACATTATTTGTGCGCTGAGCGTCATAACGCGATGTTATGTAATAAGTTATACCTGTTAGCAAATAGAGAGTATTGACCCCTTATTGTAATAAAATTGGTGGTGTCGCCTCTGATGTTTATATATCGCAGCCACCAAACCGCACGACATTTGAATGAGCACCATGCTCACTCATAAGGAATGCATGGTGCCCCGACTAATATTCTTCGAGCGCTATGCGTTATAACGTGACGCTGTGTCATAACTAGTTCCTATTAGAAAACAGACTATATTAACCCCCTGTTTTTTACACTATATCTTGTAGTACCTCGGGTTCTTACCTTTCAAGGAGCGTAGCGTCACCTCATATCGGTATCTCTGGTCTGGCTCACCTACTGAGATTCTGTTGTCCTTCCTTTTTATACGTATTTACATTTCCGGCAATAGCTTAATTACGTATGTACGTGTACTGCGGCCATTTTGGTAGTTTTGACGTCCGCTATATCTGCATTACTTAATTTGCATATTTTCGTGCCGTACAGGCTCTATTTTTTATATAATAAATGACATCAAGGCCAACTTTATTGAACCTAAGACGCTACGGCCGTATCAGCAGTCGTGTATTCATTGTATTCACATGTATCCATGCCATGCAGCCATTTCGCTAGTTTCTAGCACTATCTTTTTCGATAGAGACTCAAAAAAAACTTTATTGAATCTCAGCGGCCACGTCAAATTTACAGAGAACCTTAAAATGAATATTGATTTTTATAGAATGGGGTTATATCTATATTAATTTCTTCTATTTGCATACAATCTAAAGGGATGCTTTGATGATAGCTACATGTTCTACATTCTTATTAATCGCAATAAGATGTTTTACGTACTGCTAACATTAGCATTCGTGATTGCGATTACTGGAAATTAGTGGGGCTCATTGATCGAATTTCCATATAACTAAAGTAAGTTTAAAGGTGAGTATGTGGTACCATATAGGTATACAGGGGTATAGGACTAAGGGATCAAAATAACAGGCCCTCTAAAAACAAGGACAACAATTAATGTTGTAAATGATATAAATCAGTTTACCTAACAATCCTTTCCCACTCTTCTCTATTATTAAGACCCTGGTAGTAGGTCTTGAATTTAGACATGAAAAATTGTTCTCTTTGTTTTCGTCTTTTGTCCATGTATAATAATAGAGAAGAGTGGGAAAGGATTGTTAGGTAAACTGATTTATATCATTTACAACATTAATTGTTGTCCTTGTTTTTAGAGGGCCTGTTATTTTGATCCCTTAGTCCTATACCCCTGTATACCTATATGGTACCACATACTCACCTTTAAACTTACTTTAGTTATATGGAAATTCGATCAATGAGCCCCACTAATTTCCAGTAATCGCAATCACGAATGCTAATGTTAGCAGTACGTAAAACATCTTATTGCGATTAATAAGAATGTAGAACATGTAGCTATCATCAAAGCATCCCTTTAGATTGTATGCAAATAGAAGAAATTAATATAGATATAACCCCATTCTATAAAAATCAATATTCATTTTAAGGTTCTCTGTAAATTTGACGTGGCCGCTGAGATTCAATAAAGTTTTTTTTGAGTCTCTATCGAAAAAAATAGTGCTAGAAACTAGCGAAATGGCTGCATGGCATGGATACATGTGAATACAATGAATACACGACTGCTGATACGGCCGTAGCGTCTTAGGTTCAATAAAGTTGGCCTTGATGTCATTTATTATATAAAAAATAGAGCCTGTACGGCACGAAAATATGCAAATTAAGTAATGCAGATATAGCGGACGTCAAAACTACCAAAATGGCCGCAGTACACGTACATACGTAATTAAGCTATTGCCGGAAACGTAAATACGTATAAAAAGGAAGGACAACAGAATCTCAGTAGGTGAGCCAGACCAGAGATACCGATATGAGGTGACGCTACGCTCCTTGAAAGGTAAGAACCCGAGGTACTACAAGATATAGTGTAAAAAACAGGGGGTTAATATAGTCTGTTTTCTAATAGGAACTAGTTATGACACAGCGTCACGTTATAACGCATAGCGCTCGAAGAATATTAGTCGGGGCACCATGCATTCCTTATGAGTGAGCATGGTGCTCATTCAAATGTCGTGCGGTTTGGTGGCTGCGATATATAAACATCAGAGGCGACACCACCAATTTTATTACAATAAGGGGTCAATACTCTCTATTTGCTAACAGGTATAACTTATTACATAACATCGCGTTATGACGCTCAGCGCACAAATAATGTTAGTCGGGGCACCATGTACTCCCCACAAGTGAGCACGGCGCTTTTTTAGTTGTTTTGATATACAGAGTTTAACCATCAGACAACCCATATGGCGTAAATTCTAAATTGTAATGATATCTATCATGGCTCCATTAGTTACAATTTCCAGCATTACATCACTTAGAGCGGTCTTTCTCTTCAACTTTTAGAAATCGGTTCCGCCAAAACGAAACACGAAGGTTAGATCTACAGACACCTTGGTGCTCAGCGGAATAATCGGTCATTCAGCGTATACAGAGAAAAGATATCAATGAATAGACCGTTGTTGAAATTTTAGGTAAGCAAATCATTATGCAATAGAACTAGTAGTTATCAGAGCACACTATCTACTTTTTGATACTAATTAGGTCATATTGAATTTGTGCCTATACAGAAGTAATTGAACCTGAACATGACAATCTACCTGTAACTTTAACAAGCGGCTTTAAGAAAAGACATTCAGCCCAATTAGGGTGAGTAGTACTCATTCACTGGTTGACACAACATTTCTCTTAGAATAAATAACTCTGTAACCAATGGAGTAATAGAGATAACTAAGTAATAATTTCAATGTTACTTGGCACTAGATTGAAATACGATGGATCAAGTTAGTCACGCCGCCTTAATCAATTAAAGACTACGATCCAGAGTCAAAAAAAATTTTGTAAAAATTTTTTGTAAGTATATAACAAACAACTTAAGAGTAAAAGAGACATAATTGAAGGAGATGTTTCATGACATAAAAATATATATGTATATTCTTTAAACTAGATTGGAGTGTGATGTACTGAGCCAACACGCTATTCTGGTCACTTAAGGACTACTATTAAATGGTCCTATCCATATGTGAGTATATGCCTATAATTCATTTTGACCCATTTACAGCAACAACAGAATTAAATAACAATTTAATTTAGAAATTAATTGCTGTGGGGGAGGATTTATTCATTTAAAATATACCCCTGACATAATGTAATGATTTGCAGGCCCTTCATCAAAACTAATAATACCATACCTGAGTGATTTAACATATTGATGGGCAATAACAAGATAAGCCGTATATAGGTCTTAGAATTGTGAGGCTGGGATAATCTCTGGTGCAGTTTTCTACACCGTTCATTATCAACAGACCCTGTATTATTCTAGAAAACTTCCTAAAATTCTATCGAGACTAATAGTCATCCAAAGTCAAGTGTGTCGAACCAAAGATAGGGTTGAACACCATAAGTATATGTATGTATTGTAATTATATACATTCTCTTTTTATAGATTGCTTTAACTTGATAGAGAGAGCTGTTTTTAATCATTGGTCCTGAAGAAGGTGTTACAAATCATATCTTACACCGAAACGCGTCGACAAGAGGACAAAACCATATTTGTGTCTTTATATTAATTTTAAATGTGTGCAATGCATTACCAATTTCTATATTGAATGTTTTTATAAAATGTTTTTTGCTTTAATTATGTGCAATTAATGATTTTACCTGTCTTTGAGAGTTATTTTTCATACATGATTGTTGTTTTTTGTAGAAGATTTACCCTACTGTATTCTGATAATTGTGGATAAATTATTGTATTATAAACTCGAGATACAGAACAATTTTCAAATCAAATAAAAAAACAATACAATTTTTCGTTGTTGTGTTTAGTCTTATGGACTCCTTATCTTTGGTTCAATATACATTGATCTGTAACTTGTAGTTGGAGACTTGTGAGCAAATCCATGAGGGAAATTTGACAGTTTTTAAAGGCTGTGGAAATAATGCAGAACGGAGCTAGAAAACGGTCCGGCCAAGAAAGCTTAAGTGCTGGTCTGACCTTGATCGTACAGATAGATGAAAAAATAACATCAAGTGTGTGGCCAGCCAAATGAGTGCGTTCCCTGACCAATTGCTCCAGATTAAAACCTTCTGATGGGGACACAAATTGTTGTGCAGATCAATTATTGTGATCATCAACATGAAGGTTGAAATCCCCAAGTACCACGAAATTTGCATGAAAAGGAGATAGTTGGCCAAGAGTTCCAGTAAGTAGGAGAGAGTCTGCTGAAGCGTCAGGTGGTCGATATACGAGGGCTCCCGAGAGAGCGACGGTGGGGGTTAGGACAGTTGAAAGGACAAGCCCTCAACGATATTAATAAGCAGAAGTTTAGAGATAGAACAAGAGTTGGAGGAGCGATATATAACAGCAAGCCTTCCACCGTTTTTTTCTACACAATCAAGATGTTTGATGGAAAAACGAGGAGGTATGGTTAGGGCTATGTCAGCCGTCAACCAGTTCTTAAGCCAGGTTTCTTTTAGGAACAACAGATCCCAGCCATTTTCAATTATAGATATCCAAGGCATAAGTGGGTAAGGAAGGGCAGTAATAGGACAGGCCAAGAGAGTAGGGTGAGGAGTGGACGGGGTTATAACTTCTGGCGTCATGCATGCAAAATGAGCTTCTTCATGGTTCACTGTGTTTCTCGTTTTCAGAAATGGCCTGCATATGAAGGCTGCACCCTGCAGGGTAATTTGTGTTTTTGAATATTTTCTTTGTGACAGCATCCCATGCAGGATAATGTTTTTCAGTGCCAATCTGCCCAATAGAAATAATAGACAGGCTATTATGTAAACAATTATTCCACCATAACCCCAATCATTGGCCTAGTCTGTCTTTCAATCGCATGACTATGCCCCCATAGATGTTATAGACAGACTGTTGTAACTATTGAGGGTCTACTATCTATTAAGTCTATCAAATAGGTGTCCAAAGTCCTAGACATTCCACCGTCATAAAAATAGTCGCCATACTAAAAACCACTAGCATGATTGCGATACGCATAGTCTGTAACTTAAGTCTATAAAGCTGACCTGCCCTGCAGAGTCTGCCTCTCTAGAAAGTATGAATTAAAGAAGGGACTCTCAAATCCCAGCACACATTTCTGTAGAATTCAAGACCTACAAATATTGCATAGCACGCCTAAACATTATTTTTCGGGCCTTTATTTCAGCTTAAGACCTTAAGCTTAGGAAGTGTTTCTAGCAAACATTTCCATATAGACATTCTAATCACTGAAAGGTACTGTAATTATTTCAATTATTTTTTGAATGTATGCTTAATTTTAACTGTTTGTAGGACTCCTATGTACTGTACAATTACTTAGCACTAGATTGCATTTCTACCTGACTCAGGTTATTAAGGTACAATCTCTATAGTTGAGAAGATTCAAAGGTGGATTTTAAGACTGGTTTCAGAGACAGGTTGCACGGAGATAAACCCTTGATGAAATTACTTTGCATCGTGAAAGGGCTTTGAATCTAACTCGAATAAAAGGTACATTTTCATTTCTACTATAAATCTTTAGATAGTTGAATAGCCTAATGCTAATGACCAGAAACTTTTACGAAGCCACGTTTTATGATTGTACAGTTCATTTGATAATTCATTAAAAAAATTACTGACTACATAAATTATTTTAGTACACATTCAAAAATTAAACAAGTTAGTGTAGCTGAACATCCTCGATAATATTACGCTACCCATGCATGCTTTAGAAATGTACCAGAAAGAATACCTACTGTGGTATAGCAATTGACTGAAGCTACAAAGAGCAAACAAGCTGCACATCAGTTGCAATGTATGGAGCCAGGCTAGCACAAGAACGTTTTCTACCTTCATGGGGAAATTATCCCACTCACAAATTCAATATATTGAGATGAAAGCCTGGTTATGGTTTGATCTATTCAAGTCTGTCCAGAACTGAAGTAGCCCTTAAGGCCTCTAGTTTTGAGTCATCAGATTTAAGGATTTCCTAGTATGAACTATATAAAAAGGCAATTCGATAGATAGACCACCATGCAATGGGAACATCTTAATGTAATCAGAGGATAAATGGCCATTTCCTGTGCAAACTTTGGTAATGTATGTGTACTTCCGTTCAGGAGTCTTACCATTGCTTTGTTTACAAGTGAAAAGCGGGTGAGTCATTTCTCGACTCCAGTGACATATACAAAGCTCTTCCTTGATTTACATGAAGGTTGATTTAGGGTGAAGGACACCACTCACGCATAAGCACAGTTGCTCTGAAAATAGCTTTGATTTATTGGAGGGAAAAAGAAACACGTTTTCTGCATCCTCGTCTGCATCAAATTATAAACAAAAGCAAGTCTAATCAGAAAAGAAATGCATTTCAATTGATGTAATATGTTTATCCCCATAAACACAACCTATTTGGCCTACAGACCCCTCCTCTTGACCTCACAGTCATACTCTAGTTCTTACAGTGTATCCTTTTTCATGGATCTGATGAGCTCCAGTGAAGCCAAGTTCTCTCATTTGACCTTCTCTCATATGACCTTAGTGCCCTCTTAACTGTTTAAACTTTTTTCTGAAGCCACCACGACCACCAAAAAAGCTGAACTAACTTTCTTGTCCTCATGACCTCGGACATCATATCTTCCCTCCACACTCTCTTCAGTAGTAGTGAGATACATACTTTCCATATGTGCAGATACCTTTCTTTGATGTCCAGCAAGTCATTTGTCACTGATATAATATCTCAAATGTGTGCGGAGGTAAGTTGTTTTCAAACGTGTGGACAGGCAATAATTTGAGGAAGAGCTGTTCTTCAGCAACATAACAGTTGTGGGCCACAGCCGACCCACTACTTTACTGCACAGCTAAGAAAGAAAAAAATGGACGCCCTTGAAGCAGCAGCAAAGAGTTAATGGAATCAGATGAAATGGGTCTGTGTATATCTGATTATTCTCCATTTTAGTGAATACTAAGTTGTAAGGACGGTAGATACAAATGGTTATTCTAGCATTTTCAAAAAATGATTTGCTAGGGCATAAACTATTTGGAATAGCAAGATGAATAACTTATTGTTAACAGGCATAGGTAAAGCCAATAGATCTGGTCTTATCAAGCTGATACCATGATTATTTTTTGCATATTGTTTAATGCAAGAGTATGAGAGAAACGTAAAATGAAGAACACTGGAAGAAAAAACATGCCAATGCCTAATCATTACTGTGGGCAACCATCTTGAAGATCGTGCAAAGGCATTGTTTTACTGTTCTTAGGTGGCCACTGCGTTTATAATCAACATAGAGCCAATCTTGACATGGTAGTGCACATACTGCATAATTGTTTTACGATTGAAAGATGGCTGCCATGTTCACTAGGGGCATGGTGTCCATTTTAGAATGGTAAAAAAATGACCAACGGCTGTTCCTAGATTGCATCACTGTACAAAGTTCAAGCAATGGCAGTGCTGACTGGCAAGCCGCGGTGGACTCTAAAAAGAGAAGGAATGTGCTGGTGGAGATTGAGAAATGTAAAGGAGTTCCCTGCTGGTTAAGCACACTCATTTTGAGATGGGCACTTGTATTAAGGAGATGGTAGATTGTAGGACCAAGATGGGCTGATTCGCAGGCAATGAATTAAACAAGGGGTCTCATCAATTGACCCATGCTGTGTGCAGTCCTGTGCATGGAAGCTAAATGTGAACGACTCAAACAAGCCAGAGAAGGCTTTCACCTATAGGTATGTATCATCAGAATATTGGGGAATCCAGATGCTGTTATTTGTAGGTAGAGCAGTGTGTGTCTTCATAGAGCTTTCGTTGTCTGGGAGGCTGATGTCACCCAAGAGGATGGTGTGGGCAAGCCAGATGGATGAGATGGGGAGAAGATATGAGAATTAGTCACTAAAGTCCTTTTCTGCCTGGGACTCCTGTAGATGAGATGGAAGGTGGAAGTCTGAGTTGTAGTGGGTGGGAAATGGAAGTCAGCAACTCCAAGGAGTTGTGTTACTTGCTTTCATAGAGTGCAGGACAAGGATGAGCTATGGAGGACAGCCAAGCCTCCTCCCATCTTATGTGCATGGTCTGGTGATGGGTGCTGCTGTCTTTAGGAAAAAGGATCTCTGGGATGTGCAAAGATATGTGTATGAGTCATGTTTATGGGATGAAAAGGGCATCAAGCTTGTGATAAGTGATGAGGTCTGTGATGACTGGTGTGTGGAGGACTGCAGAGCAAGTGTTGATGAGCTTGAGTTGAAATTTATGTTTTGTAGTTTGAGAGTATGTGGTAGATAGTGAGATATGTACAACATGCTGTCTATTGCTGTGTAAATGTTATCTGAGTGTTTAGAATGTATATATCTGTTTCTGATGGTGGAGAATGGAAGTATAAGGAGCTGAGTGATGCACTTGATTTTATCTGGCCCAATGGACTTCCTGGACCTAGCGTGTCCAAACATGCAGTGGTATTGTTTGTGTCCACTTTGATGGGAACACCCAGGCAATAGAATGCCCTGAAAAGTTGATTGAAATAAGAACAAGCCAGGAAGTGAGGCCACTTTCATGCAGATGGTTGATGGGAAATTAAGTCCTCTTGCTTGAGTTCTTCTTTTAAAGGCGGTTTTGGCTGGAAACCAGTTTTGTCACTTCCTGTGCTGATGAATATTGGTAAATAAAGTCCTCTTGCTAGTGTGGGGTCAAAACGTTTGATACATATATCACTGTGGCTGACATCCAGGTGTGAACCTCTAGTCAATTCTAGAGCCCGTGCTGTCAGATTTGAAGTCACTCCTACTGTGACAGATTGCTTTCTTTAGGAATGGCAGGGAAAAAGGAAGCCCAGCCCCAACACAAACTACAGACCCTAAATTGCATTACTTGTCTGGAAATGATCTGTATGAACGAGAACTGAAGGCCCCAAAAATCACCAACTGCCAAGCATCCAGTTGGGCTGTTTAAGAGGAAAAGCTCTGCAAGACTTCTGCCTGTGGCGAGGACTGGGGGTTAATGCCTGCATCACCCAGGGAAAATCGAAGACCACGTGCCCCTGAAGTCTAGGGCACCAGTGCCTGCCTGGTTGCCAAGACCAGTGTACCCTGTGAGGAAGAAGAGATCGCTGGATGGAGCAAAGTCCAGTGGGGGAGCGTGGATCCCTGTAGCGAGGTGTGAGGAGAGGACTGCTGTGCCGATTGGGCTATTGCCTGTATGACAGAGGGGGCCATGGGGAAGTGGAACCTGCTGCTGAGCCGATCGGGCTGTTCCCCAAGTGTGAAATAAAAGTGTGACCCTGTATGCCTGAGGGAGTTATTGGACTAGAAAGGACAAGGATCGTCGCCTGGTTCATGCCATCATCGAGAGGAGAGGACACCGTGGTGACCTTTGTGGGCCTGTACTGTGATTGAGGATCAGAAACAAAAGCCATTGAACCCCCTCGGAGTCTCCACTTGTGCAATCTCTGCTGGTATGGGTATGACTGATCGAAGGGCCAGAAGACCCTAGAGGAACTTGTCTTCCCGTTCGTGCTTCGGCACTAGAACACTTTGTAAACTTTTCTAAAAGAGTTGGATGGGGACTCCTGAACGCAGACTGCTATTGGGACGTGACTGGAGTGTCACCAATATTAAATGAGGAATAACTACTAGGGGGTTGTGAATGCTGTTTGTGTATGTCGTATTTTACTTTATGTTTGTTTATAAAGACTGCTTTTGTCATAAAAGAAATTATTTGACTGGACAATCATTTATTGCTGCTGTTGAAAGTGTTTAGAGTTGTAAGCCTGTGTACACCCACTGTATGCCGAAGGGGTACCTGGCCCAGTTGCTCAGGATCCATAGTAGGTCGGCCCCAGGACATCAGTTATAAAAGGCCTCAATCCCTAAGGTTGGGACCTGTAACTCATGGTGGCCCCATGGTCCTCTGAAAGGGTCTGTGACAGTAATATTTACATCACGAATCAAGATAGACAAAACTTGAGTTACTGCTGTGATAGTAAGTCGGAAAAGCTTTATTCCAATGAACGTGGTATCCACAAATGCGAAAACAATACTTAAAAATTCAAAATATATATAAAAATGAATAATAAAAGCAAATAGTACAGTGCATAGCCACCCAGTCTCTGCGATAATACAACACGTTTGAGTCAGCAGTGATAGCTTTATCAAGGTGCATTGTGCCGCGGACCTGGACAGCAGATCTCAGGAGGGAGCCAACATGTGAACTTGTCTCATCATCTGACTGCATTGGAGAGCTAAAAGGTACCCTAAAATCTCTGGCATTGCAACATTTAAATGAGCAGAAGTAAAAAGTGCTTAGTATATCTGAGCTAAAACTCACAAAAAAAGTGCAATATGTTATGATATGTAAAGCACAGATCAGATTGGGAGCAGTTTATCAAGGCTATAAATTCTGATAAATTGTTGGCACATCATGACCAGATCATAAAGACATTGTCCATATAGCTTTTCCACCTCTTGATATTTTGTGCAATAGGGTTGTTGGTGTTCAATATACATGTATTTTCAAGGGCATCAACAAAAGAATTACAATATGTGAGGCAAATATAGCTCCATGGGAGTTCCCTTGTGTTGACAGTAATAATTACTGTTGAACCACACATTTTTTGTTGTTAAGGCATTATGAAGGAGTGAAATTATAAACGCATTTGTGATTTGGACCGGTGTGGGTCTGTGGTTAAATAAGGTTTCTGTTACTTTAGTCCCTCAGTCTTGTGGGATGTTAATATATAGTCAATCTAAAGCCAGTGTGAACCACATTTCTTCGAATGAAAATCTACGTCTTCATCAAATTAATAAAGTGAATGTTGTCCTTGACATATGTCTTAGTGGTTGGTACAAAATCCTTAAGAGAAATGTCACTATAGTTACCCAGTGGTTCTAGATCAGAACCACAAGCGGATAACAGAGGTTTCCTTGGTGATTTGGAAGCTGTTTAATGCAATTTGCAAAAGGCGTATACATACCATGATTTAGGTTTATTATTAACCAAAAATAGGAACTCGTTATCAGTGACGAGACCTAACAATAGGCTCGCAAAGTCTCCCTCGAGGCGAGGTATTTCAGGTTATAAATGATGCATTTTTCCTTCCTTTCAGTGGCCTCCCCTTAGGCCATTAGAAAAGACACCTCGCGCACAAGGCGTGCCACTCGGGCGGGAGAATACTGCTTCCCGCGGTTTCCTTCATGAATAATGTTCACGTGGTGTTTCCAGTCAAACAGGGTTGGCCAGACATCTAGTCGGCTAACCCGCTGCTCAAAACGATCAAAGGCAGGTAGAGCGACGAAAACTCGCTACTCCGGTTTTTCCACATTGAGTAAACCTGGATGCTACGGATTAGAATTAATGTGTGGCAGGGGGACGAAAACTACGTTTAACTTTGTGCCAAAAACCAGACCTAACATTTCTTGGCACGCCCACGTGTTACACGAGTACTAGTCATCTCAAGTTTGGACACAAATAATTACATTTACTCTTTTACATATAACTGGGAACAGAACCGCTCTAAATAAGTTGCCAAAAGTCACATTGTATCTCATTTTGCGCTTCTTTTTGAGCAAGCCATGCTGAGAAGTAGAACCCGTTGGCATGCTTTGGCTGTATAATTTGTATGCTGAGACATCTGCTGCAATTACATTAAATGTAGCATAATAGTTTATGATTCTATTCCTTTCCAGTGTCAGTTGTGAAATTGCTTGCAAGGGCTGTTTGTTTAGTATCTTTCTTGTTGTGGTTTTGAAAACAATTAAGTATGCAACAATTATAGATTACTTCTCTGTAGAATTATTTCACAAGAAAGCATAAACATCATTTTTCGTTAGTACGTATATTGATAGGTTTTAGAATGACTCACTAAAGGGTTATTGGTGTTAAGCAAGAGAAATTGGGATGCAGAAAAATGCTGAAGGAGGTACACTTTGTTGCAATATAAACAGGGCCGGCTTTAGGGCGGTGCGACCGGTGCCACCGCACTGGGTGCTGGCTTGGCATGGGGGCGCCTGTTTGCTAGACTATATTGTTTTTAAAAGCACCCGTAGCAGCGTTCCTGACCTCCAGCATTTTTCAGCCAACAATAAAAATGTCAAGCCTACTCCGGTGATTGATGTTCTTCCTGGAGAGAGAAAGAAGTTTTGTCTAGTGGAAGTTTTGACTGGGGGATGTTTTGATTCATCATAAGTTAGTGCAGAGGGTTAATATGCCTGCTGCAAAGAATGTGCATCATGCAAATCACGAAGTGAACATAACGTGAATAGGTCAGGGGGTTACTGCTTTCGTTGGAGACTTTGTTTTGTTACTTGTAGCTTATTAGTTAAAATACTAATAAAACACAGTGAACTATGAACTGCCAAAGAACTGAAATGCAGACTTCAAGTATAGATTAAAGTGTAATGATTTTTCCCCAGCCTTTCAATATCCTAATGTTGTATAAAGTGTTGATTTGGGTAGAAGTCAAATCCAATTATTATAGATAATCCCCAACCATGGTCTTCGTTTTAAATTCTGAGACTGTGCTTCTCCAGACCAAGCCCCCCTAAACTTTACTGCCTACCAGAATGGATGATATATAAATCCTACCACTCTGTTTTATGTAATGTTTCCTATACATTGATTTACACACATATGGTTGAGTAATGTGTGTGCAATGTAAAGTTTTCTGACACCCTTCACTTTTATGAGTGACACTATAAAACGAATTAAATGCATCTGGGTAAGAGTGGTTATGGAGACTGTTACGGCGTGGTGGTAGTGCGGGAATTCACTGCGCAGGTGGTCATGGGGGGGCGCCAATAAACATTGTCGCACTGGGCGCCACCAGTGCTAAAGCTGGCCCTGAATATAAACACAACATGTTTTAACTGCTTTATCGGAGAGTCTCACAGTATGACAGTTGGTGCAAACAGTGACTTGTGGGCTGTTAAGAGGATGTGATGGTAGGAAAATGATTAGCAAACATTCTTTTATTTAGGGCAACTTTCAACCAGCCAGAAATGACAATACACTCATGTTGCAGGAGATTTGATATAAGCATTCCTAAAATATATCCACGTGGTCGCAAAATGGACCCATCTGCAGCTTTGCAACCTGTTGTGTACATCTACCTCCAGTGAGGATTAGTCATGTTTGCAAGAACCAACGGTAAGGTGATCAGGCGCATTTTGACCCTGTTGAATCTATAGATACAGATAGATTGCCTTTGTAAAGGTGGGACACATTGTCTACACAGCTGACCTGCAGCCCTCAGATGTAAGACAGTAACCCCTGAAAAACATTTAGTTGGTGGAAGTAAGATGAGGCAACTTCGGAACTTGAAGCAACATTTCTCTAGGACTTTTACAGGCGGTTTACAAGATGGAATTTCAGCTGTCACCAAGGTGGACCCCAGAGCTCTCCACTGCTGCCCTCAACCACAAATTAGTTTTTGATCAGTTTTCAGCTTGACCATCCAGTTTCTGAGACCAGCCATACACAGTTTGAGCTTCTCAGCCATGACACCACGATCTTAACAGGAGGTTGATTGCTTCAAAATACATGTACACATGAAGACCACGGAGAACCAGTACAAACATATTCTACAACTATGGAACTGTCACAGGCACATCAAAACACTACTATTACAAAGTGATTACTGGATTTATTTACACAGAATGACAGATGGTGCACATTCAGGGGACGCTTTCACAGTTAGATTGAACCAAGTCACTGGCATGTTTCTAAGGGGCGTGTCAAAAAAACCCAGTATTGACAGTCTCGGAGTAGAATAAACTGAGCATACGGTTAGAGACTGTGGTGAAGCTCCTTGAAGGCCAATGAAGCAACTGTCAATTTAGATTAGATTAGAAGATTTATAAAGCGCTTGGCTACCCGTCGGGACTCCCAGCGCTAGAGACGGATTTAGGCGTCACGAACCCTGTCATTTCATGAGGACAGGGTTCTCCAAAGTCGGCCTTGGAGGGCCGGATCCATGCCAGATCGTTAACATATCCCCATTTAGATAAATGTAGTTATCTTAAAAATCCGACTTGGATCCGGCTTTCCAGGACCGACTTTGGAGAACAGTGCATTAGGAGAATGACAAAGAGTATGAGGAAGGCAGTTCCAAAGTTTGTGATCCAAAAAGGAAAAGGAGCGCCCTCCCTTTCAAGTAGAGATTAGAAAAACACAACATTTTGAGACTATTAAGATGCTGTGGCTGCCTTTAGGTCACATGGCAGTGGCTGCTTCATTGTACAATCCGTCCTTCTGCTGAGACCCCGAGCGGACAAACAATTACTCAAACTGAATTTCAGGACCACAGGGCAGACTAGCTTCTCTTGTGAACAGTGCAGTAAAAATTTGCTCAGTCTGAACTTTATTATACTAGTATTGCTCAAAAAATGCCTTAGCCAAACATTGCCAGATCCAATCCTTAAGTGTCCACCCATATTCTTAAGCTCCAGTGGGGCCAGCGTTGAATGCTAGAAACAGCACTGCATGATGTTTACTGGCCAAACATTGACATACAGTGAAGTGATGGTGTTCCTTTTGGAAATGAGTGAGACGGGACCCAACAGAGGGTTCACTCAAACAAATATGACTTCAGTTCATGACTAATGAATACCATTTGTTCCAATTTGCCAAATAGTTAGTAAATGTACTCACTTCAGGCATACTTCTGACAAGCGTTTTTTAAATTTTATTTTCACTAGCAAATGTGTAGGTGAATACTTTTGCATGAAAAAAACGCAGGTGTAAAAAGGTCTGTTTTTTTACCTTGGGGATAGAATTTCCTGCTTTACAGAAATCCCCACCAATTTGGGAACAGGATTTTCTACTGCACTTCACAGTAATATATTGGATGTACAAAAAGATTGTGCCTAGCCCAAATATTCTGTATTGCAGGTGCTAACACATTTAATGGGAATTGCATCCTCTGATGCCCATTTCCCTCCCACTCTTATGCCTTATTTGTAGTTTTACTTACACAAGACTGTTAATACAAGTATGTCCATTTATTCGCGTAAATGCATCTTTTCCAAATTAGGAAAGCGGTTATGCTCTGTTAAATAATGATATTTGTGTGTTTAAGTCTGACTTATTCAAGGAGTTAGTTTTGAGGGAACCTACAGTGGTTTAAGCAGCAGGGCTCTTTCTGATGGGATGTGGATGTTAAACACAAATGAAGCCTAACTGTATGACACATATTATCTCACGAATCCTTTAGAGTCTGTAGTCAAAGGCTTAGAGTCCAGGAAACTAATCTTTGAAATGTTGATGATAACTAACAGTGTGTGGGATCTTCATATCATATTATTTTATAAACAGGTTGACCTTGGTTGTGCTAAAAAAAAACTAGTATGCAGCAAAGATAAAACCTGCCATTCTGTTGTTTTGGAAGCTGTGTGCATTGAGAAACATTGCAAGGTCCTTCATCTGTGAGTGGATCGAATGTGGAAGACAGCATATTTTGATTCAAATGCCTGTTTTTCAGATTTGTCTCTAACTGAAGCATTGTTTACATAGTAATGTGGATGCAAGAAACTGGGCACAGAGCTCTTCCTCCCATTTACATATATTGCTTGGAGGTATGCAGGGGTAATACATGGTTTGGCACACCATAGAGGCGGTGCTTCTTACTAAGTCAATACAATCAATGGGAGGCTGACAATAATATAAGTGTAAAGTTAGGTAGGGTTTTGACTTATTACTATTGATAGTAGGGATGTGCGATATAAGATGCCTTGGGTTTTTCTAATATTGAGTTTGTTTCATGTTATGGCTGCTGAAATAAATATTAATAGTTCTTATCACTTTTAACACCCAATTGCTGATTATATGTAATAAAAAATTAATCATTGTAAAACCAATTACTTTTTGTCTACTACATTCAGAGATCAGAGTAAGCGTCCGCTTAACTAAAACAAACAACCTGTAGATAGATTACAGTACTCCTGACAAGCTTGTCTGACTCAGAACACTCTAAATTAGCCTAACCTGCTGTAAACTTGAGTGAGTGACACCTGCCTGTTTTCTTTTTCTCTGATCAGAGAGGGTAAGGCGACAACCTCTTGGGGCTAAGTTAATCTACCCAAGAGTCCCTCAATTTTAGGGAGGTTCAAAAGAACATCATGAAGAATCTGTCTCTCCATTGAGTAAAAGTCACAGGGGCAAAAGTAAAGACTGACCATGGTTGGCAACTTCTCCGCATAGTAGACCTTCTAATGTGAAAATGGCCATCCTAAACTTGGAATCCTCCTTTTAAGTTTCTACATTTGTGATGAGGACAATGTCCATAAACATTCATTGTATCCTTGGAGGTATTTCCCTAATAGGTACAATCTATATTCTGTGTGACTACCCTTCAACAAAGATGTCGATGTGGTGAGACTTTGGTGTGAAAAGTGAGGGAATTCAATTTATTGACAATCAGCCAGAGGGTGACAGATGTGTGTTTTTTGAGAAGTAATGCAAGAATGTTGCTTTATGATTTTTGAAATCCTCCCCAACCTGTGGCTAGTTATGGGCTTGCTTCACCCAGCTGGTCTCGACTACCATAACATTTATAAGAATCTGTGATTTTGCTTGAGCCAGTAGATTAAGACACATCTGTTAGATCTTATATTTAAAGGCGCTTTCTACAAAACCTTCTGTCTATGTTTTTGTTCCGACCCAGTGGGCTTGCTCAGTGAGCCAAATGCTTGCTACTGGAATCTGTTTACAGCCTATTGGTTACAACTATTAATTCATGATATTGTAATTCTACTTTACATTCTTTTGAGGGAGAAAAGTTGACATTCTGGAGTGCAGCAACCCTTACGAGGTAGCATGTGCCAAACCGCAAACCTGTGGTTGTAAGTGTGATATAAAAACACGATAACTCTGCTATGCGCTATTCATGTTGTTAGCCGACTACATACATTTCTCTACACAAGCTACAAATATATGCACTATTTTCTAAAGAAGATTAATGTGTCTCTTATATTTATATTTATTTTTTTGCAGGATCCAAACATCACAGTGTACACTGAGAGTCCCGACCTAACGCCCTGCTTTCAGAACACAATTCTAGCATGGATTCCCTGCTTCTACCTGTGGGCTGCTTCTCCTCTGTACGTCCTGTATCTCAAATATTACAGAAGAGGATACATTGTGGTCTCTGTGCTGAACAGATTCAAAACGGTAAGATGAAGGGCTTAACATTTCTCTCAAATTTCATATACATTAAATTAGCATTTTTTGAGTAAAGTCCCCTTTTTGCATGATAACCCCCATCTTTTGGACTGAAGCTGTTGGGTTTTTGACTTTATGCACCTGGACACTGCTAATCTCATGTGCTTTGATCTCTAAAACATGGTAAAATTGTCTAACTCCAAATTGGCCAATTGGCATATTTAACTTCTTTATAAGGCTATATTATACGGTGCAGAAATACACCCATATCATGAAAATGTGTCACTTAGTGTGCCATCCACTAGTGTGACAGAGAACACATGGCTTCAAGCCTACCAGTGTAGGCCGATTACTGCAATTTAAACCTGTAGTCCAATCTGTCAAAATAACACTTTTTACCACGAAAAAAACCTCCCTTTTCAGAATGAAGACAGAATGTTGACCTTGTAGTCCACATGGTAGGGTGCATGGTATTTAAAAGTGAGACATAGAAATTTAATGTTAACATGTCCCTACAGTGACAAGGCTTTAAAAGCTGTTTATTTTTTTTACAACAAATTTTATTTGGTTTTCCATTGGAGGTGTGGGCGAAAGCCCTACATTGACCCTTAGGAGAGAATGCATAATTTCACAGCGAGTCCAACATTTCGACCATAATCAAACACCTGCCCAACATGCAGGGGATAAAAGTCAAACTTAATGCAGACAGTTCTAGATCTCAAGACATGTATATCAATTAAGAGGTCATGAAACTCCATTTTCATCATATATGGGGATTTCAAAACAATATACATATACAAACAATGTGCAATAAAATACAGGGCTCCATTCAGGGGTCAGTGGGTGGTAGAGGAGGGAGCTTGATTCCCCGATAGGAAGCCCAGTGAGCCCAGACTTTTCTGTGTTTAGCAGGGCAGCCCTGAGCTAGGAACACTGCCACCTGGGCCCCCATACATCTATCCAGTTCGGTCTTCCATTTACCCAATGTTGGGGGAGAAGTCCCCTTCCACAGTTGTGCGATGTCGCGTTTGGCTATTGTGAGGGCTAAAAACAATAAATGTTGCTTATAAACGTTTCCCCCAATATCATCTGCTATGTAGGAGGAACAGTCTCGGGTCCAATGGGAGTTCCCATGCGAGCACCTCCTGGAGGCAGGACCTAATTCTACGCCAGAAGGGCTGCAACGCTGTACAGCTCCAAACTGAATGCAAAAAAGTCCCTTCATCTTGCTCACACCGCAGACATACAGGGGAGGGGATCACTCCCATCAGCCACAGTCTGGTCCGCGTATAGTAGGCCCTGTGTAAATCTTTCAATTGTATCAGATGGTATCTAGTAGAGACCGCCGCCCCTCGTGGACTAGCAATGGCTTCAGCCCAGTCGTCGTCGGTTAAGTCAGGCATATCGGCCTGCCACGCCTGTCGTGTCTTGTCGAGTGTTGTCTGTGTGTGGGCCATTAAGGTCTGATAGAACTGTCGAATCTTGTGAAGGCCTAGATCTCCCATTAACAAGTGGCCCTCCAGTGGGTGAAACTCCGGAAGGGTCTCAAGGGAACGTATCAGGGGGGTGTGTGCATGGCAAAGACGGAGATAGTTGTAGAATTGCGTTTTATGGAGGTTGTATTCCGTTTGCAGTTGCTGACAGGTTTTAAGGGAGGTACCCTTCATCACATCCCCGAGGGTCGATATCCCCACCAGGTCCCAGCCCAGAAAGCCACTCAAGGTGGCCACAGGACGGAGATATGTTCCCTGCCATAATGGGGTCTCACGGGTAAGTTTGCCGTGCCAACCCATCTGTCGGACCAGTGCCCGCCAGAGCAGTATTACAACTTTACCCATGGGTGGCATAAAGTCTAATCGTGCCGAGCTATACAGGAGATGTAGGAGGGGGGCCTGTGCCATTGCCGCGTGCTCAATCACATACGCTGGGTCAGTAGGGGAGTTGTACCGCCATTCATTGACCACAAGCAAGTGCGATGCTACATAATATGAGTAGATGTCCGCTGCTGCGATTCCTCTGCAATATGTTCATTGTACACAAGTGCGCAGAGCAACCCTAATCGCCCCGCCGTTCCAGAGAAATTTATTTTGAATGGCGTTAACCTGCGCAAACCATGAGCGCAGGATATGATAAGGGAAATTTTGAAGATGGTACAGGATCCGAGGTAGCGATACCATCTTGAAGATGGCCGAGCGCCCGTATAGAGACTGGGGAAGGGAAGACCATATCGCAGTCTCGCTGTCGAGGATGGCCAGCAGTGGAGTGATATTATGGGCCCAGGAGATATTGGGACACGAGGACACGAAAATACCAAGGCATTTAAAACCTTCAGTGGCGTGGGAGAGTTGCTAAGCCCATGTATCACGGCCTTGGTGGCCGAAAACTGGATAAAGGATGGATTTGGCTGGGTTCGCGTGTAGGCCTGTAGTGCTTCAGTGCTTCCAAATACCCTCAGGATCTCTAGTATGGGAGGCCCTGAATACTAGGGGTCTGTAAAGAAGAAAAGAACATCATCCGCGTATAACGCAATGCGATCCGAGTGCGACTGCGACCATTCGAAACCTCGAAGGACCGGGTCATTTCTAACCCATACCGCCAAAGGTTCGATCGCGAGGGCAAATAATTAGGGAGACAGGGGTCAGACCCACCTATTGTACCTTTGGATAGGGAAGGGGGAGGAGCGGTGCCCGGCTATCCGCACCGATGCTGTTAAGTCAGTGTATAATAAGCGTGTTTAGGCGAGGACTCGCAGACCGAAGTTAATGGCCTCTAGCAATTGAAAGAGGCATACCCAACTAAGGGAATCAAAGGCCTTATCTATATTGGCCAGAAGCAGTGCAGCCAGTCGGCCCAGCGCTGGAGTGGCCACTATGGCATTATGTACCCTGCGGATATTATGGCGAGTCGCTCTCTGGGGCATAAATCCCGACTTGCGGGATGAATCAGATCCGAAACGTAGGATCGGAGGCGATCTGCAATAACCTTTCCCACCAACTTGGACTCAAAATGAATAAGGGAAATGGGACGATAGGAGGAGGGGTCATCAGGAGGGCACCCGGGCTTGATGAAGAGGACTATTTCAGCATGTCACCAGTCGTGAGGCAATATGGAGGCATCCACGGCCTCTCGGATTGCAGCTAGGAGGTGAAGGCCCAGCAGGTGTACATTTGGCCGGAGGAATTCCATAGGGAATCCGTTGGGGCCCGGGGCTCGTTCCGTGTGGAGCGCATCGAGGGCCCCGTCAGTTCATCTATCGTAATGGGGGCCTCCAGATGGTCTCGCATGGAGTCCGAAAGTTTTCGTGGCGGGATGTCGCGTAGAAATTCTGCGATTAGCGCAGGCGAAATCTGCTCCTGCCGAGCATATAGAGTCGTAAAGCGCAGTGCGAATTCCCCAGCTACCCCTTCCGGCGATGTATAGAGGGACCCATCGGTACCACGGATTGTAGGGACCGTCACCGGGGATTTATCTGCCTGACACATTCGATGGAGCATTTAACTCGATTTATCCCCCCATTAATATACCCGGTGCTGTGAGTCCTCCCAAATTTCTTTAGCCTCACTCATTAGATATTGCTGCAGTTCTTGCAGCGCCAGCAGTAGATTTCGCTGGATAGCAGGGCTAGGATCCCTATTGAGTTGCGCTGCTAGGGCCATCTGACGCGATTCTAGGGCTGCCACTTGCTCCTTCCGTAAACGTTTTTTCTTGGTGCGGTAACTTATCTCGGCACCTCGGACGGTAGGCTTTAGGGCTTCCCATAATATGCATCTAGATGGGGCGGATGGGCTGTTAGAATCCAGATACTCTGTGATAGTTGTGCGGAGCATATAGTGATACTCTGGGCATCGGAGGTGCCAGGGGGACATGCGCCAACGGAAGGGAGGTCGGCGGGAACTTGTGTGAAATCGTAGGGCGACCGGAGAATGATCTGAGAGTCCACGGGGATGGTGTGTTACGTGTGAGAAGTGGTGGATGTATATGCGGGGAACGAAAACATAATCAAGCCTGGATTGCGACTCGTGGACCGTGGAAAAATAAGTGTAACCCTGTACGGAGGGATGATATTCCTGGCAAACATCCACCCTGCTCAAGGTGGAGTCCAGGGAGCTCAGACTAGTGGGATTTGATGCTAGTTGAGAGGTCGAGTTACGCTGCCTGTCCATCGGCCCCATCGTATCGTTCCAGTCACCTCCTAGAAGTGTTAGACCCTCCTGGAAGTCCCCCCAAACACTCACAAGCCTGTCTACAAAACCCGCCCCCAGCGGGGGAGGCATATTTGCTGCCAAGAGTGACCCGTTCAGCATGAAGTGTGCAGGTGATGAAGAGGAACCTACCCCCGGGATCTGCCTTGTGTGATATGTAGTGGAACTGGACCCTGCGATGTATTAAAATGGCCACCCCCCGGGAACCTCCGGTGAACCCTGCATGATAAATGTGGTGGAAACCAAACCTGGCTAGGCAAGGAGATTTAGTGCCCAACAGGTGAGTTTCTTGCAATAGGAGGACATCTGCCCCATACCTTTTAGCCTGGCGGAGGACCGCATTGCATTTGATCTTATTCTGGAGGCCTCGAACATTCCATGAGACCATATTTAGATCCCCTGGGGGGGTGTATCATCATGTGTCATTATCCTGCAACGCAAAGTGGACAACACTGGAGGAGACCTGATCTAGATAACATGTCTGCATAAAACATATGAACAACCTAAGAAATCCCCCCACCACCCCACCACCCCCCACCCGACACTGCCATAAACTAGGAGCATCTGTCGCGGCATGAGGCGCAGCAGGCTCCCAACAGAGGAACCACGAGCCCTCACCCCAAAAGTACCCACCCCACCCACCAAACATAAAGAAAAGGAGGGCGACCCAAAAGTCTTTGGCCTGGAATTTCCATGGCCTAACATCCACGCCTTCTCAGAGGCAATGTGTTCAGAAAAAGCATAGAATAACAACGATCAATGTGTACTTGTTCTTGACATCAATGATGCACCCAGTAGATCAGGAGGGCCTCTCTGGATTGGTTGACAGTCTATCAGATCCGGAGCCATGTCGTTTCTTGGATTTATTCCACCGGGACCTGTTCCGCCACGGTCCATGGGAGGAGTCTGAGTCCTGTAGTGATGGTGTTCCCTGCCGGAGTCACAGACGCTCCTCAACCCAAGTGAAGACGGCCTCTGGAGTGTCAAAGAAGAAGGATTTGGAATTGAAAATCACTCTCATCCTGGCTGGATACAAAAGCATGTATTGCAAGTTCATGTCGCGCAATTTGCGCTTTGCAACCAAGAAGGACTGGCGTTGCTGAACTAAGCGTGTGGAATCCGGGAATACCATGATGGGCCTCGAGTCATGTTGGAAGCAGTCTCTGTGTGTCCTGGCGTGTCGGAAGATGGCATCCCGGTCGGCATAATTTAGTATCTTGGCGATTACTGGTCTGGAATTTTCACCGGGGGGAGGTTTTTGAGTCAAGGCCCGGTGTGCACGCTCCACCACAAAACAGGGGGACAGTTGGTCTTGAGGCATGAGGTTGGTGAGCCACTGGGTAATGAAGTGGGTCATAGAGGCACCCTCCCATTCCTCCGGCAGGCCCACAAAGCGCAGATTGTTGTGTCACGCCCGGCCCTCCGCATCCTCCACCTTGGAGGCCAGCTCCTGTGACACCATAGAGAGTTTATTGACTTTTTTGTGGAGGGTGGACACTGTCTTCCACGGCCGAGACCCTCGTCTCCGTCTCTGTGATGCGATCTACGGCTTTACGAAGATCCTGGCATTGACAGGATACCTCTGACCCCACCGCATCAATTTTGGCATCCAGCATGTTCCTGGCGCTATATTGAAAGCGGCGAGGAGGATCGCATTGTCGGGCACTGAGCCTGCCCCCTCACTGCTCGCGGAGCTGTAAATTGGACTAGGGTGCCTTGTTTAGGACCAGCACCACCCGGCTTGTCCCCCTTCCCATCGTGGTGGGGGTTGGTGTTGTCGCAATGCAGGGGTAAATCGTGGGGATAACAGAGCTCCTGCGCCAATGGTCACTGCATGAGAGTCCCAACAAAGAATAATGTGGGGCCCGAGCACAGTCCACCAAGCAGCTTTACTCCGCAATTGCGCCCCTTTCAATGCGTGCCGGCCTGCAGGGAGTAGGACCCCACCCCCGCAGGGAGCGCAGAGGTCTCACCGCGTAGGCTGCAGACAGGACGTGGCGTCGATATAATGGGTAATGTCCAATTTGCAGGATACTTTGGACTGGGAGTGCATCTTCTGGGCCTGTACCAGCACGGCTTGGCTCATGGGGGAGATGCAGGCAATATCAGGCCTCAGCAGTTGGCCACACCAGGCCCCAGTCCCCACCACCACAGAGCGCTCACTTCACGGGGCCCCGTTCCAGCCCACTTGGCCCTGGTCACCCCCGGTACCTTCACTTCAGCTGCCTGATGTTCAGAGGCAGCCCTCGCAGACAGACAACCACTGAGGCCACGCATCTCCGGAGACACACTCGGCTCCCACAGTCTCCATGGCCCATCACCAGTGCGGGCGTAGGGCCCTGGCCTCAGGCTCCACGGGAAGGCTCCGATGGCGGCACCACACGGGAAATGGCGGTCAATGCAGGCCGATGCAGGGCCTAAAGTGGAGGGAGGAACCAACCCCCACCACTGCCCGGCCGCATCGCTCGATTGTTCCCTCTCCTGGGGGGCTCTCGGGAGCGCCAGGTGTCAGAGCGCTCGGCACCGGATCCCACAGCCCATGTCCAAGCCCGGTCGCGGCCGCGGGCCGCACCGGGCAGGAAATTCAGCTAGCACCGCTCTCGAGCACGCCCCTCTGCACATTCCGCTCCCCCGCGACCCGGAGTTTATTAAGCGTTTTTAAATAACCTCCAAGCAGGATTTTGGCAGGATAATTGGTGAAAATCGGCTTGGACGTGCAGAGCCCGGTTAGGCTGCGTCCGCCATGTTAGCTGTCCAAGCCACACCCCCCCTTAAAAGCTATTTTTACTGTGTGAAACTCTGGCTGTTCTATGAGAAAACTAGAGTGTGGACTAAATTATTCATTCTGCTTTCTCCGGTTTGTGACTAGGTCAAATAATGATTCGACCACTATCCATAACATTTATAAGTAATACAGTCTAATGAATAGATTAAATATTTTGAATAAATATTTAGGAAAAGTAACTTTAAGAAATATACCTTTTCCCTACTTGAAGCTCCTGTAGGATAATGCCGATTTGCTTTGATTCTCCAGCTGCTGCCCATTGAGTATATGACCTTCAAGAGGTGTGAAAACGGTTCCCAGAGCAGAGACAATGGCCTGGGTATAGGGAGGTCTTTTATCACTTTTCATGAAAACCAGATGGACCTAGGAACTTAATTAACCTGTAAAGGAGACTGCTCTTTCATAAATGTAAGGTGAAACCTACAGAAGGCAACCCTTTTCCCCTAGCCAGGCTGGCTTTAAACCAAGTGGGAGGGGAGCTACCTTCAGAAGCAGTTTTGAGTGACCACACTGCTAATTTCCCTGGCCACACCTCTGGGTGGCCACAAAGGCAATGCCTAAGGGTAGCCGACGAGGATACTTACCTGGATGCAAAATTTGAATTTTCTTACTCTGAGCTTTCCCCATCAAAACCAATGGATTCAACGGGGCTTCACCCTACAACTTTAAGACTTAAACACGTCTTACTCAGAAAGAGCCTGAAACCTTGCCCCGCGGTTGGATTTTGACTTCCATTTCAGAGATTAAGTTCCAATGTAAAATCTCCAACTGGTGTGAACCACCTAGTTGGTGTGTTTGACCTGCTCTTCATTGTGGTAAGCCTGAAATCATATCTAGATCCAGGATTACTGCGACCATAGGCTGTCACTGGCGCTAAGTGTTTTTTTTGCTCTATTCTTCCTTAAATATTCTAAAATCCATATCTTTGGTTCCCCGTATTAGATTTTATGCCTTTTTAATGTCATTTTGCTTGTTAAGTTTTACTCTAAATTTATAAATTGGAGTGGGATTTTTATTGTGTTGCCTTTTTTTCTTGTCCTTATCACCTTTATCCCAGTCACCTATCAAACACCCGTTAACCAGCTATGCCTCTGGTCGGGTCATGGGCTATTACTGCTTTACTGTTCCAGTGTTCACAGAGCTCAGTCAATGTTATAATCATCGGACCCCTTCACATCTAGCTTTAAATCATTCCATCACACAGTCCAATGTGTGATATTCTTCTTATTATGTGCACATCTTGAGTTCATCAAGCATACTGCCTTTACTGAATTACTCATTCTGTAAAATCTGGAAGAGCGGGATCAATTCACTTTTTACAAGTTATATGCCTTGCTGTGAGTATCAGATTGACCATTAGCTTTCTTCCCTTCAAGTACATCTCTTCCTCCTCCTCCTCTTATTGTATTCCAAATATGACAAGTAGGGGGCTTACCTCAATAGCTTGGCTTGACATGTCAGAGATCGCTGAACTTACTTTGTCCCAGAACTCCTTTAAGGCAGGGCATTCCACAAACATATGAAGGTCATTTGCTCTGCCTGATTTACACTTCCTGATTCAAGACTTGTTCATGTCTGTTATCTTTGAAAGCTTGTGAGGAGTCCAAAAAGCCCTACAGAATGTAAACAAAGGGTTTCTTTTAAATGCAGCAGGGCTCAAAGTTTGATATAGTTACAAAAGATAAATTCTCCATCTGGTCACTCTGCAAGCATCCTTCCCATATTTTGTGGGGTGGCAACAACATTGAGTCTTCGGCACTTCTAACCTCTCCACGGTGAAGTACTTTGCCTTATTCTGTGCCTTAAGCTTTACCAGCTCATGGGAGTTTTCTATGCTACATCTACTGTTACCTTTGTCACAGTCTCCTCTACTGATGTTGTCCTCATGGTTAGTTCCATCTGTTTTTGGCAGGTGTCGCAAACCTCCTTCTGATTGCTCTCAGATATGTCAGACCTATTTTTCATTTCCTTAGCAGGGTCTAATTGTAGCCTGTCACTCTCACTTCTCTTTTCCAAAGCTTCTGTCTTCTAACACTCTAATGGAGAAGTTTGTTTTTGTGTTTGTGGAGATATATTGTTTTGATGACATATTCAAGTTCTAGATCAGGATACAATGCTGATTAATATCGCCTTTTAAACCCAATTGTGACTAGTTTGCTCTCTAAAATGGCGCCCCCCTCAGTTTGACCTTCTCTTGATCGGTGCAAGGTACCTTCCCTATTTTCTTGCTTTTCCAGTTCTTCCTTAAGGTATAGCAGGCCAAACCTGTTGTCTAGAGTTTCCTATTCCATACTGGAATCGACAGCGCCCAAGACATCTCGATGGGCTGTGATCCTTTTGTTATATCCAAGGAAATGAGCTCCAGGAGGGATTAGGCTTCAGTGGCTTTGTAGATTTAGGAGATTTAACCTTGAGTTTCAGATTTTTATTTAATGTGCTTACATCTACTGTGTAGGAAAGTGGGTTATTATTAAATCTAGTAATAATATCACAATCAGTAATAAGGTCCAGTCAATTCTCAATAAATTAATTCTTGCTAAACCCTTGATAGTTTGGCAACGATCAATCAGGTTTAACATAGGAGGCAGGTAAGTGTAAAGCATTTAATATCAACCAAAACTGTACATAAATAAGAGACACCACATAATAAAAATCCAACACGATTTATAAAAAAGAATATTTTTATCTTTAAAATAATACCAAAATGACAAAAATCCAAAGTAGGGTACCAGAGATATGAAAATTTAAAATGTAATAAAAAAAATGCATTCAAGCACCAAAAAGCTTTAAGTGCCACTTGCGGCAATTTGGTTGCGCTGGACCAAGACAAAGCCAAGGTTTTTGGTTGACAGCAATGGAGCACAGTTCGGATAGGGTGAGCTCTAGGTCACGGTCAAAGTTTTACCTTCACACTTTTTCTGGAGGTATTCCCTCATCGACAGACTCATTGGCAGGTCCTCTGGCTTCTCAGATCGGAAATTCGAGTCGACAACGACAGTCTGCTGCAGCACAATGCCTTCGTGAGCCTTTGGAAGTCATTGTCCTGAATGGGGAGGACCCCTGGACCTTTCTGCCAAACAAACCTGTGTGGTCAGGCTGATTCTTGAGTCAATGAAAGCGGCTTGACTCTAAACGTCAAGCCAATCTTCATCTGGAGCTTATTACCAAAACTTTGCAAAAAGTTGCCAAACTTCCTGAACTTCTTTTTTGTTGGTTCCCTTTTGTAGAAAAGTTACCAGCAGCACCAGCCAAGGTTCAGAACTTCTAAATTAGCTCCTGGGGTCTGGGACTCAGTTTCCCACAATGCACCTTGGCAGTCCAGGAAAATACAGTTGTAGCTGATAAGCTGGAGTAGTCCTCTCTTGGTCTGCTACAGGCCGCTTCTTCCAGCACTATTCTATCTGTTGCTGATCAGGTAGTCCACTCAATTTCCTTGAATCAGGCCCAACCCTTTCTTAGTGGACCTGTGAGAGAGCAGCAGGTGTAGTCCTTCTGAGTGCAGACCTTCTGTGGTGTGGTCCAAGGGTCCAGCAGGGCAGTTCCTCTTCTCCAGATGTTCCAGGCAGCGATCTGAGGGGTTCCTGAAGATATCCTATATATAATCACCGTTCTGGGTTAGCAAGAGGGGGAGACATTCCAACCAATGGGGGTAAAGTTGCCACCTTCTGCTATGACCACTGGAATATTTTTGACCCAGAATGCACTTTGGTGACAAAAATCAAAATGTAGAAATCCTGTCCTTGGAGTGTGTGTCAGTGTAACCCAACTCTGCAGTGTGACTAACATTGGACTGCACACCCCTTCCAGCACGTCTCCTAATCTAATCAAGGGGCTCACATCTGACTGGGGAACAAGGAAGTGGGGACTGGCCTGGGTCCTGTGACATCTGTTCTCCTCCCTTTGAAGTCAAACTGATCTCCCCAGCCCTCTTCCTCTCCCTGGCTTCTCCATGACGTGGATTTCTTCCCACCAAATGGCGGTATTGTTGCAATCCCAGGCCTCTTCACACCTACTCAGATGTCAGCCTGACTCAGGCTGACAAAGGCTGACCAATCAGAAGAGGCAGCTACAGGGCTGCTTTAGGTAAATTCAGGATAGGACATTCTAAAACTTCTGTTATGTTATGTCATGTTATACTACATTTATAGTGCGCACGGATACTCAAGAGTGTCCCGGCACGAAATGCTAGTAAAAGGAGGCAGAGGAGACTAAACATAACAGAAATTAGTTAAAAAGCAGGGTTTTGAGATGTTTCTTGGACACTCTAGTGTCTTGAATGTTGTGCAGTTCCATCGGAAGGGAGTTCTAGGCTTCAGCCGCCTTGAATGAAAGGGAGCTGCCGCCCATCCGTGTAAGGCAGAAACGAGGGATGACTGCCAGACGGTGAACAGCGGAGCGTAAATGCCTTCGTGGAACATAGAAGGTGAAGCGTCCCCTAAGGTAGAGTGGGCCCTCACCGTGTACGGCTCCATGAGCCGAAGTGAGAGCTTTGAACTGAACACGGCAGGCCACAGGAAGCCAATGAAGGTCCCGAATATGTTGCTTCATACTTGATCGTCCTGGGAATCCAAGCAACTCCCGAGCTGCCGCATTCTGTATGGTTTGCAGTCTTCTTAAATGGTAACCGGGCAGGCCAATGTATAAAGCAATGGCATAGTCAATACGTGACAGGATAAGAGCACGAGTCAACATTTCCTTAGCTGGCCGGGTTAGCAGGGAAAAGAACTTTCAGAGGGATTTCAGTGTACCAAAGCACACTCCCACCAGTTTTTTGATCTGCATAGAAAATCTGAGGTCTTCACTGAACCAAATCCCCAGGTTCTTAACAGGGTTGCCGAAAGATTTGGGCAGGGAGTATTCAGTAGGCAAGATGGCTTCCCTAAAACGCGGGGGAAAGGATCCGTACAGGAGAACCTCGGATTTGTCTTCATTGTACTTCAACTGCGCAAGTGCAAGCCATTTAAAAACTGCAGAGAGACAGTCTCACTTTGTCCGGGCCCAGATCATTTTTGTTCCATGTGAAGAGGAGCTGGGTATCCTCGATGTAAGCGATGATCTTTACTCCCAGCTTCTCTGCTAGGTAGATCAGCGTAGTGACATAGATGTTAAAGAGCAGGGGGTCAAAGTAGACCCCTGCGGTACTCCCGTAGTCACCTGTCTGGGGGCCGAGAAGAACGAGGGCTGCCATACCTGTTGGGTCCTGTCCTCTAAAAAGGATTTAAGCCGATTCCAGGCCTGGCCAGAGATCCCAATACTTGAGAGGCGAGCAAGCAAATGATGATGAGGCACCGTGTCAAAGGCGGCAGAGAGGTCCAATAAAATTAGAACTGCTCTGCCGCCTGCATCCAAGCATTCCCTTATAGCCTCAGATATTTCAACTAAGGCGTCTCCGTGCTACAGGATGCCCTGAATCCAGACTGAGCTGGGTGGAGGGCACCAGATGCCTCAACAAAGGCGGATAGCTGTTTAAAAACTGCTTTCTCGCATACCTTTGCCACGGCCGGCATGAGGGATATGGGTCTATAGCTAGCAAGAGTGTTGGGGTCCAGGGAAGGTTTTTTCAAAAGCGGTAGCAGTTTAGCCTGCTTCCAATCCAGACGGACTGTGGCAGTATAGAGGGATACATTTAGGATGGTATTCACCTCAGGGTTAACCAACTCCGCTTCCTCGGCAAGAAGTCTGGCGTGGTACGGGTCAGTCGGCGAGCCTGATTTAAGAGATTTAAGAATGGAAAGTGAATCAGGTGGGGCGATTGGACTTATAATAAATCCGATCTTGGCAAGTTGTTGGATTTATTGTAACTATTATTTTCATACTTTCAATGACCTAGCTAGCTAGCTCACATCAAAAGTTAGACTTTAATACATTTAATAAAACCCGCTCATATTAGCCTATGGGGCTAGCAGTACTACAATGGGGGAAAAGAATGTTGGCTGTTTTTCCCCACCAGGGAGTATAAAACATGTTTTATAATGTCCTTGCTTTTTATAACAAGGCACCCTATCCTTGTGGCACCTAGGGCAGACTTTAGGGGTGACTTATATGTAACATAAAGTTAGTTTTGGACTTTATAAAGTACTTTTAATCCCAAAGTCAATTTTGGATCCAGGTGTTCGAGGCATATGAGCTGCAGATCACACACTTAGGATAGTAGATCGCCATCTGGTGTTGGGCTCGGATGCTTGCAGGTTGTTGTTGTCTTCGGAAGAAGTCTTTGGTCACGAGATAGGTGACTCCTCCCTTGGACTACAGTGCGCATGGGCATCCACTCCATCCTCAGATTGTTTTTTTCCGCCATTGGGTTTGGATGTAACTTTTCCAACTCTGGTTGAAAATCTCAAATACAAGCTTTTCGAAGTGAAAAAGCTTCTACAACTACATCGAAGCACCTTCACTCGACATCGAATTCATCGGCTCGATTCCGGACGTCGAAGCGGGCTGCTGGGCCTATCCACGCTGTGAGGCCTACGGCTCATGGAAAGGACACCGTTTAAAAAATGCCCCCAGTGTGGAGCAAAATTTCCGCACAGTGACCATCACAAAGTCTGCAACCTGTGCCTATCACCGGAACACGATGAAGCCAGCTGTCCAGCCTGCGCAGCATTTCGATACAAAAAGACCATTCGGGATCGAAGAGCTCGACGCCATATCATGGCACACAGATCAGCCCCGGAACCAGTAAACCTATTCGATGAGGGTCTGATGTCCCGGAAAAGGATTCCGAGGAACTTCAAATCATCTCAGAAGCAGACGACTCAGACGACCCCATTACTGCGGGGCAACGCGTGAGTACCACTGCCCCTGCCCCAACCCCTCCAAAACCAAAGGCATTGGTCAAGACTTCGTCAGCTGGCCTCAGTCAAGACCGAAAACATCCTTCAGAAGCCCCGCCTCCAGGCTCGGCTCCGAAGAAACATAAGCCTTCCGGTGGCTGGGGCCCTAGTGAGCCGCATGTCATTGTACCCCCGGCACCTTCGGCACCCAAGACAAAAGACCTCTCGGCACCGAAATCGGAACCCGACACCTTCGGCACCGAAAACATCGAGGCCATAGATAAACCGACACCAAAAGTTCCCAAGCCGAAAGACTCAACTTCGGCACCGAAACCTTCATCGGCACCGAAACCACCGGCTAAGGACTAAAATACACCTCCTAAAGCCAAAGACTCTACCGATCAACCAAAACCTCGATCGGAACCGAAAAAATCGGCACCAAAATCTGTTCCTGAAGAACAAGAACTTTTCCATCCAGATCCAACACAAAAAAGGATCTATATTAATCCAAAGACTGGACATGTCACTGCAGTGCCATGTAAGAAACGGAAACTGGACACAACACCTGCCCCAGTTCCTATAAAACAGAAGGACTCGGCAACATCATCTATTCCTCCTTCCTCTCCCATACGACCTACTACCCCACCCCCTCTGCCTACACCACCCTTACCTCTACCATCTCCATCACATACACCACCTCCACAGGATGATGAAGATGACCTAGGGGGAGGGGGCGATCCTTATAATACTAATGATCCGCTCACGGATCCACATACCGCACCATTGGATGATTGGGCATACCCTCTACCAGATATACCTGACCCTACACCATATCCCTCCAAACCATCACCTCCAGATGACCACCTGGGGTTTGGACAACTAGAGCAGCACTTTACCATGGCGTCACCATGCACGCTTATGCACCCGAGGAAGACTTCCTCTTAGACACTTTTGAACAGTCTCAGAAGTCGGTACAAATTTTACCTATGCTTAAAGGGGTGATAAAACACGCCACAGAAGTATTTAAAGACCCCGTCCGTGACAGGGTGCTTAACCCAAGAATTGAGAAAAAATATAGACCTACCCCAGAAGATCCTTGTTACATCAAAGGACAGCTCCCTCTGGATTCTTTGGTCGTTTCCAACGCAAGGAAATGCGCCAACTCCCAAACCACGGGAGATGCACCACCCCCTGACAAAGAATCCAAACTATTAGAAGCCTCAGGCAAACGAGTAGCAGCACAAGCTACTAATCATTGGCGTATTGCCAACACCCAAGCCCTATTAGCACGCTACGATAGGGCTCACTACGATCAGTTGGAGAATCTGCTACAACACCTGCCAGACCAATACAAGACCCAGGCAAATGACCTTATACAAGAGGGGAAACCTATCTCAAATGCGTCAACTAAATGTGCACTTGACGCCGCAGACACCGCCTCTCGAGCACTAAACACAAGTGTACTCCTTAGACGCCATGCCTGGCTACGCATTTCAGGCTTTAAGCCAGAAGTACAAAGTACCATACTTAGCCAACCTTATAACCAAGAACAGCTGTTTGGGCCAGCAGTTGACACTGCACTTGAAAAAATGAAAAAAGACACAGAGACTGCTAAGTCCATGGGAGCATTGCAGTCTCCACAACCGCGCGGCTCCTTTCGACGCTCCTTCTACAGAGGAGCCTCCAAGGATATGGGAGCAGACACCTCCTCTACGTTCAAAACCTCTACACAAACATCCCCTAGTAGAGGATATTTTAGAGGAGGATATAGAGGAAATAACAACAAGGGATGAGGTCGAGGCAATACCAACACGTGTACCTTCACCGCCACAAAACAGTGACTTTCCTCCACACCCCCCAGACCATTCCACTCCAGTCGGGGGAAGACTCAAACAGTTCCTACCTGTCTGGAACTCCATCACAACAGACAAGTGGATAAGACAAATAATCCAGTATGGTTACTGTCTGGAACTCACCACTACCTCTCCACACATATCACCCAAGCAGCGTCCATGTCACCAGACCATCTTCCGCTCCTCAAACAAGAAGTTCTCTTATTGCTTCAAAAACACGCAATAGAACCAGTTCCCTTACAACATCAGGGTACAGGGGTATACTCACTGTACTTCCTAATCCCCAAAAAGGACGAGACTCTAAGACCATTACTCGACCTCAGACTCCTAAATCTGTTCATAAACTCAGATCATTTCCATATGATCACTCTTCAACAAGTGCTCCCACTACTACAACAAGGCGATTTGCTTGCCGCACTAGATCTTACGGACGCTTATTTCCACATTCCCATACATCCTGCTCACAGGAAGTACCTAAGGTTTGTGGTGGACGAACAACACTATCAGTTTACAGTCCTTCCATTCGGGGTAACAACTGCGCCCAGAGTATTCACCAAATGTCTAGCAGTAGTAGCAGCGCATCTCAGAAGACAACAAATTCATGTCTTCCCGTATCTAGACGACTGGCTAATAAAAGCCAACTCATTTAACAAATTCGTTCTACACACTCACCGAACAATTCAAATCTTACACAACTTGGGATTCACAATAAACTACCCCAAATCTCATCTCCAACCCTCCCACATACATCAATATCTAGGAGCCACCATAAATACCTCCAAAGCCCTAGCATATCCCAGCCCAGCCAGGATAGCCAATATACAAGCTCTCATCGTAAAATTTCAAACCCAACACTCTCTTCCAGCAAGAGTGTTCATGCAACTGATAAACATGATGGCGTCATGAATCTTCATTGTGCCTTATGCAAGACTTCAAATGCGTCCCTTGCAAGAGTGTCTAGCACATCAGTGGAATCAGGCTCACGGACAACTAACAGATCTGGTGTTGGTGGACAGCCGCTCACATCGCTCTCTAAAATGGTGGAACACAATAAACCTGTCCAAAGGGCGGCCGTTCCTCGAGCCTCTTCCACAAATAGTGCTAACAACGGACGCAACACTCACGGGATGGGGAGCCCATCTCCTAGGACACACCACTCAGGGCAAATGGACCACTCAACAGAAAGTGCTCCATATCAATTATCTGGAACTACTGGCAGTATTCCTAGCACTAAAATCATTCCAAATACATCTCCAGAATAAAAGTGTCCTCATCCGGATGGACAACATGACAGCCATGTATTATATACAAAAACAAGGAGGCACACATTCTCTCCAGCTGTCCCAGCTAGCACAGAACATTTGGAGATGGGCCATTCCCCAGAACATATACCTGCTTGCAGAACACCTTCCAGGGGTTCACAATCAGATTGCCGACCTGTTAAGTCGACAGACTCAACAGATCCACGAGTGGGAATTACATCCAAAAGTCCTACTCCCCTTTTTCCAAAAATGGGGCCAACCAGACATAGATCTGTTCGCCACACACGAAAACGCAAAATGCCCAACCTTCGCCGCCAGGTTTCCCCACCCACAGTCCAATGGCAATGCGATATGGATGAACTGGTCAGGGAGATTTGCGTACGCTTTTCCGCCTCTCCCACTCATTCCATTCGTGGTACGCAAGCTCAGGCAACAGTCTCTCAAACTCATCCTAGTAGCCCCCACATGGGCACGCCAGCCCTGGTTCACAACACTGCTGGAACTCTCTCTAGTTCCACACCAAAAACTGCATCTCTCCCCGTCCTTTCTAACCCAGAACCATGGAGAAATAAGACACCCAGATCCAGGTCAACTGAATCTAGCGATCTGGCTCCTGAAGTCCTAGAGTTCGGTTACCTCAACCTACCACCAGACTGTAGGAATATTATAAAAGAGGCCAGACGACCTACCACTAGAGCTTGCTACGCTGCAAAATGGAAAAGATTTGCCATTTACTGCACTAACAATGATATACGTCCACTGGATGCATCCATACAGAACATCATTTGCTACTTACTACCCTTGCAAAGATGTAATTTAGCGTACTCATCCATACGTCTCCACCTAGCAGCATTAGCAGCCTACTTGCAAAATCGACAACACTTGTCACTATTTAGAGTACCTGCGATCAAAGCCTTCATGGAAGGCCTTAAGAGGATTATTCCTCCCAGATTACCACCCTCTCCAGTGTGGAATCTAAACATTGTTCTTACAAGGCTCATGGGACCCCCTTTTGAACCTCTGCATAAATGTGAACTACAGTTCCTCACATGGAAAGTGGCTTTCCTTATCGCTATCACATCCCTTAGACGGGTAAGTGAGATCCAGGCTTTAACCATACAAGAACCATTCCTACAATTACACCGCAACAAAGTGGTTCTTAGAACAAATCCGAAATTCCTGCCAAAAGTCATATCTCCGTTCCATCTTAACCAATCAGTAGAGCTACCAGTGTTCTTCCCAAATCCGGACTCGGTAGCTGAAAGAGCTCTTCATACCTTAGACGTTAAAAGAGCCCTACTTTACTACATTGACAGAACCAAAGCATTCCGCAAAACCAAACAATTGTTTGCTGCTTTCTCTCCACCACATAAAGGCAACCCCATTTCCAAATCCGGGATAGCCAGGTGGATAGTTAAATGTATCCAAATATGCTACCACAAGGCTAAACGCACACTAACAGTTCCCCCTAGAGTGCATTCCACACGCAAAATAGGGGCTTCCATGGCATTCTTAGGAAACATTCCCTTAGAAGATATTTGTAAGACAGCCACATGGTCTACAACACACACCTTCACTAAACATTACTGTGTTGACGTGCAAGCAAAACAACAAGCTTCTGTAGGTCAGGCTGTCCTTAAAACTTTATTCCAAACTGCTGCAACTGATACAGGTGACCACCGCTAGGGGAGACACTGCTATATAGTCTATCCTAAGTGTGTGATCTGCAGCTCATATGCCCCGAACGGAATATGCTACTTACCAGTATGCATCTGTTCTTGACATGTAGAGCTGCAGAGCCACACACGCCCACCCACCTCCCCGGGACCTGTATCTGTTCCAGCATAGTCTTACTTAGACATTACACATGGACATCTCTCTCTCTTTTTACAAACTCCATCATTTCCCATCATGGCAAAAAACTGAGGATGGAGTGGATGCCCATGTGCACTGTAGTCCAAGGGAGGAGTCACCTATCTCGTTGCCAAAGACTTCTTCCGAAGACCACAACAACCTGCAAGCATCTGAGCCCAACACCAGATGGCGATCTACTATCCTAAGCGTGTGGCTCTGCAGCTCTACATGACATAACAGATGCATACTGGTAAGTAGCATATTCCTTATTTTAAAATCTGTGTGCAAGGCAGGTCTGGCTTTAAAATGACACCAGACACTACAACAGTGCACACTTAAGTGCATTAAGTCCAGTGGGGCTTCTAAACCTACATGCCCACCATATACTTGTGACTTACCGGTAGGCTGTCTTCGCCAATTAGAGTTATTCCAATTAGCAGATACCTTTTAAGGACTGAGCACTTTCATAGTCAGTAACCACCAGCATCAGTCAAAAAAAAATTAGGGTGGCGGTCCAGAGGCAAAGAAAAACCTTCTTGAATATTAAGAAACAGCTGAGGGACAAAGGAATTCGTTACTGCATGCTGTTTCCTACGAAACTACGCATAGAGGTGGATGGCAAAGCCTGGTTCTTTCATACCCCAGAGGCAGCACAGCAGTGGTTGGAGGCCGGCCAGAGAACATAATGCGCGATGGGGGGGCCCATCCCCACACAGGACACTGCCTTCAGACAATTGAGATGCAAAGTGTGATGGCTGGAACTATTTCAGTGGGCGCCTGGCTTCATCGGATAACACTCTGTTGGTCACGGCCAATGGATCAAGAGGAAAAAGCGTACGCTAAGTGACTCAGTTTGAACTCAACAATGTTTTGGTATACAGAATTGGGTATATATAGTAGCGGGCGGATGGCCGCGGGGGAAATGTTGCCACCCCCCTGATTTAATCGTTAGTTTAGTAGAATAGGGCGACAGGCACTCTGCACTATTGGGGTATGGGCAGTTTTTAGGCCCAGAGTGCGGGAAGGCAGGGTGGGGGGATTTTGGGAACCTAGTGTTAAACCAGTTCAACTATGGGACAAGCAAGTACAGTTCAAAGCAGGTTTTGAGAGAAATAAAGTTTGTGTGGCAACAATAAAAGACCGCCGCAGGCTCAGGAACAGTGATATTGACAATCGTACGCATCAGGGGGCAGGGGGCGGGGGTCAGGGGTTTGGACGGGGGGGACGAAACCAGACTCAATAGGTGAATAACTCAAACTTTTATCCTGGAATGTAAACGATCTGGGGGATAGTCTTACAGTATATTAAAAGACATGCCTTGGACGTGGTCCTGCTCCAAAAGACACATCTGATAGGAAATACTTGCAAAGCAATGGACAAATGGGGCTACCGTCTAGTTGGTCATTCGGGATTTACCTCAGGCTCACGGGGGGGTCAGTATTATGATGCGGAAGTCCTTCCCGATGTCCACAGACCATATATGGACTGATGAAATGGGTAGATATGCAGCAGTGTAGGGGCGGTGGGAAGGATAAACATTGACCTTGGTGTCCGTCTATGTCCTCCCAGGACTACAAGCAATGGCATTTTTCGAGACTTGGGAAGCAAGTTGGTGGAGTTTTCAGAAGGGAGGCTGATGCTGGGGGGATTTGAATTTGGTGGTATGTGGTAGGCGGGATCGCTGTCCCCCCAGAGATCTGGGACCTGTACAACTGGTACTGTCCACCTTTCTGGATGCCATCGGAGTGGCGGACGCATGGCGAAGCCATCACCCCGCAGATAAGTAGTTCACATTTCACTCCAGGGCGCACAACAGTCTCTCCCGTATTGACTACATCCTCATGCCGGTAGACCAAGTGGGGTATATCACAGAAATTAGACATATGGCACAGGGCATATCTGACCACTCTCCAGTATGGGTACAGATGGGTAGGAGCGAGGGGCAAGTGGGTAGAGTATCTCCCATAAGTCCGAGGCACCTGCGTAATCCCAAAATAAGATAGAAGATCACTTCGTCGATTGAGTGCTATTTCCAAGAAAATGAGCGATCCGCATTTTCTGGGAGGCATTCAAAACAGTGGTCCGAGGTCAGGCAATCTCACAGATAGCGGGGGCTGAAAAGGAAAAAAACGCAGAGCTAACACAATTGAAAGAGGAGATTTTAGCTCTTGAAGAGGAGTTGCTAGTGGCCGTGGGATCGAGCACGAAGAAGAATACAAAAGTGTGGTCACAGATAGAGCCAAAACATTGCAGAGGAACAAACTAGGTAGGGTGTATGAGCTAGGGGACATAGCAGGCAAACTGTTAACGTGGCTAGACCGATGTGAGCAATCTAGTCTCCTGGTCTCGGAACTAATAACTGATGCAGGAGTGACACTTACAGCGATGCAATTGATTGCAGAACAGTTCACCAAATATTATACTAGGATATATAAATCTCACTCTGTCTGCCCGATAGATGAGCAAAGAGCCCTATGAACAGATATTCGGCTGCCGACGCTGTCGGAGACAGACCGAGCATTCCTCGACGGCAAACTCACAAATGATGAAATAGTATGTGCCTTCCAGAAATACCTCCCTACATCTATGTAGACTCCATGGGGCATTAGGGAGAGGGGCTACACTTTGGGAAGATGCAGTGGTGATGTCATTGGACGCCCCAATGGCGTTTGCCACGATTGAATGGCCGTATCTCTTCGTGGTGTTGGAGAAGATGGGGGTTGGCCCAGGATTTATTGGATTACTGAAACTGCTGTACTCGGAACCACTGGTACAGGTGGTAGTGAACCACAGAAAGTCGGTGATCTTCACTTTTGGAAGGGGAACAAGGCAGGGTTGTCCTCTGTCCCTACTGCTTTTTGCCCTGGCACTTGAGCCCTTGGCGAGTTGGTTTCGTAGGGACCCGATCGTAAGCGGTCTGAAATGGTGAAAGGAGTGGGAGGATCGTATCTCCCTATATGCCGTTGATATCCTCTTATACTTGGCATCACCACAGGCCTCGATAAACAGAGTCCTGGATATATACACCACCTTTGGTAGATACTCTGGGTATGCTTTCAATTGGACAAAATCAGTGATCTATATGCTTAGAGGGGGGTTTCCACCCCTGCCCATGGGATGTAGAGTGACGGAGGCAGTAGACGGTTTCAAATATCTCGGCATATACATTACTGAAGATTCCAGGTTGTATTATGAACACAACCTTTTGCCCCCCCCCCCGCGTAGACTTCGAAGTGATGTGGAACACTGGAGGTCTTTCCTGCTGTCCCTGCTGGGCAGGGCAGCTCTATTTTAAATGATGTCCCTTCCCATCTTCTTGTACACCCTGCAAATATATATTGTTTGCATAATGACCCAGGGTATTTGATGGATAGATGGCTTCTACCGGGGGGCTCATACACCAGGATGCTCTACTCCAGACCTGCTAAGTTGAGTCTTACGGGGCCCACGATGCACTCAGTCCAGGTCTGGCACTCAGCACCTAAAAGTCTTGGCTGGGATAAGAAAATTACAAGGGCAACCTCTCTGTGGGATTCCTATTTGTTGGGGTTTTGATAGGTGGGACCTAATTGGAATATCCAAGGTAGGCGATATATGGAAGGAGGGTAAAGTGGTAGAGTTTTCCACGCTGCAATGCGAATATGAGTTGGCATGCTTGGAGATATTCAGATATGATCAGGTGAACATGCCCTGAATGCATGTATTACGTCGGGGGAGACCCTCCCAGAAGCAACTCCACTGGAGGACAGACTCCTTGATGAATACATGCCTAATAAATCAATATCCCTTACCTATCGTAAACTAATTAACCATGTAGCGGATCTCCTTATGCAGCTTCTCAAAGGGAAATTGCAATCTCATCGACACTTAAGCTCATACAATTAAAATGTATGCATAGAGTATACTATTCAAGGGCGGCTCTAGTTTGAATGGGATATGGAGAGGACTCGGGTTGGAGGCGAAGCTGTGGAAAGGAGGGCACGTTCCTGCATACTCTGTGGGAATGTGACATAATTCGTAAATATTAGACGAGTGTGCTGAGATGCATGATGGAGGTTCTGTGTCAAGAGCTGAGCCTTGAAGCCAGGACGTGTTTGCTCAATGTATGGGGGCCGATGACTTGAGTAATAAAGAGAGATTATGGGTAGTCTTGGGGAATATGATAGCAAAGCGTAACATTGCCAGACTATGGGGGGGTGAGGGAGGCCCCTGATTTAACATCATGGAAGCGAGACATGGATTGGTGCTTGTTTAGAGAAAAAACAGTATGTTTCCAGAGGGTGTCCAAGAAAATGGTCCAGGGTATGGTCTAAATGGAATAGGTACCGCAGAGATATCTGCACTCCCCCTTGTCTCCCTTCCCTACCCATCCCCGACGATCAAGTGCTGGCTGATTAATATAAAACCTGCATATAATGTAAAGTAAGTGAATAATATGCTGTTTAAAAACCTGCAATCTATATGATATTGTTTGCACCAATGTCTCAGTACTCATGCAATTGCATTGTTGTTCTTCAATAAAAAGAGTTATATAAAAAAACAACTAGGGTGATCAGACCAAAAAGCAGGACTTTCCTACACACTCCCACACTATTTTCTCAGTTAATCTGCCCTTCTTTGTTGATATTCCACCTCCGACATCTGAATGCAAATCTGAGTATGAGTCACCATTCTTTGTTCGGCTATGACAACTGGGGGTGGGGGGAACCGGGTTGGATCTCCTGACATTAACTTGTACCTTAATTAGTGATGGTCAATACCTGCATGTATGCCACCCTATCTGTAATCAGCTTTTGTGACTTACATATTTACTCATTTATTTCCTACTGAGCTCCTTCACTGCTCAGTGTTTCAGTCACCCAAAGATTACCTGATAAATCAAGTTCAGGGGTTGGTTTTCTCTATGAAGGACCCCCGCAACAAGGTCTACTGCACCTGGAAGTTCTCCGCTTGATCCTGTCATTGCTGTAGGCAATGTGGCTGCTACACCAGCCTGTCCTGATGCCTTCTCTGGAGCCCCGATAGAGATTTTCCAGGTAATGAGGCGGTCTTTGTACACTGCTGCAGCGGCCACTGTAACCAGTAGTTGGCAACCCAGAGAATTGCGCATTTGTTTTAGCACCCGAGGAACAGATGCACGTTAACCAAACACAGGGGATACGTGTCCTCTTAGTTCCACTGCTGAGCTTAAACAACTGAACATCTGAGAAGTGGGGGCAATTTGACTGCACAAACTACAGGGACTTTAACTGAGAGAGATTTACACAAACCTTCAATAGAGGATCACCCTGCGGCCATGTTCTTCTCAGCCCCTGGCCCTCACTCTCAGACTCTCCTGTGTTGTTTTTAGATACTTCTAAATTCCTAACACAGTTTCTCAAACTATAAGGACTTTTTTTTACTTGTCCTAACGTCCCACCTCAATAAATAGTTACATTTCTTACACATTTGTAGTATTCTTCTGTTATGTTTTACCTCATTAGGGGTATGTTTACACTATTTTGAGGCCTCCATCCTTGATTAATATGGGCAGGGTATCTGTATTCTGTTTAGCACGCTGTATATTGTATGTTTAAGGAACTTTGCCATACAACGGAAAGGGAAATATATTTTGTACAAATTCACACGAGTCATGAGTTGGAATCGGTCGGTTTCTTCAACATTTAGTTGCATTTAAAAGCGTAAGACTGTCTTTGCTGCAATATACTCAGCACTTGTTTTATTGAAGTGGCGGCTTTACGGCTTTGCTTTATTTTGACATGCAAATTTATCAGTGGGCGTGGACATTTAAATATTCGAATAACATATATGTGGAAATAAGTAGAAACGCAGAATCAAATTATGCTTTGCCCTGTGAGCTTGTTTAAAATCCACATTTAAAAAAATTATGTGTTCGAGGCATGTGAGCTGTAGATTACATGCTTTGCATATCCTGCCATCTAGTGTTGGGTCCAGATGTTTGCACTTTGTTTCTCTTCGAAGAAGTCTTTCCCAGTCATGAGGTAGGTGACTCCTCCTTTTGGTAATAGTGCGCATGGGCAAGACTCCATTGTTAGTTTTTTTTTTTTGGCCATCGGGTTCGGATGTGAATTGCTATGCTCCGGTTCCCCACCGTTTCTCGGGTTCCCTTCAACGCGCAATCTACTACCCTCTACGGTATTCTTTTCTCGATCGTGTTCCCCATTCTCTGCGTATCGTTTCGACTCAAAGGTCTTCAATCAGAAAACTCTTGGAAGTCCGTTGGACCTACCTGCATCGGGTTCGCTAGCAGTCTGTGGAACAGACTCCATTCAAGTTCTGTCTCGGGTGTTGCGCAAAGTTTCCGCGCACCAACTTGCACGAAGTGTGTAACCTCTGCCTATACCTGTAACATGGCGAACAAGACGACGACGCGTGACGATTGTTTTGATCGTTTCGATCCAAGAAGACGCTTCGTGACCGTTGGGAAATGCAACATCAAAGCGGCTGCGCACCTGACATCTTCGGTGCAGATTCCGACAGAGAAGAATTCTATGCTCAAGGAGCCGAAGAAGAAGCAGAGTATATCTCCGTGTCCGAGGCTGTCTATGACATGGAAGAATGGGACCAAGTTACACCGAGTCGGCATACCGTGAGTACAGAAACCCTCTTGCCCTGGCACCACAAGAAGAAAAAGATAATTACACATTACCAATGTTCAAAAGGATGCTTAAGCATACAGACGAGATCTTTAAAGATCATGTGAGGGCAAGAATTGTTACACCCAAAGTGGAGAAAAAGTATAAGCCAGCACCTACTGACCCCACTTACATCAAGGGTCAGCTTCCTTTAGACTCTCTTGTAGTTGCCAACGCTCACAAAAGAGCAAACTCACAAACCACAGGTGAGGCCCTTCCTCCTGATGAGGAGTCAAAATTAATCAATGCCTCGGGCAAGAGAGTAGCGTCGCAAGCAACCAATCATTGGCGCATTGCTAATGCGCAAGCTTTATTAGCTCGCTACAACAGGGCTCATTACGATGAGCTAGAGAAACTGATGCAATTTCTGCCTGATGAGTACAAATCAAAGGCCAATGACGTTATTCAAGAAGGTAAATTAATCACTAATACCTCCATCAGGTGCGCCTTAGACGCAGCAGGCACAGCAGCCCGCACAGTGAACACCAACGTACTGCTGCGCAGGTATGCTTGGTTGAGAATTTCAGGGTTTAAACCTGAGGTTCAAGCCTCTATTCTCAACCAACCATTCGACAAAATACACCTCTCTTGCCCAACAGTGGACACTTCTCTGAAGAAGGACACTGAGGTCGCCAAGTCCATGGGGACCTTGCAATTACCATCTAATACGGGATTCTTTCGTCGCTCCTTTGACAGGTGTGGCTCCAAGAATGTTTCCACAGAGAATCCCTCCTACTCTTACAAGGGCAACAACCAATCGCCCTCATCAAGAGGTTATTTTAGAGGTGGATTTAGAGGTAACAACGGCAAGGGACGTGGCAGAGGCAGCTTAACACGCACTTCCCCTGCAAACAACAAACAGTGACTTCCTTCCACTACCCCCGATCATTCCACTCCTGTCAGGGGGACATCTCTCCAAATTTCTACCCGTCTGGAATACAATCACCTCAGACAGATGGGTTCTACAAATTATCTAATATGGTTACTGCCTGGAACTTACAGACACTCCCCCAAACATCTCTCCGAGATCACACGCAATGTCATCTCAACCTTCTCAAGCAAGAAGTTCTCTCTCTGTTAGAAAAAGGAGCTATAGAACCAGTCCCATTACAATATCAAGGGGCCGGTGTATACTCCCTGTACTTCTTAATTCCCAAGAAGGACGGCTATCTCAGGCCTATACTAGACCTCAGAGACCTAAATGTATACATTCAATTGGACCACTTTCATATGGTGACACTCCAACAAGTGTTCCCACTCCTTCAGCAAGGTGACTTTCCGTCCACTCTGGACTTAAAGGACGCCTATTTCCACATCCCAATACACCCCACTCACTGCAAATACCTCAGGTTTGTGGTAGCGGGCCAACGTTATCAATTCAAGGTGCTCCCATTTGGAGTTCCACCACCGCACCCAGGGTTTTCACGAAATGCCTGGCAGTAGTCACAGCTCATCTATAAAGACAACACATTCACATCTTCCCATACTTAGATGACTGGCTCCTAAAAGCCAGCTCACGACAAAGCTGTCTACGTCACACTCACAAAACAGTGCAGCTGCTCCACGATCTTGGATTCACAGTAAATCTGTCCAAGTCCCATCTCCTACCATCCAACACAAAAGCGTATTTGGGACACACTATAAATACACAAAAGGCTCTGGCCTACGCCAATCCGGCCAGAATCCGCAACATCCAGACTCTACTATCTCAGTTTCAGCCTCAACACTCATTGCCAGCTCGAGTATTTATGCACTTACTAGGGTTGATGGCGTCTTACATCCTAATAGTCCCTTTGCAAGACTTCAAATGTGTCCCCTTTAGGAATGCTTAGCACGTCAGTGGAACAGGGTCAGGGTCAGTTATCAGATCTAGTGTTGGTGGACAGCATCACTCATTGCTCTCTGCAGTGGAATCCACAAAACCTTTCAAAAGGATGGCCCTTCATCGACCCGGTTCCACCGAAAGGGCTAACAGCAGACGCATCGCTCACTGGCTGGGAGCTCATCTCCAAACACACACAATGCAGGGCATGTGGAGCTTTCAGCAAAAGCAGCTTCACATAAATCATCTAGAGCTTCTAGCGATTTTTCTAGCGCTCAAAGCCTTTCAAGTTCATCTAGTTGGCAAAGCTGTCCTGATACGTACAGACAACATGATAGCAATGTACTACATATAAAAACAGGGGGGATGCACTCTCTCCAGCTGTCACAACTAGCACAGAACATCTGGAGCTGGGCCATATACCACAAAATGTATCTCCTCACTGAACACCTTCCAGGAGTAGACAATCAATTAGCAGATCTGCTCAGTTGTCAAGACAACAGATCCACAAGTGCGAACTTCTCCCTCGAGTTTTGCTCCCATTCTTTCAGATGTGGGGCTTCCCAGACATAGATCTGTTCGCCACACACCTAAATGCAAAATGCCCAAGCTTCTCATCCAGGTATCCACACCCATTGTCCCGAGGCAAAGCACTATGGATGAATTGGTCAGGGAAATTTGCCTATGCTTTTCTGCCTCTCCCACTCATTCCATTAGTGGATCGGAAGTTCAGACAGGGCTCACTGACACTAATCCTAGTTACTCCCACATGGACCCGTCAACCCTGGTTCACCACCCTGTTGGAGCTCTCAGTAGTTCCTCACAAAAACAAAATCTTACACCCAATCTCCTCACGCAGAGCTGTGGAGAGATAAGACATCCAGATTCCAGTCATCTCAACCTTGCAATCTGCCACCTGAAGTCTTAGAGTTTCGCTACCTCAATCTCCCGCCAGACTGCATAAACATTATCGAAGAGGCTAGACGTCCTACCACAGGGCTTGCTATGCAGTAAAGTGGAAGCGGTTTGTCATATACTGTAATAAGAATCAAATCAACCCGTTTGATGCCTCAGTTCAGAACATTATATGCTATTTATTACATCTACAGCGTTCAAACGTAGTGTACACATCCATATGCGTACATCTTGCTGCAATAGCTGCATACCTTCAAAATAGACAACATCTGTCTTTCTTCAGAGTGCCGGTCATTAAAGCATTTATGGAAGGACACCAGCTCCAGTGTGGAATCTCAACATTGTTCTCACCAGACTGATGGGTCCACCTTTTGAACCATTGCACAGATGTGTGCTGCAATTTCTCACTTGGAAGGTAGCTTTCCTCATAGCTATCATATCACTGAGGAGAGTAGGTGAGCTTCAGGCACTAACCATAGAAGAACTATTTTTACAAGTACACCAAAACAAAGTGGTTCTTCAGACCAACCCTACATTTCTACCTAAGGTTATTATGCCTTTCATATCAACCAATCTGTTGAGTTGCCTGTGTTCTTCCCTCAACCAGATTCTGGGGCAGAATGTGCTCTACACACCTTAGATGGTAAAAGAGCATTACTCTATCACATAGAAAGGACAAAACCTTTCCGTAAGACAAAACAACTCTTTGTGGCTTTTGCTCCACCACATAAAGGCAATCCCATATCAAAATCAGGTACTGCACGGTGGATAGTCAAATGCATTCAGACATGCTATGTAAAAGCAAAACCAACATTAACAATTCCCCTAGAGCGCACTCCACCCACAAACTAGGGGCTTATATGGCATTCTTAGGAAATATTACCATAGATGACATCTGCAAAGCTGCAACATGGTCAACACCTCACACATCACAAAACACTATTGTGTAGACGTGTTAGCAAGACAACAAGCTAGTGTGGGCAAAGCAGTTTTACGTATATTATTTCAAACCACAGCTACAGCTAACGGTTATCCACCGCTTTGGGAGATCACTGGTATATAGTCTATGCAAAGCATGTGATCTACAGCTCGAACGGAAAATGCTACTTACCCTGTATGCATCTATTCTTGGCATGTAGAGCTGTAGATTCACATGCGCCCACCCGCCTCCCTGGGTACCTATACCTGTTGCAGTGATATCTTACTTAGATACATATACATGGACATCTCTTTCTACTACTCTAACTCCATTATCACCCTCTGCGGCAAAACAATCTGGAGTCAATGCCCATACTCAGTATCACCGAAAGGAGGAGTCACCTACCTTGTGACTGGGAAAGACTTCTTCAAAGTGCAAACATCCGGACCCAACACTAGATGGCAGGCTATTCAAACCATGTGAATCTACAGCTCTACATGCCAATAACAGATGCATACTGGGTAAGTAGCATTTTCCTTATAAATTTCACTAAATATATGTTCCTAATGTTTTTTTCAGATTTTCGGAGTGCTGCTTTGGTGTGTTTGTTGGGCAGATCTCTTCTATTCTTTTCATGGACTTGTTCAAGGCCAAACGCTTCCACCAGTTTACTTCGTAACACCACTGATGCTTGGAGTCACAATGGTTGGTACCACTTTATTTCTTTAAAAATCATGCAATACTTGTATAAAAACCTTTCTCTGATTTTCATATTACAGTCTAGCTCTGACATCACCAATCACCTGTAATAAGAAAATTACAAACCTGCTCGAATATAATAACTTGATAATAACTTGTTACAATTGGGTTGTGATGTCTCACTGCCTTCTGACATAGCCAGCGGGCAGTGTGAAAGGAAGGTCACAGAGCAGAACTGCACTTGCTTAATCGTCTGGGCTGTTTGCCTGAAGTAAAAGTAGGTAAAAGAAAAACGACATATATAGCTCCATGCTTCATTTTGTTGCAGGACTCTTGTTTATTTAAAGGCAGAAATCTCTATGCACACATTTTGAACAACAACCATTTTAGAAAGTGACTTTGCTCTGCAAGCTTCTCAGCTCCCCGATTGACTACCTGCTCTATTCTAGGCTTCTTCTTTGCATTCTGTTGCTTGAAGCAGGCTTGCATACCCATTATAAAATTAGCACAATTCATTGAATGGAAACAGAGTCTGGAATGTACCAACTGCTCACACATGGGCTTCAGAAATTTGGCAGCTCTGCTTGGATGAAAAACTGCTTATGATTTTATTTGCAATAAATTACCAACTTCGTCTTGGTGTGTTATTCTGCACTACAAATTCCACTTCATTTTACATATATACAACCACACTATTTCCAAGAGCAAGAGAATAAGGATTTTAGTTTTTAGGCAGAAGGGTCATGTGTGGCGATGTATTGAAGGAATAAAATACCCTCTGCTGTTCGTCAAAAGTTTATTGCCAGTCACTCTGGAGTTTCATGAGCCGGAGCTGCACCCTCCCCTCCCCCAATCGTCTTGAGACACTCACGGGTGTGTAGTGCGCTTAAAATACCCCTGATTGATTAATTGATGACATTATAAAGAATCTCGGCTTCTACCTTGTTCATTTATATAGTGACATAACTTGCAGTTACTTACAATACTGTTATAATGTATAGCAGAGTACTTTATCCTATATATTTATATACATATATATGTGTGTGTGTGTGTGTATATATATATATATATATATATATTCAAACCACCTCCGATTCCACCGCAGAAATCAGACTCCGACACTTGGGTGAGCTTCACCATTCAGCTTAAGTTTATTAAATCAGCTTGACGCGTTTCGGCACACTTGCCTTTCTCACATAATGAGAACATAATATATATATGTATGTATCACCGAAAAAGCGCTTCAACGCCTCGTCAGGGGTAGTAACCGCTATATAAATGCAATTACAATGCTATATATATATATATATATATACACACACATACATACATCAACACTTCTATTTTCAAGGACAATTGACTTTGAAAACTTTACATTTAAACTTTTAAAAAAATGTGTAAATGTTGGAATATGTAACGATAGAACCAGTTTCCGAATTGTATTAACAGCGTGGAATATGTGATTATTTTGTTTTAAACTACACCCTCGTGTGAATGAATAGGATTGTAGCCAAGGACGCTTATCTTAGTCATTTTTATTTATCTTCTCTAACACCGGATGTGCAACCGAGTTCTAGGAAGCACGTAGTCTTTCTTAGAGCAAGGACAGGATAGCTGCTTTGTAATTTATTTTAATTTAGGTTCATTGTTTTGTACAGAAGATATGTTTGTATAGCCCGAAAACCTGCCAGGGTCCGACCCTCTTGGGTATGCAAGGGAATCTCTTGAACACATTTTTACAGACCCATGACCTATGACCAGGATGGCAACATAAACTAAAAATCTCATAAGTATTAATGGAAAAAAAAGAGTAGGTTTACAGAAGTAGTGCGAGTCGAGATCGGAAGCCAGATTGCAAATATTGTGCTGTTGCAATTTTCCAAACTGTTTACACCACCTATAACATACAGAAACATTGTGTGCACTTATTGACCTGTGATTTTGCATTGGTCGGTCCAAATATTAGTGCAAATAATGCTATACAATTGCACTGGCACCTTTGCAATCTATGTAATTTGTGCTTTTATTCCTCATACTTCTTTCTTTCTTTCCTGCTTGCTTGAAAGTCTGAACGTTGTCATTTTACATATGATGTTAAATAGCATTTATATATAATTGCATTGCTGGGGTTAATTTGTTGCAGTAACTCTTAAGGTCTGCCTAAAGGCAATGTTGCTGTTGTCCTGGAGTTTTTATAATAATAATAATAATTATTATTATTATTTTCTATTGATTAGTTAGAAAAAGTTGATAGAAATATCTTTCATGATACAAAAATTCATTCATAGACGAGAGTTTTGCATATATCCAACAGAAGTAAATAAGAAGAAAAGAAAAATGTGCCTTACCATTAGAGCCTGATGAACAGAAGACTACAAAAGAGGTTAAAAAAACCGGCACAGCTAGAATAGCAGCTCAATCCAGCCTGTCGTACCAAATTTTTTGATAGCACCTATTCTTTGTGGATAAAGCTCTTACAAAAACAAAAAATAAAGCTGTTTCAGCCACTTGCTTCATTTTGACTCTAACCATAGATTAAAAGTAGGAACATCAGAGGATCGCCATTTTTGCAAAATTAGGGATTTGGCAACCAGCGTGGAAATAAGATAAAATTGGTGGTTCCATAAAAGGGTTCGCCTGTATGGAGCGCAAATGCCAAATAGGGTCCAACGGGGTCTAGACTGATGCGAACCTGCAGTTTATCACTAAAAAACGTAGTTATCTTTTCCCGGATGCGACTAAGGGCTGGGCACGTAAAACAGATATGTAACCGGTTGCCCATACTTTGACCACTCCTAAAACATGCTGCAGAGTTGGTGGCGTACATTTTCGGTAAACGATGAGGAGTATAATACAGCATCCATTTGGAATAGAAAGCCATCCTTATGTAGTTAGCTCCCTGAATGGCTTTACAGGCCATTTGATTGTACAAAACCCATTAGCATGGGTTGATCTTACATTCTGAGGAGAGCCTCACTTTAGTAAAAAATGATGGTACCACTGCCTCACTCATTTTCTGATGTAATAAAGATACCAATTCCCTATTCCTGTGAGACAGGTCATAAAATAAGCTTTACTAATGTCCCCGTGGTATGTATTAAGTGTTTATTGATTGCTTCCTAAAAAGTGACACATTCGCAGACACAAGAATGTTAATTAGTGGGAGATTACTAAATTATTAGCAGTGGTGTTGCATTTTGTCTATTTCATTAAAGAAGGATTGGGGAATTTTAATTATGATGTGAGAAAAAATAAATACGAATATTGGGAGAACAGCCATCTTAACTAATGCTACTTATTCTAAGATGGTGAGAGGCAGGGAGTGCCTCTGAATTAGTAACCCACACACCTTGTTGAGGGTGGTAATGTAGTTTAATCTAAAAAGATCTATAAAATGTTGTCAAACAAAAATTCCTAGGTATCCAATGGGATGAGTGTTGAAGTTGTGAGGCCTCATTTCAATGGGCAAAACCGAGGGAGAAATGTTGAATAGTAGAGCTTCGGATTTAGCATGATTAATTTTATAGCCACCGATATCTGTAAATGCCTGAAATATGGCAAGTGCGCTTTGTACCTCGGTGGCCAGATATAAAATCATATAATCTGCAAAGAGATTTATCTTGGGTGCAACCTTGATGGGAGCCCTAATCTGTGGATTTTGCCTTAGTGCGGCAGCCAGACGATCAATGATTAGAGGAAAAAGAATGGACGTCATGGGCACCCTTGCCATGTGCCTTTTTTGATAGTAACACACCTGACTGTTTGTGAATTAATTATGATTTTAATCTGATCCTTCCTATATAGATTTTCGAATAACTATTCAATTTTCTGGGGAATTGCGAAGTTTAGTAATATGGCAAACAGAACCTCCCATTGTACTAGATTGAATGCCTTTTTGGCATCGAGCATAACGATGGCCACCTATGTAGTATTGTTTACATATTAATCAATAGCCTGAAGTAGAAAATTGGTGTTAGATTACATCAGCATAGCAGGTAAAAACCCACTTTGGCCAAGGTGGGCTAGAGTTTGGGCTAGTGTGCTAACCTGGCTGTGATGATTTTTATAAAGAGTTTATAAACGCTGTTCAGGAGGCTAATTGGGTGATATGAGCCTGAGTTTTCGGGAAGCTTATCCTTTTTTGAGGAAGCTAATGATCACTACTTCTGTAAATGAGCTAAGTATCCTGCGTACTTCAAAGATTTCATTAAAGGGGATCACTAGTAATTTTGCCACTTGGGCTTTGAACAACTTGTATAGTTCGGCTGGTAGGCCATCACTCCCACAAGCTTTTGCATTGGGGAATGATTTTATTGTATCTTGTACTTTGGCCAGTGAGATGGGAGCTATGGAGTTAGCGTGTAACATGCTACTTAAAACTGGTAGCCGAATGGAATGCAAAAATTCCTCATTATGCTCAGGAACTATGGATTAGAGAATATAGCCCTGTATAATGGTCAAGGAATTTTTTTCCTATTAAATCAGGTTGAGTGACCATTCGCCACTCCTTCATGTCAAAAATTGCCTTTTTTTCTTTACAGACCATGCTAAAAAGTGGCCAGCATGCTCGCTCTCCTCCTAGTATTTCTAAACGCATGTATTTTGATTGACAACTACGCTAGACATATAATAATCTTTTAATTTTTGACGTAATTGTAGGACTTTAGTTCTAGTAGTCAATGTATGAAATGTGGAGTATGTGAGTGTAGCCAGATTGAGTTTGTGATGTAGGGCAAAGGCCTGGTCCCTTCTTATTTTGTTAATGTGTGCCCTAAAGGAGATTGCCTCCCCCCAAATGAAGACTTTGAAAGCACCCCAGACTGCAAAAGTTAAAGCTGGAGAGGACTGGTGGCTCTTATTTTTCCTCAATTTTGTAAATAAGTGCATTGCTATCACTCCAGGTGCCAAATGAAGGGGCATATGAAGAGACATATCAGTAAAAGCTTGTGCGCCGGACAAAGCTGCAAGCGGAGCTAACCCTCACTCCCGCACAATGTCTACCTCAATACTGAAGGTCAAGATTTCAGAAGCATAACTGCAGGTCACTTGCTTGAATAAACAGCTTTGAGATGTAAATGGTGAAGAGTTAGCTACCCTGGGGTATCAGGCGACCTCTTAGGCCAGATGTAACAAAATTAGTCTTACAAGTCATTCAACACCAGAATCGTGGTCTGATACACTTGACATAGAAAGGTATAGGCAAGTAATGGACACAGTCAATATGCCCAGAGAACATTCAGCGAAGGTCTCAATATAATTCTCCTCAAATCAAGTCCTCCAGCCATACCATACTGGATCTAGACCCCTCCACCTTGTCAGCGCTGCCTGCACATCCTCACTCGGCCTTCCTGCTATGTCCAAAAAGCTGTCAACGTATCCCATGTTTTCTGCCTCTGGCCCTAAGGGATCACTGAAGGAGGAGATTGATATAATGACTGATAAGAATATGGCGGGGGACACTGGGGGAGTTGTGGTCCAACCACAAAAGTCTTATTAAACACCTTGGAGGGTACAATTGTATGTAAAGCAATGGAAACTCTCTGTGGGAGAAGAGTTAATTCCGTCATGAGCCCTTGTCCTCTGGAGGCGCAACCAACTGCCACATTTGGCCCACTCCCCCCAATTGAAGAGATACTACAGCAAATACTAGATGAATTCAGGGAGATGAAAAACTCACAGGAGAAGGCCCATCAAGAGACCAACAAACAGCTAGGCCAGAATAACTCTAACATTTAGTTACTTGCCTCAAGGGTCACGCAAGTGGAGCAAAGAGTTTCCAATCTGGAAGATCTCAAGAATAACCAAAACTCTAAAATTTGAAAACTCCAATCAGAACTAACCTATTTGCAGCTAAAACTGAAAGATGTTGAAAATAGGTCTCGCCGTTCCAACTTGTGATTTGTTGGGATCCCTGAGGGTTGAGAAAATGGCCATACTTTTATTCATTTAATCTCAGATCTAATCGATTAGTATGTGATTCCAGAAACAGCAACCAAGGACATGGACCTTACAATCACAAGGGCATATCGCATTCCGGCGTTCCAGTCCCCCAACTCTAAATATCCACAAACTATCTTGGTATACTTCGGTGAGTTTCATGTGAAAGAACGGATTTTGACTAGTGCAATAAGGGCCTAAGTGTATCAAACCCCAGAATTTACTCTTTAAAAAAAGTTTTGGATATGTCTTTAGCTGCAGAAGGACAGCGCAAACAGTTCAAGTCAATGACTGATCACTTCAAGAGACGGGGCACCAGCAGGGATCGAAACGGAAGTCTCTACAAGGGACAGTCTTGTATTTTGCACACAGTTGAACAGGCTAATAAGGACTTTCTACTGTATATCAAAAAGTCTGATGTGGGTGAAGGGGGGCGACAATAAGTAACATGGGCAACAGCATTTCAAGTCTAAATCCTGTTAGATTTATTCTCTGTGGTTAGCCCAGATGCAGCTTTTTGTTCACTATCTCTACTTTGGTGTGTTTTTAGGGCGATGAAGCAGGCTGCATTGCCCCTGATCATCCGTAGTTAGTCACCTGAGTGCTATGCCAGGCCACTCACCTAGGGGAAGGGTGATACAGTGGTGGGGAGGTGGGCACATATGGGTGGGGGGGGAAGATGCTCTAGAGGGAGCTAGTGGCAGGTGCGGCTCCAGGAGTAGAGAGGTCTGCGGACAGTGTCACTTTAGGTCAGAACAATTCAGGTAGGAAAAGTTTTAGAAACAAATAGTTGTTTTTTTCTTCAAACGAATTGCCATCGATGAGTTTATTTTTTTTTTATTTTTATGAGTTAAGTTTCTGTGAATTCTAGGTGTTTTGAGATTGTATCCTGTAATACCAATGGCATCAACAATCAGACCAAATTCAAGTTAAATATTTGTGTGGTTCAAGATATCCAAAGCTCAGATAATCTTTTTTCAAGAGACCCATCCCAAAGCCTCGGCCAAACAACCAATTGTTCCAGGATTTATTTCACATGCATATTATGCATCCACTAGTGTGGCGGTTAGGGGAGTGGCAGTCCTGATCTCACAATTGCAGATGAGGTGCAACAGGCACTAAGATTCCAGGGCAATGTGGATTGTGATGAGCCTTAGGATCCATGAACAGCTCATCCATTTCATCAGCTATTATGGTCCTATTGAAGATAATGCTTCTTCCCTAAATGAAGTTTCTAATCTTCTGCTACCACTAAAGGGACTCAATGTTTTAAGGAGGCCACTTCTATATCATCCAAGATACCAGACTGGACTGCTCGCGTGTCAACAAGCAGCAAAATAAGCAGAGATCTTTAAGCTTGTTAGCTAAATTGTGCTGCGATTTCGCTTTAATAGACCCTTGGTGGCCGACCATGCTCAAGGGAGAGAAGATACTTGATTCTCAAAGCGCAGTAACTCTGCCGCTAGAATTGACTTCTTCCTGGTCTCCCACAAGTGGTGCGAAAATAAAAAATAGATCAGGTATATTATGGAACCCCTTCTCTGATCATTTAGTCTCCTTTTTAGAGGCCTCGTTGGTGCCTTGATAAATCATCACTAACGGATGAAATTTGAGTTATGACTAAGGCATCCTGCTATAGATGAATTCCTTTCCAATTATTATATTTGTTGCGTTACCTTTAAAAGCAAAGATGTTTCCTATTTGCAAGCTGATAGACCTATCATCCTTAGAGTGGTCTTCCCCCAACATTTGCCTCTGTACCTACACTTTTTGCTGTATCTTGTTGTTGGCCTTAGCACTCTCAGCACTTTACCTCTGCTAACCAGTGCTAAAGGTCATGTGCTTCTCCCAGAAACATGGCGACATTAGTAATTACCTGACTGGCATATTTGTTTACTTATAAGTCTCTTGTAAAGTGGAAATACCATATACCCAGGGTCTGTAATCTAAATACTACTAGTGGGCCTGCAGTAATGATTGTACCACCCATACAACAAGCCTTTCAAACCTATCTCAGGCCTACCATTGCAAGGCATGTGTGTGCAGTGTTCTGCCACTTTGACTTGGCATTTAAAATGACTTGCCAAGCCTTAAACTCCACTTTTATTGCACATACATCTTCCCTAAAGGTAGGCCCTAGGTAGCCCTATGGGTATGGTGCCTTGTAAGTAAAAGGTAGGACATGTACTTTTAAGTTTTGCATGTCCTGGTAGTGACAAACATCCAAATTAATTGTTCACTACTGTGAGGACTGCTGCTCTCATAGGCTAGCATTGAAAATTCCATAGAACACTTTCAAGCTGTAATTCCCAATTAGGAAGCAGTAGCTAAATTATGTTTCAATCCTTTGGAATGGTAATGATAAATTCTCTTTTGTGGTAAAGTTGGATTTGATGTTACTGTTTTAGACATGCTACTTTTAGAAAGTGAACATTTCTCTGCTCTTAACTTAGCTCTATGTGCCTGCAGCCTGTCTCCAGTACACGTCTGCGCTGGGTGACAGCTTCACTTCACTTCATAAAACTTTATTTCGGCAAGCAATTGCCATAAAAGCATCAGGTAAAAACATATAGTACAATACATTCAATAGATACAAAAGGAATGAATACATTATTTAAAAATATTTAAATACAGCGGTTCAAGGGTCAAGTTAATAAGAATAAAAAGGTCCTACCACATCCCCCTATACATCAGGCTAGGGCAGTAATGTATTGGCTCAAGCTGAACCTGCATTATCATTTTACTATTGCAATCCTTTAAGGATGGTCCTGCGAGTACACCACATGTTAAAAAGGAAGCGGGAAATGGAATAGAGGATGGGTATTTGCATATTTGTTTTCAATATCCTATATACTTCACTACAACGTCTGGACCCCAGATTTCTGAAAAGCTGGGTTAACAAGCATGTTCTGGACTTTCTATAACCTCTGCAGAAAAATAATACGTGAATTTCAGTTTCTTCGGGATGATTGCAAGCCGGGCAGCCCCTACTTAAGGACCCCTCCCATTTTCGAGTAAAGGCACGCAGCGGAAGAACTCCGTGCCTGAACTGGACAAATAGCTTTTTGGCTAGAAGGGGCTGGATATCATCCAGCACCTGTTCAAAGCTATAGCTAGTTTTTAAAATCAGGATTGCTGCCGTCAAACAGCCAGCGGCAGTTCTGTGTTAAAGTTCATTGAGCTTATGCTCTCTGAAGCTCTCTATCAGGGTCTTTCTTGCTGTTGTTCACCCCTACCCAGACCCTCACAGGTGTTCCTAATGTTTGACAGCCAGGGTATCCTCACAGATCCTTGCAAACCCATGACTTCAGTTAATTCTTCCCTGTAGGCGACTAACTCTGGGGTACTCCAGAGACGGCGCCAATAGAGGAGAGGCCTAAGGGCCACCTCATCCGCCATGGGCCTGACCCCAAGATCCAAACGGAGTGGTGTTAAAGGGGTGCTTTTGGGGAGGGATAAAAGCTGTCTTATGAAGGAATTTTCTATTCGGGTAAGCGGGCTCAGTGCACAATGTCCCCAGAATTCTGCTCCATAGAGGGCAGCAGACCTGGCCTGGAGCTTATAGATTTCCAATGCTGGGCTAAGGAATTTTTTGGTACATGTCCTATAAAATTTTAGGATGCCCCCTGATTCTTGAGTAAGTTTTAACCCTGCTTTATTTATTTGGGCTCCCCAGTCGATTTGCTCTGTCAGCATCAGACCAAGGTACTCAAATATTTTTACTCTTTCCAGAGGTCTGCCGCCTAAGCAGGGGTTTGGGCGGGCGGATTTGCCTGCATTAAAGGCCATATACTTTGTTGTTTGCAGGTTAATTTCCAGGCCCCGATGTTTGCAGAAATCGCTAAAGTTATCCAAGGTCCTTTGTAATCCCATCGGGGATTTTGAGAGGAGGAGCGTATCATCTGCAAACATCAGGCGCTGGGCCAGTCTGGGGGCGTCTATGTTCTTTCCACGAATCAGAAAATCTATAAGCCCATTAATGTAGAGTGAAAACAGTGTGGGTACTAGGACACAAGCCTGGCGAACCCCTCTCTCCACGAACAAAGGGGCAGAGAGTTCGCCGTTCTTTCCATATCTAATACGTGCGTAGTTCCCCTCGTGGAGCTGTCTTATATGGTGGCACAAGTATTTAGGCACTCCCATATCTCTTAGTGTTACCCACAGCTTTTCCCTCGGGACCAAATCAAAAGCAGATTTTAAATCTACAAAAATAAGATAGAGGCTGCCACCCTCTATGTACAGATTTCCAATGTAGCAGCTGCAGCCTAAATAAATAATTGGTCGATGGTCGATGTTTTAGCCCTGAACCCAGCTTGGAATGGGGTTAGAATATTGTGTTCCTCCATCCATGATTATAGACGCCCCAATAAGATTCGAGCAAAAAACAATTTGCCTGACGTCTAAAGACTTATTGGGCGGTAGTTGACGGGCAGGAGCGGGGAGCTTTTTTTATAAATCGATATGATTTCAGCTCCCGCCCAAGTGGAGGGAATTGCCATACCTTGTAAAATGGCATTGAACATCGTAGTCAAATAGGGGGCCCAAATAATAGGTTTGGATAGGTAGAGGTCACCAGGGATTCTATCCAAACTTGCCGCTTTGCAGGCTGGATCTTCCCTACAGCATCGGTGATTTCTCTTAATTTGAGGGACGACATTCTGGGGTGGACCGGGGTGCATCGGGGCTCTGATCGTTATTTCTCTTCCCTCTGTGTCCCTTCTATAGAGCATTTCAAAAAGCGCCTGCCAGACGGTTTCGTCTATATTGGGTTCTAAGGCAGATCTAACAGCCTGGGAGCCAGTGTTTACTACGTTCCAAAAAGATCTCAGGTTTAATGCATTTCTGAGGTCTTCTTATTGTTGTGCTTCCCAGTATTATTTGGCTTTAGCTGTGGTTCTTTTATACAAGGCCCCAGCTTCTTTGATTTTGGTGTTGTCCCTACTTTTGATAACAGTTATTAATTCGGTTTTTACAGCTCAGCAGTTAGCATTGAACCATTTGTGTCTGGGCTTATTGAATACTTTGGTTTTTTATTTTGATAAAAGACGTCTTGCAACTCTGCTGGTGCTGCTGGACTCTATCTCTGAGTTCTTCCTTGCCTGAGGTTCCTCCTCTATTCCTAGGTCTCAGAAGTGGGTTCTGCAGCTGTTTTGCTTAAAAACTGATGTATCGTCACCTCTACGCAGATCAGAAAAGACGCAGTGTTCATTGACATGGAAGAAGTTACGATCAGAGGACAACCCTGCATGGCTCAACGATGACACAGGACCTGATTGCAAGGTTCTCTGATGACGCAGCACCGATCCGAAGCCATGATTGTGAGGTTCTATGAAGACATGGTCTCCAATGCGAGACTCGACTTCGAGGCATTGACCCGACTGCGAATCCGAACAGACGCATCGTACTCTCGACCCTTTTCTCCTTTCAAGGTACTTTGTCAGCAGGACCTGTTTGAGTCCTCTAGCTGGCCTGCTGGTCATCCCGGTCGGCCTGAACTTTGGATTCACACAGTCTAGCATGACCTCAAGTAACCTTTTAGCGCTATAGACTTCTAAGCACTATCCTGGGTTTATTCTTTAAAAAATCATAACTCCAGTTCTATTTATTGGATGTTTGTTGTTTTTGTCCTATGTTACTCAGATAAATTATATCTATTTGTCTAAACCTGTGTGGAGTCTTTTTGTGGTGTTTTCATAGTGTTACTTTGTGTGTGTGTGTGTCACACATACTTTACACATTGCCTCTTTAGATGAGCCTCACGGCTCTATGCCAAGCTACCAGAGGGTGCAAACAGGTTATCTTTTAATGTGTACTTAGCTTACCTTGACTAGGAGTGTCGTCCCTACTTGGACAGGGTGGATGGAGAACGACCTCTACAACGTGGTCGTTACACCGCGGGCATTACAACAAAAGTGGTTACAAAGACTTGCGCTGGATGGCGCTCTAAGCTAAGGAATATTAGGATTTACTATTCCAACACCTTCCCATCTGTAACGTAGGCTGGAGTTGGAATAGTAAATCATACTATTCCTAAGTCCAGCGCAAGTTGTTGTAACGACTTGCATTGTAACAAACGCAATGTAAAATACCGCGTTGTTAATGTATACATTGTAACGTCATACAATCTGGTGCATACTTCTGCCAACTAGAGACCCAATTTCTTAATACAAGCATTCTTAGTTTATCTGTTAAGTAAAATCATTTCATGCATGCATCAGAAGCAGTTTCCATCTTGCTGCTGAATAGCTCATGAAAAGAACATGAGCTTGTTTGTTTATTTTATATGGATTAGAATTTGTCTACAATCTATAACACACAAATTTATCATAGCTCTACATAACAATATATATACCATGTTGCAGTCAAGTATTAGTTGAAAATTGAAAGAAGAACATTTATTAAAACTGACCATACGCTGATCATATGTACTTCCCGGCAGAGCCAATCTGTAAAAATGTGGAGAAGGAGTTCGAGATTTTAAACACTTAGGAAAGATCTGGATCCAGAGGTACGAATATCTGGTTTCAAAATAGCGGTGGAAATTACATCCAGTATTTTTGCAACTAGTAAAGAATTTTAAGAGCAAACCTATATTTTAATAGATGGTTTCCTAAAAATCTGAATCGTGGGTTACAATTTGACCCATGAACATTAATGAGGTAGGTTGCAAATTGTGACTCCCTGTGATTGGATGCCTGGTAGCCTTCTGAGATGCCTCTGTGATAGTTGCAGCACCTGTGGGATGCATTGGCCACTTCTCCTCCTCGCCGGGCTCTCCAGCTCTGCCTGGGCCCCCGCGGTGGGCACAATCCCCGCACCCACCACTGCCACCAACAGCACGCAGAGCTACCCCGCGCCTGCAGGAGGCACCAGTGCGCCCTGGCACACCGAGCAGGCCACTGGGACGGCCCGGTCCTTTGTCTCTGGTGCGGTCCGGAGGGACGCGGAGGAGGCTGGGCAGGAGAGCAGCACCCCGAAGCCCACTGCTTTCAAACCAGGTGAGATAGGTGCGGAGCCGTGCCACTGCCCCTTGTGAGCAGCACTGGGCTTGTCAAATGCACTGCCTATCGAAGGATGCACACAAGAGATGCTTTCGGATTTTAAAAAAAATATATATTTAAAAGTCACATTTGATCAAGTGAATTATTCAAATACAGTGCTGATTTCCGGATCTGATCACTTTAAAGGTTTTGTATTAATTGCGTCATATTTATATATGTGTTTTATACGTTTTATATTACCGGTTGCTAAGTGGCTGCGTCTAGCGCTATCCAAGACATAAACTAGTTTATTATACCGGAAGTTTGCATTTGACTCGCGGCTCCCTTACGCGACATTGACAGATTTTTATTTTCGCCATTTACCGACCCTTGTTGTAATCTGATTATCAAATACAGTCAGTTCCATTTCGGAAAAGTAAACTACTACTCCCAAAATCCAACTGGTTATCAGGGAACGTCAATGTCAGAAAGCGCGGTGTCCCAGGCTGCCTCTGCTACCCCTAGCTCACGCGTCACATAGGGATAATATCAAATTATAGCGATTCGAAACTGCAGAATTGAACCTGCCACTATAGTGTCACGTTGTTGTTGTTATTATTATTAATAAAAAGTCACTTCCGCATTATGGATTTCATTGTGCTTGCAGATTATAGCAAAACACTATTTCAACAAAGGGGGAAACTAGTTCTGGGCAGTTTGCTGTGCAGCGTCCGCAGTGACGTAAAAATGCATGTACACGTCATTGTTGATAGTGGCTGCGAGGTGTCACACAGCTCCAGGTGGCTTCAGACATGGATGGCTGGCTGACTTCCTCCGGATCCACGCTGTCTGAGCTCTGACTGGGACTCCTACCACGCACAGATTATGAAGTGTAGTGCTTCAGCGACAGCTGCCCGTGTTGGAATCAAGAGTCCTAACTTCTAATTCCCACTTGAGGAAGGTGTGTGACCCTGGGCACACCACTTCAACTCACCATACATTACTTCCCTTAGCTGCTAGATGCGGAAGTGCCTAGAAAGAGACCATCCATTGGGCTAGGTGTTATATGAAAGAGAACGTGTTTGTGTATACACGAGAGGTCTAAGTGTATGATGTAAAGAGAATGTGGTAAACCTATTCATGTGCTGGATGACAAACAGTGCGCTGTGGCGGCATGCAGCTTTTCCAGTCAAAATACATGATCCGTGCAGGGAGTTTTCATCGTTGACAGCCTGAGAAGATTGATGGCATATGTACGTGCTCCTGAGAAGGCGAATTCTGTTTTTCAGGGCACCTCTTGCCAAACCCATCCGTGCTTAATTTGTGAAAAAATAAGTGCACCGGCCCTCTGGATTGAGTAGAGTCTCTGCGATTATAGTTGCCCACACTGGAGTCGGAGAAAGCCAGCACCTGTCCATTGTCGTGCAGGGTCTGGGGTTGATTTCAGGGATGGGGCGGTTGTGACGAACCCCTGGGGTTTGGCGAGGGCTACTGGTGGTCAGACGGGCTGCCGGAGGTGGAGCTGTCAACCCCGGGTGTGGACTGGGGACGGACCATCGCTGAGAAGTTAGTATAGGGACGGCAAGACCAAGAACAGCGACAAGAATAAGGGTGTGAGAATGCTTATCGGTCATACACTTAACACAGAAGTATTGTTTAGAATTTTCTTTATATATTTCGAATATCATTGGCTTGTTATTTCCTGAGAAAACACCGTTTCCTATCCTACGAGGTCTGTTAGCAGCATTTGATAAACCACTTTGTGTAGCGTTGTCGAAGTCTGGGGGACCTTTACAGAACTGGAATTCTCGTTGATTGGATTCGAGGTTGTCTGGAATCATTGACACTGGATAGTTTAGATTGTATTTAGTAATCTTTTGCTTATCAAGGGATCTTTAACTCTTTGCTGCGTATGCGTGTCTGTGCCAAAGACCGGTACTTTCATTTCCCTGGATTCCATGGCTGTCCAGTGCTTGGCCTCAGGCACTTGTTTTGCGCACACGAATCACTTGTGTGGTTTTGCAGTACTGTGCGCAAATGCGAGTGCTATTAAAGGTCACTCGTTATGGTTTCCAGCCAAATAACGTTGGGCGGTATGGCTTGTGTGCTTAGGTGCTTGGAAGGCTGATATGTGAGGCTATATAATGAATACTTATGGACCAGAAAGTGCTGTTGATGTTACGGACATGATTTACTATATTTCATATCAAAACTGCTCGATTTATATGTGAAGGGCTGTCTGGTGTCCACAGTGAGTTTGTGTTTTTTGTTTTCTTGGAATTCGCTATTTGGAGCTTTATGACAGATGATTAGGCGGGCACTGGTTAATTGCAGCAGCAGTTCACAAGTGTTCTTGCCTCTGTGCTCTTTTCGCACACAATGCGATTATAGGCCAATTGGTAGCCAGGTAGTACTTGGTAGCCAGTCACTAAAACGTAATGTGAACACACAAGGGGCATTGTAGCCAAACGTGAAAAAAACAGTTGCCTTGATGGACTCACCTTTCATTAAGTTAAAGCCATTTGCTTTGCTATACAATACTATTAGCAAAGCAAATGGCTTTAACTTAATCAAAGGCGAGACCTATTGCAGTTTCAATGCTTGTTTTTGTTTGCAATCACAAATGGGAGGGGTCTCCAAAGAGACCCCTTCCCTCTTGCATACGCAATTCTAGCGCCTTTGAACATTTGGTAAAATATCAGTGTTTTGCAAACAGTTTTCAGTGGCAGACTGAGACACATTAGATACAGATTTGGCGTCTTGAAGGGGTGCCTATAGAACAGAATCAGTATCCATTCACAATACCATTCTATGAGTCATAAAAACCTTCCCAACTCCTAAGAAGGTATAAGAAAATAACAAAAAAAACAGTTGAACAGTCACATAGGAAGTGGAGCATTTGCAGCCATTACACTGCTTAGAACATCTCAACCCAGGCTTTTAGTACCAGATGTGCCTCATTTCAACACAAAAACCCTTCTTCCTGCACCCTAGTATAAATTAAACATTAACACTGTTGCAAATTATTTTATTATCAGTGTGAAGGCCAGTGGTTACACAATCTGGTTCCTATGGGGTGTATAGATTAATAACATCCAAGCAACTCCTATTCAGTGCTGTACTACTGTGGGGAAGAGAAAAGAAAGGAAATGCCTCATGTAAGCAACAACCATAAGCCTTTTCGATTGTTTATCCCTAACAGCTTTGCTTTCATCATAGGTGCACCTCCTTCACGTGCAAAAAAGTCAACCCCCATAAAATGATAAGATGCAGGGGGGGAAAAAGTAAAGTGCCCAAATGTATCACCCTATTATTATCATGTGAGGCCTTTGCAAAAAAAGAGCAGTTCTACCCCCACATAGGCATGTGACCCCGCAATTAAAAATGAGTACAGAGAACTGACATTTTGTAATAATCCTGACCCTGGCATATGAATAAACACCAGATCACACTTACTGACCAATTGTCATGGGTTGTGAACATATAATTTGCACTTGAATTTCAGGTAATTTCATCAGGGCTAGAGGGCCATTAGCTCTCCAATTTTATGCACCGCACCAAGAGTCCACCGAGTAAAAACATACCAGTGGAAAATGGCTTCACCTGCTATATATACACACACACTCTTCATATTTGCCACCTGCTGTGTCAGTAGCTCTTCAGATTAAGTATCCCCCAGATTTACATGACATATTCAGAGCAAGCACAAATCTAATGGGCTCATTTAAAATTTAGATGTCTGGTTCTCAACTTGTTATGTAGTGGAGTCCATCCAAGCTCTATCAGAGACATTCCATATAATGTGGCACCCTGACAGAAACGATTCATTTTCGAGGCATGTGAGCTGTAGATCACATGCTTTGCATACTCCTGCCATCTAGTGTTGAGCCCAGATGTTTGCAAGTTGTTTTTCTTATACGTTTTTCCAGTCGTGAGCTAAGGTGACTCCACCTTTCGGTGATAGTGTGTATTGGCATTGACTCCATTGTTAGATTGTTTTTTCCGCCATCGGGTTCGGACATGTATTGCTGCGCTCCAGTTCAAAACTGTCTTTCGGGTTCCCCTCAGTGTGCAATCCACTCTACCCATGTCGGTATTGTTTCGTACGCGTATCCTGCTTCTCCGCATATTGTGTCGGTTGAAGAAAATGTCAATTTCGACCGGAAGGGGGCATCTCTAAGATGCCCTCTGTGTGCATTTTTCATTAAATCCCACAGTGTGGGTTTAATGTGCTGAGAAGTTTGAAACCAAAGTTCTCAGTTTTCAGTGTAGCCATTATGGTGCTGTGGAGTTCATAATTACAAACTCCCAGCACCACATACTCTGAATGGCAGTACTGCACTTCCAATGTCTAAGAATGGACGTAGACACCACTGTAGGGGTACAGGGCTCATGCACCTGTACCCCCACCACTGTTATAGTGCACCCAGCTAGAGGGGTGACTGATCTATGCCAGGGCAGTGGGTTGTAGGTATGGCACACAGGGATGTGTGCCATGTCGACTCTTCACTTTGTTCTGCACCTAGACATGCAGCCTGCATAGGCAGTGTGTGAGTGTAAAGGTACAGGACCTCAAAGGGTGGCACAATAAGTGCTGCACCCCTTCGAGCCCTTCCCTGGTCATAGTGCCCTGGGTACCTGTGGTACCATTTACCAGGGGCTGACCTGTGGCCAGAGATGCCAATTGGGTTTGAGTTTCAATGCAGTTTTAGGGAAAGAACATAGGCCCTAGGTACCTGTTTAGCAGGAGCCCAGGGCACACTCAGTCAAAGCACATCAGCAGTTCAGCAAAAATTGGTGGCAACCATGCAGAAAGAGGGTACTTTCTCACAAGGTTGCTTTTCTCATCACAATAACTTCACTGAGGAGAGTTGGTGAACTCCAGGCATTATCTCTACAAGAGCCCTTCTTTCAGCTTCACAGAGACAGAGTGGTTCTTCACACCAATCCTAAATTTCTCCCTAAAGTAGTTTCTGCCTTTCATATCAATCAATCGGATGAGTTACCTGTGTTCTTTCCTCAACCTGATTCTGAAGCAGCATGAGCTCTACACACCCTTGATGTTAAAAGAACCCTACTATATTACGTTAAATTAAGAAAATAATTTCACAAGACAAAGCAGCTCTTTGTTGCTTTTGCTCCACCACACAAAGGCAATCCCATATCTAAATCAGGCATTGCAAGATGGATTGTAAAAAGTATCTATACATGTTATGCGAACGCAAAGAGAACTTTGAAAAAATACCCCCTAGAGCACATTCCACTCGCAAACTAGGAGCTACTATGGCCTTCTTGGGGAATATTCCTCTAGCTGACATCTGTAATGCAGCAACATGGTCTACACACATTCACCAAACATTATTGTGTAGATGTGTTCGCGAGGCAACAAGCTAATGTAAGACAGGCAGTACTTAAAACACTGTTTCAGACAACTACAACAACTACAGGTTAGCCACCGCTCTACAGCTCACATGCCTCAAACGGATAATGTTACTTGCCCATTAAGCATCTGTTCTTGGCATGTACAGCTGTTGATTCACATGCTCCCACCTGACTCCCCGGTCACCTGTAGTTGCTGCAGTTCAGGATTACATACATCAGCATGGACATCTCTATTCTACACTTACTAACTCCATCCTCACCCTCTGATGGGAAAACAATCTAACAATGGATTAGATGCCCCTGTGCACTATCACCAAAAGGAGGAGTCCCCTTACCTTGTGATTGGAAAGACTTCTTCGAAGAAAAACAACTTGCAAACATCCGGACCCAACACTAGATGGCAGGAGTATGCAAAGCATGTGAATCTACAGCAGTACATGCCAAGAACAGATACGTACTGGGTAAGTAACATTACCCTTTTGAACCCTGTCCCCTCCAAAGCCTTCATAATGAATGCCATATTGATCTCATAATTCTGAAGAAGTCAGTCACCACTATTACCGGCTAGTTCAGAATTAAGCAACTACTCATAATGAGGTCTCAAGGATTTGCTTAAGTTGAAGCATGCTTGCCTTTTATGCATTACAATCAAAGGGAGGGTTGTCCTTGCCAGGACACCTACCTATCCATTATGTATCAACATCTGGAGCTTAACCAAACTACAGCTTTTGGATGTATGTGTCTGTGACTGTTGAGCTTTCATTGCTTTTTCTTGTTCATTTATTCAGCAGGATAGCTCTGCAACCCACTGATCTTAGTTGCCAAAGAATCTACGTCACACTATGTGTACTAATTAGATACAACACCTGGCACCATCATGTGCACACCATTGCTGCAAGACCTTTAATTGGCTAAGAATTCACTACTTCTATAACACATTCATAGCAAGACCCAGCACACATTCTTCCAATCAGTACATTGCACACTCCCAAGTGCATTTGTGAATTTTTAAGTATCCCTTTATTTAACCCCTTCGCCGTGGGGGTAATTCCCCCGCGGCGCGGGGGGGGGGGACGCGGCAGTGGTGCTGTGCTCGTGACAAGCCCAGCTCGTCATAAGGCACAGTGGAGCTGTGCTCATGACGAGCTGAGCTTGTCCCGACCCCGCCCACTGATTGATTCTCCCGCACAGGCGGGGAATCAATTGCACGTCAGCTCCACTGTGCCTCATGACGAGCTGGGCTCGTCATGAGCACGGAAGCGGTTAATGGTTTTGTGTTGCACACACCAGGCCCTTGAGTAACAGAGCACTTTACATAGTGTACAGAGGGTTTACAAGAGATGAAAGCAAACATAATGATACAGTGAGACATTAACAATTTGTAACTACTTACAAACAGAAAGGTCCAGTCAAAAATAGTACTAAGTACCAGACCTATGAGGAGACAAAACATAAGAATAATCAGTAGCTTTCATAAAATCATAGCAAAAACTGAGCAGTCTAGTGCTCGAACGTTTATGAAGGTAAAATATTTCAGTAGCTAAGAATGTAAACAGACATCACCAAAGTATATACAAGAACCACACATTATTGAATCACTTATCAGGGAGCCTACTGTGTACAAGATGTTGTTTCAGATCTATTTTTAATGCTGTAATGGATGTAGTGGTACAGATGGCAGGCAGAATCGCAATGCAGATTCTCAGAATCCGCCTAAAAAATGTTGGATAATTGACAATTTTTTTGGTTGTGACATGGGATTTCTAGTAAACTAGTCTCACTGGTGAAATATATGTGAGCCTCCTGACGGCTCTAAGCTCTTAGCCAGACAGTGAGAGGGAGTGGAGTGGAGAAGTTTGGTTTGTGTATTAAACAGTCACATTATTACACAGATCTTTTGCCAATTTAAACCAACTCAAAGATTGTGGGACAAGGGTTGTGTGATCAGATTGGCTGATACCTGATATCAGATGAGCAACAGAGTGAAGGGATGTTTTAAGTGAGGCCCACTGAGTTCTGCGGATACTAACTAGGACTGTATTTCCACAATCTACTTTAAAAAATCAAGGCTTGAACTCCTTCTTTTAACTTTTGTTCATGAAGAAAAGTGTTTAATAATGTGCATAAGTCTGAGTTGATGTTAATTTTTGGCCATGCTGTTGACATGTTAGTGAAGACTGAGTTGGATATAAATATAAATCAAAACAATTTGATGGTTTCCAATGATGTTAGAGGAACAGTTGAAAATGTGAATTAAACTCTAGCCACTTTTTGATTGTTGGGGGAGAAGAGTGTTGTGAAATTAGTAGAAATTGTATGTTACTCTGAATAAAGTTGACAAGATTTATAGCTAACCTGTGTTGTACGTTGGCAAGGGTAGAGGCCAGTAGAAGAGACTTTCAGACATAGTTGGGCATTGTCAGCATACTGGCGAAAAGAGTTTTCAACCGGTCAAGATAGAGGTTGAAGAGTGCAAGTGGCAGGACTAGTACTTGAAGAACTCCATGAGAAGCACCAACGAGATTTGTGAAAGACCTATCAACTTTGATTAATTGTGCGCTATTATCCAGGTAGAATCTGAACAAATCTAGACATTTGTCTTCGAATGCCATATGTTTTTTAAAAGTTTCAGTGAGGATTTCATGGTTGACATACTTGCGTCTATAGATTAGGTCAGATCAGGAATCTACTATTAATAAGAGTAGTGGCAATGTCAATTTGATATTTAACTGCCCTTCCACTAGAGTAATAATTTACAGGGAAGCACAAACAGACCTTTTATATTGTGACATAGAGGACTATTCTGCATCACCTGAGATGTTCTATCTTTTGAGGATTTATTATTGGTTTTTTGGGGAGATTTGATGATAAAAGTTGCTTGAGATTCAGCATAGTTGAATTGTTGTTTTTCTGATGCTACAGCATAGATGCACAAATAGTTGTTGAGTAATGCAGCAGTTTCTAAAGTCTCAGCACTTCTGTGGGGGCAAGGTAGAGTGGATGGTTGTGTCTTAGGATTTATTAAATTGATATCCTTGAATTGTTAACCAGATTTATCTTTATTTTGAGGCATTCCATCATGGGATCTATTAGAAGGTGGCAAGTAGTGCACCAAGTTAAGAAGAGATATAGGTTGACTGCAGTGAGTGGGATGATGGAGAGCCCTGCTGAGTCGCTGAAGTGTAGCATTATGGATATGAAATTATTGAATGCTCTTAGATAGAAAGCATTTGCTTACTAAGAGCAAATGGATTCAACGTCATTTTAGGGCCATATGGAATTTTATTTTCTGAAAGATGTTAAGCTTACTGTTAAGCAAAAAAGTTAATGAGGAAGAGTTATGAGCGAAGAACATCACGCTAGTATTTTGACTCCATTCTTTCACACAGAATTATTGATCCAAAGCAGAGTTTCAGGATTTTGTTTAATTAATCTGTGCGTAAAGAGTTTTGCTGCGCTTTTGGAGAGATTCACATGGTACGCTATTTGGTATGAGTTAGGTCCAGATTTGATCATGTTGTGTGCTTTTGTGTGAGACCATGATCACAAAAAGAATGGAAAGATTATGTGGCTATGAGAAAGTGGATTATTAGTTGGGGTGGATGGTAGTCCACCACAAGTAATAATGTCACTATTTTTGTTAGGTCCAGTAAAGGTCTCAGTAATATAAACTTGACCTCCACCCCTATTAGCTGCCACAAGCCATACAGTCTTAAAATAAGAAAAGCATTTAGAAGCACTAAAAAAGTTGAAAAGTCAAAAGCACAACAAAATAAAAATCCTACTCCAATTTATAAAAATACAGAAACACTTAATGAACAAAATGACACCAAAATGACAGAAATCAGAGATATGATTTTTCACAATTTTAAATAAAAATCGTACCAAAAAGTGATAAGTGCCTATTGCAGTCAACTGGTTGCGCTAGACTGGTACCTAAGCCAATGTAAGACTGACTGCGATGGAGCACGGGTGGAATACAGAAACCTGGTAGGCCTAGGTTAGATGTTTTACCTTCTGACTTAGTGCCTCATTACGAGTTTGGTGGTGCAGGAGCGGGACCACCCCGCTCCTGCACTACCAAACGCGCAGTTGAACCGCCTGCCAGATTAGGAGTTTTCTCCTGTCTGGTGGGTGGTTCTTTGTCATTCCCACAGCAGTGCTCATGAAATAGAATGAATAGAAGAAGCAAAGGGGGGGGGGGTTATCTTCAGATTGCACAAGAATCCGTAAAAGTTGAATTTGGGATATCTGGAAATTGGCAATACTTTTAGGGCAGAGGAATGCTCCTAAATGTGACCACCATTTAATTATGGCAGAGGCTACTCACTTAATAATATACCATTCCTATCTTATTAAGTGAGTAGCCTCGGCTGCTTCTTCTATTCCTTTAAAGGAGCCAATACACACAAAAGGACAATTACCCCCTTCAAGACCAATTTATGATGACCGCTTCCACTCCTTAGTGGTCCCTAATATGTGGATTGCTCTCCTCTACAACTGAAGCCAACCCCAGGCAATTTCTGTCCTGATGAGACCCTTTTATCCCCTCAAGGGTTGCAACGTCATCGACAAATTTACAAAGGCAAGACTGTTTTTCATTATCTGCGATACAATGATTTATTCCCTGTGTCTTGAACTGTATTGAATTTAAAGTGCTGTCCTTTGATATAAAGCAACCAATACACCGCTTATGTTCACATTTTACTTCTCTGTTCTTCTTTGATTTTGTTTTTGGTTTGTCTTTACACCTGGGGTCCACCCATTTCTCTCATTGTTTTTTATATTCTTTTCACCCTAGAGGTATGCCCAGCAACCCCTCCTCTGTGGTCACTGAGACTGAGAGCAGCTCCTCTCCCACTGAGAATGGTGCCTGACTGACTAGAGAGAGACAAAGGAGGGGCAGGCCCATGTGTAGCTACATCTGTTGACAGGGTAGGCTTCTTTGAAGTGAATTAGGTTCTTGTGTACTGCCCAGAGGGTCTTCGTGCAGGAGGAACAGAACACCTTCCCACACCCAATGCCTTTGTCTCAACTCTGGGAACAAATTCACATCTCATCAAGTGACCTATTCTGCTCCTGTGTGACAGCTGGTAACTCATGCAGATGGGCTTCTAGATGCTTTAGGCAGGGAAGAGGGGACTTTCTAAAACTACATGTTGCAAAATATGTATTACAAATCTGACGTTACCACTTGAATTGGGCTTGTAATAAATATATACAAAGTCAAAGAATTAACTTTGTAGATGTTTCTGAGGCGCAGGTAAAATTATTAAATTAATATTGTATCTCCATGTTTCCTAAGGAACCCTGCTACAGTAATACTATCTTCTGGGGCCTTGTCACTACAGGGACTTGTTTAACATTACACTTTTACATGTCCTTCATTTAAATACAATACACATTTCCTTATAGGCAATAAAGCCTACTTAGGGGTGACTTGGTAATTTTGTCAAAATAAGTTATCGTGATTGGTCTAGTTTACAGATTCAAAACTGCACAAACAGGCTACAGTCATGCTTGCACTGACACTGTATTGGATAGTACAATGGGTGCTGTAGTCCAGTATTGATATTTAACGTACAGTCCCTGTATAGTCTTTGTACTATATACTCAAGACCTATAGGAAAGTTAAATACTTGTAGGCTAGGACATCGCTTTTAACTTTATTCATCTTCAAATTGCCCTGGAGGAGCTGACCGGCTATTGCTCAGGCACCACTGCTTTTTAAAAGGAACAATTACCATTGGGACTGCGAGGACCAGTGTGCTTTGCCAAACCATCACTCACCGCACCTGGGTCCTCTTCCCGACTCCACCTCTCCCGGCTACTTAACACCTCGCGGCCCCCGCTTCGCGGTAGCCGCTCGTAGGCTAGGACATCGCTTTTAACTTTATTCATCTTCAAACTGCCCTGGAGGAGCTGACCGGCTATTGCTCAGGCACGACTGCTTTTTAAAAGGAACAATTACCGTTGGGACTGCGAGGACCAGTGTGCTTTGCCAAACCATCACTCACCGCACCTGGGTCCTCTTCCCGACTCCACCTCTCCCGGCTACTTAACGCCTCGCGGCCCCCGCTTCGCGGGAGCCGCTCGTAGGCTAGGACATCGCTTTTAACTTTATTCATCTTCAAACTGCCCTGGAGGAGCTGACTGGCAATTGCTCAGGCACGACTGCTTTTTAAAAGGAGCAATTACCGTTGGGTCTGCGAGGACCAGTGTGCTTTGCCAAACCATCACTCACTGCACCTGGGTCCTCTTCCCGACTCTTCCCCACGTTCATTTAAGTCACGCCCAGTCTCGCTTGAGCGGGACGCGTGCGGGGCGAAGCCCGGGCAAAGGGCGGGCCCGTTTAAGCCCGTTCAAGCACGGACAAGACCGGACCGGGCCTCTCCCTTTGGCCTTTGTTGCGTTTACAATGCCATCAATGGTTACGCGGAAGAAAACTTTGCCGTCATCCCCAATGGTCCCAGGTACTTTGGATAATTTTCTTATTAGGGCTAATTCTGTGGTCAACAATGAGTTAAATATATTAGAAAGACGCCTGTCAGAGGGTATCGAAAGTACCAGAAGATCTTCTCTAGGTCTACTTGCATCTGCTAGATCTCCAGAGGACATGAACAATTCGCATATTGCCTTAATGGACAGCATTGATCAAACGATTGACTCGGTCTTGCAAGAGTTTAGGATTAGTATATCCTCACGGCGAGACTCGCTCCAGCCTATTCCCGAGTGTTCATCTGCCCCTTTATCTGAAGTTGTTCCAGTTGGGGGGAGTGAAGTTAAGTCGATAGCAGTGCAAGGTGTACGGGAGGGAGCTGTACCTAAAAGGAAATGTGCAAGGAAGCTTAAGGGGGGAAAAAGGCTAGAATAGATAGTACTCGTGATGCTTCAGTTGAAATCCCACCTGTAGCAGATACAAGGCCAACCGAAATTTTTAATGTAATACCCACCCCAATCTGCGAACAAACACTTTCCCAATTGCAGCCTCCCTCCTCCATTTTTGGGGAGGGGATGGGAGGAGTGAAGGATTGCTTAACTAATGCTCTTATAAATGTTCTGAAAGATTTTTTTGACCCCTTAATGGTTAGATTTGACACCGTTAATGTTAGACTAAAAGAAATAGAAATGGCTACTGGGGTTATTGTCAATTGTTTGAGGACTAATGGTACGATTAGTCCTCAAATTGAAAGTGCACCACAATTGAATTTGGTCGAATTCCTGTTGCCGATTACTACTAACTCTGCTGCTTTGTCTAAATCTATAGGAGCAACCCAAACAATCCCAATAGGCGTACCCTCATTACCCCCAAACTTACTACCCCCCACTGCCGTTATGTCTTCAATACCACAGAATCAATTATCTTACCCTGCAAGGTCTTCCAATCTCGTTCCCAAACCAAACTTAACTAAAGCAGGGAATACCCCTAATGAGAATGGGGGTATCGGCATTAAAGAGCTGGGTAACTTAAGATGGAAAAATGTTGTGAACCTACCTCCTGAGGCAGCTCCTTATGTAATAGTCTTGACTGGAGTGCCTGTGCTTGCTAATCCTGACCTGGAAACCCACGATTCTTTAAAAAATAAAGTAACTAGTTGGTTGAATACCCACAGGCCTCTCCCTTCACCTATGAGAGCTGATGTCCTGATGGTTAGGAGGATTAGCTAGCTGGGAAATACCATGAAGCAAAGTAAGGGTGATTGCGTCGTGGTGAATTTTAGAAACCCACAGATTGTCTCATACATTTTCAACTGGAGGGGGAACAAGGGAGGTTCATCTATTCAACCTCTTCCACTATCTTTTTTCTATCCACCATGTAATACTCATGCTCACCCAGGGAATGCTGAAGATTGGATAAGGGTGGGACCCACTTCCCAAAGCAGAAGGCACAGCAACATTATGTACAATCAGCCCACTTTGCATGACTATTTCTGTTACAATAGGTTTAGTCGCCTCGAGGAGGTCGATTGACTGCAAGGTGAGAATGCCTCCTGCGGGGAAGAGGGAGAGCTCTACTGTGCACATCCGAAGTTGGTGGTTTCCTCCCCCGATACCGGTCACTCTGGACAAATCCCCATTTTAATTGATAAAGTTTTTTCTGGAAATTCCCCTGATACTCTTAGTGGCCGACCTCTATTAAAAATTCTCTCTTGGAATATAGCTGGTCTTTCTAATAAGCTCAACTGTTTTGAATGGGGCTCATTCATAGACCTTCATGATATATGCTATTTCCAGGAGACATGGGCCAGGGAAGATTATTATCGTGTGGGGTTCGCTTCATTTTCTGTCCCGGCTAGATGGGGAGGAAAGGGTCGACCCTCAGGGGGTTTAACAATCTGGGTCGTGACTCATCTGGGCTGTAGTGCCACTGTTTTGGATACAGGGTCCGATGATGTGCAGGGTGTACTCCTGAATTGGCGGCCTGGCTTACAACTGGCCTTGATCAACGTATATTCAAGACCGGTTAGTTTCTCTGCAGAGTCAGGGGTCATTGAAGTGCTATCCACTGTACTGTCTAAAATTCCTGAGGGTACTCTCTTAGTGGTGGGTGGAGATTTTAACTCTCATTTTGAACCACTTGAGGGGTTGCTGGATGCTATAAACCAGGAGAAGGACGACCTATGGAAAATCCCACCTGTGGCAGGCCCTATTGTAAGATCTTGGGCACCACTGGCTGTCCAAATTACCTCCTCTCTATCAGAGCATGTAATGGACGAACAAAATCCGACAACCCTTCCAAGCCTACCTTTAATAAATCTGGTAGAGAGGCCCGACTTGATTATATCTTTGTCCAATGTAAGGAATGGAATCGAGTCCAGGATTTTAGGGTGCTCCCTAGGGGAGAGAGCGACCATAATCCCCTGATCTTGGATTTTTTATTACCAGGTTTGGGCAAGGATGAATCTTTATTGCAATCGGATAAAACTAACAGTCTTATTCTTTCCAATAATAGACGTAGGGTAAAATGGGCCAAATTAGCTAGTAACCCAGATGATTTATCTAAAGTTTATGCTAGCGTTAGCCCAGTTTTGGAAGATATGGCCGTTCTTATTGAGCATCAATCCCTGTCTGATTCTAACGGAAAAATTGCCGAATTTAATAAGGCATTATTTTCTAGTTTAACAGACATTTTAAACCCTCTAGCTCTCTCCAGGAGAAGGCCACGTAGAAAGCACCCCTGGTATAACAGGGCGTGTAGATTGGCAAAGACAGAATTGATGAACGCATTCAAAGATAATGCCAGTAGAGATGTTATTCGGCAAAGGAGACGAGCTTACCGACATCTCATTCACCACGCTAAGCTTGAGTGGGGAAATGAGAATTGGGTTACCCTTACAACTGCTTTAGCGGACAGGGACCCGCGGAGTTTCTGGCAGATTGTGACTACTGGATCAGCTGAACCGGATCCAGCAGTCAACCCGAACATTGCTCCAGAAGTTTGGGAAGACCACTTTAGCCTACTGTACAAGGGGGATTTTCCCTGTATGGAGCCTCCTTGGGGTGATTTGTCGATGAGTGATGTTCCTGAGATAGACTTGATTAGTTTTACTCTGGCTGAGGTCCAGGCTGCTATATCTGCGCTTCCTGCGGGTAAAGCTCCAGGGCTGGATGGGGTCCACGGAGACTTATATAAACATGAACCCAGAGTATGGGCGCCCTATCTTTTAATAATATTCAATGCAATTTCTACGGGCATGCCGGTTCCCCACACTTGGTTGGGTGCGGAGGTGGTCCCTATTTTTAAGAAGGGGTCGCCCCTCCTTCCAGCCAATTATAGGCCTATCAGCCTAATAGATGTAGCCCAGAAACTCTTTGCCAGGTTGATTTTAGACCGTCTTTTGGATTGGATGGAGGAATTTGAGATCCTGAGCCATTATCAGGCAGGTTTTAGAAAGAGTGTATCGACTACTGATCAGATTTTTAGACTGAATATGCTATTCTGGAAGACGGTTAAGGTGGAGGGCGGCTCCCTTTATTCCGTCTTTGTAGATCTGCGTGCGGCCTTTGATTTGGTCCCACGCATGAAGCTATGGGTTGTCTTACGGGAGTTAGGAATTCCACCCCCCTTATTGGATATTATAATACGACTTCATAGTCACAACTTTGCTAAGGTCAGGTGTGGGAGAGAAGGAAATCTGTCATCCAGCTTCCCCGTTAACAGGGGGGTCAGGCAGGGTTGTGTCTTGGCACCAACCCTGTTCTGTCTCTATGTAAATGGAGGTTCGAGGCATATGAGCTGCGATTGTACACTTTGCATAGATCGCCATCTGGTGTTGGGCCCGGATGTTTGCAGTTTGTTTTTGTTCTTTGGACAGTCTTTGGAAGTCACGAGTTCGGTGACTCCTCCTTCGGTCCGTACTGCGCATGGGCTTCGGCTCCATCCTCAGATTGTTTTTTTCCGCCATCGGGCTCGGATGTGATACTTCGTGCTCCGGCTTCGAACTTTTACGGTTCCAGCCTCGACGGAAAATCCTCGTTCATCGAGTTTCTTCATCTTCTTCATCTCTCGTAGAGGCACTTTTCTCGATTCCACACATCGGCACCGGCCTTCGGGCCCTCCTCGACTCCGGTCCCGGCCGATGGAAAGGACTCCGTTCAAAAAGTGCCCAAAATGTGGGTCTAAATTTCCCCACACCGACCTCCATCAGGTGTGTAACCTTTGCCTCTCTCCAGAACACGAGGCCAGAGACTGCCCCGCCTGCAAGTCTTTTTCGATCAAAAAAGACCATCCGGGATCGAAGAGCTCGACGCACCATGGCGCACTCATCGACCGCGGCTCCACCGGACATCTTCGGAGACGACACCGGGGCTTCGGGGCAACAACACACCGAGCAGGAGGAGGACATCGTCAGCGCTTCCGAGGCCGACGACTCCGACCTGGAGGACATCACACCGACGCAGAGGGTCGTGAGTACTCTACCCCTTCCCACCCCCGCGCCCATATCCAAAGAGACTCAGGTTACACCTTTGCCTTCGGGCCTAGGGAAAACCAAACATGCAGCTTCTATCACCCCACCTTCGGGCCCGGTGTCGAAGCATCACAAGTCTCACGGCAGCTCGGGCTCGAGCCAGCCTACTCCTGGTGCCGATAAACACCGTTCGGCACCGAAGAAAGTGACGCCCAGCTCGACTCCGAAGCCACCGGTGCCGAAGCCTGGACTCTCGGTGCCGACGAAACACAAACATAAATCCCTCGGCACCGACGCTCCTGCGTCGAAGCCTACCTCGACGCCGAAAAAACCGGAGGTTCCAAAAAAGCATGGCGCAGAGAAACCACCCAAGTACTCGGCTCCGAAAACATCGGCGCCAGCGGACGATTCGGCGCCAACGGACCTTTTTACACCTGATCCTTCTCAAAAAACCTTATCAAAGGATCCAAAGACTGGGCTATTGACTTTGTCTGTCAAGAAAAGACGTCTTGACACACCAGCTCCTCCTCCACCGCCCAAACGGAAGGACTCTGCCACATCTCCTCTCAGAGTGCCCTCCCCACCACCTCCTCCACCTCCTCCTCCTCCTCCACCTCTTCCACCTCCTCTCCCTCCCAGGTCTCCGCCACCCTTGCGTCATCACTCCCCAACCCCGTCCCCAGAACCGGATTACGGGGATCCCGATTATGATCCAGCGGACTCCCCAATGGACCCCACACCACCGGGGACCCCAGACCCATGGGAGGATTACCAAAACCCTGACATACCAGAGGTGCCTCAAGATGACCTCTACCCATCCAGGCCATCTCCCCCAGAGGACTCACTAGGGTTTCACCACTTAGTGCAGAGAGCAGCACACTATCATGGGGTGGAACTACATAGCGAACCAGTGGAAGACGACTTCTTACTGGATACATTTGATATTCAGGATAAGTCCACAGCCATCTTGCCCATGCTTAAGGGTGTTACCAAACATGCTGCAGAGGTGTTCAAAGACCCTGTCAGGGCCAGGGTCTTAAACCCCAGAATAGAAAAAAAGTACAAAGCAGCACCCACAGATCCTACATACATTAAAGGCCCTGCTCCTTTAGATTCCTTGGTTGTGTCCACGGCTCGAAAGCGGTCCAACTCCCAGTCCTCAGGTGAGGCTCCACCGCCAGATAAGGAATCAAAACTCTTAGATGCGTCTGGTAAACGCACTGCCTCACAAGCCGCAAACATCTGGCGCATTGCGAATACACAGGCGCTGCTTGCGCGTTATGACAGAGCACACTACGATGAGCTTGAGGCTCTTATGCAGCACCTCCCGGAGAAACACAAACGTAAAGCTCATGACCTAATACAGGAGGGAAAGCTCATTACTAACACCTCCATTAAATGTGCCCTCGATGCAGCGGACACTGCTTCTAGAGCCATAAATACTAGTGTCCTGCTTCGCCGTCATGCCTGGCTCAGGATCTCAGGGTTCAAGCCAGAAGTCCAGGCATCCATACTAAATCACCCCTTTGACCAACAACACCTCTTTGGGCCAAAGGTGGACGAAGCATTAGAAAAAATGAAAAAGGACACGGACACGGCAAAGTCTATGGGGGCATTACAATCCCAGACCCCTAGACGCTCCTTTCGACGTTCGTCCTTTCGTAGCACAGGCAGAGGCTACTCCACCGATAGCGCCTCTACCTCCTACAAGTCCCCTCCTCAAAATACCTTCTCAAAGGGCTACCAAAGCGGTGGATACAGGGGCAACAACAATAAGGGCAGGGGCAAAACCAACACCACCCGTTCTGCCACCCCGCCCGCACAATGACTTCCCCTCGCTCCCCCCAGACCATCCCACTCCGGTCGGGGGCAGACTGCGACACTTTATCCACGCCTGGGAGTCCATAACATCGGACAAATGGGTGACCCAAATTATTCGGTCAGGGTACTGTCTCGAGCTAACATCTACCCCACCCAATATCCCACCAAGGCACCGTCCAATGTCACAGGAACATTCCACACTGCTCAAACAGGAGGTGATCTCCCTCCTCCAAAAACACGCTATAGAGCAGGTCCCCGTCAATCAACAAAATTTAGGGGTCTACTCTCTGTATTTTCTAATACCGAAAAAAGACGGGACCCTGCGGCCCATTTTGGACCTCCGGCCTCTAAATGCATACATCCATTCAGACCATTTCCACATGGTCACCCTACAACAAGTCCTCCCACTCCTCTGTCAGGGAGACTTTCTCACTACCTTGGATCTGAAAGACGCATACTTTCATATTCCAATACACCCTTCTCACAGGAAGTACCTCAGGTTTGTGGTGGACGGTCAGCATTACCAATTCACGGTTCTCCCCTTCGGGGTCACCACCGCACCACGGGTGTTTACCAAATGCCTAGCTGTAGTAGCAGCACACCTCAGACGTCAACATATTCACGTCTTCCCTTACTTAGACGACTGGCTGATAAAAGCCGCGTCCTCCGACCAATGTGTGCAACATACAAACAGCACCATTCAACTGCTCCACCAGCTAGGCTTCACGGTGAACTACCAAAAGTCCCACCTCATACCATCTCACACAAAACAATATCTCGGGGCCACTATAGACACCTCCAAAGGTATAGCCTATCCCAATTCAGCCAGGATCGCAAGCATACAAGCTTTGCGCCAATCATTCATTGCTCTCTCCCAGCAAGAGTGTTCATGAAGCTCATAGGGATGATGGCATCTTGCATTTTCATAGTGCCCCATGCAAGACTCCACATGCGTCCACTCCAAGAGTGCCTAGCACGACAGTGGAACCAGGCCCAGGGACAGCTGACGGATCTGGTGTTGGTGGACGGCCGCACCCATCACTCTCTGCAGTGGTGGAACACCACAAACCTTTCCAAAGGGCGGCCGTTCCTGGACCCGGTTCCTCAGGTGATTCTCACAGCGGACGCATCGCTCTGCGGCTGGGGAGCGCACCTTCTACACCTCACAATGCAAGGTCTATGGACGCCACAGCAAAAATCGCTCCACATCAACCATCTGGAGCTCCTGGCGATCTTTCTAGCCCTAAAATCCTTTCAAAAACAGATTTCAGCCAAAGCAGTCCTCATTCGCACAGACAATATGACTGCAATGTATTATATTCAAAAACAGGGGGGGACACACTCTCCCCAACTCTCCCGCTTAGCCCAGAGCATATGGAGATGGGCAATTCCACAAAACATCTTTCTCCTGGCACAGCACGTCCCAGGCATACAAAACACCATGGCAGATCTGCTCAGCAGACAAACGCAACAAATACACGAATGAGAACTGCATCCACAAGTTCTTCGCCCATTCTTCCACAAATGGGGGCATCCTCAGATAGACCTCTTCGCCACCCATGAAAACAAAAAATGCCCAAGCTTCGCCGCCAGATACCCACACCCATTGTCCAAAGGCAATGCGATATGGATGAACTGGTCAGGCAGATTTGCATACGCCTTTCCACCTCTCCCACTAATTCCATTAGTGGTCAGGAAACTGCAACAGCACTCCCTCACGCTCATTCTGGTAGCCCCAACATGGGCCAGACAGCCGTGGTACACCACACTACTACAACTATCAGTGGTACCACATCAAAAACTGCACCTGTCCCCATGCCTCCTAACTCAGAACCATGGAGAAATCAGACACCCGGACCCAGCGCAGCTCAACCTTGCGATCTGGCTCCTGAAATCTTAGAATTTGGGTACCTTAAGCTTCCCCCTGACTGCATGAATATTATCAAGGAAGCCAGACGTCCTACCACTCGAGCATGCTATGCCGCAAAGTGGAAGAGATTTGTTGTTTACTGCCGTAACAATACAATCAACCCTTTAGATGCATCCATACAACGCATTATATGCTATCTGCTCCATCTTCAAAGGTGTAACCTGGCATATTCTTCCATACGCCTACACCTAGCAGCGATTGCTGCTTACCTGCAAAACAGACAGCATTTATCACTGTTCAGGGTGCCCGCTATCAAAGCCTTTATGGAAGGCCTTAAACGCATAATTCCACCCAGAGCACCACCTTCTCCTGTATGGAATCTAAATGTAGTTCTTACAAGGCTAATGGGTCCGCCCTTCGAACCACTGCATAAATGTGAGCTACAGTTCCTCACCTGGAAAACAACTTTTCTAGTAGCTATCACTTCCCTTAGAAGGGTTAGTGAAATACAAGCGTTCACTATACAGGAACCCTTCTTACAAATACATCACAGCAAAGTGATACTTCGTACGAATCCAAAATTTCTGCCCAAGGTCATTTCCCCCTTCCATCTCAATCAATCGGTGGAATTACCTGTTTTTTTCTCGTAACCTCAATCTGTTGCGGAAAGGGCTCTACATACACTTGATGTTAAGAGGGCTTTACTGTACTACATACAAAGAACGCAACCTTTCAGGAACACTAAACAATTGTTCGTCTCCTCTCCACCGCATAAAGGCAACCCCATCTCTAAATCAGGGATAGCTAGGTGGATTGTAAAGTGCATACAAATTTGCTATCAAAAGGCAAAAAGAACATTATCTGTTCCACCTAAAGCCCACTCTACAAGCAAGTTAGGGGCTTCTATGGCTTTTCTAGGGAACATACTCTTAGATGACATCTGCAAAGCAGCCACATGGTCAACACCGCACACCTTCACAAAACATTACTATGTAGACGTGCACTCCAAGCAACAAGCTAGTGTGGGCCAGGCTGTACTAAAGACACTATTTCAAACCGCTGCAACGGATACCGGTGGTCGCCGCTAAGGTTGGGTACTGCTATATAATCTATGCAAAGTGTACAATCTGCAGCTCATATGCCTCGAACAGAATATGCTACTTACCAGTATGCATCTGTTCTTGGCATGTAGAGCTGCAGAGTTGTACACGCCCACCCGCCTCCCCGGCTACCTGTATCCGTTCCAGTTTATCTTATTTAGATACAACACACATGGGTTTCTCACTGTTATTACTACGCTCCATCATTTCCCTGCTGGCGAAAAACAATCTGAGGATGGAGCCGAAGCCCATGCGCAGTACGGACCGAAGGAGGAGTCACCGAACTCGTGACTTCCAAAGACTGTCCAAAGAACAAAAACAAACTGCAAACATCCGGGCCCAACACCAGATGGCGATCTATGCAAAGTGTACAACTCTGCAGCTCTACATGCCAAGAACAGATGCATACTGGTAAGTAGCATATTCCTTATCTCCCATTTGAACGCGGTCCCTAATAGAGACGCACCAAAGCTCGCTGGTACAGGGATATCAGCGATTATGTTCGCTGATGATACCCTGTTACTTGCTAAGTCCCCAATGGGTATCCAGCGAGTTTTAGATGGCTTTGTCTCCTTTTGTCATGATCGGGGGTTGGAAATAAACACGGCTAAAACAAAGTTTATGATTTTCAATCCCCCAAAGACATTTCACCCTAATCCGGTTATAGACGGTGTCAGCTTGGAAAGAGTTCAGATGTTTGAGTATTTGGGACTGACCCTGAATGAAAATTTGGTTTGGACCCAACATCAGATTAAATCTCAACAAAAGTTAATGCAAAAAGCGGGGGGGATCATTAAACTTTGGAATAAATCTCATATAAAACCTATTGGTCCGCCACTTGAGATTTATAAAATGCAGGTTAGAGGGGCAGTAATTTATGGCGCCGAGTTGTGGGGACACAATTGTGCCCCTGCAATCGTTGCTACGGAAAATAAATTCCTTAGGAATTTACTATCTCTTCCTATTAGTTCTCCCCTTCTTCCTCTCAGGCTTGACATGGGAATTAGATCTATAAAGGAGGAACTAGGTCTAAAGCCCCTAACTTTTTGGAGGCGTTTATGGGTAACACCTGAACTTACTATTTATAGGCAAGAATTTTTGGAACTATTAAAATATCCAATTATTCAAAAACTCCCATGGTTAAAATATATAAAGGATGAGTTTGATAGGTTGGGGTGTTCTCTTCTGTGGACAAATCCAGAAGAGGCTTGCAGAACTATATCCCGTAAACACCTGGTCAGTATGTATTATGATAGCAATCTGTCTGCATGGTTAGTGACTGATAAACTGGGCTCAATGACAAGTTCATTTTTATTAATGAAAGATTATTATAAGTTGGAGACAGTGTTGAATGATATCAATCCTATTGGTCTCAGGAAATTATTTCTCCAATGGAGACACAATTCCCTTCCAATTAAAGCTCTTACGAGTAGATGGCACCCACCAACTACTATAAATTGTCCTGCCTGTATTGAGAAGCCAGAAAACGATATTCATGTTATGTTTTTCTGTCCTTCGTATATGACGCCCAGGAAAAAGTGGATTGTCCCCCTATGTAAAAAATGGGGTTTTAGGAAACATCTGGATGCATATCGAATACTAAAATCTGATTTATCTCCACTAACTGTTTTTGCTGTTAGTAAATTCCTAGCTGCAATGTGGAATATCAGAAGAAGTTTAATGGTATAATGAGATCATCCCCGTTGTACATGATTATTCAAACGTTGGATGAGTTTCTTAGTTGATATTCTCTTCAGGCAACACTGATAATTTTGATCTCTTGGTTAATATTGTTTTAAAGATGTATTTTTTGTACATTGGAAATTTGTTAATGCTTTGTTTTAAATTGTATGTTTTTCTTTTGTGACTTTGTGTAGTCGAAATAAAGATAATAATAAAAAAAAATAATAAAAATAAATACTTCAATAATGATTGGAGCTAATTTCAACGTGTTGTAGGGGGTCAGAGCACAGGCTCAGTTTAAAATTTTTCCAGTGCAAAGAGTCAGAGAACCAGCAGCACCAGTCCAAAGACAAATGGGGTTAATCATGCAGAAAGAGGCATTTTCTTGTAGCGAACTTGAGGGCTCAGTGCTTAGGAATTCTGAACAAGAGTAAACCTATGGGAATAACTAGGTGGATATCTTGGATATCCTCAATCACATGGGATTAACTTTACAACATGAACTTTGAACAGCAACGTGGATATTACTGGCATCCACTAACAAATGGAAATAACCAAATTGAATATGAGCTCTGGAGCGTCAGGTGGATGAATTGAAATCTGTTGAGCCAGATGGATACATTGTGGGTCTCTACTAACATTAGGAGCTGCTGACAATCAGGGCATGGGTCAGATAAATGTATCTATATTAACCCCAAAGACTAAGAATTTAATAATAGGTCCAACAAATATAGTATATTTATCAAGGTATGACATGCTGTAAATACACTGCATTGCGTTCATGCCCCTCAGCATAGCGCAGAACAGAATATGGTGGAAGGACACAAAACCAACAATCCATTATTTTAAATATTAATGTACAAACATGTAAGTGATGTAATGAATGTAAGACATATGTGCCCAGTGTCTATTTCGAGAAGCTCTAACTACACAGAGCACTAACATAAGAGATCAAAAATGGGGGAGACATCCAGCACATCAAATCAGTCTTCCTCTTTGTTGACTAAAAATAAAATCTGAAAAACAAGTTTAGATCCATAGTCATTTTTCAAGGTTTAGATGACCCTTACATGGATTCATACCCAGAGCATCCCTGATATCCTAAAATAGGTATCAGTGGATATCCAATAGCAGATCTACATTCAATAGTTCATCTGCAGGCAGCAGACACGAGGCAAAACCACTACCAGGTGGGAAAATTTGAGGGGCTGCATATAATTGAAATATGATCAGGGCTATGACACTACAGCATCAACCAATCTGGCTTTGTGAAACTAATGGGGTCAATTATAGTCTGAGGGGTAAGAGAGCTTTTGGAACATTCAATAGACAGGATCATTTGAAGTTGTATCTAATACAGCAGGCATGATCCTTGCAGAGGCGGGGAGAGACTGCAGAGCCCAGTCATTGCATCCACACATAGTGTGACATCTACTTATGTGCAATTTTGAGGAGTCAATTAAGAAACTGAAAGTCAGGAGAGAAAGATCGAGAACATACCATTGTTCAACATTTTTATCATATATGTGAAGGTAGCAAGCAGTGCTTAATTTGAAAACCGTGGTTTCTGGTGCTAGGCACCGGCACTTGATTGGCAATAGCTGCACATATGACTGTCTGCCACTTAGTGGTGGTGTTTTTCTAATTTAGAAATGAGAACAAAAGTTGTTTATTAATTCGATACACATTGAAATGACTAATACCTGCCGCCAAAGCCACTTCTAAAGCTCTGGGGGTCTGGAATGATCTGAACTGTCGAATATGTAGGAGTGTGATGGTTTATAGTTGTGCCGGTACTGTCATTTTCAGCTCTTGCAGGGGCAATTAGTGGTGTAAGCTGCAGTGGCCTCCTGACACAGGCCTGCACTTATATCATATTTTTGATTAATTGAGCACTGTTATCATGAGACAGAGGAGAAATGTAATACCGAATTTGAGCACAGCAGTGTAAGAGAAAAGGAAAGAGTCAGTCATAAGAGAAGTGTGGATTGCTCCACTAACCGATCGACAAATAGACCTTAAGTTGCACAGCCTTTCTCCTAACACTTCTTAATATACACAATTGAAAATACATTTAACAGTCCAGCTTTGAATGCTTTTATTGAAAGAAATGATGGAGCTGTAGACATATATTTTCTAATAATTAAACAAAGAATAAAGGGGTAAAACTCAAAACAAGAGTAAACACTTTCCATTGAATTCTTAAACTGCCTTTTTAAAAGGATCTGCGATGGCAAGGTGGGAGAGGACAAAATATTTGCCCCAAATAAGTCACATTTATCTTTAAAGCAAAACGGGATCACTGTCGGGGGCAGAATAGGCACTTGTGCAGTGCTAGGCAGCTAGAGAAAGGACTTATTTCACATCTGAAAGAAATGTATCTTATTTTATCAGTGGAATGTATAGGATTTTAAAAAAACCTTTTTATTGTCATTTTGAATATCACATTGGTACCGAAACATGGCACTGTCATATACCTTGCTACAGTCATAATCACTATCCTCAACCCGCCTCAGCTCCTGTGTTATAGGGATTTTGCACAAAGTCTGAGTTTAAGATTATTGAGAAGCTGCATATTTTTCCTTGTCCAGGGGCCAGTTAAAGAGGCACCAGTATCAGCTGACTGACAAAGCAGGCAGGTTACATGCTGAGCAGGCAAATGCTCTATAATTTCATGCATTACTAGTCTTGTGATCTTTTTTCCTGAGCTGCGGTGTGGGAACCTAGAAATAGTTTACTCAGTAGCAAAAGGAAGTGGATCATCCGCACTGATGCTCGGAGATAGGCCGCTGGTAGCCTTGTTGAAATGTACATGCATCTACAATAGTGTCATGTCAGCCTTTCTGTATTTCCAGACCTGCTAGGAGAATACCAATTCCCATTTGAAGAGTTTTATACATAGATCTTAATCTTAATATACATTGTTTACAACGAGCTTATTTGTAAAATATATATAGGGCTATTTTCAAAGGTAAATTACACTTTTAAGTAATTCACTCTTAGACGTTTGAGTAACTTTACGCAGTTTGGCTAGTCTCAAAACTTGAACTTAATGTTAGTCAAAAGTGTAGACTTACAGATCTCTACTTCTTGTATAAGAGAGTGGAGGCAAACCTACGAGTGTAAGTTATTACTGAAACAAAACAGTAGTAAGTTCACAACCACACATGGCCTGCACTGGCACTGCAGCACCCTCCCATACAAAATAATATTGAATACAGGGACTTAAATCTAAACCTCATAGGAAATAACATTATTTATTAAGCTTTATTCAGCTGTTCAGACAGACAGAACATGAGCATTTTCGGGATACATACACCCAGAATCTTTTGTATTTTGTTAACCGAGCATAGTTCTCATATATTGTTAAAACCTGATCCGTTATAGCAGACATATTTGGCTTGAACAGTGTTACGTGTGAATTAAACTCACACCTCTTAATGGCAATGTGTTGATGGTTTCTCAGGTACTTGGCATCATGTGTTGGCTTAAATAGACAGATAGGATCTCAGAGCCACCCAAAGTCTCTAGGTCGTGTTGCACTTGGGAGAGAAGTGGCATAGGTTTCTGACCATTCTTTGCAAAGGGTCATGTCCTTAAGCCAGTCCTGAAAATGAGGGGCATGGCATCCCGCCATACCACAGGCAATCTAGGTTTGCAAAGCAGCATTGCAATACCTATCAGTTTGCGGTAACCCTTCCTAATATTTTTTACATATCCAAGTAGTGCCTCGCAGGTGGTATTCGTGGAAACTCATGGTCTGTCATGTCTCTCATGGCAGCAGTTACCTGTTTCCAGTCCTCATTCACAACTGGAGAGTGCCAGGCCAGATGCACGAAGTCCGTCTCCTGGAATCCACGTCACTTCCAATTGGTGTTGTTTCGGAGACCATATTGAAGCATGGTCTTCGTGTCAAGTATAGTCTATGCAGAAACCTATAATAGATTAGTCTGTACCTTCTGTTTGGTGAGACCTCCTTGGTCTGCTGACAGCAGTACATCCACATCGCATCAGCAAAGTTCCCATCACCCATCAGCACAGGAAGTGATATCAATGGATGTTCCATCATCTACCTGCACAGGAGGTGATATCACTGAATTTCCCATCATCCATCTGGACAGGAAGTAACATTACTAGGTTTCCAGTCAAACCCGTCTTTTAAAGAAGAAGTCAAGCAAGAGGACTTTATTTTCCATCACCCATCAGCACAGGAAATGACATCATGCACCCTCAACTCCTCCCCCTCCCAGGATCTATTTAATGACAGCTGTATCAGTGCACAGTGGACGAGCACAGCTGGAGCACCACTGGCATGCTGAAGGCGCACCAAAGACAAGCCCGTCTGCGACCTTCCTCTCAGCGCCAGGAACCCTAAACTCATCACCGCCCAGTGATACTCTGTAGCACTCCTTAGATAGCTAGACTCCAAACGCCATTCCCCCAACGGCTGCTTTGCTGCATCATGCACCACAGTAGGAACTTTCACCTGTACCCACTGCTGGATCTCCAGCAGCGACCCACCAACACCCAACCCCACAAAATACTTATAACGCTCTCAACAGCCCCACCCACAACATACACCACATGAACACCATGAACACAACAATGCTTACACTCCATAGCAACCCCGCACGCCAACTCCCACTCACATGCATGCTTCTCGACACACGATCACTCAGCAAACACACAACTGAAAAATGCGACCTTCTGAGCAGCAAAGCACCCAATATCCTCTTTATCACAGAGACCTGGCTCAACCCCTCATCACCTCCCGACATCGCTACAGCAATCCCAGCGGGCTACAAGAGCGCTCAACAGGACCGCCTTCGCAAGCCAGGAGGAGGACTCACTATCATCTACAAAGAATCCATCAAATGCACAACATATACAGAGGACGCAACCCTATTTATAGAACACCTGCACTTCAAGCTGCAAATATCTGAAAAATTCACCCTGAATGGAACCCTCACCTATGGACCACCTGGACCCCGAGCCACCTTTACCAGCCTCATTACGACTTTATGGCTCTGCCCACCATCGACTCCAGAGCCTACAATCTCCGAGGTGACTTTAAGTTTCACCTGGAAGACTGAAACGACCCCTGTTCTACAGTACTTCTCGAAAGCTTGAGCAACCTCTGACTCATCCAGCTTGTCACAGAATCATCACTCACCGCAGGCCACACACTGGACCCCATCTTCACCACAAGTGACAGCATTAAATACAATTCAGCCACACAGCTCACATAGACCAACCACTCCATCACCCATTTCCAAATCAATAACTTTCAAGTCAACACCCCTATTAAGTTCAGCACTCCAAGCTGCAGCTGGAGCAAATCCACAGAGCAGACCAGCTCAGCGCTTTCAGCACTGATCGGCCTAGCCTCACAGTCAGCCTCAACAAGGACATCAACAACTTCAACAACTGGACCAAGAACTGCGAGGATTCGTTCGCACATCAAACCCAGCAAGCATAGTAGATCAAACTAGCAGGCCCGCTGGTACACTGAGGACCTTCGAGACACCAAATGACACTGCAAACAGCTACAAAGGAAATGGAAAGCCAGCCACAACACCACCGACTTAACTACCTTAAAGGCTGCACTCAGACAGTATCACCAGCAAATTAGGGACACCAAGAACAAAGCACTAGTGAATCTCATTGAAGAAAGCTCCAACAGCTGCAAGGAGATCTTCTCGATCGTCAAGGATTTTACCTCGCCCTCAGCTACTGTCAACATTATTACTGCAATTCATCCTCTCAGGTGCCCCAGTGGACACATTCCCTCACAACATCTACAACCTAAGAACATCACCAATCAGCACCAACCTGACTCACATCATCAACACCAGCATCATGTCTGCCACTTTTCGGATGATCAAAAAAAATCAGAAATCTACACCCACCTTAAGAAGCCCACAGCCAACCCGAATCAACTGAGCAACTTCCGACCCGTCTCCCTGCTCCCCTATCCTGCCAAAGTGATTGAGAAGGAAATTAACAAGGAACTCAACACCCCCCCCCCCTCGAGCTTTACTATCTTCTAGACAACACACAATCAAGATTCAGAAAGAACCATACCACCTAAACAACACTCATTGCAGCCACCAATGACATTTGAAACATCCTGAATTGAGGAGAAAAAGCAGCCCTCATCCTGCTCGACCTCTTTTTGACTTTCGACACTGTCTCCCCCAACACCCTCTTCAGAAGAATTCTACAAGATTGGCATACAAGATCCGCTCTCAAATGTATCAGTTCCTTTCTCAGGGGAAGAACCCAAAGGGTCAGGCTACCACCCTTCACATCTGAGACAAAGAAACTGATATAATGTGTCCCACTGGGATTGTTCCTCAGCTCTTCTTTTCAACATATACATGACATCACTTGCCAATATCATTCGATCTCAAGACATCCCCATCATCTCCTACACTGATGGCAGCAAACTCACCCTCTCGCTGATGGACAAGACAAACACCGCCAGAACTAACTTTACCAACTGCATGACCATGGTAGCAGACTAGATGCGAACCAACTGCCCGAAGCTCGACTCCGGCAAGACGGAAGCACTGGTCTTAGGCAACTAGACCTCCCCATTCGAATCCACATGGTAGCCCTCAGAGCATGCAAAAAATATAGGGATCATCCTAGACGAAAAGCTCAACATGATGGCTCAAGTCAACTCAGTGTGCTCCTTCTACTTACATATGCTACATATAATGCGAAAGCTCTTCAAATGGTTTCCTCCGAGCACCAGACTGACCTTCGCACAAGCACTCATCACTAGCCAGCTGGACTACGGCAACACTCTATGCCGGAATCTCCTAACAAATCCTACACAGACTCCACACCATCCAGAATGCAGCCACAAGACTCATACTCGACATCCACTCAGCACCCACATAACAGCGCACCACTGGAAGCTTCACTGTATCACCATTCAAAAAGGCAACCAATTCAAACTTCTCACACACACATACAAAGCCCTACACAACACAGAACCAGAATACCTGAACAGCCCCAGACACTTTCCCCAACCCATCAGACACTCACACTCGGCCTCACTTGCACACAAGCCTCACATCCGCAAAAGCAAAACTGGAGGGCGCTCATTCTCCTGCATCACATCAAAGACGTGGAATTACTTCCCTCAACCCACAGGGCCTCCTCCTCACTTATTGAGTTCCTCAAGAAGCTGAATACCCGGATCTACATATAAGCTCCTTGGTACCACACACCAACAAACCTTGTCCAATCTCCAGATACCCTCTTGGGTGATTTGTGCATTTTACAGATCAACATAACATTACACTGATAATTCTGCAGGTGAACGCCCAGGTGTTCCCCACCCCTATCCTTCCCATAACAATGTTATATAGAATAGTGATTAGTTCAATAGGGCGGGGCATAGATAATATAACAAACAATATCGAATATTAGATTGGCTGCTCTGGGAATGTTGGGCATAGCTTATGTGTTTGTGCGACATATCCTGTGTAGGACCACAGTAGGTATCACAGGCGGACGGACATCCTTGACAAATGTGTGACTACAGGAGTCCACTCCCTCCAGAATCACTATCAGCTGCATATTCCCTGTAGCTCTCATCTTATTCCTGGTGGTGGGAACTGTAAGTACGGTAGAATCACTGCACCACAGCACACCTTAGCTCGGGTGCTGTAATATATCCACAATTCACTTGCTTTGGTCCTGAAGAAAGCCTCAGCACCCCTGTCGAGGCTGAAACATGTCAACCATTTAAGGGAGATAATGAAGTCCAACTATATCTTCACAATATCTGTTTTTAACCGTGCCCTAGAACCTTGAGAGTAAAGGTAGTTATTGAGCATCCTAGAGGCACTTTAAACCACAATTTAAGCACCCTATTCTCACGCACAAAACCAAAACCCGCTCCGCTGTAACTCAGGCATCGCAGCACAGCTGGGTTGCATGTGGCAGCCCAGCTGGGAACCCAATGATGTAGCATGCAACCAACCAGGTTAAAGGCTGAGGGTTCTTTTAAAAAACCCACTGTTTTGATTTCCCATTCCTGTGTATGACATTGTCATCCTTGCATTTGGATCCCCTAACGGGTCCGCCCACGTTGTTGTTTACTACAGTGCGACATATCTCACCATAGGTTGTGATTTCCATAAGCGTATTGGGTGCCTCCGCCAGGTATACCTGGAATGTCTTAAATTTATGGTCTAAGAAAAGGTCCCCCAAGCTCGATGATCTTTTTCTTATGGAGAGGCACCATTATGGTAGATACACATTCTACCTGTAATCAGTACTAATGTTTGATAGGAATGAGGGTGAATGAATCAATGTGACAGTACATATGAATGATAAGCGAGACATCGCTCATGTGGTGTATTTCACTGTGTGGGTCTCTCTTGTTGCGCTAATAGGTTGGAGATCTGAGGATCTTTGCAATGGGAGTGGATGTATTAATCCCTTCTTGAGAGTAAGGTGTGGTATTTTTCTACTGTTGTGAATCCAGTGATGGATAAATTGTGCCTACACTACCAGATAGTATACTTCAAAGCCACCTTTATAGTATGGTAGTTGAAGTCTGCGCCAGATTATTCTAGATTGCATACCTGGCCATGCCAGTTTTATCATGATAGTGTTAAGATGCTTGGAAAATGCCTTACTGAGTGGAAATGGGAATTTTTTGGAGGCGGTACATCAGCTTTGGCAATGCTACCATCATCATTAATGCAATCCTACCAGCTTGCATTAGTGGGAGCCTGATCCACCGGTTTACAAGTGCACTGGTTTTCTATAGGCATTTCCTTTAATTTTATGGTTAGAGAGTCTAAATATCATTGTGGTATTGTATTCCAAGATTTGGACCGGGTCTGTCTGCCACTGCAGTGGGAAGTCTAATGTGGGCTATGTTGTGGCGGTCGTAAGTGGAACCATAACCAATTTTGACCAATTAATCTGATGGCCAGACCAATGACCATAATGACTGTCTCCTGTATAAGTGGGTTCAGATTCACACTGGAATGTCTTACCATTTATAGAGCATCATCAACAAACATCGACAGTAGTGTATCACGGAATCCCAAACTCACCCCCTTTCATGATGAAATTCTCTCAGTATGCATGGCAGGGGTTCATTGTGAGGGCAAACAATATTGGTGAGAGAGGACATCCCTGACGCATTCCATGACTCACTGAGAGGGCAGCCGACAATGCACCAGTTACCCAGACTCAGAAATCTGGCCAGTGGTTCTGCATACATAAGTGTAACCCACTGAAAAATAGTCTTACCGAGCCCCATTCTTTCTAATACTGCCATCAGAGATGGCCGTTCAACTGTGTCAAATGCCTCTGCGGCATCTAGGAATGTAGCCAAAACAGGCAGGCCTGGATTTATTTGATGAGTGAGTGAAAATAGTGTTCTCAAATTGTCCGCAGTAGACCTACACGGAATAAAAACAGATTGATACAGTTGGATTAAGTGTGTCAGCAATGGCAGCATTCTATGTACAAGTAGTTTGGTTAGAATTTTACTGTCCACGTTAACGAGGGACTGTCGAGTAGTTTCCACTAATCCGTAGGACCTGCAAATTTGTTGGACAACATAAACTTTGGGAGAGGCGCCTAGATTCCCAGCACCCCACAGGATATGTTGGCCTAAAGACCAGTTAGCTGACAGTGCCACAAGCCCTCCTAACCTCACCAAGGAGCGAATGGTTTCTGGCAACCACTGAACAGGACAACCGTGACCCCTCAGGGATCGTGGCTACAGATCAGAACCTTTTGCTCAGTCACTCATGCTTACTTGTGCTCAGAGAAATATACAGAGACTACACAGTGGGACGTTTTCAATATATTTATTGAAACAACATTATTCTTATATAGAATACATGTGCTGCGATAACCAGTAGCAAGAAGCAGATGAAAGTGATTACAAGCACCAAAAGCGTAAATAGTAGATATAGTTCTACCACGGTGCTAAAACAGTGTATATATGCAGGCATATAAACAAGGCAGTAATCAGGCATACTCCTACTATGCAAACTCTACTCTAAGTGTAACTAGAGTGTGTGTAGGTGTAGAGCCAAGAATCTCTCAAAGGGATGATCCAACCCCATTACCTGTTGGGGGAGAATGAAGGACCCCGCACATACTGGACACCCCTCACAGAGTTATCAGACTGCTGCGTGGTGAAGTCTCAGCATGCAGGGACCCTCGGTGTCAGCTGAATTGCCTCCTCTGCTAATCTTATGGGATGCTCTTTATGTTTAATAGAAAGCAGCTTTGCGATGTGCGTATAGATTAGCGATGTTATGGATTGTAGTTAGCCCTGTCGCCCCTTGGATGAAGATAGAAGCATCATTTGTACATAGTGCGTAGAAGGGCCTTGTACATGATGTTCGAGGCATTGTGATAATGTTGTGCGAAGCTAGATGGGTAAACAAAGTAGTTTAAGAGAAAGTAATCCAACATTGTCGTGCACACAAATGTGTGCAAAAGGTCAGGCCGAAATGTAAGAAATTACCAGCTTCGCTACTTCGGCCTAACAGGATAGGGGCCGACATGATTCACATTTTATTGGGGGTATATCCGGCGTAAGTAGGGTTATACCTATGTCCTTTCTAAGGGACAGTGGGAGTCTACCCACCCTGTATGCTTCATCGTGAACCTCTGGAAGAAGAGCAGCCAGTTTTTCTACATATTCCTTATAAAATTCAGCTGGGAGTCTATCACTCGCCAGTGTGCTCCCATTTTTGAGCTGCTGTTTAATCACAGATTTTATTTCTTCTGTAGTGATCAGTTGGGATAGGATTGTGCACTCTTCTTGTCCCAGCCATGCCAGCGTAGCCCTATCCAGATATTTGTGTATATCTACAATAACTTCCTATGATTTGGAGGTATACAGCTCCCTATCAAAATTTACAAAGGTCTCAAGTAATTTAGCGGGTTTGCCCCCCTAGGCTGGGCTTGTGTGTACATATGTGTTATGTACTTGGCTTCCCAGCTAGGTTTTGTAAGTGTAGCTAAGTTATGTCCTGACCTATCACCCTCCCCGTAGTGCTGCACCAGATTATATTTGCTCATCAATTTCACCTCCCTCTCTGCCTGTTCTTTAAATTCCGCTAATTTAGAATTCATAGTGCCCAGATCCGCTTCATCTACAGAGGTATCAAAATGTTGTTCAATGTCCCACAGTTCCCTCTCTAGTTGCGTAAATCTAGCTCTCATAGACTTGAGGATACCATTTTCCATAGCGATACATTACGCATGGATGACGACCTTTACGGCTTCCCATAATGTAGCACTGGCGGTGACCAAACACTTATTCACCTCTAATCAGTTTTTGATGGCCAGTCTTATCTTCTCTTTATATTCAATGACATCAGAATGAGTCTCCTAGCTATGTAACCTATGTTCCAAAAGACCACTTTCGCATTGTCTTCAAAGTGCCGGTGACTTGGAACCCACAGGATATTTTAAAAGAACCCTCACTCATCTACCTGGTAGGTGACATGCTTCATCATTGGGTTCCCACCCCCTGGTTGCCAAATGCTCCCAGTGTGTGCTGTGATGCTTGATTACAGCGGAGCTGGTTTTTTTTGGGTGATCTTGTGACTGTCAGTGTGAAGTGATGATTTAAAATTAGCTCGAGATTCCCTCTCACAGGTCATAAATTTATCTGCAGGAGTCTCAGTCAATGTTCAGAGATTTCTCCAAGTGTTGCAAGTCAGCTGACACTCAAGCCGCTGCACATACTCCGTCTCACTAGGCCTGTCCCATTCTCACTAGTTGCCAGCAGGGAGTGAGTCACGGCCCTCGCACTATTCAGCAGCCATGCCAAGAGGTCCCTGTTTTTCTTTGTGGTGCGTCGGGTCGCCCGAGGCTGCATGAGCAGTACAAGCCAGCCAGGAGGCAGGCTACTTCTTCACGGGTTCCGCTTCCTCTGGCTGGCAGTCTCCCAACAAGATACCTTGCTCACACCGACTATTTACTGATACCTTGGCACATGCTCTTCAGGTGAACATTCCAGTGCGGAACAAATGTTTTTAACAAATAAATGCACCTGCCCTCGGAGCTCTTTTAGAATGCTGCCATCCTGATTCAGTGCTTGAGCATGCCAGAAATAAAGTTAATTTAAATATGCATAATTTAATATTAAAATGTGTATAATTAATATACATAATTATTATTTAATCATAACATATTCTAATAAGCTTTTTTAATGTAAATACATTTTTTTTAAATATAATTCAATTATTTTCAATTGTTTATAATCACTTTATATTGCATAATAAAACATATAATTTAATTTCATTAGGTGGGATTTTTTTTTTAAATTTAAATGTGCAATGTGACGATCTCCAACCTAACTGTGGAGTCTCCCTATGGTGAAATATAAATACAATGTACAAATGTTATTTATTTTAAAAACAAATTCTGCATAAAATAGGAATATAGACTAATTTTATATATGTATTTTAAAAGTAGAATTAAAGAAAAAATGCTACAGTACTACTAATTTAATGTTTAATCAATGTACATTAATCTTATATTTCTAAAGTTTAAATAAAAAAAATACAAAGTAAAATAAAAAAAATGTTTTTGTGTATTAAACATTATGAAAAGTGATGTTAGAATTTAACAAAAGTGATATAATTTAATCATATTTTAATACAATGTATGGTTACATCAATTTCCTAATTAAAAATTGATAAAAATATATATGTAAATGATAAATGTGTACTTTTTATATTTTTAACATTGAGCTGTAATTTGATTTATCTTAACATTATTTGATGTGGATTTAAATCTCTATTTTTTTCTATGGGAGGGCATTGCAGTACCAGTGGTTGGCCATGTTTGGTTCTGGACTTACTTCGGGCCTTATTACGAGTTCTGCCAAAGCTGTGGTGATGGTCCGTGGACATTAGGGCTGTGACGTTTAAACTGCGCAGCGGTCTGAGGTTTCTAATCTGCTGGTGGTGAAGGCTGCGGCACCGCCAAGCATATTAAGCATTTCCTCACCCCTGCACTTTTCATTGCTGTGCGACTGCCATGAAAAGTGCAGTGGTCCGGGAACAAAGGGGGGGCCTACAGGGCCCCCTTGTGCTTTTGCGCCATTGAGTGCATGCAAGGGGGCACATAATGTGCCCCCTGTCTGCATGCACCCTCATGTTCCTTCACGGAATGAAATGCACAACATTGTGCATTTCGGTCCGTGCAGGAACATGCTTTGACGTTCCCATTGCAGTGCTTATTTTAAAGGCACCGTCATGGGCGCGCCAAAGAACTACCCACCAGCGACTTAAAAAGTCGTAATATGGTAGGCGTTTCATTTTGGCTTTGGCGGTGTGGGAGCGGGCACCAGCGCGGCAGCTACCCTCTGACACCGCCTAAGTCATAATAAGGCCCTTTATCTCTGAGCTGGAGCAATTTAATACTGCTTTGGGTCCCTTTTTGACTGTTGTAATTTTAGTAGTGCAGTTTGTGAATAGCAATGTGTCCGTTCCTTAAACCCCTCCCTGATCCTTTCTAAATTCTCCTTTAATCTTGCCTACTCCCCCCCCCCTTTAGTCAAAAGTATTCCTCATTTTCCATCCACTCGCCTCTGTCCCGCCAACATTTACTACTAAAACATACACCTACATATGTGGAGACTGCACATTCCTGGTGGGGATCTTCACACAGAAAATGATAGACGAGGCGGAGGCAGAAACTCCACACAGGTTTGTGAATAGCATTTTGCAGCACGTTTGTAGTACTATTGGTGTACTAAAACGTACTACAAAATGCAGTTTGTGAATAGGCCTCATATATCTTTTTGTATCATCCATAACAAAGTATGTTTGATTGGTAATATTTCGCAATGTGAAAAACATTCATCCTGACAAATAACGAATTGTCTTTATCCTTGAAACTCTCTTTTTACATATTAGTCTGACACATAAAGAATCTGTTTCTTTTTTACAGATTGTGGCAACGTTACTAATTCAGCATGAAAGATTGCGAGGAGTACAGTCATCCGGTGTCCTCTTCATTTTTTGGTTTTTAGCAACACTTTGTGCAATAGTACCTTTCCGGTCCAAGATCATTGTCTCTTCAGCCGAGGTAAGCACCTATCTGATGAAGGAGGAAAAATACAAGAACATGCCAATTACCTGTACTTAATTTGTAAAATTATTTGTTAAACTTCAATGTGCCAAATGTTGAGGCTGTGTTGTCTTGAATCTACGGCATGCCTTTTTTTTCCACTATCAGACACTTCATGCCCCTTTTATCTCTATCTTTGTGATGGCTTTTCCGTCTTTCTCTTTCTCCTTCTTGCCCTGTGTTTGTTTTCCCTTCACTTGCTCTTGGTCAATTTCTGGTGAGGAAAAAATAAAGCGGGTCCTCAAAAATGGGTCCTGGAGGGCTGCACTGGAAACCACCAGCTCAAATTAAGCACTACCAACTACGCATTTTCTCATTAACTTGTGTAACAGAGAGGAAATGTTCTGTGCTTTTTGTGGAATTAAATTGTATTTCTCTTTTCTCGGATGTACTTTACATCTGATGGTTGTTGTAAATGAGGCAATTTAGAATTTTTGGCACTTAGCTATACAACGAAAATACAAGGAATTATAGGAGGATTAGATTAGAGGATTGTGAACAAGCAACTCTAATCAGCATATATAGTTTCACTCTGATGCCCATTTTCTCCTCGGAAGGGGGCCCTATCCATTTGGATTTGGCGGCATATGGAAAACCAATTAACTCCCTTTTATATTGTTTTGTGTATTTCTATATTATTTTTAATGGTGGTATATAGAATAGTTTCGCATTGCTGGTACTTACTTACGAATACATTTTTTCACACTAGGGCCATGTTAAGGATATGTTTCGATTTACAACGTTTTACATCTATTTTTCACTTCTTGTGGCTCAGCTGATCCTCTCCTGCTTTAAAGAGCGCCCTCCGTTTTTCTCTCCTGCCACGTCTGATGCTGTAAGTATGCATATATGCTGTTATTTAGTTCACTTTTTAATTTGTTAACATGCATGTTATGTGTAGATTTTGTGGGTCTCTTTTTTTTAATTAGAGGGGAGCAGATGTGGTCTAGTAGCTAGTTCGTTGTTCTGAGTTCAGATCTATCTAGATCATGACTTTCTGAGCACATCATTTTATCTCCATGTGTCAAAAAAATGTAAATGTGTGAAAGGCACTTATAAATGTTCTACTTTGTTCTAATTGTATCATTGAAAGGTGTAAATCCCCTCTTGAGGTCACAATTTCGGATTGTCTCTCAACAGCTCCCAATCATAACAGGCATTTACAATGTAACGTTTCGGCATTGTTAAAGTTAGAGTTATTGGCATTGCTCATGACATTATTTTTGTTTATGTTTTTGTTTTTAAAACATTTAAAGAAACTGCATTGTTATTTACAATGTCAATAGCTTAATCACTCTCAAATTAGTATGGACACACCCTTGAACTAAAAATGTGCATAAAGAGCCCATTTTGGAACTGCCCAAGACCCGAATGTGTATTTGTCCGAAGACATATGGTTTGGATTTGGTAGCAAACACCTGATGCCAATATGCAGTCTGAGTTCAAAATGTACAACTGGCAGGCAGTGGCAGGCATTTGTGAAATCACTCGGCTTTTATGCGTCGGATTGAGCAGCCATGAATCCGATGACTACATGCGAATGCTTGATAATATGCCCCCTCTTTTTTTGGTAAAACGCGCGATAATTCTCTTTGCAGATTTTTCGTGTATACACAAACCTGCATATGCACAGACACGCACCCCAACGGTACGCACACGTATGCATCACGCACACACTGCTCAAGCTCTACGAAACGTTGTGCCCCTCAGATCCCCCTATAAATTACCCCTTCGACCAGTTAGTTACAAATTCCGCTGTTGAACTTTTCCAGGTGAAGGAGAAGAGTGGGATATGGGGAGTTATCTGACTCCGGGTCTCCGTATGTCTCGGAATTAAAACGGGAAAGCGTTATTTGAAATAGAATGACAGGTTCCAGCTATCTATTGAGGAAGAAAATGGCGAATATGTATTCAAGTGGTTAATTTGCTACTTTGCATTAATGAGGATCGGCAAACGCAGTGCTTCCACAATCAAGTGATGTTGGTTACACTGTTTGCCTTCTTCTCGGTATTTCGGATCCCTGACCTTTACCTTTCCAAATCTGCCTCCAACTCCGATACTTGTGCCGCGGCTCTAACGGGCGCTCTGCCGGTGGCAGGCGAGGGCTTCTTCCTGGCTGCAGACATTGGCCGTCCTGGTGCTTCGTGCCTTGGACAGATTACTGGATGACGCGGTGAACGTCGAAATCTCCTGGCAGTTTCCGGGAACCGGCGATATGCGACTGGAAAGAGCACTAACTTGAGTCCTCCGATAAAGTGGCGGCCATCTTAAAAAGAGGGCAGCTGATTTAATATGGGGCTGAACTGTGTACGGAATGTTACATATTGAATAAAATCCAGAAGAGAAGATGCAATTTGCAATATGGGTATGCAGTAATTCAGCGCATGTACTCTACGGTATTTCAAAAATCGTATATAATGTTTCAATATTTGCTACACGGATAACATATTTCAACGACCCTGAGTTTAAACTGTGAAAACGAGTTACTTATTGTAATATTAAAATCTGATTTCAAGTGTTTTATCTTTTTTGTTCATGTTACTTTTCCGGTCTAAAATGTCCGCGGACATAGCGTAGCTTTGAGACTGAGCTGTCACGGGGGTTCACTCCAGCAATCCAGTTAGTGGTGTAGCAAGAATATACAGAGACACCACCGCCTTTCTCCGAGGTCAAGCAGAAATGCCTCGGAGAAACGCAGTGGCGTTTTCGGATTCGGGGTCGTGTTTTTCTTTCTCTCCTCTTGCCATTGGCTGGAATGTTTACATTCCAGAGGAGAGAAAGAATCGAAAAAACACGCCCCCGAATCTGAAAAAGACAGGGCTTGTTTGGAGAGACAATGCTCTTCTCCAATGGCTGACCAGTATTTCAGAGGCCAGCCAACGGAGAAAAGGTTAAAAAAAAGGGGCGGGTTAAAGCCCCACTCCTAAACATTAAATCTCGGAGCGTGACTGCGCAAGCGCAGCCTCCGAGCCGAGACCTAAAAAGGCACTCTGTTGCTTCCTAGCTAGGCTTCTACACTATACAATATGTAAGAATTTGGGTTATTACATCCTGCACAAGTAATAGGTTCACAATGTTCCCTCACTGGGAACAAATCACCTCACTGTAGCGCTTGACTCTTTCAGGGTAGAGAAGCAGAGCAGTCCAAGGCCTACTGAGTGGAGGTGGTGTGGGCTACACTTCCTTCTTATTGCTGATGGTGCCCCTGCCTGTTTTAGGGCCACCACAATTAACAAAGTGATATTCAAATAATCCCCACAGGGCAATATGGGGCACCCCAGCAGGGAAGCGGTGATTATGTAATTAGAGGCTCTCGCTGGTATGGGGAGAACCGCGGTTTCTTTTGGCACGAGACCTCACAATATATTTAGATTTTCTTATTCTTAGGGGTGCCCTGTCCCACCCAGACACTCCAAACTTCAGTCTAATAGAGCTGCGCGGGGAGTCCACTCCGCCTGACTGGCTTGTCTTTGCCAGCGTGGGAGCCAGGAGCCTTGTTCTCCCTGCCCACTCCATGCTCTGTTGGGTGATGGCTGCCCTGCTCCCCACAAACACAGGCACAGGGAGCAGAGGCAAGGCCCCACTAATAGGACATCTTTTGAATCTCTCACTAGTAGAAGGTTATGTTCCACCTGAATGGAAAGTGGTTCAGATAATGCCTATTCGTAAAAACATGAATGTCCCTCTGACTGACCTGACCAATCTTCGTCCTATTTCACTTCTGCCTTTTCTGAGCAAAGTACTAGAGAGGCATGTTAATAAACACCTCTCTAGTTATGTCAAAATATCAGATAACTTGGATCCCTCACAGTCAGGTTTTAGGCCTAAATATAGCACCGAACCAGCCTTACTAGCGGTAACAGATAACATCAAAATAACCCTGGATAAAGGCCATTCTATGATTCTGGTGCTATTAGACCCATCAGCTACATTCAACACCATTTCTCATCAAATACTACTCAGAAGACTGAAGGAGATAGGACTAAGGGATTCTGCCTTTCGCTGGATGGCTAGTTTCCTCTCTGGCCGGACTCAGATGGTTAACCTAGGCTCATATCGTTCGGCACCCACAGAACTTACCAAGGGAGTTCCCCAAGGCTCTTGTTTGAGCCCCTCTTTATTTAATATCTATGTAGCTCCATTGGCTAATGTTCTGAGGAAGCAGGGGTTTATTCCAATATCGTACGCTGACGATACGCAGCTACTCTTTCCCTTCAATGAACTAACCCCGGCTACCAGGAAACCTTCTCCTTGGGCATGAACGCTATTTCACAATGGATGAGGAACAATTTCCTTCAGTGTAATGTTGGGAAGACCGAGCTCTTACTCTTTGGTGAAGCCCCACTATTATGGTCTCCCAACTGGTGGCCCCTAATCTTGGAAAGCCTCCTATTCCTAAAACCTCTGTTAAGAACTTGGGGGTCCGATTAGATCAAGCTCTAACTTTTAAAGAACATGTTGGCCAGACGGTCGGTGCATGCTTCTACACCTTGGGTATTCTCCGACGAGTCTTTCCTTTACTTCCAGATTCTGTAAAAAAGACACTGACTCTCATACTGAGTCGTCTAGACTATTGCAATGGTCTGCTGTTGTCTGCAACTGAAGCGTCAATCGACAAATTGCAGGTGGTCCAAAATATGGTGGCGCGACTGGTTTTGAACATGCCATCTAGATCTGCCTCCCGCCCTCTCTTATTAAAACTTTGTTGGCTCCCAATACGACAACGGATTAAATTTAAGATCTGCTGCACCATTCACAAAGCATTATTCAATCTTGGTCCTAGCTATCTGGCAGAACAATTCAGCCTCTATCTTCCCCCAAGATCTCTGCGCTCCAGTACCAAACATCTACTGATAGTTCCCAGAATCAGGAGAGCAAGAGCAGGAGGGAAATCTCTATCATACCTTGGACCGAAATATTGGAATGAACTTCCCGCTTCTTTAAGAGAATGCTCAAATCACTTAGCTTTCAGGAAATTACTCAAAACCATTTTCCTTTGCTTCTAATAAAAATAAACAGAATTAATTTCACAGCCTTCGTTACACAACTGATACGCTTCCACAAAAGCGCAGAGATACTCCTTGGAGTCGATTCTGGCGCTATATAAACTCCTAAATAAAATAAATAAATCACCATTGGGGGGGCGTGTTGGTGCTCCTCGTTTTCTTTTCTGGTGTCGGAGTCTTGAGTTGGGGGTCCCTAACTCATTTCTGCTTCCTTACTGGGGTGCATCAGCTCTCCCGTTCACCTTGCATCGGCCCTGGGGGTGGGAATGCGCCTAGGGAGGGGACCCCACAGATGCCCCACCCTGGGTAAAATAGAAAATAATCCTCACTCGCAGGCCCTGGCCCTCCTTTAGGATAATTTAAGGAAGATGCGGCGGAGCCTCACACACTTCAGTCATCCTAGCCACAGAAGTTGTGTACTTTGCAAGGATCTTGTTCCACTGGCTCCCTGAGCCAGCTTTCCTCTTGTTCTTTGTCAGCTGGTTCTCAGGGGGAATAGGGGAGTCAACATTACTTGGGGAGACCCACTGGTCCTAGGTTCAGCTGTGGGCAGAGTCCTTAGTCCTTTAGAGCATCAGGCAGCTTGTCCTTCCAGTTGTCATAGCTGTTATCACCATCGAGTTGCAGTAAAAAGCATCCTCTCTCCCTTGTGCAAGGGTTTTCAAATGAGGGGTGGAAAGTTCTAGAAGCCAAGCACCCCTGGCTAATCCTATGGTGCCACATGATCTCTCTACACCTGTCCCAGCCCTCCTGCACAGCATACTGGGACAGTTCAAGATGGCGCCTTCCGTACATCACTGATCACATCTCATCTGACAGCCTCAGCTCTGCCCCTGGCTGATATCACTGCCAAAGCCATTTTCACTAAAAGTCCCCCCTGTTTTAGCTCCAGTTGTCTGGGCATCCTCCTTTGTTCACTGGGCATGAGCTGTTCCCTCCCTGGTAAAGTGTGCCAGGTAATTAACAGATGCAGATTCTCTTCCCCATCCCTCCCTTCTCAGGAGCTGAGGGAAGCACTGTTAATTACTCCTATTGTGTGGGAAGGCTTTTGTTCCATCTGCTGGGATGCAGAGTAATTATCTCAGCCAAGAAGGGTGAGAAAATACCTTCATTCTGATCCTAAGCTGAGGAAGAGAACAATGACAATTCCGAACAGCCCATAAGATGTACATATCTGTGCACGAGACTTGCATATTTGAACTGGGTGCACGCTTTTCACCCCATTGTGGTATCTCTTTGTAGGCCAAAGGGAAGCGAACCGGCAGATTTCCTTCAAAGTCTATAATAAAATGTCACTGCAGACCACACAGTAAATCACACTGACCATCCCCACTACTACTATAAGGCCTACCCCAGGTCAATAACTACCACTGCAGAGTCCCCTCAGTGCCAGGTTTCCTGTGCACAGTTACTGGATTGTGCACAACGATATTCTTCCTCATGTTGTTGTCATACATACTCTAATACATGAGCTACCAGCCCACGTCTCCCCCCCCTCTCCCTGCCAAAATCCTCTTGTTAAAAATTTGGTCCCGTTAAATTATTTAGGATGTAAAGAAAAAACAATTGGTAGGAGTGCTTCTGACCCCCAGCGCTCTTTCCACAAATGTAGACATGTACAACAATGATATGTAAATAGCTACTTTTAATGGCCCTTATATATTCTGCCACCTCCAAGTGCATCTCCCTAATCTTTATTTATATATGACTACCGATAAGCACCTAGTACTGGTATATGTGACTTTGTAGAGTGCATTAGTTTGAAATACTTACGGTTGATTCAATACATCAATAAAATAATACCTAAATAAGAATTTACCCACAGATATCAGGAATGCATTTATCTTCTACTGAAACATGAGCCAATTGCTGTGGTCAGTGGTCAGTTTCCATTATTTGAGTACAAAACCAGTGAGTAAAAATCTATCTATCTATCTATCTATCTATCTATCTATCTATCTATCTATCTATCTATCTATCTATCTATCTATCTATCTATCTATCTATCTATCTATCTATCTATCTATCTATCTATCTATCTATCTTACAAACACATCTGAGAGCAGTATACATCCACAAATTCAATAATACACAGATGATTAGTCTTCTTGTTCATTCATTTAATGATGTTTTAATTCTTGTTTCTTTAGAAGTCAGGTATAAACAGAATAATACACTTAGAATTTATGTATACATACTTATTTCTTTACAAATATACATACATTCTTTAATATTCTTAACTTGAGTTAGTACACTCTAACAGTATCCTCCCCTACAAGTTATAATGTACTTATAAAAGCAAAAAAGAAGAAAGAAAGAAGAAAGAGGGAAAAAAGAGGAAAATAATACTAAAAAAGGGGAAATGAAAGAGAAAAGGAAAGCTAGTCTGACACATTATTAAACTACCTTAAATCTTTAGTTCACCACTCTATGTATCTAATATCCATGTACATTTATAGCATGGTTAGCGCAGGAGCAGAGTTATACCTTATCTTCCATTATTAGTCACTTTTCTACAGAGCTCGAAAAGAATCTTCCAAAATGATATGGGATCCCTATATTTTGAAGCGGTTCCTAAAATAAAATTAATTCGTTATTTATTTAATTTTCAATTTTAAGCCCTAATATCTTCAATCTTCTACCTATTATTAGCACCAAAGTGCCTAAGAAAGTAATCTCACCTTATTCATGGATATATTCCACACAGAAATCTTGTCATTTACATTTTTGTTATAGATGAATTTTATTAGCGTTCCATGATACAAGAATAACAATAAAATCTATTTAGTCCCACTATGCTCACTGATATAATAGAAATGTAATGCATTAATCAAATGTCTTACAGAGTCCATTTTAAACACTATACTATCTTTTAAACTTAAATGGCAGAATATAATGAAAATGTGTTGCGTTAATCAAATGTCTTGCAGAATCCATTTAAGCACTATACTATCTTTAAAATTTTTAAATGGCAAAGTGAAAAAAGGATTAGAATTCTAGGACAAATAATACTTTTAAAATCTTGATATTGTTCAAAATGGTTCGACTAGTCTCTAATTCCAGTATGAGAGCCTCCTTTTTACCGCTAAGTAGAAAGTATCCTGTATTCGGAGTATCCGTCTTTTTCCCCGGGTGAAAACACCGTTGGTGCCCTTCCGCTATATATACTCCTCCACTAATTGGCAAATTCAAAAAACGGCGGGAGAATGTGAACGTTAGCTACCAACTATGTTCGAATATTGTCTAATCTACTGCGACCAACCAAAACCCTATTTGAAAAGAATTAAAAGTCCCAACATTTGTTATAAATTATAAGAACTAACCCGTTTCTTTGTTAGTTACATGCAAAATATATATAAATTGCCTGTTTAGGTACAAAATTACTAATATCACTAAGTTAGAATCGAACCCCTGACGCGACCTCCATGAAAGTACTCTATTTCAATATAGTGAGCTATCTTTTTCACTGGTCAGAAAATATAGTTCTACTCAGTAGTTAGCTAGAACGATCGCAAACGTTATTTGTTAAAGGATTTATAGATCACATTGTTTAAAGTAAAATACTACCATACTTTCAAAATTTAAATTATTAGCGAGTGAAAAAAAATATTTTTAACAAGTGAAAAAATAATTTTTTTTTTTTACTGTTTGGGTAATCAATCCCAAAGTCTCAAGATTGAAAACGAACCCCAGGCTAACTCTAGATTATAGTATCGAGTTTTAACATAGTGAGCTATCAGGTTTGTCACTCGGAAAACTTCGTAGTAATTTAATGAAAGACATTAATTGAACGAATTAAGTTAACAACCGTTTAGCTTTAGACATTCAAAACCCAACAAAAATATATTGTTTTCAGACCAATTTCACATTTGTAGAAATTATCTGATCCAAACAGCATTAGAGCGTGAGCTCTATTATCATACTAGTATGACCGAACATAGAATTCATCTCCTTGAAGTGTGATAGCATTAGTACACTGCGCTATCATTAAACGTAATAATTATTTAAGCAAATTAAAACTTAGGTTGCATAATTAATATAATGTACCTAAGAAATAATAATCACTATTCCAATTGCACAGTAGGTAAGGGATCTGTAAACAGTTTAAAATAATATTACCAAATTATTAATCAAAAGATCTATAGTACATATTATTTATTTATCAAGAGACATTAGGAGTCTGACTTAACTCAACAAAGTATATATCTCTCGATCTACGTTTAATCCAAATTGCACCGCCTGTAGTTTATTGATCCAATATGTTTCTCTAGATCTTAATTTTGCTTCTAGGTCACCCCCTCTTCTGTCAATGGTAACCTGTTCAATACCCATAAACTGGATATTACCTATTTCGTTCCGTTTATGTTGTTCTTTGAAATGAACTGCCATTGGATATTTAGAGTCACAATTTTTTATTGCTCTAAGATGTTCCATCCATCTTATTTTGAGCTTTCTCATTGACGAGCCAACATATATCTTTTTGCATATACATGTCATTATGTATATGCAGTGACTGGTATTACAATTTATAAAGGACTTGATTTTGTAAACATTCTTGTTGGTATGATCACTGAAAATTGTTGTTTATCTATAACATGTTTATAACAGATACATTGGCTACATCTATGTGATCCTGGTGTTCATAAAGTGTTAATCCTTATCAGTTTGTCACAATCAGTGTTATGTAAAGGATATGATCGTGTGTCACTAGGACTAAGAATATTCCTCAGTGTAGGAGCTTTTTTGTACACCATATTGGGTTTGTCACCCAGAAATTCAGAAATGTCTTTGTCGATAGTTAGCACTTCCCAATGTTTACAAAGGGATCTGAAGACCCTATTGTTACCTTCGCTATAGGTGGTGATATATCTAATTACTTCTTTTTTGTCTCTGTCTGATCTAGGTCTATCATATAGTAGTGTATCTCTTTTCACTTTTAGTGCTTTGATTCTGGCTTTATCTACAATCCTTTTCTCATATCCTCTTTTAAGGAATCTTTCAGTTATATCTTGACTAATGTTTTGGTACTCTTTGTCATCACTACAGTTTCTTTTGGCTCTCATAAATTCCCCATATGGGATATTGTCAATCTGTCTTTTAAGATGTCCTGATCTAGCGTGCAATATAGAATTTGTCGAAGTAGGTTTCCGATAAAGTCTCGACTCTAGATGTCCCTCAGAAACATACATTTCAACATCTAAAAAAACAATTCTTTCAGTGTTATATTCAAGAGTAACCGTTATGTTGTGATTATTAGTATTCAAGTGATTATGGAAAAGTTTCAATTTCTCTGCACTCCCTTTCCAAATCATAAAAATATTGTCTATAAATCTACCCCAGTAGATAATATTGTCATCAAAGGTTGTACTGGATTTCCAAGCAGGTTCCCTTTCATAGTGTCCCATAAAGAGATTAGCATATGAAGGTGCGAATTTCGCACCCATCGCTGTCCCTGTTTTTTGATGAAATAAATCGTCTCTATAATAAAAGAAATTATTAGACAGGACTAGGTTCAGAAGATCAAGTACCATATTCAAGTGTTGTAAGTAGCTAGCAGATTTAGTGTAGAGGAAATATTTAACGGCTTTGATTCCTTTCTCATGTTTAATACTTGTGTACAGACTATTAACATCCATAGTTACAAGAATCATACCTCTCTCCCAGTTAATATTTCCTATTTGACGCAAAAAATCTTTGGTGTCTTTGATGTAAGATGCAAGTGTTTTAACAAAAGGCATCAAAAACATATCAATATACTCTGATATATGTTCTGTCATGCTATCTATACCCGATATTATAGGTCGTCCTGGTGGTGTTTTCCCCCCTTTATGTATTTTAGGGAGGAAGTAGATAATGGGAATCTTGGCTTTGTCTACCAACAGATAGTTAAATTCATCCATATCTATCAATTTTTTGTCTCGATAGGTTCTAAGAGTATCTCTTTAGCATTGGTGATCTGTGCTAATTTGGCTTTGCCATAACTTAGACAATCTCTAAGTTGTTTCAATGCTTCTTTGTGATAGTCACTGTGGTCTAAAACCACACCATTCCCCCCTTTATCTGCTTGCCGGATAATAATACTTTTATCATTACACAGGTTTTGTAGTGCTTTGAATTCATCTTTATTTAAATTGTATTTACTTTTGCTAGATATTTCTTTATCAAAATCCTTCATGACAATGTTAGTAAAAACATCAATCACATTCTCTCCTTTCATAGGAGGTACAAACTTGGATTTAGGTTTCAGATTGCTAGGTATACTATAATCTGTTGTTATATTCAAATCTGATGCAATATCTTCTATATCACAATTAGTCTCATCGTCCAAGTTCACAAGACATCCAATATCACTGAGTTCTCTTATAGACATTTCACTGATAGTATTCTCTAAACAAACAGTTAGTTTTAAATTCGGTTTGTTCGAGGCGCCGACAACTAGCCTCCCTGGCTCCGACTCCGCTTCTTACTTCGGAGTGGGAGCCTGTTGTGGTTGAGGCTGAATCGGCGCCGGAGACTTGCCTTCCAGGCTCCAGCACCATCCCCTTCTTCGGAAGCGGAGCTTGTCGTGGTGGACGTTGAATCGGCGCAGGATGGAGCCGACTCGGCGCCGGATGGAGCCGAGTCAGCGCCAGGTGACGCAGGGTCGGCGCCGACCAAAGTGGTTTTGGCGCTGCGTCGGCGACGGGTTGTTGAGTTCTCCGGAAGCTTCTGGGGAGAGTTTGGCATCGCCTTCACGTATGGCTACGCCGGATCTATCCTTGCCTGTGCCCCCCTTAGAATTTGTAGACCCGGCAGGATCCCCGTCTTCTCAGGAGCCCCCTCAGGACCCCCATTCGTCAATGGGCCTTCCTTTCTTTGGGCATTGGTCGCACCCTCAGTGTATTGGAAGTCTTAGTTTGCAGCCCTCACCTACAGATGAGTTGCTGTCCCCTCCCCGGAGGGCTACCGAGGCCGGTGCAGCGTTTCTTAGAGTTGTCTCCTTAGCCACTCGTGTTTTAAACATGCACCCCCATTCGGTCCCCTTGCCTGTGGACCCTCTGCTTGATGTCCTTCACCACGGGTCAGGGAATGTGGAGCCGTTTCTGCCCTTTGAAGCTTCTCTTTATGACGCCCCTTTGGGCACCTGAGCTCTGATAGCTTCCTGTGAACCGGTGGCTCGTTTTGTCTGGCACCACCACCGGCCTGCTCCGCATGACCCAGTTTGCTTATTTGTTCACCCAGATGTTCAGGGGTTTGTTTTGCAAACTGCCTTCCCTTCCTTGCCACAGTTAATGCTTCCTCCCTCCAGGGAGTCGAGATGGCTTGAGTCGTGGGGTCGTAACATCTTCGCCTCCACTAGTGCTGCACTTCGTTCACTGAATAGAGTGTGTGTCTTGGCTCGGGCTACCTCTGCATTGTGGGACTCTGCAGAGTCTCTTTTTTCAGCCACCTCTGAAGGCGCTCGTGTGGACCTCCTTCATCTTTTCCGGGATGGTCGGGACATTGCTGAATTCACGATCTGCTTGGCCTTGGATACTGCTTATTCCTTAGGCCGAGCTATGGCTGGTTTGGTTGCCTTGAGGCGCCATACTTGGTTACGGGATAGCGTCTTCCCGGAGAATATCCAGGAGCGACTTGTTGATCTAACCTTTGATGGGATTTTATTGTTTGATGCCCATGCCGAATCGGCTGTTCATCGCCTCCTTGCCGGATTTTGCCTTCTGCCTTAAGCCTATATTTCCCAGGTCTTCTTTTCGCATGTTCTGGGGTGGTTACCCTTTTATCTAGCATCCTTTCGATGCCTTATGCGTTTTGAGCTGGCAATAAGCCTACTATGGCAGTGTTCCACAGGTTGTTGTGTCTGGCCTCTGACTGTGGTTTGCCCGAAGAGGTGTTCCCCGCAGTTTGGGGTGTCCATACTCCAAGTGGGGTACTTGTATGCTATTATATAGCTCTGCTTTATGTTATGTGGGACTAGAGATCCTTTGAGCTCTATGCGTCCCCTGGTGCTCTTATCTTGCCATTGTACGGTGTTCAATGTTGTGACTTGGCGCAATCTTCTATACGTCTTGGGTCGTCTTGCTTATGTGTCATTCACCTCCTTGGAAGATTTTCATGGTGTTTTTCACGCTTAAAATGCGGATACCGCCTGCCATTAATGCACTAGGTGTGCTCCTATACCATACATGTTGCATGGTCGTGGCTCATTTACCCTTCTTTGCTATATATATCTCCAATTACCACTCCTGTGTGCATTCACGCATGGCAAGAGAAACGGACAACTTAATGTGCAAATATTGCCAATGCAGCGTTTATTTAAGTTGATGGTGCAGTCGATCATGACGCGTTTCAGCCAACGCAGTGGCCTTGGTCACATGATCGCGTTACGTGAAGGTGCAACTTTTGTTGGATAACCTGATATCATGTGACACAGATTCAGCAACTAGTATAGACATAGAAAGAATACTGACATTAATGCCTGGACTTAAAGCCATTGTTAAAAAGCAACTGTTCGACAATGTTATAACGAGGAAATAATAACGTATAAAAAATCTAACAAACTTCATTGATATGGTAAATAATAAAAACAGTTTCATCTTGGTGAGTATTTCGTATTAAATGTGCAAATACTGCAATTAATCAAGTTTCAACTATATAACCATATCTAAAAGTCACCTCGCATACAAACTGTAAACATGCTTCTGATGGCTAAAAACATCCTTTAAGGCATAAATAAATAAATATTACTTATTAAGAGCAAATTCAATGTGCAAATACTGGTTTTGTAAACATGAAATTCAAAATCCATATTCATAATAATTTATGAAAGGAGAAAGCTCTATCGGATCCTTAATGTCAACTCTAGTGCAGAACTGTTTCTAAAGTGCATATATAAAGTGCCTAAGTGCTAAATGTGCAAAAAACATGAATACAGAAGTGCAAATAGAAATGTAAACATAGAAATACGCAGCTGTGATAAAAGTCTCATGATTAGAACATTATACAGCTATCCAAAAAGTTTCTAGATTTCTACTTAAGTCAAGAAGGGCGCCTGGCGTCCCCCAGGTCTAGCACATAGATGATTAGGGAAAAGCAACTGCATTTGTGTAGTACTGCGTGCATGTTGACATCTCTGCAGCCCTGTGTTAAGAACAATCAAATCAAATGCATAAAATAGGCTGTTGGGGATCCTCATACAATGTCATCTCACAGGCAGTTATGCAGATCTTCGCATAAATTCAAGCCTTGTGGTGCTTTTGTGTCGAGTTCAACTATGTATTGTGATTCTAGTTGTCTCAACTTTTTTCTCGATTCCCCCCTCGTTTGTTAGAGGGCACACTATCTATGACATAGTATTGCAGAACATTCAAGTTGTTGTGTTCTGCTTTAATATGTCTTGCGACAGTGTATGAGGGATCCGAATTGACAGTGGTGCGAAAATGTTGTAAAATACGCACGTAGGCCTGTAACTTAGTACTACCAACATCCAACATAACGTAAACCGCATTTACATTGCAATACATATACGGCATAATCAGTACGGCATGTGAAGTGGCCTCTAAGTTTGATAGGAACATCAGAAAAGGCAGTGGAGTAAGAAGTAGTATTAACTCCAAATTTACAAGCACGGCATGTGCTGCACTTGTAAAGACCTTTCTTAGGCGATAACCAGCTGCTTTTGTTATTGCATTCTGGACTGGTTCTTACCAAGTCGTTATGCATGGAATAGGTCTTGCGGTAGGTGAGGTTGGGTTTAGGGGGTAATATTTGTTTGAGGGTGACATCTGTTAGTACTATTGGCCATTGTGCATTGATAATCCCTTTAATAGCATTGGCCTTTTGACTATAGGTGGTAATAAGCCTACAGGGTGCTGCTATGAAATGAAATGAAAGGTTTTTTATAGAGCGCATCTGCTGCCCACGGGCGTCCAGGCGCTAGTAGTGGAAAGAGACTCTGAGGAGGGACCAGGAGAGGACAAGGAGGATTAGAGACAGGAGATAGGAGGAGATTAGTTTCTGAATAAAAATGTTTTCAGTTCTTTGTGGAAGTGAAGAAGGATGGGGTTGGATCTGAGTGAGAAGGGAAGGGAATTCCAGAGTCTGGCAGCGTTCAAAGAAAAGGACCTACCACCTGCTCTGGCTTTTTTAATTCTTGGAACTTCGGCGAGAAATGCATTGGTGGAGCGAAGAGTTTTACCGGGACAGTAAGGGGAGAGAAGAGAATGGTTGATCTCCGGGCTCGCTCTATGAAAGGCTTGGTGCGATATGCAAAGGGCTTTGAACTTTATTCTCTCTCTGACTGGGAGCCAGTGGAGGGATCTGATCCCTGCCTTGATTGATTGTCTGCGAGGGATCTGAAGAAGGGTGCGGGCAGCACAGTTCTGTGTTCTTTGCAGTTTTTCCAGCACATACTCTGGTGCTCCTAAATATAGAGCATTGTTAAAATCCAATCTAGATTGTACAAGGCCCTGGATAACCACCTGCTTGGCTTCATAAGGTAATATTGGCAAGATTTTTTTCAACATTCTAATAATCCCGAAGCAGGTTGCAGCTGTTTTCGTTGCCTGAGTATTTAGTGTAAGTGTGTTATCTAGCCATACTCCTAGGCTTTTTATGTCTTCCTTCGGAGTTGGCATTGGTCCTAGACTTACGGGACATAGCATGGGTACAAGGAGGAGAGGGGCCGAGAATCATTATCTCGGTCTTATCGCCGTTGAGTTTTAAGGATGAGTTTGTCATCCAGCTTTTAACCTCCTCCATACATGCTGCCAGATTGGATTGAGAAAGCACGCTGCCTTTCTGTGTCAGGGAGACCACCAGCTGAGTGTCGTCCGCATATGATATGATCTTAATACCATATTTTTGGACGACCCCCGCCAGTGGCCTCATGTACACATTAAACAGCGTGGGACTCAGTGAGGAGCCCTGGGGCACGCCGCAGTTTAGGGGTCTGCTTGTGGAGTAAGAATCGCCATCAAAGACCTGAAAAGTTCTATTGCTGAGAAATGAACTCAGCCAGTCAAGAGCGTTTCCTGAAATGCCAAGATCGGAGAGTTGGGATAACAAGGTTTTATGACAAACTGTGTCAAAAGCTGCGCTTAGATCGAGGAGGACCACTGCCACTGTCCCTCCTCGATCCATGATCCTCCTAGCTTCTTCCGTAACGGCTAACAGTGCTGTTTCTGTGCCGTGTCTAGGGCGAAACCCAGTTTGGGTGGCGTCCAGTAGAAGGTTCTCCTCGAGATAGTTGGTGACATGGCGGTTGACGAACTTCTCCAAAATTTTACCTGCCCACGGTAGCAAGGAGATTGGGCGGTAATTATTAGGGTCTAATGGATTGAGATTCGTTTTTTTTAACAATGCTTTCACCATTGCATGTTTCCAGGCGGGAGGTACCATCCCTGATAAAATGGAGCTGTTGAGTAAATCCAAGAGGGTAGGAAAAATGATTGGATTGGCCATATTCATCATTTTAGGGGGTGCAGGATCAAGGGGAGAACCGGATTTTACCTGAAGAGCGAGAGATGTAAGCGATTCCAGATCTAAAAATGGAAATTCATTCAGGTAGGCTAGCTTAGAGTGTTCGGTGGCGTTTGTAGGATGTGATGTAACAGCTTCTGAGCTAGGGGTTATGAATGAAGAGTATATTGTATTTATTTTTTGAAAGAAAAACTCAGCTAATTCATTGCAGCGGGAGGTAGAAGCATGAGTTGTGATTGTAGGTAAGGGAATTTTGGAAAGAGTTTTGACTACCTGATAAATTTCTTTAGGTTTAGATCTGGCTGTCATGATTTTCTCATTGTAATAGATAGATTGGGCAGAGATTATTTCTGTTTTATAAACTCTAATATTTTCTCTGTATCTCTCTTTATCAATGAGAGCGTATCCCAGGCGCCACTTTCTCTCCATTTTTCTACACTGTCCTTTCAGTTCCCTGAGTTTGTACGAGTACGAAGGAGCGGTTTCTCTGGCTCTTTTTAGCTTTGTCTTTCTTACGGGGAGGATGGAATCAATAGAGTCCTCTAGCCATTTGTTAAAACTTATGCTATTTTGTTCAGGGTTTTCGGAAAGGGTAGGTTTGGAATTAGAGAGAAGGCTAAGCCATAACTCTGGCGAGAGTTTCGACCAATTCCTCATCTTCCGTGTAATAGGAGGGGGGGGCAGCGGAGCTTTACATGTAGACCAGTTCAGGTGGATTAAGTGGTGATCCGTCCATGGTAGAGGAGTGACGGACCCAACTGTTAGGGTGGAGCAGTTGGTAAAGACTGGGTCAAGCAAGTGACCTTTGTCTTGAGTAGGTGATTTTATCAGTTGTCGTAATTGAATCGCGGCTAGACTGGAGATAAGCTCGTTGGCAATGCGGTCGGTGCTGACATCAAAATGGATATTGAAGTCACCCAGCAGCGAAAAATTCGAAGAGGACATGGCTATGTCTGCAGCGAACGAGGGTAAAGAGGAGGAAAAGTGATTCGGTGGGCCTGGCGGTCGATATATAAGAGCCCCTGTTAAACTGTCGTTAGGAGTGAACTTAAGACAAAAAGACAAGCTTTCACACTCCGCGATAGAATCAGAAGTGCAGTAGCATTGAAAAATAGACTTGTGGATAATGGCAAGGCATCCTCCTTTCCCGCATGTACGGTCCCGGCGTTCGATTTGGTAGCCCGATGGCAAGGTTTGAGTTACGTCTGGGTCACAGTCTGGGGTTAACCAGGTCTCGGTTAGGAAGAGAGCATCTGGAGAGAGTTCGTCTAGAAGGAGCGAGATTTCTACTTTATGTTTTGACATAGACCTGCAATTTAAAAGCAATAGGGTGAAATTTTGCTGAGGCTGCCTAATTTGACCCGATTTTAAATTAACATTACAATGCTGGCAGTAAGTGGGAAGCTTGAGGGGGTGATGTCTGTGAAGGCAACTGTCATTCGTGGGGGGTTTCACTGTAAAAAGGGCGGCCGAGTCATATTGCGTCCTATGAGAGGGATCAGGGGGGGTGGCCCCTGTCCCCGGCCGGACGCGGACGGGCGCAGACGGGCTTGCCTTAGGCGCGCCTTCGGCGCGCCGGTGGCGCGCCCGCTGCGCGCCCGCTGCGCGGCCGGGCCATGCACATGATGAAATAGGGCAGAGAGGGGGCGTGGCCTGGCGCAATGGGCGTGTCCTGAGCCCAGGGAATCCCAAGCGATGGTGTCGCAACCCGCTTCTGGCTCCGCGGCGAGTGAAGGGAGAGGGAACACCACACAAGAAGGTAAAAACAATACAAGTATCAATATATCATTAAAAATCAGCGAGCGCTCCCGGCTTTCTACCTCAGGAGGTCAATTCCTACTATCATGGTATTAACTAAGGTACTCTCAATTGCAGGTTGGTTGACTACAGGGTCTGTATCAATTGGATTGAGCAGGACCTGTCTGTCTTTATTGTTGGCTTTCTTAATGGCCAGATCTAATTTGTGGGAATTATACCCTCTCTCCATGAACCTCTGTTTAGCAGAATTTTGGTGAAATATCAGTTGTTCATTGGTACTACATGTCCTACGTAGGCTTTCTATAAAGACATGTTTCAATGTTGCCGTTTTCAATGTATAAAGTGATGTCTAAAAAATAGGCGGTGTTCTTATCAATATGTGCTGTAAAGTTTAGATTCATGGAATTGCAATTAATACTTTCAACAAACTTCCCAGCCTGTGCTATGGAACCCTTCCAAATGATAAAAATATCATCAATGTATCTCCACATTTGAACAACATGATTTTCATATTCAGTTAGAAGGTGGACTGATAGGACATGCTCCTCCTACCAGCCAACGTGAAGACACGCGTAGCTAGGGGAGAAGCATGCCCCCATCGCCACACCCTGCATTTGCTGAAAGATGTTACCATCAAATGTAAAGACATTATTGCATAAACACCAACGTATCATCTTTATCAACATGTTATTATGTTGATACATACAAATGGGTCTCTTTTTTAAATAAAAGTCCACCGCATTTAATCCATCTTCGTGCCTAATGCTGGTGTACAGAGTGGTTATATCTAGGGTTAAAAAAAGATAATCATCAGCCCACGACTGTATACAAAATTTGGATAGAAAGTCATTTGAATCACGTATAAATGTGGGAAGTTTGCTGACATGTTCTTGCAAATAAAGGTCCACATAACTTGACGTACACTCGAAGATACTGTTTTTTGCAGAAATAATGGGCCTCCCCGGAATGGGGCTGATGCCTTTATGAACTTTAGGGATGAAATAAATAGTAGGCATCACTGGGAAATCATTATTGAGGTAGGTAAATTCATCCTTGGATATTAGGCCCTCTCTTTTCCATGTGGTCAGGTTATCTTTATAATTTTTCTGACTCTTTTTTACTTCTGCAGATGTAATTTTTTTGTAACACTCAGGATTGTCAAGGTGCCGGTACGCCTCTGCCTTGTAGTCATCTTTATTCCAAAGCACTATGTTTCCGCCTTTGTCGGATTTATTGATAACCACATTGTGATTGTTTTTCAGCTTCGACATTAGTTGAAAATATTGTGTGATGTGGCGGTTTGTAGCTTTAGCGTTGGATTTTGATTTATGGTAGAGGATCTTCAATTCCTCGATGACCCTATCATGAAAAATGTCTACTGCATCACGTGGCATAACTGGTACGAATGTGGAAGGTGCTTTGAAAGGGCTGTTGCCGGGTGCCGGAATACAGATGCTCTCATCTCGTGCTACACTTTGGGTGCTGTTACTAATTGAGATATTCTCAGAAGTATCTTCTCTTAATGCATGTAACGTTTTAAGTAGACGCATTTCCCCGGTTGTGAGACCGACATCAGACACCTGTGTTGTTAGTTCTCTGGCTTTTGTTCCATGATTCTTGATAGTAAAATACTTTTTTAGCTTCAATTACCGGATCAATTTGGAGAAATCAATGCGGATTTCTACGTAATTGAAGTTGCTCTCTGGGCAGTAACTAAGACCTAAAGCTAAAAGTTGTTTTTCTGCTTCATTGAGTTGGATATCGGTCAGGTTGATAATAGTTTTATCTGTCGATGTTGTAATATCTACCAGGTTTTCTTCTGCCTGCCCCGTCCTCTTGGCCCTGAGGTATTTGCGCCTTTCACGCCTTCGGATGTTCCTTTTTTGTTTGAGGACGCGTTTGTATTCCTCGGTCGCAATGACTGTTTGCGTTGTTCCCTGATAAAATCCATTTCCTCCGCATAGGATAAAGGGCCCATCTCAGATCTTAGATTGAAAGCTGACTCTACACTATGTTCTGAGTCCGTATCGCTGATAATTGAGCTTGCTTCGGATGTGGAGGCATTGGCATTTTCAGTTGAGATTTGGTTCACTGAGGTTTGTCTTGGCGCTGTGACAGTTGCTTTGTGTTTTTTAAGGGTGTCATAATTACGCGCAAAGATGGACACTTGTCCTTGCTCGTAATCATTTTTATCTCAAGCGAATTTGTAAGCTTTTTTGGTTTTAATTACATCCTCTTGCTTTTTAATACGCTCTTTCATTTCTTTGATACTTTTATCTATGGACTCCTTGTTGTTGATATTGGTTAATTTATCTAATTCATTGTAAATGCGGGCTATTTCAGTCATGTTAGTATCGCGATCAATTCTGGTGTATTTAATCAGTAGTCAGACTAGCCGCATTAAGGGCTTCCAAATTGCTTTCGGCCCATTCTTTAAGGAGGAGTGGATTTGGACTTTTGAAGCTGGGAGCAAGCATGATACGTAAACCTCTCGGTACCCTCCCAGCTTCGTTGTATTTCTCCAGTGATTTAATCTCCCACCATTTGGTGAGTTCACTCCTGCTATTTTTCTCAAGTAGTTTTAGAAGCCCCTTTACATCAGTGTTCTGGTCGGAAGCTGTAGTTTTAGGATTGCTATTATCTTTAACTGACGGTAAATTTGTAAATAGTTCATCAGCAGCCTGCTCTCTTTCTCGTAACGCCTCGTCCGACATGACACCAAAGTTATAACTATTGATTTTCCAACGCGTTGAGTTCCAATTTTTACACGGACTCAACTGGCAAAAGTATCGCACCTCCCCACCTGCAGTGCGTGACTTAATGTATCCCAGACTTACTGATGTGTCTCGGCGTCTCCACGAGTCCTCCGACTCCCGGATTCAAACCTCAGGCACTCCAAGCATGGTTTAATATGTCATAACGGTCGTGCAGGTTGAAGCAGCAAACTTTCTTCGTGACTTGCAAGAAAGGCCAGCCGTCTTGAGGGGGAGGGGTATGTTAAGGAAAAGCAAGTCGATTTCCCGGGTAATGTCCAATTGCCACTCCTGTGTGCATTCATGCATGGCGAGAGAAACGGACAACTTAATGTGCAAATATTGCCAATGAAGTGTTTATTTTAAGGTGATGGTGCAGTCGATCATGACGTGTTTTGGCCAACGCAATATATATATATGCACACTTTATCCTACATCTCCATCTCTCTTTGCTGCTGCGAGTTCTGGTCCTAAATCTCCATGGGTCAGGGAGCTTTTCAGAGCTGCACTCGGGGTTGGCCTTTGTCTACGCTGCAGGGTGTCTTTCAGTACACTTACGCTGCAGAGTGTCTTTCAGTACACTTAGGTGCACTTTGTTGCTTTCCTGCATCTTCAGCAATAGGGTCCCTTTTGCGTCCCACTACCTGGGGTGGTTCCCCGGCTTTACACTGCTCCCTTCTTGGTGTGCAGATACTGAACGATCTCTCTCTTTCTGGACGAGGGTTAATTTTTACTCCCTGTCGGAGGATGAAGTCTACGAATCTGAGATTCTTTCCTACATTTATACATCTATTGGTATTCTGGTGCTTTTGCTGCCACTTCCTTCGGATGTGCCTCTTTCCTTAGGTATCACCCTATACTATGTCCGCTGTGCCTGCGGAACAGCTCTTCTGATGTCAGTCGTTCTAGAGTCTGCACCCTTCAACTGTATTTCGTGAGTTGGTTCTCATCTTTATCTTCAAGCGGCCTGGTTGGGCAGTCCTATGCTCTTTTTTAGCTACGCCACCTTGTTGTCTCTGTGGCTGTCGGCTCTGTGCATGTTTCAGTGGTGGTCCACATCAGCTTGCTTCAGATTGTTCCTGTCCTTCTGAAACATTGTTCAGTTTCTACTTCTTGCCCTTCGGTTCCTGGCTGTAGCTTCGCCGGCCTTTCTTCCATGGGCTAGCCTGGTAGGCTCTGGTATGGTTGCATTGCTTCACGTTTTTCCCCAACCTTTGGTTGGTGTTCACATAGTGCGCCATTAAGCTGAGAGTGGTCCTTCTTCGTTCGGGACTCTCTCTCGTTATCTTTTGCTCTTGATGGTTTGGAGCCGTCGCAGGCAGTAATTTTGACAAGGAGGGTGACGGGCGGTCCAAAAATACAAACATGTATACTCAATCACCTCCATGAATTCACTAACATGCACACACACTCATACACACACATAACACTCACTCCAAACAAATTCATACACTTTTACATACGTGCATGCACACACCAAACATTCAAAAACATAAAACGTACCAGTCCTGCAGCTCTGGGAGAGGAAAGCCTCGGAGGTCCCAGGAGGGTTGGGACTGTTGCTTTTCCTCACTTGTCACAGAATGGGATGAGTTCAGTAAGAGTTGCTAACCCCATCCCACTCTGTGACAAACTGAAGTGTCTAAATCCAAGGCAATCGGTGATGCTCCCCCTTGTCACGAGGGAGGGGGCCGCAAGGCACTTTTGCTAGACTGAGGAGGTCATGCCCACAGGGCTGTGAAATCCTCAGCCTAGCAAAGTTCAGCCCGGGCAGCCAGGAGCATGCACATTTAGTGCATGTTTAGCTTCTGGCTGCATGACCTGAACAAGAAGAGTGCCTATCTGGCTGACATTTGCTCAGCCTCACTGACCCTCTTCCTCTCTGGAAAAAGGTAAAGGGGTGTGGCTGCTTCGCCCATATGGACGGGCTGAGGCTGTCTGGGAGTTCATAGTAGTCAGAAAGGTTTGGGCTGGGACAGAGGAAGGAGGGATGGGAAGGACAGATTTAATTTAACAGGTGGGGAACTAGGAAGGTCAGACATAAAACCAGACATTTTTGAGACATCTAAAAGTAAGCAGAAGCTGGAACTAATAATGAGGCCGGCTTATTACAATTAGCGATAGAGGAACTGAGGTAAATTGCACAGAAAGAGAAAACGACCGGGAGAGGTTGTACCGTCATAGAGCTGCAGGCTTTGGAGCTGGGGACCAGGTTCGAGTCTTGGCGTTGACGCAACATTTTATGATTCTGGGCAAATCAATTTAAATAATTGAATATGCTTGGCTGTCTCTTGTTGAAGTCATTTAAGCTTGCATTTGGAGCCACCACCCTTGCCCTTTAATGCAACTGTTCTTGACTGATGGAAGTCTTGATTTCATCAAAGACATGGAGGTAAACTTTATAGCCACTCTAAGTGGTATCATTCTTACAGAACTCAGCTAGTGCTTCTTGACAGGTAAATTATTAGTGACCGTTAGTGAGAACTTCCCCTAGGAGTTATTTCATTTCCCTGTGTACATGTGACGTCATGCACCACACTACTAGTCACCAATTGAACATTGTGATTTGCCTTCATTGCACCATTGAAGAAAGAAGAAGTGCTATACTCATGACTGATATTTATATCAGACGGTCCGCAAGCAGTTGCTGACTACAACTTCCATGCTATGTGCCTTTTTCAGAGTTTCTAGAAAATGTCTTTGTAAACAAATCATACTTCATTGGTATTTGTAAGTATGGAAAGACAAAAGCACAAACACAAAGTCGTGCTATTTACCCTGAGAATGGCATAAGCACTGTTAAGGGCAGTCACAGATGCACAGCATTATTTGGGGTCTTTTGTACTGATAATGTCGAAGTAAAGAACTATGCAAAATGTGTGTACCCACTCTACAAAGAGACGCTTCATATACCTAAATTAGACAATCATCCTCTCAATAGTACTGATATATCTTTCTCATGGCGGAAACCAGAAAGTCAGCAAAGCAGTACCAACACAGCTGATTCTGCAAATGTCTTCTCATGGATGTCTTATGCGCATGTACTGCACGGAGGTAGACAGGGAACATGGACAAGGCTCAGCTTTTTAGATGTGCTCCCATCATTCATGTAGGTGCAGGTCAGTGGTCCTTCAAAGAGATATACAATTAGTTCTATTGGAAAACTAAGTATTGGGTGTCCATCCAATACGTCACCATTTATGAAGAGTTGTCGCTACCTAACACAAAGATCATGAATCAAAGAACTTCATGTTTTGTAGGCTGGTCAAATACTGAGATCAGCAAAATGAACAACCCTAGGATCTTTAAGGAATCAGACCAAACTTTTAATCTACAACTTAAATGCGAGGATTAGTTTTAAAGGGACAAGGGAAAAACTAACTTCATTTACAGTCTTCCTCTTCTTACAACTACAGCTCAACTCAACGAATGTTTAGTTGAATCTAATTTTAATATTGCCTATCAATGTAAGTGTTATTAATAAATATTTACATTCTAAACTTTTTTGCTGTTTTGTTTGAATTTTTTAAACTTGAATCTTATGTATCTCAAGACTTAAATGTAACCTATCTGCTTTTTTATTTCGTTGTAGAACCAATCCCCTGAATCGAGCGCAAGTTTTCTCTCGAGGCTTACATTCTGGTGGTTTACACGGTAGGAATGTTTTTTTATTCATCACAACATACTAATATTGAAATGTCGTTTGCTGTTTACAGAAAATGTGCATAAGCTATTATTTGTCTGGGTGAATAAGTGAACCCTATTAAAACACTGTGCCATTTTGTATTAGATCTTGAGTCGTTCCTTCCCTATATCAATATTGTTTCTACATCTAATTTATGCAATCTATTACATGCTGCTTCTTCACAGCCACAAAATTTCTTGGGTGTTCTTATGGGCATGTATGTCAGTAGATGCTTGTCAAAATATCGACCTACAAAACATCACAACCACTATATAGCCTATCAATATTTGGCAAATAAAGTATAAATTTAGTGTTCCGAGTCAAACATCCTAAGTCATCCATACAACTAAGGGATGGGAAGACCACTTTAAATCTGTCTGCCTAGTTACCTAACAGCTGGTCTCCCTCCCTTAATGGGCACTAAGCAGCTCCCTAGATTTGGAGCCCACTACTAAGCTTCTCTCTTGAGGATACATCAGCAGCAATCTGCTCACAAAGGGTTGGAAAGGCCCCAGGGCTGGACAAGATTCCTTCTGATATGTTCCACTCCAAGCTCTCAATCTGGGTGCCATATATTAATACTGTTTCAAATGCCATAGCTGCAGGTGAACCTATTCACTTGCAAAAGCACAGAAATTGTGGCAATCCATAAAATAGGGTGTCATAATAGCCAAAATAATTACCGCCCTTTGAATCTGCTCAGCAATTTACAGAAAATCTTCTGCAAATAAGTTCTGGGGCAACTTACTTCTTGGACAAAGAATAGCAATGTCATTTTTCATCTCCAAGTAGAATTTAGATAAAATTCTGTTGACCAGGCCTTCAGCCTTCTTATGGCCAAATAAAAGACAGTGGATGTTGAAGGCGGCACAGTCTATGCTGCCTTCATTGATTTATGAGTGGCATTTAATCTAGTTCCAAGGGCAAAACTGTGGAAGGTTTTAGCCAAAAAAATCCTGCCGGCTACTTTGTTAAATATAATCATGGGCCTGCATGAGGGGTCTTATGCTAGGGTTAGATGGAGCCCAAATAGGGAGCTAACAGACAAGATCGATGTAGCCAAAGGAATTCGCCAAGACTGTGTTCTGGCCTCCAACCTTTTTCTCCTGTTTATAAATAAATGTATAGACCACTTGTTGAACTGTGTTAATGACTCAACATCTTTGGCATGTAAAAAGGTGCTAGCCTTTTTTTTTTGGAGATTGCACCTTACTGCTTTGTAAAACACACTTTGGCCTCCAGACAGTTATTGATAGGATCCAGCTTTTTTGTGAAACCTATGCCCTATTGATAAATTCTAAAAATAATAAGTTTATGGTTTAATCCACCAAAAAGAAATTGGGTGGCAACATTAGTCTAGGCAGCATTCCATTACAGAAAGTAACAGAATTTGATTACCTGGGGATTAGGTTGCTGAACAACGAGTCTTGAGGACCACAGATCCAAAAGAGGCATTCATTCATTAATCATAGAGAATCTGCTATTGTGAAGTTTGTCAAAAGAGGCTCATCCCACCCGATCTACCCTGCGATCCAGTCCTATAATGCCCAGGTTAAGAGTGCCACTCTGTATGGCACTGAATGGTTGGGCCTGTTCATTCCTTCTCTAATTGGTGTGGGCGAAAACAGCTGTTTAAGGGCCATTGTTAGCTTGTGGCAGGGGTACTCACAAACTTTCTCTCGGGGGGCCAAATTTACAGTGTGGTTTGTGGCCGAGGGCCGCACCGGTGGGGGCGGGGTCAGTGGGGGAGGGGGCGGGGCTAGAGCAACAAAAAAAACTGTGACCATGAGGTTGAACACAGGCCCCTGCAGCAGACGCCTTCGTCCACTGATCCACCAGACCCGGCATTCACACATATCTATCTATCTATCTATCTATCTATCTATCTATCTATCTATCTATCTATCTATCTATCTATCTATCTATCTATCTATCTATCTATCTATCTATCTATCTATCTATCTATCTATCTATCTATCTATCTATCTATCTATCTATCTATCTATCTATCTATCTATCTATCTATCTATCTATCTATCTATCTATCTATCTATCTATCTATCTATCTATCTATCTATCTCTGTCTCCCTCCCTCTATCACTCTCCCTCTATCACTCTCCCTCTCCCTCCCTCTCCCTCTCTCTCTTCCTCTATCTCTCTCTCTCTCCCTCTGCCTCACTCACTGCGTTTGTCTACCTCCCTGTCTCCCTCCCTGTCTCCCTCCCTCCCTTTCTCTCCATCCCTCTCTCTCACTCCCTCTCTCTCCTTCCCTCTCTCTCTCCCTGTCTCCCTCCCTCTCTCTCTCTCCTTCCCCTCTCTCCTTCCCTCTCCCTCTCCCTGTCTCCCTCCCTCTCTCTATCTCTCTCCCTCTCTCTCAATCAGTTCCTCATTCCTATCTGTGGCTCTCCCCTGTGCTCTGCAGCTCACTCATTCTCTGCAGCTCACTCATTCTTTGCAGCTCACTCCTCCTTCCTTCCACAGCCCCAGAGCAGGCCGTTGGAGGGAGCTGTGGGCTCGGTGTGTGCCAGGCTGTAGGATTGGTTCGCCGCATTGTGGCGACATTTTTACAGGCTTTGCACTCTATTTGCTTTATTTAATATTTTCGGAGATGTTTAATTTATTGGGTAGACGATTTTCTTTCTTTTATCTTTCATCCTCTTTTTTGACAATGACAATTGTCACCAGAAAGCTGTGGAAACGAAGTGACATGGAGGACATATTTAAGCATAAAACTTAGTAGGCATCGTTTTTCTTATTAATTTGGAAGCTCCCCTTCCCGTATTACCAGACACTAAAGATTCCCCGGCCCGAGTAAACTGCATTAGTCACTTGACTCGAGAACTGGTTACATTTTGTATGTTAATACACCATGTCGAATGAATATGGATTTTAATAGTGCACGCTTGTGCTGCAAGTGTGGTTGTCTGATTTAATGATGCTTGTTATCAACTTCAGAGGAGTGAAAGGCTGAGGTGGCTTGTATTCAGATTGAGGATGGCCACTACTGGAACTCTCCTGGTCCGAAGCTTTCACGTGATGTCCAGATACTGAGTGCACTGACATTTTGTATTAAATATTTGGTATTCTAACTGAAGGGATTCGTGTTCTTATTATAGACGACACAGACTGGATGTGTGTTCTAAGAGTTGGAAAGTTCTCTTGCCACTGTGTGCCCTTTCAGTTGTACAAAATCCCCCCCCCCCCGCCCCCTCTCCGTCACCTCACCCCGCGCTGAGTCAGCTTCCCCGGAACGCACACAGCCGCCCCACCCAAGTACTTCACAGGTCTTTTAAAGACCATTCACTTGTTAATGAGGCTTTGTTGTATTTCATCTCTTCTTAGCGCCCCTGCATCTCCTTCAGAGGGGAGATGCAGGGGCACTAAGAAGAGGTGAAATACAACAAAGCCTTATTAACAAGTGAATGGCTTTAAAAAAATCACCCGGCCCGGCCCCCATAGCTCCACACTGCTGCAACCGGCGGTGCTTGCACAGGTACGATGTCTGCAAGGTCCGCGGGCCGCCAAGGAAGGCTTGCCGGGCCGCTGGCGGCCCGTACTATGAGTATCCCTGGCTTGTGGTATGGGACCCTGATTCTGCCACCCAGACTGGGCCTTGCTGTTAAGCCTGTCACAGAAATGGCAAAATTGCTACCCCTAATGTATTGGCTTTGGGTATGGTCCACTGAGATTTTAAATCCTTATAGAGATACCCTAAGTGAGAATTTAGTTTTAAAACATTCACACGGAATTCATTGCTTAGGACACATCAAACAGACCTTCATCAGATTGAGGCTGTGAATTCTTTGGAATGATCCACCAGATATTAAAAGCACCACTAAAGGTATTATTATACAGGTATATTGGGCATATTTTATCACACAAAGCAAACTCTCCGATTCCACAGGCAGCAGGGCCAAAGCTTTTTTTGTGCACAAAAATGTATTTAAATTAGAGGACACTTGGATTACATCCACCCTAAGTTCCCTTTTTCTGCAGTTTGATATGGTGTACTCCCCCATGCCATATATACATCTTCGTGGCACTCATCGACTGACAGGTCAAAGCTCTGTCTAGCCTGTTGCTCTGCAGACGAATTGGATGAGCATTTCTTATTCTTCTGAAGGGCCATACCGAGACTTGGTGGATCGCACCATTGTGTTTGTCCTTGGGGTTCTTTGACCGTGTCAACTCATTGTGAATATGTAAAACTGACACTAGGGCAACTGTATTGATTGCAGTGGTCAAATGTATTATTTTCACGTTGCTGATACACTAGAAGTTTATGGGGTAATCATAGACTTCACTGTTACGTTGCAGCAAATGCTGTACCCAATTATTCATTATTGTCCAAATGGATTAGATGAACAGTCATTGCTTGAAGGTCATTGTTGCTTCAAATATTTTTTGTTTTTTACCATCTTTATTTAGCATTTTTAGAACCAAAAATAAGACACACAGTTCAACGTCATTGCAAGTTACAGGGAATACAAGTTACAGGAGGAGTCTACACACACCACTTCCCAAAATTGTACATAATAAGTAACCAAGGGAAGTCTCACAGCATCCCTATGTGCATAATAGCTCTTAAATGCCCGCCCCATCATGACAGTCACTCCATGTCAGTGACCAATAGTATGCAGCAAAACCAAAAAACAAATTTGCCACCATATTGTATTGTTGTAACACGGGGAAGAAGACCCAGAGGAAAATAGTTGGTCAGGGTCTAGCACACTTTGATTCTGAGGAGGGCAGGGTAAGATTGAGGACGGAAGGATAGACAAGTGTTATTTATGCCTTTGCCCCTGACATTGGAGAGATATAATGATTCTATGGGTGTCTCATCTCTTTGCATAGCTTGCCGTGCTGAGGGTTGCCCGGCCCAGTGTAGTGCCTGACCTATCTAGTATGTACCTTGCCCCAGTCAAGGCAAACCTTTCCCTCAAATTCTCATTAGATCTCAAATCACCATCCTCATAAAGATCCCTCATCCTGGGAGATCGACTGCGGTCCCAGTAGAAAGAGCAAAGGTGACTCACACACAGTGGGAATTGGGCATGAGAGGAGTGAGAGGAAAAGGGTATGATGGGAATTGTCACCTCCCTCAAACCCACCGTCAATAGGTTAGCAGGATAGATGCCATCTGGAGTGGTGTGGGTCAGGAACACCAGTTGCAGAGGAGGCTGTCCAGAGGATTTGGGGGAAAAGCCTGTTCAAAAAACAGGTTTGTTGTCAGGGTCATGATTCCAATCGAGTGAGGGTCGGAGTCGTGCCGCTAGGATCTAAGTAGGGATGGAAACACCGGGGCCCCCTTCCCTGTTGGATGATATAGAGTTGTTCGAGCTACTCATGGGGATTTGCCTCCCCAGACAAAACTGAATATGTTTATTGTGGATCTGTATCGGATTGGGAATGTGAGGCGGAGGGTCTGGAGAAGACAAAGCAAGCAGGCATGAAGTTAATTTTAAGGCAATTAAGCCACCCAGCTATGGAATCTCTAATTTGTTGCATTGATAGAGGTCTTTGAAAAGTCTGTTTGAGTCATAGAGAGTTTTTGTGTGTGATGGGAGTTGGCCCCCAAGGTATGTTATTGCTGATGTCGCCCATTGGAAACCCTCTCTCTGAATGGGCTCCCTGAGGTAATCACAGAGATAAGTGACCTTAATGCCCCAAGATTTAGAAAAATTAATAGAGCCTGATGCCCGTGCAAATGAGGGAATAGAGGATTCAGCATCCGTGATGAAGCATAAGATATCTGCGAAGAGAGACAGCTTATGCTTTCTGTCGCCAATTTGCATACTGCAGAGCTCTGGGTTGTGCTTGGTCTTTGCCATTAAATGCTCCATGGTTAGAGCGAAAATCAGGGGTGACAGGGGCATCCCTGACGGGTCCCTCTTGTAAGAGTGATGGTAGATGATAGTGAAGCATTAAGTTTGGCCGCTGGTTTCTTAAAATCGGCTTGTATATATTTTTGCATCTTTGGGTCTGAGTTTTGACCAAGACCTTCGACGAGTACGTCCAGTCCACCCTGTCAAACACTTTCTCAGCGTCCAGGGAGAGAGGAGACATCAGTCGACAGGTTCACTCGACTGCTTCCATAAGTGCTATGGCCTGACAGGTATTATCATTTGCTTGGCTGTTGTGGATAAAGTCTGATTGTTGGGGTGCTATCCGAGTTGGCAAAATGTGGTGGGGCCCGGCTACTAGAATGGACATGAACATTTTCATGTTGCAGTTCAAAAGTGCAATTGGATGGTAGGAAGAGCAGGCAGTGAGGGGCTCATTGGGTTTCAAAAGTACAGTGAGGTAAGATTCTAACATCGTATCACTGACTCTGACTGATGCTAAGAAAATACTGAATATTCGTGCCCTAGCTTCGGCTAGGAGTGGCGTAAAGGATTTATATAACATACTTGGAATCCCATTCTAGCCCAGGGCTTTGTGTGTGGAGGTTGCTAATTGTAGCACTGACCTCTTCTGGGCTAATGGAGCTCTTCCCTCCTGTCAGGGGGTATATAGTCCCTGGGGTAGTCATTGTGATTTTGTTTGTCTAAGTTTTGGCCCCGATAGAGCACCAAGTAATAATCGTGAAAGATCGACATATCAGGAGTGTCGGTGTGACTCACACCCTCCAGATCCCAGATTTCTTGTGTGTGTTGTGGGTGAAGCTTATATGAGTTTTGTGGGCTAAAAGGCAGTCAGCTTTAACCCTTACGCTTATAGTAAGTTTGACCAACATATAGGAGTTTCATGTCTGCCTCCTTCATCAGTAAGTGTTCCAATTCCCCCTGATGTGTTGAAGCTCCTGCAAAGTCCTATGTGAACCCCCTTTTTTATGGCTAGATTCTGCCTGTCGGAGCTGGGCCTCAAGTTTCTGTTTGCGGTGCTTAGCTACCCTCTGTTATAAAAGTTTCCCCCTGAATAACTGCTTTTGCTGTGTGCCATAGACTCACTGGGGTCACGTCCCTGGTGTAATGTTTTGCGAAAAAGTGTTTGATTGCATATTTTATGCAATCACAAGGGGTCAGATCATGAAATGCAATCTCATTCATGACCCAGGTTTGAGGAGCAACCCTTGCTCCTCAAAAAGGGTTGATGAGCACTGGGACTGATATCTAGTCGCACTGGGACGTGATCAGACAGAACCTTAACATCTATGAAAGAGTCAAATAGACAAGGGAGTAGGGATCTGGATATTTATAAAGAATCAATACGGAAGTGCACCATATGGACACTAGAGTAAAACGTGTAGTCTTGTTCGCCTGGGTGGAGGTGGTGCCAAGCATTGACTAGAGAGAGGTCAGTAGGCCAAGGGTTAGGGCCAGAGTCTGCAGGGGTGTCCCAAATCAAGTATGGGATCGGTCTGAACTAGGTTTTAGGGTGACATTCAGATCTCCACCAAGGAGGATATCTCCTCTTGCGAAGAAGGAGACCCTCAGGTAGCGATCAGAAAAAAGGCCTCTCTCCCACCATTAGGGCCGTAGACAGTGAAAAATGTAACAGGACTGGTGCCCAAGGTTCCCCATATACCCTCCTTATCTCTATAGGTACTGTGTAGGTGAATAGAAGTCCTCGTCAGAGGAGGACTGCTACCCCTCTAGTTTTGTTAGTATAGGAGGAATTGTATTGGGTGAGATACCAATAGGAATGCAAGTGCCTACTGTTGTCTTGGAGCAAGTGGGTTTCTTGTAAGAGGGTGACATCTACTTTATGCCGATGCAGCCAATTCATACGCGCCCTATGCTTAAGTGAGGTAATAAGGCCCTGGACATTTGAGGTGATAACGTGGAGGGTGGTCATATGCAAGTAGGTGGTGTAGCCCCAACCTTGTGAATTGCAATGGGAATGGTACGTGTCCTCCCCTATCTCCCCTTGGGATGCTGTATGAGAGTGTCAAAAAACAATGCAAAATTACAAAATAGAACAAGCATCCCGGCAGGCCCCAAAAGAACAAGAGGCCCGACAAGAGAACCCCAACCAAGGTAAGGTAAAGAAAACACTTATTTGTTGGACATCCATCCAAGAGATAAGGGGCCAGCTCCTGACAAGTCACAGGCCCCTCAAACCCCCATTTACTTATAGACAGTCACAGTTAGATGTGGTGAATCAACGGCCACAAAAACTGCACCTCTAGGTAGCTGCAAGAGTGGTAACCACATGCCACCCAGAGAGTTCAAGCTGGGGTGTCATCATGAGAACAGGCTCATTCTCGTACCCCTTGGGCCTTACATTTCTGTTTACCCTTCTTCTTCTTAATTGATCACAATGTGTCGAAGCGCAAACCTCCTACTCGATCCACGAGCAGTAGTTTGGTCGAGTCGCGGGGAGCCTCTGAGTCTGAAAGGGAAGGCATTTTCAAAGCCTCTTGTGATGCCACTGTCATGGGGGCTACAATCCTGTTTTCCTGCAAGCCAAAGTGGAGGTGAAGCTGAAAGCCTCACCTGTAGGGGATCTTATTGGCTTGGAGATGATGGGTCACATCCTTGAACTATCTGTGGTGGACCAGTGTGAGAGCGGAAATGTCTTGGTAGATTGCAACTGTATACACACAAAACACTATAGGTTCTTGCTGTCTGGCCTCCTGCATCAATTGTTCTTTCATTTGGAAGTAGTGTACTCTGGTAAGGGTATCCAGGGCCAAATTCTTCTGCTGCTGGAATGACCAGAACACTCTATAGGTACAATCGAGGAGCACCGGTTGATCATCAGACAGATGTAGAAGATAGGTGAAAAGAGCCTGGACCTGTGTCTCAAGATCCGCAGACTGAAGAAGCTATGCCCCTGATGGCAACTTATTTCGCAGTGAGCTGTTTTCCAATTTGCCCAACTTATTTTGAAGCATCTTGTGACTTCGTTCAGCTTTTCAATACATGATGTTTGATCCATATTGTTCAGCGCGTGATCATTGATCGTAGCCTCTACAGTAGCCAGGTGAGAGTCTGTTTGTCCCAAGGATGGGTCTAGGTCAGAAATGGCTCTGTTGAAATCCTGACAAAGTGACACTATGGCTTTGCGAAACTCAACCAATAACATTTTAAAGTCCTACTTAGTCACTGGGGCCCCCGCGTCGGGGCTCATACCGGATCCATAGATGATGTTGAGGAGGAGTCATGGCCATGCAGACAGGGGATTCGCTTTTTGAAGCATGTCCCTGATGGAGGAGGTGCCAGTGGACTTTTTGTTCACCATCATGTTGGAGCTGGGCAGGTGTGGTCGTGCCAGGCACATCAGCACCAGACACCCTTGGGCAACCAAACTGGATCAGCTTGGTACACCTCATAGGAATGCAGTATCTATAGGTGCCCCGTAGCCTCTACAGTAGCCAGGTGAGAGACTGTTTGTCGCAAGGATGGGTCTAGGTCAGAAATGGCTCTGTTGAGATCCTGACAAAGTGACACCATGGCTTTGCGAAACTTAACCAATAACATTTTAAAGTCCTACTTAGTCACTGGGGCCCCCGCGTCGGGGCTCATACCGGATCCATAGATGATGTTGAGGAAGGGACATGGCCATGCAGACAGGAGATCCGCTTTTTGAAGCATGTCCCTGATGGAGGAGGTGCCAGTGGACGTTTTGTTCGCCATCATGTTGGAGCTGGGCAGGTGTGGTTGCGCCAGGCACACCAGCACCAGACACCCTTGGACAACCAAACTGGAACTGCTTGGTACCCCTCATAGGAATGCAGTATCTATAGGTTCCCCTTCGCCTAACAAGCCGGGTTCGGAGCAGGAATGGTACTCTCCACGGGCAGCGAGTGCAGGAAAGGCAGTGTAGGGAAAAACAGCCAGTATTGGGCCCACCACAGTGCTAGGTGATGGTGCCGGTTCAACTGTAATCCCCTTCCAAGGGCTTCACCATCTCTACCAACCCCAGGGTCCATATGCCAGCGTGTAGCCTATGGTCATGACGTTGTAGCGCTCTATCACTCACGGCACCAGATGGAGCAAGGGAACTCCCAACTAGTCTCTCTCAGGTCTATTTGCTGCACAGCATCAGGGGGGGGGCCTTAATCTGGCCAAGTGCATGTGGGCACCCATTTCCAAGCCCCAGGATTGTCTAGGCCACCACAGCATCAGGGTGTAACACCGGGAAGGTTGAGCAAGTATGATGATCAGGCTAAAGCCTCTAATCTTCTCCGTCCATCTCTTTGCAGGCGAGGGGCCCCTCACAGGTCGCCCCCCCATGCGGGCACGTAACTTTACTCATGGCTCCTGCAGCTGGGCGATAGGCCTATGGTGAGGCAGAGGTCCAAGGGCCGCCATGCCATCCCCGTGCACTTGATGCAGGATCTGCAGGGTACCTGTCACACCCACCAGACCAGTCCAGTTGAGTCTCTCAGTCCCCCCTCCAACTCAAGGATGGTGTGCTGTGGCTCGGGGCTCCGAGGGGTACGTTGAGTCCGCCAGTGAAGCAGCCACACGTTTGGTCGGTTGCTCGCACCTAGGGACCCCCTCCTGGGGCATACATGCCAAAGATTCACTAGGTCAGAGGGGGGAAAAGAGAGGTTCCTGTGCGAAGCTCAGGGGAGACATGTTGTGCCTGGTCTCCTCCCTGGACACGCCCCTGCTTCGAATATTTTTAATACTTTTAATATATTATCGTTATAGATTCTTTATTTTTGTTAATGAATAGTTTTACTCGTCACCGATTTTTAGAACTTGAATTTGGATTTTTGTGTAATATGTTTTACCTTTTGTACATGTCAATCAATTGCTAAATTCGAATTGACACCAAAGAAAGACAGCAAAAATATTTGTTTTGGCTCTGGTAAGAAGCCACACGTTGCATCATGCATCTACAGCCCACGGGAGTATAATTTAGATAGTTGTATTCCGAGGAGACAATGGTTCATGTTGCACATTTAGCTGGAATATATCTTTATAAAGAGACAATAGGAATGTCTGGTGTCCTACTGTACAAACATGTTTATAAAATTTCAAAGCGCAAGAGTTCGTACTGCATAATTAGTCTAGTGATATTAATAACTACATGTGTACTGGGTGTGCATAAATGCCGACCTGTCAATTTAGACTTGAATCAGAACCAAATATGTTTAGATATTGCTCCATTAAAATGACCCATCAGCTCATGTGTGTTTTGTTAGTGAGCCCTGCAAGCAAGGATTGACTGGATCTCGCGTCAAAAAAGAAATTGTAGAGGTGGAGGGGAAACAAATGTTGACCTTTCAGTTGCAATACCCTCTCTCTTACAGCAAAGTAACAAAAGATTGCTGGATGTTTGATGCATGTTGTAACCTCCTTGTAATCAGTTATCTTGTGTCTGCTTGCATACAGAATGGCAATTCTCGGTTATAAGAGGCCCCTCGAAGATAAAGATTTGTGGCCTCTGAATGAAGACGACACTTCAAAGGTGGTTGTTGAAAAGTTAATCGAAAAGTGGGAAAAAGAAAAATTGAAATGTAAAGGGTAAGGGTTTACATTATTACGCATGCAAATTAATATGCTTGGAATCTTTAACATGAAATAAGTGACTGATAGAGACGGATTCTCAGCAGAAAAAATGCCTGTTACTCTAAGGAGAAGTGTAATTATTTACACAACCTACTCTAACAATTACTAATGTGATTACAAAATGCTTCTTTGGGTCTCACTGAATGTAATTTATTTCTAGAAGAAAATGAAAGGAGGAAGGGTTTGAGGAAAGAATTGGTGTCTTTTTAGCTTAGGTAAATGTACATGGAATTAAGGCGATTACTATCTAAAAGGCACCTGTATTGCAAGCATTTCGAGTGGTGCTGACAGTTTCAGTGTTTTTCATCAAGTTCTGTTGCATGTTGTAGTTATAAAAATCAACAAGCATTGGCAAAGTCAGTATGTCTCTCATTTAAAGGTAAGAGATGATCAATTGGCTTTGTCAGTTGTTGTTTCAAATGTTTCAAGTACCCCACAACACATGCATGCACATGCACGCTTATGGGCTCCTGGTTCATGACAAGTGCATGCTTGTGTGCACACAAAAGCTATCTAGTAGACCATTCCAAGATGGTAACCATATGCATGTATGCGTGCAAATGCTTTGGGGTGTATGAAAACGCCTTAAGGTGTATGCAAATGCTTTAAGGTGTATGCAAATGCTTTGAGCTTATGCTCCCATGAGGTCAAGACGTGCTGGTGTTCAATTTCTGCTTCATTATTCTGACAGTAGAGTAAAAAGAAAAAAAATATGAAGGACTGCGTAAAAATAAAGTTAGCAGCCCGTTAGCACTCTAAAGCTACCAGGCCATGCATTGTACTAAAAAGGAGAAAAATTTTTTGATAGGGATTGGGCGGGGCGGCGTCATAGCTAGTCTGGTGGCAGGACGAGGTTGGTTGTCAGTTTACCATCATTTGAAGGGGCTGGAAGCCCTTAGAAAAAATTAAATCCTCTCCCTCAAAAATAAAATGTTTATAGTGGATGTGAAGTATGCTGTGCTGTGGGCTAACATCAAGGCTGAAACAAAGGTCCTTTGTATGGTATGTATTTGGGAGTGTTTGTGGTTGTGTGACTGTGTGTATATGCATGCACACGTTAGTACGTGGTCTTCATACCAGACAGTTAATGCTTTCTGTAGGCGAGACCTAAAAAGGTACAGTCAAATAAAAACATGAATGTGCATCTCAGCAGCTTCCTAAATATCATGGAGACTGGTAATAATTATAGATTAAAGTATTTTCTTTACCCAATGTATTTTCTCAGTTGAGGTTCATTTTCGAAATTGTCCTAATTATATATCGTGCATTGTGTTATATCTACTCAATGTGGAGATCAGAATGTACGGAGTGATTGATGCTTGGCATTCCTCACCCCTCCTTTAAAGGGGTGCCTCCTCGAACAGCCCCCAGAAGGTCCATCCCATAGCCTTAAGCACTTTGAGCCTCAGCTGTGCATAAGAGCCTTTGAAGAGTACATCATTGGTTTCCCAGGTGCCAGGAAGGTAGAAGCTGCAGCAGGTTTTGCTTTAGAGATGCGTTAATGACAAAATAAGTGCTGAACTGTACCTGATTTTAGCCTTTGAGACCCACAGTCCCCTCCCATGGATCCTTCCTGGGGTGACATTGTGGCAACCAGCATTTTTAATAACCTCCTTCTTTACAAAATGAAAGGGTTTTGATATTCTGTGAGGCCTCTTGCTTATTAAGTGGGTATAGCGTATAGGTATAGGTATCGCGTTGCAGCCATTTCATTCATCAACATTTCTTTAGGCCCTATTGTGAATTTCCAGGACCCCTAAAATTAGGAACTTGGTTATAGAGCAGGCTTTAGGTTTTATTGTTATGTATCTCGAGGGAGGCTCGGCTATCAGATGGACCTCCAAACTCATAAAACATCTTCACTAACCTATTAATGATCCCCCTTGCTCCCTCTCTCCATACTCCTGGAGGTAAATGATTGTGATATTTTAGTTTGTGCGTATTTCTAACTCTTTGAGGGAGACATTATTAAAAAAAAAAACGAAAATGTTGTTTCAATACATGGTGAGCATGAAAGATGTGAAATTGGTGGGGGGGCTAGGCATTACAGTGGGCAGCTTTTAAAGGCGGTGTTTTTGATTTTAGAGTGTATCTTGCTTCTATAAAGTTAATGTACAAATAGCTCTGGATGGGAGCTGGAGGTGTTTATTCTAGTGGATAAGTGATAACTGCTACACTGTAACGAACATCCATGTTTAAAAAGCAGAAAGAAGACAGACTTTCTTGCAAAGTAAATCTGTGTACTCATTTTATCAACCTTGACTTCCACTTAAGGCAAATCTATTCAGTGAGTGGGTAACACACTGAGATCACTGAAATACAATTTACTCATAGATATATGTGTAATAGCTTATGTGGTGTTGTCATGGCACCATGAATGTTCTATGGGCTCCAGGGTGATGGAATGTATGTGCTTGAAGCACAAGCTCATTCCCTGGAAGCTGTTGATGAGATGAGCAGCAATAAACTCGGCTTCAATATGGTACTCAGTTGAATGTGAAAGTGACGAAAAACAAACTAGAAGAAACCGATTTTGTCAATATTTTTATATTGACCTTGTTTTAACAAATGTTCCAAAAGGTTCATAATGTTTATTTTTTCCCCAACCCTCCTGAAACCTTCTGCCTTCATAGGGTCTCCTCTGCACCCCCTCTTCAACTGCCCTTTAAAATCCAAGCTTTTTTCTGTTTATCGCTACACCCCTTACCCAATACTCCTCTGTATCTAATTTTCATTTTTAGGGCTCGCGACTGCGTTGCAGTGCGCAGAGCTGCTCGTGCAGCGAGAGCCCTTTTGTATGGGGTATTGAAAGCTGGCCACACGCTTGTGCGTGTGATCAGGCTTTCGCCGGCAGGCATTGGCTTTCACGTGTTTTTTTTTTAAAGGCACGCGATTGGGCAAAGGCGGGCGCATGTCTCACCTTTGCAACGCCCATTCCCGACCATGTCTAGCACGCGCAGCAGCACGCGTTAGCCTCGCTGCCGCGCTCCCTCCCCCACGCTCCTCTATGGTGCGTGAACACCACTGGTTCCCCCACTGCTTGTTGCTTTTTGGCATCCACCAAACGCTTCAAGTTCAACATCTGATGACATTGTCGGTACTTTGAGCAGCCACTGTGTCTGATTTCTGCTAGCTCATGCTTGCTACATCTGTTTAGTTTGCAAGCGCCCAATATAGCTCAGTTGATGAATGTAAATGTTATTGGTTTAATGGTTGAGTCGTCAACTCTGGAACCTCCCCCTTCTGGCGCCTCTCCCTCCGGTCGCCTCCTCCTCCTCCACCCCTTCCCCTCCTCAAATTCAAAGGCGCTTCAGTGCTGGACCATCTTCTAAAGTTATATTCCGGGCTCGGGGAATAATGCGGCAGAAGAGGCTCAAATTATGAAAAAAAAGGTGCTTCAGTGCCGGACCATCTTCCAAAGTTATATTCCGGGCTCGGGGAATTATGCATCAGGATCGAATAAATGATGCGGCAGATTGTTGTTTTTGTGCAAGGGGTTTATGGCTCGGCTCGTCCACAGCTCTGAGATCTGAGACAGACCCGTGGCTTGGTTCTCCCTGTTAATTTTGGATTGCTCACCTATATTCTGCACAAATATTGTTTCAAAAAGAGGTAGGCCAGCCGGGGGTGCTCTGGCCGGGTGGACAGGGGGACCCTGAATACACACAGCTGAAAGCACAGAACACGTACAATGAGTTGTGTGTTGCCGTCTTCTCACTTTACTAGCATGTAAACATACCATGTCGACCCCCCACCCCACACGAGTATGTGTCACTGCGCCGGGGAGGAGGAGGGGGGGTGGTGGAGAGAGACCACCCAAGGCGCTAACCTGCTGTGATGAGCAGATGGCCCCTCCAAGTTACTTCTCTCCCCTCCTCCCCCACCTCCCCCACCTCCACTACCTCCTCTTTCTTCTGTTACCTCCCACCCCCATCGTTACTTCTCACTCACCTCCCTCTCACCCTAGTCCACCACCCTTGCTTATCCCTCCAGTGCCTGGCCACCCTTCCCTCTACCTCTCTTACTCCTAATAACTCCACCTCCTCGTGATGTGCCCCCTCTCGTCAGCCCTCTCACCACTGTCCACCCCTGCCCTATCCCGCCCCCCTTGTCATCTCCCCTCATCATCACTTTATCGTCCACCTCCTGCGCCTCCTTCCCCTCCTGGCACACACTCCTATCTTGACCTCTGCCCTCTATTACAACTCGGCAGACTGCCCCACCTACTTGTTTACCCATTTGTCTCCCCTCAGGTCTCTCACCACTGCCTGCGGCCGCCTCATACCAGTCCACCCCATCCCCCCATCATGACCACTCTCGTCACTGCCCAGAGCTTTCCCTTTGCTAATCTGCCCTGCAGCTTCCTTACTCCTGTAGATTCTTGTCTCCTGCTCACCCTCTCAGTAACCCCCCCGCTCTCTCTCCACTGCCCCATGCTCTCCCCAATCTAATCTGCCCTGCAGCTCTCTTACACCTGTAACTTCTTCTCCCTGCTCTCTCAGCACTTCCCCCCATCTCTACCACCCCTTACCTCTCTCCCCCGGTCGCTGTAAGGGGGCGGGGGCCCCGGGCTTCGGCCATAGGAGATGGACGAGGAGACGTTGACGGTTAACATGCTGGGGTGGGTCAGGGGTCCGGTGCTCTTGCCTCCCCCTTCTATCGCCTCTGCTGGAGAGGAGCCGGGCGCCTCTCCCTCCGGTCGCCTCCTCCTCCTCCACCCCTCCCCCTCCACAAATTGAAATTCAAAGGCGCTTCAGTGCCGGACCATCTTCTAAAGTTATATTCCGGGCTTGGAGAATTATGCGGCAGAAGAGGCCCAAAGTATGTATCAGGATAGAATAAATTATGCGGCAACAAAAGGCAAATAATGCGGCACATTTTGGTATAGTATTACTTCATTATTTTGTCATTTTTAAACTTGTCAAACTGTTTGGGCATTAGTTGCAACTCATTAGTATCAGTTTAGCACCCAAACACAGCAAACAAGCATTTGCAATGCAATAGGTCTCGCATTTGCGAGAGTTTAAGCTATTGGCATTGTAAATAACAATACCATTTATTTATTGGTTTTAAAAGTAAAGACATAAATAAAAGACATTGTCAATTACAATGCCAATAGCTGAAACTCTTGCAAATGTGAGACCTATTTCATTGCAACTGCTTGTTTATTTTTGTTCCTCCCTCTTCCTCTGTTTTTTCCTTCAAGACCCTCTGCCTTTTCTGCCAGCCCTCTCAATGCCATTTGTGGCTCTTTCTCCTCCTCTCTCCATGCCTTTTTTCTTGCCAGACCCCTTCCACATTTTCCTTCTTATCTCTTTTCTATCTTGAAGATTCTTTTTCTTCTTTTTCCATTCTGTCTACTTCAACTGTCTTCTTCTGCTTCTTCCTTTCCTGTCATCTTTTCCCATTTTCAGTTGTGTTAGACATAAAAAGAAGACTACCCTGAACCATTATTCTTTTAACTTTAACGTTTTCCCTTTTTTTAACTTAGTTATTCTTATAGTTTAAAATAGTAAGAAGTTTGTATTTGTATATATCAGACCCGGGATTCCAACCCATGTCCAGTATATTTCTTTCCCCAAAAATGATTGGCTATGTGGGGGAAGAATATGACTTGTTACAGCGCGAGGCATCACAACGTGTGCCGTTACAATGTGGTTGTTACAACAACCACATTGTTACCACGCAAAGCCATTACAACGCAAGTCATTACATCGACTTGCAGTAGATAGCGTGATTACATTAGAAATGTATCATTTACTATTACAACTCCAGCCTACGTAACAGTAGAGAAGATGTTGGAACAGTAGACTATACTGTTTCTAATGTTAGCAAGCCATCTACTGCAAGTTGTTGTAATGACTTGCGTAGTAATGGGATTGCGTGATAACAACGTGGTCGTTGTAACAACCGCGTTGTAATGGCATTGCGATGTGATGCCCGCGGTGTAGTGGCTGTTTCCTGTGGGTGAAATGGATTTTGCCACTATGACAACACACCTATTGGAGTTTCTTCAGACTGAATGTCTCCATTTTGGGTAATGGTAGTAATCAAGTAGGGAAGGGATGTTCAGTTGAAGAAATGACATTTTATGCTTCCTATTTTTTGATGCTTGATACGAACAGGTGTCAATGGTTCCTATCATATAACAGGGATCGTCCCTTGCATTATATCGTCATAAAAGTCAACAATTTAGATTCAACCAAAATGGGCTACATGCGCATTATAACCTGGTGTTTTAAATGGCTCCCACTTCCTAGGCATTCAGCTATAAGTAATGGCATCTGATTAACATTAGTTCTAAAGAGCAGTACCTGTTCCTTCGCAATGGCCTTTTCTTTTATTTGTATTGTATCTCTTGAATATAGTTCTGATGTGGCCTCACACACAAACTAGAGTCTTACCTGAAAATTACAGTGAGAAAGGTAGCCCAGGGGAATGGTGTGAATACAACATGGTGCTCAGCAATTAATCTTGTTATGATTTGATTGTCTAAACATTAAGCAGACGTGGTGAGCTTTTACCCCTTTTGAAATGCCAGCCGTCTGAAGGACCCAAATGCTGATGGTCAGAATTCTAGAACATCAAGTCTTGAGTATTCAAATCTCTTACTCCAATGTTTAATTCTTGCGTTGGGTGTATTGACAGATTGGTTAAATGGAAGAATCACGTCTGACGGATTGAAATCTAACAAACCAGAAAGGTACACCAAGACTGACATGTCAGCAATTTAGCCACTATGATGAGGAATTTAAACCTGGATAATAGTTTGAGAGTGATCCATTTTAATGTCCTTAGAGTTTAAGTCATTAGTATCAATGAGGTTGGATGGATAGTTCTAGCCTTAGCGCAAATATTAAAGTAATCTAGACAGTACATGCAACATTTCCTTAACACCTGGCAAATTTTGCATAATTTTGTTCTGCAGGAAATTGCCATGAAAAGGAAATGTCTTGTGTGAGCAGAAAAAATCTTGTGGAACCAATACCATTGCTCGTATATTACATGTGAACTCTGAAAATTATATATGCCCTGGCATCCGATTTACATGTGGGATACCGCAAAATGTTGATTTGTGAAATCTTGCGTAATTTGATGTAATTTTCCTGAAATCAAATTTCACAATTTGCACAGGCCTTGACATTACCGCCATAAAGGCAGCAGGATATCCCTGCAGGAAAGAAGTTGTGTAAAGTACCCATTTCTACTGTTATGATACATTTAAAGCAATATATCAGCATAAAAATCATTGTAAGATCCTGAAATTTGAAAGTCTTGTGGAGCAGGTAGGGTCAAGATTGGTGACCAGTCAGGTTGGACCCTTAAGAGCCCCAGCTCCCACACTATGTTTGCGTTGTGCTGTAATGTGTGACTCTGGTAATGACCACATGACCTAACAAATTAGCAACATTTAAATATCAATCCGTCAAATGTTTGTGACATAACATTAACTACCAGAATTTTGTGACGGTTCAAATAACAGGTAAATATCGGTTTACTACACATGGCTCCACATACATGCACCTTGAATATACATGTCGTCAAGGTACTTTAATGTTGAGTTAAGAATGTTAGACCTATGCTTTCATATATATAATGAACTTCACAATATTCTGGTTGGGGATGTTTTTGCCACTATATTTTGGAAGGTCTATGTTTTTGTTGCTATATTCTGACATACAACCCACAACACTTGAAATAACCTGGACTCTGTTCATTGATCATGAGGTTGTCTTAACAAGGCTCAGAGTAGCTGAAATATTTGGAGAGTAGTGGGTTAGATATGCTACAGTGAACACATGGTTTACACAACAGCCCGTTTAAAAAAACCACAGAGAGCGGGAGAGAGTATTCACTCATGCATTGCTATTTTATTGTTTCATTTCATGGAATCAAAAAAATATTAGAGGAAATATTTTATTTTTTAACAATGCACGCCACTGACTTAATTAAGAGTGGGGCACATAAATTGTAAACAGTTTTAAAAGCGCCTTCATATCTACTTCTCTTCAGCTTTAGATATACAGGTATGAATTTTAAAATCAATTCCCTGCTTCTGTGTTTATATGCATTACTATAATAGAGGTCACAAGTCTCATACTTGGGCTAGTGAAAGTGTGTCAGGTGGACATTCCAGTGAACTGACTCAAGGCATTAGTAAATACAACACAAATCCGCTTTACAGAGAATGCCAATAAGCCCAAACTAGGGGGGTCTGTCATTTTGTTTCTAAGTCAGCAAGGCTGGTGGTAGTCAGGGACATCTTAAGGGTTTTGAGGGCCCTGGGCCAAGAGTATTTTGGAGATCACAGCCATCCTTAGCGCTGGTGATGCTCGGTGTGACAATATTTTATGGCACCCCATCCCCAGGTGACCTCGTTCTTGGATACCCTCACTACCACCCAGTAAACATGCCCTTCATCTCTCCATAGCCCCTCTCTGAAATTAATTTAATTTGTTTTAAAGTGCTAGTAAAGGCTGGCTTTACTAATCCATGCAGCTATCTGCATAAAATACAGATCTGTCTTTTGCAACAGGCATTTCAACCCTCTGCGCTACTTCATGGCAAGTCAAAATTGTCACTAGACAAACATCAGATCTCTCTAGCAGGAACAATAATCACAGGAGTTTTCATGACTTGTGTATTGTTGCCTGAAAACTGCACGCACAAAGAACTCTGCAGCAGGTACTTTTAAATCGTACATTATTGATAAAGACAGCACTTCACCTGAGGTCAGTGCCCCCATCCTCCCCAAATCCTCCCTCCCCCAGTCAGCACCCAGTGCGGCCACACCAGTCACATAATCTCTGTGACCTCCCTCCAATTTCTCAAATGAGAGATACTGATTTGATCTAAAAGAAACTTTTTTATGGATGTTGCATGAAACATAAACACAACATTTCTCTGCAAAATATTTGTAATATTGTTGATATTCCTGTGAAATACAGGATTCAGAGAGGCAGGGAATTGGTGTTTCTCTGAATTACTGAACTGCTGACTATTACCTGTTTCATTATGGATTTTGTGCATGAATAAAAAAGGTGTTTTTACATTCGTACCATGAGTGAACATCTTATCTATGAATATTAACTGAAGATTATGGGAAGCCTGCTTCATTTTGATTGAGTTTTCGCTATACCTAACGTATAGATCTAGCAATGTACCCATTTGGTTGCCTCCACCTTCTTCGGTCTGTGCAAAACTGGTATGTCATAGCAAAAAAGGGCTGCTTCTGGCTCCCCAGTGGCCTTTGTATACAGTGAGATTTTTACATCACGTCTGCTGGAAATCACATTCCGAGCCAGGTTATTAAATGCCATCTTCAGTTACGAACTTTTATCTGGATTTTTCAAGATTTGTGCAACACAAAACTGCACAGAAATCTGCAGAGTAGTACGAATGGCAAAAAATTGGGCTGGGCCACATTTACTATATATCATGCAGTAAAGATGTTATTGATCATCAAAAACAATATGTTCGAGGCATATGAGCTGCAGATCGTATACTTTTGCATAGATCGCCATCTGGTGTTGGGCTCTGATGTTTGCAATTTGTTTTTGTCTTGGAAGAAGTCTTTGTAGTCATGTGGTAGGTGACTCCTCACTAGGACGATAGTGTGCATGGGCATCGACTCCATCCTTAGATTGTTTTTTTCTGCCATCGGGTTCGGATATACATTGCTGCGCTCCGGGTCGATATCGGTTTCGAAGCCCCCTTCGACGCACAATCCACTCCTCTCAACGGTAATGTCTCGATCGCGTTTCCCTTTCGACGCGCATCTTTGAAACAAATCTCTCGACCTCCATCTTCGACACGGGCCATTGGGCCTCTCCGTGCCAACTGCTCCTGCAGTCAATGGAAAGGACTCCTTTCAAAAAATGACCCGGGTGTGGTGCTAGGTTCCCAAACACAGACTTGCACCAGGTTTGCAATCTCTGCCTCTCCCCGGAGCATGAAGAGAAAAACTGCCAGGCCTGTGCATCATTCAGGTTGAAGAAAACCATCCGTGATCATCAGGCTCAACGTCACAAAATGTCTTGCGGAAGCAGCTCGATTCTGTACATCTTCGGAGCAGACCCCAATCTCCAGCCGGAACAGTCAAGTGATGAAGAAGATGTCTGTGTCTCCGAGGCCGACGACTCCGACCCCTAAGAAGAGACAGCTCAGCTCAACGGTCCGTGAGTACCGAAACCCCTTTCCGGAAAACCAAACTGAAGGCCCCGGTAACACCATCGCCCTCCGGCTCGGGTCGACACCGGCAACATGTTTCAAATGCCTCGCCCTCAGGCCCGGCTATGAAACCTAAACATAAGCCTTCTGACTCGAGCTCGAGTCAACCCCTTGCCGGCGCAACGAAGCAACAAGTCAATGACTCTTCCTCGACACCAAAAGTAGCCTCGGTGCCGAAGCCCTTGGTGTCGAAGCATAGTGAGGACAAACATTCGGAACTGAAGAAATCTTCGGTGCCGAAAAATACTTTGGACTCCAAAAAATCGTCGGAGTCGAAAAAAAGCTTTGGAGCCGCAAAAACCTAAAGAGTCTAAGACCCAATGGAAAGCCTCACAGACTCCATCCAAAGAAGGTTCGGACCCAAAATCTCCATCAAAATCTTCGGCACTGAACAAAGACATTTTACCCAAGCAACCTACACCTGAATTTCCGGATCCTTATTGATCCAAACACGGGCAAACTAGTCATCAAGCCTCCAAAAGTGAGGAAACTGGACACGCCAGAGGAACCTGCAATACCTCTGGAAAAACAGGACATGGGCACTAACACTTCCCCACCTCCTTCTCCTCTCTCCTCTCCAGTTAATCCACATCTGTTGATTTCTCCACCACACTCCCCACAACCTATAGTTTCACCTCAAACATCGGATACTGATGATGACACTGGTGGGGATATAGATCCACAGGGGGATAATGATGACTCGCATACCATCCCACACGACGTAGACCCTTGGGGTGACTACAATACAGATCCCGACCCACATAATGATCTGGATCTCTATCCATCTAAGCTGTCACCACCAGATGACAACACTGGGTTTGCGCAACTAATCAACAGGGCTGCTCAATACTTACACTCCAACCCCTCAGATGAAGATATTTTGCTAGAAACCTTCGTACCCTCGCAAAAGTCAACATGCACCCTGCCAATGTTAAAAGACTTGCTAAAACATGCCCCATAAGTTTATAAGGACCCAGTCAGAGCCAGGGTTCTCAACCCCAGGGTGGATAAACCAGCTCCCAATGACCCAATATATATATTAAAGGTCAGATTTCCTTGGATTCCCTGGTAGTAACTAATGCACGCAAGAGGGCACACTCACAGGGTACAGGCGACCCCCCCCCCCACCTGATAAGGAATCTAAATTAATCGACGCATCCGGAAAACGTATTGCGTCGCAGGATGCAAACCATTGGCGGATCGCAAAGGCCCAAGCTTTATTGGCCAGGTACAACAGGGCTCACTACGACGAACTTCAAAAGCTCATGGAACACCTTCCTGACCAATACAAAAAAAAAGCCAACAACCTTATCCAAGAGGGCAAATTGATTACAAACACCTCAATAAAATGTGCGTTCTATGTGTCCGATACCGCATCGCACGCAATTAACACTAGCATGTTGTTGCACAGGCATGCTTGGCTCCGGGTTTCCGGATTTAAGCAGGAGGTTCAAACGGCTATTTTAAATCAACCGTTTGATCAGGTACATCTTTTCGGACCCGCAGTTGACACATCCCTAGAAAAGATGAAAAAGGATACCGAGACTGCTAAGTTTATGGGGGCCTTACAGTTCCCTTCCGCTAGAGGCTCCTTTCGCCGCTCCTTCTATAGAGCTGGCTCCAAAACCATGGGTTCTGAACATCCCTCTTCTTCCTACAAAAACCCCACTCAAACATCCTCCAAAGGATACTTTTGTGGAGGCTACAGAGGCAACAATAATAAGGGAAGAGGTCGTGGCAACAGTATCCGCACCTCCCCTACCACTAAACAGTGACTTCACTGCACTTCCCCCCGATCATCCCACTCCTGTGCGGGGACGTCTCTTACAGTTCCTATCTGTCTGGAATTCCATCACAGCAGGCAAGTGGGTAAGACAATTTATCCAGTATGGTTAGTGTCTGGAACTCACTTCTACCCACTCCCCAAACATTCTTCCTGGACAGCATCCCATGTCTTTGGAAAAACTAACACTTCTCAAACAAGAGGTTCTCTCTCTATTAACAAAACATGCAATAAAACCAGTCCCCGTACCTCATCAAGGTACAGGGGTTTATTCCCTCTATTTCCTAATTCCAAAGAAGAATGTCTCTCTCTCAGGCCCATACTAGACCTCAGACAGCTAAACCTCTACATTCAGTCAGACCCCTTCCATATGGTCACTCTCGGACAGGTGCTGTCACTACTTCAACAGGGCGACTTTCTCTCCACCCTGAATCTAAAGGACGCCTACTTCTATATTCCCATTCACCCCGCTCACACGAAAGATCTCAGGTTTGTGGTAGATGGCCAACACTACCAATTCAAAGTCCTCCTGTTCGGGGTGACTACAGCACCCAGAGTCTTCACCAAGTGCCTTGCAGTAGTTGCAGCCTAGTTAAGGAGACAGCACATTCATGTCTTCCCTTATCTGGACGACTGGCTTATAAAAGCCAAATCATACAGCAGGTGTGTGCAATACACACACAAGACAATTCAACTGTTTCACAGCTTGAGATTCACAGTAAACCTCACCAAATCCCATCTCCAACCGTCCAGCATACAACAATACCTAAGGGCTACAATAGACACTTCAAAAGCTCTAGCATATCCCAATCCAGTCAGGATAAGCGCCAAACAGACTCTAATCCAAAAATTCCAGCCTCAACACTCACTACCAGCTCGAGGGTTCATGCAGCTAATCGGGATGATGGCCTTTTGCATTCTTCTCGTCCCTTATGCAAGACTCCAGATGCCTCCCTTACAAGAATGTTTGGCACGTCAGTGGAACCAAGCTTAAGGTCAGCCGACATATCTGGTGTTGCTGGATGACTGCACCCATCGCTCTCTGCAGTGGTGGAATACACAAAACCTTTCCAAAGGGCGGCCGTTTCTCGACCCGGTTCCACAGACAGTGCTAACCGGCTGGGGAGCTCATCTTCAAACCCATACCATTCAGGGCATACGGACCCCCCCAACAAAGACAATTCCACATAAACTACCTGGAATTGTTAGCAATCATCGTAGCGTTCAAATCTTTTCAACTCCACCTTGTAGGCAAAACTTTCCTGGTCCATACAGACAACATGACAGCAATGTACTACATACAAAAAAAGGGGGAACACACTCTCTGCAGCTTTCACACCTAGCTCAAACCATATGGAGATGGGCCATTCCGCAAAAAATATATCTCCTTGTAGAACACCTCCCAGGGGTACACAATCAGATCACAGATCTGCTCAGTTGTCAAACTCAGCAGATCCACGAATGGGAACTTCATCCTCAAGTTCTGCTTCCATTCTTTCAGATGTGGGGCCACCCAGAAATAGATATGTTCGCTACACACCAAAACGCAAAATGCCCAATCTTGCGTCAAGGTATTCACACCCATTATCCAAAGGCAATGCGATATGGATGAACTGGTCTGGCAAATTTGCTTAAGCTTTTCTGCCTCTCCCACTCATTCCGTTAGTGGTTCAGAAACTCAAACAGCATTCCCTCACAATGATCCTGGTTGCTCCAACATGGGCCCGTCAACCATGGTTCTCAACCCTATTGGAACTATCAACAGTTCCTCATCAAAAGCTACAACTCTTACCAACGCTTCTCACTCAGAACCATGGAGAGATAAGACATCCAGATCCCAATCAACTCAACCTTGTGAACTGGCACATGAGGACCTAAAGTTTGGCTACCTCAATCTCTCGCCAGACTGTATGAACGTCATCAAAGAAGCTAGACGTCCTACAACCAAGGCATGCTATGCAGCAAAATGGAAACAATTTGTCATTTTTTGTACAAACAACAAAATAAATCCACTAGATACTTCTATTCAGAACATTATCCTATTCAGAACATTATCTGCTACCTCTTACATCTACAACAATGTAACCTAGCATATACATCTATTAGGCTACATCTAGCTGCCATAGCAGCCTATCTCCAAAACGGACAACACGTGTCTTTGTTTTGAGTGCCTGCTATCAAAGCCTTTATGGAAGGACTTAGATGAATAATTCCACCCAGAGTTCCACCCTCTCCAGTGTGGAACCTAAATGTGGTCCTTACCAGACTTATGGGTCCCCCTTTTGAACCTCTCCACAAATGTGAACTACAATTCCTCACTTGGAAAGTGGCTTTTCTAGTCACTATCACATCTCTCAGAAGAGTTAGTGAACTCCAGGCATTAACCATACAAGTACCATTTTTCAAATCCATCATAACAAAGTGGTTCTTAGGACTAACCCTAAACTTTTACCGAAGTCGTATCTGCCTTCTATCTCAACCAGTCGGTTGAACTCCCAGTGTTTTTCCCTCAACCAGACTCAGTGGCAGAACAAGCTCTTCACACGTTAGACGTTAAAAGAGCAATACTTTACTACATTGAAAGGACAAAATCCTTTAGAAAGACCAAACAACTCTTTGTGGCTTTCTCCCCACCCCATAAAGGCAATCCAATCTCAAAAACAAGAATTGCAAGGTGGATTGTTAAATGCATCCAAATATGCTATGTCAAAGCCAAACACACATTAACTATTCCCCCTAGAGCTTATTCCACACGCAAACTAGGGGCTTCTATGGCATTCTTAGGAAAAATTCCCCTAGAGGACATCTGCAAAGCAGCAACTTCGGTGACACCCCACACCTTCACCAAACACTATTGTGTAGATATGCGGGCAAAACAACAAGCTATTGTTTGCCAAGCTGTATTAAGAACACTTTTTCAGACCACTGCAACAGGTAGCCACCGTTAAGGAGGTAAGTGCTGTATAGTCTATGCAAAAGTATATGATCTGCAGCTCATATGCCTCGAACGGAAAATGCTACTTACCAGTATGCATCTATTCTTGGCATGTAGAGCTGCAGATTCGTATACGCCCACCCACCTCCCCGGATACCTCTATCCGTTACAGTACTATCTTACTTAGATACATTACACATGGACATCTCTTTCTATTTCTTACTACTCCATCGGCACCCTTTGTGGCAAAAACAATCTAAGGATGGAGTCGCTGCCCATACGCACTATTGTTTTAGGGAGGAGTCACCTACCTAGTGACTACAAAGACTTCATCCAAGACAAAAACAAAGTGCAAACATCCGAGCCCAACACCAGATGGCGATCTATGCAAAAGTATACAAATCTGCAGCTCTACATTCCAAGAACAGATGCATACTGGTAAGTAGCATTTTCCTTTTGCACTTTGCAAAAACACAGTTCAGCATTGCACCACAGGGCAAAGGTGGGCAAACAGTGTCTTGCATGAGTTTAACACATCCTTCTTTACAAATTGGAAAAACCTCTCCCGCAAGTAAACTAGTTAATTCTTCTGGGCATAAACCCCAAAACAAGTAAAGCAACAGTGAATATGGTAGCACATCCTATTCTATAACAATTCTCCTGTACTTTTTTCTTTTTATCCTCAGTTGTGTACCTAATTTCTCTGCCACCCACTGATGCTGCCATACAATTTTGGTGTACAATAGCTATGCAGGTAGTATCTCAAGGGAATAGAACATCTTCAAAGCATACACTCAGCTCACAGTTTCAAATAAAGGAGAGCATATTTAAAGGGGACGCGGACGCTACTCCTTATCTATATATGATGGACAGAATATACCATAAAGGACAGAAAAGTGAATAAAGTATGATTGAATAACCAGTGCAATTTTGAATAGCAAGTTAGTGGCACCAGGAAAGAAGTGCTTCTATTATTTTTAAGTTAGGCTTCTCCTTTTATGTTGCTCAGTATTATGGAAGTGCGACTTAGCTACAGTTTTGAAGAGGGAGCGAGAGCTACATGCTTTGAGGTTATTGTGGAGACAGTTTCTGAGGTGGAGAACTTGAAGGGTGATATATTGGACTTTGGATGTGGCTTAGTAGTTTACTGGAAGTGAAGATGAAGTTGCCTGTAGCTCTGTAACAAGTGGGCATTCTTTTCTGGTAAGTTGGTGCAGTCCATCTATAGTCTCGAACATAAAGGTGGGGTTTGGTTTTCTGTGTTGACCTAGGAGGAGAGAGAAGGGCACTGCCATATGCACAAGGATATGGCCCTCCTGCTCCCCTCCCCAAGTTTATGCTCGGTCAGGCTGCCAAGAGACCAGCACAAAAATGTGCTCTGTAGTGTAACAATGTGTGTGTGATGTCTAGCATTGGTTTGATACTAGAAGGCTCTGTGCTGTCCAAAATACTAGGATCTGGTGAATTTAAAAACGTTTCCCACACTGCAAGTATGATGTACACTGAAGCACACATGTAATGTGAGAAATGTTAGGAGAAATTTAAAAACAAATCTTGTTGATGGTGCATGCCTCGAGGAGGCATTTTGTGGTGAAAATTCATGTCTACCATTAGATAGGGCTTTTCATCTCAAACCATGGGTAGCAGTGTGGGATCACCCAGGTATCATCCATGGGACTGCCCCTTTTTTCCACAGTATTTCTTTATTAAGTTTTAACATTTTACATGAATAAATCCTCTTACAAAATTACCTGCGTATGTACATTGTGTGTCAGTGCTAATTAGATATTGGATTGTAGCATGCACACAAATGTGCCTATGTCTTTTGTTTAAGTTCTTATGCCTTCCACTATTGGAATCTGATTACACATGCATAATTACATGTGGACAGCAATAGATCAGTGCATCAATGGGAAGCAGTTGGTTTACCCCCTGTCAACATATAGATATAACTAATATCAAGAAAAACATCAATGACAAATATACCCCAATAATAAATTAATGTCTATCCTGTAGATGTACGGAGAAAGAGATCCACATCTTAATAACCTGCGATAGTCCGCCTGACCCCTGGCAAAAATCAGTGTTTTTACCCATGGGACGGACTCAGAACAGCACAAAATGCTGTTTGTGTTACATTTAGGGCTACGTTCCAGCTCAAAAAAAGTTTTATGCTTAAAATTATAGACCTCACTAATACTTTTTTTCCCGTTTATGCATGTCAAATTTATAACTTTGCACTGATGCAAAGTGTTGATACATCAGTCCTAAAGATTCTTATTTGTGCAGGGAGGTGTGTGTAGAACCTATTGCCAACAGTGTTAAGTGGTAAAATTAAGTGCTTGTGGCAAAATTGATCATTTGCAAGGGCATGCTGCAGTAGGCCAGCCAAAGGGCTATTACAATAGCTGATTTCACCTGTCACCTGTAGGTTATTAGTTCATTCACTGAGTGGATGAGAAGGAGGGGTGGATTTAATGGAAAGTAAGTACTTGATATCTCATGGTTTCTTTCACAGGTACATTTCCATTCTTGAAGCATAGGTTCTTATTTTAGATTTTAATACTCCATCGTCCTCCCCCGGTCTTTCTCTCATAGTTTGTTTTATCAAGTTGTGTTAAATTGCTTAGTACCAAACGTTCTATGATCGTTCACTGTTGAAATAAATGTAAACATAACGAAGGGCATTGTGTTACATGCAAATAAAATTGGTGCTAGATCAACACTCTAAATAAGGCACATATTTGAAACGCGAATGTACATCTTACCACAGATGCTAAGTTGGCAATTTTTCATACAGGCCTATATCTACATTGTGATTTTTAATGGTTTTGCAGACCATTTTATTCATAATCTGTAAAATATTGCTGGCATATGTTTGCGATTTGGTCTAAAGTGTTGGCTTTTATTTCCAGAACCCAAGACGTGACATTCAGTAGCAAATCCGCGAACATGTTGAATCATGTCGATGAAGAACCAGCAGAAAAAGAAGTTCTAATTAGTAATAACAAGCACCAGAAAGAACCCTCTCTCCTGAAGGTGCTGCTGTCTACATTTGGACCCTTCTTCCTGATTGGTTCTTTCTATAAATTGTTTCAAGACCTACTTTCATTTGTTAATCCTCAATTACTAAGGTAAATTATGCTGTGTTATTCTAATGCATTTAAGCTATGTTACTGTATAGAGACAGTGGATATAGAAATGCAGATTTAAAGTTACCAAAAGGATGATCTGCACTTTCTTGTCTTTTGCACAACCATTTACCATTAGATGTGTTTTCTCAAAGTTACATTAACTATGAGCTATCAACTTCGGCAGTTTCCACTTGACCGTGTATCAATAAAGATCAGTAATTTCAGACCATTAAATTCCCTAACAATAAAGTATATTATTTACAGAATGTAGAAACAGCTAATTTATCTATATAACAATCAGGTTGTTATTATCTCTTTACATTTTCTTGTTATTTACGTGCACTTCATTATAAAATGCATTTTACATCACTACCATTGCAATAGATTATTATACTGCTAAGGCCCGGGGCAAGTGCTAGGTATGAGGCTACTGATTGCGCGAAAGCTACGGCTATATTTTCTAATGAGGTAATATTTTTGGAAGTAATACTTAGGCCATACCGTTTCTGTCAGGTGATATTTAGGTTGCAACATTCAGTTACCATACCATGGGGGGAAGGAAATAAAGAATAGGTTGGTGGATGAAATCATTAAAAAAAATTGTACACAGGTCATACACAGTAGTGGTAACCTGTTGCTCTGATCTGCTCAAGATAAAGGGTCCAGAAGAGCTTCAGTAGGAAGAACACGTATTATGGAGAGTGGAATTTCAGCTGTGTTTTCTCTGTTACATGTTGAAAGATCAACAAGATTTGGCCAAAAGTAACTAGTGAGAAGCTCATTGACAAGCAAGAAGTGGAAAAGAGTGCATTTCACTGCCCTTTGTCCAGACAGTGATTGAGATGCAGAAAACTGTCTGAACGGTCTACATTTATTGTCTAGATAAGGAACCCTGTGATTAAACAAAGATAAAAATAATGTCTTACAAAAAATACTACATTATTATTAGAGACGCAATGAGACCTATTGGCTTTTCCAATGTTTTTAGCTATGCAGTACAGCATCGATCTGATCAGCACGCCTAAAATAAAATAAAAAGGTGCAATGATGTGGCTGCCACTTCATTTTGTAGGCATGTTCATACTTTTAACACAGATACATGTGTCAACAGAATGACACAGGCTTTTATTTTATTTTTACTTACAAATCCGAGATAGATCGTCAAATAAAAAAACTAGTACAAAAGCATTTTTTTTAAAAGGTAACATGAAAATACTTTTTATAAAAAATACAATAAAAACTTATGAGAAAGTTGAAGGAAAGTGCCCCTTTTTGGCATGGTCATCCCCACTTTTTGACCTGTATTTGATGCAATTTTGACAGGTTCCTGCTATCCAGGTTCCCACTGCCCGAACTCTTTCCCTAAAACTGTACAGTTGTTCCCTCAATGAGAAAAACCTTTTGCACCTGTATGTCCCTAGTAAATAGTACCCCTGCAGGGAAACTAAAGAGGGTCCCTAAGGGCTGCAGCATGTATTGTGACCCCCTAAGAGAACCCTTAGCACCCTCATGCAAACTGCCTTTGCAGGCTGCCTGACATGGTGCACAGAAAAGTTAAGACTCAACATGGCACACGTCTTCTGTGTGCCGTGCCTGCAGACACTGCGTGTAATATACAGCCCTAAGGCATGGTGCATTATATTACTTGTGATGACCTATCTGTATGAGCAGATAATACTATGTAATGTCCATGTTGATTCTTCAACATTGCCAGTGAACGGGGAAGCCATCTTGAGTATATGTACTGGGCACTGGTGATTACGAGTTCACTAACTACATGATGGCTTCACTGAAACTAAAGATGTTTGGTATCAAACATCTCGTAATAATAAGCCCACACTGATTACAGTGCTGGATTTATTAATACATGCACCTTGAGGGCACTTTAGAGGTGTCCCCTGAAAAACTACCGACTACTAGTGTACTGGCTGACTGGTCCTGAACGGCCTGTCCCCACAGATGAGTTTCCGACCCCATAAAGGTGAGAGCTCACGATCTCTGAGGTCAGAAACAATACCTGCTCTGGGCGGAGGTGTTGTCCTCCAGAACGGGATGGCTAAGTAATCAGCATGTCAAGGCATAAGGATTCAAAGGCCTCTACTGTCTTTGATATTGCAACCCCGGCTTTCTCAGTCAGGGGAAATGCCAACCGCCTACCCATTGCCCATCCGGCACCAGGACAGGTGGGAAGGTTTGCTAGTCAGGAGGCGTGTTCCTTATCAGACTAGTACCAGCCGCTAAGGTGGGCTACATGATGTGAACATGAAAATGAGAATTACACCATCTTGGTTTTTGGTGGAATTAGGCTCACTGGGTCAGGGATATGCTCACTCCCCACAGGAAGTGGTCATATGGAAGGTGTAGTCAACCTAAAGGTAAGTAGCACATGATTCCAGGACTTGAGATTTTGAAGGATCCAGAAGAACAGGACAAAGAAGAGCCGCAAGAGACTGAGAACTGAAGACTGCTGTGGACTTTTTTGGTGACAAACCTTGCCTGCACCAGTCTTGACAATAGGGACCGATTGACTTGTCCTGCAGCTGAGCAACTACTAAGAACTCCATATAGACTGGCAGCCAGTTGTAAATTGCCAGCAATCTTCCTTGGAGTCTAGAAGCTACTCCCCTGCAGTCTGCAGGCACCGCAGAAGCAGAGACCGGTTTACCGTGTTGCTGCTCTCCGGCCATCCTGACGCAGCCCCTGGGGACAAAATACCTGTGCTCCTAAAGGTCAATTCTGTCCCCCCACCTTGTGTGTGGACAACAGGACTGACTGGAGCTGTATAGCACCAATAAGCGGGGTACTGGGCATTTTGCAGCAACCAAGGCTCGCTTAAGGCCAGTCAGGACTCTAACAGAACCGAGACCCAACAGCTATCGAGGGAAGCCAGTACCGCAGAGTCCCACTTCCAGGGTGGCCCAACTGTTGTGATTTTGCATTCTCAACCGGTGATACCGACAACCACGAGGGACTTTGACACACAGAGCCCAGCTGCCCCATCTACCCTGCACCCAAGGGCCCCAGCCTGGTTACCCATGAACCAACTGTGCTCCCTTGCTCCCAGGAACCTTGTGACAGAAGCCCCCATTGGGAGGTCCCAGACTTGTCCCCAAGCCCCCCTCTGCAGCTTGTTTCTTTCTTTCTTCCTTCCTCCAGCGTAGTGCACAAAACACCCAACCCAACAAGCACCTCTGCACTTGGACGCCACAGCGCAGGTTACGAGTAACTGCTGGTGGTACTTTAGACCTTGCCCCACTATGACTCTAAGTCCTGAAGGAGACCCCCAGAAACCGACTGTAGATAACTGCATGCGAAGTATGCCTTTTCTCCTATAATAAAGCATTGCTGCATAAAGAAGCATTAAAGTGAACTGTTTACTTATCTGTGAAATTCAATATATATATTTATTAGAGTTTTATATAGCGCAAACTAGACCCGAGACATCGGGTATCAGAGCGCTTTACATGAGCACATTCATTTTTGGTAGGCACAGGGAGATTAAGGGATTTGCCCAGAGTTGCAGGATGTTGAGCGTCGGTGCCCCAGCTTCCAGGTCAACCGCTCTAGCTGTAAGGCTGCGTCCTCTCCCCTAAAATTAAAAAAATGACTTACTTGATAATGAAGTTCTTTGTATCAAAATTTATATAAAGATATGACTTATTTTTCTAAATTAGTGTCATATTTATTCTGGGGTGTGTGTCTCATGTATTGCCTCTGTGAGTACAACAAATGCTTAGCACTACCCTCTGATAAGCCTAAACCTCTTGCCCACACTACCACAAAAAGGATCATTTAATGGTTTAATGTTTGCCCCAGGAAACCAATAAGGGTTGCCTGGACTCTTTACACAGTGTACCTCATTCTGGTCCAAGAGGAAGCAGAGCCGATATGCAACTAAGCGCTTCACTCTGTTACATCTCACGGGGGTCCTATCTAGCAATATTGAGGGTTATTTTCAGACTATGTCCAGGTACAATTGAGTTTTGTGACCTGATGTGTGACTGATTACTATATCACTGATAATTAACTATTTAATCCAGCCACTGAGTAGTGAAGGTTTATAATATTAGATCCTGAAGAATTGCCATTTGATCGTGTGTGTACAGACAGAGGCAAGAAACATGCTCACCACATTATATAACCAATCGACACACCTTGCTCATTAAAGATCATTGTATCCCAATTGAACATCACATTTCTACTAAGGGCAGTAAGCTTTTTAATAAAATATTCTGATATCTATTTTCATCCACCTCTAACCACCACACTACATACACAAGACAACCCACACTTCACCATATGGCATTTAAAAGATCTCCAGCAAAGAGCCGCCCAGTAGATGCCCATCGGGAATTGCAGCGCCGGCCCAACAAGGAGCATACCCAAATGATGAAGCAGGACACCTTTCGGTGTGTGTGAGGGCCCTTGCTCCTATTGGAGATTTTTCCTTTAACTTGGAACATCTTGAGAACCATTTTTTCCTCACTTCATTCCCCTGGTTTGTGAGGAACTGCACACCCTTGGTTTTCATCCGCTATATAAAGATCCAGCTTCCTACACAAGTTGTGAGAGTTGGGTGAAGCTATACACCAGAAGGAAGGGTGAAGCAACATGGCAGGTGAGGGGAAACAACATGAATGAGAGAACATGGACAAATGGATGAAAAAGTGTAAAATATAGCACCGGGTAGAAAACACATGGGCGGGAAAGAGCAACATTGAACGTGAGAAACACACAAGATAGACTCTCGTGGAGTGATAAACAAAAAGAGTTCCCTAAATGCAAGCAGAAGAAGCATGGAAGCCAGCCAATCAAAGAGATGCGAAAGAGGCTATGTTGCATGGAAGGATCAATTATAAAATAGACAGACTGAAACAATGAAAACCATCCAATAGAAAGTTAGCAAGTAAGAGTGATAATAAAACCAACTAATGACACGCAGTTGGTCGGTTGCAAGCTTTTTCATGTTCTTGGTAAGCCCACAATATGACTTTCGCAACAATACAGCATACAGTTTCTGGGAGGCTTGGCTAAAACTGAATATTAATACCACATTCTGGATAAAAATGTTATAAAATAACTTTTGTGATGAGCTTAAAAAGTGCAGTTTGTTAAAGGACATGGTAGTTTTTAACATGTCAAGCCTGTGCAGCTGAGCTGGAATCAAAGAAGACTAAACCCACATGCAAAAGAGGTTCTAGCTGCATAGGAAAGTTACTTTTGAAGCTGTCTTGCAAATCAAAGCTACTTTAACGAGGTCCGTTTGGACGCTTTGTGAGCTCTAAAAGTCTTCAAAGAAGATGCTGTTCTTGGCCGACGTTTTCGGTTCTGGCATATTTTAATTTTTGTACTGTTAATTTTTAGATTTTTTCTTATTCATAATAATAATAATAATCCATATTTATAAAGTGCCAACAATCACCCGTAAGGGTCTCTAGGCGCTGGGGGCCGTCGGGAAGATTAAGCAAACTATTGCCCAGAGTCACATGGTGCTGGGCTAATCTGCCGCCGGCGATCGAACCGTGATTCCCAGATTCGAGAGTCAGTCTCCCTGGCCGTAGCGCCACACCTCTTCCAAAATACAAAGACAAGTTTTCTCATCAGAAACATAGTATGAGGCAAACACCAGTGATCACAGAGCTGTTGGTTGTTAAAATTGTCCCCGAGTGACAAAGGATCCCTTTCACACACAGTCTTTCGACCAAGTGAATAAACATATTTGAAGATTGTTAAAAAGTTATGGTCCAGTACTTGCACATTTATGACTTTGTTATTTGACGGGTGCAGACTGCAACCTGCTAAGTGCACCTATTTGAGGGAAGCAAAATAATGGGCCAAATTCAATCCAGGAGAAGCTAAAATATGAATTCCTGCACGCCTTACTTCTAAACTTGTCATTGTCCTTTACAGTATTGGCAGAGAATCCGGGGAACACTATTCTGCTCCCTGGTTTTACAACTTTACCTCACCCGCCACCACAAATCAAAAATGATGTTTTCGCTAATTGGTAAAATATTTGCTGTCCTCTTCAAATTGAAAAGCTTTGCCCTATGCTTCACATCTCATCGCACAGATATACAAAAGCTTAATTGTGTCACTCTCTTGGCAATACTCTCTGACCTAAAAGCATTTACGTCTATATCCTCAAAAAGACCACACCTAAAGTCTTTAATTCTACGTTCATTTTATACTGCTTGCGGGTATACTTTGGTCTAAAGTGTAGCCTTTTCAATTAAAGCACCTACCTCAATACTTAATGAGATATCAAGCAAGGTGGCTTGTTAACTCCATCCCTTCTCTTATCATACATAAATGCTCTTTACTCCAAGGTACATATGGACTTGCAGGATGTAATCCTGTTACAAGCAGACAATTCAGTTATTCCACCAAGAACTGCAAAAGCACTCAAAGTACAATTGGTGGCTGTTAACACCTATTATAAACAAAACATTCTCAGAATAAATTTGAAAAATTCACAGCCATGACATTAAGAAGATGGCATCGAAGAAGGGTCTCCCATAATTTCACCTTGGATGAGTAGTCTTTGCTTGAGGTCATCTCATATTTTTGTCTTGGTGTTGATATCTGAGAACACACAATGTAAAGCATCAAATGGAAATCCGTTTTAAAATGTATGAGGCAACATGATGACAAAATCTGTGGCCAAGTCAACAGCACTTTTCATGCAAAACTAGGAGGTGAAGTTTCATTTGGAACAGAAACTCTGCTTAAGTAATCTAGTAAGTCATTTGGCAGTATTATAAAGAATGAAATCAAAGAAGCTATTACTGTTTCTAAATGGTTTCCAAATAGCATTCCTAGAATGTGACATCAGACACAAATATTTAGTCAATCTGTTGTTTTGTTGCTGAGCCAGTAATATGGTATCCCAGAGAGTGCCTATTTTGAAGGATAGGTTAAGTGTAAGAATGTACTGATTACTAAGAATAGAGATCCTTTCTAAGATGGTCAACAATCAATGGATAGAGCTCTACCAGTGACGACCCTGTCTTAATACCATACACTGTCACAAGTCCACAAGAAAGGAATTTGTTTGGCCGTAAACTTTGGGATAAATGTCCGAAAGCAAAGTGTTATATGTACTGTACAGTATTGGGTTAAGACGTTGAGGATCTGAGAATAAGGTGTGACAAGATTTAATAATGATCTAGCAGGCTTCTTATTTTACCAAGCTCACTTTTTAGCTCTATCCGTACATTACCGCTCCTCTAACGTTATGCACTCTAGTTTTTTGGAGGCTACACCCTTCAATCATGGCGTCCTGCAAAAAAGATGCCAGTGCCAAAGGCAAACCTGCTTGCTCTTGTCCATGCCTAGCTCCAGAACCTTTGGTTCTCTCACCTCAGGATGCCCTTCTGTGTCCAAATCTTACTCGCTTTTAGGAACTGCTCCCTGTCTGTCATGTAGACACACATTTGACCTCAAGTCACATAATCCATTACAGGAGTCATTTGGTGAGCTTTCACCTAAGAGGAATCACCCTAATTGCTTGCCCCGGAATGTCAGTTTGCTTCCCAAGCACATGCTTTACTAGATTTCAGATCCCCAAACAACCTGATGTTTTGTTTCTCATGGAAGCATGGCTTAGTGAATCCTCAAGACATTGCAAATGCAGTTCCTAAGGGCTTTTCCTTAGTTCACCAAGACAGCCCACTCCACACAGGTGGTTGTTTAGTATTGGTCCACCGCTCTCATTTCGTCTGCATAATTCTTTTATTGAATACACATGGGTAGATTTTCATGTTAAAAATGAATCCCCACTTGTTCTTTTCAGGAGCTCATTAATAGCACCTACCAAGTTACTTGGGTAATTTTACTAAATTCTTAGCCTGCATGGTCACCCCATTTACTTTTTAGCTAGTTACGAGATTCTAACATCCTCATTGACAACTCTTCTGATCTGCCAACTCTTCTGATCCACATTCTGCAGCCCTCTTAGATGTTATATATTCTCGCAATCTAGTCCAGATAGTGTACAGCCAAGCATACCTTTGGAAACGCTGATAAGGAGGAATTAGAACACTTACTGTGAAGCTGCACTAAACAAGTAGGACTCAAAATCTATTCTGCATAAAGGATATTTTTGTACTGGATAGGATGTGGTAATGGCCATTCTGCTCCTGAACAGGTAGGGTGTCTCTAAGGTGGAGCCCCTGAGGCTGATCTACTTCTTGCACAATTTCAATCTTCATCATCAAAATGCTCATCTACAAAGCTGGACTTTGAACCCAACCTCAACTGCCTCTGCTTAAAAGTCCCCAACCGGCCTCTCTTTTTAGGTCTCGCTGAGGCAGCTCATGTGCTGCTGTGCGAGATATTTAGTGTATGGGTTTTCAAAGAGCTGCCACAGGCTTTTGGTGGCCTAAAGCTTGCGTGCACGTGAGCGTGCACGCTCGCAGCCACCATCTGCCTTTCTGTCATGGCTCATTAAGCCTTCCAGCGCGTGAATTGTGCTCCTCCACCCCCTTGCTGTCTGCTCTCACTATCCCCCTCCCTTCTTCACCCTCCCTCCTCCCCCTCCCTCCTCGTTAGCTTGTTATTCTTAACTTCGGAAGCATCTGATGTGAATTCTTCAAGGAGCACTTCACTTCCAACTAAGCCAATGCCGCCTCAGACAGTAGACATTTTCTGGTGCTTGTTGTTTTCGTTTCTGATACTTGTTTTTCTAGTGCCTCAGTTTTTAAGAACCAAGACAGTTGGGGGAGTAAGCAAGTTGGCGGAAACATTTGGGAAGCCCACCTAAGAGTCGCCCCTTGCGGCCTGCACTCCAAGTACAATTTGGACCACGAAAGCCATGCACACCTCCGATATATCAGCACACTCGGAGACCCAGTCTGCTAGAAAAGCACAAAATTTAAGTTATTTCCTTTCGTGTAATTACAAAAAACTTCATGGAAAGTGCACGGAAAACAGAGCAAGCACTTTAGTGCAATATTGGAAGTAAAATGTGTCCTCACGTTGGAAGGCTCATCTCGCCCACTCAAAAAAATGCAAAACCACAAGTGAGATGATCAAAAAACAAAGGCGTTCTGTTTGTTCGCGTTCTTCCCATAGAACGAATAATAGCAACATTTCACGTAAAAGCATAACGCGAAATACCGTGAATTACCAAGATTATGCCACCATAGTGAGCATTTTGCTCATGCCTAGTTAATATCGCCAGGACACCTCGGAACTACCCCTACACGCACTACACTCCTCAGCCCCTACCTCCCAAACCCCAGGTATATGTTTAATTAGTTGCAACTGCCTCCTCCATACTTTCATGCCGCCAGGCCTGCACACCTCCCCTCTCCCCCCAGTAGCTTGCAAGTCTCCCCCCCCCCCCCGCCCTCAGCAGCCACACGTCCTCTGATCTCCCCACCCCTCACAACCTTTGTATATGTTTTATTAGGTACAAATTACCCTGTCGTAAATGCTGTACATACCCTCACCCACACAGCCCGCCCATCAGCCTGCACACCACCGCCGATCTTCCCACCCCCATCGACCCCTTGCATATGTTTTATTCGGTACAACTGCCCGCCCTACTGCCTTGTACCCACCTTCATCCCCCCCCTACTACTCTCAGAAGCATTCACACATCTTCTGAGAAACGCATCACAGCTTCCAAGTCCCAGGCACCGCAACTGGGTTTTAATGAAACCAAAGTACAGCTTAAAAAGACAGGCGTTGGCCCTCAAAGCACACCCCCACAGGCCAGAACAGGCCCACGACTGAACTGATCTTCTTGTATACTATGTCCTCCTTTCTCTCTTTTATTGTCTTTCTCTCCCCATTTCGTCCACTCTTATTTTCCTAGCAAGACAGTGGAAAGGGGGACAGCCAAACATATATACCACTTACCTGTATACTTGACAGTTTGGGCTGTTACCCTGTAATGGTAAAGCGATGTTAACTGTATGTATACAATTTCTTTAATAAAATACTTTGAAATAAAAAAAAAAGACATTTCACCTTTCTAATCATCCCGGCTTTTTAACTCTCGCGACGGGGCCCGTCCCGGGGGCTCTGAACAGCCTAATGTGGATTATCAGCAATAAGTTGGCACCGGAGCAGGAAAGGGGCCAGCTGCCGGCAGCGGCGCACTGCAGATCGACTCTTACATAATGAAAGGCTTTTAAAAAATGAATCCCGCCATTTCCTTCAGAAATAGAACAGTGCACACGTGTACGACAGACAGCAGAGGCCCAGACACCTGAAGACGGGTCGCATCACTGCCTGGGGGTGAGAAACAGGTGTCCCTCGCCCCCAGGGCTGGAGGCACGCCGGGGTACGAGGGTGGGGCTTCAGCCCCCCTCCTCCTGTTGCTGAGAGGAGGGGGGCCCCGACAGGGCCTCGCATCGAAGGCTAAGATGCCATGGATCGATCTTCAGGAGATGGCTGAGGCTTATAGCGCCAAACAGGGCCACCGGGCGCTTGAGTAACAACACAAAACAAGCATTGGCATAGCCAATAGGCCTCGCCTTTGGGACCTTATAAGTATTTTTAGTTATGCAGCACAAAATCCCTGGTGCAACAACATCAACTGTTGCATGGCTAAACACATATACGGTCCCAAAGGCGAGACCTATTGGCTATGCTAATGCTTGTTTGCCATGGCATAAGCAGTCCAACTTTTTTCTCTTCAGACTTTTGTATTGTTGCAGGCAGGGGAAGATTCAAGTTGTACAAACTACAGACCTAGCAGCACAAAGCACCTCCTACACTTAGTACAAGACATAAATGGAGTGCTTCCCGTGACAACATCGAAATAAACACATGAGAATAGCTTTGTGGCCTGTCCTTTTTCAGCTCCGTGCTAATTGCTTTGTTTTTTATCTTAGTGTTCAGGTCTTAAGTATCAATTTCTGCTCTGTTTTTCTCAACTGATGCCACGTATGCTTCTTAATCCAATGACAGAAGAAATAGTGTTCCAGGAAAGTAACTCTTCATTTTAGGTCGTGCATAGGTCTCATCTACAGAAAATGTTTGCTGTCTATTGTCAAAAGACCTTATATCAATAACCTACAATATACTTTGGTTCAACTCGTTCCTTAGCATTGGTTGGCTTTCTTGTACATCTCCTTTGCTTTCTTTGTATTTCCTTCTGCTTCTTTTGTTTGTACATTCTCTGGAGCATAGTTTCCACACCATAGTTTTGATTTGATGATGTGTATTTCCACTGCTTAAGTTCGGGAACTATAATTTTCTTTGCTTTCCGCACTCCAATTGAAGTGCATGCATTTTCTTTTTCTCTCCCCTGTCTGTACTGTTCCTACTGTTCTGCTTTAACAGTGCATTGTAAATAGTTTTTGGTACCCATTGCTCACTTGCACAGCAGTGTTTGTTGTCACAAGAGATTTCCATTTTGCTTGTTTAATTGGTACTAATGCAGTCATCTGAGCTTCTTCTAGCTTTCTAATTTCAGCTCAATGTGCAGTTTAGTATCTTATTTTTCTGTACAAAACACCTGTTTTTGCCTCTTACACTGTACACTGCAGTGATGAGGTTTGACCGCCATCGCCTTCAGTATCCTTTCTTTTAACTAAGCTTGGCTTGTGCTTTTGTCAGCTCAATTTAATATTAGGAGCTGAGATTACCAGGCCCATGCAGCATACTTGGGTATTTCTGTAGTGGTTTACTTCACAAGTGCAGTAAATTTCACTTCTTGCTATGAATACTTAGCGAAGTTCAATGTTCCCGGTGACTTTAAGCTGCCTCACTTGCCCTAAAAGAATTGAATGTGATCGTAAATGTGTTTAAAAAAGCTAGCACACCCTAAATGTTTTTTATTTAATTATTATTGGGATGGCCTTAGGACGTGGCACACTTGCTGCAACGCACTGCCAAAGACAAAAAGCAAGACCTATTGGCTTTTTCAATGCTTGTTTTACTGTGGCTGGGACACCATTTTCATTCTTATTGGAAGGAATTTCATAGGATGCCGAGTCTTTTCTTTAACTGATGTGACAAGCTCAATCTGCCGAAGTGGATGTGTAACAAGTAAACATTCCACTCCGTCCCTCCCATTGTTGCTGCCTTCATTCTACAAATAGGGTGTTTTGTCTCACACCTCAATACATTGGAACAACATCTTGTTGTTTAAATGTCGCACACACGCCTTGTTTTTAGGTCGAGCCTAAGGGCAGCATGCATGCGCTGCTCACTCTGCAAGGCATGCTGTACTGGAGCATGCTATTGAAGCCCCACCTACTCTCCGCCCATAGTTGTCATTGGCTTATGTCATTGCCCTTCGTAGATTCTGGCTTCTGATTCATACATAGGCTTGTTAGTCCCTCCTTAGTATCTCCTTGTCTTCACTTGTAACCTCCCATGAGGACGGGCCCCTTTATGTCTGTTGTTACTCGGTACGCTTTATAAGTTGGTGAGCACTATTTTCTTTAATGCTCTTCCCCTATTCCACCCATTGCATCGGAGCATCCACCCGCTTTGTTTTAAATTGTGACATATTTCTATTCAAATTGCAGTGCGGTCCGCTTTAGAGCGCCCGTGCTTATTTAATTATTTAATATACGGCGCGGTCCGCATTCAATTTAGCGGCAGTGCCTATTTAATTATTTCATTTAAGCCGCCGTGCTACAAAGTTCTTGAAAATACTTTTTTTTTTTTTTTAAATAAACTTTAGGTGAAAGCACCATACGCGCTTTGACTATAATGGTGGCCACGCCCCTTTATTTAGACACTGCTCACGGTAGCCTGAAGATGCGAGCAGCGTCTAAAACAAGGGGTGTGGCCACCATTATAGTGGTCTTGCATTTGCGAGAGTTTGAACTCCTGGCATTAAAAACAACAATGCCTTTTATATATGTTTTCCTTTTAGAAACACATAAATAAAAGGCATTGCCATTTTCAATGCCAATAGCTTAAACGCTCGCAAATGCGAGACCTATTGCATTGAAAATACTTGTTATTGTGTACAACTTAGTAATGTACAACGTTCTGCAATTTAATTATTCAGCGGCTTCATGCACTGCTGTTGCTGACTGCTAAATGCCAGGTTCAACTCTCCTAAAGTGGGCGGGGCTGCTGTGCAGCCATATTCCACAACGAATATACCTCCTTACAAAACATGCGATTTTATTGCGTGCCTTTACAACGCGGTCGTTACAGCAGTAGGGGGCACGCTGGACTTAAGAATAATATTATTATGTATTATTCCTACTCCAGTTTGGGCAACAGCAGGGATGGTGTTGGATTTCAAATCCAATACCAGTGCGCACCCTGCCGCAAGTCATTGTAATGACTTGCGATGTAATGGTATTGCGTACTAACAACGCGGTCGTTGTAACGACACATTGTAATGACATTGCGTTGTGGAGACAGCGTTGTAGACGCTGTTTCCCATCTACAACACCAGACCGGAGAGCGAGCTCCAAGGCAAGCAGGTAAGGAGGCCCATAAAAGCACAGGGAAATCCTGTGGTGAATGTATAAATAGCTGAGAGAGGCACTTTCACTTTGCTGTGGCTGGAGAACTCTCTTTGCAAATAGTTACATTTCTTCTGCACGGATCCTGCTGCTTTAATGATACTATCTTCGTTAACCCGTTCCCTGCACATGACGGAATCACTCCGTCATAAGCCACGGGCGCCGTGTGCTCATGACAGAGTGGTTCCGTCACGGTGTGGCCGTTGGCGGCCGCTCCGCCCACGCGGCACTGATTCCCCGCCTGTGCGGGCGATCAATGCAAGTGGGCGGAGTCATGACGGAACCACGCCGTCATGAGCACAGCTCGCCCATGACGGCGTGGTTCCGTCATGAGCATGGCAGCGCCGTGCTCACCCCGCACCCCCCCAGCGCCGCGGCGGAATTCGTGCCGCGGCGAAGGGGTTAAAGGATGGCTTTATTTTATTAAAGGCAGAGAGCTGGCAGCCTATCTGCAGTGCTTTATAGGCTGTGAGGGCAGGCTCTGCTTACATGCCTACAGAAGTGTCTGAGGCTGAAGAACTAAGCCGCTCGCCTGCAGGCCCCTCCCGGGCATTCTCATCAGGCACTGGAAAACAGCTTTCATTCTCTGAGCAGTGTTTATAACAGTGCTTTAGTTTGTGTACAGCACCTTCTTCCAAAGGCCCGCAGTGTCGCAGTGCTAAGGATATAGTAAAAAGACTGCTAATTACGATTACAGCCCAGGTTATATCAATGTCATAAGGATAAACGGATTCAAACTTGTGACTTGCAGACTTCATAAGAATAACAAGCACTTGCACATAACTCACTGCGTTATCTTTGCATCCCTGCACTTCTAGACACGCATGTAATGCCAAGCAAAGGACTGCCCATACTGGCCCAGTGCTCTTGGGGTGCTTCCTTCCACTGTACAATGCAGCACTTGGCCTGTGTCCAGGAGACATCACAAACTGATCCTTTTGGTTGGTCACCTGTGGCCATCTGTTGCCTCTTCGACCACACCCCTTCCCTCCCGTCATTGCTGCCCTCCTTTCTGCGTCGCTGCTTGATGATGAGTTGAACAAGGGCTGCTTTTTTCAATGGAAACCAATGCTTCTATTGCTAATAGCTTGTAAGAAAAACACATAGGTAAAACACATTGTAATTTACAGCGCCAAAAGTTCAAAATCTCCCAAATGCAAGACCTATTGCATTGCAAATGCTTGTTTTATTTTGGTTCAGGTTTCCTTTACATAAAATAGTTTTTACTTCATAGTTCCATCAAGGTTCCTTGCATTATCATCATAGATTGCTTATGCAAAAGAGTTTGCATTTATCAAGTGTCTTCATACCATAATATGCAAATACAATCACAAAATATGATCTTGCACAGCACTGTCCTACCTATGACCCCTAGAAATCACTGCCCATAGATCCGTCGCACATAGATGTGAACTAGGTGTATTGAGCAGTGAATTTGAGTCACGGAATGGGGTGAAAACGTTTTATTCTCCAAATATGCACCCATTTAGAGTGTTATCTTCACCGACGACCTATGTATTTTTGTGTATTAAGTGATTTTTAATGAGTATGGTATGAACTGCTTCTCCTGCAGTGACAAACCATTGCATTGTTAGGTTTCAAAAAGTAAAGTAATTTTCTTTCATTTCTCTTTTTTAATGCAGTGTACTTATAGGATTTATAAAAAATGAGAACGCCCCTTCCTGGTGGGGTTTTTTGATTGCATCTCTGATGTTTCTGTGTGCTGTACTCCAGTCCCTGATCCTTCATCAACAATTCCAATATGCCCTTGTTACTGGAATGAGACTAAGGACAGCTATCACTGGCATTATTTATCGAAAGGTAAGCCGGGAAAGATTTAAATGGTACTGGATTGCTGGGCATTTGTTGACAATGATCTATCTATCTATCTATCTGTCTATCTGTCTGTCTATCTGTCTGTCTGTCTGTCTGTCATAGGAATGTCACTTTTTGAACCTTTAATACGTTCTTGGTGCACATGAAGGAAATCGTGCACCTAATTTTCCTTTTGTGGTCTGTCGAAAATCTTTTAAGCTTGAAATAAAGCAAAACAAAAATAGTGGTCAAATGAGGTAAAAAAAATGTGTAGATATCTTTACAGTTCTTTGGACGAAGTCTATAAATAGAAAATAAAAAAAATAAAGAATTTAATGCATTCTCCCAAGGGCCAGTGTTGTTTTGAGGGCCCATATAGGTTCTGTGGACGTGAGCATTCTGATTGTAATCATGCACCTGAAAATGTTAGTCATGGTGCCCTTTAGTTGTTGTGGTGGGTCTTACCTAATGTGAGACACTGAAGCCTATGCCCTGAATACAGTTGTGGAAAATAAGGAAGTCTTTGTGGCACCTCATAAATTCCAGAGGGATGTGGAAGGGACGCAGAAGAGCAGAAAATACCCCACAAATTAAATTAAAGCTCCCATTTATGTCATAGGGTACTCGTTAATGACTGGCACTAATTAAATCATATATAACATCTCCAACTACATCTCAAATGGCATCATTGCATGAAAAAGTATAATATTTGATGCACAGCGTATGCACCAAGTCAAGCACAAGAAAATAATAAAGCCCACAACGTATACCTCTAGGAAAGGCAAAATGATGTAATACTCTCTACAAATACCATAGAGTGAAGGATTAGGATTAATGCATGAACTAATGAATGAATGAGTATAACATTTATAGAGCACTCTGCCACTCCCAAAGGAGCATCTTGGCGCTAGGGTTGTAACTGATTGAAATTCAGGAAAGATAGAAAGAAATAAAAAACAGTCATCAAATAAGGGAGTAGCAGAGTGTGTCCGGGCCCTGGGAAAGGCAGGTCTTCTGTGAAACGCAAATGGGTCGGAAGTAAATTCGAGGCCTTGGATCCTAACACTGAGAAGCATTTACTACCTCTGGTTTTTAGTCTGAAAGAAAGGGGCTTAAGAAGATTGGCATGTGAAGGTCTGAGAGTTAATGTAGGGGTATAGTGCAGCAATGTAGCAGTAAGGTATTTGGGTCCAGTAGCTTAGAGTGATCTGAGCACCAGTAGGAGGATCTTTAAAAGGATCCTTGTATGTACTGGTAGCCAGTGTAGAGTTTTAAAGACGGTGGAGGCAGAGCTTCATCTGGAGATTTTTAACACAAGTCTGGTGGCTGCATGTTGTACCATCTGCAATTTATGCAAAATGTATTTCGAGGTTCCGGCGTAAAGACTATTACAGTAGTCAAGCCGAGAGATAATGAGGACAAATGCAACCGATTTCCTGGCAGCTAAAGGACAAAGGCAAAACACTTTCTATAAGATTTAATAAGGTTGAAGCACATGCCTGTCACTGCCATGGTTTGTGTACGGAAGGAAAGAGTAGTGTCAAATTTAACTCCCAGGTTTCGAGCAACTTCTACTGTGGCAGGAGGTGGAGGCACAGAGTTAGGCCACCATTGGACTGGTGAAAAAAAATTGTACTTTCTGAATAAAAGAATCTTTGTTTTATCAGTGATGCATTTTAGATAGTTTTGAAAATTAAGTTCTCTGCCTAAGGAACCTTTATCAAGTGAAAGGATCAACTGCGTGTCATCGGCATACAATGTAGTGGCAATTCCAAAAGAGGTTATCAGAAAAATTTGATGGCTCATGTAAATTTTGTAATTTATAGGGCTAAGAGATGATCCCTGGGGAACTCCAGATGTTAATAGTTTTCTGTTGAAGTGCATGGTCCCAAAGTGACTACTTGTCTACAACCATTTTTAAAAGGTTTTATCCACGCCAAAGCTTTGTGGGAAATGCCATAATCCTTGATTAATCGAAGAAGTATGACATGTGCGATGGCATCAAACGCAGCGGATAGAGCGAGTAGAATCAACACTAGTCAATCAATCAGGTTTCTTGTAAAGCGCGACATGTGAAATGGTATTGAATGCAGTGGATAGAGGGAGTAAGATCAACACCAGTCAATCAATCCGGTTTCTTGAAAAGTCTGACTACTCACCTGATAGGGTCTCAAGGCGCTGAGTGTGGGGGGAGGGTGGATCTGCTGTTCCATCTTAGAGTCTGGTCTTGAGGTCCTTGCTGAATTGTGGCAGTGACGTTGATTGCCTGAGATGAAGAGGCAGGGAGTTCCAGGTCTTCACAGCGTGGTAGGAGAAGTATCTTCCTCCAGGTGTGATCTCGCAGATCAATGGGATTGTGGCCAAGGCCAGCGTGGTGGAGCAGAGATGTCTGGATGGTGTGTAGAAGGAGAGGCGGTGGTTGAGGTATGCAGGTCCGGCATTGTGGAGGGCTTTGCAGGCATGCGTGAGGAGCTTGAAGGTAATTCTTTTGTTGATAGGTAGCCAGTGAAGGTCTTTCAGGTAGCCAATGATGTGGCTGTAGTGGGGGATGTTCAGGATGAGTCTGGCGGAGGCGTTCTGGATGTTCTGCAGTTTCTTTAGAAGTTTTTAGGTGTTGTCGGTGTAGAGTGCTTTGCCGTAGTCTAGATTGCTGCTGACGAGCACATGAGTCACTGTTTTCCCGGACTTAGTGGGGATCCACCTGAAGATCTTCTGAAGCAGCTGGAGCATGTGGAAGCAGGAAGACGAGATGGAATGTTCTTTCCCACATCTATTGTCTGTTTTATAGTAACAAAGCTGACACGTGGCATGTTTAGGACAGATACCGGATTGCTGCGGGTGTAGAAAATTGAAATATTCCAGGAAGAAAGTTAATTGGCAGTGAGATAGGGCTTAGATTGGACAATTGGCAGGGTCTACTAAAGATTTTTTTTTGTAAAGGTTTCAGAGCTGCTTGCTTCCAATCAGAGGAGACCTCAGCCATTGACAAAGAGGTGTTTAAGAGATTAGTTATAAAGGATTCACAATGTCAACTACTTTATGAATGGATGATTAGGGGTCAGGGATCAAATCGGGAGCCCCATTTGCTGGAGAGGGTGACCTGTCATGACTGTGAGAGTGTAATCTCCTGAAAGGTTGCTAAGTCTCTGATCCTTCCCTTTGAAGGCATATCTGGTGAAGCCCTGACTGAAGATGGCATTGTGGTTGAAAACCCCCTTTGAGTGGCCCGTATTTTCACATAAAAAAAAAGAGGAAATCTGATCACACAGGATTTGAGATGGAGGGATGTCTCTGACTAAAGGCTTTGGTTGTTACAAAGATTTCGAGATTTTAAAAATAGAGTTTGAATCAAATTGTGCTTTTTCGATCTGTGTGGTGAAATCTAATTTCTTTGCTACCTCAATCTGGACATGATATGTTTTTTGCACAGTTTTAAAATGAGCCAGGCCCTTAGAATTATAAACTTCCCACCATTTACATTCAGCCTGTTTACAGATCAGCTGTTGCTCTGCTACCATTGGAGATAACCAGGGTGCTAAGGGAGAATTTCTGCAATTCCTATCAGATACAACGGGGGCTAAGTAAGTTCCTTTGTACCTAATCCAATTATTAAAAGAGAAGAGGTCTTCAACTAAATTCCCCATAGGAGTAGGAGCAGAGGAAGTAAGACGTTGGCTTAAACACAGGTCACTCATCGGCTGGCCATGTTTATGACACAAGTACCAGTGCGTGGTTTTGGTGGGCAGGGGGAAATTGTCTGGACTGATGGGAATATTAAAGAGGATCAAACAATGGTCGAACCAGAGCTGTGGGATGGGAGCTCCAACTGCCAGATTAGGGTGGTTAGAGCAAATGCCATCCAAGGTGTGACCTTCGGTATGCATCAAAGATCTGACTAATTGATTCAGACCAATGATGTTTAAGGTTTTGATGAAATTGTAATCGTCCGAATTGCTGCTGGTTTTAAAGTGATAGTTAAAGTTACCAAGAATGGTGAAAATAGCAAAACGCAGTAGAAGAGATGTCAATGCTTCTCCCAGGGATGCTAGAAAGGTAGATCCTGGGGCTGGTGGGCCGATATATTAGACCACCTGCGAAGGACTGAGAGGGGCTGATCTTAAACCAAAAGCCTAGGCTTTTGGCACTTTTCAAAAATTCTAAATGGAAAGTGTCTCATAGAAATATATCACGGAAGATGATAGCAAGACCAAACTCATGCATATCTTACCTAACTTGTCTTGGTATGGTATAGCCTCTAGGGACCACGGAGACTATGTCTGGGTTACACCATTGTTTAAGCCATGATTCCGTAATAAACAAAAGATCTAACTGTAGTTCCTCTATTTAATCATATACCTTCTGTGTATGTTTACTAAGAGAGCGGGCATTAATGAGCCCACCTGATAGTGACTTGTTTTGGGAGCTGTGTGCCTGGTTGCTATCACAGGACGGCTCTGTTAAGAGACCAAACTCGCCTTTGCACATTATGCAAACTAGGTGGTCCTCAATTGAGGATGGATCCCACACATGGCCACAATAAGAGACTGAAAGTTGACAAGATTTTAGATATTCTAAGGAGAGTAAATTACCTGGAGTGTCACGGGCAGGGGCACTGGCGCTCGCCGTAGACCCGAGCGCACGCAGACGTGCTTGCCTTTGGCTCCCTGGCGGCATGCCCATTGCGCGCAGCCGCTTTGCGGCTATTCGGCCAAACACATTTACTGGCTCAGAGCTCTAACAGGCTCTGCCCACCTAACAGCTGATTGGACAGAACTCCAAACTATCAACTCGCGTCTTACCACTTCTGTTTCTTCAATGTGGCGGCAACCGGCACTTAAAAAGTAAGAAGGTGCTTGTAAGTCAAAGTATTTAGATGTTTAAAAAAGGTCTAACATACAATATTAGTCACAGATTCCCTGAATTCAAAAGATCCAAGAGGATGCTCAATGTACATATAATAACTGCATTTGTAGTATGATGGATAGTCTTCTATTCATTTAAAACAAAAGAAAAGAACCTAAATGTAATAAATGATGTGCCCTACTTTATAATGAAAAAACAAAACTAATTTTGCCCTCCTGCAAAGAACCACATGCTTAAGCAATTGATAGTATTTTATTACCCAAATCTGGTGTCTAACGTTTTGGCATTAAATATATTCTTGTTCCGTGGATATATTAATATTGTTATCAACTATGAGCCTGTTTGATATAGCTCATTAAGACAGTGGAACAAAAACTGCAAATTCTCATGTATCTCTCTCATTACATTAATTTCCAACATCAGCCTGGTGAGTCTCTATTTTGGAGAAATACTAAACTGTGCAAAAGCCATAGCCCAGAAAATCAAGTTATTTTTGTGGGAAAGCATATACCAAACCCAGGATGGAATCCTCTTATCTGGTGGAAAAAAACATAACTTCATAAAATATCAGTAATTATAAGAATATTTACTTAATAGTTTAAAAATAAAGGCATATGCTCTTTAAAAAGGTAGTGGTACTCTGTTTTCTATCTCTGACATGACTCATAAAGGAAGACAGTGCAACAGTCTTGAAGGGACAACTATAACAAGCATTTACAATGCAATGGTCTCGGCATTGGTAAAGTTAGAGCTATTGGCATTGCTCATGACATTATTTTTGTTTATGTTTTTGTTTTTAAAACATTTAAAGAAACGGCATTGTCATGAGCAATGCCAATAGCTCTAACTTTAACAATGCCGAGACCGTTGCATTGTAAATTCTTGTTTCGCGGGGGAGTTTAAGGCACTACACAGTATTGGTCAGTTGCCCTTAGGCAACGCTTTGACTGGTATACACCGCCTAGGCGCTTACGTGGTGCCCAATTTCAGACTTGTCTGTTGGGGGCAGCAAGAGCTTTGTGGCCATTACCGCTAAATTGTGGAATTCCCTCTCTTTTGAAATTAACATTTCCCAGACACTTCTACAGTTCAGAAAAGCATTAAAGACGTCGCTCTTCTAAAACCCAGATCATTTGGAACTTATCCTGCCTCGCTGATCGCCCGCATGCAGCACAGCGCCAAGACACATTCGGGTATACAAGCGCTATAAAAAACTTTATAACATAACATCGCTGACATGGATGACCTGAAGGGATTTTACATTCATTTTACATTCATTCGACCTGTGCGTCTGTTAAAGTTAATAAGGAATAAAAACACCGTCCGGAATGGGCCCGTTTTGAATTCCTGCCACTTTTGAAACCTGCCTGAAACTACCCTCCTTAAAGCCGCGAGCCTACTGATGGAAAGCTGTGGTCGGTACCGTTCTTAAGTGACCTGAAGCCCTTTCATGTGTACTGCAAGCAACCAACGCCAGTCACTTCAATAAGCCACGAGGAGGGCAGCCCCGGACCTGCCCACAGCGCCTCAGGCCTGGAACGCGAAGAGGGAGTTCCCGTAAACAGAAGCGCCGTGATGGGGAAGTGAGACTAGGAATACGCAAATAATGAGTGAGCTCAGCAGAAGATTACTGCGAAAGGTTACGTTTATTTTTGTCCTTCTTATTTGTAGGCAGGCAAGCGTTTCACAAATTCCAGAGTATGAAAGTGCAGGCAGTACTTACACGAAACAGGCGCCGTGTGAGGTCGGCGTCTGCCTCGGTTCAGAAACAGTTTTTGCCTAAAATAGCTAAAATAGTTCTGCCCCGGCCCCATACCAGGGGGGTACTGCAGGCTGGCCATGTCGTAGCGGTGGTACTGCTGCTGGTAGGCCATTGAGTCGCCCTGCATGGGGGCATAAGCGGCATTGTGTGCCCAGGTGTAGGGCTCCATGCGCGGGCTGCCCCCGGGCCCGTGGCCCATCATGGCCCCGGAGGACAGCGCGTACTTGGCCGAGTCCTTCTTGAGGGCAGCCTTGCTCTTGCGCCGGGGCTTGTACTTGTAGTCCGGGTAATCCTTCATGTGCGTGGCCCGCAGGCGCTTGGCTTCGTCTATAAAGGGCCTCTTCTGGTGGCAAGGGCGAGTGAGGTCCTGGCGAAGGTGCAGAGACCCGGAGGAAGTGCGGAAGCGAACGAGGGGTTGGAAGCGGGCGAGGTGAGGGCCAGGAACACCACAGCCTTTCTCCGAGGCAAAACAGAAATGCCTCGGAGAAAGGCAGCGTCGTTTTCGGATTCGGGGGCGTGTTTTGCTGTTATCTCCTCCTTGAGACTTCTTGCAAAAAACACGCCCCCGATCCGAAAAGGACGGGGCCTAATCGGAATGACTGACCTCTTATGCAATGGCTGGCCAGCATTCAAGAGGCCAGCCAATGGAGAACAGGGGAGAAGAGGGGCGGGTTCAAGCCCCTCTTCTCCAAGTCATTAAATCTCAGAGCTAGACTGCGCAAGTGCAGCCTTCGCAGCCGAGACCTAAAAAGAGATACAGAAAAGAGTAGAGGGTATAGTCCAATGAACCTGAAACCAATGAATAGCATAGGTGAGAAAGGTGTCTCACTGGCAACTCAGACTTTGAGGAAGGCACAGAATCGGAAAGGCAAGATTCCCCCAACCCCAGAGGATGCCGGGAAAGGAAACAAAGGCACACAAAAAGGAAGGATTAAGGTGAGGTTGTACAGTTTCTATTGCAAGAAAGATACATATAGAATAGACACTGGGCAGAAAAAATGTGAATGGGCAATTTTTCACTAAGAGGAGAAATCATTAAGTTGGGATGCCCAACGTGAAATAAATAAGAAAAGAAGTTTGAAAGAAAGAGTCATCAGAACCATCTTCACCAGTCCTCTATCTAATATCACATACAATCATAGCCATACCTCACCTTTACATAAAAAATATATAGATTTAACTCCAAATGTTAAGTGACCAATTGTTCCATGGTGCTTGTCAAAAAAAGGCCAACATATTACACGAGGCAAAGAAATAAGGCTCCTGTAATCTTAGAATTTAAATATTTGAATCTACCACAAATATGTAAGCAGATGCTGATAGTGGCTAAGAGATAAATTGCGAGCAGGTGTCACTCAGCACAGACAAACTAGTTTCATTAATAGTGCACAAGGAAAAATAAGGCACTATTACTACAAATACAGTATTTGATGTTAATCAAACCATAGAGTTACTGGCATTCTTGCGTAAGCCACTCTTGGCATCGGAATGATCTCTACTCACACTGAATGCTAGAAGGGCTCAAGTGCCCTATGTTGATTGGACACAGATCAATACTACAATCATTATCTCGCAAGGGATACAATGTCAGAAAAACAGGTTTCAAAACAAAATCCTAATGAATCATTCAAGCCATACCCACAATTTTACTATTACAAAAAACAATTATTTTTTTAGGACGAGCCTGAGCCAGCGCGCAAGCACTGCTTTGGCGATCTGTTGCAGGTAGAGTATGGTGGAGGAGCCCCAACCATATTTTTCATTGGCTTTTGACTTTGTCCTTCGTAAATGCTGATGTTTGATTCCTTAATAGGCTTGTTAGTCCCTCCTTAGTACGGCCATGTCGTCATTTGTATCCTCCCGTGGCTACTGGCCCCTTTATTCGGTTGTTACACTGTACTTGTACTTTATTTCTCCTACATTAGGCTCGACGGCATGCTTCGCTTACATTCAGCACACCATGCCCGCCTTCTTTTTCGAAGCAGGGACAATGACGGCTTTTTGTTTGCAATGCCATAGGTCTCGCCTTTAATTGCGAAACCTATGGCATTGCTCATTTTTATTTGTTTAAACGTCTTTTGCGCAGAATGGAAAGGAACGTGAAGGCAGGAAGCTCCGAGCGAGGTGCTCCTTCTCTCCGCTCCTCAATGTGCTGGGGAAGCCTCAACATGGCACCATGGTGTCATTGGTGGGGCACTACAAGGGTTTGGAAAGGTGTGCAGAGAGGACAGAGCATCGTCTTCTGGCACAGCTTCCCAAATGGCAGAGCAAAGCTTGACACAGAGCTTTAGGCAGGAATCTGTGGTGTGGAAACAAAAACCTCTCCGAAATGAGAGCTGTTCTGGAAGCCGGTGGGTACCCTGTTCACACGGCACAGCCAGTCTCTGAGCAAAGGAGCCCCCCACTTCCATTGCATGTAGACTTCTGCCCCGTTCGCATTTCAAGATTTTATTTTTAATGCCCTTGGTATGTCAAAATTAAAATTCACCTGTGACACCCCAGCCCCAACCCACACACTTTCACCCCACCCGACATAATCAGAATGGAGACATATTCTGCCAGAAATCATTTATATAACCTTGGAGGTCCTCAGAAGTTGACAACATTTTTTTACAGAACGATCGTCAATGTCATTTCAATTGTGAATATAGAGGAAAACATTAACAGAGATGTAATCATTTTTATTTAATCAATAAATGGGTGTAATAGTTTTTATTTGAACATACATAAATAAATGACCTCCGCTCTATGAGATATGATAGGAGTGTGCTGGGTTGTCGTAGTATGCTTAAACAAACAACTAGTGATGCGTTTTCATGCAGGGCACTTTGCTCGGATTGTTACCACCTGTCTCGACATTTGATGGTCAGTTCCTACTTTTTGGGGAGAAAGTTATCATTCTTGTCAATTACATTTGATTTTTTTTAAAAAGAGTGCGCTGCATGTACCTTAACCTACAGCAGAAATTTCATTACATCAGCAAATTTTTTTGTGTGTTCTGTCTTTGGTAGCTCATTTATATTTCTCGCGTGCCCCAAATGCCCCCGTATTTAGTCTGTAAGCACTATTTACTTTGAGTTTCTCTTACTGCAAGCCGAACATGCACTGCTTCAGCTGAAACCGCTTGTGTTTTTTTTAGCATCACAGCCACCCCCATAAACCTGGCGCCTGCTTTCAATCACTTTAACCCGGCATTATCTTGTGTCTGTTTCACCCCCACCCCAAGTAAAATGGATTTAGAAATGATTAGCTAATTAAGTCATGTGAATTGCAGGTAGCACATAATCCTGTGCTAATGGGCTGAAGCTGATAACAGCACATCTGTGTTATATGTCTTCTGTACTGCATCCACCTGACGGGTTGTTTTCAAAAGCCTGTTTTATTAACACCACCACCACCAATACCACCACCACCAATACCAACACCACCAATACAACCACCACCACCACCAATATCAACAGTACCACCATAACCAAACTCACCACCCCCACCAATGCCACCACCGCCAATACCACCACCTCCACCACCACCAATACCACCACCACAATACCACCACCACAATACCACCACCAATACCAACACCACCACTAATACCACCACCACCACAATACCACCACCACAATACCACCACCAATACAAACACCACCAATACCACCACCACCCACCTATACCACCACCAATACCAACAACACCAATACCAATTACACCACCAATACCAACATCACCAATACCACCACCACCACCAATACCACCACTATCAATACCACCACCAATACCACCACAAATAACACCACCACCACCACCAACACCACCACCACCAATACCACAACCACCAATAATACCACCAATACCACCACCACCACCGCCATCACCAATACCACCACCAATACCACCACCATCACCAATATCACCACCACCATTACTACCAATACCACCAATACCACCACCAATACCACCACTACCACCACCAATACCATCACTACCACTACCACCACCACCAATACCACTACCACCAATACCACCACCAATAACAATACCACCACCAATACCACCACTAATACCACCACCAATACAACCGCCAATACCACCACCACCAATACCATCACCAATGCCACCACTGCCAATACCACCAATACCACCACCAATGCCACCACCACTACAAATACCACCACCAAAACCACCACCTCCAATACCACCACCTCCAATACCACCACCTTAAATACCCCCACCAACACCAATAGCACTAATAGCAATACCACTACCACCAATACCACCACAGACACCAATACCACCACCAATACCAGCAATACCAATACAAATACCACCACCACCAATACCAACACAACAACCACCAATTCCACCACCACCAATACCATCACCAATACCACCAATACCAGTACCACCACCAACAATACCACCAATGGCCACTACCACCAATACTACCACCACCAATCCCATGACCACCAATACCACTAATACCAATGCCTCCGCCACCAATACCTCCACCACCAATACCACCACCAATACCACCACCACCACCCACCACCACCACAACACCAATACCAATACCACCACCTCCAATACCACCACCAATAGCACTAATAGCAATACCACTACCACCAATACCACCACAGACACCAACACCACCACCACTAGTACCAATACCACCAACAATACCAGCAATACCAATACCACTAACACCAATACCAATTCCACCACCACCAATACCAACACCACAACCACGAATTCCACCACCACCACCAATAGCATCACCAATACCACCACCACCAATACTACCACCAATACCAGTACAGCCACCAACAATACCACCACCAATAACAATACCACCACCAATACCACCACCACTAATACCACCACCAATACAACCACCAATACCACCACCACCAATACCATCACCAATGCCACCACTGCCAATACCACCAATGCCACCACCACTACAAATACCACCACCAAAACCACCACCTCCAATACCACCACCTCCAATACCACCACCCTCAATACCCCCACCACCACCAATAGCACTAATAGCAATACCACTACCACCAATACCACCACAGACACCAATACCACCACCAATACCAGCAATACCAATACCAATACCACCACCACCAATACCAACACCACAACCACCAATTCCACCACCACCAATACCATCACCAATACCACCAATACCAGTACCACCACCAACAATACCACCAATGGCCACTACCACCAATACTACCACCACCAATCCCATGACCACCAATACCACTAATACCAATGCCTCCGCCACCAATACCTCCACCACCAATACCACTGCCAATACCACCAATACCACCACCAATGCCACCACCACTACAAATACCACCACCAAAACCACCACCTCCAATACCACCACCTCCAATACCACCACCTTAAATACCCCCACCAACACCAATAGCACTAATAGCAATACCACTACCACCAATACCACCACAGACACCAATACCACCACCAATACCAGCAATACCAATACCACCACCACCAATACCAACACCACAACCACCAATTCCACCACCACCAATACCATCACCAATACCACCAATACCAGTACCACCACCAACAATACCACCAATGGCCACTACCACCAATACTACCACCACCAATCCCATGACCACCAATACCACTAATACCAATGCCTCCGCCACCAATACCTCCACCACCAATACCACCACCAATACCACCACCACCACCCACCACCACCACAACACCAATACCAATACCACCACCTCCAATACCACCACCAATAGCACTAATAGCAATACCACTACCACCAATACCACCACAGACACCAACACCACCACCACTAGTACCAATACCACCAACAATACCAGCAATACCAATACCACTAACACCAATACCAATTCCACCACCACCAATACCAACACCACAACCACGAATTCCACCACCACCACCAATAGCATCACCAATACCACCACCACCAATACTACCACCAATACCAGTACAGCCACCAACAATACCACCACCAATAACAATACCACCACCAATACCACCACCACTAATACCACCACCAATACAACCACCAATACCACCACCACCAATACCATCACCAATGCCACCACTGCCAATACCACCACCACCAATGCCACCACCACTACAAATACCACCACCAAAACCACCACCTCCAATACCACCACCTCCAATACCACCACCCTCAATACCCCCACCACCACCAATAGCACTAATAGCAATACCACTACCACCAATACCACCACAGACACCAACACCACCAATACCACCACCAATCCCAGCAATACCAATACCAATACCACCACCACCAATACCAACACCACAACCACCAATTCCACCACCACCAATACCATCACCAATACCACCAATACCAGTACCACCACCAACAATGCCACCAATGCCACTACCACCAATACTACCACCACCAATCCCACCACCACCAATACCACTAATACCAATGCCTCCGCCACCAATACCTCCACCACCAATACCACCACCACCACCCACCACCACCACAACACCAATACCAATACCACCGCCACCAATACCACTAAAACCAGCAATACCATTACCACCACCACCGATACCAAAACCACCCACACCCCCAATACCACCACCTCCAATACCACCACCACCACCAATAGCACTAATAGCAATACCACTACCACCAATACCACCACAGACACCAACACCACCACCACTAGTACCAATACCACCAACAATACCAGCAATACCAATACCACCAACACCAATACCACCACCACCAATGCCAACACCACAACCACCAATTCCACCACCACCAATACCATCACCAATACCACCAATACCAGTACCACCACCAACAATACCACCAATGGCCACTACCACCAATACTACCACCACCAATCCCATGACCACCAATACCACTAATACCAATGCCTCCACCACCAATACCGCCACCACCAATACCACCACCAATACCACCACCAATACCACCACCACCACCCACCACCACCACAACACCAATACCACCGCCACCAATACCACTAAAACCAGCAATACCATTACCACCACCACCAATACCAAAACCACCAACACCCCCAATACCACCACATCCAATACCACCACCAATAGCACTAATAGCAATACCACTACCACCAATACCACCACAGACACCACCACCACCACTAGTACCAATACCAGCAACAATACCAGCAATACCAATACCACTAACACCAATACCAATTCCACCACCACCAATACCAACACCACAACCACCAATTCCACCACCACCACCAATAGCATCACCAATACCACCACCACCACCACCACCAATACTACCACCAATACCAGTACAGCCACCAACAATACCACCACCAATACCACCACCACCACCAATACCACCACCACTAATACCACCACCAATACAACCACCAATACCACCACCACCAATACCATCACCAATGCCACCACTGCCAATACCACCACCACCAATGCCACCACCACTACAAATACCACCACCTCCAATACCACCACCTCCAACACCACCACATTCAATACCCCCACCACCACCAATAGCACTAATAGCAATACCACTACCACCAATACCACCACAGACACCAACACCACCAATACCACCACCAATCCCAGCAATACCAATACCACCACCACCAATACCAACACCACAACCACCAATTCCACCACCACCAATACCATCACCAATACCACCAATACCAGTACCACCACCAACAATGCCACCAATGCCACTACCACCAATACTACCACCACCAATCCCACCACCACCAATACCACTAATACCAATGCCTCCACCACCAATACCACCACCACCACCCACCACCACCACAACACCAATACCAATACCACCGCCACCAATACCACTAAAAGCAGCAATACCATTACCACCACCACCAATACCAAAATCACCAACACCCCCAATACCACCACCTCCAATACCACCACCACCACCAATAGCACTAATAGCAATACCACTACCACCAATACCACCACAGACACCAATACCACCACCACTAGTACCAATTCCACCACCACCAATACCAACACCACAACCACCAATTCCACCACCACCACCAATAGCATCACCAATACCACCACCACCACCAATACTACCACCAATACCAGTACAGCCACCAACAATACCACCACCAATAACAATACAACCACGAACACCACCACCAATACCGCCACCACCAATACCACCTATGCCACCACCACCAATACCACATCACAAATATCACTAATACCAATACCTCCGCCACCAATACCTCCGCCACCAATACCACCACTACCACCACCACCAATACCACCACCACTGCCACCACAATACCACCACACCACCAATACCACCAATACTACGAAAACCAGCAATACCATTACCACCACTGCCAATACCACTACCAGCAATGCCACCACCAATGTAAATGTATGTGTCTTGTAAAGCGCACTGCTGCCCTGAGGCGTCCTGGCGCCGTAGACCGCTGGGGAACCCGTCCTGGCTATCCCTGTGAGATGGTCCCTCCAGGGTATCTCCAAGGTGAAACCAGGCATCCCCGGCGAATGTGGGGGGCCGTTGTGGAGATGAGGCAAGCTAATGCCCAGAGTTGCCGAGTGTGTTCCTGCTTAGAGTAGGTACCGAGGCGAGAATTATCGAGTCCGTTTTGACCCTGGTCCACGACCCTGCCGCGTCGGGAATTGAACCCTGGTCCCTGGCCGATTCTCTGCTTACGGATCTGCCGCCTCTAACCAGTGAGCCACCACCAATACCAGTACCACCACTACCAATAACAATACCAATACTAATACCACCACCACCAATACCACCAATGCCACCACCAACAATACTATCACTACCAATACCAGTACTACCACCAACAATACCACCACCAAAACCAATACCACCACCACCAATACCAATACCACCAATGCCACCACCAACACCACCAATGCTCCCACCAACAATACTATCACTACCAATACCAACACATAAATAAAAGGCATTGTCATTTACAATGCCAATAGCTCAAACTTGCATGAATGCAAGACCTATTGCATTGCAAATGCTTGCTTTTTGAGCCAACCACTTGATGGTTCAGTATATACATCACGTGAGCCTGTGATGACTACAAGTGCAATAATATTGTTACTCTTATGAGACCTAAACCCAATAGAACCTAGCCTCATCAAAACGTTCCTGTGTTTAGGTCTCGCTTAACAGCACAGTTGGCGCCAGACATTATGTGATTAACCTAAAAAAAGGCTTTAAGAAGCCCTACCAAGAGAGTGGCTTTGGCTCCACCCACACCTTGACAGAGAGGAGTACATGTTTCGATTGGTCAGAAGATGTGTGCTCCCACAACAAGAGTACCTGCACCCCACTCAGCTGTCATCATTCCGCTTATTGAGCCAGATGCCTAAGCTTTTACTTCCTGGTGAACACACGAGACATAGTAATGCTAGTAGAGGGTCTTACATAACTTGATAAATTGCTGTGTTTTTGCTCTGGCTGCAGTACTGATTGGAGGAGTAGAGCCATTAACTTGATACTTTAGAGTGAAGTTTTTTTGTATGATAGACCTAAAGTACACTTATCTACATGGATTTTTAAGTCTGGTTTAAGAGTTCACTTGTCACTTTTCTGACGTGATGAAAGAGCTTTCAGAGTCCTACTGAGAGAGGGCTTATGCTCCACTCACATGTTGATTCCTCTGAATACAGAATTTGATTGGGCTGAGTTGATGATCTTGCAAGCCAATGTACATGGCTATAGGTCTGATCTGTTTAGTATAACATGTTATGATAAAGGCACTAGGATTGATGGGCGCAATGAAGGGGTTAAGTTTTCAAACTCCCCACTGAAAAACCTTTCCAAGAAAAACAGTAAATGTTATCCTATGGAGGAAAATAGTGTTATTGATTTTAGGGTAAGTATTCGGTAGTTGGAGTTGAGGTTCTGGGGGTAGACTCACGGGTCCCCCAGGGTCAGGGATGCACTCTTGTTACACCCTCAGCGGCACTAGGGAGACAGGGGACAGAGTGCTGAGGCCCAATGTTATCCAATGGTGGGTAGGTGACCTCCGGTTGGTGGCTGCTGACCAGCAGGCCACTTGGTTGTGGGAGCAAAGCTCCTAGACTTTAGGAAAGGGCAAATGGGGAAACAAAGTAGCACCAAAGGTGCACCCTCAGCGGCACTAGGGCGACTGGGTGCAGGGTGCTGTTTCAACGTCAGGGCACATGTTGTTTGCAATGGGGAACCTTCGGTTTGCAATGGCACTGCAGACTTGGGGACAAAGGTCTTCTGGGTGCGACCACCACTTCAAGAGGTAAGTTGGGATCTTGGGGGTTGGCTAGGCACCGTCGGTTGGACCACCCAAGGCCATGGGGCGTCGGGTGCAGGGGTGCCTTTTAGTGTAGAATATTCTTACCAGCTACTGGTCGCTGTTTGGGGGACCTTCCTTCCAGATTTAGGCTGCAGGCGTCAGTTGGAGGTTTGAGGCAGGTCAGGGGTCACCAAATCTCCGGTCAGGATCACCAGGGCGACCTCCTCGTGGTGTGTGGGATAGTAGCAGCAACTAATATTTAAAGAACCATGCAAGCACAAATCATCAGACAATGGCAGCCAACCTAATAATAACTAGATACAAAGATAAACAAGGTGATGAATGAATGGCCGAGAGATGGGTGGACGGAATAAAGTGATATATGAATGGATGCAGTAGGGTGATGGGTGGATGAATGTAAGAAGGCGATGGATGAATGGGTGCCTGGCGGATAGATGAAACAAGTGGACGAAAGGAATAAGATGGATGGATGGATGAGTGGGGATGAATGGATGGAATAAAGTGATATATGAATTGATACGATATGGTGATGGATAGATGAATGGAGCTGGCTATGAATAAATGGGTGTCTGATGGATAGATGAAATGTGATGTGTGGATGAATGGAATAAGATGGATGTGTGGGTGGGTGTTTGGGTTGGAGGAAGGAAGGGTGGGTGGATGGGGATGGATGGATGGATGGGTGGACAGGTAGATGGATGGAGGGTGGGTGGGTGGGTGGATGGGTGGGTGGATGGATGGATGGATGGATGGATGGATGGGAGAATGTGTGGATGGGTGGAAGGGTGGGTGGGTGGATGAATGAATGGTGGGTGAATGGATGGACAGGTGGGCGGGTGCGTGGGTGAGTGTATGGATGGGTGTATGGATGGGTGAATGGATGGGAGGATGGACAGATGGGTGGACAGGTGGGTGGATGAATGGATGGTGTGTGAATGGCTGGATAGGTGGGTGGATGGATGGGTGGATAGATGGATGGATGGATGGACAGGTGGGCGGATGGATGATGGATGGATGGATGGATAGATGGATGGATGAATGGAGCAAGTGTCTGTCGCACACCGTGAGCTGGGTGAATGTTCTCTTACCTTGTACTCCAGGGCTGCCTCCTCCAGGGCCTCGTGGGACCGGTGCTCCTTGGCCTCTCTGCACACCACACAGATGGCCGTTCCCTCCTTCCTACAGAAGAGCTGCAGCTTCTCGCGGTGCCGTCCGCACTCCCCCTCCACCCGCAGCTGCGCCGCCTGCTGGCAGAAGTCCTTGGCGATCTGCACAATGTTGGCCAGCTGCCGGTTGGAGCTCAGGGCACCCTTGGGTGATGCATTCCAGCACTCGGGCAGGGGAAGTTTGAGGCTACTCCTGCCCAGCATCGGGCGAGGCAGGGCCGGCAGAAGTTGTGCCCGTACTGCGTGGTGACCAGGTCTGTGTAGTAGTCCAGACAGATGGATCATCTGGTCTCTTCCATCAGGTGCTCCACGGGGTTTGCTTCAGCTATGGCCCGGCAGAGAGAGGGGGCACAAAGTGGGGCCAATGCGGGGCAGAGCGGAGCTCACAGAGGGGCAAGGAGTAGGGCAGAAAGTCGGACAGAGAGGGAGACAGGGAGAAAGAAACTAAGACTGGGGCAGAGAGCCGTGCAGGGAGATCAGAGAGCCGGGCAGCGAGCGGGGCAGGGAGTGGGGCAGAAAGCAGTAGAGAGAGCCGGGCAGGGAGCTGGACAGAGGTCACCCTAGGCAGAAGTATGGAACTGAGCAACAGCAGAGTTGGACAGAGCAGGTTGAAGAGAAGCCCTGAACGTGACGAGAGCAGGGCAGGATTGCGGGGCAGATAGCTGGACAGCGAGCCAGGCAGAGATCCGCGAAGAGAACCGGTGAGGTCATCCAGGTTTCGAGTTTCGATTTCGTTTTCTCAGAAGGCGCAAGCAGGGAGTGAAACTCACATTTACAGACCTGCGCCTATATTTCAAGTGTGTCCAAAATATGTTTAAGTAGGCGGTCTCAGTAAGGAAAGGCAGCCAAGGCACGGGGAGAAAACATATTCTGCCCAGTATCACACTATTTTGTCCCGTAAGAGCCAGGATTTCAGACACAGGCCACTGTTGCTGAAGTCTACAACCTGCCCAACTTACCTTCTGCATTAAGAGTCCACACTTCAAACAAGCGGAACTGAGAGTGATCGTGAAAACGATCGCTATAGTAAAAACTGAGTGAGTGGGGCGCGCGCGCGCCACTGCGAGACATATTTTTTCAATTATCGCTCCCGTGTCTGGGCCCGATAATTGAAACCACATGGGCTTTGGTGCGGGTAACAGACACAATTAGGCCGTGGGCGGAGCAATGCACCCGCCTTTGGCCTATTGCATGCTCTGTTAACAAAATACACGCACTCAAAGCCCAATGCCAGAAGAGCAGACAAAAAACACACGCACGAGCGTGTGCGATTCCAGGCTCCATTTCTGAACCCCGGAACAAAAGGACTCTCGCCTGCGCGAGCACTGCTGCGCAGTGCAACGCAGGTCGCGAGCCCTAAAAAGGCTGTATGCCTGATTGCTTTTATGAAAAGTTAAGATAAAGGCTGTAGACCTGACATATTAATTGTTAAAACCATATGTTAATGTCAATAGGCATTTAAGGGCGAATTATTATTTGTATTTCAGTCATCATATAAGTATTTTGTTACATGAATTGTCACAGATTACCTTTGTAGGGAATTACTTTAGTGTTGTTTACTGCCCCTGATAAACCCTAGAAAAGATTTACACTGTAATAACTCTTGCTGGAATCTCATCTGAGCTAAGTGGCAGGATTTTATAATACAAAATTATTTAATAATACATGCATCCATACGTAAATACATAAATTTCCATATAGATACATAGAGGGAATTGAAGCCCACTCTTGTCTGTCTGAGTGTCATTTACACTGTGCTTCCATCTATGATAGCGAACTGCATGGGGTAATGGTCTAGTCCACATCAGCCTTGTGAATGATGGCATTTTCTGATCACATGTGTACATCCATCTGAAAATTTGTGAGCTTCAGTTTCAGAGTTGGTTTTGTTGATCCCTTTCATTTCTTTGCTTCTCCATTTATTTCAGTGTTTCTTAAGAGGATGCAACAGCTCTCCAGGCAGTTTTTGAAAGGCTGCTTGCTTGCTGTTTATTAATATAAAGTATGCTGCATCTGATGTGGCCACTTCCTCTAAACCAGAAGTCCATTATGGAATGTTGTGGCCTATAGTGTATCAATGTTTTACCATTCCCAGATGGCCAGAATGTTGGTTTTAAATGTGACACCCATGCTTAAACTTTAAAAGAGTAACAAACTATATACAATGCATTTGAAATATGAACACCCGCTGCTATGTTTAGTTTTGTTATTGCAAGGATATGCCTGCCATATTTATGCGACAGCATGTTTTCCTTTTTCTACTTGTATTGTTTTAATTTATTTTGCATGTGTTGCTGAGTTTGTGTGTGTTTAATTGCAGCTTTGTCAGCGAGGGAATGCAAGAATGAGTCAGTGGGTTGATGAATGGATGCGTGAGAGTAAGGATGAGTGACTGACTGCATGTATGGTGACTTATTGTACACCTAACCCCATCAATGTCAAAAAAGACATTTTCATTAAGTAGCCAGACACATTGCCAGTGCTTGTTTTAATCAGTATATTTGCACTGAGGCCAACTTGTTATTGCTAGGGTGTACTTTCGATGCTTTGTTATAAGCACGTAAACCTCTCTTTAAACTCTAATACGCAGGTTTCGTTCTATTCGCGGCAGTATTGAGTTGTCATGGAATAAAATTCATTGCATTCTCCTGCCATCTCGTGCTTGGAGTAGGAATTACTTTTAGAGATTAAAATGAAAACCGAAGGAAGCAGGAAAGGGATGCTTTGTAATCTGTACCAACTGACATCGATTCTGGTTTAAGGATACCATGTTTGTTAGAATAGTCCACTAGTGTTATGCTAAGTCGCGTCAATATCCATTTGACTTCAGAAATGTATTTTTTCAATTTGACTTGTTACTCGAAATGTATTGCTGTTTTAATTATTTTTCAATATTCGATGTACGTATTTTGGAAGTTTAATACTCACATATGTGTGATAGTGAAATATAATGTTTAACGTGGATTTAAACCATTTACTGGTTTCCACTTGCAGGCACTGGTGATCACAAACTCAGCGAAACGTTCCTCTACTGTGGGTGAAGTGGTCAACCTAATGTCAGTGGATGCCCAGAGGTTCATGGACCTAACTACATTCCTTAATATGCTGTGGTCTGCTCCACTCCAGATCTGCTTAGCCTTATACTTTCTCTGGCAGGTCAGTACGATGTTTCTAAAGTTATTTGTTTCACTGTTTCATCTGATATACTCAAAATATAATTTAGAACTAGATACCATATATTTTGTAAAAGTTCTTTTACGCAGTACTGTTGAAAACGTTGTAGATCATACTATTAAATCTCCTCATTCAATCAGGCTGTTAAAGTAATTAATGTTTATGTAATGTTATTTTTTAGATTGTACTCATAAAGGGTCTGTTGCCAAAGCTTCATGGCTCTGAGAAGGCACCTTCAATACAAAATGCAGGATTTGTTATTGTTCCACACCTTGCCCCCCTGCCATCCTAGAGAATGTTCTATTGCCCCTTGTAACCATCCTTGTGTCGAGGAGAAAGGATCAGTTTTTGTGAGTGGATAAAGGGTGAGAGGAATTTAGTATTTGAACTTGGGTGCCATAGAACTAGTAGCATTTCCAGCTGGTGCCTTAAATAAAGCCATCATTGGATTGAAATGTATCTGCTTCCTAATTGACAGCTATGCATGTTACGCTATAGGAGGCTGTAATATTGCCATGTTTACCTTTAGTCGCAGTGTTGGGAATGAGTTGGATATTATCGTGACCCTTTCAAACGCAGCAGGGTCGACGCTGTTGCCATTGTGCGACACCTGCATCAGGCTGTACCTGCTTAGTCACCTTATCTGAATTTCAAATTGAAACTACATGTGCAATTAAGGCAGTTGTATGTTCTAGAGTGGGATTATCTTTCTCCACTGTAAGACAAGAATTCACATCCAAGATCCCACTGGCCTGCACCTTTGGTTGAGCTATGAAATGCTCTCACCAGCACCTGCCCATCTTTTCCATGCAGCCTTAGCCTGGATTCTGCAATCAGAATATCGGCGCAATCAGACCAGCAGCCCCAGTACCCTCTTATTTTGAGATTTAGATGACTAAACTGGAAGACATAGATGCCTCAGACACCTACCAGCATCTTCATCCCGCCCTGAATTACCACACAGCCATGGCACACCAAGTTGCCCATAGCAGTTAAACCCTAAGCACAAAGTAGCAATTCCACTTTGTCCTCCTAGGGCCACTCTTACTAGCCTTGCCCCATCTCATACAAGCATGCCTTCCTATCCTTTGTGTTGTAAGTGTCCAGGCCTCCCATTCCTAAGTGCCCCACCCTTCTCCACCTTGTTACAAATGCACCATACTAGACATTAAGGGGACATTTAAACCTTGAAGGCAGCCAGCCAGCCAGCTGGGTGACTGGAAGCCTTGGTTTATGCTCTCCACCCAGCAAACTACTACTAACTAAATCTAGAGATCACCACCAGGCAGGTGAGAATCACTGTGTGTTGAGTAGAGCCTCTCGTGCAATGGCTCCTCTTAAGGCACTGGACTTTGCCAACCAGGAACTGTGTTTGGTATGCTCTTTAAGCACAGTGCTTTGTTTGTAAGACAACAATTGACAAACAGGAGCTTTTTTCTTGAAACAACAAATAATCAGTGACCCAGACTTTTCTACCTGTGTTCTGTGTTATTGTGTATTTTTCCTACTCTGCCCACCATGTTTTTCATGGCATTCCAAGGTAAGGTAGAGAAAGTGTGTGACAGGTGCCATAATTTAAGAGGACAGGATGACATCCATTTTGACCTAACAGCTGAGTGTCTCATACCCAAGGGTAAATAGTGTGGGTGGATCAGGAGTTTTCTGGTTTAACAGTGATCCTGTGTGAGAAAGTGCCCTCTTTGGGCATGGTTGCCCTCACTTTTTGCTGAACTGCTGATGTACTTTGACTGAATGTGCCCTGGACTCCTGCCAATCAGGTACCCAGGGCCTATGTTCTTTCCATAAAACTGCATTGAAGGCCAAACCCAATTGGCACTCTCTGGCCACAGGTCAGCCCCTGGTAAATAGTACCACAGGTACCCAGGGCACTGTGACCAGGGAATGCCTCTAAGGGCTGTAGCACTTATTGTGCCACCCTTAGAGGTCCTGTACCTTTACACTCACATACTGCATTTGCAGGCTGCAGGTTTTAGTACAGAACAAAGTGAAAAGTCGACATGGCACACATCCCTGTGTGCCGTGCTACAACCCACAACCCTGGCATAGATCAGTCACCCCTCTAACTGGGTGCACTATACCAGTGGTGAGGGTACAGGTGCATGGGCCATGTACCCATACAGTGTCTAAGTCAATTCTTAGACATTGTAAGTGGAGTGCTGCTTTTAAGAGTATATGGTACTGGGACTTTGTCATTACCAACTCAACAGTACCATAATGGCTGCACTGAAAACTGAGAAGTTTTGTATCAAACGTCTCAGCACATTAAACCCAAACTGATGCCAGTGTGGGATTTAATGAAAAATACACGAAGAGGGCATCTTAGAGATGCCCTCTGAAAAACGACCTACCACTAGTGTCCAGGCTGAGTGGCTGCTTTCAGCTGCCACCACCAGACATGTTTCTGGACCCCTGGGTCGAGAGCCTGCTGCTCTCGGGGGCCTGAAACAATGCACATCCTGGGACGAGGTGCCAAGCCTCCTCCCTCAGGATGGGTAGGGTCCACGAAGGGGAAGCTTCAAAGGCTTGCCGCCTTTGTGAGCTTCCCCAGGCCTTTTGCTGCCTCCAGTAACTGGTCCCAACTGGTTCTGACCCCACTTTGGGTGATATAACCAGCAGGAAAACAAAGTGAGGAAGGGAGGTGTGCCCACCTCTGCCAACTCCCCCCTCAGGTGGGGGAGGCAAGGTGAAGCACAAATCTCAGTCCCCGCCATCTTGCAGATGGGGGGACCCAGCCAACCAGAGTGAGTCATAGGCCCCCACCCACTGGAGGGTGGCATAATAGGGGGTGTACCCACCCCAAAGAAGCGACCCATTGGTCCTAACCTTTTACTTTCCTGTAACACCCCTAAATTTAGTATTTAGGGGGACTCCTGAACCTTGCATCCTCAGACAAGAAACCATAAGAAGAAAAGAAGGACTGAACAGCCATGCTGAAGCTAAGAAGAGGAGGACGTTTACTGACTTGGCCCCAGCCCTCCCGGCCTGTCCCCACCTCGAACCTGCAGAAGCAAAACTCCAGTGTGTCCTGAAGCCAGCAAGCTCAAGAACATGGATGACCTGCCCTGCTTTTCAAAGAAAATACTTTTTGCAGCGTGAATCTTTCTGGATTCACTATGCTGTGCATTATTCCGCGATCTTGTGGTTGGGTCCGGATTCGTAGTCTTTCTTTTGTTTTTTTGTTTTTTTGTAGCCCAGGTGGGCGGCGACGACCCACCATTTGGTGCACCTCTCATGACGTCGTCGTGCTTCCTGCGGAAGTCCCACCTTTGGGGCGCCATCTTCAGATTCTTTTTTCCGCCGTTGGGTCTGGATCGTCATCGGGAAGCTCCAGAATTACAATCGAAGGAAGAAGAAAGAAAAGCGAGTTTCGTCGTTAACTACTACAAAGATATCACAGGAAAGGAAGAGATTACATCAGGAGCGCGAAGAAAGGAAGTTTTGCGCCTTTTTCTTCGACGCCCTTGGAGAATGCGCACTCAGAGGCCCTGAGCGCAATGGACAAGACGCCATTCAAGTTCTGCCCTAACTGCCACGACAAGTTCGCGCAGAAGGACCAGCATCCGGTCTGCAACCTCTGCCTACCGGTCGACCACCAGAGTAAGGACTGCAACGCCTGCTCAGCCTTCGCGCCGAAGACGCTAAGGGTGAGAGATCGGCAGAGAAGAGCCAACGCCAGCATCGATGGCAAGGGTAAGGCCCCGTCGCTCTATGATCTGGGCCTCTCCACGGACGATGAGGACAACGTCGCCGAGGGACCCGAAAACTTCACGGTCGTAGAGACCGACAAGAAAAATGAAGACGAGGTAAGAGAATCGTCGAGCTCAAAACAGAAAATACCTCCAAAACCCGAGGGTGACTCGAGAAAATCAGAGTCAAAGTCCATGAAGGGAGCCCCGGCGCCGAAAACTTCGACGACCAAGGGGGGAACCATGGACAAGAGGCCGAGCGGATCCTTCGAAAAGGACTCCCTGGTGCCGAAAGACGCTAAAAGGCAAGGACCGTCGAAGACAACCCAAACGGGACGCTCGACGCAGAAAGAACGGTCGACGTCGACGCAAGTTCCGTCGAAAAGGCCCGCGGTCGACGCCGAAAGCATCTCCGAGATGGAGAAAAAGAAGAGGCGGCTCGAGGCCGAAATGGAGAACATCCTTCAAAGGAAGAAGGAGTTCGACGCCAAGATGAAGGAATTCAAGATTCCAACGGCTCCACTGACGAACGTCGTCGAAGTCGAGGACGAATTCGACACTGAGGGGCTGACGAGAGATCTCGAAGAGGAAGACGAGACCTATTATGAAGGCGAAGCCGAGGAAGAAGACCAGCAGTCGTTCTACAGCTCAGCGCCATCTACTAGCCACAACATCGAATGGCAAGATCTCGACACCGAAAACCCGGAGGAGCCCGTGGACACGTACCCTTCGAGGCCTTCGCACCCGACGACATCGGGGAGTACAATATGGTGGTCAGGAGCGCAGCGACAGCCTTCGGCGTCAAACTCGACGAAGAGAGGCCGAAAGCCGATTTCCTCCTCGAGACCCTGCTCCCCATCCAGACGAGGAGCCAATTCCTCCCCATGCTACAAAGTGTGATGAATCAGGGGAGAGAAGCCTTCAAGGAACCAGCGACCTGCCGTTCGATCACGCCCAGGACGGAGAAGAAGTATAAGCACTCTTCTCTGGACCCCCCTTACATCAAGGGTAGCATCACCGCCGACTCCATCATAGCTTCCTCGGCCAGGAGAAGGGCCAACGTACCAGCAACTTCGGGGCCACCACCTGATAAAGAAAGCAGGAGGATAGACCTCACAGGAAGAAAAGTCGTGAGGAACGCCGCAATGCACTGGCGCATGGCGAATTCCAATGCACTTCTCAATAGGCACCAGTACCAGCACTGGGACGAGATGGGGGAGCTAGTAAAGCACCTCCCCGAAGAATACCGCCAGAGAGCCTCGCACCTGGTGGACGAAGGCAAAAACATCGCCAACTCTTGTATAAAGACGGCGTTGGACGGGGCAGAGACTTCGGCAAGACTAATGGCCATAGGGGTCACCGAGAGAAGACATGCATGGCTAAGAATCTCGGGATTCAAACCAGAGGTGCAGAACAACATCCTTAGCAACCCCTTCAACGGAGAGACACTGTTCGGAGCAACAGTAGACGAGAAACTCACCCAGCTGAAAAAAGAAAACGAAACGGCGAGGTCCATGGGGGCCCTACAGCTGAGGGGAATGAGGCGAGGCAATCCCTCGAGGAGACCCTACGGTCGGGGAGGAAGCCAGCAGGGGGCGTCGCACCAGACGTTCCAGCAGGGTCAGCAGGGTGATAGTCACGGACAACAAGGTCAACAGAAGCAAAACTGGCAGTACCAACCTCGGGGCAAGTCCTTTCGCGGGAGAGGGAACGGACATGGCCAGAGGAGGAGAGGGGGTGACCAGCCCTCATCAAAGTGACTCAGCACGCAAGAGGACGCCTACCCTCGACATGCCCCCAAGGGTGAGGTGCAGTACAGTAAAATCAGAGGGGAGAGAAGAATCAAAAGCCTACGAGCATGCAACACCAGTAGGCGGAAGACTGAGGTTCTACCTTCAGGAGTGGCGGCGTATAACCACAGACAAGTGGATACTGAACGTCATGCAGTACGGATACTGCGTAGATTTGGAGAAAAGACCTCCAAACAGAAGACCAAAGGGAAGGCAGAGATCGGCTCAAGAACTGGCCCTACTCAGAGAAGAAACACGGAAACTTCTAGAAAAAAGAGCCATAGAGGCAGTGCCGTTCAGAGAACGCAACAAAGGGGTCTACTCAAACTACTTCGTGGTCCCGAAAGTAGACGGAAACCTCAGACCCATCCTGGACCTGCGTTACCTAAACAAGTTCATCAGAACGCAGAAGTTCAAAATGACTTCGCTGCAGGAGGTACTGCCCCAAATAAGAGACGGGGACTTCATGGTCACCGTGGACCTCAAGGATGCCTACCTGCACATCCCAATAAACAGAAGACACAAGGGCCTTCTAAGGTTCAACATCGACCAGGTACACTACCAGTTCACAACCCTGGCCTTCGGATTAAAATCGGCGCCAAGGGTTTTTACAAAATGCCTGTCGGCGGTCGCGGCCCACCTACGAAGGCAGGGGATCCATGTCTACCCCTACTTAGACGACTGGCTGGTCAAGGCAAACTCACGCGAGAAGTGCGAGAGGCACGCAAAATGCGTAACAGACACTCTGACGAACCTGGGGTTCTCGATTCACTGGGGGAAGTCATCGCTGGAACCGGAGCAGGTGAAAATTTTCCTGGGGGCAAAAATAAACTCCCTGAACAGCACAGTGATGCCCAGCGACAGGAGGACAGATGCCCTACTGAAGGAGACACGGCTCTACCAGAAGGGGCGAGCTCTGACAGTGAGCAAGATGATGGGGATGATGGCGTCGTGTATCCACCTGGTGCCGAATGTACGCCTGCACATGAGACCATTCCAAGAATGGCTACAACAGCAATGGTCACAAGCAAACGGAAGTTGGGAGGATCTAGTGGTGGTTACGCACGCAGTGCAGGAGGAGATGACTTGGTGGAACAGAGACAACATGACAGCAGGGAGAAGCCTGACACCACCAAACCCAACAATGACCATTACCACGGACGCATCGCAAAAGGGATGGGGAGCGCACATGGACAACCTCAGAGTGAGGGGTCTGTGGGCTCCAGCAGATGCAGTTCGCCATATCAATTACCTCGAGTTGAAAACTATCCTGCTAGCCCTGAAGGCATTCCAGAGGCACCTGTACAACCAGAGGGTGTTGGTTCAAACAGACAACATCGCGGCAATGTTCTACATCAACAAGCAGGGGGGGACACAGTCGTTCCCTCTCTCCTCTCTGGCACAGGAGATTTGGAGATGGGCCATACCTCTCAGGATAGATCTACTGGCAATTCACCTACCGGGGAAGGACAATGTGGAGGCAGACTGGCTAAGCAGGCAGACCTCGGCATCGCACGAGTGGGAGCTCAATGGCCAGGAAACGGAGAAGCTTTTCCGGAGATGGGGAACTCCCACAATAGACCTATTTGCAACACGCCAAAATGCAAAATGCCAAAGCTTCGCGTCCAGGCAACCAGATCAGCAATCCCAGGGAAATGCCCTATGGATAAGCTGGTCGAGGACATTTGCCTACGCCTTTCCACCGATACCCCTGTTGCACAGAGTGCTCGACAAGTGCAGAACCAGCAACATGACTCTGATCCTAGTGGCTCCGCAGTGGGCAAGGCAGACATGGTTCTCACAAATTCAAGAAATGGCACAAGGCAATACATACAGGTTCGAGAGGAGAAGGGACCTGCTCTCCATGCAAAACGGAGAGGTCTTGCATCCAGAGCCAGAGACCCTCAACCTGGTGGCATGGCTCCTGAAGACCTAGAGTTCGCGCACCTTAGATTGCCTCCTAGCACTATGCGGGTGCTACGGGAGGCAAGGAAACCAACTACACGAAAATGCTACAGCGCAAAATGGCAGAGATTTGCTGTGTGGTGCAGGAAGAAGGGCCTGCAAACCAGAATGACAAGAGACTCAACAGTACTGAGGTACCTCACACACCTTCTAAAGAGTAACCTCTGCTCGAGCTCCCTAAGGGTACACCTAGCGGCGATCGTTGCCTACACCAGAGGTGAGAAGGGTGGAAGTTTCTTCACTTCGCAGGTGGTGAAGAGATTCATGGAAGGAGCCAAAAGAATGGCCCCTCCGAAAAGGTTGCCGCCGCCGGCATGGAATCTAAACGTGGTTCTGACGGAGCTCATGAAGGCACCGTTTGAACCCATTCACAAGGCCACACTGCAAATGTTGCCGATGAAAACGGCCTTTCTAGTGGCCATACCCTCACTACGCAGGGTGAGCGAGCTTCAAGCACTAACACTACAGGAACCCTACATTCAGATTCACAAGGACAGGGTAGTCCTGAGGACAGACCCACACTTCATGCCCAAGGTGGTGTCGGCGTTCCACATGAATCAGAGTATTCAGATACCAAGTTTCTTCCAAAACCCGACTTCAAACGCAGAAAAGGCTCTGCACACCCTCTACGCTAGAAGAGCGGTGATGCACTACATTGAGAGAACCAAGGAACTCAGGAAATCAAAGCAGCTGTTTGTGTCCTTTGCTACTAGCTTCATGGGTAGACCAGAGACTAAGGGCACCATCGCTAGATGGATTGCCCTCACTATTCAATTCTGACACAAACAGGCTGGACAGGAGCTAGCGGAGGGGCCTCAGGCTCACTCCACAAGGAAGAAGGGGGCCACCGTTGCCTTCCTGGTGAACACGCCCATCCAGGACATATGTCTGGCGGCAACTTGGGCATCTGTGCACACGTTCACGAAACACTACTGCGTGGACATTCAGATGAACAAGGAAGCACAGGTTGGACAGAAGGTGCTTCAACACATTTTCAACGACCAACGCTCATCTACCACCCATCCACCACAAAATTAGGGAAAAACCGCTACAAAGTCTATGCACAGCATAGTGAATCCAGAAAGATTCACGCTGCAAAACGAATAGTTTCTTACCTGTCGGTGTAGTTTTGCAGCTTGAAGATCTTTCTGGATTCACTAGCGAACCCACCCACCTCCGCCAGGAAGATGAGGCTGGAGGATGAGGGGGTGAAGTGGAAAACATCAGGAGAAATAATAGCGTACAGAAAAAAAAAAAAGAAAAAAAAAAACAGAAGGACTATTCAATCGCCTAGGGTTTAAAAAAAAAAAAGAAGGGGAAAAAAGAGCCCGAAGATGGCGCCCCAAAGGTGGGACTTCCGCAGGAAGCACGACAACGTCACGAGAGGTGCACCAAATGGTGAGTCGTCGCCGCCCACCTGGGCTACAAAAAAACCCCCAAAAAAACAAAAGAAAGACTACGAATCCGGACCCAACCACATGATCGCGGAATAATGCACAGCATAGTGAATCCAGAAAGATCTTCAAGCTGCAAAACTACACCGACAGGTAAGAAACTATTCGTTGTCTCCCGTGAACATCAGATTTGTTTACCAACAGACTCCAGCTCCGGCGAAATCCGTGAGTCTGCACCACTCTGCACCTGACACCCACGGCCCGAGTTCGAGTGGCCCAACTTGACGAGGAGGTCTCCCCAGCAATCCTGACCTGAGATCCTGTGATCCATGATCTGCCTCAAGCCTCCAGCTGATGCCTGCAGCCTCAATCCGGAAGGTCCCCCAGTAGTTGGTAAGAAGATCTGACCCTAAAAGACACCCCTGCACCTGATGCCCCACGGCCTTGGGTGGCCCAAGCAACAGTGTCTAGCAAACCCTCAGCATCCCAACTTATCTCTCAAAGTGGTGGTTGCACCCAGAAGTCCTTTGTCCATGATCCTGCAGTGTGTTTGCAAACCTGGAGACTCCCTATTGAAAGTAACAGGGCCCTGATGACAAACCAACACCCTGCACCTGGCCGCCCTAGTGACGTTGAGGATGTACTTTCAGTGCTATCTTGAACCCCCATTTGTCCTGAGCTTAAGTCCAGGAGCTTTGCTCCCACAACATTGTGGCCTGCTTATGAGCAGCCACCAACCAGAGGCCCCCTGTCCCTCATTGGATAACATTGGGCCTTAGCACTCTGCAGCCGGCTGCCCAAGTGCCGCTGCGGGTGTAACAAGAGTGCATCCTTGACCCTGGGGGACCCCTGAGTTTAACCCCAGAAACCTAACTCCCACAACAAAGTACTTACCTTCGAACCAATAATGCGATTTTCTCTCATAGGATAAAATTGACTGTTTTTCTATGAAGCACTTTCTAAGTGAGGAGTTGGAAAATCTATAAAAGTCTCTAAAACTGTAACCAAATAACCAAAACGCTTTTACTTACCTGTTTACAGGAAATGTACCAGTGCAGTATCCAGGTATACTACACTGTGTAAGAAAAGTAATCTGTAAAGTAATCTACTTGACATCCTATTGAAAAGCCAATACAAAGTATACATACAGTATTTCAAAGCATTGCATTACCAATAATTCTACTGTAACCAAACCAAAGTATATATACAATTGCAACTCAAACTGTATTATTAATGCAAAGAATAATTCACTTACCTGTTCCAGGCTTGATTGGCTCTAGAGAATAAAATAACTAAAAGAATATTTTTATACAAACAAAATTGATCTGAGGTCAGTCTTTGAGTGTGTGACAATCATTTGCTGATTGAGTGCGTACAACAAATGCTTAACACTAAGCTCTGATAAAGCCTTACTGCTTGCCCACACTACCCCAAATAGAGAGTAAGGTACTATCTACTTTTACCTCTGCCTACCTTTCTGGTTCCACTGGACTCTGTGCATACTATACGTCACTTTGGTATAGTATATACAGAGCCAGATTCCTACATCATGCTCCACCAAACTGTGAGTCTCCCCTACTTTTAATGATAATGCCTTTGGGTTTCTTCACTGAGCCTGTACCTACTTCTCCTCTTTCAAATGCTGCTTCCTCTTCACCATGAGCTCATTCTCACAGATATGTTAACCTCAAGCTCCCCTGTCATTCAACAGGACTGCTCTGAAAGCAGATGTGGGGGATTAGCTATTGCATTCAACAATCACGCTTCCTTTACCTTCATCTTCCCGTGACCCTGTTGTGGGTGACAATTACCATTTCAATCTCAGCCCCGCCACCGCTCCACACTGCAACACCAACGAACAGGAGTTCCTTCTTGGAAAGTAGTGAGCAAATATGCTTTGTTGGATATTCCACCCTCACTCCTTTAATTATTGGCAACTTCTACTTGGGGATAGACTCATCAAATAGCATTTTGGACTACAGTTTCTCCCACCCCGATTTGACATGGTCCTCATACATTCAATTCCTGAGTCAAACAGTGAATTAGATTATCAAGAACATTAATGTAGGTAACATAGATACTTTCCAACCATCTTGACTATGTACACAGCTATTTCCTTGACATAAAATGAACATCATTTCTGATTATGTTTTCAAGTGTTTGAGGTTTACGGAGGGGTATAGTTTTCTCTCCATTGTACAATTTACAATTGTCATTCTCTGCGTGGATTTCTAATGCCATTTTTTCCATTTATCACCTAAGCCTGTCAATGGAGAGTTTTCACTTTCTACATCTTTCAGCATTCCAGTTTTCACAATGCCCACATTTCTCGTGTTTTATCCAGTTTTTTTTTATATATATGCTTTTCTATGCTTCATAGTCAACTGTATATGTTCCTCACTTTGGTCTAGGCATTACTAGGTTGATGTTGAAGATTTCGTAGTAATTAATTCCTGTGTTCAGGTTACATTGATTTGATAGACACTGATGCACAATTATGAATTACATAGATAGACAGGTGATAGTAAACATTTAATTGACGATTTCTCTAATAGCCAAATGTAAAAATGACATTGAAGTAATCTAGCTCTTGCTTGTATTTGACATTAAATATATAACATTTCTATAGACTGTCCAAGCACTGGTAAAAAATGTATTATACATTCAAACATTTATTGGCATGTAACGAATGCGGCATGTGCCTCAAAGTCTCCCCTATGCCCAAAGTTTCTAAATTCTATCTTCAATTGGACTTCCAGAACTATATGTGATATGCATCTTTGGAATTAGTGTTATCATTTTTTTATGAGTATATGAGCCTTATTGATTTCCACTTTAACTCAATGTATAAATGTAAATCTACAAACGCCTAACACGTTGAAAACATTTCTGTCTAGACTTTAGATGCTTCAGTCCTGGCTGGTGTTGCTGTAATGGTTTTACTCATTCCTTTAAATGCAGTTATTGCTGTGAAAACCAGGGCCCTTCAGGTAAGTTAAAATGATGGACAGAATTGATCTTAAGTATGTATGCATGCTATGATCAGGGGCAGAAAGTCAGTATCTATATCAAGATAGTATTACTTTGATATGTATTCACACTTAAATGTTTTCTGGTATTGATTGTGTCTTGTGTAATCAAAATTATTTCTGAAAATGTTTCCTATCAGTGTTACATCTTTAAGCAACAACCATATACCAGGCATGGCTGCAGTACTCCTTATTCTGTTGCTAATGCCAGGTGTATTAACAGCAATTCTAACTACTTTTTCCAGTGTCACTAAGTAAAATCATCTTATTCTTGGTTACAGCCATCAGTGACGACCAGGTACAACCCTTTTATGCCTGGCATATTCCCTGTATTCCATGTTTAATGTTCATTTTCGATTTGCAGCCATTAAATATCAGATAATGCCCACACTTATGTTAGAGGAGAACATAGCGTGGCAAGAAAGTGGAGACAAGGTAGTGATGTTCATTAAATTAGCTGTGTAATTCAAATATCCAAGGCACCTCAAACAACAAGTAAAAACTCTATGGCACTCTTGCCTATCCTGCATGTTTTTCCTTGATTTGCCACCTTTTTGGGGTGGGCAGAACTTGCAGAGTTTTACTCCGTGGAATTCCTCAGAGTTACCTAAAAACTCAGTGAGATTCCACGGTGTTCAGCAATCAGCAAATTTTTTCTGGTCCGTCGCGCTCACTGATAAACAAATTGCAGTGAGTCACATACAGAAAATTCACTCGTTTTCCTAGACAGCTTAATAAATGGAAATTCTATGCATGCATGTGTTATTTATTTTGAGGCCACATTTAAACAGTGGATGCTGTTACTGTGGGTGTCTGGTCACAAGACTAAACTAGTCACCTGATTCCACATCCATGGGAAGGACGTGTGATACAAAAAGCTACCTTCTGCTTTAAGTACAGGTCCTGCAGTGATGGGCGGGGGCACAGATTACCAATGGAGTTTGGGGGTAAGGGGACAGTGAGGTCCATCAAGATTTTAAGGAAATTAAAATGAAGCAAGAGGGTATGATTCCTGGAAACATGATACATTCTTCCCTTGCCTTCCTACCTGGCTACGAGAGTTAGCTGGGTCGGAGGAGGACAAGAGCTCGAACAGCTGCATTGCAAAATTAACTGGTGCCCATGATGTGCACGATCGCATATGCTTAGAAAGCACTTTTGAGAGGCTGTTGTCAGGGTTTCCCCATCCAATACAAAGGAGTACAGACTCTGAGCCATTGCAACCTTTGAATAGCTTTCCCCAAAACCTTTGGCCAATCCTCCCAAAAACAATCACCAACCAATCCAAGATTACTACTATACATTGCAGGCAATAGAATATGTGTACACTGACGTGATTGGTAGTAATCTCGGTGGGTGCTACAAGATATGGGTCCAGACACCCAGGTTGCTCTATGATTATGGTACAATCTCAGCATACAATATTCCTGGAAGTGAAATAGTAAGCATGACACAAACAAATATTTCTGCTTTGTTCAACAAACTGCTTGGAAAAATTCTGACAGTATAAATTGACACATTCATTTTAGTACGAGATATTTTGCCCGCTATCAGTGTGTTATACCAAAGCATGTATTTGTTTGTATTCTTTCTGACCATTTGCTTATATGATGGGTAAAATGTTTGTTGATTTAGGTTTTATCTACTAATTTATGAGCCAATAAGATAGTGTCTGGAATTTTGTGTGTATTTGTAATTCTCATACATTAGCATGTGAGCTTCTTTATATTCATCAAAAGCAAACGCAGTATTACAGCCATTTCTGACCATACACTTCTTTTATGTCTTTTCCATTCCATCCTCTGACGTGGAGCAACTGCACTTGCACACAAAAATAAAATTCGACCAATGCACAAGTCAAAAGAAACAAGTCTTTTCAGAAGCCCTCAGTAACCCGTGTATTCCCTGTTTGATGTAGGCTTTGCTGGTTGTAAACAAATAGAGGTAATTCTGTTTGTGGTATCCCCTCGACAATTTTAAAATTCAAATTAATACAACTCCCTCTATAAGTCATATTTGATGGTCACTTTTCTATGATTACACCTGCGCAGGAATATTTTGGCACCCCTGCCTTACAGCCCCCTATTATTTCAGATATGTGGCAGAGCATGCCGAAATCAGCAAAAAGCACCACACCTGCAGTAATAATGCTTCTTTTGATTGTCAATCAATTTCTGATGTAGCTGCCATCAGCAAGAAGCACCACAATTGCAGTAGTAATGCTTCTTTTGATTGTCAATCAATTTCTGATGTCGCTGGTTACTGAAGAGTGCCACTGACAGTGCTTCTGCAAATATCTGCTCTCCCATCAGCCAGACAAGATTACATGGATTCATAGCCTCTTTTCTCATTCATGGACTTTTCCCTATTATCTAGTTTATAAGTATTTAAATGACAGCCGAGCAGTTGGATGTGTGGGATTTTCTCACAGCATTGTTCACCCTAGACAGTAGGTGTAATGGCTTGCATCATAAGGGGCGGGCTATAAAATCCTCCAGACAGCAGCTGGTGGAGTTTATGCTGAACTCTGTGCTCCAAGCAGAGCGCGGAGTGGGAAAAACTCTGTGAACTCCTCCAGTGGAGTTTACCACCCAACCCTACTTTCTGTGGACTGTTTTTGCTGGTATTTTGGCTCTCGCTGTGCGGCACATTCAGTGCTGGTGTGTGTGTGTGTGTGTGATGTGTCCCTGTAATACATGGTCAAATAGGTTACAGCAAGGTAAGTTATTTAACTTTACAGAAAGGTGGTATGGCAAGTTGGTGCAGGTAGTTCCCTAGTTGTGTGGAAGTGAAAAGACATATGTGGGATGTTGTGTACATTTATACTACTCATAGCTATGACTGGTAAAGTATTTTTCCAGGTACAAAATTGTGGCCTGGGGTGCTGCAGACCCATGCCATAGAAAAGAACTCTACCAAAGAGAAGTCTTGGCTTCAGACATGATGATGCCAGAAGAAAGCTTAATTGACAGACGCTTTTCATCAGGGGAGCTTTCTCGGACATTCAGAAGAAAATACATTTGTTTCAAGATCAAGAAGGGGGCGGGGTGGTCCCTCAAATTCTTATGGCTGGGCCTGGTAGAGAGCTAGAAGCTCCTCAGATGAGAGCCTGGCTTTTGCTATTTTTCAACAAAGACATCTAGGTCAATGTACAGTCAAGTGAGGCAGTACTGTAAAAGTGGAATCTCTAATAGTGAGAATTTTTTAGAAAGGCCCATGGAAGGTCTCCAGCCACTGATTAGTGCAGACCATTCCTAGACCTGTTAGAAACCATCAGAAGCACACTGAATCCTGCCTGTGAAGAATCCTGATGTGCTCCCTGCTCTTTATGCTGAAGAAGGGGAAAGCACATTGGCTCAGCCTGGAATAGTCTCTAAAGGATACAATGGGAGCACTAGCTAGAGAGAGACCTGATATGTTGGGACCATATCTAAAAACTGTAGGGGTTTAGGAGAAACATAAGTGACTTTCCCAGCCTATTCAAAAAGTGACACAGTGTCATTGCTTTTAGGCCATAGGATAAGTTTGACTTGCAGATACAAATTTTGACTGGAGTGACATGCAATGCTTTTCTGGCCCCACTCCATCAAGGTTGGTCTACAACTGTATCGAGGACTTGATCTAACATAAATATAAATACTGTGTTTCCTTGGTGCTTTTTTCATAAAATTTAGAAATCCATATATTAGTGTCTCAGTCATATTTTAACCATTTATGTCATTTTGCTTATTACATTTTTTATGCAGTTAGTTTTTCTACTTTTTGCTTTTTTCTAGATTTAGTTAACCTTGCAATATGTTTTTAACACAACAATCCAATACGAGAGGGTGTGCATCCTCAGGTTCATACACAGTTCCTCCAATTTAATTACAGCTCAATAGCTGATTTAGTGATGTCTTCCTACATGTGGATTGGAAACGTTTTAAACACTGGGGATCCAATTCACAAATGTAAACTATCACTTTTGTGTAAGTTTATTCTTTTTCGGTATTCACAAACAAACAATTTAATACTAACTTTACAATTGTGGAGACTCCCCAGGTAGGATGGAGAACTCCACACATAAAAACATAGAACAGGCCTAAAGTAAAGTTACTGTTTAATTGTTTGTGAATACCGAAAAAGAATAAATGTACACAAAAGTGTAACCTTTGTGAATCAGGCCCAGAGTGCTCTCTTCATTAATATTGCATTATAAATATCAATTATACATATCAGTAAAACATAAACACCAATTAAGTGCGATTAACCACATTGTCTCATGTGTAGCAAGTCCAGCTTTCTAGATGACCATCATGGACAAATGAAGCCAAGCATTAATCAAGATGTAATGATATGTGCATTGTTTTAACTATATAGATGAATATTCTAATGTTCATTGGTATGCTCAGCATATATATTGTACCAATGTAGAGTTTTTTTAAAAAGACCAATAATAATGTCTGGTTTATTTGTTTACTCAGGTTGAGCAAATGAAGTTTAAGGACTCACGTATAAAACTCATGAATGAAATCCTGAACGGGATAAAAGTCCTTAAACTTTATGCTTGGGAGCCATCATTTGAACAGCAAGTCTTGGCAATACGGGAGAATGAACTACGTGTTCTGAAAAAGGTTGCTTATCTAAGTGCCCTTTCAACTTTTGCATGGACCAGTGCACCATTCCTGGTAAATCCTCTTCTGATAAAAAAGAAGAAAGTGTATACAGCTGTAGGCAATTTTGGTATTATTTGGATATCATGAATTCAGTTGATCTATTTTGACTGAATATGTCAATGTATATAGTTTTCTAATACATCTGTTGATTTTGTGATATTGAAAATCAATGAAGAAATGCACATTTTTACTAATTTGATGGTATTTTCTAGGAAGTCATGTAGCCTAATTTGATACAAATGACAGTGAATCGTGCCTATGTTCCTCTGCAAATATTACAATACTTACAAACCAATGAGGGATTTTACAGGCCTCAAGAAAAAATTACAGAAATTGTTAATTTGATGACAATAGCACATTTACAAACATGTTGCTGTTTCTCGTGGTAATCACTCTACATTGCTTACTTGTAGGTTAGAAAGTGGGGAGCATGGAGTATTTACTAGGTAAAACAAAATGTGTAAATGCAACCCTTCTAGAAGATTAAGGGCCTCAATTTCTTATTGTCTTAATTATATGCAGCTAGAAACATTATTTTCTGAGTTGTATTGCACCAATAACCCCTTTAATTTAGTATTATCCAAATAAATACATCTTGCTTATCGCATCTAAAAATACTCCTTGATTTTTTAGTATCTTTTATTTGATTTCCATTCGAACAAGCAATGCATGGAAAGCAATATGCAATCAATGCACCTATAATGCAGCTTACCTTCCAGAGCTTTCCCTCTGCCTTAATACCCCCCGGCACATAGGAATACTGTTGTCTTCGGCCCTCTTCCCCTCTCCCACACAACCAGTTCTCCAGCATATTCAGCATGGGGATCACATTTTCTTATATTTCTTTAGGTATCCCCACCACAGAAATACCCTATCTTCCACCGCAACGCAGAAGTCCATAGCCCAAGTTCGCTCTGCCACCATTGGGCCAACAGCTGCCCTCCATGTCCATGCTATCTCCCATTTAGCAATCGTCAAGCCCAGTGGCACCAACTTCTTCCCAGACCAGTTTCCTTCCCAGCCCGAAATGATTTACAGCCATCTGGGGAGTGACCTCTATAGGTATGCCCACTATGTCAGCCAGACTTGCATGAATCCTTGACCAATATCCAGAGATCGCTGAGCACTCCCATACCATATGTAAAATAGTACTCTTAGCCTCCCCGCATGTGGCACAAGACAGGATGGGAGTCCTTCCCATTTTGTGCAGCTGTGATTATGTAAAATACACTCTATGGAAATATTTGAACTGGAGAAGGTGAATTCTTGCTGGTATCACGCATAGTAGCCACTTTAACCTCCATCCAGTCTTCCTGCTCCAACTGGCCAAGCTAGCTCTCCCATCTCTCCGTTAGGGTCTGCATTGGATCTGGGATATGGACTCCAAATGCCCTATAAAGAAGATGTCCCCCGCCACTACATCAGCAGCCTAGATTCCAATGGGTTAAAGTACGGTACCTCCCAGGTGCATTTTGACTGATGTCTCCAGGGCATGGTGGACTTGGAGGTATAAAATAAACTGTGTATGAACAGCTGGCAACCCCCTTCCATACTAAAGAGACATTTGCTCAGTAAGCCTCCCTTGACATTTCATGTCCCACAAAGCACTGCGTCAGAAGGCAGTCGTGTTCTGGGTAACCTTTGGAAAATTCTTAAAAACACCCTGTGTCTGTATAACTGTGAAAGGGGCACCGGCACACCACCCAAATCACCTTCAGCCAGACAGCAAAGTCTACCCTATATGCGCACAGCCAATTATTATAGACCATAACTGTGAGGCCAGATAGTATCGTCAAATGTCTGCCAGCCCCACCCCCTTCATGTGGGTGTGCAGCACTTATTGAAAGTCACCCTTTGGGCCTTCCCACCCAATATTTAATTGGTAATAGTAGCCTGTAGGGAGTGTAAGATTCCTCCAGAGAGTATATGGCTAGTTATTGAGGAGATATAGCCACTGGGGTTGGGCAATCATTTTAAAAATGGCTCCCTGGCCCATTATTAAAAGCGATAACGTCCCCATGCATCAAGTTGGGAGTGAAGGTGACTGAGCATCTATATTAAGTACCCGGCTATTCACATGGTCCAGCGCAATGATTTTCCCCAGATATTTAAAGTCAGAGGTGATCCGCAAAGGTCTATAGGCTTTCTCTCCAAACCCCTCCCAGGAACAATTTATAGAATAAAGCATCATCAGCATAGAGCACTATGTGGTCTTCGTGGTCTCGATTTCCTTGCGTACCCATTTCACCAGCAGCCCAACTGCCACCCCAAACAGGAGGGGGGCATTCCTGCCTCGTGCCCCGCCATATAGTGAACGGAGCGATATCACTCCGTTAACCCGTACCGCAGCCCATGGGAGTTCATATAGGAGTTTGGCAAGAGCACAAAATCTCGGGCCAATACTCATTTTATAGAGAACAGCCATCAGGTTGGTCCATTTGATCGTATCGAGTGCCTTTTTCAAATCAATCGAGATTATCGCCTGTGGCTCCTCCAAGTGTTGTGGTAAGTCCAGCATCACGTATAGGTGACATTTACAGCGCCACATTTCCCTCTTGGGCATGAAGGCATTTTGAGCCCAATGCCTCTTTCTCCTCAAGTAATAGCCTGGGGAAGGGCAAGTCCCAGAGGATGGGTTTATTTACCACTGCAATTGAACAATCCTTTGTCTCATATAGTGCTTTATATTAGTTTGTGAATGCTAAAGCTATTCCCATTGGGTCCATGACAAAACTGTGCCCCAACGCAGATTCCTGGGACAAATTATGTTTTCACCTCCCTCTCTGCCAGCTAGTAGAATAGTTTGCCAGCCTTATCCCTGGCCTCGTATATTCTTTATTTGGTGGCTGGGATTGCCATTTTGTCCTGAACCCATACTTTGGTCGTCAGTGCTTCTCTGGTGTTTTCTAATTCAAGGAGTACCATTAGATCTGCTGTCCGAGACACCCCTTCCTTCAACCCCTCAACCTCCTGCTCTAATGTTGGGATTTCTGCATGCATTTGGGCTTTATGGAGTGCGGTGTATTTATAATGTCTGCCCTAGTGACTGTTTTAAGTGCCTCCCACAACATGACATCTGAAAGAACTGAGCTTTTGTTCAAGTCCAGAAAGTGCCCTATTGCCTTCTGAATCTCCTTCTGAAACTCACCCGCTAGACCAGCAAGTGCCATCTGCCAATCCTCCCCTGCACACGGAGTTGAGAGCACAATAGGCGAATGGTCAGACAGGCACCTCGGGAGGATTTTGGAATCTGCGATCTCATGGAACATTCCCACCGGGGTCAAGAGGTAGTCCAGTCTAGACAGTGTTTGGGGTCTATAGGAGTAATAAGTATCTTTACATGAATGTGGATGCATGAGTCACCATTAATCGCAGAGAGCCTTTGCCTGTAACCAGCTCCTAGACCTGTGTCAGCCACTGAATTAAAATTCCAACCCAATATGACTGCACCCCTGGGGATAGTATTAAGTACACCAAGCAAATCATGAAAGGTGGTTTCAAACATGGCACTCGGTACACAGACACTGAAGATGGACCAGAATCTACCTCCTTACTCCTCACTAACCAGCACCCATCTGCCCAAGGACTCATGAAAAATCTTTGTCACTTCTAAGGGAAAGATACAGTGGAGAAGAATCGCAATGCTCCTGGAGCCTCTAGTGTGCCCCGCATGATAGGCTTTGGTGGATCCATGTCGGTCCCGGACAGGTTCCCATCTCCTGACTTTCAAGAGCACCCCCCACTACTTTGTCATTCAAAACATTTACATTACAGGAGGCCACCTTATATACGGTACAATTCACCACCCTAGCCATAGGCATTGACCTATAATGAAAGGGAGTGAAGCATTCCCAAAACCTTGGAGCAAGCTGCAACTTAACAAACAAACCCAGCAAACATTCCTAACTTTGCCCCACCCCTTACTTCGAAGATTGAAGCATCTGTTGCCCATTCAGATGAAAGAAAACTGAGGAAGGCTTCTGTAGCATATACACGTCATGTGTCTGTTGCGTAGTAGTGAGCCCCTTGCAGATCTGAAGTCTAGACAGCCCCTAGGGTGGAGCTGTGTGGGTAGGTACTCACGTCATCATTCTGGCAGGACTATTTCCGATGCTTGCTCCTCCTTGAGATTCAGGGCAGGAGTGCAGGATCAAACCCCCCATCTCTACCAGTATGTGAGTCATGCTAAGGGACTGGCTGTCACTGAAGGTGCCACCACTCCCAGGCAGCCTCTGGGGTTTTAAAAAACTGTGATTCCCAGCAAACATCACCTTCAACTTGGCTGGAAGCAACAAAATGCAGGGAATCTGCCTAGCCCTAAGTTTTTGTGTGACCCCCACAAAAGACTGGTGCTTCTGCTGGTCTTTGAGAGTATAATCAGGGAACAGCATCACACTTGCAGCTTCACACGTCAGTTCCTTTTGCTGTCTAGCCAAATTAAATGGAAAGTTCTCGTCTGCATAATTTATAAAGTGCATGATAACAGGGCGTGGGGGGCTACCAGTGGAGGGCAGAGTACCAAGGACCTGTGGGCTCTGTCTAGAACAAAGCATGTCAAACACGCCCTGCCGGAAGCCAGAATCATAACCAAGTAGTGAAAAATAGCTTAGGTTTGACTCCCTCAATCCCCTTTGGGATCCCACCAACCAAAGGTTTTTCCTCCTGGAGCGGCTCTCCGGATCCTCTGCTCTGCTTTTTGTCTATTGGGCATAATGCCTGGCCATGCTACAGAGTCCCATTGCACCTGTAGTCTGTGTGCCCCCAGAATTTAGGCAAGGGAGCAGGGACCCACCCTAGTCCCAGCAGTCAGTGACAGTACAGTAGTTGCACCCTGAGTGAATTGTCTGCTGCGAGGATGTCTATGTATGGTATGCCTCTGCGGGGTCCCCGGCTGCCCAATCTATCCAGAGCGCTTGGCCCACCCCTCTTGCAGATGTCCCAGGGCCTGCAGCAGAGAGTCCTGGCAGAAAAGAGGAAGGGCCCAAAAAAGCAGCTACACCTGCAGTCTACTCCATCTTCTACTACTGGAGGCCGCACACTCCTCCATGGCCCACTGTTGAGACCTTACTGAGCTGTTCTGCAGTCCCTCTGATTAGGCCTTATGCCCGCCTCTCTTGAGCAGGTGCTCCTCGTGCTCCATAGCTTGGGCTCCAGACTACCTCCCGGCCAACTCATCAGCTCCCTGGACTGCACCATCAGCAGCACAGAAGGAGGCGAGCGAGGCCCCATGGTGGACCTCACCTACCCTCGCAGCCTTCCTCTCCAGACATGTCACACTAGCGGGTGTAATGCTTCACAGCCACCAAGAGGAGGGTCATGGGCTCCCCACCTGCACTGCCCAATCCCTAGTGATCACGGAGAGAGCTGCTGCAAGGCAGGGTCAGGTTATCTCTGCCAGCCACAGGATTCCAGATCAGTACCCATTATGGGGTTAGGAGCTTCATATCCCCATGTCTGCCATCTTGGGCTTCCAAGCCCCACCTTTTAATTTTGTGTATCTTTTTATTTGCATTTTTAAATTTTATATTAGTCATTTTATTTCTTATCTTTATTTCTGACAATCATTGCTTGTCTTCATTCATGCATTAGAATTGAGGCAAGCCCCTTTCTTTAGCTGAGTGGATGTGTAATCTATCCAGCACTGCGTGGGTCCTCTGTTAAAAACTATGTTGATATGATTAAAACATACTATGGTTTAAGGCCTGTGCTATTAAGAGACTTGCCTCCTAAATGGGAATTCACAGTGTAGGGTTCAACATTCCTGGCTCTGTGGCCATGTGCTTCTCATTTTATCATTCTGACAGATCTGTTTTCTTGCACAGGAGACCTGTGTCACAAGTCTTTTGCCAAGCTCTCTACAACGTTTTTGTTTTTAGCTCACAGAGTGCCAGATTATATTGAATGGAATGTGTACACCCAAATGCAATACTCCTTTTGATATGGATGGCTACTGTCCCTGTGACAGGACCATGACTCTACGGATGGTGACATTTGAATATTGTAGCAGGCTACACAACCTTTTACCCCGTGGTTGACTGCCTACCACGGCTCTCTGATAAATCTATGAAATATGTCATGATTAGGCCCACTGATCTACTGCCTCCCTGCATCTATGTAGCCTTTACAGTTGTAGGGTGCTCCATAGTGTTTAATAGAAATCAACTCTGCTGTCTCACGTTTTTAGTACATGCTGCCTGTGCTGTTTCTCTGATTTTCCCCTCCCCCAAATTCCCCACCTGCAAAATTCCTAGTGAAGCTAAGTGACGGTCTGGATTCTGATACACTTCTGTGAATACAATAGCTATTTTCAGTATGTTTCCTGACATGACCCACACCTAAACAACATAGTGGTGAAAAGTCACAGCCAAGGCATTAATAAAAGAAAGTGGAAACCCTACCCATCCCCCAAATCATGTGTCCAGTCCACAAAGATACTAGCAGCTGCACTTGCATGGCCAGAGATTTGTCTGAAAACCAGTACACAAACGTACAGTGACAGCTCCTCTGTGGCTGGTTGCACTGGACCTGTGACACATTAAAATGAAATGTATTTTTTTAGAATGAGTTTCCTTTTGGGGCTAAATCGGAATCTGTTGAATGTGGACCACTCACCTAATACCTGGATATAATTTGTGCTGTTCATCTTTTCCTCAAGAAGTTCTGCACACTTGTGTTGATGAAGGCGAGGATTAGAGGCAACATTGTTTCTGTCTGTCTTTGAGGGGTAAGGATTTTAGCTATAGATCTGAGGAAGCAACTATGCTGTTACTTCAGCTGAGGAGATGAGGAGGTACACTGATCAATTGTAGGAGAACTGCCCTATTTAGCCCATTCCTCGATTTATGCCACACAGAGGTCAGGGATGTTGGGTCTACCAAACAAATTGCTTGATATTGCTTCCCAACACTATCTGAATCAGTTGACACCAAAAGAACCACTGCCCTTCACTTCTGTGGCTCTACTAAGAGATTTCAGGTCGTTTGTGCAATACCTTTGTTCCTCAAGGTGTATTACCATGGTACCCTAGGAACCCTATGGTCTTCTGGAACCTGATGTCAGTGAACGGTCTCAGTTGCCAAAAACACATATCCATAGCTCTGTGTGCCTTCAGCAATCAGCTGTCAGTTTAAGGCCTTTGTGCCTGACAGCACATCTTCATTGTGCTCTGTGTTCTTCTGTGACATGGTCAAGTGGGAGGAGATATACCCTAGTGGCTAGAGCTGCCGACTTTGCAGAATATTAAACTGCAAAAAAAGATCTTGTGAGTAAATCCATTTGTGCTCATCTGTGCTTTATTTTTGCACCATCTTCCGTGACTTAAATCCTTGTGTACAGCATCTCCACCTCTAATGTTCAAGAACCTTTTCCCTGTGTCATTGGGTGCCAGATTACGGGGGTCTATGTACCTGGTCTGCCAACTCTTCACTTCTTACCGGTTTCCAAAATGTAGCTAGCGTTCCTCCGATGCTGTGTCCTACTATCTCAAGCAGTGTGCTCCTGAATTGAGACCCGTAGGAGAATCTTGTTTCAAATTGCCCAGGTGATTAAGCTGTGATAAGACACTGCACTTGACTAACGTGACATTTGAACCTCTGTAACAGTATTGCATTGTGTAGGTGACCCTGGAGAGTATAAAAAAGTAACAGTGTAACAGGCTAGAGAGTCACAGAACTGATTATTGCTAGTGAACATATTATTTGAATAATAAAAAGTCTTATACTTTTTACCCACACCAGCCTCCACTAGGAAACCTGGACTGGTAGAACCCAGATTCTCAAAGTTTTAGCGTCGGGGTAGTGTTACTTTTCGGCGCTAAGCCTTGTTTGGGATCCACAATCCACTGCAAATTGGTATTTGCGTTGGTTTGATTGGCAAAGTAACGCAAAGCAGCACGAAGTACTGCTCTGTATTTTACATGGGTGATAAATGGGAGTACCCATGCTACCACTCATTCTTTCTGACGCTAAACCCTATTCTCAAACATCAGTAGAAAGGGTTTAGCACCAAAAATTAATGCCACTGAAAAGCATGCTTTAAACGGAGAAATGTTTTTATTTCTCCGTGCTTTTCCAACTTTGCATGCTGCACTGTGCAGCACCCATACAAAGAAACGTTTTTTACATGTCTAAGTATAGTATTTTGTGAAGGAAGGTTTCCTTTCATGTACAAACGTGGGCTAGACTCACGCACACACCCTAGTGCTTTGGCGCCAAGGTGTGCGTCTGGCACTCTGCAGCTGAAATCAGTACTGGTACTAGAGAGCGGGGAGGAGAGAGCCATTTCTATGTGAATATGGTGCTCTCCTGCTCCCTCACTGTCAGGCAATGCAGCGCAGTATCTTTGGTTGCTACGCTTCGTTGCCTGTCAGCTTTCAGAATCTGGGCCATGGTTTTAGGAGAAGGTTTTTGACAATTCATTGACCTTGTAGTAGTGAGTGATTCCTGAATTTTAACAATTTGACAATAATGGGCAAATGCATGCTTACCTTCCCTTGAGTATCACAGGCAGCAGATAACTAACCTGCCACTCACTACAAGGGTCCCTTCTGATCACCTGATTGTGTATTGCTCAAAATGGGCTCATAATGCTCATAACACCCTTCCCATCCTCCTACGGCAGACCCAGGACCTTTTATCCTTCAGAAGACTCCTCAAGGCCTGGCTATTCGAGCAGTAGCAGCACCCCCTCAATCCCCCCCCCCGTGCCTTGAGACCCTCACGGGTAAGTAGTGCGTTTTACAAATGTCCTGATTGATTGATTGAATGAATGTTGGGAACTACAATTGAACCCTCTCCAAGTCCTGACATTTTCTATTAAGATGTTGTGAGAATCTTCAGCCCCAGAGGGAATAAAATTACATCCTGATCCTTTCAAATTCCCTCGAGCAAAAGGGGCAACACCTATGTCACAATAAGCAGCAGTCCTTGCACGTTTAGTAGCAATCTGACTTATTGCACACCACTGTTGATATCATTGAGCAGCCAGACTAACCTAATGAGAAATACATGATGCAGCACACCATGCAGAATGAACAGCGTTGTTGTCCTATTCTGCATCAGTGCTTAATATTAACAATTTGTGCTTACTTGCTGGTAGCCCCTTGCATTATCGTGTAGCAGTTATTGCATACCAGCTGTGTTGACATATTGAGGAGCACCACTGTCATAGGGATTACAAAAAGTAGTGTCCTCTCATGTTATAGTGCATCCTAGAAAGTGCTATCACATGACAATTGTTCAATGGCTTTTGAAACACATTTGGACGTAGATTTACTAAAAAGCTATGCTATGCTTCCTCTCTTCCAGAAAAATTTAGATCCTTGCACCACTTATGATATGATTTATGGGGAAACTTTACACTGTCTTGGAATTTCTTCTCTGGACTGTCACTTAAACTTTCTGTCCTTCTGGAGTTGTCGCCTCCAGAACTGGATGCGGCTCACTAGGTGAGACATCATGAATGGTTTGTAAAACAGTAGCATAACTTTCTTTCTTTTTCAGCTTCTTTGACTATCTGTCCTAGAGCATTTTCTTCTGCCTGCGAACTTCATTATCATACTGTCAGCCTTGAGGTCATTTTAATTTAGATAGCCCCATTTGCTTTTAATTCATTTTGTACTCTTACCCTAGGGATTGCTGTTTTAATTCCGAATTATACGCTTTCTGACCCTCTTACTATTTTCTTAATTCTATTCTTATTAATATCAATCCCTGGACTTGCAGTGCAAAGGCCACTTCTCAGGCTCTCTTCATTGAATCAATAAAGGCGGCGGAGTGGGATGGGACTGATCTTTATGGATTTGTTCTCTTTGTAGTTCTGATGGCACACACAAAGACTCATAACCTACTGTGACTAATTGTTAGGGAAGCAATGTACTGGCTCCATGACTGTTTCTATACAGGACTCTTCATGGTTCGGGCTGCTCATAGGATTTCCTACACATGGAGACCTACCTAGATTAATTAATACATCTCCATAGAAAACATGGACAAAATCAACCCATTTTGATACAGAAACTGTAACATGTCAGTAGCTTCTTTGTAGCTTGGCGTTGCCACAGGGTTGGAAGTGGTCTGTATAGGGGCACATTCAGCATCCAAAAAGAACTGGGTTTTCAGGTTTTAAACATTATGATAGTATCACCGGAAGTGATATTTCACAATATTTGACTTAATGAATCACAGGAAACCGGACAACATGCTAGAGAACCCTTGGTCAAATGGAAGGACCGTGTATCTTCTTCCTCTAACTACATCATGAGATATAAATTTCATGACATAAATTAGTGAGCTTTTTTCATTATCACTGGTTTTAACCTCTTGTCATCACTAGTCAAAACTGTGCATTAAAGCCATGTCAGTTAAAAAATCTTTATCAGTAGCTGTAGGCCCTGGGATTCACCTCTTAACAGGCTCCACATTCCATGACCCTAGAATTAAAAGGATGACTCTGAAAGATCTGTAGGCTGTAGTTTTACCAAACAGTTGTGGTTCACCTCCATGTCTATAGGACTGACTAATATGTATGGCTACCTCTGAAATTTGAATTCAGCTTCCTGCTGTTTTAAATTTTCATACTGGAGGTATCGTAGGTATCATTGCACTATATGACCAGATGGAGCAGACCCAGTGTGTGTATATTATATATTATGATCAGTACAGAGTATGTAAGGGTGCTGAGATGTATGCACTGCTGTGCTGTGCAGTGATTTCTAACCTGGGCCAGTAGAGGGAGCAGTCTCTTCATGTTTAAATAGCATTGCAGATTAAAATATAATCTGCAGTGATTTTTAAACATAGAGGGATTGCTCCCTCTTCCAGCCCCCTGTAGAAACAAATGTACTGCAGATTAATTCCGCAGGCGAAGCTTCAAAATGTACAAGAGTAATGCAGAATTACCAAATTCCTTTGATTAATAGTTCCGCCAACCCTAGTGATGTTATCAATGATATTATAGAACATGTCATGAATTATGTAATATGGGAAGTAATTAGCAGTGTTCGTTGAGTTATAGTTATTTTAGGGCACAGATTATAGATGTGGAGATAAAAATAGTGAATCTATATACCCCAAGTGGGATGGTATGCCCAGACGTGGGTCCCATGCTTGCCATGCCACTGGATTCAAGCTATTCTGGCTGATGAAGGGTGATAGTCCAAAACCGGTCCTAGCATGCTTCTATCTGGTCCAAGGAGGACCTGGTGGCAGTTTGGGCATAGACTGTTCCCATAGGGAGCAGGGTCAAGACTGATTTGCATTTGATTGTTTTGGACTGATCCCATGGGGAGCAGGGTCAGGACTGATTTGCATTTGACTGTTTTCAAACTGGAGTGGCGTGTTGAGCAAAAAAAATGGATTTAGGCCAAAATATGACTTGGGGTTTGTGTTTGACATTGTTCAGCATTCCGTCCATCAATTGTTCTTTTTGCATTTGTCACCCCAAGTGGGACGGGTATGCCCAGGCATTTGTCCCGTGCTCACCATGCCACTGGATTCAAGCTATCCTGGCTGATAAGGGGTCATAACCTGAAATCGATCCTAGGATGCTTGTTTCCAATCCAGGGAGGACCTGACCCGGCAGATTGGGTTGGACCTTTACCATGGGGAGCAGGGTTCTAGACTGATTTGCATATGTATGGCCCAGTGGTGGCTGACAGCTATGGGGACTTGGGGGTGGCAAACCACGGGGTGGAGAGAGGGAGGGATAGAAGGTAGGGCAGGAGGAAAAGTAAAGAGAAAAATATTACTTACTTGGCTTACACGTGCTTGTTCTTCCCAATCTTCTTCTCCACTGCAGCATGGGCCCAGCCAACTCCCTTAACCAATCCTGGCACCAGGATTGGATGGAGTGGGCTGTCTGGACGCTCCTTCAGGCCCTGTTGGCCTGTGCTTGGTCTCCACCCAGCTGTCTAAGAAAGATAGGTGGAGAGCTTCAAAGTGTGCATGTCACTTTGGTTGGCGCAAGAAAGCTGACCAAAGTGGCATGTGCACTTTGGAGCATCAAGCCAACCACTGCTCCTGTCCACATCCCCATGCCTCTGGGCTTGGGCTGCCTCAATGCTGTGAGTGCACATGTCGGAAAAATAAAACAGCAACAAAATCTTTTCATTCCCATTATATTTATCATGTCAGGCTCACAGTGGGGAGGGTAACTCTCCACCGCCCAAGTGAAGAATCCGCCACTGGGCTAGGTCCAAACCAGAATGGCGTGGTGAGCAATACAAAGATGGATTTGGGCCCAGATCTCTGACTGGAGTGAGTATTTGACATTGTTCAGCATTCCGTCCATCAATTGTTCTTTTTGCATTTGTATCTCCAAGTAGGACGAATATGCTCAGGTGTGGGTCCTGTGCTCACCATGCCTGGCGGAGGTGGGTTGTTACTCTGAATCGGATCCTATAATGCTTATTTCCGGGCCAGGGAGACCTCACCTGGCAGTTCGAGCTGTACTGTTCCCATGGGGAGCATGATCTGATTTGTATATATGGCTGGGTCCAAACTAGGGTGGTGTGGTGAGCAAAAAAAAGATGGATTTAGGCCCAGATCTCTGACTGGAGGTGAGTGTTTGACATTGCTCAGCATTCCGTCCATCAATTGTTCTTTTTGCGTGAATCTATACTTACCAATATATATTTACCATCACAATATTTTGATTGTCAATATTTTAATATAATAGTCTTTTAAAAATGTATTTCTCTAGATTATATTTTGACATACATCCATGAATTGGAGTAAAGACTAGAGAGACCTCGCATTCCCCAAACAAGCATTCAACAGAACTGGCAGTAAACTCCTAAAGAAAACTTTGGCCCCTATACTAAAGTTCTTTTCCAATTTAGGACTGCTATAGTTCTATGCATTTTTAAAAATAAAAATCAGTGAATTATACAAAGTTTCCAATTCTGGCATGGCTTCTTATTGCCTTTGTAAGGGTACAAAAACTTGATAGACTGGTACTCCTTCTTTCAATTCCCAGTAGAAGAAATGCTACAGAATTGGCCCACCAATGTACTGGCAGTGTCGCTGCAGCACTGCTAAGCATATTCTGAGTTTCCTCACAGCCACATCTCATGGCCTTTAGCCCACCATGAGAACTTTGGGACAAGGAAACTAAGGGGGCCCTACATGGCCCCCTGTTGCCTCAGGGCCATAGGGATGCATGCATGAGAACACATGGTGTGCCTCCACCCCCTGTATGGCATGGCCTTCAGACCATGCCATGTAGGAGCGGGCTTTGGCACTCCCTTGAATCTGCAGTGCTAAGGCTCACTTGTAATTTGGCGGGCTGGTGGTGGTCGAGTCTGGCAGTCTGGGAGCAGGTCGGCGGTGTGCTGACCCGCTCCCACACCACCAACTCGTAATCAGGTCATTAGTAGTGATCATCAGTGAATACTGGTGAAAGGAATGTAGAAGAAATGTGCAGTACACAATCAATTCTTTAATGTGTCTTGTTTAGGTTGATTCAATAAACTTTAATTATTTTTTCAGGTTGCCTTGACAACTTTCGCTGTGTATGTTTCAGTGGATGAAAAAAATGTCCTCGACGCAGAAAAAGCATTTGTTTCTCTTTCTTTGTTCAACATCTTAAGATTTCCACTGAATATGCTTCCACAAGTCATTAGCAACATTGCTCAGGTAATAAAAAAGACTTGTCCAACACACTGTAGAACATTTTGGGGAGATTCATTTTTGTAAATAGATTGCTGAGGTATACTTGTTCTATCCTTTGATTAATCTTGTATTTAGAAACGTCACTTAAGCAGAATACTCTAGTCTTGCATTTGTTTTGTATGGTGATGAAAATAGGCTTATGGTCAGTGATGGCTTCTCAGTTTCAGGCAAGGATACAGCATTTCCCCTGTTAGGTTAGCTGCCTTGTATTACTGAACCACAGTGGGACCGGGTCTCAAAACTATTAGCCGGGTTTCAGTTAGATACACATATAACCGTTTTTGCTTGTATTTGTATTCAGATAAATTCAATTCGGATAAGATATATCTAATAGTGGGTCGGGTTGGGCAGTGAGTAGGCATTTAAGGAACTGAATATCCACAAACATTTGTGATTGTGTATTCGCAAAGTCTTCTCTGACCCTCTTCTACATGAAAAGGATGAAGATGTACTTGTACTTAGGCCAGGAGTAAATACCTTTCCAGACCCCCTATAAAGAGTGGGAAGGGGTAAGGACCACCCAATTAAAATGATGCAGGTGTAAGAGAAGGTGTTTGGCCACTGGTAAAATTATCTTGCCTTTGGGGAACAAAAAAGAAAAAGATAGTGTATTTCTTGCATGTGCACACACGTATATATCTATCTATCTATATAGATAGATAGAACACACACACATATACGCATATGCTTACATGAAAAACGTTGAATAACTAGACGTTTGACTGTGGTAGAAAATCTGTGACTCTCACTGATTTCCCTGGAACTCATTTTTAATTGACAAAAGCCATACATTTGTCTCATGTGAGGGTCAGAAATCTTTAGGTGCAGATTTCTGAATTTCTTTGAGAATTAGGACAAGTGACATTCTTGGAGATTTCAACTGGAGAGAAGAACCCACTGTTTCCTTCGGTGTTCAGTATCACAGCATTTCCCTGCCTCTGGCTGGCTCAGTAGGAAAACATTTCTCTTCTCTCCTCAGCTGCTGGCATGGCGGGGACCCAGTGCTATTGCAATAAATAACTTTCCTCTACAACATATTGTGTGCGGAGTATATTTGTAGCATAGGCATTTTGTTGCTGTTATATTAGAAATTTTACTGATTTGCTGACTCTTTATCACTGTGCTGTGTACTTGTTGTTAGGATTACAATATATAGTTAAACTGCCATGTAAATATAATATTGCTCGTGCATTCCTATTTTATATGAAAACGCAAAATATTACATGTAAGGAGCCAGGGCTTCATTTTGACAGGTGATGACTGGGAATGAAGATTCCAGGCATGAAGTAAATAAGTAACCTAATTTAGTTTACAGACATAGCAGTGAGAATTCGAATGAAGACAGTTCAGATTGATAGGCCCTTGCTAAATGGCAGGAATCTGGTTTCTCATATAATCACCTGTATGTTAGAGTGTGTGCAGAGACTTGCATGAAATGACACATTCTTCTTGTCTTCTTTATAGCCATATGTCATCAAGAAGACTTCTCTTTAATCTTTAACAACATTCCTCAATGTTTGAGAATGATTCTAACTAACCTAATTGCTATCCTACTGTTGTGCACGTCTATAGCTCAGGAACCCCACTGATTAGAATAGGAACTCTTGTGTTTCTAATGTTAATTAATTCTTTAAAATCAGTGAGTCCGATTACTGGCTTCTGTAGCATTAAAAAAATTTATGAACATAAGCAGATATGTAAGTTAGTGAGAGGTATTTCGCTTCTGTAGAAAAAAAACTGCATAGATGATTAGTGAGGTTGAATGACAAGATAAGAAGCAGCATTTAGCTTAGCATTAAGACCTTCATTAATGAAGTCTAGAATCACATTGAAACTGGAGATCAGTCAATCAGACCAGGCATACTATATTATACTCCGTCTTACTCAACATGACTGCATGTCAGAAAACATCACCAAAAATGAAATTGAACAGAACATTATTGTATCATATGTAAATTATGTAAAACATATAATCTCGCCCTCTCAGCCATGTACAGTTTGTACGGCTGCTAACTGAGACATAGTAGAGACAGCACTGTATGATAAGGCTGTCCAGAAGAACCCAAGTCTAGCAACTGATTTGTTTTGTAAATGTCCAGGATAAAGAACTAATACTCTTACCGGCTTAACGTAAAAGTATAGTTTTCCGGCAAATATTAAACCTATAAATATTTCAGATATGAAAATGCATACATATTTAATTATTTATTATATTTATTTAGTTGTTTTGTAAAGCACGGCATCTCTCACTATTCCACTATAATGCTGCAAAGAAATGTAATCACTATAAAATAGCTCAATATTTTATAGTGCTCTAGTACCAGAATTGGCCCACGCTTTATAAGACCACAATATAAAAAACAGAAAATAAATCAACATTCATGCTCAGCCCTTCATTATGCTGCCTAAATGTCACAACGTCCGTTGATCTATATTCTATTTGGGACAACGGTGGACTTCTCTTGCCGCACCTCATACCAGTTCCAATGACAGTAATAGTTGTGCAGTCAACCCCAAACGCCAGCCGTTGAGCAGCGTAACTGTGTTCCAGATCAACAAAGATTGAGCATAGGTGGGGGTGCACAGTTGAGAAAGTCCAAGAGGCAGGTAGTAATAAATAAATAGCTTCTTTATTTCAACCTGTTAAAGTGTTTATCTGTTATAAAAGGTCCAGCCAACGCGTTTCATTCCCACAAGGGGAACTTCATCAGGGCTTAAATTTCTAAATTTCCTCTTTCCATATCATTTCAAGTCATTCATAGGATGCAGTGTATTGCACTCGCACCTACAGTCCCAGAATCTGGTTCTCAGAGTGTCTGTGGTTCTTAGGTTCTTCTCGTCGGTCCATTCGTTGATCTGATCAGTTGATAACATAATATTCACTAAAAGTCAACACTTTTACCTGGGTAGACTCTTTAACAGGGATTTGCATATGAAGGAACTTTCTTCCAATTCAGGCAACTGGGAGGGGTCCTCTGTTACAAAGGTACTAATCTTCATGTAACATTGTGTGCAATTTTATAAATACCAAATTGAACTACACTTGTGTCCTATGGGCGGTCTACAATGAATAATACAACACCAACTCCAGCATGTCCAAATATTGGACATAAGACTAATTTCAAGCCTCATAATGGATAGTGTCAGCATCAGCAATTTTACAATACCAGTAATTATCTTGTGCAGTTGGAGCACTTTTCAGTAAAGATAGAGGTGTTACAAGTGGTTTGCTATATATGAAGAATTAAGGATGAATGATATCTGCAGCTTCAAAGGATTTTTTGATTTTCAGCTATATTTTATTCCAAAGGCCAATAGGCCATTTAACGCATACATCACTTTTGCACTGCAATTCTGTATCTTTTTTGTCTGTCTGTGTTAGGAAGTTTAATAATTTTGTCAAGAATAGAAGCTTTTGGATGATAAACCAAAGATTGTAAAATCTTGCTATCTGACATGTTACTTGCATTGATAGCCAAGAGCTTTTTGTATGTAAAGAATACACATCATTACATTTCTTCTCAAAATTATTTTAGAAACATAAAAGCATGTTGAGTCCCTGGAAAATATATTAGTATTAATAAGCTGGTGAACTCAAATTAAACCTTTGTCCAGCCTGCAATTCCCCCCAAAAAACGATTATTTTTTTTGTCGAGTTTAATATGCCAAAAAGTTAAGTTCAAAAGTAAATTTTATGTTCAGTGAAACAAAGGTTTAAGGGCCAGATGTATCAACATTGGATTTTGCGAGTCTATAATAGCGAATTTTACCGATTCGCTATTATAGATTTGCAAAATGCAATGTATGTAGGTTTTTGCAAAGATTTTGCGATTCCTACGCATACCTTATTTGCGACTCGCAAATTGCGACTCGGAAATAAGGAATGGCTTCCCATTCATTTTTTTGGGCCTACAGGCCCATAGGAATGAATTGGAATTGCATACGCAATTTGCGAGTACCCAATAGGTACTCGCAAATTGCACATGCAATTTCAAGGGTGCCAAAAGGAGATCCTGTTGCACCCCTGAAATATGCATGTGTGCACATGTGGCACACATACATGCTCTTAGGGTATGTATGTGCGCCACATGGCACTTCGAAAAATGCAAAAAAGTGAATTTTTCTTGGAATTTGCAAATTACCACCCACTAGAAGTGGGTGGTAATTTGCGATTCCTTAATGCTAATTCGCAATTTGCGATAACTACAAGAATTGCATTTAGGGAACCTCAAATTGCGATTCCCTAATTGCATTCGCAATTTAGGTAATCGCAAATAATTGCGTTTACCATATTGCGAATTCAAAATGTTTCATACATTGCCAAACGCATTTTTGCGATTGCAAAAAGCGTTGATACATCTGACCCTTACTAATCTACAAATATTTTAAGAGTGGGTAATGGCATGAATTATGGTCCTGGGAAGATGATAACAATCCTTTAAAAGACAAATGGTGAATAAATGATTTTTCAAGTTCAAACCATAAAAAATTTATACTATCTACATTTTCTGATAACCAGGAAGCAGATTGCTTTAAACAAAAGGCATAGTAAAAACTTTGAAAATCCAGGCAATTAACTACATCTTCTAGTTTCTAGACCCTCTTGAGTTTAAACAGAGGCATGCAATGCATTGCTTTATTTCAGTGCAGAAATACTCTTTAAAAAAGAAAAAAAAAAGGGGAAATTAGATGTTTGTGCAAATAGTACATGTATTACAATGATAGGAACCAACATTTTATTCATTTAGGTTAGAAGTCCCCAATATGAAAGAAATAAAGGATTCTATCTGGTCAATTAATTAACTGATTTTATCAGTCATTGAATTGGGATTAAAGTAGGTCTTGTATAGAGCTGATGAACCACAGTCCCAAGTATTTGCTTTTTTGAGGATTTCATTTAAAATCAGATTTTATGAGATCATGTTTTTGGCATTTGTTTGACCTGGCCTCCTTAGTGGGGCTTCCCCTGACTTTTTGCCTTCTGACCTCCTGTTTTATGGACTTCATCGTTGCTGTCTTTATGATTCTGGGCACTTTAGCACTGCTAACCAATGCTAAAGTGCATATGCTCTGTACTCAAAACATGGTAAAATCGACTTATCCACAATTGGCATGTTTATTTTACATCTAAATCCCTAGTAAAGTGCACTATTTGTGCCCAGGGCCTGTAGATTAAATGATACTGGTGGACCTGCAGCAGTGATTGTGCCCCCCACTTCAGCAGCCCTTTAAACATGTCTCAGGCCTGCCACTGCAGAGCCTGTATGTGCAGTTTTAAACATCCATTTCAACCTGGCAAGCTAACCTACTTCCCAGGCCCTAACCTTCCTTTCTTAGGTCTCGCCGAGTGTTGCAGCGGGCATGCGCTGCTCCTGTAGCGAGACATATTGGGGTAAAAATATTTTAGGAGAGGGACTTGTAATCCCGCCCATGCTTTCTATTGGGCAATGTCAATATTTATTTAAAACCCCGTGTTCTCATTGCTCTGCAGGGTTTTTGGTTACCGCCATGTGGCTTTTTTTGTGCACACCCTTGGGACACCGAGTCTACTGCTTCTTTCAGTTTTATTGTTGGTCTGTTATCTGAGGAGGCGTGCTAAACTAAGGTTCAGGCAGAGTTCACCAAGGCATCTGCTTTCCAGGCCGTCACACGCGTCTTCTCTTTCCCTCACCTCCCTCCTCCACTCTCACCCCACTCTCTCTGCTGTTCCTACCCCTTCCTCAAGTGCTGTGTGGAGCGTACCGGCAACAGCTTGTTTAAAATCCCGGGACAAGGAGCAGAGACAGCGTTGGCTCCTTTATATGGGAGGAGGTAAGCGGGGAGTAACACAGCTCTTTTCGCTCCCACAATGCTTGCTTGACCCCTCCACTGCACACAATCTATCAATGCACTAAAATCATGAATGGGGTAATGTTACTCCTTTCTACACAGCGGTGGCGTCGAGAATAAAGATGCATACTGGGTGATGGTTTAATGAGTAGGGCGCCTACCTGCTGAATATACTATATTGTTCCGTCACTAATATAGGCTGTCCGGAAACACTGGAATGCATATATTGCTGATAAGATAGCTCATTGGTTTGCGCGCCTGCTGAGGTCCCATTTTACTTCTCTACATAGCAGTGATTCGAGCATACAAATTACTACTTGTTAATAGCTCCTTGAGTTTTCTGTTTAGCTGCTGACGAGGCTGTTGTAAATCACTGGCTAGTAGCCCCAAATAAGGATGCCTAATTAGGTGATAATAGCTCTATGGGCTGCACGAGGCGCTAGATGTGCATCAGCTTGGGTAATAACGTGCATATTTGTGGAAGCAGGCCACTTGGCGCTATCGATATGCTAGGAGGTATTTATTGTTACCCAAGCAGTGGTACGCATCTTATCACGCTGAGAAGGATGGACGGCTGATAAAACCTGCCGAGAGTCGAACCTGAGACGGCGAGGTCTAACACATTTTCCGGATGTGGCTGCATTCAGCTAATGAACTACCAGACCTGGCTACATATGGGGCATTAAGAACGTGATGTCACACACACTCAACGAGAGCACACAATAGCGTAGCTCTGTAGGCTGCATGAGCCGCTAGATGTGCATCAGCTCTGGTAATACCGCGCATATTTGTGGAAGCAGACCTCTTGGCGCTATCAATAGTTTAGAAGGTATTTATTGTTACCCAACCCAGTGGTATGCATCTTATCACCCTCAGAAGGATGGACGGCTGATTGAACCTGCCAGGATTCGAACCTGAGACGGCGAGGTCTAACACATCCAGAAGTGGTTGCATTCATCCAATGAACTACCAGACCTGGCTACATATGGGGCATTAAGAACGTGATGTCACACACAGTCAACGAGAGCACACAATAGCGTAGCTCTGTGGACTGCACGAGGTGCTAGATGTGCATCAGCTCGGGTAATAACGTTGCCATGAATGATAATTTCAACTTTAGCGGCCCTGCATAATGACTGGCTGTACTTCAGGAATATGCCCAACACATCTAAAAACGCTCAAATAAGAGTATAACTTGTCCATCCCTACCAAAAATAAAATGAAGTTTCTGGGCAAATCACTTAATCCTCCGTGTCTACCAAAAATTAAATGAAGATGGTGTTGTTCAGTTTAGCAATACAGAACTGCAAAAAATATATAAGTTACATCAAAAATAGTGAACTGCTGCAGAGATTTTTTTCTATTCTCAGACTGAGGACGAAAATAGAGAGCCCGATATGGACCTGTCTCGGCTCCTGCTTTTAACAACTGCCGCTGGTGAGCACCGGTAGGACCCGGCCTATTTAAAGCCTTGCTTGATACGTTATTTTTAAAGGTGTGTTTTACGTAAAGCGCCACAATGCAGCCTGCATCACGGGGAGGACAGGGGTATTCTGGCAGACTGTAGGGCTGTGCATCGGGGGATTTTTACCATAAATGATTATTTCAACTTTAGCGGCCCTGCTTAATGACTGGCTGTAATTCAGGAATATGCCCAACACGTTTAAAAACGCTCAAATAAGAGTATAACCGTATCTGCTCTGAGGCACAAAAGCTTTGTGAGCTGGAGAGCAAAACAAACAGGAACTATAACACAGAATTGCCTCAGCCCGGAGCAGTTAGCACACAAAAACCGTTGGAAAAATAAAAACAGCCAGCTCGTGTCCTGTATGGCAGGGGGCATAAACCCAGGCGTGCTTGTGCACAGGGGCTTTCTAAAAACGTGTTGTGTGGCTCATATTTTGTTTTTTAATAAAAGGACCCCCCACCCCAAGCTTGTGGCGTAATGGCTACAGCTGCCAAATTTGGAGCTCAAGAAGCAGGTTTCAGTTTTAGCGTGGGCTTCATATCCTGTATATGGGCAAATCACTTAATCCTCTGTGCCTACCAAAAATTAAATTAAGTTTCTGGGCAAATCACTTAATCCTCCGTGCCTACCAAAAATTAAATGAAGATGTGATTGTTGGTGCTTAAGTAAAGCAGTTTCAGTTTAGCAATACAAAACTGCAAAAAAAATAAAACTTACATCAAAAATAGTGAACTGCTGCAGAGTTAAGATTTTTTTTCTATTCTCAGACTGAGGACTAAAATATAGAGCCTGCTTTTAACAACTGCCGGTGGTGAGCACCGGCAGGACCCGGCCCACTTAAAGCAGTGCGTAATATAATGTTTTTGGAAGTGTGTTTTACCTAAAGAGCCACAATGCAGCCTGCATCACGGGGAGGGCAGGGGTATTCCGGCAGACTGTGGGGCTGTGCATTAGGGAGATTTTTGCCATGAATGATAATTTCAACTTTAGCGGCCCTGCTTAATGACTGGCTGTACTTCAGGAATATGCCCAACACGTCTAAAAATGCTCAAATAAAAGTATAACCGTATTGGCTCCACGCCATTTTATTTGTTAAACTTTTGTGAGAGATACTTTCTACAGGACACAGACATGCCTTGCAGCAATTTGTTTACTCCCTCCTTGGCAAGTGGTTTAATCTAATCTATGTCATCATCTTTTGTTACTAAGGAATTAGCACCATCTGTTAAACATTTGTTTAAACAGATACTTCCTATGGGGCAGATGCATGCCCTACAGCAATTTGTTAAGTCTGTCTCTTGCAGATGTCTTTCACTGTAATCTGTGTTGCCATCTTTTGCTACTATAAAATTTGCACTTAAAAGCAAAGTGCTTTGTTTTTCAACACATGTGCTATGAGTTTTTTTAGCTCTTCACCACAAACAAAAGAGCGTTGTGATGTAGCTTTTTACCAAAATAAACGCATCCCTTCCAGCAATTTCTTATCTTTGCTTACGGCAAGTTTTTTAATATAATGTGTCGCCATCTTTTCTTAACCACAATTTAGCAGCTAAAACAAAAGTCTTATGTTCTGTACCACACGTGTTGAGATTTCTTAAACCTTTTTATCAATTTCTAAACAGCGTCTTATAGTCTACGTTTACCCTTAGAAAAAAAACAATATAAAAAACAATGTCATTTACAATGCTAAAAGCTTTAAACAATGTCACTGCAAGACCTATTGCATTGTAAATGCTTGTTATTACATATAAGGCACCCCTAAGGTCAGCCCTTAGCAGCTCTATGGGCAGGGTGCTGCATATTTATAAGGTAGGATACGTACTTTTGTTTTTTACATATCCGAGTAGTGAAAAACTGTTTAATTCATTTTTTGCTACTGCAAGGTCTACCTCTCTCATACTCTAACATCCTTTAAGTGTAATTTCCAATTGGGAAAAGATAGAGATTCAGAGTTTAGTGTCTCTGGACTCCTAATTTAAAAACTGGTTGGCAAGATAAATTTTAAATTGCAAGTATGAAAATACTTTTAGAAGGTTGACATTGTCTTACTTCTGCCTGTCTCTGAATACATGTCTGGGGTGTGTGATAGCTAGGTTTTGTGCATTCCTCTAGACAGTCACAAACAAAGGGAGCTGATGGGCCTTCTTGAGCTAGATTGGGAGGGAGGAGCTAACACTTGCACCTGAATGGGTCAGTGCCTGTCCCCACACAAAGTGCTGCATACCCCCCTGTAGTAAGTCTGGAGCCAGGGCAGGAAAGGCAGGGAACATGTGATCTTCAAAGGCCTCTTTGAAGTTGCCCCTACTTCAAAGACTCAAATGGGTATAAGTACTGGACCCTGACACCACCAAATCAGAACTTTGCTGGAACCAAGGACATACTGCCAGGAAGAAAAACTGCTGTGCTTTTGGAGGGACCTCTGCTCTTCTAACTGTTTTGATGTGTTTGCGTACTGCCTGCCTCATGCTGCTTGCTGTGCAGCAGGAGGGACTGCCACTTTTCTACCTGCTTTGCTGTGCTGGCGTGCTGAGTGCTGCTTCTTGCCTGGGAGTGAGAAAGACTGCACTTGCTCTCTACATCCTTGCTCCCAGGTTTCTCCAAGGGCTTGCTGGCTTGCCAACTGTTTTGAAGTCTCGGGCTATCAAAGATTTCCTTCAACTCTGCTTCGGCTGCTGGACTCTGCCAACTGTGAGTCCTGCTCTACCAAGCATGCCAACACAGTCCTGGGCCTTGAGAGAGGGTTATACAGCTGTATTCATGTAAAAAGTGATGCAGTGACGACTTTGCGCCAATCAGAACCAATGCAGCACTCTTCGAAACAGACACAGAGCTGATCTGATGACATCCCTGTGAGGCACGACAATGACATGGGTCCTGACTGTGAGGTTCGATGCTGATGCAGCGCCAATGCGAAGACATGCCTGCGAAGCTCGATGATAATGCTACGCCTGTATTGAAAGGGGTTCCAAGATAACATTCAACCCTATTGCGAGGCTCGACTTTGACACATCAACTCCACTGCATGAATTGGAACCAATGCATTGAGTCTTCTATGCCAACGCTTGCTCCATCCAATGTACTTTTTCAGAGGCCTTGTGGGGGTCTGTAGCCAGCCTGCCCTCCATCGTGGTCGGCCTGAAACTTTGTATGTACCCCAGTCCAGCGCGGCCTCAAGTAACCCATGAGCGCTATTGACTTTAAGCACTATATTGCAGTTTATTCATTAAAATTTAATATCTCAAGCTCTACTAATTGGGTTTTTGTCATTTTGGTCTTGTTTTACTCAGTTAAGTATTCTCGATTGTTCTAAACTAATATGGAGTCTTTTGTGGTGTTTCCACTGTGTTACTGTCATTTAAGTGTTGCACAAATACTGTTAGTGAAGTTAAGCCTGAATGCTCTGTGCCAAGCTAGCAGAGGTAATTTAGGTTGTGTATCTGACCTACCCTAACTAGGATTGTGGAACCTACATGGACAGTGTGCAAACCTCTGCCAATTAGAGACCCAATTTCTAACAGCATTGTTTTTAAGGGGAAGGATTTCACAGTTATCTGAGTTTAGTTATTCTTGAGACAAATGGAAAGGTAGAATAGTGTAAAGTTGGTTTTAAATACATTAGGGGATATAATCCAAAACAATTAATACCGTATGAGGCTTCATACACTATTCAAAACCTTTGTATGTGATTATTCTGTCTTATTGTGGAATGACAGGGATCCAAAGCCATTAAAAATATTAAAGATAAACGTGGGCAGCCGTCTTACATCTATACTCAACTTAAAGGGATCTAAATCATCTTTACAAATAGTTAGGCCCAGATAAATTTAGTGTTTCACTCAAATGTTCCTTTCACTTTTGTGAATATACGTTTAGTAAGCTTTTCTGATGATTGGAACTGTTGTTCCTTAAATATTAAGATAGTTGATCTTATGTTAGCAGTTGCCTATCAGCGGATTGGAACTGTTGTTCCTTAAATATTAAGATACTTGATCTTATGTTAGCAGTTGCTGATCAGCAAATTACAAAGAATTGGAATACATAAGAGATCATATCTTTTCAAGCATGGTGGTATGGATTGTTTTATAATCACAGAATTAATAGAGCACATGTTTAACCCATCTCACTTGTCATTAAAAGAGAAGCTATTTAGTCTCCGGTGTCTGCCCTTTTAAATGATACAGCTGTGTTCTACAGCTCCCATCAACCATTAGCTGAAGAGGTGCCTTATCGCCCTTGAAACCATTAGATTTATGAAACCATTAGATTTATGATACAGTCTATTAACATGTAGCATTTATTGTATTATACGTACTTATGCTGTTTCACATCATTTGATATATGTTTTAATTGTATAACATTGATTATTTGCCATGTATTTTTCTACTATGGTTATTTAGTTAAATTTGGATATCTCCTCTTTTTATGTTTTGCATCTTCTTTACTGTTTGTTTCTCCTTTTTTCTGACTTTTACCTTTATTTATGAGGTTATAATCATTCTGAAGCTCTCCAAATTACCTTTCTATTTGATTCCTAGTTAAATCTCCTTTACTTAGTCTTTAAGGTACAGTTACAGCAGATGTTTATCATGCATATATTCTTATGTCATGTTATCCATACTTCAGAATGTTTCATTTTTAACTTGTGTTTATCTTAAATAAACATTTCTAAACAAACAAATCTGAAATCTCATCACATCTTTTGATGGAGGCTTTCACTAGAACCTTGTTAGAGTAAGAATCTGTTTCAAGAATCAAACCTTCTCTTGTTACTCTCTGAGCATCATATCTCTCTCTGTCTCCCCCTAGACAGCACCTAACAAGCCAACTAAGTTGGCCAATTTTTTAGTCTTACAGCATCTGTACTATAGTATATCAGCCGAAGAGATAAATAATTTTCAATCAAGACCCTCATATTCTGGAACAATCTTTTCACTCAATTTACAGCCTACCCTACGCCACAGCCTGTGAAGTTCAGGGAACCCTTTACCTACATTCTGGCACATACGATAATGATCTTGCTTACCACTGATCATGGTTGTACTTGTTTGCGTTTCCGTTTTTTCTTCTTCCTATAGTACCTTCAATTTGAAAGGGCATTAATATTGTTGGTGCAGGAGCGCAACATTAAACCTTTAGAAAAGTGTAACTCAAATAGTAACTTACAGCTCTCATAAGTAACATCCTACCATACCCACAGAGATGATCCTTATAGTAATGTGCATGCTCTGATAATTTAAAAAAAAGATGTAAGTACCAGGTTCGTTTGCTCTGCTTCCCCCAACTACACTTTCAAAGTACACTAAGCTTCTTGTCAGAGACCCAGTTACTCACTGCCTTATCACTTATGAGAAGAGTCTGCCTCTTAAGAGTTACACAGCCTGGGTCAGCCGTGCACTTTCTGTGCCTAATGAAATCACTCAGTCATGCATCTTAAACTGGATATACTCTTGGCCCAAGGTTCCAGCCCTTTTTGGCAAATAGAGGCATTGGTGGAAGGAGTCCCTAGAATTCAGAAGAGTTCTGGTCATTGTCATGGAGGTACAGCTTAGAAATGGGCAGCCATACTTAAAAATATCAAACATTTTTGGGTTGAAGGCTATCTGATGTTAACATGGGGACAGATGTTTCAATACCTGTCAGTCGTTACGGCAGAAGGACTTTGCCAGCCACTTTCACACTCTACCTTATTAACAAGATTGCTCACATTGGAATTTGCTGCCCCCATTATTCCTTGAGACAACCAATTTATGTGTACATTTGCAACAATGAGGCTAGAGTGGCCACTCTAATCTGCCAATCCAAATGACAACTGGTATCCCAAAAAGTCCCAGTGTTGTTGATGACATTCCGGGTAACTGAAATTAAGGGGCTATCTCATGTGTCCCTAGCATTTAAACCATACTTTAGATTAGTATTTTATCTCACAACTCTTGTGGGAAGACTGGTCGATCAAATTCCCACCCTCTGGAGTAGAAACTTTGTATGCTACTCCAGAGTCTTCCCTATTTGCGGTTTATCCTTCACTCTTCTTTAAATGTTGTTTTCATGTCTGGCCTCTCAAACGTACACAGATAAGTCTCAGCATGTCTCTCCTGTTTGGATTGAAACCACAAAGTAATGACTTGCATTCAGACATCAGCAACCTCCGGTATCCATGTTTTACAGTTGTCTGTGTAGGGGGACATAGGTAGATTAACTGATGTAAACGGTACTGGGCCCTACTGTAAATCGGTGTCAAGTGAGTGAGTAATGGGGCAAGTACCTGGCTATGGTCTTCAAGTAGAACATCAGTATCCTTATTTGCTTGCATCACAACAGCAGTAGCTATTACTAGCAGTTTTACAACATGGAAATATGTTAGATATACATTGTATTGCACTGCAGACAGCCTCCGGTCATCGATTAATCATGCACCAAGATCATGAACAAATCCTGTGATGAGGTAAAAAGAAAGTACAAAGCAAAGAAACTAAGTTTACCCAACTGAAGCACACAAGGAAACTAGTCTAATCTTGAAACCCAAGCACAAAGGAGTAATGTCATAAATTAGATACTTAGCAATGGTCAGTAATTTTCCACATGTGAGTTAGTGAATGGTCACCTGAGGCGATAAGTTAATGGTTGAAAGAGTACACATAGATATACCACTTTATTATATTGGTTTTATGTAGGTCCTATTTACTTTAATGAGAGCTATATCTTGTGTAAAGGTCAACTGGATGCTGAAGACAGTTAAAGTGCATAGTTGCATATGAATAGTACCTAGAGGTTTGTGAATTAGTGAATCATCAAATGTAAAAATAAAGGATAATGTCATCTTCATAACCAAGGTCAAAATCAAACTGAAATAAAATGATGTTAGGGATTGGTGTTTTTAAACTGAACAGCGTTTTTTGATTAACTTTTTTCTCTTCATTTTTAGGCTAGCGTTTCTTTGAATAGAATTCAGAATTTTCTCAGTAATGATGAACTTGACCCTGATTCTGTAGATACAAAGTCTATTATTCCAGGTAATGATACGTTTCATTTGTAAAATATATCACATTTTAAAACCACAACCTACTCAAGAGCAAAATCATATTCATGCAGTTGCATCTGTGAATAGATCGAATGAAAATGAAGGACAGCTTGGATTCCAGATGATGATGTTAGAAAACATAATGGGAATACAAAGTTGATGATCTCAATGGTAATAAGAAAACAGGAAGATAAAACTAAGAGTTTGAAAATAGGTGCATCTCCTCCTATGGAACCAGGTGGTCAGGTCAAAGCAATTGGTGTATATATATTGGCTTAACACATTGCCTGTTGTATGTTTAAATGCCATGTGCCCATTGGGATGTGAATGCCAAGCAAGACGCATAGAAATTGGAGGTGTGGTGCAGATGGGCTAGACTGAAATGATGGAAGGGAACCAAAGTTGAGAGGTGGGTGACTATACATCAATCAGCTTGATATTCCCAACACTATGTACCACACTTGCCCACCAGCCATTTAGGTAGGGAGGTCTGAGAAGTGGAGCCAAGTGACTAAGGGGATTATCCTTTTTCTTCACTTCCTGCCTCATTACAGAATATACTCTTCCTTTCCTCACTTCCTTTAATGCAAGTTCAGACATTTGTGATGATACTCAATATTGTATCCTATTTTTCATATGAGCATGGGTAAGGGCACAAAGAAGAAGCAACCTGATTTACAAAGCCCTTTTGTGATCGTAAACCCAGTAATTCACAAAATCACTGGATTTGCAATCACAAAATGTTTTTTCTTTACTAACAAAAGGCCTTTCATGAGTCACAAATCATTTTGGCTCATAAAATAACTTTTGTGATCCTGTAGATTTGGCAAATCGAAGAGGCAGGAAAGGAGCGTCTTTTCCGCATCTTTTGCCTATTTTCTATTTATTTCCTAAGTTTTAGCCCATATATCTTATTAAAAGCCAAATTATTTTTCCACCTATTGAAAGCCAAATTATGATTCTACCTATTAAAAACAAAAATATTTTTCCACCATGCTGCCACTGCACAATATTGAAACCGAAAAATGATTCTCTTGGCACCTGAAAAAAAGCAGGCAGACAACATGGCATTGGCAGGTTTATAGGCTATATGTCACTTGCCATTTTATTGTAATCTCAACACAGTGGCAGGACTATCCACCACTGCTCCACATCGCCTATCTCCGTGTGTGCTTCATTAAGCATGAACCTCAGCAAGCAGAGGTTCCTCTTATGTTTCATCAGGTCAGCATCCTTGAGTATTGTGAAGTGTTATTATGGCTTAGGGATTTCTATCCCTACATCCTCTATTAATTCTCTTACCACTGCCCATACCTCCTGCACCATCACAACTCCATACTGTGTGTATGAATGTTCTCTCTAAAGCATGATATCTGAGACAGTCCTCACTGGGGACTAGCTCCTTTCTGAACAACTGTGACCTACTATAGTATGTCCTGTTTAGGACCTCCAGTTTAATCAGCCTGAAGTTAGCCCTTCTCCCCACTGCTATAGGGATTTGTAATGCACTGTTTCAATACGCGTCAGGTCTCTTTCCAGTGTTTCTATGGTGTTTCATTAGGATGCCCTGTGTGCTGTGTATAGGTGTTTTAAAGATGTAGGGTATCAACGCTTTACCCAACCTGAATCAAGATTCTACTTTCTAATTGGGTTTGCATGTGGGGCGGGCATCCCATTCCTCCCCTAGGGCCTTCAGTGCCTGTTTGAATGGGGAGGGGTGCAGATCATACTACTGCAGTTGCATGCATTCAGTTACTCCCTCGTATCACAGGCCTTCTCTTAGGATGGATATGCCAAAATGGATATTATTGTCCTTGATATAGGGATATAAACCTCTTCTCTGTACAGGGTCTAGATTGATGTGAATACGATTGGTCTCTTTCCGCAGTGGCACAAATACACAGGCACAGATTAATTTAGTGGTTCAGATTAATTGAGGCAGTTACAGCCTTCACTTTTGTGTGTTTTTTTTAGCAGTGCCATCTTACATATATTCATAATAGAGGTATTCCAAGATGTCGGCCCTTGAGCTCACTGCATGATAGGGACTCATGCCGCACCTCCCTGACAAAGTCAAACCCATCCTGCTTGTGTTTCTATTAAGTACGGTCACAGTCTAACAGTAATGGGTACACATTGCCTCTTTGGTCTAAATGAGGGCTGATGGGTTTCCATTCATCCAGTGTATCAATTATGTTAACAGTTAATATTTATATATAAGACTTGTTTCACTAATTATTCATTTCATATCATACAGGTTATGCCATCACTGTACAGAATGGGAGGTTCAGCTGGGCACTGGACACTGAACCTGTTTTAAAACAGTAAGCTTAAACTATATGTAATCTTTAGTTGTATTTTATTCTCAGATATTCAAATTTGAGTATTTTCACCCTTGATATTCAGCAAAATATGTAGGATAACCGTTTTTTATAAGTTTAGGTTTGATGAACTTGATCTGACTTAACTATGCTTGGTGCTCCAGTTGTGAGGGAGAGGGGCGAGACAGGAATATTGAGAGTTCTGACAAAGGACAAGATGGACTGTCCTTTTCTTTCGCCTCACGTATTGCAGAATGTGTTTTTCCTTTTCCTGCCTTTTTCATGCATGGGTCCTCTCACAAAGAGATAACATTGTGGAATTTGTGGAAAATATTTTTTTTGATTAGCTTGTCTTTCCTAAGGTTTCCCATATATTTCCCACGATGATAGCCCACATGTCGACTGAAAGATTCATTCTTTTACACCATGATGCTACCGCACGTGCGTTAGGTTTTCCCTACATGTGCTTCATAATAAATAAAAGAGTAGTGAAAAGGAACTGAAGCAGTTTCACAGGAAATAATAGCAAAAGGCTACAAAGATACCGTAAAGTACACCACAAAACACACCAGAAGATGAGGCAGACAATTTCCCTGCCACATGAAAAAATGTGCTTTCTCTCCATGCAAAAGTTACCCAGATAAGTAATCAGGATGAATAAGGCCGCAGTTCATTTGTTTAGGGAAGATTTGGAGATTTCATAGATGTTCAAATCATCATTTGTGCTACTCCTTAATTACACTTGCAAGATCTGTTAATTTAAGAACAAATATTAGCATTTTCTTGTACAAAGCATTTAGCTAAACATGCGCCTCTTATTCGTTGTCATCATACGATCATATCACTGAGTGACAGTGTAGAAGTGGACCTCAGCTAGGCCTACCAGTGCAAGGGGTTCGCCCTTCTCTGCACAGAGTCCTCAGACCAATAGGAAGAAGTTGGCACAGAAACTGGAAAAGAAAATACAAAGTTTAATAAACCTCATGAGGTGGAACTACATTCACACAGCACCATTCGGTATTGAATGAAGTAGCACACCAAACAGAAGGAGCATGGTCCTTTTATACCCACACAGGGGCTTGAAAGAGGGCGGTACAGTTAACAATTGGCCAATGCTAGTAAACACATCCTGACAGTTACATACTACTAACAGCTGCAAGGACAGTTGAAAACTCACTGGGAATGTGCAAAGGTGGAAGATGCTAAATATAGTTTGTTTCTAGGCAGATTACAAGAGCAGTCAACACTGAGGGAGGACAAAGCACATGGTGAGCACATGGCAAACAAAATGGCTGTCAGAAATACAAAATGGATTCCGCAAAATGGACAAGATAGCATCTAAATACAAGATGGATTCCGCTAATGCTAAGCCAATCGCTGCCAATTTACAACAGATGACCCTTTTAGCATTAGCTGAAGACATCTGTTCCTCTGGGGTAATCTAAATATGCATCCCGTACATCTATTAGCATTATTTCGCCCACCTCTTTATTCAACATTTGTTGGGCTTCTGTTTCTGCAACATTCCTTTTGACAGGTATACAGGCAGAGATGCAAATGGAGCAAAGCATTGGACCACATTGGATACATACACAGCATGTAAAAAGTATCGTAATCATTACACACAGGATAGTCAGTAGCTTCCAGCCCCAAGCAGAAACAAGAGTCCAAAACCATCCAGTAAAAGTCCAAGTACCAGTCTCTGGATGAATTTCTGCAGCAATTTTATGCAGTTTTGATATTGCGACGTATACTGAAGGTGAGTGATCCGGTATGAATGCAACAGCTGCTACCGATGATGCGACATGCACCACCTCGATCAGCCAGAACCACATCTAGAACCATTCGGTTCTGGAGAGCTACAATCCTTGCAATGTGCAGCTCCTCCGTAATGTTCCCAAGTGCCATAGCTGTCTGATTGGTAACAGCTTCCACAACTCTAGTTAATCGTCTTACTTTCCTACTGTTTAATGCAGCACCCACAAAGAAGAACAAACCTAAATTTAAATCGACATATTGTTGCAGAGTGGTATCAGTTTGGTCTACTTCGTCAGTACTTATTGTCCTCTTGTATCTATTTCTAGAGATATCGTTAAATAATTTAAGGTCCCGGTGATATGATGCAGGTGCCAGAAACACAGGGGGCAATATAAAGGAGACATAGCACACACCACCACCCAGCAGGTAGTTGATAATATCCGTGGCTACCACAGACAAAATAGGTATTATGTGAGGCTATAAAACTGCTATTATTTATACCTTCAATAGTCAGAATTACAGTACATTCGCTTTTCCCCACTGGAATTCTCCCAATGCTGCTTACACATAGATCTGCTTTAGCTCTAGTAACAGAAATCACAAATTGTTCATTACTGGTAAAAGTTCTCATATTTGTGAAGACATATGGTGTTGAAATATTGTCCGGTTGATACTCTTCCCATTCCCATTTGGTCCCTTTGGCTTGAGGATAACCATCTTTATATTGGTAGCATACTTTATTAAGGCGAAAAAGAATCCCGCCTACTGTGCGTCTTCCAGATGCAAACAAAAGCGCATACCAAGCATGACAAGAACCATTAAGAGAAAAGGGAAGAGGAATAAAAGGTGTTCCTCCTTTCTTTTGATGTGCAGGTATCATCCCACACACCAAACAGTTGGTAATATTTGTGGCATTATGAGTATGATGCAACATCTGGATAAAGGTATTATTTAAATAAGATTGTTGATGCTTCTGCTCATGGTAGGGAAGCGTAAAGTAGTGGTGTTCAACTGATACTGGAGTAGTGGCGATCAAAAGCTCTCGAGCAGGAGCCACTTTCTCAATGAACCAGGTTCTTACTGCTACAGCCACCATAGCAACAACAAACCCTATAGCACAAATGATCTTTCTCTTAGCAACAGTTGATTTCATTGTGGACATGATCAGCTTGTCGTTGAAAACAATCGTTGGAGCTCTTATCCCTGGGCAGCCGTTGGTTTCCTCACCGAGGGTCAAGACGGGTGTCGCTACACTATACAAGACTCATCCTCCCCCCTTGCCACATCGGCATTCTGTTTCACTAACGCAGGGCGGTTGCTCAACCAGTCTATTTCGACGATGCGGGCTCTTTCCGTTGTCTCAGTTGGTATCTGCATAATCCAGGAATCCTGTGGCCGGGAAGACTCCCTCAAGTTCGTCAGGTGATATGGCTTGGCCTTTTTCTGTATCCAGGATGTCCCAATGGTTGATTAAGGCAGCAGGATCCACCAAGGTAGACGGCACTTTTTTGCAATGGGTGGAGTGCACCCAGTTCCTCCTGTTCGTCACTCAGACCGCAGTTCTCGTTGAAAGGAGCACCTGCTCTGGGCCGCGCCACCTCGGTTCCAAGCTTCTCGACCTCTGGAATGATCGGATCATCACCTGGTCTCCAGTTCGAAGTCCATGGCCTTCACCTGCAGACCTATCAGGAAGAGCTTCTCGAACCTGTTAATGAATAGAAACCAAACTGTCAGTCAATTGTGATAGGTAGTCACTCATCAACACGCATGGTTCATCATGTATGGGGCGTGGTTTAGGAATTCCCCAAATGGTCATAGGCCTTCCAAACACCACCTCATATGGTGTAAGACCAGATCGCGAATGTGGCACTGATCTAATGGACAACAGTGCCAAAGGTAATGTGTCTGGCCAATTCAAGGATGTGGAAGCCAGTATTTTCGCCAGTTTCAATTTCAGTGTGGCGTTATACCTTTCCACTAGCCCTGCTGATTGTGGATGGAAAGCAGAGTGGAACTTGTGCTTAATTCCTAATCCCTTCAGGACATAGTCGACAACTTGGCCAACAAAATGGGGTCCGTTATCACTCCATAAAAGCTTATAGGCACCAAATCTAGGGAAGAATTCCTTCAAAAGTACCTTTGCTGTAGTGAGAGCTGTATTGTCCTTCGTAGGGTATGCCCCTATCCATTTACTGAAGGCACATACCACTACCAAAACATACTTTAAGTTATTACAGCGCTCAAGCTGGATGTAATCCATTTGCAATACTTCAAATGGTGCGGTTGCCGTAGCAAATCCTCCTGTAGGAGTTCGTGTCCCTTTACCAGGATTATGCTGAAGGCAAATCAGACAAGACTGCACCATCTTTTTAGCTGTGCCGGCAATTTCTGGATGCTCCCAAACTTGCGTGAGCAATTTTGTGATCGAGGAGGCTCCAACATGTGCCGGCCCATGTGCCATATGAATCATAGGTTGTAAATAGGCTGTAGGCAGTCTCCACTTGCTCATCTCTTTATTCCTCCAACAGCCCTCATCGTCCAATGTTCCCTCCTTAGACCATTGCTCAATTTCTTCTGCAGAAGCAGATCTCTGCATATCTAGCACTTCCTGTCTGGTATCATGCCAACGTTCAGCCTGTGACTTCACTACGTACATAGACGTGGTGCTTCGCTGCATGGCAGTTTCACGGGCTGTTTGGTCTGCAAAAGCAATGCCTTGTCCTATCTTATCAATTATTTTCTTATGTGCGCTACATTTAACAATTGCTATTCCCTTCGGGTACGTTAAAGCAGTCAAGAGATTATGTACTAATTCTCCATGCATTATTTGCATCCTGTGGGATGTAAGAAAGCCCCTCTCCTTCCAGAGTAGCCTAAAATCATGAGGCACTCCGAAAGCATAGCGGCTATCTGTATAAATGTTCACAGATAAGTCAGTACTAAGTTCACACGCTCGTGTTAAAGCTATTAGCTCAGCTGCCTAAGCTGACTTCTGTGCAATACGAGCTGTCTCAACTACCGTCTGAAGTGTTGTAATTGCATATGCAGCTGACATTGTACCATCTTGTAACTTCAAACAGGACCCATCAACCCATAGTTCCCCATCAACACTTGAAAGGGGCGTGTCTTGCAAATCGACACGACCCTTTGTCTGTTCCTCAGTAAAGAATATACAATCATGAGACTCCTGTGACTGAGACTGAGTCACCGGGTATGGCAACAAAGTGGCTGGGTTTAGTATCGCACATCTCTTTAGTGTAATGTGAGGGGCCAACAATGTCAATTTGTATCCTGTCAGACGAGCACTAGTTAAATGCTGCATCTTCGTCTGATTTAAAAGGGCATCAACCGCATGGGGTACTAGCACCAACAGCTTATGTGACAAAACTATCCCTTCACTCTGACGTATTGACACAGCTGTTGCTGCAACTGAACGGAAGCATCCAGGTAATGCACGTGCAACAGGATCAAGTACTGCTGAAAAATATGCACAGGGACGCTGTTTGTCACCGTGTGTCTGCACTAAAACTGACAATACGCATCCATCTTTCTCATGTACATAGAGTGTAAAAGGCTTCGTATAATCTGGAGTACCTAACACTGGTGCTGAACAAAGAGCTTGTCGTAATTGTCGGAAAGCAGTCTCACATTCATCTGTCCATGGGAGGGGCATTGGAGTATCTTTAGTCAAAAGTGCTAGCAAGGGTTTAACAATGTGTGAAAACCCTAATATCCATTGCCTACAAAAAGAAGTAAGACCAATGAATGCACAGACATCTTTCTGAGTAAGGGGCACTGGTGTGTCTAAAATAGCTTGAATGCGATCTGGTGTGAGTGCATGGCCCTCCTTAGACAGAAGGTGACCTAAGTAGGTTAACTTCGGTCTACAATATTGCAATTTCTTTCGTGACACTTTGTGATGATGGGAAGCAAGAAAAGATAGCAAGGACAAAGTACATTTTTCACACTGTTCAGGGGTATCGGCTGCCAACAAGATGTCATCGACATATAGTGTGAGAGCCACACCTTCAGGCAAAACAAAAGAATCAAGTTGTGTTTTTAATGCTTGACTGTAAATACTAGGACTCTCAGTATAGCCTTGACGAACTCTACAAAATCTATACGATCGATTATTCAAAGTGAAACCGAACAAATATCGGCTATCAGGATGAATAGGGATCGAAAAGAAAGCATTCTTCAAGTCTATCACAGAGAATGTAGTTGCTGTCGGAGGAACCAAAGTAAGAAGTGTCGTTATGTCAGAAAACACAGGGTATTGTGGTACTACAATCTTGTTAACTTCTCGGAAATCAATAATGAATCGGTAAATCCTAGTGTCGGTATCTTTTTTCAGAATAGGAAGAATCAGACTGTTACAAACATTGTAAGGAACTTCCTCAACAACCCCCACTTCAATGAGATCATGGACAATACGTATGAGTGCTTCTTCACCTTCCTGTGAAATTTTGTATTGAGGCAAACGTGGCAGCACAGCGCCCTCCTTGACACTAATATGTACTGGTGGAATAACCATTTGCCCTACATCAGTGTCTGAAGTAGCCCACAAATTACTAGGGAGTGAAGCTAATGCAATATCCTCTTTAACAAGACAAGCTCTCTCCTTCACAGGATGGTTGTCATTCAAGATAACACGTACACCTTCTGGAGAACATCGTATCGTAGCCCTGAAATACTTGAGCATATCAAGACCCACAATATTGTCTGGTGTATTCGGGGAAAGCAAAAATGGACACGGAGCAGTACATTTATCCACATGGAATGCAAGTGGTTGTGACAATGGGCTAAGCAAAGGGGTTCCATCGAAACCTATTGATGTAATGGTTAAGCCAGAGAGGGGAGCCCTTGGAACCAATTGTTTAGACCAGGCGCTACAAGTAGCTCCTGTATCAACCAGAAACTGATCAGTGGAACCCAAAACATTTGCTCTAACATAGGGACCCCTCTGATCTACTGGAACTTCAACTGATTCCTTACCCCATCCTAGGCAATCCTATGCATAAGCAGAATCTTGAGAATCAGACGGCACATAGTCGGACATTTGATATTGGTTCCTTCTATCAAAAGTGTTAAACCCATTCTGCCCACGTATATTAGCATCAAACCTAGCACGATCACCTGTGCATCCTCTAGGCCCTGAATATCCTGAACGATTTTTCATTTGTCCCCAACCACGTGGACACTGCTGAGCACACAGTGCTGGACAATCGGAAGCCCAATGCCCAAATTTCTTACAGTACGCGCACTGGTCAGCAGACAAATTCGAACGAGTATAAGAAGGGAAAGACGAACCATAAGATCCACATCCACCTCTATCACTACCTCTAAAAGGCGGACCATAAGCCTGAGCCAACATAACCTTTGTTTTTAATTCTTTAGTCTTCTTATCCTCATTACCCTTTGCTTCTAATTCCTGGCGTTCATAATACTGAGCCATAGTCAAGAGAGAAACCGGAGAAGAGGTAGTCCATGAACTCTCACTGGCTTTTAAGCGACTAGCTATTCCTGGCAACAGGTTTGTGACATATTTATCGACAAACAGATGAATGCCCGTGTCATCTGTCAATGACTGGCCACTAAAATCGTGGAATGCTTCTTCAAAGCGTTGCTTACAAGACGCTAAAACAGTCCAATCTATCTTTTTAGGGGTAATAATCGTTTTTAACTTAACTAATATAGCTGCGGGAAGATCTAAAATTAACTGACATGGCTTCTGTGCGGGTTCCCTTTCTACATCCATTTGTTCTAACTCTTTCCATAACGCCCCAAAAGCTGCACGATCATCAATTTTATGAATAGTTCTCCACATATCAGGTGGTAATACCAATCCGAAAAATAAATCAATATCAGGCAAAGTCATAGTACAAGAGCTAATAGCACCCTCAACTTCCTCATAAAAAGCGGCTGGATTTTCCGCGGATCAGGCAATGCAGTTTTAAGTGCCATGACATCCGTCCTATTCCAAGGAGTGTAAACCCAATTATAAATAAAATAACCCTTTGCATCGATAGAGGCCTTATCATCACTTGTACCCTGTCCTTTAGGAGGAACATACAAAGGCGCGGCCTCCCGCATAGGTTTCGCATGAACTATCATAGTCTTATCTGTTCCGGAGATAGAAGCTTGTGCCATACTGGTCTGAGATGTCTGTGCAGCTACGTCTGCAGCCTTTTTCTCCTCTCGCAAACGGACTGCATCAACACGCAGTTTAACCAAACGCCTGATTGTATCATTCACCTGGGGGAAAACAAAAAGACCATCACCCATTTGCTTGCAATTAACTGCTACATCGTCGGGCTCTAACTCTTCAGAATATTTCCTAAACAGCTCAAGGACCTCTGCGGCAAACACCTCAGTAAAATACAGCTGCTCCCTTTCCTGCCACCCTTTCATACTATCTAGAAGTTCAGAGGCGGGGCAATGCTACGAACTGCTTTACGAGCAGCAGATCTAAGCTGGGTCGAACGCGCAGCGGTCAACATAGAACGAGTTTCTCGTGCCTTGTGTTCCTCCGAACTAGAGTCCTCATCTGACTCATGAGGGGCAGAAGGAACAGTATACGGAGGTGGAGGACGATCTAATAATAAGGAATCATCTTGTGGTTTATTAAGTATAGGATAAAGGGGCCGCCGAACAGCGTATTGGCCAGTTACCTGTAAATTGAGCTCCCTATCGTCTCTCTCTTTTAACTCTTTTATTTCTTTGTTCTTCAGCTCTAATGCTTTCACATAAATGTTCTTTCGTTGTTCTTTTTCAATCAAGGCTTGCTCACGCTTCATTCGTTCACGCACTTCTTTCTCCCACATTCGTACACAGTCAAACATATCTTGCCTAGTCTTTCTCTTAAATATACATTGTTCCACATACTCAATCTTTTGTAAATCAAATGACCCATGCATAAGCCAACGCAACTCAGGATCCTTACGAGTGTATTTATTCCATAATGTGCTGTACATTATAGAAGAAAGACCATACTTAATATACATATCCCTATTAGGCGTCCCCTCCGGGGGGGGCCGGTTGTGCTTCATCGAGTCTCAAATTGGTACCACTACAAAAGCAACACATCCTATGAAGTGTGCTAAAAACGGGCATGCCAAAAATAGTGCAGAATATGCAGTATTATAATCAAAGTAGCACTTAACCCCTTCAGTGCCCATGACGAGCTGGACTCGTCATGGGCCGCGGTTGCGCTGTGCCCATGACGAGTCCAGCTCGTCATAGACCCCGCCCGCTAATGAAAGGCGCGGCACAGGGCGGGGAAAGGGGCGGGCACTGAAGGGGTTAAGGTACCTTTAGTACGATGTGCCGTTCAAATCAATTCAGATAGAGAAAATTTTCCTCATTACCTGCCTATATAAATTGCAATTTATATATGAATCACATAGAAATCTAAGTTGGCCAACACAAATTCCAAAATACAAAAGCTGCTGTAAGTGTTACTAAACTACCTTACCAATCCCAGGCATAAAAACCAACAGCAAGCGCCGCAGAATGACACTTACCAATCACTTGGTGTCCAGGTTCCAACTGCCAAGTTCTTAAATCGACCAAATGGTCACTGCACGGCGAATCAACAGGAGAGATCTCAGTCGAGGACCGGCACCACCTGGATGGTCAGATCAGAAAGAAAGGAAAAACGCTGTGGTTGCCAAGACTCGGATCTCATCGGGCAGCGATTGCGTCCAGAGCGAGATTCCAATCCTTCGTCGCGACCAATCCTTTGGGCATCCGAGTCGCCGATGAGCCCCACGTTGGGCGCCAATTTGTAGAAGGGGACCTCAGCTAGGCCTACCAGTGCAAGGAGTTCGCCCTTCTCTGCACAGACTCCTCAGACCAATAGGAAGAAGTTGGCACAGAAACTGGAATAGAAAATACAAAGTTTAATAAACCTCATGAGGTGGAACTACATTCACACAGCACCCTTCGGTATTGAATGAAGTAGCACACCAAACAGAAGGAGCATGGTCCTTTTATACCCACACATGAGCTTGAAAGAGGGCGGTACAAGTACAGCAGAAGATTTTATGTACATATAAGGTCATATAGAAATGCACAGTCGACAAGTAGGAGGAGTTAACAGTTTGCCAATGCTAGTGAAAACATCCTGACAGTTACATACTACTAACAGCTGCAGGACAGTTGAAAACTCACTGGGCATGTGCAAAGGTGGAAGATGCTAAATATAGTTCGTTTCTAGGCAGATTACAAGAGCAGTCAACACTGAGGGAGGACAAAGCACATGGTGAGCACATGGCAAACAGAAATACAAAATGGATTCCGCAAAATGGACAAGATAGCCTCTAAATACAAGATGGATTCCGCTAATGCTAAGCCAATCGCTGCCAATTTACAACAACAGGTGTCTTTGTAATAGTTCTTACAGGGTCTGATTTTTTTCCACGGGTTGTCCAAGTGCACAAGGTTGCATATGGTTTACCTGCTGATCTTTAAGTGCTGTTGCAGAGAAAACATGTGGGGACCCTGGCATCTGAGATCCATTCATAACTCATAATTGCATCCAGATGATCTCTCGGATAATGTGATTGGTGCTCTTTTTCATTTTCCAAACTACCAATTGATAAGCAACAAAGACCATTGTCAAATGCTGTTGACTGGTGAACAATATATAGATTTTCTTCGCTTTCTGCACAATATTTTGGAAGGGTTACCCTTATCTTTGAAAATGGATATGGTAAGGGAGTTGAGCGTGGCCAGGTGGGCATAACAGGCATTTTTTTAGCCCATGTAGAGTTTCCATGTTTTCAGTGGTCTGCATGCCATCATTTCTGCAGTGTAGGAAACAATTCCTAGTTAGTTCCCAAGAGTACTTCAATGGCTTTCCACACTTGGGGATGACTGTTTCAACTGCTATAATGTGGAGGCCTAATTTACATGGAGATACACACCTGTAAAAGGCTTCACCGAATCCATGGACAAGAAGACCAAGTAAATCGATGCAGCAAGCAAAAAAGTAGCGAGGGAATTGATGTATAGGCAACTTTGTCAGGTTCCTTTCCTGTTGTGAATGGTCCAAGTGGGAGGAGGTGCAGAAGCTTGTAAACCTTCTTCCAAGAGGAGTATACGTAAATGGTGTAGGAGATGACTTCCAAGGCAAGACCATCTCCAACATAAGTTGTGCATTTGACACTGCAGATACAGTCTCTAGAGATATCAACATTGGCATCCTCCTCAGACGCCACTCTTGGATTTGCATCTCTGGATTCAAGCCTGAGGTTCAGCATCATCTCTTCAATTTCCCATTTGATGAGGAACATCTCTTTGGCACACGCGAAAAATAAAAAAGGATTTCAAGGCTGTGAAGTGTATGGGGTCCTGCTATCCCCATCTGTGAGAAACTCTTTTTGCTAGCAACAGCCTTGGGGGGAAGGGGGGATGGAGGCCACTTCTCCAGACCAGCTGTAATCCTACCAGAGTCAGAAGCAAACCTTCTATCAGCAAGAGGATAGGTGTTACATCCGGTGCATGTACCAGGGTAATGAAACAGGCAAGGGCAGAGGTGGCTCCCGTAAGAAGTTTCCACCTCTAAGCAGTGACTCACTTCCCGCTGCTATCACACATCACCTTTCGTGGGATAATACAAGACTTGCTGTCTCACTGGGAGGAAATCACATGTGATCAGTGGAGATTAGTTGTGGTTCCCCGAGGCTGCTGCCTAGAGCTTCTCAAATACCCTTCCAACATCACACCAAGCAGATACGTCCCCAGCAGAGACCATCACAGCCTTCTCAGAGAAGATACTTAAGTATACAAAAAAGTGATAAATAGAATGCTGATATTAATCTCACTGGTAATTACTCAAGCCACATCCCAATCCATCATTATTTTGCACACTATGTCACCTCAGTTTGGACCCAGCTATATCCTAATCTGTCTTGGTCCTCCTCCAATAGGAACAATACAGCCCGAACTGCCAAACCAGGACCTCCCTGAACCAGAACACAAGCAGCCCAGGACCAGTTTCACCCCAGTTATTGGTTCATAAGCCAGCTACAGCTTGGTTCCAGTGACAATGTCTGGGCATACCGATCTCACTTAGGGTGATACTAATGTATACAAAAAAAAAAGTGTACAAAGCTTCCTCTGTCACCGGGAGAAAATCCCATCAGGCCAGTGAGTTTAGTAGTGGTTTCCTGTGGCTACTGCCCCTCCAACATCCTACCCTGCAAATAAGAACCCAGCATAGACCATCCCCACCTTCTCAGAGAAGAGGCACAAGTGCTTCTTGAGAAAGGCGCTATAGACCGAGTGCCTTCAGACCAGCAGAGACAAGGTGTGTACTCTCAGTTCTACCTTTCGGGATGTCATCTCTCTGCTCAAACAAGGCAGTTACATGATGCACTTGACCTCAAGGACCCCTAATTTCACACTCCCTATTGACACTACCTTTATTTTGTGGCAAGTAGATATCACTAGTAACTTAAAGAATTTCCCTTTGAGGTCATAACCGATCCAAGGATGTTCACACACTGCCTAGCAGTGGTGGACATCCACCTGTAAATAGGGGCACTCACATCTGCCCTCACCATTACAATTGGCTGATCAAGAGCGGCAGAAGGCAGCAATGCCTTGCCCACACTCGAGTTGCGATTTCCTTGCTAAACAGATTGGGATTCATAACAAATTTCACCAAGCTCCATCTCTAAACACAACTGCCCCAGCCATTCTTGAGATCCCTGTTGAACGTAGTTACGGCAAAAGCCTACAGGTAATATCAGAGGGTATTGGCATTCAAGTTTCTGTTGCCTTTTTTTCAGGCCAATTTTCCCAGTCAAAAATGTGATGGAGCTTCTAGAGAGCGTGGCCTCGTGCATCTGTACTGTAACGCACACCAAGCTCTATATACACCCTACAGTAGTGCCTATTGTGGAAATGGTCATAGGCGGAGACTCTGGAAAGATTTAGTGTTGATAAAGACTAGCACTTACCACTCTCTGCATTGATGGATCAACAACAACTTGCTATGTGACAGGGCATTTGCAGACCCCATTCAGCAACTGACCATTTACACCGATGCCTCACTTGCAATAACATGACCATCCAATGGGTGTCCGAGGGCTACCACATCAATTCCCCAGAATTGCTAGCCATACACCTAATCCTCAAAGCCTTATTCCAGGTCATTCATGGGAAAGTAGTCCTCATGAAGACAAACAACATAACTACCATAAAATAAAGTTGACAGCACTCTCCCAGCTCTTAACACTACCTCATGGGATTTGGCATTGGGCAGTCTGCCATGACATACCACACCTAACGGAACACCTTTCATGGGTGTACTAAGACTTTGCAGAACTGTTCAGCACAATATATCAATAAGTCCAAGAGTGAGAACTCTACCCACAGGTACTACACAGGTACTTTCAGCTTTAGGGCACACCACAAATAAACCTGTTCGCCACCGCTGAAAATGTAAAAAGCCCAAACTTCACCTCCATTTGTCCATACCCACAATCCATGGCCAATGCAAAATGGATGAATTGGTTATGACCTTTGATATGTTTTCCCTCTCACAAACTCCTTCCATATATAGTGAGGAATAGAAGAGAAGCATTCCTGACATGTATCCTGTTGGCTCCCCCATGAGCCAGGCAACCCATGTACCCCATGCCCCTGGAGATGTTCAGCTGCCACATGTGAGAAAGTGCCCTCTTTCTGCATGGTTGCCCCCAATTTTTGCTGAACTGCTGATTGACTGCTTTGACTGAGTGTGCCCTGGGTGCCTGCTAATCAGGTACCCAGGGCCTATGTTCTTCCCTAAAATTGCATTGAAACCCAAATCCAATTAACACCTCTGGCCACAGGTCAGTCCCTGGTAAATGGTACCACAGGTGCCCAGGGCACTGTAAGCAGGAAAGGACTCTAAGGGCTACAGCACTTATTGTGCCACCCTTAGAGGTCCTGTACCTTTACACTCACACACTGCCTTTGTAGGCTGCGTGTCTTGGTGCAGAACAAAGTGAAGAGTCGTCATGGCACACATCCTTGTGTGCCATGCCTACAACCCGCTACCCTGGCATGGATCAGTCACCCCTTTAGCTGGGTGCCCTATACCAGTGGCCAGGGTATAGGTGCATGAGCCCTGTATCCCTACAGTGTCCATGTCCATTATTAGACATTGTAAGTGCAGTGCTGCCATTAAGAATATATGGTGCTGGGACTTTGTTATTACGAACTCCACAGAACCATAATGGCTACACTGAAAACTGGGAAGTTTGGTATCAAACTTCTCAGCACATTAAACGCAAACTGATGCCAGTGTGGGATTTAATGAAAAATGCACACAGAGGGCATCTTCGAAATGCTGTCTAAAAAATGACCTAACACTAGTGTCCAGGCTGAGTGGTTGCTTTCAGCTGCCACCACCAGACATGTTTCCGGACCCCTGGGTCAAGAGCCTGCTGCTCTCGGGGGCCTGAGACAATGAACATCATGGGACGAGGTGCCGAGCCTCCTCCCCCAGGATGGGCAGGGTCCATGAAGGGGAAGCTTTAAAGGCTTGCTGCCTTTGTGAGCTTCCCCAGGACACTTGCTGCTTACAGCAACTGGTCCCCACTGGTTCTGACCCCCACTTTGGGCAGGACAACTGGCGGGAAAAACAAGTGAGGAAGAGAGGTGTGCTCACCTCTGCCAACTCCACCTCTCAAGTGAGGGAGGCGAGGTGAAGCACAACTCTCAGTTCCCCCCATCTTGTAGATGGAGGGAACCAGCCAACCAGGGTGAGGCTTCTTCCCCCCTCCCACTGGAGGATGGCATCATAGTGGGGTGTACCCACCCCAGGGAAGGGACCCTTTGGTCCCAACCTTTTACCTACCTGTAACACCCCTAAATATAGTATTTAGGGGCACCCCTGAACCTTGCTTCCCCAGACAAGAAACCAGAAGAAGAAGGACCGAGCAGCTGTGCCCAAGCTAACAAGAGGAGGACACCTACTGACTTGGCCCCAGCCCTACCAGCCTTTCCTCACCTCGGACCTGCAGAAGAGAAACCCTGGTGTGTCCTGCAGCCAGCAGCCTCAAGAACACAGAGGACCTGCCCTGCCTTCAAAATGAAAGACTCTACCTCCCTTGAACACCGCATTTGTTCACCAACAGACTCCAGCTCCGGCAGGATCCGCGAGTCTGCACAACTCTACACCTGACGCCCACGGCCCGAGTTAGAGTGGCTCAACACTAAGAGGAGGTCTCCCCAGTGATCCTGACCCAAGATCCGGTGACCTCTGACCTGCCTCAAGCTTCCAGCCGACGCCTGCAGCCTCAAACCGGAAGGTCCCCCCCAACCGCGACCAGGAGCTGGTAAGAAAATCCGACCCTAAAAGGCCCCACTGCCCCCGACGCCCCACGGCTTTGGGTGGCCCAAACGACTCCCAACATCTCAACTTACCTCTCCAAGTGGTGGTCGCACCAAGAAACCTTAGACCCGAGCCTGCAGTGAGTTTGCAAACTGGAGACTCCCCATTGAAAGCTACAGGGCACCCGATACCAAAACAGCCCTCTGCACCCGGCCCCCTCATGTGCACATTTTGTGCTGGCTTGAACTCCCATTTGCGCTGAGCTTAAGTCCAGGAGCTTTGCTCCCTCAACCCTGTAGCCTGCTCGTAAGCAGCCACCAACCGGAACACCCTATTCCCCATTGGATAACAGTGGGCCTCAGCACTCTGTACCTGGCTGCCTTAGTGCCACTGAGGGTGTAACAAGAGTGCATCCTTGACCCTGGGGGACCCCTGAGTCTATGCCCAAAATACCAACTCCCACAACCGAATACATACCTTTGAACTGCTAACCCTATGTTCGAGGCATATGAGCTGCAGATTGTACACTGTGCATAGATCGCCATCTGGTGTTGGGCTTGGATGCTTGCACTTTGTTGTTGCCTTGGAAGAGTCTTTTTTAGTCATGAGATAGGTGACTTCTCCCTTGGACGATAGTGTACATGGGCATCGACTCCACCCTCGAATGTAACTTGTGCGCTCTGGTTCGGCACCATATTCTCCAAATCTTTTCGTTGCGCAATCTATCTAAAACTCGATTGTATTGTTTTCGATCGCATGATTTTTGACATGCACCTCAACTACTCAATTCCAGTCATCGACGCGGGCCGCTGGACCTATCGACGCCGTTCGGGCCTACAGCTAATGGAAAGGACTTCATTTAAAAATTTTTACAGTGTGGTGCTAAATTCCCACACAGTGACCACCACAAGGTCTGTAACCTGTGTCTCTCGCCTGAGCACGATGAGAGCAATTGCCAGGCCTGCGCCGATCCAAAAAGACCATCCGTGCTCGCCGGGCCCGATGACACATCATGGCGCAGCAAGCAGCTCCGGTACCGGTGGACATCGATGAAGGCCCCGATGTCCAGGAGGAGGATTCTGAGGACCTGGAAACGGTGTCCGAAGCAGACGACTCCGACTCAGATGACCACATCACTCCTGGTCAACGAGTGAGTTCAACTGCCCCTACCCAACTCCACCTGAAAAAAAGAAGGCCCTGGTCAAGACTTTGCCAGCTGGCTCCAGTCGTGACCGAAAACAAGTTTCAGAAGACCCGCCCCGGGGCCCAGGTTCCGAAGATAAGGGACTAGCCTTCGGAACCGAAAAAGATTTCCACCTCCACAGCCAAGCCGAAGGACCCCAAACCACCTTCGAAGGCCTCGGAGCAGAAATCCAAACCCTGCTCGGACCCGAAAAAATCAGAGCCGAAAGCAGTTACCGAACAGGAAGAACTTTTTCAACTGGATCCTATCGATCCAAAACAAAAAACTCTCGTCATAGACCCCAAAACAGGACATGTGGCTGCTGTTCCACACAAGCAGAAGAAGCTGGACACACCAGACACTCCTGCAGTGCCTGTGAAGAGAAAAGACTGTGCCACTTCACCTATACGACCCTCTTCTCCTGTTTTTCCTCCTAAGCCTGTCTCTCCTCCACATTCTCCAAGACTTCCACCACACTCACCACCACCACAGGATGATGATGATTTAGGGGGTGGGGGGGCAACTATGACCCGTTTACTGACCCTGATGACGGGACGATTGGGACGATTATGATGACCCAATAGATCCTCCAGACCTCCCTGATCCCCAGGCATATCCAACAAGCCATCTCCCCCAGATGACAATATTGGCTTTGGTCAGCTTGTAAATAGAGCTGCTCTCTACCATGGTATTCATATGCATTCTGACCCTGCAGACGAGTACTTTCTTCTAGACACCTTTAAACAGTCACAAAATACTGTACAAACCCTGCCAATGCAAAAGGGTGTCATTAAACATGCCCCCGACATATTCAAGGACCCTGTGAGCTAGAATTCTCAATCCCAGGATTGACAAAAAATATAAACCCGCTCCCGATGATCCCACTTACATCAAGGGTCAACTACCTTTAGACTCACTAGTGGTAACTAATGCGAGAAAACGTGCCAACTCTCAGACCTCCGGTGATGTGCCACCTCCGGATAAAGAGTCTAAGTAATTAGATGCCTCTGGCAAGAGAGTTGCTGCCCAAGCAGCTAATCACTGGCGGCTAGCCAACACACAGGCATTACTTGCTAGGTACGATAGGGTTCACTATGACCAACTAGAAACTCTATTACAACATTTATCTAATCAATATAAAACCAAGGCAAATGATTTAATTCAGGAGGGCAAATTAATAACCAATGCATCAATCAAGTGTGTCCTTGATGCAGCTGACACAGCCTCTAGGTCCATTAACGCTAGTGTGTTACTCAGACGACATGCCTGGTTACGCATCTCAGGCTTCAACAGGAGGTACAGACAACTATCCTCAATCAGCCGTTCAATCAAGAACAACTTTTTGGACCGGCTGTAGACACCATTCTAGAGAAAATGAAAAAGGACACGGAGACTGATAAATCCATGGGGGCATTACAGTCTCCATCCACACATGGTTCCTTTCGTCGCTCCTTCTATAGAGGAGCATCAAAAAATATTGGAACAGACACCGCCTCTGCTTCCTACAAAAACACCACGCAAACATCCCCCAACAGAGGATATTTTAGAGGCGGATACAGGGGAAATAACAACAAAGGGAGAGGCCGAGGTAACAACAACACTTGTGCCTCCCCCACTAATAAACAGTGACTTCCCTCCACTCCTCCCAGACCATTTCACCCCGGTCGGAGGGAGACTATCACAGTTCCTACCTGTCTGAAATTGCATCACTACCGACAAGTGGGTAAGACAAATTATCCAGTATGGTTACTGCCTGGAACTTACAGCAACCCCACCCACCATACCACCCAAACAGCATCCAATGTCCACAGAACATCTCACACTCTTAAAACAAGAGGTTGTCTCACTGCTTCAAAAGCAGGCAATAGAACTAGTTCCCTTACAGCATCAAGGAACAGGGGTGTACTCGCTGTATTTACTAATCCGCAAAAAGGATGGCACCCTAAGGCCAATACTCTACCTCAGACCCCTCAATCTATACATACAGTCATATCATTTTCACATGATCACTCCAACAGGTCCTCCCACTACTTCAACAAGGCAACTTCCTTGCCACACTAGACCTCAAGGACGCCTACTTCCACATCCCCATACACCCTGCTCACAGGAAATATCTAAGATTCAGAGTGGATGGACAACACTATCAGTTCAAAGTCCTTCCATTCGGGGTGACCACCGCACCCAGGGTGTTCACAAAGTGCCTTGAAGTAGTTGCAAAACACTCAAGATGATGGACGGAATGTTGCACATTGGCAAAACATTCACCCCCAGTCACAGATCTGGGTTTAATCCATCGTTATTTTGCTCACCACGCCTACCCAGTTCAGACATGGCATATGCAAATCAGTCTTGACCCTGTGCCTCATGGGAACAGTCCAGCCCGAACTGCCAAGCCATGTCTTCCCTGGACTGGAATCAAGCATCCTAGGACTGGTTTCGGGGTTTCGCCCCTCTTCAGCCAGGATAGCTTGACTCCAGTGGCGTAGTGAGCACGGGACCCACGTCCGGGCATACCCTTCCCACATAGGGCGAACAGCAAAACACACAAGATGATGGATGGAATGTTGCACATTGGCAAAACATTCACCCCCAGTCACAGATCTGGGTTTAATCCATCGTTATTTTGCTCACCATGCCACCCCAGTTCAGACATGGCCATATGCAAATCAGTCTTGACCCTGTGACTCTTGGGAACAGTCCAGCCCGAACTCCCAAGCCATGTCTTCCCTGGACCGGAATCAAGCATCCTAGGACCGGTTTCGGGGTTTCACCCCTCTTCAGCCAGGATAGCTTGACTCCAGTGGTCTAGTTGTAGCACACTTGAGAAGACAACAAATCCATGTCTTTCCATACCTCGACGACTGGCTGATAAAAGCCAAGTCATTCAACCAGTCGGTTCTTCACACTCATCAAACAATCCAGCTGCTACACGACTTGGGATTCACAATAAACTACACCAAGTCACATCTTCAGCCCTCACGCATGCATTAGTATCTAGGGGCCACATTGGACACCTCCAGAGCTCTGGCATACCCCAATCCAGCCAGGATAACCAATAGTATACAAACACTAATCACCAAATTTCAGCCACAGCATTCCCTCCCAGCAAGGGTATGATGGCCTCTTGCATTTTTATCGTACCTCATGCAAGACTTCAGATGCGCCCCTTATAAGAATGCCTAGCACATCAGTAGAACCAGGCTCAAGGACAACTTACAGGTCTGGTGTTGGTGACAGCCTCACACATCGCTCTCTGCAGTGGTGGAACACACAAAACCTTTCCAAAGGGCGGCCGTTCCTAGAGCCGGTTCCACAGATAGTGCTAACAGCAGACGCATCACTCACCGGCTGGGGAGCCCATCTCCTAAACCACACTTTTCAAGGCAAATGGACCACTCAACAGAAAGTGTTTCACATCAATCACCTAGAATTACTGGCAATCTTTCTAGCATTAAAATCATTCCAAGTACATCTACATCACAATACTGTCCTAGTCCGGACGGACAACATGACAGCCATGTATTACATACAAAAACAAGGAGGCACACATTCTTTGCAGCTGTCTCCGCTGGCACAAAACATTTGGAGATGGGCCATTCCACAAAACATATACCTTCTGGCAGAACATCTTCCAGGAGTTCACAATCAGATTGCGGATCTGCTAAGTTAACAGACACAGCAGATACACGGATGGGAACTTCATCCCCAAGTTCTTCAACCATTTTTCCAAATTTGGGGTCAGCCAGACATAGATCTGTTCGCCACACACGCAAATGCAAAATGCCCAACCTTCGCCGCCAGGTTTCCACACCAGTTCTCCAAAGGCAATGCGATATGGATGAACTGGTCAGGCAAATTTGCTTATGCTTTTCCGCCACTCCCACTGATTTCCCTAGTAGTACGCAAGCTCAGACAACAGTCTCTCAGGATGATCCTGGTAGCTCCCATATGGGCATGGCAACCGTGGTTCACAACACTACTGGAACTTTCAGTAGTTCCACACCAAAAACTAAGTCTCTCCCCAACGTTGCTAACGCAGAACCATGGAGACATAAGGCACCCCGATCCAGGTCAACTGAATCTAGCGATCTGGCTCCTGAAGTCCTAAAGTTCTGTTATCTTAACCTTCCACCGGCCTATATGAACATCATTAAACAAGCCAGACGCCTTACTACTAGAGCTTGCAATGCAGCAAAATGGAAATGATTTGTCATCTACTGCAATAACAATAACATCGATCCGCTGGATGCTTCAATTCAGGACATCATTTGCTATTTATTACACTTACAATGGTGTAATCTAGCATATTCATCCATAAGATTACACCTAGCGACACTTGCCACTTGTAGGAAAGTGGCTCTGTATATACTGTTCCCAAATAGGTACAGTGTGCACAGAGTCCACAGTCGCCAGAGGTTTGGCAGGGGCTAAAGTTAGATATAACCTTACTCTCTAAAGTGGTAGCTTGGTCGAGCAGTAAGGCAGTATCAGAGGACAGTTTAAAGCATTTGTTGTAGAGTAGAAGTTGCACTGCCCGGGCCACTCAGGCGGCTGGGTGCAGGGTGCTTTTGAGCCGTCGGGCGATCAATGGATTGCAATGGAGAAGCTCAAGAACAAACAAAGGCTGCAAGCTCGGGGACGAAGATTCTTCAGGTGCGACCACCACTTTGAGAGGTAAGTTGGGTAGGTACCCAGGAATTGGGCACAGGGGGCCGCAGGGCGCCGGGTGCAGGGGTGCCTTTTGGTGTCGGGAAAGCTTACCCTCAGTTGATCGCGGTTGGGGGGGGTGCCTGGTTCTGAGGCTGCAGGCATCATCAGGAGCATCGAGGTGGGTCCTTGGGTGCCGGATTCGGGTTCACAGTCACCGGGGGGACGTCCTCGTGGTCTTTGACAACTCCAGCACAGGCCATGCTTGGCGGGTGCAGAGTGTGCAGGGTTTGCAGTTCCTGGCTGATGCCAGGGGTCAGTTACTTGCTTTGAGCAGTACCACTGCTTGTGGAAGTCCCAGATGCTCAGAGTCACAAGGTAGCCAGGTCCTCTGGAGTTTGTGAGGTTGCTGGCCACGGGAGATGCCGGGATTTAGCAGGAGCAGGTTCGAGGGTCGACAGGCCAGCAGGGCTGGGGCCAAAGCAGTTGGTGTCTTCCTCTTGTTAGCAGCTGCACAGCAGGTCTTCTTGCTTCTTGTTCTTCTTTGCTGTTTCAGAATCTGGATCTAAGGAAGGAAGGCTCAGGGTGCCCCTAAATACTAGATACACTAGGTACACCCCCTATCCTGCCACTCTCCTGTGGGAGGGGGGCAGTAGCCGAGTCCTGATTGGGCAGTGTTTCCCATCTTCAAGATGGTGAGAGCCCGGAGAGGTGCTTCACCTCACCTCCCCCACCTGAGGGGTGGGGTTGGCAGAGGCTGGCACACCCCCTTTCCTTACTTGGGGTTTCCGGCCAGTCTTCCTGCCAGAGTGGGGGTCAGAACCGGTAGGGGCCAGTTGCTGAGTACAGCAAGTGGCCTGGAGAAGCTCAATGCCTTTGAAGCTTCCCTGCCCATCCTGGGGGAGGAGACCTAGCACCTCACCCAGGATGTGCATTGTTGCAGGCCCAGGAGAGCGGATGGCTCTCTACCCAGGGGTCCAGCAACATGTCTGCTGTGTGGCAGCCTAGGCAGCCCCTCAGACAATACGTGGATTGTAGGTTAGGTTCAGGGGCATCTCTAAGATACCCTCTGTCGTGCACTGTACATTAAATCCCACACTGGCATCAGTGCGGGTTTAATGTGCTGAGAAGTTTGATATCAAACTTCTCAGTCTTCAGTGCAGCCATCATGGTGCTGTGGAGTTCGTGTTGATGATCTCACAGCACCATATACTCTTAAATGGCAGCACTGCACTTACAGTGCCCAGGAATGGACCTGGGTAATGTAGGGGCACAGGGCTCATGTACCTGAGCCCACACCACTGGCATAGGGCACCCAGCTAGAGGGGTGGCTGATGTATGCCAGGGCAGTGTGTGTTGTTGGGCATGGCACACAGGGATGTGTGCCCTGTCGTCTCTCTGTTTGGTTCTGTACCCAGACACTCAACGTGCAACGGCAGTGTGTGTGTGTGTGTAAGGGTACAGGGCCCCTAAGGGTGTCACAATAAGTGCTGCAGCCCTTAGGGTCCTTCTCTGGTCACAGTGCCCTGGGTACCTATGGTACCATTTACCAGGGGCTGACTTGTGGCCAGAGATGCCAATTGGGTTTAGGTTTCAGTACAGTTTTAGGGAAGGAACATAGGCCCTGGGCACCTGATTGGCCGAAGCCCAGGGCACACTCAGTCAAAGTACATCAATTCAGCAAAAAGTGGGGGCATACCATGCAAGAAAGATGGCACTTTCTCACACCGCTTTTTAACAAAGCAAACAACACTTGTCACTATTTAGAGTACCTGCAATTAAAGCATTTATGGAGGGCATTAAAAGGATAATTCCCCCCAGACTGCCACCCTCTCCGGTGTGGAATTTGAACATTGTTCTTACCAGGCTCATGGGTCCCCCATTTTAACCTCTACACAAATGTGAATTGCAGTTCCTCACATGTCGCAATTACCTCCCTCAGGAGAGTAAGTGACATCCAGGCTTTATCCATACAAGAACCATTCTTACAAATACATCGTAACAAGGTGGTTCTTAGAACAAATCCAAAATTCCTTCCCAAAGTAATCTCTGCTTTTCATCTCAACCAATCAGTTGAGTTACCGGTGTTTTTCCAAAACCCAGACTCTGTTGCAGAGAGAGCTCTTCACACACTGGACGTCAAAAGATCCCTACTTTATTCCATTGACAGCACTAAACCCTTTAGAAAGACAAAACAACTGTTTGTAGCCTTCTCACCCCCTCATAAAGGTAACCCCATCTCCAAAGCTGGGATCGCTAGGTGGATAGTAAAATGTATTCAAATATGCTAACAGAAGGCTAAACACACATTAACAATTCCCCCTAGAGCGCACTCAAAATGCAAACTAGGGTCTTCTTAGGCATTCTTAGGGAACATTCCCTTAGATGACATCTGTAAAGCAGCAACATGGTCTACACCACACACCTTCACCAAACACTATTGTGTTGACGTGCAGGCTAAGCAACAGGCTTCCGTAGGCCAAGCTGTTCTTAAAACCCTTTTTCAAACCACTGCAACAGATACAGGTGACCACTGCTAGGGGAGACACTGCTGTACAGTCTATGCACAGTGTACAATCTGCAGCTCATATGCCTCGAATGGAAAATGCTACTTACCGGTATGCATCTGTTCTTGGTATGTAGAGCTGCAGAGTTTTACACGCCCACCCGCCTCCCCGGAACCTGTATCTGTTCCAGTACTATCTTAATTAGATACATTCACATGGACATCTCTTTATTTCTTACTGACTCCATCATTTCCCATTATGGTGAAAAACAATCTGAGGATGAAGTCGATGCCTATGCGCACTATCGTCCAAGGGAGGAGTCACCTATCTCGTGACTACAAAAGAAAGACTGGTAAGTAGCATTTTCCTTTCCTCCATAGGATATCATTGACTCTTTTTCTGTGAAAAGTTTCTATGTGTGGAGTTGGAAAGTCTACGAAACCCTTTAAAACTGTAACTAAATAACATAAACGCTTTTAGTTACCTGTTTACAGGAAATGACCCAGTGCAGTATCCAGGTATACTGCACTGTGTAAGAAAAGTGATCTTTAAAGTAATCTGCTTGACATTCTACTAAAAAGTCAATAAAAAGTATCCGTACAGTAATCAAAAGCATGGCATTACTAGGTGATCTACTGTAATCAAATCAAAGTGCATACACAATTGCAATTCAAACTGTTTACAAACTGCATTACTACTGTAAAGTAGTTATTGCTTACCTGTGCCAGGCTTGCCTGGTTCTAGAAAATATAATAACTAACAAAATATTTTTATATGAAACCAATTGGTCTGAAGCTCAGTCTTTGAGTGTGTGATATTGTTTGCTGATTGATAGTGTACAACAAATGCTCTACCATCTGATACAGCCTTACTGCTCAACCACACTACCACAAATAGAGAGTAAGGTGCTATTTACCTCTGCCTGCCTTTGGGGTTCCACTGGACTCTGTGCACACTATACCTCACTTTGGTATAGTATATACAGAGCCAGCTTCCTACACCACTTAGACTGGACCTTCTTACACAGATGCAATGCCAGATCAGAAACCCAGACCCCAGGCAGCTCAACCTAGTGATCTGGCACCTGATTTCTTGTAATTTGGCCACTTACACCTACTTCAAGAATGTTCAGCCATTCTGCTGGAAGCATTTAGGCCCCCATCTCTTGCTTGTTACACCGCAAAGTGGAAAATGTTTGTCCAGTACTTTATTTCCAAACACCGGACTAGCAGGCATATGCAATGCAGCCACCTGGTCAACCTCACACACATTTACCAAATACTATTATGTGGATATCCTGACTAACCACCATGCTGTCTGTGGCCACAGTCTTAAGGACGGTGAGACCACAGCACTCATCCTCCTAGACCTCTACGCCGCCTTCGACACTGTCTGCCACCGCACACAACGCGCACACCTCCACGCCGCAGGGATCCGAGACAAGGCTCTGGAATGGACCACATCCTTCCTCTCAGGCAGAACCCAGAGCGTCCGCCTCCCCCCATTTCGATCCAAAGCCTCCGAGATCATCTGCGGCGTACCCCAGGGCTCCTCCCTCAGCCCAACACTGTTCAACATCTACATGATCCCGCTTGCACACGTCACCCGACAGCACGACCTCAACATAATCTCCTACGCCGACGACACTCAACTGATCCTCTCCCTCACCAAGGACCCCATCACCGCCAAAGCCAACCTCCACGAAGCAATGAATGCCGTCGCCGACTGGATGAAGGCCAGCCGCCTGAAGCTGAACTCAGACAAGACGGAGGTCCTCATCCTCGGCTCCAACCCTTCAGCCTGGGACAACTCCTGGTGGCCAACGGCACTGGGGACAACCCCGACACCCACAGACCACGCACGCAACCTGGGAATCATCCTAGACTCATGGTTCTCAATGACCAAGCAAGTTAACGCCGTCTACTCCTCCTGCTTCAACACCCTCCGCATGCTCCACAAAATCTACAAATGAATCCCAAGAGACACAAGAAAGACAGTCACCCAGGCCCTCGTCAGCTGCAGACTCAACTACGGAAACGCCCTCTACACGGGAGCCCCGACCAAGCTCATCAAACAACTACAACGCATCCAAAACGCCTCGGCACGACTGATCCTCGACGTACCACGCCACAGCCACATCACCCCCCACCTGTGAAACCTGCACTGGCTCCCCGTCAACAAGAGGATATCCTTCAAGCTCCTCATCCACGCACACAAGGCACTCCACAAGACCGGCCCTGCCTACCTCAACAGTTGTCTCTCCTTCTACATCCCCAACTGCCAGCTCCTCTCCGCCGACCTCTCACTAGCCACCGTTCCACGCATGCAAAGAACTACCACCGGCGGGAGATCCTTCTCCCACCTCACCGCCAAAACATGGAACACCCTCCCACTGAGCCTACAACAGACCCAAGACCTGCTGACCTTCAGGAGAACACTCAAGACCTGATTGGATCAGTAGCAACTCCCCTCTTCCCCCCCAGCGCCTTGAGACCCTCACGGGTATGTAGTGCGCTTTACAAATGATTGATTGAATGATTGATTGACTTTGTTTTAGACATCTGCATCAACCATATGCTAGCCACCGCTAATGGGGGTTACTGCTTTAATGTCTTATGCAGAGTATTACTGTATACAGCAAGCATGAAACAAACAGAAAAGCTTCTGTTCATAGCATGTAGCACTGTAGATGAACATGTGTTCACCTCCCCACCCAGAAGCCAGGGCTGGTTGAAGATTTCTTCCCTTTACAACTAGTTGACACAGCACCATCTCGGCCACCAAAGACATTCGAATCATCCTGACCGAGGAAAAACAGCAGACCGCATCCTACTTGACCTCTCTGTAACTGTCTCCCATTACAACCTCATCAGAAGTCCCCACGAGGTTCAAATACAAGTTTCCGCTCTCAGATTTATCTGTTCCTTACTCATAGGAAGAACCCAAATGGTCAGCCTGCAGCCCTTAACATCAGAGGCCAAGACATTGATATGCAAAGTCCAACAGTGATTGATGACCATCCTTACCTTTTTCAACATATTCATGACATTGCTCGCAAACATCATCTGATCACAAGAAATCACCATCACCTCTTACGTCAATGACACCCAACTCATCCTCTCTCTGATGGACAAAACAACCGCCACTAGACCCAACTTCACCAACTGCATAACCATGGTGACAGACTGGATGCGAACTGACTACCTGAAGCTCAATTCTGACAAGTACTGGTCTTCAGCAATAAGACGTCGCCAGGGGACTCCACCTGGTGCCGGTCAGAGCTAGGACCAACATCCACACCCACAGAAATGCAAGAAATCTAGGGATCATCCTAGATGACAAGCTCAATATTATGGGCCAAGTCAACACAGTGTGCACCTCCTGCTTCACCATACTATGCATGCTGTGAAAGATTTTCAAATGGTTCCCTGAGAACACCAGATAGGCCGTCACACAAGCACTCATCACCAGCAGGCTGGACTACCGGAATACTCTTTTAGCTGGAATCCCCCAAAAACTCCTACACACACTCCAGACCATCTATCATAGCACCTCAAGACTCGTAGGCAGCCTTCCACACTGCACTTACATCACACCTCACCGCACCGCGCCACAGAAATCCTCACTGGCACCCAATTCAAACTTCTCACGCACACATATAAAGCCCTATATAACACAGGACCAGAATACCTGAGCAGTTGCAGGGACTTTCTCCAAACCACCAAACAATAACTCTCTGCCTCACTCTCACTCACACACATTCTGCACATCCACAAAAGCGAAATTGGAGGTTGCTCCTACATCTCACTCAAGACATGGAATCACCTCCCTTAACACATCAGATTCTCCTCCTCACTTCTTGAGTTCTGCAATAAGCTGAAGACCTGGCTCTTCGTATAAGAACAAGGGGTACCACACACCTACACACCTGTCCAAATGCTCTATACAAATCAACAAGACATAACATTACAATGAGCATTGTGCACAGTACTATGCTCATGTGACACTCCATACTCATTCTCACCCATCTAACATGTAGTCAGTGCTCATGCTCATTAGTCACTAAAGAAGGAGTCTCCGCACATTTCATGACTAGAAAAACCTCTTCAAAGAAAAACAACATTCAAATGTCTGGCTCAACACTAGATGGCACGAGAATGCACAGGATGAGAATATACAACATTACAACCTACAAACAAATGCTTACAGGGCAAGAAACATTTTTCTTACACCTGGAAAATATCTCATGATTCAGGCAAGTAAAGTCTGTATTTTGAATCTACACTATTTACTAGTGAGCATTCAGTTTAAGATTAAGCCTGCCAATATGAGAGTAAAAGCACCTCATGGTCTTGAAAATCAGATTTTGCCTTACAGTATAACCTTGAATATAAGTACAGTTACTTGCTCAATGACCAATTCTCACACAAAATTCCACATAAAAATACAACATGTGTGTACAAAGCATCCGAATAATGTGTATATTCATGTTTGGAATTGACCAAACGTGAACTTACGTGTGAAAATGCACTTTTGGTAATTATTTACACGTGTCTATTTGCATAATTACATTTGCATATGTTCAGATGCTTACCTTTTTTGAGTACTCCTCGAAGTTAATTACCATCCCCACTTCCCAGGAGCACTACCGGAATTTTTAGAAAATGTAAGGAAAATGGGTTAATTTACTCATAATTCAGTTATAAACCTACAGAAATAGGTTTACAAAGATGTTTGTGATTGGGCACTGTTTTCAGCTAGTGTCTGTATGCATCTTCCTAAGTTTGCCACTGTATACTGAGTGTGTGGCCTGCTCAAGTGTTCTGCTAAAATGGTCCCTTGCAGGTCAGATGGTCCTTGAATGTCATGAAAGTAAGCTAACTATCCAAGGATTGCTTCGTCTTCTTGGCAGTCATTCGGGTTTGATACCGATTTATTCGAATTTTTCTCTTTGTTAATTATTTTTATGTAAATTATCTTTAAGCTCCCTTAAGCAGGAGTCTGATTTTCTTTTAATATAAGCTTTGTAATGATTATTGATTAATAGTTCTGTAGTGCATTATTTACTCCTTTTGTGAAAGTGACAGCTTGAAAGGCCATGAGTGGGAAAATATATTGCATCAACATTTCAAGGCAAAGGCATGAGGAACCCGCCCGTCAAGGGTACATTTTGTCAACTTCTCAAGAATAAAGTCGATCCTAATTGATGTCATAGTCTGAGCATAGTTGTGGCGAAACACACTTTATCAAGAAGATGACATCATCATAAAATGCTTACAAATTACCAATTTGCTTTTTATTATCACTGCGCATAACAGTTTGATCCTTGAGTATGCATAAACTGTCACTTTCTGATTGGTTAAGTAGTTTCATTTACATGTTTGAAAACCCATTAATATTGTTAAATAAGATAGCTACATTAAACCGATTCTGTCATGAAAAGCATGCAATATGCATTTAATCATTATAACAACAGGCAACTGGTATTTGGCTTGAATCTGTATGACAAATGCAAACCATGTTTAATCATATTTCCTTTGTAGTATCAACATCGTAGTTCCAAGTGGTTCCTTAGTTGCTGTTGTTGGCCAGGTTGGTTGTGGGAAGTCTTCGCTTATATCCGCTCTCCTAGGTGAAATGGAGAAACTCGAAGGAGAAGTCTCTGTACGGGTAGGTAACAGTGTAGATTGTTTTTTCAAAATAATTATAATGTATATTTAGACTGAGACAAAATAAGACTCTCTTAATTCATAGTGATCGGCAATGTTGTATATTGTTTAAAGTCTAAAACGATACTACAATTGATTTGCTACACCAATATATAATTAATAATGTTCACATATTTGATTGTGATTGTGTCACCATCACTTCATTCTATACATGTTACTTTCGTCAGTATACCTACTGATCTTGAATTGTTACATATGATGGATACATACATAGAATGATGTATGAACTAGATAAGTAGTGGAATTGGAGATTAAACTTTCTAATGCAATTCACAAACTTTCCTTGTTTCCTTTCATGAATTAATGAATGTTTAGGTACCTACTTCAAGGTAAGAATCCTGGTTTGAGTTTTTTAACATTTCAATCTGTATGCACATTGTTAGTATTTAACCATATTTACTTCTTCATCAGTGAACACTATTCAATGTACACCTTCATTTAAAAATACACTAACACCAAGTTGTCTGTATTTGTGAATTATGTAGCCATTTGTAATGTTAAAACATTCACTCCCCTGAAAATATCAGCATTGTAGTAGTAGCACATGAGCACCTCTGCAGCTATTTTAACGTCATTACACAATTTTATTCCTGTGCTGTCAACATGTACCACTATTGGTATGACAGTCATGATCAACTGCAGAGTCACTCAAATAAAGTTCTATTTTCCCTATGTTCCGGTTTCAAAACTACATATATTCGGAAACACATTGGTTTCCCAAAGTATGTATTTGAAAATATCAGTGGACTTCGTAGAGCGAGAATAATGATGTTCAAGCAGCCCTATCAGTGTTAGCAGACAAATTTGACATCATCCCTTCAGAGCTCCCAAATAGTCCCCCTACGAGCTCAGGACTCTCCCACGGCATCACTACGACCCTTCTTTTGAGTGAAATGAGTAGTCTCTGGGGACTATCAGCAAGACAATGGGAGGATGTTGTTACAACAGCCTTCGAGCATGGGGGTATTGGACCACATTTCTTCTTCTGTACCTAATAAGGCAGAAGAATTGCTATGGGACCCTGATGGGACCGAGATAATTCCAATTAATTGTTACCCATACAGGTCTGCTTCACTTGATATTTCAACCAGTCTTAATCCAGGGTTCGGAATGCCAGGGTGAATTTTCCACCAGTGCAGGACGCTCCCACCCTGAATGCTATATATCAACATCTTTTGCAGCATAGAGAGGAGTATCAGAAAGACTCTTGAGCTTTGAAGTCAACCCATCTAAAGACTCTGGTTGTCCTACAAAAGCTATCTAAAAACATGGATAACATTCAATCCCGCCTGGTGGAGATGTCTCAGTCTAACCTCCGCACGGCTATTGAGGAGAATTTCTCAGTGATCAATCAGCGTGAATCCCAGTTTGTCAGTCTGTCATCCAGGGTGGAAGACCTGGAGAACAGATCATGCAAAAATGACTTACTGGTTCTGGGACTCTATGAAGGTGCTGAAGGAGATGACTCTAGGGGCTTTGTGGTTCAAATGCTCCTTGGATTGTATTATCCCGAGGATGCATCTCATTCCATTCCAAGCGTCCTCACCATCGGTTGCCTTCCTTGTACCCTTGGGCTATTCCTATCTTTGTAGGGAACTTTATTCTGTGACAGGAGATCTACTGAGCAGCTCCATCTAAATCACCTGTGAAGGCATGTCGGGTGGAGTTTTTGTCTGCTCCTACTTTTGCCACCAAACCGTTGTGAGGCAGTGGGATCTCCAGGAGCATTTCTGGGCACTTCAGAAACTTGGAGCTCTTATGGAGCCTACAACTTTGTGGATTTGTTTAGATGGCCATACTTACTTCTGTTAGGATAACTCAAAGGTACAGGAGTTCTTAACTAAATGGCGGCCGGGGGTCTGAGCTTGTATGGTTACTAGTTTCATGCCAAACCATGTTCACTCTGTTAGGTTAAGTGATCCTGTGTGTATTGCTGGCTCCCTTGGGTTAAGTGTATTGTTATGGGGTTTTGTGTTGGCATTTTGGAGTGGTTGTTTTGTTGTCAGGTTGTAGGGGTGGAAAAAGCAGAAAGGGGGATTTCACATAAACTGGCTTCCTGGGGAACAATGACAACTATTATCTTATGGAATGTTGTCAAGGTGACCTTTGCCTGCTGTCATATATTTTTAAGCACTTTTTTAATGTTTCACCGTATAGCTTTTATGTGCTTCATAAACCAAAATAAGGCACATGCAAGCATTGGAGTGGGTAACACATCCTCATGAGATGAATTTCCGAGTTGCTGAAAATCCCCCTTGGTGAAATAAATACTGAGCTCCAGAGAAACCATAGTGACCATGTATATATAGTTTAAGGTGTACAGACTTCAGATTGGAGTTGAAGGAATGATATTAGGGGTGGGATTCTATCACTTTGAGAGGGACAATGTTAAGGTGATGCACTCTGGATGGGGTGAAAACTAGCTAGGCTTCAGAGAAGTGTAATAATATCATCTACTGGTGATAATATGGCATGTGATTTACTTTTGCACAAGATATTTATTGTCTTAAGATCATTTGTTTAAACCCTAATATTGATTTTCACTTATGTTTCCTTGTGTATAAATACTGAAATAAGGTACTATAAAAGTCATGTCAGGCATTTTTTTATTTTTAAGGGATCAGTTGCCTATGTTCCTCAACAAGCCTGGATCCAGAATTCTACCTTGAAAGACAACATATTGTTTGGGCAGCCATGCAATGAGTGTCGATACCAGAATGTGTTGGAAGCGTGTGCTTTGAAAACCGACCTCGAAATGCTTCCTGGAGGAGACCAAACAGAAATCGGAGAAAAGGTTTGTTGAACTGTTTGCCCAAGTCTCGTTAAGTCCGATTTTCAAGTGAAATGTATTAATTGAAAATGTATCCTCATTCAAAAAAGTTGTCAAACTTGTTTAAATCATGGCCATCCATCACAGGCCTGAAAACCACTGGATGTTCATGAAAAAAAAGGTAGATGTGCGTTGGCTGTCAGAGGACACACATTGCTTCCAAAGTCACAGTAGCCTTATACAATAACGCAGACAGGTGACCATGAACATTACTCCTCCAATGGGCTGTTGGTCGTTCCAACAATAAATTAAAGTTTAACTCAGTACATCCTCAGTGATCATCCAAGTAGCAAATAAATATTTTCTTTACTTCTCTATACACTAGCAAACCCCCTGTGCACCCTCTGTCAGTAGATGATCTCAAAATAAATCATATGCTGAAATGCATACTTACACTGAGTGGTACCCATTTCTACCCACAGTGCAGCCATCTTTTACCACAGCTTCTGAATTTGATAGTCTTTTTAATTGCACAAATGTATTGGTGGGCGTGTATTGTTTTTGAATTTATAGCTTCTATGAACATATCCCTTTGATGGTGTAAATTATTTGACAACCAGTCAAAGTCTTATTTCCCTACCACTGAATGTAAACTTCCTAGTTGTGAAGTAATGTTTAAATTTTAATAAGTACATCGAGGTCAGAATTATACATTTATCTTTCTCCTGGTATTTATCTTTCTCATTTATCTTTCTCCTGGTATTGGTCAGCAGCCCCAATTGAATATTAACGCATCGTAGCAAACAGTAGGACTACATATCCCATAAGTTCCACTAACAAATTAAGTATCCACCAGACGTAGTCCATACACTCCATACAGGGCGATTCACAAGCACTTCCTTTTTCTTCATGCGAAAAGTATACCATTTCACCAACATTTACTAGTAGTCTTGTTTGAGAATCTAATTCCCGATCTATATATACAGAACAACCCAAGTTATTATTACACACCATTGTTGGAAATTGGGTTTCTGGTTGGCAGAGGTATGCACCCTGTCCAAGCAGGAACCTCAATCCTAGTCAGGGTAAGTGTACAACACTACATAACTTAACTTGTCCTGTGCTTACCCTCTGGTAGCTTGTCACAGAGCAGTCAGGCTTAGCTTCAGAAGTAATGTGTAAAGTATTTGTGCAACACTTCAAACAGTAAGACAGTGAAAACGCCACAAAACGACCCCACACCAGGTTAGAAGAATATATTATGATTTTATAAATAAAACAAGATAAAGATGACAAAAATCCACTCTGTATTAGTCAAGATATGAATTTTTAAAGAATAAATGTCAAAATAGCACTCAGAAGCAATAAGCGCTTAAATGGGTTATCTTGTCATGCTAGACTGTGGAAAAGTCAAAAGTTCAGGCAGACTGTGCTAGAGCACGGGCCGGATACAGGGACCCACTTGGGCCCGCTGAACCACAGTACCTTGATCCAGAATGTGTCGTCATCAACGACGATACGAGGTGCAGCAGAGGTGATGCGTCAGCGTCAAGCCATGCAGTGGTCGAGATGCATCGATTTTCTCCAAGCAATTGCGCTGATGCATTGGTCCCGAGTGCAAACGCTGGTTCAAGATGCTATGCATGGCTGTTGCTCCGTCAGTAGGTGTTGATGCCGAAGGTGATGCGCTGCTCCGAGTACGATCCACCAGGTTCGCCCCATGCAATGACGTGGATATGCTGGTTCAGAGGGTGGTACGCCGGGTCTGCTCCCCACAACAATAAGGGTGCTCTGGTTCTGACTCACTCAAGGGTGTAGATGCGCCTAGTCCGAGGAGGATGCATGGGTTCTGGATGAAGACCTGAAAGTTTCTGCAAACAAATGAACAAAAACAAACATAAATATACCACAAACAATACAAATATAGTGCTACAAAGTGCTCAACAGTGACTATTGAACTATGCTGCCAAAAAGTGGTCTATAAAAAGGCTACTAAAATTCGTAGCCGTTCTTTGCAAAATCATGTCATTTTTGACATTTGGCCCATTGGTGTACAAATGTTCGTATGACTGCCAGAGCATACTTGACTTTCTAGTTATAATCAGTGCCGGGTCATAGATAAGTAACGGGCGTACATTTTATTCTGTAAACGCCTGTATTTCTATAATGAAAAAAGACATTAAAAAGATTTAAAATTGTGATTGTTGCTAAAGGCCCGCAAGGAGAATGAAATTTGTGTAACCCATGCTCAAACAGTATCTGATAGAGACATCTAGCCGCAGATTCCTTAACTTAGAATATCCCCAGGCGTCAGACTGGATACGCAAAATGTTTTGCAGCAGCACCACTGCGCGCCGGGGGATGGCACCACACCACCCCACCCTGACGTTGTCCACGTACCTAATGTCAGCTAGGTCATATAAGTCCCTCCCGGTGCGCTGACATTAGTTTTCCTTCTTTTCCGCATACATCGCGGATCGGGAGTAAGCGGTTCCTCTACCCTGTTTTCAGGCCCCTTTTGACGCTTCGCATCTGGAACAGTGTGCGATGCCTTAGGGTTTTAAAACGTGTACCTCCTGTTCGCGGGGGAATGTCCGTGATGGGCCCACATCTTATCTGTATGTGGTGTTTGGGCAAACACCACGACTCGACGGATTGCGATGCCTGCCAACACCTCAAGCCGAAGTCCCGGCAGGAGCGCTGGATGAAGCACCTTTTGGCTTGCTTGTCCCGGTCGGAGTCGTCTCGTCCTCCTCCCTCCTCATTGCCGGCAGGCCCCTCTGGTTTCCCGTTGTGGCGTTGGTTTGCCTCTGGGGCCCGGAGACGTCATTCGCCCCTTATGGGTAAGTCGCGACCTCACTTCCATCTGTTGTCGGGGGCACTAGTTCCCAGAGCCCTCCAGACATGCTCCCCCGGGAGTCGCGCCTTCCCTATCCGGGCGCGGGGGTGACTTGGACCCAAATGGAGGCCTATGCCGTGGCTCTGCAGGCCTCCCTTGGGTCCTCTCCTGTCCCTGGGGCGTCCTCTGGGCCTTCGCTCCTTACGGGATCCCCAACGGACTCGCCGGTGGGTTTGCCCCCGGTGCCAAATATGCCCTTGCCCTCCAGGGACGAAGGAGATATGGTGTCGTCAGGGTGTGGCCCGGCTGGGTCCCCCCCTATGATCCATAGCACCCCTGCCTCTCCGGATAGTCACATGGGGTTCCCTGTGGCGTCGAAGGCGGTTGCTGGTGCTCAAAGCCTTGCTTCGAGCACACCTTGACCTTCCGGCAAGGCGGCCGCCTGCCTGGAGCTGGGGCCTGCGTCGTTCTGGCACCACAAACTCGCCTCCTCGGCTCCGACTCTGAAGTAAGAAGTGGAGTTAGAGCCTGTTGAGGCGGAGTCGGTGCCAGTGCGGTGCCGGAGGCTTGCCTCCCAAGCTCCGGCGGTTAAGGCTGAGTCGGCACCGGTGCGGTGCCGGAGGCTTGCCTCCCCTGCGCCGTCCCCTTCTTCGGAAGCGGAGCTTGTGGTGGACGGGGAATCGGCGCCGGATGGGGCCAACTCGGTGCCGGATGGAGCGAGTCGGCTCCAGACGAGGCAGGGTCCGTGCCAACCGAAGTTGTTTTGGCGCCGCATCGACGCTGGGTTGTTGACTCTTCTCCGGAAACTTCTGGAGCTTCTCTGGAAGCTTCTGGAGAGAGTTTGGCGTAGCCCTCATGTCCAGCCATGCCAGATCTATCCTTGCCTGTGCCCCCCTTAGAATTTGTGGACCCGGCAGGATCCCCGCCTCCTTAGGAGCCCCATCAGGACCCCCATTCGACAAAGGGGCTCCCTTCCTTTGGGCATTGGTCGCACCCTCAGTGTCTTGGAAGACTTAGTTTTCAGCACTCACCTACAAATGAGTTGCTGTTCCCTCCTCGGAGGGCTACCAAGGCCGGTGCGGCATTTCTTAGAGTAGTCTCCTTGGCCACTCGTGCTCTAATCATGCAGCCCCCTTTGGTCCCCTTGCCTGTGGACCCTCTGCTTGATGTCCTTCACCATGGGTCGGGAATGTGGAGCCGCTTCTGCCCTTTGAAGCTTCTGTTTGTGATGCCCTTTTGGGCACCTGGGTTTGGCCAGCTTCTGGTGATCCGGTGGCTCGTTCTGTCTTGCACCGCCACCATCCTGGTCTACATAATCCAGTTTGCTTATTTGTTCACCCAGACGTGCAGAGGTTTGTTTTGCAAACTGCCTTCCCTTCCTTGCCTCAGTTAATGCTTCCTCCCTCCTTGAGTCCAGATGGCTTGAGTCGTGGGGTCGTAACATCTTCGCCTCCACTAGTGCTGCCCTTCGTTCACTGAATACAGTGTGTGTCTTGGCTCGGGCTACCTCTGCCCTGTGGGACTCTGCAGAGTCTCTTCTTTCGGCCACCTCTGAAGGCGCCGTGTTGACCTCCTTCATTTTCTCCGGGATGGCCGTGACCTTGCTGAATTCACGACCCGTTCGGCCCTGGAAACTGTCAGTTCCTTAGGCCGAGCTATGGCTGGTTCTGTTGCCTTGCGGCCCCATGCTTGGTTGCGGGATAGCATCTTCCCGAAGAATATCTGGGAGCGACTTGTTGAGCTACCCTTTGACGGGGTTCTATTGTTTGATGTCCATGCCGAATCGGCTGTTCAGCGCCTCCTTGCGGTCCTTCGCCCTCCCTCTTAAGCCTATATTTCCCAGGTCTTCTTTTCGCATGTTCTGGGGTGGTTACCCTTTCATTTAGCATTCTTTCGATGCACTATGCGTTTTGAGCTGGCAGTAAGCCTACTGTGGCAGTGTTCCACAGGTTGTTGTGTCTGGCCCTCTGACTGTGGTTTGTCCTAAGAGGTGTTCCCCGTAGTTTGGGGTGTCCATACTCCAGGTGGGGTACTTGTATGCTATTGTATAGCTCTGCTTTATGTCAGGTGGGCCTAGAGATCCTTTGGGCTCTATGCGTTCCCTGGTGCTCTTATCTTGCCGTTGTACGGTGTTCGATGTTGTGACTTGGCGCTATATTCTACACGTCATGGGTCGTCTTGCTTGTATGCCTCATTCTCCTCCTTGGGAGGTTTTCATGGTGTTTTTCACGCTTAATGCGGCTACCACCTGCCACTAATGCACTCGGTGTGCTCCTATAACACCCATGTTGCATGGTCGTGGCTATATATATATATATATATATACATACATACATACATACATGCAGGTTGCCATGGGTACTCTTCTTCCTACATCTCCACCTCTCTTTGCTGCTGCGAGGTCTGGTCCTATGTCTCCATGGGTCAGGGAGCTTTTCAGGGCTGCACTCGGGATTGCCCTTGATCTACGCGGCAGGGTGTCCTTCAGTACTCTTATGTGCACTTCGTTGCTTTTCCTGCATCTTCAGCAATAGGGTCCCCTTTTGCATCCTGTGGTCGTTCCCCGTCTTTACACTGCTCCCTTTTTGGCGCTCAGATACTGAACGATATCTCTTTTTTTTGACGAGGATTCATTTTTATTCCCAGTCTGAGGATGTGGTCTAGAATTCTAAGATTCTTTCCTATTATACTCCTATTGGTACTCTGCTGCCTCTGCTTCCACTTCCTTCGGATGTGCCCCTTTCATTAGGTATCACCCTATACTATGTCGGCTGTGCCTGCGGGACAGCTCTTCTGATGTCAGTCGTCCTAGGTTCTGCACCCTGCATATCTGTATTTCTTAAATTGGTTCTCACCTTAGTCTTCAAGCTGCCTGGTTTGGCAGTCCTATGCTTTTTTTAGCTACGCCATCTTGTTGTCTCTGTGGCTGTCGGCTCTGTGCATGTTTCAGTGGTGGCCCGCATCAGTGTGCTTCAGATTGTTACTGCGCTCCCCTGTCCCCCCTTTGGTGCCTGGGTGTGCACTTGGCGTGTTTCTTGCTCCCGCCTGTCCTTCTAGGACATTGCTCAGTTTCTATCTCTTGCCCTTTGGTTCCTGGCCGTAGCTTCGCTGGTCTTCCTTCCGTGGGCTAGCCTGGTAGGCTCTGGTTGCATCTCTTCATGTTTTTCCCCAACCTTTGGTTGGTGTCCACATAGTGCGCCATTAAGCTGAGAGTGGTCCTTCTTCCTCCTTCGTTCGGGACTCTTTCTCTCTCTCTCTCTGGTACTTCGGAACCAAAAAAATCGTCGCAGCCGAAAAAAGTCTTGGAGCCACAAACTCCAAGAACAAAACACAAGGAGTCCAAAACTCCACAGAAAGTCTCAGAAAGTCGTCCCAAAGAACAGTTTGACCCAAAATCTTCAGCACCGAGGAAAGACATCTTACCTACGCAACTAACACCTCCCCACCTCCTTCTTCTCCTCCAGTTGATCCAAATCCTATAATTTCTCCACCACACTCCCCACAAAAAATGATTTCACCTCAAACATCAGATACTGATGATGATCATACTGATGGGGTTGGGACCATCGATCCACACGGGGATGATGATGATGCACATACCATCCCACACGATGTAGACCCTAGGGATGACTACAACACAGATCCCGACCCACATAATGACCCTGACCTCTATCCATCTAGGCCATCACCATCAGATGACAATATTGGGTTTGCGCACCTCATCAATAGAGCTGCCTAATACCGCGGGGTATAGTTACATTCTGATCCCTTAAATGATGATTTTTTACTTGAAACCTTTGCACCCTCGCAAAAGTCCACGTATACTCTGCCAATGTTAAAAGGCATGCTCACACATGCCCTGGAATTCTTTAACCCCTTCCATGCTCATGACGAGCTCAGCTCGTCATGAGTCACAGTGGAGCTGCGCTCATGACGAGCTGAGCTCGTCATAACGGCCACGGCCTGCCCACGTGCGATAAATTCCCCGCCTGTGGAGGAGAATTAATCAGTGGGCGGGGTCGTGACGAGCTCAGCTCATCATGAGCACACCTGCACTGTAAGTCATGATGAGCTGAGCTCGTCACGAGCACAGCGGCGCTGCGGATCCCCCCCCCGCACCGTGGGGGAATTACCCCGGCAGGGAAGGGGTTAAAGACCTTGTCAGAGCCAGGATTCTAAATACCAGGATAAATAAAAAGTACAAGGCAGCTCCCAATGACCCAATTTACATTATAGGTCAGATCCCTTTGGATTTTCTTGTGGTGTCTACTGCACGCAAGAGGGCTAACTTGAAGAGTCCTGCCTGCATGCCCCCTCCAGATAAGGAGTCCAAACTAATAGACACGTCTGGTAAACGTATTGCATCACAAGCTGCAAATCATTGGGGAATTGCCAATGCCCAAGCTTTACTGGCCAGGTACGACAGGGCTCACTATGACAAGCTTGAAAAGCTCATGGAACACCATCCTGACCAGTACAAACAAAAGGCCAACGACCTTATGCAAGAGGGGAAATTAATCACAAACACCTCAATCAAATGTGCGCTAGACGCTGCTGATACTGCATCTTGCACCATTAACACTAGCGTTCTGTTGTGCAGGCATGCTTGGATTCAAACAAGAGGTACACGCTGCTATTCTAAATCAGCCCTTTGATCGAGGGCATCTTTGAAGGGCCCTCAGTTGACACATCTTTAGAAAAGATGAAAAAAGACAGAAAATGCTAAGTCCATGGGGGCCCTTCAATTCCCTTCCCCTAGAGGCTCATTTGGCCCTCCTTCTATAGAGCTGGCTCCAAAACCATTGGCTCAGACCATCCCTCTACGTCCTATAAAAGTCCCACTCAAACATCCTCCAAAGGATACTTTCGCGGTGGCTACAGAGGCAAAAATGGTAAAGGAAGAGGTCGCGGCAACATTAACCGCACCTCCCCTAACACCAAACAGTGACTTCCTTGCACTTCCCCCGATCATCCCACTCCTGTCGGGGGATGTCTCTCACAGTTCCTACCTGTCTGGAATTCAATCACAACAGACAAATCGGTAAGACAAATTATCCAGTACGGTTACTGCCTGGAACTCACTTCTACCCCCCCAAAATTCCTTCCAGACAGTGTTCAATGTCCTCGGAACATCTAACACTTCTCAAACAAGAGGTTCTCTCTCTATTACAAAAATATGCAATAGAACGAGTCCCCTTGCCTCACCAAGGCACAGGGGTTTATTCCCTCTAATTCCTAATTCCAAAAAAGGATGGATCTCTCATGCCCATATTGGACCTAAGACAGCAAAACCTTTACATTCAGTGGGATCACTTCCACATGGTCGCTCTCCAACAGGTGCTCCCACTTCTTCAACAGGGCGACTTTCTCTCCACTCTGGATTTAAAGGATGCTTACTTTCATAATACCATTCACCCCGTTCACAGGAAATTTCTCAGGTTCATGGTAGATGGTCAACACTACCAATTCAAGGTCCTCCCATTCGAGGTGACTACAGCACCCAGCACCCAGAGACTTCACCAAGTGCCTCGCAGTAGTTGCACATTCATGTCTTCCCTTACTTGGACGAAATAAAAGCCAAGTCACACAGCACCTGTGTACAACACACACACAAAACAATTCAACTGCTTCACAACTTGGGATTCACAGTAAACCTTACCAAATCCCATCTCCAACCCTCCAGTATACAACAGTATCTAGGAGCTACAATAGACACATCAAAAGCTCGGGCATACCCCAACCCAGTCAGGATCAGCACCAGCCGATCATCAAACTGCTTCCAGGCCAGCCCGATACTCACCCACGGACCCTTCACCTGCCATAGCTACAGCTTCAACAGCCGCTGAACACCCGCACGCCCTACCCCACCCGTCAGAGCAGAACGCAACCACCTCAGATGCATACTAAAAACCTGCTCCATCCACAAGCATGCCGTCAAACTCTGGGACCTACCCAATGCAGCCTCCCCGGATGTCGCCTTCCTAACAGAGACCTGGATGAACCCCTCCTCGGCACCCGACATTGCCATAGCCATCCCAGATGGATACAAGATCACCAGAAGGGACCGCACCAACAGACCTGGCAGAGGAATCGCCATCATCTACAGGAATACCCTCAGAGTCTCGACCTGCATGACAGACTCCTCCAACACCGCCGAACACCTTCCCTTCTAGATCCACACCGACCCCAACACCACCCTCAGAGGAACACTCGTTTACAGACCCCCCGGGCCCCGCCCATAGTTCATCATCGCCATCTCCAACATCGTCAACACGCACGCTCTTGCGTCCACAGACTACTTAAGTCTACTGGACCGATCACTGCTGCATCCACTTCACCTTCAAGAAACCCACCACCTACTACGGATCCCCTACCACAGCTGGAACAAGGTCACGGAGGACCAGCTCATCACCGCCCTCGCCTGTGACCCACTGACAAACACCACCGACACCAACACAGCCACCAGCAACTTCAGGCAATGGATCGACGATTACGCCAACACTATCGCCCCGATCAAAAAACCCTCAAATCGGCGCACTGACAGAAAGGCCAGTTGGTTCACCACCGACCTCCAGGAATCCAAGCGATCTTGCCAAAGACTTGAGAAAAAGTGGCGCCACGAAAAGACACCGGACATCCACGCAGCCCTAAAGAACGCCTGCCACAAGCACCACCAACTCATCCGAGCCATCAAAAGGACCTCCTTCAAGGAACGCATCAACAACAACACACTCAACATTGTGAAGGAGCTCTCCAACCTCAGCTCCAATGACATCCCATCGTCGCAAGACCTATGCGACTCCCTAGCCACCTTCTTTCACTGCAAGATCGCAGACATCCATGACAGCTTCACCCAGACCCTCCATACAGCCACCAACACTGCAGACTCACCACCCCCCAGCCTCACCAACCACCTGCTCTCCTGGACCCACATCAACGACGACGACGACGACACCATCAAGACCATGAACACCATCCACTCCGGCTCACCATCCAACCCCTCACCACATCTTCAACAAAGCAAACCGCATCATAGCACCCCAACTTCGGAAGATTATCAACAGCTCCTTCGAGACTGCCACCTTCCCAGAGAGATCAACGGCCTACTCAAGAAACCCACAGCGGACCCAAAAGACCTCAAGAACTTCCGGCCCATCTCCCTTCTGCCGTTCCCGGCGAAAGTCATCAAAAAGATCGTCAACAGGCAACTGACCCACTTCCTTGAGGAGAACAACATCCTGCACCCGTCCCAATCCGGATTCCGCAGCAATCACAGCACCGAAACCGCGCTCATCGCTGCCACAAACGACATCAAGACCCTACAAGACAACGGCAAAACCGCGGCCCTCATCCTCCTGGACCTCTCGGCCGCCTTTGACACCATCTGCCATCATATCCTACGCACATGCCTACACGGCGTAGGAATACGCGGCAAAGCCCTGGACTGGATCACCACCTTCCTCACCGAAAGAACCCAGAGGGTCTGCCTCCCCCCTTTCTTCTCCGAAGCCACCAAGATCATCTGCGGCATGCCCCAAGGATCCCTTAGCCCTACCCTCTTCAGCATCTACATGGCACCGCTCGCCAATATCGTCTGCTCACACAACCTCAACATAGTCTCCTACGCCGACGACACTCAACTGATCCTCTCACTCACCAAAATCCCTGCCACCACCAAAACCAACCTCCAAGAAGGAATGAAGGGTCACTAGCTTGATGCAGACCAGCCGCCTGAAACTTAACTTAGACAAGACAGAGGTCCTTATCCTCGGATCCACTCCCTCTGCCTGGGACGACTCTTGGTGGCCAGCCACCTTGGGATCCGCACCCACCGACCACGCACGCAACCTGGGGTTCATCCTGGACTCATCGCTCTCAATGACCCAGCAAGTCGATGCCGTCTCCTCCTCCTGCTTCAACACCCTCCGCAAGCTGCGCAAGATCTACAGATGGATCCCCACCGGGACCAGAAGGACAGTCACACAGGCCCTCGTCAGCAGCCGACTGGACTACGGAAATGCCCTCTACGCAGGAACTACGGCCAAACTCCAGAAAAGACTTCAACGCATACAGAACGCCATCCCCCGCCACACTCATATCACTGCCCACCTGAGAGACCTGCGCAGGCTCCCAGTCAACAAGAGGATCACCTTCAAGCTCCTCACCCATGCCCACAAAGCACAATACAACACCAGACCAGCATACCTCAACAAGCATCTCACCTTCTGTGAGAAAGTGCCATCTTTCTTGCATGGCATGCCCCCACTTTTTGCTGAATTGCTGAATGTACTTTGACTGAGTGTGCCCTGGACTCCTGCCAATCAGGTGCCCAGGGCCTATGTTCCTTCCCTAAAAACCTCAAACCCAAAGTGGCAAACCCTGGCCACATGTCAGACCCTGGTAAATGGTACCCTAGGTACCCAGGGCCTTGTGATCAGGAAAGGCCTCTAAGGGCTGCAGCACTTATTGTGCCACCCTTAGAGGCCCTGTACCCTAACACAAACACACTGCCCTTGCAGGCTGAGTGTCTGGGTACAAGACGAAACAAAGAGTCGACATGGCACACATCCCTGTGTGCCATGCCCATAACCTACACTGCCCTGGCATACATCAACCACCCATCTAGCTGGATGCCCTATGCCAGTGGTGTAGGCACAGGAGCATGAGCCTTGTGCCCCTACAATACCTAGGTCCATTCCTGGGCACTGTAAGTGCAGTGCTGCCATTTAAGAGTATATGGTGCTGAGAGCTCGTTAAACACAAACTCTACAGCACCATAATGACAACACTGAAGACTGAGAAGTTTGGTATCAAACTTCTCAGTATCAAACTTCTCAGCACATTAAACCCGCACTGATGCCAGTGTGGGATTTAATGTACAAAGCACTACAGAGGGCATCTTAGAGATGCCCCCTGAAACCTAACCTACAATCCACGTCTGGTCTGAGAGGCTGCCTAGGCTGCTACACAGCAGACATGTTGCTGGACCCCTGGGTAGGAGAGCCCCTGCTCTCCTGGGCCTGCAACAATGCACATCCTGGGCGAGGTGCTAGGTCTCATCCCCCAGGATGGACAGGGGAAAGCTTCAAGGGCATGCCGCCTCTGTGAGCTTCCCCAGGCCACTTGCTGTACCCAGCAAACTGGCCCCCACCGGTTCTAACCCCCACTCTGGCGGGAAGACTAGCCGGAAACCCCAAATAAGGACAGGGGATGTGCCAGCCTGCCAACCCCACCCCTCTGGTAGGGGAGGGGAGGTGAAGATGGGAGGCCCTGCCCAATCAGGACTAGGCTACTGCCCCCCCTCCCACAAGAGAGTGGCAGGATAGAGGGTGTACCCACCTTTACCTACCTGTAACGCCCCTAAATCTAGTATTTAGGGGCACCCTGAACCTTCCTTCCTTAGATTCCAGACTCCGAAAAGCAAAGAAGAGCAAGAAGAAAGAAGACCTGCCGTGCAGCTGCTAAGAAGAGGAAGACACCAACTGCTTTGGCCCTACCGGCCTGTCGACCCTCGAACCTGCTCCTGCTGAATCCCGGCACCTCTTATGGCCAGCAACCTCACAAACCCCGGAGGACCTGGCTACCTTGTGACTCTGAGCACCTGGGACTCCCATGAGCAGTGGCTCTGCTCATCACCAGTTTCTAACCTCTGGCATCAGCCCAGAACCGCGAACTCTGCACACTCTGCACCCGCCAAGCCTGGCCTGTGCCGGAGTGAACAAAGACCCAGAGGACATCCCCCGGCGACTGTGACCCTGAATCCAGCAACCAAGGACTCACCTCGATGCTCCTGATGACGCCTGCAGCCTCAGAACCAGGTACCCCCCCAACCGCGATCAACAGAGGGTAAGATTTCCCTACACCAAAAGGCACCCCTGCACCTGGCGCCCTGCGGCCCCCTGTGCCCAACTCCTGGGTACCTACCTATCCTCCAACTACCCAACTTACCTCTCGAAGTGGTGGTGGCACCTGAAAAATCTTCGTCCCTGAGCTTGCAGCCTTTGTTCATCTTGGAGCTTTCCCATTGAAATCCATTGAGCGCCCAAAGGCTCAACAGCACCCTGCACACAGCCGCCCGAGTGGCCCTGGCAGTGTAACCTCTACTCCTATCTACTTCCCCATTTACCCTGAGCAAGTGACCAGGAGCCCAGCTCCCACAGCCATGTGGCCTGCTAGTCAGCAGCCACTATCCAAGGCCCCCCTGCCTCCCATAGGATAACATTGGGCCTAACGCACTCTGCACCCGGCTGCCCCTGTGCCGTTGAGGGTGTAACAACTGTACTTACCTGACCCTGGGAGACCCCTGAGTCTGTGCCCAGAACCTTAACTCTGCCAGTCGAGTACTTACCCAAAAGTCGATAACTCCATTTTCCTCCATAGGGTAAGATTGACTTGTTTCTTCTGAAATTTCTTTTAAGTGTGGAGTTTCTAAAACTTAAAATATTCACCTAAAATCAGCCGAGTAACGAAAACGAAAATACTCACCTGCTATTAGGAGAGATCCCAGTGCTGGATCTTAGTGCCCAGCACTGACCCTGGAAAGTGCTCATAACCATACTTACCATTAACCCAATGTTCTTCCATAGGCAATCATTGACTGTTTTTCTGTGAAATTTCTTGTCGATTTTTGCAAACTACAAATATTCTTTAAAAACCGTACCAGCTGTGAAAACGTAATTGCTTACCTGTTTTAGATAGAGGTCCCCGTACTGAGCCTAGGAGCCCAGTTCTGGATTACAAAAGTAACGAGAACATACCATACCTGTAACTTGAATTTTCTCCCATAGGGAATCCTTGACTGTTTTTCTATGAAATTTCTTCTAAGTGTCAACTTTTAAAATAGCAAAATATTGCCTAGAAATCACAACAGTAACTAAGTTGACTTTACTCACCTGTTTCCAAGGACTGTTCCAGGACTGAATCTAGGATCCAGTCCTGGAGTTAGAAAAGTAATCCTGAAAGTAATCTATTGCAAATAACTTAAAACTTCCATTGAGCTCAATGTATCATTGTGTTTGAAATTGTGTTGCCTACTGCAACAACCTGTAACTACAACTTACAAAAGTCAATTGCATATTGCAAAAGTATTTAACTAAAGCATCTCATTCTGAGAAAGTATATTTTAATACCTATGGTTGGTTCTAAAATTAAACAAACATATATTTTTTATATAAACCATTGGCCTAGAGTTCAGTTATTGAGTGTGTGAGACCATTTGCTGACTGAGTGTGTACAACAACTGCTTTACACTGTCCTCTGATACTGCCTTACTGCTTGATCAAGCTACCACTTTGGAGAGTAAGGTTATATCTAACTTTAGCCTCTGCCAAACCTCTGGGGACTGTGGACACTGTACACACTGTACCTATTTGGGAACAGTATATACAGAGCCACTTTCTCACACCTTCTACACCCCAAACCGCCAGCTTCGCTCCGCCGACCTCGCCACCGTCCCAGGCATCCACAGGACCTCCTCCGGCAGCAGATCCTTCTCCTACCTCGCTGCCAAGACATGGAACATCCTCCCCACACAGCTGCAACAGACCCAGGACCTGCTGACCTTCAGGAGACTTCACAAGACCTGGCTGTTCGAGCACCCCCCAAACCCCGCTCAGCGCCTTGAGACCCTCACGGGTGATTAGTGTGCTTTACAAATGATTGTGAGGATTGATTGATTGAAATTGATTTCAGCCTCAACACTCACTAACAGTGCGAGTGTTCATGCAACTAATCGGAATGATTGCCTTTTGCATACTCATCGTCCCGTATGCACAACTCCAAATGCGTCCCTTATAGGAGTGTCTAGCACGTCAGTGGAACCAGGCTCAAGGTCACTTAACAGATCTGGTGTTGGTAAACGACCGCACCCATCGCTGTCTGCAGTGGTGGAACACACAAAACCTTGGCAAAGGGCGGCCGTTCCTCGACCCAGTTCCACAGATAGTGCTAACAGCAGACGCATCGCTCACCGGCTGGGGACCTCATCTTCAAGCCCATACTATTCAGGGCATATGGACCCCTCAACAAAAACAATTCCACATAAATTAGCTGGAATTACTAGCAATCTTCCAAGCGTTGAAATCTTTTCAACTCCATCTCGTAAACAAAGCTGTCTTGGTCCGTACAGACAACATGACAGCAATGTATTACATGCAAAAACGGGGGGGGGGACACACTCTCTACAGCTTTCACACCTAGCTCAAAGCATATGGAGATGGGCCATTCCTCAAAACATATATCTCCTTGCAGAACACCTCCCAGGAGTACACAATCAAATTGCGGACCTACTCAGTCGCCAAGCACAGCGATCAACGAATGGAAACTTCATCCTCAAGTTCTACTTCCATACTTTCAAATGTGGGGCCACCCGGAAATAGATCTGTTTGCCACACAGCAAAACGGAAAATGCCCAGCTTCGCATCCAGGTATCCACATCCATTGTCCAAAGGCTATGCGCTATGGATGACCTGGTCAGGAAAATTTGCTTACGCTTTTCCGCCTCTCCCACTCATTCCACTGGTGGTTCTAAAACTCAAACAGCATTCCCTCACAATAATCCTAGTTGCTCAAACATGGACCCGACATCCATGGTTCACAACCCTCCTAGAACTATCAGTAGTTCCGCATCAAAAGCTATGCCTCTCACCCAAGCTTCTCACTCAGAACCATGGAGAGATGAGGCATCCAGATCCCAGTCAACTGAACCTTGCGATCAGGCCCCTGAGACCTTTAGAGTTTGGCTACCTTAATCTCCCTCCAGACTGCATGAACATCATTAAAGAGGCTAGACGTCCTACCACCAGGGCTTGCTATGCTGCAAAGTGGAAACGATTTGTAATTTACAGTACAAATAACAAAATCAACCCACTAGATGCTTCTATTCAAAAGATCATCTGTTACGTTTTGCATCTACAACAATGTAATCTAGCATATACATCCATTAGACTACATGTTGCTGCAATAGCAGCCTATCTCCAAAACAGACAGCACGTGTCTCTATTTAGAGTACCATCTATCAAAGCATTCATAGAAGGACTTAAAAGAATAATTCCTCCTAGAGTTCCACCCTCTCTGGTATGGAATCTAAATGTGGTACTTACCAGTCTCTTGGGTCTACCATTTAAACCTATGCATAAATGTGAATTACAATTTCTCACCTGGAAAGTAGCTTTCCTGGTTGCCATCACCTCTCTCAGAAGAGTCAGTGAACTCCAGGCATTAACCATACAAGAACCATTTCTACAAATCCATCATAACAAAGTGGTTCTTAGGACTAACCCCAAATTTCTACCTAAAGTCGTCTCTGCTTTCCACCTTAACCAGTCTGTAGAAATCCCAGTATTTTTCCCTCTACCAGACTCCATAGCAGAATGGGCACTTCACACGCTAGACGTAAAAAGAGCCATACTTTACTGCATTGAAAGAACGAAAGCCTTTAGAAAAACTAAACAACTTGTTGTGGCTTTCTCCCCACCTCATAAAGGCAATCCTATCTCAAAAACAGGGATTGCAAGGTGGATTGTTAAATGCTTCCAAATATGCTATGCTAAAGCCAAACACACCTTATCCATTCCCCCTAAGGCTCACTCCACATGTAAACTAGGGACAACTATGGCATTCTTAGGGAACATTCCCCTAGATGGCATCTGCAAAGCAGCAACTTGGTCTACACCACACACGTTCACAAAACACTATTGTGTAGACGTGCAAGCAAAACAAAAAGCTAATGTGGGCCAGGCTGTATTAAGAACACTTTTTCAAACCACTGCAACAGATACAGGTAGCCACCGCTAAGGAGGTAACTGCTGTATAGTCTATGCAAAAGTATACGATCTACATCTCATATACCTCTAATGAAAAATGCTACTTACCAGTATGCATCTGTTCTTGGCATGTAGAGCTGTAGATTCGTATACGCCCACCCACCTCCCCGGATACATCTATCTGTTTCAGTACTATCTTACTTAGATATATTACACATGGACATCCTTTTCTATTCCTTACTAACTCCATCATGACCATCCATGGCAAAACAATGTGGAGATGGAGTCGATGCCCATGCGCACTATCGTCCTAAGGAGGAGTCACCTACCTCGTGACTATAAAGACGTCTTCCAAGACAAAAACAAAGTGCAAACATCCGAGCCCAACACCAGATGGCGATCTATGCAAAAGTATACGAATCTACAGCTCTACATGCCAAGAACAGATGCATACTGGTAAGTAGCATTTTCCATCTGCACCGTAGAAACTCCATGACTGATCTTGCTACCTTGGTAAATCACAGAGGAAAGTCTGAAAGGAAGACATGCAAACTCACACACATTTTGCCCTCAGATAAACAGGAGAAATCTGCTGTGGGAGGCAAGCATTGGAATTGTGAGATATGCATCCTTTAGATCAAAGGTTAACATCCAATCGTTTGGTAATAGAATGTCTCTGAAAAGATGAATTTGCTCTTTTTTGCAATATTTTAGCCTTTTGTTGAACTCCTTTAGTTTTTACACTTTTAGTTTTTACACTTGTTGATATACTTTGTCTTTCTTTTTGACCAGGAATATGTTGCTCAGAAACTCCCTTGGATGTAAATTAGTTGGTACTATTACTCTCTTGTCCAGCAGAGACTCTACTTCTTGGTCTATGAGACGTGTTATAAAAAAAGAGGAGATTGGGCTTTCTCCATTAATTTGGTGCATCTTAGAACTCTATCTGAAAACCAGAAATAGGTTGCTGAACACAGATGTCCCAGTGCCCTCCCTCCATTTGTGTTGGAACCGCCCCAGCCTTCCCTTAATTTTTGGTTGCAAAAAAGGAGTACTCCTTATCTGGAGTATCCTTCTGGTGCTTTAGTTGTGCCACAAAGGTTTCCTCCAGGTACTCTCCTGTGATGGTGAACAACCCTCAACGTTTGTTAGTCTTGCTATTGGAATGGTGTCTTACCCTGGTATCTTGTGGAGGCTGGGGAGTAAGGCTGACCAGTCAAGCACCCCCTGCCTCTACCTTCCTCAGTGAAAACCTTTGGGCCAAACACCATCTTCATTCACTGTTGGGCCTTATCCAACAATGAAAAAGTGGTCACAAACTTACTCCTTATCAAATTGTTACCAAAACTGACTGCCCTCCTCCATCAGGCGTAGCTCTGCTGGCAGCGAACACGCTCAGTTTCAGGTTGAGCTTTATTAAGCGAAATCTCCGTCTTTCAGTGGATAGTGTGCACTTAATGTTTCAGAGGAAATAGACTGCCCTTTGGCTGAGATTAATTAATCACTTTTATGTATACTTTAGTGTGTTGCTCAAAGTGGGATTGGTATGCCCAGGTGTGTGTCCCGTGCACACTGTGTCACTGAAATCAAGCTATATCTGGCTGAAGAGTCATAACTAAGGTGAAAGCGGGCCTGGCTTGGCAGTTCAGGCTGGACTGTTGCCATTGGAATAGGGTCAAGACTGATTTGCACATGTCTGGATCCAAACTGAGGTTGCTTACTGTGTAAAATAATGATGGATTGAATTGTGCCCTGAGTAATTGCCAGTAGCTGAGATTAGTTCAAGCATTCCGTCCATTACCTTTTTTTATACGTCACCCAACCTGGCAAATTGTCAAGAGATATCAAGGGATATCAAGATGCCAGTTTCTCTGACTGTTTCACACTTTTAATTAGAAACTCCACAATATCCAGGCATGAATTCTGGCATGCTGTCCAGGAGCTCTCCACAAATGTAGTTATGATCGTGGTCACTTTGCCATCAGTGTCAATGGTTAATGTCACCTTACTCTCAAGGACGGCCTTGGACATTCTGCTTTAAGGTGGCGCTAACCACCTTATCCAGGGGCTTTCTTATTCTGCACTGCTGGGCCACCTTCACTTCAGGGTCAACCCTGCACACCTCAGATTTTATATATCTTCTGGTTCCAACATTACGGGCGGCATTTTGACTGCGGTGACAGCCTCAGAATCTTTGTCCTCTATCCTAGGATGTTTAGGACTGCCTTCCAGTCTCCTTGCTGTACTGGGGCCCGGGTCCTCTCCTAACTCCTCATCCTGGTCAGGATCTCCTGACTCCTCCCCATCATCAAGGCCTCCTCATCACAGGGACCATTTATCCTCTCTGGGGGTACTCCCATAATACTCTTCCTCCAGAAAATCTTCCAAGGTGCTTTCACGCCTTTTTAAAAATGCATGCATAAGTCTGTCAGAGGCATCCAAGAGAAGATTATACATTTTTTACCTTGACCTTATCAATGCTTTCCAAACCTCCTAGGGTGCCATGGGCTGAGATTGCCCTCTGTAGTGATGTGATATCTACAAAGTCTTTGTCTAAGAGGAGTAGTAAAAGGAAGAGCTTACCCTCCTCACTTATGTCCAACCTACATGTTCCTGCCATGGTCTTCAGGAATTATGCAAGGTATTAGTATACCGACAAGATAAGAGATCAGGACTCTATTAAAACTATTGTGCCACAACCAACCTCAGTAACAGTTGAACACAATCCCTGCAGCACAGCTACTCCCTGCGCTATCCTGGAAAAGGATACCAATGACATTACTCATACCACACCTTCTAATGAAGCTGAAACACCACTGCATCACTGGTCCGCTATGCAGTCTGCCGGCACGTTGTCTTTTACTATGAATTGTTGCATATATTCATGTTGAGCAGTTAAGACTCCCATAGGGCCACTATCCCTGACTCTGGGCTAAGCTGTATGATCTGTAGGCATCCAAATGCCTTTACTGTGACAAAGACTTCCCCAAATATCAAAACATTTATTAAACATGCACCGCAACAGTTACCACACAGTCGTTTGAACCTTCTTGCTGCTATGTGTTACAATTTGCCTAAAATATTATATTTTTATTGTTTAAGGAGTATTGAAGTACAACAGAAAATGTAAATAACAATGTATTTGACATTGGAAACCATGCAGAGGAAATGCAGCATTTTAGTATTTGGTATTTTAAATAATTTTAAATGATATGGGTACTATCTAGATCCCTCTTATGGGCTGCCTAGCGAAGGGAATGGCACGGTCATGAAAGATGACATAACCTTAATGAAGATATCATCCTTGCAAGTTGTTTGATATTTAAAAGAAGACATTTTATTATTTTCCAGTTGGCAATGAGAATCACTTACAGGGTCAGTGGTTATCCTAAAAATATAGAATTGATCTTTTGCTTGTTGACTAAATTTGTACAGCCCTCAGATGAGGGATAACTACAATTTTCCTTTCCATAGGGCATCAATCTGTCGGGTGGTCAGAAGCAGAGAGTGAGCCTTGCACGGGCTGTGTTCAACGACTCTGACGTTTACCTATTGGATGACCCACTATCTGCTGTTGACGCCCATGTAGCCAAACACATTTTTGACAAGGTTATTGGACCAGAAGGTGTTCTAAAAGACAAGGTAAGTTTTAATATTGTTTTCTCCACATTTGGAAATAATAATTTAGAATATATTTGTCCAGAGGAGCTTTCCTCCTAGTTCCACTCTCATGCCTGCTGCGTTAATTTCGTACTGAGACTTACCCAAAGCATGTCACTTTTCCATACAGAAGGTGAGCATAAATGAAACAAGCATTTGCACAGCTAATAGGTCAAGCCTTGACAAGTTTGTAATGTTTCTTTCTTGTTTTTTGAAGCATTGAAAACAAAAATTAAAAGATTGAAACTATAAATAAGTGAAAAAGCCACCATTTAAATGAGGTGAGATGATGAGAATTAAGTAAAAAATTAACCATTGCGCTATGCAGCCAACTTTCAATAATATTATGAACATTATATGTGTGGGATTTTATTTAGTGAGAAACGCTCCTCCCGGCACCCCAAAAGAAATGTTTTTAGTTAACTTTTTTTGCTAAATGTTAAAGTTCTTTTAATACAGTCTTACATAACTGTTTTTGATAAAGGAATGAGGAGTAACATTTTGAGCTGCAGTGAACTATGAAAACCAGTATGGTGTTTGTAGTTAACAAGTGCCTACTATTCACATTAAACATCAGCTAATGAGCAAACATAAAATACATATTCAAAATCCGTACAATACATAAAAGTAAGTACTTTGCAGGGGATTGAATGTAGATAAACAGCTCTCCTTAAAGTAGAGTTCGTAGCATGTGTAGCTTTAGATACATATGTTCTGCATCCTTCTGCCATCTACTGTTGGGCTGGGGCATTTGCACATTTTTTTTTATAGACGTCTTTCAAATTATCAGGTATATAGCGACTGCTCCCTCAGCTGACAATGTACATGGGCACTAACCTTATGTTAGATTGTTTTTTTCCGTCATTAGGTTCAGACGTGTACCAATAGGGCTCTGTGTTTGGTGACTTATCTTGCTTTTCTTCGGTCCCAATCTGTTTTGACACTAGCATCAATGCAAGAAACACAGCTCGGACGATCCTTGCCTTTCCTTCATTCTCCAGAGGGCACTTTACACGCACCAGCCTTCCATTGAGACCTAAATGCCAGTGCTTCGTGCTCATTCCGGGTCCTGCATCGTGTTCCTCGAAGACTATGTCATGGAGAATGTTCACACAGTAAAGGAAAGGATTTCTTTCAATTCCTTCCTCCATTATCACTCGAAATTCCATTGGAATGACCATCGTGAGGTGGGCAATTTCCGCCTGTTCCCTGACCATGAAAACACCACGTGTGCGACCAGCCCTGCTTGCCATTTGAAGAAAATGTGAGGTGGGCACATCAGAGAATGTAGAGTCAGGAGTCCGACAACACCCTCAACATCTTTGGGGAAAACGCAACATCCACGAAGGTCTCTGGAGATCAGCCCCTCTAGTCCTCGCCCAGCCTGGATGCAGTCTACTTCTCTGACTCCAAATCTGAGGAGGAGGAAAAAAGAGGCCGTCAGCAACTCCCAGCCACCCAGTCCCAAGATAAAGTCTTCTATCGTAAGTATGGTCAGCACAGTGAGACCTATAATGCCTCCCAGACAGCCAAAAGTCAAGATAGAGCACTGCCCCAGGGGATTGGGCATCAAGTCCATCGACTAGGACTCAGCCCCCTGGACCACCACTGACTTTTGGGCACTGGTCAGCACTGACCCAAAGCTTAAATGCTGCCCATGCTCCTGCAACTGGGCAGTGACCCCTCTTGGCTGCTGAGCCCAAAAATCCTGTACAAGTCTTGAGTCCCCTCAAAACTGAGGATCCCTTCAGCGTTGGTGCCAAAGCAAGCACCAACTCCAAAAGCAACATCCACGAAGAAGTCTCTTTCAACACTAAAGTCTCCATCAGCTTTGCAAAGCCACTAGACGCCGAAGATGTCTTCCACTGCCGGCCCGAAGAACGAGAGAAACCAATCTTCCAGCAAATAAAGGATGAGCTGGATGCCACAGAAAATCATATATTTATTCATCCCCAGGGAGGCAAAATCAACAACAAAGCTGCCTCCAGCAGGAACATTGCTTCGGAAGAGGAAGCTTGTTTTAGTGGAAGAACTTGCCCAGGAGCATCTTCTCGTTACAAAGCACAAGAGGTGCAAGGACAGGGGCACTAGCCCTTTACCACCTGCAACCCCCACTCTTCCTACTCCTCCTTTACCACCACCACCACTACCATGCCTTGGACACTGCCTTGGACACCGCCTCAGCCATATTCACCTGAGGACTCCTGTCACTCTTCCTATGGGAAAGGCATCCCATCTTATGCTGCCAACCTCCTATGACACACCGTTTGAAACAGTGACAACCGATGGCCCTTGGGACCACTGCAATGTTGATACTCTGGGGGTTCCTGAGCCAGAACACTACCCGGTTAGTGCATCCCCCCAGACAAAACTACCATGTTTCACAAGGTGATACAAAGGCAGCCACATTTCTCAAGGTGGACATGCATGTCCTCCACTAGGAGGACAACTTCCTAATAGAGACGCTGTCCAAGACAACGCATACCATGCAGTACCTTCCCATGTTGAAGGGTATGTTAAAATACACATCAAAAACCTTAACGGAACCTATAAAAGCAGTATTGTCATTTTAGCTGCTATTTTGACTCTAGTTGTAGACTTTTAAGGTGGGACATTCCCAAAATTGTCCATTATTTTAGTGACGCAGCACACAAAACAGTACTGTCTGCAAAACAAAAAGAAATTACTGTTCGAGGCATTCGTTATTATTCACATTTAAATAACGGCTTACTACTCAGAGACACAAAAATGTTTGAGGCACTCGAGAACCCATGACAATTTTAAAGACATGCCACAGCACAAATATTGTTTTCATGATGTACCTTGGGTCAGGATGAATGCATACTATCAAAATATTCCCATTAAAATTCCTCTCCTGCCTGATTGGGGTCTGTAAATCTATTGTGCAATCCTTTGCCAGGAAAACGGAGGTCTTAGCCTCCGATGACCATGCAGACCTTTAGTTTGTCTACCCAACTATAAATGACTCCTCGATTGTAATAGACCCCTGTTGCCCCGTTGCATGACGTTTTTCAAGGAGCAGTTAAGTCTCTAATTCTGTATAATTTTTGCCTGCGCAGTTATCATCAGGTACAACATGATGCAAGTTGTGTGGAAAAATTGTGTACATTCTGAATTTGGTTGCCTCAAAATGAGAGTTATTATTCACAAATTAATATCCAATCAAGGCCTATAAATTGAATGTGTTGAAGTTCTGCACCCAGTAAGTATCGAACCTGGTGATTTACTGTCTATTTTAATGAGCCCCACAGTATTCCCTCAATCCACTGTCTTAAATACTGGGTTATCTTTAGAGAACCAAATTGTTACTAGAAGCTAGAGGAATTCCACTTTTAGAGATCTTGCAGTTCAATGTGATAGACCCAAGCCACCGGAATGTACCATTCATCATGTAGTAAATTTGTGAACATATTATTTATCCTCAGTCCTTTTCATTGTATCATTTGAATGGTATTTCTACACCCTAATCCTATCTCTGCTTAGCCCACTATTACCAATTACTGTGTATTTTAAACACATTTCCAGGTGTCTTTGCGTATTCTTCTTTAACCAAGAACTGTGCATATCACGAACTTGCAACATAAGGAACTGTTTTATTTAATTATTTGTTTTCAGGGAAAAAAAAGAATTAAGGCCCAGATTCCGAGTTTGGTCGATGGGTTACTCCGCCACAATGTGAAGGATATCCAGTCTACCTTACTTCGAGTTCCAGGGGATGTAATGCACTTGCATTAAGGTGGTCAGGAGCTATCTCTCTCCTTGTAACATATTAACTCATCCGCTAAACTCTAAGCAAGCCCTAGATCTGCTAGAAATATATTGTTTAAATGTCATTCACTTAATAGAATTGTTTTAAAATGACAAAATAACCATATTTATTTGAAATTCCCAGACTAGAGTTTTGGTGACCCATGGAATTAGTTTTCTCCCTCAAGTGGATCATATTGTGGTCATTGTGGATGGAAACGTTACTGAAATGGGATCGTATCAGGAGCTTATGAAGCAAAATGGTGCTTTTGCTGAATTCTTGAGAAATTATGCTCCGGACGACGATATAACAGAAGAAGAACTAACAAGTACATTATTTATTTATTTTAATTGCTTTTTACTTGCCTAAGTTGTGATGTGTTCAGAGTTGATTTTAAAAAGCCCATTTAGTACATACAGTGATTTGAAATTACATTGATCCATACAAGAACATAGTGTAGTGGAACATAAAAGAACTGTTGTCATAACCCTTGAGATGCCTTTCTGTTATGATATAACAAATGTTATGCCATTGATCCATGCATATTTTTTGTATAAAATAGAAATAAAACTGTAATGGGCAAAATAGGTTTACGTGCTGTTAGCATTTTCTATAACCCTATAAACCTTTCTTACCTGTAGATCTTGAAATGAAAAAGAAACAAATGAAAAAGGAAAGGCTAATATATCATAATAAGAGTTGTAAAATGGAACCCTTATGTTCAAGGCATATGAGCTGTAGATCATATGCTTTAGCATAGATCGCCATCGGGTGTTGGGTCTGGATGTTTGTACTTTGGTTTTGTTTGAAGAAGTCTTGTAGTCACGAGATAGGTGACTCCTCCTTTCTGTGATAGTGCGCATGGGCATTGACTCCATCCTTAGATTGTTTTTTTCTGCTATCTGGTTCAGATGTGTATTGCTGCACTCCGGTTTGGTATCATTTTCGGACCCCTTTGATGTGCAATCCACTACCCTCAACGGTATTGTTATCGATCGCGATTCATCATTCGGCGTGCATCGTCTCGCTTCGGAAAGCTTTCCATTGGAAAACTCGAGGCAGGCCGTCGGGCCTGCCCGTGCCGACCGCGGTAGCAGTCGATGGGACGGACTCCATTCAAACTATGTGCCGGGTGTCGTGCTAAGTTTCCATGCACCGACTTGCACGAAGTTTGCAACCTCTGCTTGTCCCCGGAACACGACAAAAAGGACCGCGACACGTGTCCATCCTTCTGATCGAAAAAGACACTTCGTGATCGTCTGGCTCGGCGCCACAAAATGCAGCATCAGAGCGACTCGATTCTGGACATCTTCGGAGAGGATTCCGGTACCCCACCTCCAGCGCCAGAGGAGGAAGAGCAGGTCTCCGTGTCTGAAGCAGACTCCGACATGGAAGAACAGGAAGACATTACTGCGGGACAGCGTACCGTGAGTACAGATTCCCCTGTGCCCATTCCACAAAAGACAAAGGCTATTGTCCCTCCTTCGCCCTCAAGCTCAGGTCGGCACCGACAAAACATTTCTGATGCCCCGCCCTCTGGCCCGGCTCTGAAACAGAAACAAAAGCCTTCTGGCTTGGGCTCGAGCTAGCCCCACTCTGATAACGAACCGACACCCTCGGCTTCGAAACATAAGAGCAAGACACCTTCGGGACCAAAGATTCCACCTTTGACACCCAAAGGCACAGAGGACAAGGAGTCCAAGCTTATTGGTGCCTCAGGTAAAAGAGTAGCTTCACAGGCAGCAAACAACTGGTGCATTGGTAACACCCAGGCGCTGCTGGTCCGTTATGACAGGGCTCATTACGATGAGCTAGAAAAACTCATACAACATTTGCCTGACCAATACAAATCTAAGGCTAACGACCTTATTCAGGAAGGGAAACGTATTACTAACACCTCCGTTAAATGTGCACTAGACACAGCAGAGACAGCATCTTGTGCATTTAACAACAGTATTTTATTACGCAGACACGCTTGGCTCAGAATCTCTGGATTTAAGCCGAAGGTACAAACCTCCATACTTAACCAACCCTTTGATAAAGTGCATCTTTTCGGCCCAGCTGTTGATACCATGCTGGAAAAGATTAAATGGACACCGAGGTCGCAAATTCCATGGGGGCTTTACAGTTACCTGCCAGTAGAGGTTCCTTTCGCTGCTCATTTTACAGGGGTGGCTCAAAAGCTATGTCCGCTGACAATGCCTCCTCCTCTTACAAGGGCAACAATCAATCCCCCTCGTCCAGAGGATATTCTAGAGGAGGTTTTAGTGGAAACAATGGTAGAGGAAGAGGTAGAGGTAATTCCACATGCTCTTCCCCTGCAAACAAACAATGACTTCTCTCCGCTACCCCCGATCATCTGACTCCTGTCGGGTGCCATCTCTTCCAATTCCTACCTGTCTCGAATTCAAACACCTCAGACAAGTGGGTGCTACAAATGATCCAATATGGTTACTGCCTGGAGCTTACAAGCACTCCCCCAAATATTCTTCCAAGAGCACACACAATGTCACAGGAGCATCTCACCCTCTTAAAACAAGAGGTTTTATATCTGTTACAAAAACAGCTATAGAACCTGTACCGTTGATACATCAAGGGACCGGAATATACTCCCTGTACTTCTTAATTCCCAAAAAGGACAGCTCTCTCAGGCCTATACTAGACCTCAGACAGCTAAACCTGTACATACATTCAGACCACTTCCACATGGTCACGCTTTAATAGGTGCTCCCATTACGTCAGCAAGGCAACTTTCTATCTACTCTAGACTTAAAGGACGCATATTTCCATATTCCCATTCACCCTGCTCACAGAAAATATCTCAGGTTTGTGGTGGACGGACATCATTACCAATTCAAAGTCCTCTCATTCAGAGTAACAACAACACCCAGGGTTTTCACCAAGTGCCTGGCAGTAGTCGCAGCTCAACTAAGAAGACAGCACGTTAATGTCTTCCCTTACCTAGACGACTGGCTAATAAAAGCCAGATCACAACAAAGCTGCATACATCACACTCAAAGGACAGTCCAACTGCTTCATGACTTGGGGTTCACTGTAAACATCACCAAGTCTCACCTCCAGCCATCAAACACACAAGGGTATCTAGGAGCCACAATAGACACTCGCAAGGCTCGGGTGTACCCCAACCCAGTCAGGATTCGCACCATGCAAGATCTAATATCACAGTTTCAGCCTCAACACTCATTACCAGTCAGAGTGTTCATGCAATTGATCGTTCCCTATGCAAGACTTCAAATGCGCCCCCTACAGGAATGCTTAGCATGTCAGTGAAACCAGGCTCAAGGTCAGTTATCAGATCTGGTGTTGATAGATGGCTGTACTCATCGCGCTCTGTAGTGGTGGAACATGCAGATCCTTTCCAAGGGACGGCCATTTCTCGATCCGGTTCCTCATAGTGCTAACAGCAGACGCTTCCCTCACTGGTTGGGGAGCACATATGGGAAAACATACCATTCAGGGCATGTGGACTCTAAAACAAAATCAACTCCACATAAACCATCTAAAAAAAATTCTAGCATTGAAAGCCTTTCAAATTCATCTAGTAGGTAAAGCTGTCCTGGTTCGCAAAGACAACATGACAGCCATGTACTACATACAAAAACAAGGGGGGACCCGCTCACTACAGCTGTCACAGCTAGCACAGAGCATCTGGAGATGGACCATACCTCAAATATATCTCCTTGCAGAACATCTTCCAGGAGTAAACAATCAAGTTGCGGATCTACTCAGTCATCAACAACAGAATATACATGAATGGGAACTTCCCCCTCAAATTCTCCACCCATTCTTCCAAATCGGGGGCTTCCAAGAAATAGATCTGTTTGCCACCCACGTAAACGCCAAATGCCCCAACTTTGCGTCCAGACATCCACACCCATTGTCCAAAGGAAATGCACTATGGATGAATTGATCAGGGATATTTGCTTATGCTTTTCCACCTCTCCCACTCATTTCATTAGTGGTACGGAAACTCAAACAGCACTCCCTGACGCTTATCCTAGTTGCTCCCACATGGGCCCGACAGCCTTGGTTCACAATTCTGTTGGAACTATCAGTAGTTCCCCACCAAAAACTACACCTCTCCCCTAAGTTCCTTACTCAGAACCATGGAGAGATAAGACATCCAGATCCCAATCAGCTCAATCTAGCGAATTGGCACCTGATATCCTTGAGTTTGGCTACCATAATCTTCCGCCAGACTGTATGAATGTTATCAAAGAGGCTAGATGCCCTACCACAACAGCTTGCTAAGCAGCAAAGTGGAAGAGATTTGTTGTTTATTGTAACAATCACATTGATCCACTAGATGCTTCAATACAAAACATATTTTATTATCTATTACACCTACAACGTTCTAATTTAGCGTACACATCTATACGCTAACATCTGGCTGCAATAGCTCCATATCTGCAAAATAGACAGCACTTGTCTCTTTTTAGAGTACCCGCTATTAAAGCTTTTATGGAAGGACTCAAAAGACTCATTCCTCCCAGACTTCCACCTTCTCCAGTGTGGAATCTTGACATAGTCTTTACAAGTCTCATGGGTCCACCATTTGAGCTGTTGCACAAATTTGAAATACAATTACTCACCTGGAAAGTACCCTTCCTTATATCCATCACTTCTCTAAGAAGAGTCGGTGAGCTTCAGGCACTAACCATAGAGGAACCATTTTTGCAAATACACCAAAGCAAAGTGGTCCTTGGAACTAACCCCAAAATCTTACCTAAAGTCATCTCTGCCTTTCATATCAACCAATCTGTTGAGTTGCCTGTGTTCTTCCCTCAACCAGATTCAGTGGCAGGAACATTCCCTTCACACATTAGATCAGGGGTCTCCAACCGGTCGATCGCGAGCTACCGGTAGCTCGCCGAACCCCCGTGAGTAGCTCGTGCCTTGCATGTCAATTTTGTAGCCTATTATTCTCATTTGTTGTTTTTAGGCATTTTTTCATAGCTGTTGCATCCCCTCACCAAAATCAGCTGCTCAGATTGGCCTAACTGAGCCTAGCATTGGCGGGGCAGGCCAAAGATGATGACGCGGTTGTTGAACTGCCTCTGCACATCACTTGTCTTTCAAATTCTGGCACCGAGATCTAGATCGTGTGCCGAGCAAGCAGCAGGTGGGGCCGGAGTGAAGCAGCAGGTCCCTGAAAGCCTGCTAGCATGGAGGTGGCACAAGCAGTATTGAACTGCTACGAACCCGTGCTTCCTGCCTGACACATTATATCTAAGCAGCAGATAATCGGTAAGCACTGGCCTGGCCAGTAAAATCTTCATCTTGAGTTGCGATGTGCGCCTTTCATACTCAGCCGCTTGTATGCCATAGGCGCGAAAGACTGGGAATATCTTTTTTTCCCACTTTACAGCTCTGGGCTATAAATCAGTAGAAGCAGGGTGAGTTTCAGTTTCCTTTACGTAAGGCACAATACAAACAAAGCTCTCCCCGTCTGCACTCCTAAAAGGAATGTAAATTGTTCCACTCTTCAGCACAGCTTTGTATTTATGATCCAGTGTCAACTCTTTCATACCGTCTGTAGCCAGGTCACTGCCAGAGCACGGTCACACTCGTCCAAACAATAAATGTGTTTATAATATATTCCGTATTCAGGGATAGTGATGTGTGTTTCCGATATTTAACACAGCAGCAGCTCGCTAACATTACTGCAAATAATCTGTGACGCTATCCCATTTCTAATGTGATATCCTGTTTCGTTCTAAAAGAAACTTTTTTATGAATATGGCATGAAATAATAACACAGAATATCTCGGCAAAATGTCTAACACTCTCACGCATTACCCACATTCAAAATAAATGAAAGTAAAATTATATTTAAAGCAATCTGTTTAAAAATTATTAAAGGTCATTTGGGCAATGCTCTCTGCAGAACAGTTCTGGCTCTATCAGACCCCCTCAAAGGGTGGGGCTCTGGGCCAGAGCCCACTTTACCCATGCCATCTCTGTTGCTTGCGTATGTGGTAAAAACACCAACACAGCAGCTGTTTCTCTGGGTTCCAGATCATGGACAGATCTGGAGTATTCTGGTTAAATCCTCAGTTTGGAGGTTGAGTTTGACTGCTTTTTGGGAACAGAGCATATCTGTTAAGAGTGCTTCGACTCCAAAATAGCCAATATTTATTCAATAAAAGCAGTTAAAAAACAACAGGTGTTTAACATACTTTCATGAAGAGTCGGATCCCAAAGTTGTTTTACAGATGCATTGATTGTGAGCCTCTGCCCTGGCCTAGTATCTGCATTGGCGAGGCAGTGTTGCAGATTTTATTTGCACATTAAATGCTCTCTAAATAAAAAATGGTGTGAAACTCTGGTTTATTAATGACTATATTTAATCATTGAAATAAAGCAGCATTTCAAACTCTTTTTTCTCCAAATAAATAGTCTCTATCTCAGAAGTTATCCGGTTTACAAAGTAAGCTACTGGAGGGTACGTACTTGCAGAGACAGAATAGCCACATTATAGAACTGGATACCTTCCCATTGGCCCCGAGACCAGAGCATCTGTGACTGTTGAAACTGTATTTTTTTTCACAAACTCATTGGAGCTTGCACTTGATTTGGCCGTGTATTAAGTTGAAAAATATGTATTCTACATACAGAGAGAATAAAGCCCCATAATGAATCAAATGAGTTCAAAATTATTTAAATCTGAACCAGGATGGGACATTTTAAAACTGTTAAAAGAAAAAAAAGAGTATGTGTTGAGGGAGAAATAATTGAGGTTATTCATAGTAAAATGAGTTACTTTTTGGAAAACTAGTGACTGCACATCTAAGTTGGACTTAAAAAATAACCTTTGGTAAGGAATATATGTTGAGGTTTAGCTTTTGCAGTGTGTGAACTAGTTGATCGAGGATCACAAAAGGAGGTCATAGGCTTGTATCCTGCAGCAGCTCGTTATACCTTCCAGGAAATCTGCCATGCAAGACAAGTTTTTGCTTCAGTTGGCTCAACCTGTAGCTGTCGGTAGCTTCAAAAGAGGGAATGTGGCCCCTTATGTTCAAACCACATTATGGGCTCCGAAGAAATTAGGCTTACAGTCAATGAAACTGGGCACGGGTGGTCTCTAAAATAAAATGCGCGAGGTGCTTGGTCTTTAGTAGCTCACGACGATTTTCACTGATCAGAAGTAGCTCTCACTACAGAAAAGGTTGGAGACCCCTGCATTAGATGTTAAGAGAGCATTACTTTACTACATAGAAAGAACAAAGCCCTTTAGGAAAACTGAACAATTCTTTGTTGCTTTTGCTCCACCACATAAAGGCAATCCCATATCAAAGTCAGGCATTGCAAGGTGGAGTCAGGCATTTCAAGGTGGATAGTTAAGTGCATTCAAATATTCTACATCAAAGAGAAACGCACACTAACAATTCTACACACAAACTGGGGGCGTCTATGGCATTCTTAGGAAGCATACCCATATGTAGACCCTGCAATATGGTCTACACCACACGCATTCAAGAAACACTATTGTGTTGATGTGTTAGCAAAACAACAAGCTAGTGTGGGCCAAGCAGTTTTACGAACACTATTTCACCCAACTGCAACAGCTACAGGTTAGCCACTGCTTCAAAATAACTAGTTTATAGTCTATGCTAAAGCATATGATCTACAGCTCATATGCCTCGAACGGAAAATGCTACTTATCCAGTATGCATCTGTTCTTGGCATATAGAGCTGTAGAGTCATATGCGCCCATCCGCCTCCACGGGCACATTTACCTGTTGCAATGATATCTTACTTAGATATACTTTACAAGAACATCTCTTTTATTACTTTACTAACACTCATCACCCTTTATGGCAAAACAATCTAAGGATGGAGTCGATGCCCATGCGCACTATCACCGAAAGGAGGAGTCGCCTATCTTGTGACTAGAAGACTTCTTTGAACAAGAACAAAGTGCAAACATTCGGACCCAACACCAGATGGCGATCTGCGATCTATGCTAAAGCATGTGACTCTCCAGCTCTGTATGCCAAGAACAGATGCATACTGGGTAAGAAACATTTTCCTTTCTTTTTCTGACCTGCTAAAACTCACCAACACCTTTGTTTTTAAAGACTGAACATTTTTATTTTTGTTCATTGTTTTTTTACATATTTTTATTGCCTACCACTATAGGAGCAGCACCATCTTCACCAACACAGACTTATGCTTGTTAGGGCTGGCATGATTTTCCAGCAAGTGTCGACCATGAAAGCTGATCTTTTCATTCCATTGCACTTTATCTCCTACACTTCATTGTCGTGTAAGGATTGTATCCCATTCATGCTTGTCACCGGGCTGTTGGACTTCCCTGTGGCTGCCATGTTTTCTAAGCTTTGGTTGCCATTTTTTTCTGCTGACCCATCTGCTCATCTAACTCACACATCATAGCCACAGGAAAGTGCTTTTGCAAAAGATTTGACTTGGTCCACTTGTGAGAAAGTGCCATCTTTCTTGCATGGTATGCCCCACTTTTCGCTGAATTGCTGAATGTACTTTGACTAAGTGTGCCCTGGACTCCTGCCAATCAGGTGCCCAGGGCCTATGTTCCTTCCTTAAAAACCTCAAAACCGAAATTGGCAAACCCTGGCCAAATGTCAGCCCCTGGTAAATGGTACCCTAGGTACCCAGGGCCTTGTGACTAGGAAAGGCCTCTAAGGGCTGCAGCACTCATTGTGCCACCCTTAGAGGCCCTGTACCCTAACACACACGCACTGCCCTTGCAGGCTGAGTGTCTGGGTACAAGACAAAACAAAGAGTCGACATGGCATCCATCCCTTTGTTCCATGCCCACCACCTATACTGCCCTGGCATACATCAGCCACCCCTCTAGCTGGGTGCCCTATGCCAGTGGTGTGGGCACAGGAGCATGAGCCCTGTGCCCCTACAATACCCAGGTCCATTCCTGGGCATTGTAAGTGCAGTGCTGCCATTTAAGAGTACATGGTGCTGAGAGCTCAACAAACACGAACTCTAGAGCACCATAAAGGCAACACTGAAGACTGAGAAGTTTCGTATCAAACTTCTCAGCACATTAAACCCACACTGATGCCAGTGCGGGATTTAATGTACCAAGGACCACATAGGGCATCTTAGAGATGCCCCCTGAAACCTAATCTACAATCCACGTCTGGTCTGGGAGGCTGCCTAGGCTGCCACACAGCAGACATGTTGCTGGACCCCTGGGTAGGAGAGCCCCTGCTCTCCTGGGCCTGCAACAATGCACATCCTGGGCGATGTGCTAGATCTCCTCCCCCAGGATGGGCAGGGGGAAGCTTCAAAGGCATGCCGTGGCTGGAAGCCTGGCCGGAAACTCCAAATAAGGACAGGGGATGTGCCAGCCTGCCAACCCCACCCCTCAGGTGGGGGAGGTGAGGTGAAGCACATCTCCGGGTGCTCGCTATCTTGAAGATGGGAGGCCCTACCCAATCAGGACTAGGCTACTGCCCCCCTCCCACAGGAGAGTCCCAGGACAGGGACCAATTGGTCCCTGCCCTTCACCTACCTGTAACGCCCATATCTGAAAGAAACACGTTAGTTAGATTCCTCACCTTAGAATATCCCCAGGCGTCAGACTGGATCCGGAAGATTTTTCGTCAGCAATACCCCTTGCGCGTCGCTAGGCGTCGTCTGCGGCTCCGCGTCCGTCGTCGGCGTCGTGCGCCGGAATGATGTCGTCGGAGTACTTAGACGCCGCCCTCGCGCGCTGACGTCAGTTCTTCTTTTTTCCGCGCCAGTAAGCGCAGATCCGGGAGAGCTACCCCTTTAGTCAATTTTTGACTAACTTTTTTGATCCTTTTTGATCGAGTCTCGACACCGGTGCCGGTAGGATGCCTGGGTTTAAAGCCTGTACGGACTGTAGCCGACTGATGTCGGTTACGGACCATCACCGCCGGTGTCTTTACTGCTTGGGCCTCGATCACGACGCGGAGTCGTGTTCGGACTGTAAGGCCCTGACCTCGAAGGCTAGACGGGAGCGGTCCCGTAAGCTTCTCGAGATTCGCCACTCGGCTCCGCGCGCCTCTCGATCCCGGTCCAGGAGGAGGTCCAAGGATCGGTCGCGGAGCCGCAGCCGACGTCACCATCGGTCGTCGGGATCCAAGTCTTCGGGTAAGTCGAAGCATTCCAAGAAGTCCAAGAGGCGACATCGCTCTTCGGACTCTCCTCGCCGGTCGCGCGACTCGGTCGAGGGTCAGGGTGGTTCCACCCCCGCGGCTCCGGCGGAGCCGCAGGCGCCGCGTCCGTCCCCATACCCTCCGGTCCCTGGGACTAACGCGATGCCGGCGGAAGTCAGTGCCTTCCTCTCGGCCATGAGGAACCTGGCTCCGCCGTCGGCGCCCGCTGGTGCGCCTTCGGGCCCCGCGGACCCGACTGGGCTGCCTTGCCAGCCGGCGGCTCCGGCCCCGGCGCCGTTGACGGCTCCGGCCTCGACGCCGCAAGCGCCCGAGGGACCCGTTCTCGAGTCCCCGTCGACGCCGGTCGACCTTGTCACTCCTCCACCGGCGTCGACTCCGGTTCCACCCCCGACGTCGACTCCGCTCGACGCCGTGCCCCAGTTTAGTCCCGGTCCGGGACCGGCGCCAGACCGGCGTCGATGGACGCTGAGATCGACGCCGCTAGAGACACATTTTGTCTACCGCCCGGCTCCGTTACTTTCTCCTCTACACCAGGAGTCGGATGATGGGGACTACTGGGAGGGATCCGAGGATCCTATGGCCGCTCAGGCCCAACTGTCCCAGGACTGGGCAGATGAACTGGGGGAGGCCAGTGGTCTGGATACCTCGCCAGACACTGGATTCATCTCTCCTCCGACTGTGGCTTCGGAGGAGGGTGCTGCTTTCTCCGTGGTGCTGCGCAAGGCGGCCGCAGCCCTTGGGCTCGAGCTACCTGCCGTGGCTGTGAGGACGAACGTCCTCACTGAGGTGCTTCAGTCTGCGGCAAGCTCCACTGAGCCTCTGCTGCCATTCAATGAGACCCTCACTGACGTTCTACAGGGCACCTGGTCCAAGCCCTCCACAGTTCTTCCTGTGGACAGGAACGTTGCCAGGCGCCACCGCCCTGCTCCGGGCGACCCCAGTTTTCTGTCCCAACACCCTACCCCTGAGAGCCTGGTTATCCAGGCCTCCACCTCCCAATCCTCTTTCACGACCGCCCCGCCGGACCGGGATTCCAAGAGACTGGAGCAGTTTGGCAAGAAACTGTTCTCTTCCCTTAGTTTGGGCCTGCGGTCTTTGAACACCGCTTGTCTCTTGGACCGTTATTCCCACTCTCTGTGGGATGCGGTGGAGGACGCGCTGCCCCTGTGTCCGGAGGAGGTCCAGACACGACTTACCCAGGCTCTGGCCGATGGGAGGGATGCCGCGCGACATGCTATACGTTGTGGGCTTGACACCACAGACTCGCTGGGGCGGGCCATTTCCACCTCAGTGGCGCTTCGACGTCACGCCTGGCTGCGGTCCACGTCGTTTTCCGGCGATGTCCAGAGCACTCTCATGGACATGCCGTTTGATGGCACTCGCCTGTTTGGCGAGAAGGCGGACAGTGCGCTGAACCGCTTTAAGGACTCCCGGGCTACGGCCAAGTCCTTGGGCCTCTCGGCTCCGCGGTCGCAATCTTCCGCTTTTCGCCCCTTTCGTGGCCAAGAAAGGGGTGCCTCCTCACGTGCGCCTAGCCACCAGCCGCAGAACCAACCTGCGCGCGGTCGCGGACGTGGTTTCCGCCAAGGCGGATCTGGAGGACGACGAGGTCAGCCCACATCCACCCCGGCAGCATCCGCCTCAAAGCCTTCCTAGTCCGAGCTTTCAGGCCCATTCCACGCCAGTGGGCGGCAGAGTTCGCCATCACCTGCTCCACTGGCGGTCCATCACATCGGACAGGTGGGTGCTGCAAATCGTCCGAAGGGGCTACTCCCTCCCCTTCGAGACGACCCCTCCAGCCATGCCACCGCAGCACCACCGTATCTCGGGGGATCATTTGCATCTTCTCCACGAGGAAGTTTCCGCCCTCTTGGCCAAGGGGGCCGTCGAGCGCGTTCCGAGTCCAGAAGTAGGTCGTGGTTGTTATTCCCACTACTTTCTGGTTCCCAAGAAGGGCAAAGGGGGCCTACGCCCTATCTTGGACCTTCGGAACGTCAATGCCTTCCTCCGGAAGGAACGGTTCAAGATGTTGACTTTGGCTCAGGTTCTAGCTGCCCTAGACCCCGGAGACTGGATGGTAGCGTTGGACTTGCAGGACGCATATTTCCACATCCCCGTCCTGCCGGCCCACCGGCGTTACCTGCGGTTCACGGTGGGCCAAGAGCACTTTCAGTTTACCGTGCTCCCCTTCGGCCTCACCAGTGCCCCTCGGGTGTTCATGAAAGTGATGGCGGTGGTCGCAGCTCATCTGCGCAGATCAGGGGTTCCAGTCTTCCCCTATCTCGACGACTGGTTGTTGAAGGCGGGCTCGCCCCAGACAGTCGTCTCCCACCTCCAGACTACGGCGGATCTCCTGCATTTGCTGGGGTTTTCCATCAACGTGCCGAAGTCACACCTGAGTCCCTCTCAGAAGCTCCTCTTCATCGGAGCGGTTCTCGATTCGGCGCAGTTACGGGTCTATCCACCGGAACAGCGGGTCCAGGATATTCAGGCCCTGATTCCTATCTTTCGGCCTCTATCCTGGGTTTCGGTCAGGCTAGTGTTGCGGCTTCTGGGGCTGATGGCCTCCTGCATCCTACTAGTGCATCACGCCAGGCGGCGCATGCGGGCTCTGCAGTGGGACCTGAAGTTTCAGTGGGCCCAGCATCACGGCAACCTGTCTGACCATGTCTTGATCTCGGAGGGCACTGCACAGCAGTTGCGGTGGTGGCTCACGGACCGCGATTGGGTCATGGGCAGGAGCCTCTCCCTTCCCCAAACGGAGCATGTCGTGGTGACGGATGCGTCCCTCCTGGGATGGGGTGGCCATATGGGAGAGGCGGAGATCAGAGGCCTCTGGTCTCCGGCGGAGTCTCGTCTCCACATCAACCTGTTGGAGTTGAGAGCGATCCGACTTGCACTGAAAGCCTTCCTTCCCTCTGTCAGGGGCAGTGTCGTGCAGGTGTTCATGGACAACACCACCGCCATGTGGTATTGCAACAAACAGGGTGGGGTGGGGTCGTGGACCCTTTGTCAGGAGGCTCTGCGCCTCTGGACGTGGCTGGAACACCAGGGCATCACCCTAGTGGTTCAACATCTGGCGGGCTCTCTGAACGCCAGAGCGGACGAACTCAGCCGCCGGTGCATGATGGATCACGAATGGCGTCTGAACTCCGAAGTGGCGCAAGGTCTCTTTCAGCAGTGGGGAGAGCCTTGGTTAGATCTATTCGCCACCGAAGAGAACGCGCAATGTCAGCAGTTCTGCGCGTTGGAATTTCCAAGGCGGCACTCGCTCGGCGACGCTTTTCGTAGAGTTGCGGTCTGTTGTACGCCTTTCCGCCTATACCACTTCTGCCCAGAGTGCTGAAGAAGATCAGGCACGACCGGGCCCAAGTCATCTTGGTGGCTCCGGATTGGGCACGAAGATACTGGTATCCCGAGCTACTCAGTATGTTGACCGATCCCCCGATACGTCTGCCCCTTCGGGAGGATCTTCTGTCGCAGCAGCAGGGGACGGTCCTCCACCCGAACCTGTCCAGCCTCCACCTCCATGCGTGGAGATTGAGCGGCGGCAGTTGATGCCATTTGACTTGCCTCCTGAAGTCTGTGATATCATTCTGGCAGCCAGGCGTCCCTCCACAAAGACGGTATACGCCTGCCGGTGGAACAAATTTGTGGCATGGTGCACAGCAAAGGCTGTGGATCCCCTTTCCGCCCCTCTTTCTGAGGTTCTCCTCTTTCTTCTTTCTTTGGCCCGGCAGGGCTCTGCCCTGGGCACCCTGAAAGGTTATCTTGCTGCCATCTCTGCCTTCTTGCGGCTTCCTGATCAGCCTTCTCTTTTCAAGTCCCCTGTGGTTACACGCTTTCTAAAAGGCATTACTCACACGTTCCCTCCTGTCCCTTTTGTAATGCCTCAGTGGGACTTGAATCTGGTCTTGACATTCCTGATGTGCGCTCCCTTCGAGCCTCTTCACAATTGTCCTCTTCGTCTTCTGACTCTTAAGACTGCTTTTCTGGTAGCCATCACCTCGGCTAGACGGGTGAGTGAGCTCCAGGCTTTATCTTCAAAGCCTCCTTTTCTGTCTGTTCATCCGGACAAGGTTGTCCTTCGGCCTCGTCCCTCCTTTCTTCCGAAAGTAGTGACTCCATTTCATCTTGGGCAGTCTGTCACCTTGCCCACCTTCTTTCCGCCTCCGCATCCTTCCAAAGAGGAAGAGAGGCTCCACCGTCTGGACCCAAAACGTGCGCTCTCCTTTTATTTGGACCGCACAAAGCAGTTCCGGGTGGACGACCAACTTTTCATTGGATACGTGGGTGCTAAGAAGGGGAAAGCTGTGCACAAATGGACCATCTCTCGGTGGGTCGTTTTGTGCATCAAAATTTGTTACTCTTTGGCAAACAAGGACCCTCCTGTTGGGCTGCGCGCCCATTCTACTCGGGCCACAGCGGCTACTACTGCTTTGGGACGGGGAGTCCCTTTGCAGGACATCTGTCAGGCGGCGACGTGGGCTTCGCTACACACGTTTGCCAGGCATTATTGCCTTGACAGCCAAGTCCGGAGGGATGGCTTCTTTGGCCGTTCTGTCCTCCAGGACTTTCTGGTGTGATCTTGGTTCGCAGACCCACCACCGGGGTTGGTATTGCTTGGGTATCTATTCTAAGGTGAGGAATCTAACTAACGTGTTTCTTTCAGATGAACAAGTTACTTACCTTCGGTAACGATGTATCTGTAAGAAACATAAGTTAGTTAGATTCCTCACCGACCCACCCATCCTCCCCGTTCTGCGAACCGACATCTAGGGTTAAGGTTATCCTTTTCAGGCCCCTAGATTTTATTTTTGGCACCAGTGTCGGTCTTTGCATGGCTCTGCGTTCCTGGCGCGGAAGGCTATGTACAAGAACTGACGTCAGCGCGCGAGGGCGGCGTCTAAGTACTCCGACGACGTCATTCCGACGCCGACGACGGACGCGGAGCCGCAGACGACGCCTAGCGACGCGCAAGGGGTATTGCTGACGAAAAATCTTCCGGATCCAGTCTGACGCCTGGGGATATTCTAAGGTGAGGAATCTAACTAACTAATGTTTCTTACAGATACATCGTTACCGAAGGTAAGTAACTTGTTCAAATCTAGTATTTAGGGGCACCCTGAACCTTCCTTCCCCAGATTCCAAAATACAAAGAAGAGCAAGAAGAAAGAAGACCTGCCGTGCAGCTGCTAAGAAGAGGAAGACACCAACTGCATTGGCCCCAGCCCTACCGGCCTGTCGACCCTCGAACCTGCTCCTGCTACAACCCTTAATACAAAAAACAGTGGTCCCAAACCAATTAATAACACAAAGCAAAAATCCTATTAAATTATATAATTCTACGACTCTGAGCTAAACAAGCAGAAATTATTTACGATAGCTCTTGATATTCAATACAAGATTACAACACGAAAGTAGCAACAACATCCAATTTTGAATCACCATACAATTATTTACACAATTTTATAAATTCTATGCTGTTTGACACATGGTTGCTCCAGAGGGAACGTGCATAAAGCAAGAGTACTAAAGAGTGAGTAAGTGAGAGGGAAATAGTATGGAACACAGTGAGACAGATATTAATTAACTTCACAAGGAACGGTTGTAAATCACCGTTCAAAACTAGCCTGGTCACGTTTCAAGATATAACAAATTAATTATGTATTTGGCAAATCAGAATCAAATTCATGATATGGCACGTAAAAGGATTGCGTGTCCCAGGCTTTTCAAAAGGGGCGTCGACGTTTCGACCCGTCTAGGTGGCACAGAGAAATTTTGGAACCTAGGCCGTGCGGGTCTTCTTCAGGACAAGGGAAGGGCGGGGCAACCTGAAGGGGTCCTAGGCTTGATTGTGTGCCTGGTATGAATCCAGGCGTCCCGTTCCGATTGGTAACGTGTGAGGACCAATTGTTAAAAAACTTCATCGGTCACTGCATGATGTGCAGCGTTGGACATAGAGACCCTATGTATATCTCCCGTAATTTCACAGACCGCCAAACTGCAACCGTATGATTCGGTCAATTCAGTCAGTAAGGGTGGAGACCATCTACTTGTCTCATATACAGTCGGAAGATCGCCGAACTGCAGCCGTCTTATTCCTCTATTCACGTAGCGTCTCACAGTGACCGATGAAGTTTAACAATTGGGACACGCAATCCTCTTACGTGCCATATCATGAATTTGATTCTGTTTTGCCAAATATATAATTAATTTGTGATATCTTGAAACGTGACCAGGCTAGTTTTGAACGGTGATTTACAACCGTTCCTTGTGAAGTTAATTAATATCTGTCTCACTGTGTTCCATACTATTTCCCTCTCACTTACTTACCCTTTAGCACTCTTGCTTTATGCACGTTCCCTCTGGAGCAACCATGTGTCAAACAGCATAGAATTTATAAAATTGTGTAAATAAATGTATGGTGATTCAAAATTGGATGTTGTTGCTGCTTTCGTGTTGTAATCTTGTATTGAATATCAAGAGCTATCGTAAATATTTTCTGCTTGTTTAGCTCAGAGTCGTAGAATTATATAATTTAATAGGATTTTTGCTGTTATTAATTGGTTTGGGACCACTGTTTTTTGTATTAAGTCTACACCCAGGTCCTTGACTTTTAGGTTACCCCATTTTTGTAATGCCTGCTACAACCCGGCACCTCTTGTGTCTAGCAACCTCACAAACCCTGGAGGACCTGGCTACCTTTTGGCTCTAAGCACCTGGGACTCCCATGAGCAGAGGCTCTGCTCAAACTCAGCATCTAATCCCTGGCATCAGCCCTGAACCGCGAACCCTGCACACTCTGCACCCGCCAAGCCTGGCCTGTGCCGGAGTGGACAAAGACCACGAGGACGACCCCCTGGCGACTGGGACCCCGAGTCCAGCACCCAATGACTTTCCTCGACGCTCCTAATGATGCCTGCAGCCTCAGAACCAGGTACCCCCCCAACCGGGATCAACAGAGGGTAAGATTTCTTGACACCAAAAGGCACCCCTGCACCCGGCGCCCTGCGGCCCCCTGTGCCCAACTCCTGGTTTCCTACCTATCCTCCAACTACCCAACTTACCTCTCGAAGTGGTGGTGGCACCTGAAGAATCTTCGTCCCCGAGCTTGCAGTCTTTTTCCAAACTGGAGCTTTCCCATTGAAATCAATTGAGCGCCCGAAGGCTCAAGAGCACCCTGCACCCAGCCGCCCGAGTGGCCCTGGCAGTGTAACCTCTGCACCTATCTACTTCCCCATTTGCCCTGAGCAAGTGACCAGTAGCCCAGCTCCCACAGCCGCGTGGCCTACTGGTCAGCAGCCACCAACCCTAGCCCCCCTGCCTCCCATAGGATAACATTGGGCCTAACTCACTCTGCACCCGGCTGCCCCTGCACCGCTGAGGGTGTAACAACTGTACCTACCGACCCTGGGAGACCCCCGAGTCTGTGCCTAGAACCTTAACTCTGCCAGTCGAGTACTTACCAAAAGGCCGATAACTCAATTTTCTCTATAGGGTAACATTGACTGGTTTCTTATAAAATTTCTTGTGTGGAGTTTCTAAAACTTAAAATATTCACCAAAAATCAGCCAAGTAACGAAAACGAAAATACTCACCTGCTGTTAGGAGAGATCCCAGTGCTGGATCTTGGTGCCCAGCACTGACCTTGAAAAATATTCACAACCGTACTTACCAGTAACCCAATTTTCTTCCATAGGAAGTCATTGACTGTTTTTCTGTGGAATTTCTTCTGTGTCGATTTTTGCAAACTTCAAATATTCTTTAAAAATCGTACAAACTGTGAAAACGTAATTACTTACCTGTTTTAGATAGAGGTCCCAGTACTGAGTCTAGGTACCCAATACTGGATTACAAAAGTAGCGAGAACATACCATACCTGCAACTTGAATTTTCTTCAATAGGGAATCATTGACTGTTTTCTATGAAATTTCTTCTAAGTGTCAACTTTTAAAACAGCAAAGTATTGCCTAAAAATCATAACAGTAACTAAGTCGACTTTTATTACTTGTTTCTAAGAACTGTCCAAGGACTGAATCTAGGATCCAGTCCTGGAATCAAAAATGTAATCCTGAAAGTAATCTATTGCAAATAACTTAAAACTTCCATTGAACTTAATGCATTATTGTGTTTAAAATTGTGTTGCCTATTGCAACAGCCTGTAACTTTCTACAAAAGCCAATTGCAAATTGCAAAAGTATTTACCTAAAGCATCTCATTCTGAGAAAGTATATTTTAATACCTATTGTTGGTTCTAAAATAAAACAAACATATATTTTTGTATACAAACCATTGGCCTAGAGTTCAGTTATTGAGTGTGTGAGACCATTTGCTGACTGAGTGTGTACAACAAATGCTTTACACTGTCCTCTGATACTGCCTTACTGCTCGCCCAAGCAACCACTTTAGAGAGTAAGATTATATCTAACTTTAGCCTCTGCCAAACCTCTGAGGACTATGGACTCGGTACACACTGTACCTATTTGGGAACAGTATATACAGAGCCACTTTCTCACATTGGTGGATCAGCGGTGGGATACAAACTTGCATTTGTTGGACTATTTAGTTACCATCTGATCACACAACAGAACTCTTAAAATTGCCTTTAGAATTCTGATTGGTCGTTTCCAAAATACTAAAAGACTTGCTAGGGCCTTGCTTAAGTCCCTTTAGAATTTTAGAAATATAAAAGTCTCTATAGTCAGGGTAGAGTATTAGAACTGTCAGGTTAGAATGACTCAAACAAACCCAGCTATTAGTGAAAATAATAACATGGACCTGGTGGAGGAGCTCTACCTCACACCTTACTTGTCTTTTAAGGAATTGAGGTCCCTATGCAAACTTAAAAATATACCAATGGGCCTGCATCCAACCAAACTAGGGCTCCAGGAGCATTTGGCTGAGTATGCTAAGGACCACCCATCTGAACATGGTGATGGCCAGTCAGATGAGCAAAGGGGAGAAGAGGAGGTGGATAATAACCCCCCCACACACTAGTCCCTAGGGAGGAGAGGGCCCCCATACCCTTCAATCCAAGAATTAGCATCTGGGGACCTAGAGATCACACAGGTGATTCTGGTACCAGAGAGATCACTGGGGGGCCCACCAGTGAAGAGGACAGCCTTTTAGAAAGGCTGGCCAAAGGATTAGAGCTATAGTCCAGGCTCCTGGTTCTAGAAAAAGAAAGGAGAGAGATGGGTTTAGCACCCATCAATGGTGGCAGCAATAATAAAAACAAGGATAGGGTGGAATCTTCTGATCCTAAAATTCCCAAAGGGATTGTCCCTAAATTTGAGGAAGGTAATGACATCACCAAATGGTTCACAGCCTTTGAGAGGGCTTGTGAAATAAGAAGAGTAAAGAAACCTCTCTGGGGGGCACTCCTGTGGGAACCGTTCTCTGGTAACTGCAGAGACAGCTTCTGACCCTCTCTGGGCCAGAGGCAGGATCCTATGACCTCATGAGGAAGGCTCTGATCGAGGGATTTGGATTCACTACTGAGGAGTATAGATTTAGATTCAGGGGGTCTCACAAAACTTAAACCCAGTCCTGGATTGACTTTGTAGACTACTCAGTAAAGGCACTGGATGGTTGGTTAGCTGGACATGGTGTGCAGGATTTTAATGATTGTACAATTTATTCATGAAGGAACATATAATAAGTAACCGCACAAATGAAAAGTTGCATCGGCATTTGGTAGACCTAGGTCTAATTTCTCCCCATGAATTGGGGAAGAAGGCCGACCACTGGGTCAAGACTAGGGTGACAAGGACAGCCACTGGGGGTGACCAGAAGAAGGTGGTCACAGAACCTCTCCAGGGGAAAGGTGGTGAGAATCCCCAAGATAAAAAGTCTGATTCTTCCAAAGGGTCCCAAAAACCTGTTCAGGGGGGTGGGACCCAAACTACTCCATATGTGCCTCAAGCCTATATGGGGAAGAACTTTGATTCCTTAAAGGCCTGGTGTAATAACTGTAAGAGGTCAGGACACCTAACTGTAGATAAATCTTGCCCCCACAACAAAGCCCCTAAGGCACCCAGTACAGCTACTCCTGGGGCAGCAAGAAACAGATGGGATCAGAAGTGTACCCTGAGCAAATCTGGAAACACACTGAAGCAAGTCAAGTGTCACTGGGGGAAGTGGAATTTGCCACTGTAGCTGTGTTGCCACCCAACTTAAATAATTATTTGCAGTACCCCTGGGTGAATGAACTAGGGTAGAAGTTCTGAGGGATACAGGTGCCAGTGTCAATATGGTGAATGAAAGACAAACTGGTTTCCCCTGAGCAATATTTGATTGGGAAGTCTTACCCAGTCACCAATGCTAACAGTGTCACCACTAGTCATCCCATGGCCATGGTGACATTAGGCTGGGGGGGGAGGGGTTACTGGCCTGAAACAGGTAGTGGTCTCCACAAAGTTGCCATCTGCATGTCTGCTGGGAAATGATCTGAAAACCTCATCCTGGGCTGAGGTTGAGGCATCCCTGAATTGGGATGTGTGCAAACCAGAGCAAGAGGAAGGGTGAAAAAGTAGGTCTGGAGCCTGAAATAATGGCCCAACCAACCAAGAGAACAGGTAAGAAGACTGGAGAACCAGCTTCTTTACAGCAAAACTTTCAGGACCCCTCTCCACGGAGAGAGGATTTGGATACCCCTGAGGGAACGGAGTCCATGGAGCTTGACCCTTACCAGGTTGAACTCTTGGGCCCAGGGGGACCCTCTAGGGAAGAGCTGTGCCAAGGTCAGCGAGACTGTCCCACTCTTGAAAGCCTGAGGCAGCAAGCTGTTTCAGAAGCAAAGGGAGATATCAGTGGTACCCACAGAGCTTATTGGGAAGAGGGATTATTGTATGCTGAGGCAAGAAACCCCACTCCTGGAACCACCAGGAGGGCGGTAGTGCCACAGAAGTACAGAGAGTTCCTCCTAACTTTGGCTCATGACATCTCCCTAGCTGGAGATCTGGGGCAATCCAAAACTTGGGAAAGGCTAGTGAGTCACTTTTACTGGCCCCAGATGCACCAAAAGGTGAAGGAGTTTGTCAGCTCCTGTGTTACCTGTCAAGCCAGTGGCAAGATAGGTGGCCACCCAAAGGCTCCCCTCATCCCACTACCAGTGGTGGGGGTGCCCTTTGAAAGGGTAGGAGTGGACGTTGTGGGTCCACTTGAACCGCCCACAGCCTCAGGGAACAAATTTATTCTAGTAGTAGTGGATCATGCTACTAGGTACCCTGAAGCAATTCCACTTAGGACTACTACAGCCCCTGCAGTAGCCAAGGCCCTCCTGGGTGTTTTCACCAGGGTAGGGTTTCCTAAGGAGGTGGTTTCAGACAGAGGTTCCAACTTCATGTCTGCTTACCTGACACACATGTGGAAGGAGTGTGGAGTGCATTACAAATTTACTACACCCTACCATTCACAAACCAATGGCCTTGTTGAGAGATTCAAAAGACACACAATTAACGGACGGAATGCAGAACAAATCATAACATTCACCCCCAGTCAAGAGATCTGGGTTAACTCCATCATTCTTTTGCTCACCATACCACCCCAGTTTAGACCTGGCCATATGCAAATCAATCTTGAACCTGTGCTTCATAGGAACAGTCCAGCCCGAACTGCCAAGCCAGGTCCTCCCTGGACCGGAAACAAGCATCCTAGGACCGGTTTCGATGTTTCACCCCTCTTCAGCCAGGATAGCTTGATTCCAGTGACACAGTGAGCCCAGGACCCATGTCTGGGCATACCTGGCGCACTTAGGGCTAGAAAGCAAAAGACACACAATTAGTGGACGGAATGCAGACCAAATCATAACATCAACTGTTGTTTTTGCATTTGTTCCCCGAGTGGGAAGGGTATGCCCAGACGTGGGTCCCGTGCTCTCCATGCCACTGGAATCAAGCTATCCTGGCTGAAGATGGGTGAAACCCTGAAACAGGGCCTAGGATGCTTGTTTCCAGTACAGGGAGGACCTGGCTTGGCAGTTCGAGCTGGACTGTACCCATGAGGCACAGGGTCAAGACTGATTTGCATATTGCTGGGTTCAAACTGGAACGGCATGGTGAGCAGAAAAACTATGGATTTAGGCCCAGATCTCTGTACTAGGGTGAATGTATGACATTGTTCTGCATTCTGTCCATCAACTGTTGTTTTTGCATTTGTCACCCCGAGTGGGAAGGGTATGCCCAGACGTGGGTTCCGTGATCTCCATGCCACTGGAGTCAAGCTATCCTGGCTGAAGAGGGGTGAAACCCGAAACCGGTCCTAGGATGCTTGTTTCCTGTACAGAGAGGACCTGCCTTGGCAGTTCGGGCTGGACTGTACCCATGAGGCACACGGTCAAGACTGATTTGCATATGGCTGGGTTCAAACTGCAACGGCATGGTGAGCAAAATAACGATGGATTTAGGCCCAGATCTCTGTACTGGGGTGAATGTATGACATTGTTCTGCATTCTGTCCATCAACTGTTGTTTTTGCATTTGTTGAGAGATTCAACAAGACATTGAAAGGCATGATCATGGGTCTCCCTGAGAAACTCAAAAGGAGATGGGATGTCCTGTTACCATGCCTGCTTTTCGCTTACAGAGAAGTACCACAGAAGGGAGTAGGTTTCTCACCCTTTGAACTTCTGTTTGGTCATCCTGTGAGGGGACCACTGTGTCTTGTAAAAGAAGGCTGGGAGAGGCCTTTTCGAGAGCCCAAACAAGACATAGTGGACTATGTGCTTAGCCTAATGTCCAGAATGGCTAAGTACATGGAGAAAGCATCCAAAAACCTTGAGGCCAGCCAGGAACTTCAGAAGCACTGGTATGACCAAAAAGCTGCACTGGTTGAATTTCAACCTGGGCAACAGGTGTGGGTTTTGGACCCAGTGTCACCAAGGGCCCTCCAAGATAGATGGAGTGGCCCTTACCCTATCCTAGAGAGAAAGAGTGAGGCCACCTATTTAGGTGACCTGGGCACTAGCAGGACACCCAAAAGGGTTATCCATGTGAACCGCCTCAAGCTCTACAGTGACAGAGCTGACATCACCATGCTGATGGTGACTGATGAGGAACAGGAAGCAGAGAGTGAACCTCTCCCTGACCTCCTCTCCTACAGCCCACAAGATGGGTCAGTAGATGGTGTAGTCTTTTCAGACACCCTCTCTGCCCAACAGTAGACTGACTGCAAGCAAGTCCTGCAACAGTATGCTAGCCTATTTTCCCTTACCCCTGGTCTGACAAACTGGTGTACCCATGATGTGGACACAGGTGACAGTGCACCTGTCAAGAACAAAATCTATCGCCAGTCAGAGCAAGTCAAGGAAAGCATCAAAGCTGAGGTCAGCAAGATGCTGGAGTTAGGGGTCATTGAACCCTCTGAGAGGCCCTGGGCTAGCCCAGTGGTTCTGGTCCCCAAACCTCATCAACAAGGTGGAAAGAGAGAGATGAGGTTCTGTGTGGACTATGGAGGGCTCAACTCTGTCACCAAAACAGATGCTCACCCTATTCCAAGAGCAGATGAGCTGAGCTGATAGATAAATAAATTAGGGGCAGCCCAATTCCTCAGTACCGTTGAGTTAACTGCGGGGTACTGGCAGATTGGCTTGGCCCCAAGAGCAAAAGAAAAGACAGCATTCTCCACACCTGGTGGGCATTATCAGTTTACTGTGATGCCCTTTGGGTTAAAGAATGCCCCTGCAACCTTCCAGAGGTTGGTGAACCATGTCCTGGCTCGGCTGGAGTCCTTTAGTGCTGCTTATCTTGATGATATTGCTGTCTTCAGCTCCACCTGGCAGGATTACCTGATCCACCTTGGGAAGGCTTTAGAGGCTCTGCAAAATGCAGGTCTCACTATCAAGGCATCCAAATGCCAGATAGGGCAGGGCCCTGTGGTGTACTTGGGCCACCTTGTAGGCGAGGCCAGGTACAACCCTTACAACCCAAGATCCAGGCCATCCTGGACTTAGTAGCTCCAACAACCCAGACCCAAGTCAGGGCATTCCTTGGCTTGACTGGATACTACAGGAGGTTTGTGAAGGGATATGGGTCCATTGTGACCCTCCTCACAGAACTCACCTCCAAGAAGATGCCCAAGAAGATTAACTGGACAGTTAGTTGCCAAAAGGCTTTTGACACCCTGAAAGAAGCAATGTGCTCAGCACCAATTCTAAAAGCTCCAGATTATGCCAAGCAGTTCATAGTGCAGACTGATGCCTCTGAGCTAGGGATAGGAGAGGTCCTATCCCAGACCAATTATGAAGGCCAAGACCAGCCTGTTGCTTTTATAAGCAGGAGGCTACTCTCCAGAGAGCAGCGTTGGAGTGCCATTGAGAGGGAGGCCTTTGCTGTGGTTTGGTCCCTGAAGAAGTTGAGGCCATACTTGTTTGGTACTCACTTCCTGGTTCAAACTGACCACAGAGCTCTTAGATGGCTAATGCAGATGCAAGAGGAAAATCCAAAACTACTAAGGTGGTCCATCTCCCTACATGGAATGGACTTTGAAGTGGAACACAGACCAGGGACTGCCCATGCCAATACAGATGGACTTTCCAGGTTCTTCCACTTAGACAATGAAGACCCTATAGGGCAAGGTTAGTCTCATCACCTTTCGTTTGGGGGGGGGTTGTGTGAGAAAGTGCCATCTTTCTTGCATGGTATGCCCCCCACGTTTTGCTGAATTGCTGAATGTACTTTGAGTAAGTGTGCCCTGGACTCCTGCCAATCAGGTTACCAGGGCCTATGTTCCTTCCCTAAAAACATTAAACCCCATTTGGCAAACCCTGGCCACATGTCAGCCCCTGGTAAATGGTACCCTAGATACCCAGGGCCTTGTGACCAGGGAAGGCCTCTAAGGGCTGCAGCACTCATTGTGCCACCCTTAGAGGCCCTGTACCCTAACACACACACACACACTGCCCTTGCAGGCTGAGTGTCTGGGTACAAGACAAAACAAAGAGTCGACATGGCACCCATCGCTGTGCGCCATGCCCACCACCTACACTGCCCTGGCATACATCAGCCACCCCTCTAGCTGGGTGCCCTATGCCAGTGGTGTGGGCACAGGAGCATGAGCCCTGTGCCCCTACAGTACCCAGGTCCATTCCTGGGCACTGTAATTGCAGTGCTGCCATTTAAGAGTATATGGTGCTGAGAGCTCATCAAACACATACTCCACAGCACTATAAAGGCAACACTGAAGACTGAGAAGTTTGGTATCAAACTTCTCAGCACATTAAACCCGCACTGATGCCAGTGTGGGATTTAATGTACCAAGCACCACAGCGGGCATCTTAGAGATGCCCCCTGACACCTAACCTGCAATCCACGTCTGGTCTGGGTGGCTGCCACACAGCAGACATGTTGCTGGACCCCTGGGTAGGAGAGCCCCTGCTCTCCTGGGCCTGCAACAATGCACATCCTGGGCGAGGTGCTAGATCTCCCCCCCCCCTGGATGGGCAGGGAGAAGCTTCAAATGCATGCTGCCTCTGTGAGCTTCCCCAGGCCACTTGCAACCCCCACTCTGGCGGGAAGCCTTGCCGGAAAAACCAAATAAGGACAGGGGATGTGCCAGCCTGCAAACCCCACCCCTCAGGTGGGGGAAGCGAGGTGAAGCACATCACTGGGCGCTCGCAATCGTGAAGATGGGAGGCCCTACCCAATCAGGACTAGGCTACTGCCCCCCTCCCACAGGAGAGTGGCAGAATAGGACAGGGACCCATTGGTCCCTGCCCTTCACCTACCTGTAATACCCCTAAATCTAGTATTTAGGGGCACCCTGAACCTTCCTTCCACAGATTCCAGATTCCAAAATACAAAGAAGAGCAAGAAGAAAGAAGACCTGCCGTGCAGCTGCTAAGAAGAGGAAGACACCAACTGCTTTGGCCCCTGCTCTACCAGCCTGTCGACCCTCGAACCTGCTCCTGCTACAACCTGGCACCTCTTGTGGCTAGCAACCTCACAAACCCCGGAGGACCTGGCTACCTTTTGGCTCTAAGCACCTGGGACTCCCATGAGCAGAGGCTCTGCTCAAACTCAGCATCTAATCCAGGGGTCTTCAAACTGTGGGGCGCGACCCCCAGGGGGGCCGTTGAGTGATGCCAAAGGGGTCGCGCCTTCCCAGTCACACTTCTGTACAGGCCCAAGGGCTTCAGCCCCCCTCTGTCTTCCCCCGTTCTGTGTCTCAGTCCGGGCTGCTGCAGTGAAACTCGAGCTGCTGGGGGCTCAGCTGGGCAGTGTCTGGAGTCTCATCTCCAGCACTCCCTTGTTTTTCACAGGTCTTTAAAGACCATTTGCATTTTTACATGCCTTTGCAAACTGGTTACAGAGGCTTAGGTTTTATCCCTGGTTCTAGTACCCCCTGGGTCCCCACTCAGCCTATTCCTTACATTTGTCTTTTACATTTATTGCTGTAGTGTGAGAATGCATTTCATGGAAAGGAATATAAAGTAGGTTTGCCAAAAGAAAAATGCCTGCCGTGTTTTGTTTAAAGAGCCTGCAAAGATCTCCTCTTGGCACTAAATAGAATTAGAAATAAAAAAGTATGTATGCATTCGTTATATGACTTTTCTGTCTTTGTTCTCTTTAATTACCAGTCATGGATCATTGAGGCAGCCCTAGAACACAATTCAAAGTGCTTCTATTTATATTTGCTGTTCGAAGTATGCACAGATAAATACTGAAAATACAGCTTTAGGTCACTGCTTTTTTTTGTACTGACTGGGCCATCAAAATATTCTTCTGGCAACTCTAACCATAGGGCTGGAAGTTTGTTGCAGGATCAGCACATTATTTATTTCCTTCACCCTCGATCCCCGATTAATGACGCAATAGTTTAACTTAGATCTTAAACTCTACGCCACCGTCAATAACATGCTGAGTTACTTCATGGGTCTGGGAATGCACCCTACATTTAGACAACTCATTCCTCATTCTCGCCCTTCACTTTCACGCTCACCCTGCACGCACAGCGATCACAAGGCACTCACACTGATCACCATGCACTCGCACCATTCACCCACTCTCCTTGCACTCACACTGATCACTCTGCACTCACAATGCACTTGTGCTGCTCACCCTATACCTCCCCCTGCAGTCACACGAGTACACTACACATCCTGCACTCATTTGACACTTCACTCACCTGTCCCACTCACTACTCAATATGCAACTCACTCAAACAAGCCCATCAGTAATCATACATTCATTCATCCCATTCTGAACTTGCATCCGCACCCAAATTCATACGCCACCTCACTCACCCTGCAGTCACTCCTCGTGCCCTACTCTCACACTGTTGCATCGCTCACCGTGCACTCACATGGGCACTCTTGTCACCCACACAGTGCAGAGGGTTAATGTGCCTGCTACAAAGAATATGTACCATGCAGATCACAGAAATAAGTGTGAGTAAACTATGAGTAGTGCTATAAAAAATGAAATGTTTGTCAGAAAGGTGCTATAGAGAGATGTGGTGCATTTTTGGTGAGTGGCAGTGAAGGAATTCATGGAGAAGGAGGAAACAGGGGTGGGGCATCAAAAAAGACTGTTGCACCGGGTGCGACCAGTGTTAGGACCAGCCCTGACTGGGAGTGTTAGCCCCCCCCCCCCCCTGAAGTTCTGGTCTAGTGGCTCCCCTGCTTCTGCCTATTATTTACATCTGTAATGCACTACTGTTACCAAAAGATGTCCTGGGGCTAATAACCATCTACTGCCTGAAGGCAAATGAGAAACACACAGAAGGAGAACCAGCCAAATGGGGTAACCTACAGAGCATAGAGAAAGGTTTTTATATCTTCCTAAAGGATAATAGAATCTTGGTGGATCGAAGCAAAGGAGGGTGCCCGTTCCATAACTGCACGGCCTGCATCAAAACAGTGAGACAGACAACTCATGCCTTCTTGAATTAGGGAACAATAAGCAGAGTGGCACATGCCGAGAGGAGCATACGGGTCCAACCCGTATGCTTGGTGAGGAGAGATGAGAGGATGAGAGAGGACAGCAAGGGAGTGAGAGAATTTGATTGAAGAGGTCAGGGATGAGGAGAAATGTGAATTGCCGAAGAGAAGTGTGGACACGCAAGAAGTGAGTGTGATCCAAAGGTGAGGGCTTCTGTTAGAACAAAGGGGAGATGTGAAAGAGGAATGGGGGGACTGGAGAGGTGTAAGATATAAATAGACAAAAATTTGAATGGAGAGACGAGGTGAATGAGAAGTGCTGAGGGGCACAGGAGGTGACAGGGCCAGAGAGGCCATGAGATAAATGTGAGAGACTGTTAGAGATGAGGGCAGTGAAAAGACAGAATGGCAAGAGGTGATTAAAGGTGAAGTGAGAGGTTGAATGGGGAGAATTCAGAAGTTGTAAAAAGGGGTGAAAGAAAATGTCCTGCAAAGTGAGAAAGGGATCCGGGGTGAGGAGAGAGGGATGGAAGGGAGGAGGTGAGAGGAAAGCTGCATGGGTAAACTGTTTAACTCTGCACAAAACCACCAGGGTTTTAAGGGACCCCTGCTTCTCCCGGTCAGGGCCAGGTGAGCTTCTAATGTGGCAACACATATTGCTGCAAAGTGGAAGGCCCTTCACAAAGGTTGACTTGAAATCTTTCTGATGATAATTGCTGTAGTTTGGCTATAAATGGGTACTGATTGGGTGAAATCTTTCCTCTGTGTTACTGTGTGTAAAAAATGTCAAAATAATGAAGCAATGCTATCCCAAAATACGCGGCATCACATAACCTCATTTACATTTTCATCCCACACAATTTAGTAAACAGGTTTAGAACTTTTTGTCAGGAGGGGGTCCTTACGCCTCAAAATGTTGACAGGGGGGTCTCGGCATCCAAAAGTTTGAAGACCTCTGATCTAATCCCTGGCATCAGCCCGGAACCGCGAACCCTGCACACTGCACCCACCAAGCCTGGCCTGTGCCGGAGTGAACAAAGACCACGAGGATAACCCCCAGGTGACTGGGACCCCGAGTCCGGCACCCAAGGACTTCCCTCGACGCTCCTGACGAATCCTGCAGCCTCAGAACCAGGTACACCCCCAACCGCGATCAACAGAGGGTAAGATTTCCCGACACCAAAAGGCACCTCTGCACCCGGCGCCCTGCGGCCCCCTGTGCCCAACTCCTGGGTACCTACCTATCCTCCAACTACCCAACTTACCTCTCGAAGTGGTGGTGGCACCTGAAGAATCTTTGTCCCCGAGCTTGCAGTCTTTTTTCCAAACTGGAGCTTTCCCATTGAAATCAATTGAGCGCCCGAAGGCTCAAAAGCACCCTGCACCCAGCCGCCTGAGTGGCCCTGGCAGTGTAACCTCTGCACCTATCTAATTCCCCATTTGCCCTGAGCAAGTGACCAGGAGCCCAGCTCCCACAGCCGCGTGGCCTGCTAGTCAGCAGCCACCAACCAAGGCCCCCCTGCCTCTCATAGAATAACATTGGGCCTAACTCACTCTGCACCCGGCTGCCCCTGCGCCGCTGAGGGTGTAACAACTGTACCTACCTGACCCTAAAGAGACCCCTGAGTCTGTGCCCATAACCTTAACTCTGCCAGTCGAGTACTTACCCAAAAGCCGATAACTCAATTTTCTAAATAGGGTAACATTGACTGGTTTCTTCTGAAATTTCTTGTGTGGAGTTTCTAAAACTTAAAATATTCACCAAAAATCAGCCGAGTAACGAAAACGAAAATACTCACCTGCTATTAGGAGAGATCCCAGTGCTGGATCTTGATGCCCAGCACTGACCCTGAAAAATATTCACAACCGTACTTACCAGTAACCCAATTTTCTTCCATAGGAAATAATTGACTGTTTTTCTGTGAAATTTCTTCTAAGTGTCGATTTTTGCTAACTTCAAATATTCTTTAAAAATCGTACAAACTGTGAAAACTTAATTACTTACCTGTTTTAGATAGAGGTCCCAGTACTGAGTCTAAGTACCCAGTACTGGATTACAAAAGTAACGAGAACATACTATACCTGCAACTTGAATTTTCTTCCATAGGGAATCATTGACGTTTTTCTATGAAATTTCTTGTCAACTTTTAAAATAGAAAAATATTGCCTAAAAATCATAACAGTAACTAAGTCGACTTTTATCACTTGTTTCTAAGAACTGTCCCAGGACTGAATCTGGGATCCAGTCCTGGAATCACAAAAGTAATCCTGAAAGTAATCTATTGCAAATAACTTAAAACTTCCATTGAACTCAATGCATTAGTGTGTTTAAAATTGTTTTGCCTATTGCAACAACCTGTAACTTTCTACAAAAGCCAATTGAATATTGCAAAAGTATTTACCTAAAGCATCTCATTCTGAGAAAGTATATTTTAATACCTATTGTTGGTTTATACAAACCATTGGCCTAGAGTTCAGTTATTGAGTGTGTGAAACCATTTGCTGACTGAGTGTGTACAACAAATGCTTTACACTGTCCTCTGATACTGCCTTACTGCTCGACCAAGCTACCACTTTCGAGAGTAAGGTTATATCTAACTTTAGCCTCTGCCAAACCTCTGGGGACTGTGGACTCGGTACACACTGTACCTATTTGGGAACAGTATATACAGAGCCACTTTCTCACACCACTTTCACAGAGTCAACAAATGTTTGTAAAGAAAATCATGCCATATCGGGTGCCTTAACTTTCTTTTTTTCTTGCCAATGTGTGATTCGAATCTGCCTGAGACTGGAATTGTTACCTTTAGTAGCTCATTGTTCAACAGATACTGTCATTGACTTTTTGAGATTGTAGATGTCAAGATTTGTAATTTGCTGCTCCAGCATGATTTCGAAGAAGAAAAGACTGGCAGTGGTCATTGAATGTCAGTGCTGACTGGTGAAAGGCTTTAGATCTGCGGAGAACACACTATGCCATGGCACCTATCAAGGAACCTAATTTACCAGGAATTGTTGAACTCTCACATACTGTGACGATGACCGCAGCCTTCTTGGATCATGGGATATGACTTTTTCTCGTGTTTTTGCTAGTCAGTTGTGCTACAGTGTTGTAGCAAACAGAACACTCAGATTGGATTTCTGTTTTCACTTAGACTATGTATCTCTGAAATTTTTGTAATGATAATTATGAAACTCCCCATACTAAATATATGCATTTAGGGTCACAAGAACAGAGTGTTTTGTGTTTGTATACCAATACAGCACACACCCCAAGCTAGGACCATTATCTATTACAGCTAGCTCTTCTCTGTGGGCACCAAATAATTTGAAGCCAGATTTTTACTGATATCTAGGCAGCTTGATGATCAGTATTCTAGTTAAGGAATCTTGCCTTCTCGAAGGACTATTATCTACCATACCCAAATGTTTTATGCTTACATTTTGAAATAGCACAGGTTTCATGTTGCCTTCAAACAAAAGGCATAAAGGCATTTGAATTATTTACCTACTTCATTAAAATGTTTCAAATGAAGCACTCAGAAGCAGTTGCATAAAGAAGATAATAAATTATGAGTATTATGCACTGAGGAAGAAGGAAACTGTAGGGAGCCTAAAACGTATAAGTCTCACTATATTATGTTTTTGTTTATCAAACTCTAACGAAGGTCTGCTCCACGACAATGTTCTCAAATAAAAAAAATTACTCTTGGCTGGTTCAGCACATCAGAGAAAAATACATTATTGGTTCCAATACATTTGCAGTCAGCCCAATACACATGGATTTCTAATGGAATGTTTATTGGTTGACTCTATGGCAGGGTCCAAATTAAAATTTGAAGGTATTGGTTCATTGTCCTTGTTGCTTACATCTTCCTTTGGTGCAGTCCTACTCCAAGAGAACAATATAATTGACAAAAATATTGTATCAAAAATATTGTATTCAAGGCATGTGTGCTGAAGATAAACATGCTTTGTATACTCCTGCCATCTAGTGTTGGGTCCGGGTGTTTGCAAGTTGTTTTTCTTCGTAGATGTCTTTTACAGTCATGAGGTAAGGTGACTCCTCCTTTCGGTGATAATGCGCATGAGCTTTGACTCCATTGTTAGATTGTTCTCTTTCCACCATCGGGTTTGGACGTGGTTTGCAGTGCTCTGGTTCGAAACCATTCTTCGGGATCCTCTCGGTGTAGAACCCACTGTACCCCCATTGGTATTGTTTTGTATGTGTATTCACCCTTCTCTGCATGTTGAAAAAATAGGAAAACTCTCTGTCTTCGGTATAGAAGACATCATTGGCGGCCTTCAGGCCTAGTTGCATCAGTCGACTTACACTCTCTTCCATATTATCCAGTCTTCTGCCGATGGAATGGACTCCATTTCAATTTTGTTCTCGGTACCATTCCAAGTTTCCGCGCACCAACCTGCATAAAGTCTGCAACTTGTGCCTCTCACTGGAGCACTAGGAGAAAGATTGTGATGCTTGTCCATCATTCCACTGGGGAGGTTTTGTAACCACCTTCTTCTGGTCACCCCCAGTGGTTGTCCTTGTCACCCTAGTCTTGACCCAGTGGTCTTCCTTCTTTCCCAATTCTTGGGGAGAAATTAGACCTAGGTCTACCAAATGCTGATGTAACTTTTCATTTGTGCAATTACTTAGTATATGTTCCTTCATAAACAATTTGTAAAGTCCAGTAAAATCATGCACATTGTGTCCAGTTAACCAACCATCCAGTGTCTTTACTGAGTAGTCTTCAAAATCAATCCAGGACTGGGTCTGGGTTTGGTGAGCCCCCCTGAATCTGATTCTATACTCCTCAGTGGTGAGTCAAAATCCCTCAATTAGAGTCTTCCTCATAAGGTCATAGGACCCTGCATCTGGCCCACAGAGGGTCAGAAGCCTGTCTCTGCAGTTACCAGAGAACAGTTCCCACAGGAGTGCCCCCCAGAGAGTTTTCTTCACCTTCCTCATTTCACAAGCCCTCTCAAAGCCTTTGAACCATTTTGTGATGTCATCACCCTCCTCAAATTTAGGGACAATTCCTTTGGGGATTTTAGGTTCAGAAGTTTTCTCCCTGTCCTTATTTTTAGTATTGCTGTCACCATTGATGGGCGCTTAACCCACCGCCTTTCTTTCTTTTTTTAGAGCCAGGAGTCTGGACTCTAGATCCAATCTTTTGGCCAGCTTTGCTAAAAAGCTGTCCTCTTCATTGGGGCTATTCCCAATGTCCTCACTGAAGCCTAAGCCACCTGTGTGGCCTCTTGGTCTCCAGGGGTTGATGCTTGGAGACAAGGGTATGGGGACCCTTTCCTCCCTAGGGATGATTGGAGGGGGGGCACTATCCCCCTCCTCCTACTTCTCCCTTTCCTCATCTGACTGGTCATCACCATGTTCAGAGGGGTGGTTCTTAGCATACTCAGCCAGGAGCTCCTGGAGCCCTTGTTTGGTTGGATGCAGGCCCATTGGTATACTTTTAAGTTTGCATAAGGACCTTAACTCCTTGAAAGACAAGTGTAAGTAAGGTGTGAGGTCGAGCTCCTCAACCAGGTCCTGCATGTTATTGTTTTCACTAATAGCTGAGTTCTTTTGAGACATTCTAACCAGACAGTTCTAACCCTCTACCCTTGACTACAGTGGCTTTTATTTCTCTAAAATTCTAAGGGGACTTAAGCAAGGCCCTGACAAGACTTTTAGTATTTTGGAAATGCCAATTTAGGAAAATCAGAATTCTAAAGGCAATTTAAGAGTTCTGTCATGTGATCAGATGGTAACCAAGTAGTCCAACAAATGCAAGTTTGTATCCCACCGCTGATCCACCAATGTAAGAAAGTGGCTCTGTATATAATGCACAAAAGTAAGGTTCAGTGTGCCCAGAGTCCACACTCCCCAGAGGTTTGGCAGAGGTTAAACTTAGATATAACCTTACTCTTTAAAGTGGTAGCTTGGGCAAGCAGTAAGGAAGTATCAGAGGACAGTGTAAAGCATTTGTTGTACATACTCAGTCAGCAAATGGTCTCACACACTCAAGAACTGAACTCTAGGCCAATTGTTTTGTATATAAAAATATATTGTTGTTTCATTTTAGAACCACAAGTAGGTATAAAAATACTTTCTCAGAATGGGATGCTCTAGTTGAATACTTTCAAATAGCAATAGACTTTTAAATGCAATAGTTACAGTTGTTGCAATAGGCAACACAAGTTAAACACAATTATAACATTGAGCTCAATGGGAATTTTTAAGTCAAGGCAATATCGATTACTTTGCATAGGTTTTTCGTACTTAGGGCTGGATCCTGGATTCAGCCCTGGTGCATCTCCTGTAAACAGTTGAATGAAATCATTTTTGTTACACAGGCGATTTTTACGGAATATTTGTATGTTTTAAAAATCGACACTTAAAAGAATTTCTGGCAAAAACCAGGCAATGTTATCCTATGGAGGAAAGTTTGGTTATCGGAAATTCGCAGTTGTAATTATTTTTCAGGGCCAGCACTGGGATCTTCCCTGGTAACAGGTGAGTAATTTCGTTTTCATTGATCCGTTGATTTTTAGTGAATATTTTAAAGTTTCATAACTCGACACTTAGAAGAATTTCCAAGTGAAAACCAGTCAATGTTACCCTATGGAGAAAATGCAAGTTATCGGCTTTCAGGTAAGTACTCGACTGGCAGAATTAAGGTTCTGGGGTTAGCCTCATGGGTCTCCCAGGGTCAGGTAGGTACAGTTGTTACACCCTCAGCGGCACAGGGGCAGCCGGGTGCAGAGAGAGTAGACCCAATGTTAGCCTATGGCGGGTAGGGGGCCTTTGGTTGGTGGCTGCTAGCAGGCAGGCCACGTGACTGTGGGAGCGGAGCTCCTGGTCACTTACACAGGGCAAGTGGGGAAGTAGAATAGAACAGATGCTGCACTTCCAGGGGCACTCGGGTGGCTGGGTGCAGGGTGCTTTGGGGCCGTCGGGCGCCAATGTATTTCAATGGAGAAGCTGCAAGATGAACAAAGGCTGCAAGCTTGGGGACGGAGATTCTTCATGTTCGACCACCACTTCGAGAGGTAAGTTGGGAAGCTCTTGTGCTTTCTGACATTTTTCTCTCTTACTCCATGCATTCTTATTCTTCCTCAGCTCCTGTGCTTTTGCACTCAGCTCTTTCTCTCTTACCCTCTTGTGCAATTAGCCCACTTTCTTTCTCGCTCTGCACGCACTCGCTCCACTTTTGCCCTCTTATTTGGAATTTTGCCTATTTTTTTGTTTCACAGCTTTTTACCTCCATTCTCCCCCTCCCCCCACCCTCGTTCTCAGGCTTTTCTTTTTCCCACCTCCAGTTCCTTCTTTTCCACACATCTCCCATCCCATTACTGTGCTGCTCTCACCTGCTTTTCTGCTGTAGCCTGCCATCGCGCTGTGCACCAACCCGAAATTCCTCCTCCCTGCCACTCCTACCTAATGACAGCGGTAGCACAAACTTGCGCTTTGGATATGTCACTCATGTAGGAAGCTGGCTCTGTATATACTATACCAAAGTGAGGTATAGTGTGCACAGAGACCGGTGGAACACCAAAGGTAGGCAGAGGTAAAAGTATATAGCACCTTACTCTGTATTTGTGGTAGTGTGGTCGACCAGTAAGGCTTTATCAGAGGGTAGTGTTAAGCATTTGTTGTACACACTCAATCAGCAAATAATTGCACACACTCAGACTGAACTTCAGACCAATTGGTTTTGTATAAAAATATTCTTTTAGCTATTATATTTCCTAGGATGAAGCAAGCTCTGCACAGCTAAGCGATTTATACTTTGCAAAAATAATATAGTTTTGAATTGCAGTTGTATATGTCCTTTGGTTTGGTTACAGTAGAATTACTGGTAATGCAATACTTTGAAATATTGTACATATACTTTGTAATGACTTTTCAATAGCAGGTCATGTAAATTACTTTGCGTACTACTTTTCTTACACAGTGTAGTATACCTGGATACTACACTGGGACATTTCCTGTAAAAAGGTAAGTTAAAGCGTTTTGGTTATATGAATACAGTTTTAGAGACTTTTATAGATTTTCCAACTACACACTTAAAAACTTTTTCATAGAAAACAGTCAATGTTATCCTATGGGGAAAATAGTGTTATAGGTTCAGAGGTAAGTTCTTTGTTGTGGGAGTTGGGTTTCTGGGGTAGACTCAGGGGTCCCCCAGGGTCGAGGATGCACTCTCAAAGCACCCTCCTCGACAGGTGGCCGAGTGCAGAGAGCTGAGGCCCAGTGTTATCCAATGTGGGATAGGTGGCCTCCGGTTAGTGGCTGCTTACGAGCAGGCCACAAGGTTGTGGGAGCAAAGCTCCTGGACTTAAGCTCAGGGCAAATGGGGGTTCAAGTTAGCACCAAAGGTACACCCTCAGTGGCACTAGGGCGGCCAGGTGCAGTGTCTTTGGGTGCCCTGTTACTTTCAAACAGGATTCTCCTGTTTTCAAACACACTGCAGGCTCGGGGACGAAGGTCTTCTGGGAGTGACCACCACTTGGAGAGGTATGTTGGGATGCGGGGGGTTGACTAGAGACCATCGGCTGGGCCACCCAAGGCCATGGGGCATCAGGTGCAGGGGTGTCCTTTAGGGTCGGATCTTCTTACCTGCTCCTGGTCGCGGTTGCGGGAACCTTCAGGATTGAGGCTTCAGCTGGAGGCTTGAGGCAGGTCAGGGATCACTGGATCTCCAGTGAGGATTGCTGGGGAGACCTCCTTGTGGTGTTGGGCCAGTCAAACTTGTGCCGTGGGTGACGGGTGCAGAGTGGTGCCGACCTGCAGATTTTGCTGGAGCTAGAGTCTGTGGGTGAGCAAATCTGGTGTTTACAGGAGACAAAGTATTTTCCTTGGAAGGCAGAGCAGGTCCTAGGGATTCTTGAGGTCGCTGACTGCAGGACACACCAGAGTTTTGCTTCTGCAGGTCCGAGGTGGGGACAGGCCGGTAGGGCTGCAGCCAAGTCAGTGGACGTCCTCCTCTTCTTAGCTTCGGCACGGCTGTTTGGTCCTTCTTCTTCTTTTCTTCTTGGTCGTTGCTTGTCTGAGTACTTGGTTCAGGCTGCCCCTTAAATACTGCATTTAGGGGGCGTTTTAGGGGTCTCGAGGACAGTGGCCAATGGGCTATTGACCTTAGGGTGACTACACCCTTGGTGTGCCCACCCAACGTGGGGGGTTGAGCACAATCCCTAATCCTGATTGGGGAGTGCTTGCCAGCTGCAAGATGGCGGGCACTGAAAAGTGGGCTTCACCTCGTCTCCTCCACCTGAGGGGTGGGGTTGGCAGAGGTGGGCACCACTTCTGGGCTGGCTAATTTTTCCTGCCTGTCTTCCCGCTGAAAAGGAGGGGAGACAAGAAGAGGGCCTGCTCCTGATAGCAGGAGAGGCTGGGGGCGCATTACAAAGGCTGCAAGGCCTTTAAAGCTCTCCTGCCTCAGATGGCTCTTCATGGCCTGGTGGAAGTGTGAACACCTCCGCCCAGGAAAGGCTTTGTTTCTGGGCTCAGGAAGCGAAGACTCCCACCCCAGGGGTCCAGAAATATCTGTCGTGGTGGCAGGCTGGTGTGTACCAGTCAGGGAATCCACCAGAGGCTGGTCATTTTCCAGGGGGCATCTCTAAGATGCCCTCTGGGTGCATTTTTCATTAATTCCCACACTGGCATCAGAGTGGGTTTAATGTGCTAATACGTTTCATACCAAACTTCCCAGTTTTCAGAAAAGCCATTATGGTGCTGTGGAGTTCGTAATGACAAACTCCCAGCACCATATACGCTTAATGGTATTATTGCACTTACAATGTCTAAGAATCGGCTTGGACACTTTAGGGGTCATGCACCTGTACCCTCAAAACTGGTATCGTGCACCCAGCTAGAGGGGTGGCTGACCTATGCCATGGCAGGGGGTTGTCGGCATAGCACACATGGATGTGTGCCATGTCGACTCTTCACTTTGTTATGCACCAAAACACGCAGCCTCCAATGGCAGTGTGTGTGTGTGTGTGTGTGTGTAAAGGTACAGGGCCTCTAAGGGTGGCACAATAAGTGCTGCAGCCCTGAGAGGCCTTCCCTGGCCACAGTGCCCTTGGTACCCATGGTATTTTTTCAAGGGACTGACATGTGACCAGAGAGGTGCCAATTGGGGCTACAAGTGTAGAAAGCTGGCTCTGTGTATACTATACCAAAGGGAGGTATAGTGTGCACAGAGTCCAGTGGAAACCCAAAGGTCGGCAGAGGTAAATTTAGATAGCACCTCGCTCTCTATTTGTGGTAGTGTGGACTAGCAGTAAGGCAGTATCAGAGGACAGTGTTAAACATTAGTTGTACACACTCAGTCAGCAAATAAAGTCAGACACTCAAAGACTGAATTTTAGAACAATTGTTTTTGTATAAAAATATTCTTTTAGTTATTTTATTTTCTAGAACCAAGCAAGCCTGGCACAGGTAAGCAATAAATACTTTACAGTAGTAATGCAGTTTGTACACAGTTTGAATTGTAATTGAATATGCACTTTGTTTTGACTTGCAGTATGGTTGCAGAGAAATGCAGTACTTTGTAAATACAGTACATAGACTTGAAAGGGCTTTTCAGTAAAATTCCAGGTAAGTTACTTTTTAGATTACTTGTCTTACTCAGAGTAGTATACCTGGATACTACTCTGGGACATTTCCTGTAAACAGGTAAGTAAAATCGTTTTGGTTAAATAGTAAAATTTTTAAGAATTTCTTTAGGTTTTCAAACTCCAGCCAGAAACTTTTCCAAGAAAAAACAGTCAATGATAATCTAAGGAGGAAGATAGTGTTAGCGGTTTTGAAGTAAGTATTTGGTAGTGGGATTTAAGGGTTCTGGGGGTAGACTCAGGGGTCCCCCAGGGTCAAGGATGCAGTCTAGTTACACCCTCTGTGGCACTAGAGCATGAGGTGCAAAGTGCTGAGGCCCAATGTTATTCAATAAGGGATAGGGGGCCTCTGATTGGTGGCTGCTGGTGAGCAGGCCACAAGGTTGTGGGAGCCAAGTTCCTGGTGTTAGGTTCAGGGCAACAGGGGATCCTGTTTAAATCAAAAAGTGCACCCACAGCTGTGGAGGGGCGGCTGGGTGCAGGGTGCTGGTTTGGCATCGGGTGCCCAGTTGTTTTCAATGGGGATTTTTTGGTTTTGGTTTTGAGCTGCCGGCTCGGTCCAGAAAGACTTCCAGGAGGAACCAACAGCTGGGCAGGTAAGTTGAAGGGTTTGAGGACATGGGTGTACCTTGGATTCTCTTCTCCAGGGCCTTGGGCAGCTGGATGCAGGGGTGTATTTTGAGGTCGGATTTCACCTTACCGGGCCACTTGAGTTTGGGGGCGTCTCCGTGCAGAGGCTGCAGTTGATGCCGGGGAGTCCTGGAGGGGTCAACCCACGATGGACTTGGACTCCGGAGCCCTGGGGGACCTTGCTGGGACCGGTGGGCCAGTCAAACTCGGGCTGTAGGGGACGGGTGTAGTGGTGGTTCCAGGCGTCGGGTTTCTTTTTCCCTGAGCAGGCTCGGAGTCTTTGTTTGGTGTTTCTTCTGAAAAGAGCTTCTGTTCACAGGAGATCCGGTCTTTGTTGAAGGCAGTCATTCCTCCCAGGGGTTCTGGAGGTCGCTGGCTGTAGGACAATACGATCTTTGGCACAGGATCTCTGGAAACTGCAGACGGGCCAGTAGGGTTGGGGACAAGTCAGTTGTTCTCTACATTCTCCTCTGCTGGGCATCTTCTTTAGTCCTTTTTCATCTTAGGTTGTGGGAATCTGCCTTTTTGGTTCAGGGCTTTCCCCTAAATATTGTATTTAGGTGGTGTTTTAGGGGTCTCGAGTTCAGTAGCCAATGGGCTACTGAACTTAGGGTGACTACACCCTGGGTGTGCTCATCCCACGTAGGGGAGTGAGCATAATCCCTAATCCTGATTGGGAGTGCCTGCCATCTGCAAGATGGTAGGCACTGAAAAGGGGGCTTCACCTCCCCTTCCCCACCTGAGGGGTGGAGTTGGCAGAGGTGGGCACACCTTCTGGGCTGGCTAATTTTTCCAGCCTGTCTTCCTGACGAAAAGGAGGGAAGACCGGAAGGGGGTCTGCTCCTGATAGCAGGAGAGGCTGGGGGTCACATTACAAAGGCTGCAAGGCCTTTGAAGCTCCTTGCCACAGATGGCTCTTCCTGGCCTGGGGCAGGTGTGAACACCTCCGCTGAGGAAAGGCTTTGTTTCTGGTCTCAGGGAGCGAAGGCTCCCACCCTAGGGGTCCAGAAACATGTCTCGTGGTGGCAGGCTGGTGTGTTTCAGTCAGGGAACCCACCAGAGGCTGGTTGTTTTTCAGGGGGCATCTCTAAGATGCCCTCTGAGTGCATTTTTCATTAAATACCACACTGGCATTAGTGTGGGTTTAATATGCTGAGAAGTTTGATACCAAACTTCTCAGTTTTCAGTGTAGCCATTATGGTGTTGTGGAGTTCGTAATGACAAACTCCCAGCACCATATACTCTTAGTAGCAGCACTGCATTTACAATGTCTAAGAATGGACTTAGACACTGTAGGGGTACAGGGCTCATGCACCTGTAACCTCACCACTGGTGTAGTGCACACAGCTAGAGGAGTGACTGATCTATGCCAGGACAGTGGGTTGTAGGCATGGCACACTGGTATGTGTGCGTGTAACAAGAGGGAGAGAGAGGACTAGAAAGCTAGTCCATGTCCCCGAGGGATTTATATGTGATTAAACAAAGAAGACTAGCTTAAGTTGACCAAAGTGATGCAGTACTCAAAGTAGTTCTGTCACAGACACCTTGTAGGTGTATTCATGAAGCCCTCACCCACCAACCTAGTTGGTGGCATGCTTCATCATCGGGCCCACCCAGTGACACCTAGTATGTCCCGGGTGTGCTACGACGCCTGATTACAGCCTTGGCTAATAACCCAAAGCGTAAGAACATTTTCCTTGCGCCCTGCTACACTAAGTCACCTGCCTTCAGTGTGATTTCCGTGTTTTAGCCACACCACGCTCTTAATTAGTTGCGTACTTTCACTCTGATGGCACCACCAGTACCATCACACCTAGCCGACTATAGTCCTCTCACCATGCACTATAGTGCCGGCCACCTAAGCATTGTTGACCGGATGTCTAAATTGACTACTGACTCTCTCTACAAATGTTTTGTCCTTGTTTTTAATGTTTGTTTGTACAGGTATGCATGAGAAGGGAATCCCCCTCTCACACATAGAAAAACGCCTTAGTGAGTGTATCACATAGTCTGTACCACAACACTAAGTCTGTTTTATTTTCACCACACCCTTTTAAAAACGGTCCTGAGGAAAGCCAGAATACTCTAAGGCACTGGCTGAAACATGTCGACCATCTGAAGGACGCAGGGGGCAGTAACTCTCCACCCTTACACGTCCTGTAGCCTTACTTTTAACCGCTGGTGTCGGCCCAGTTATTAAAATTTAATTTACCCTTGGGTACTGGGACCACCACCAAGCCGTTTTAAATCACAATTCACCCAACCTCACTGCACTCTCAGCAATATACCAGCTCCGCTGTAATCAGGCGTCGTAGCACACCCGGGACATACTAGGTGTCACTGGGTGGGCCCGATGATGAAGCATGCCACCAACTAGGTTGGTGGGTGAGGGCTTCATGAATACACCTACAAGGTGTCTGTGACAGAACTACTTTGAGTACTGCATCACTTTGGTCAACTTAAGCTAGTCTTCTTTGTTTAATCACACTGGTATGTGTGCCATGTCGACTTTTCACTTTTTTCTGCACCAAGACACGCAGCCTGCAAAGGCAGTGTGTGTGTGTGTAAAGGTACAAGGCCTCTAAGGATGGCACAATAAGTGCTGCAGCCCTTACAGGTCTTCCCTGGTAACTGTGCCCTGGGTACCTCTCGTACCATTTATCAGCGGCTGACCTGTGGCCAGAGATGTCAATTGGGTTTGGTTTAGTTTTGGGGAAAGAACACAGGCCCTGGTATCTTGATTGGCAGGTACCCAGGGCACATCAAGTCAAAAGTGCATCAGTCATCTGGCAAAAAGTGGTGGGTTAGTGCAACAGAAACCCAGCTTCTCACAACAAGGTACAGTTTTTGGGAAAGAACACAGGCCCTGGGAACCTGATTGGCAGGGACCCAGGGCACATCAAGTGAAAGTGCATGAGTAGTCTGGCAAAAAGTGGGGGGTGCACCAGACACCCAGCTTCCTGCACACTCATGTGTTGATGGTGCAGTAAAGGCAAGCCCATCTGTGGCCGTCAACACCTTGCCTGATACCAATGCCAATACCCATAGTTCTACACCTACCCACTGCTTCCCCCTAGAAGCTACTCAGCCACCTGGTTCTCCTACAGCACCTGCCAGTTTTTCTGCGCTCTTCCCCACCTGCTCTTGCGTGCCTCCCCTCCACCTCCGACACTCATGACCGTGCACCCCACATAATGCCCTCACATAGCCCTAAGCCATTCCTGCCATGCCTTGTCCTCAACGCTCACTTGCCCACCAGGTACGCCACAGAAGTCTGGGACCGCTTGCACAACCTCTCGCTGGACCTGCTGTTTTTGGCCAAAACCTGCTCATCCTGATAACAACTCCCAATATCGACAGATTGATCTTCCCTTAATGCCAAATCCTAAGACAAAACCAATCCTGCTGACCCAGAAGAGGTCTAGCCAGCATCTCCAAAGAGAACATCCACTGCTCCACCAAGCCCATGAGCACTATTCGAAAACAGCTGTTTTTAAACTAACTGTCTCCAACAAATCTATTCTGGAGGGCTCCCTTATCTACTGACCACCCGGTCACAGAGGAATGACAAATGTGCTCAACTCCAGTTCCTTTGTCATTCCTCCATGACCTCAACTACCACGTGGAGGATTCCACCAACCCCAACACCAACAATCTCCTAGAAGAACTGTTCACAATCAGATTCACTCAGTGAGTAGCAGGCCTCTTCCACACCGCAGGAGATCTGCTGGACCCCATCTTCAGTAATGTCAATAACATCTCGATGGACAAGTCCACCCCCCTCCCCTGGACTGACCACAACCTTATATATTTCTCCCTCCTAATTCCCCTTCACCATGGAATAGCTTCTCCAAAGTCCACCCAACAAAGCTGGAATTGAATCTCAAAAGAAACAAGGACCTCAGAGCTCCAAGATTGCCAACCGAAATACCACCACAATGTCTCACGAACCATCACCAACTTAGGCTCCTGGATCAACTCCTATGTGGATTCTGTAACATGCTCAAAACTACAACAACCATCAGGAGTTGGTCGCAAGCATCCTTGTTTATGGCGGACTAAGACTTAATAAATGTATCTGCAAGCAATTCAAACACAGCTGGAGACAGACCATGAATAAAGCAACAAAAGCATATACATGTCAGCCCTCAGGTTCTTCTACCAGCAAATCAGGTCCACCAAGTGATAGGCACTAATCGCACACATAGAAAACAACCCAAACAATCAAAAATAAATCTTCAACATTGTGAAGGACTTCGACTCCCCTGTTGGAGACCTTTGGACCCCGCTCTACCACTATGTCAGCAACATTTACATCAGCATAAACTTTGATCCCCAGCCAGACCCTTTCAGCTTAAATGTTAATGTTAATATTATATTTATTTATAGCGCGCACGGCTACTCCGAAGAGTGTCCCGGCACGAGCAATGGAAAAGGAAGCAGAGATCTAGAAGAGGCTAAAAGAGAAGGGTTTTTAGTTTTTTCTTGAAGGTTGTAGGATCCTGAAGGCCACGCAATGTCAGCGGCAGAAGGTTCCAGGCTATTGCAGCTGACCTGACAAAAGAGCACATTTGGCGGTTATATCTTGGGGTCTACATCAAAAGCTGAGAGGAGGAATGCAGCTGTCTCGCTGGTATGTAAAAAGCAAACCTCTTTTGTAGGTAGAGGGGACAAAGATCATAAAGGGCCTTGTGAACAATGGTCGGCATTTTGAATTTGATCCGAGACTCCACTGGAAGCCAGTGCAGGGAGTGCAGGTGTGCACGCACACTACTCCTATTTGACAGACCCAGAAGGAGTCTGGCTGCTGAGTTTTGTACTAATTGCAATTTCTTTAGGAGGTAGCCAGGGATACCCATTAAGAGTGCATTCGCATAGTGCAAACGGGACAAGATCGAAGCCCGGACCACTGTTTCTTTGGCGGATCTAGGGATAAGAGGAAGAAATTTCCTCAGTGCCTTCAAGGTGCCAAAGCAGGTCGCCACCAGCTTCTTAATCTGTGTTGAAAAGTTCAAATTTTCATCGAACCAGACACCCAGATTCTTTGCGACCTTTCTCTCTGCGCTAGGCAGGGGGAAGCCAGGAGGCCATGAACTTTCTCTAAAGTTGGCCGTAAACGGACTATAAAGAAGGACCTTGGACTTCTCCTCATTGCATTTCAGTTGCGCCTGAGCAAGCCACTGAGACACAGAGGAAAGGCAGGGTTGTGCCACAAGAACTGAGTCGTTGTCCCTGCCCCAAGTGAACAAAAGGTGAGTCGTCAGCGTAGGCCATCACCTTAGCCCCTAATGATTCCGCTAGAAAGACCAGGGGAGTAATATAGATGTTGAAAAGAAGGGGACTAAGGGATGACCCCTGCGGGACACCAGTGTTCACCTGCTGGGGCTCCGAGGAAAACGGATGAAGCCAGACCTGCTGAGAGCGGCCCTCCAAGAAAGATCTGATCCAACACAACACAGCACCAGGCACCCCAATCAACGTGAGGTGGTCAAGAAGTAAGGAGTGGGGCACCGTGTCGAACGCCGCAGAGAGGTCTAACATAACAAGAGCCGCTCTCCCCCCGGCGTCCAGACACTCCCGGATTGCTTCCGCCACCTCCAGCAATGGCGACTCGGTGCTGTGCAGAGGCCGGAAGACAGATTGTGATGGATGCAAGAGCCCCAAAGCCTCAACATGATTAGTGAGTTGGTTAGTAACCACCTTTTCACAAACCTTAGCCAAGCTAGGCAGGAGTGAGATGGGACGATAGTTACCAGGGACCTGCGGGTCAAGAGAGGGCTTCTTAAGAAGGATGCTGGGACCACGGCCTCCCGGAGAGACATGTTGACCAATGCATTAACTTCAGGATTGATAACATCCACAGCGACAGCCAGGAGTCTAGAAGCGCAGGGGTAATTTGGAGAGCCTAACTTGAGGCCCTTAAGAATTTTAAGTGAGCAGGCGAGATCAATAGGCATAAAGGTAGAAAACAACTTGACCCGGGCAGCCCCCAACGGTTCCAGAACGGCAACAGCCTGCCCACTGACAGGAGTCGTGAAAGTGTCTTGAATGCTACGTATTTTATCCAAGAAAAACTTGGAAAGAGTGTTGCACCAAGACTCTGACGCCGGTGTGGCATAAGACTGAGCAGTGGGGGACATAAAGCTTTGCACAATCGCGAATATTTCCTTTGAGTTATTATTGGCAAGGTCAATGCGTGACGTATAATATTGGCCTTTCGCGACCACAATGGCAGCATAATATCTTTTTTGTTTAGCTCTAAGAGCGAGATTAGCTTCACCGCAGTAACCACTGGAGCGCCAGGCCCTCTCCAACACTTTGCAGTCATGTTTCAAAACCTTCAGCTTGGGCGTGAACCAGGGTTTGGAAGGTGTCTCTTGACAGTTTGGCTGGATGCAAAGCCTTTTCAAAACCATAGTGACCATGTGCTCCATCCACTCAGGAGCATCATCAAACCCCTGCCCTCACAACATCTTCACCAAAGAGCTGGACCTGATCATCTCAGCTCTGACAATAATAATCAACATCTCCATCCAAACAGCCACTGTCCTGAACCCCTGGAAACACGCCATGATAACCCCCTTAACAAAACCCTCCGCTTACCTAAAAATGCTAGCCAACCACTGACTCTGATCTCCTTACTGCCCAACTGTGCTAAAATCCTGGAGAAGTCGCCATTCTCCTTAACCACCCCCTGCATGACCCCACTCAGTCTGGGATCATGCCAGCAAGATCACTGAGACTACCCTAATTGTCGCTACAGATGACTTCCTATTGATCATGATCTAAGGAGACCCCAAGACCTCATCGTACTGAACCGTTCTGGTGCTTTCAACGCCATCTCCAACCTCTTATGCTCAATCGATGCCTCCACAGAGTCTGCATACAAGGAACCATTCCCTGCTCCTTCCTCACCATTTGCACCGTCAGCCTGGTTTTCTAAAGCTTTACCGCTACCAACCTTTGTCTCCAGAGTATCAAGGCGAATTTTTCATCCCCACTCTGTTGTGTGTACATGTCTCTTCACATAAACATCATCCAGACACACAAGATCAACCTCATCTGCTATGCTGACAACACCCAGCTCTACTTTCCCATCTCCATCAAAACATCCAGCACCCAGTCCAACTTCACCTCCTGCAAATATGAAGTCACCTGTTGGATGAAGATCATCTGTGTGAAACTCAACACTGATAAGAGATGGTACTCTTTGGCAAGGACAACTCACTATGGAACTCCACCTTGTTGCCAACAGACCTCTGACCAACACTTCACTTAGTCACCCGAACAAAGAACCAAGGGATAATGGTGGACAACTCACAATGACCAGCCAAGACCATGCTTTCGCCTCCTCCTGCTTTCACACCCCCCAAGATCCTGAAAAATAAATCTTCACATGGCTCACTGTCCACAAACCTTCACTCTTTGAGATGACACACACACACACACATACACACGCACACACACACACACACCAGTGTACACTGAGTAGTTGGTACCAACAAATCACACATTACAGGCTTGATATGCAGCTACGTATTTTAATCACCAAAACAAAATAAAATTAAACTTAAATTGCATGACAAAGGTGTATATACAAAGACAAGAAAGAATAAATCTGACTTGAAAGAAGAAAGTGAGAGAGAAGAAGATACTCCTCTATCAAGATTCTAGTCCATGCACAAATGAGACGGCATTTGTGAACTGCCTTGGGGTAAAAAGTGGCAGTATATAGAAAAAAAAACAATACCACATGCTTTTCCAATCAGTTGTGAAAAAAGAGAATAAGTGTGTTGAAAACAGATACTCATGTGACTATGAATGATCTTACCATAGATCAGTCAGTAGGTGATCAAATGATGTGGATGGTTTGGATGGAAGAGGGGGACTAAGTAGATTCTAAAAAGAGAGTAGCACCATGAGCACACATTCTTGAAATTCAAACCTATATTAAGAATATATCCTGCAATCTCAGGGGCAGTGTTGGCAAGATCAATACCTTGGGCAATCTTTTGATGGCACTTGAGTCCAAGTTACCAGGCTTGAATTTGTCCCTATATTCCAAGAAGCGTATGATTATCTGAAATTAAGGAAAGGGGAACAGTGACATGACCAAAAGTGCCATATATCACTGACCCAGCTAGTAAAAGGAAAGCTATCTGATCTCTACTAAGTATGTACAGATGGGTTCTATCACCTTAAAATGTTCTGTTCCGGGTCGACCCGCTGTGAAAATGGTACTTGAGCCCAAGTTACCAAACGGGGAACTCTCTTAGATGGAGAGAATATAATATTCTATGGATATAAAGAACATAAAATCAGGGAACATTAAAATTCTGCAAGTCTTTAAATGTTATTACAAAAAGTGACCAATAATCGGGCATGGAGGAAAATCACCTTAAGAGTTGTATACCGTTGTTCTAGTCAATGTAAATGTATGGCTTCATATACGGTATGCTGTGAGTTTTACAGGCAGAATGCTTCCCGCTAAGGTTGTTCTGCAATTTGCGGATCCAATGGTGGCGTAAAGATACGTGGCAAGCTAAATAAAAGAGAAACCACAATGTTCAGTGAGTGTCACTAATAAAACAGTCTGATAAAGACTGCTATATTTTGAAATGTTGTGGATATATTTAGCAAATTCTATTGCTCCGAAGGGAGAAAACTCCTATTGGCATTGCCAAATGCATAAAGATAATTGCAGAATATACCTTCTGTTGCCTGAAGCTGGTTGTTTATCGAGACAATCCTCAGTAGTCAACCTATTGACAAACAGGAAGTAACTTGACAGGCAAACAGAGATATTGTGTCCCGCCCGGCACAGACTTCAAAAGCCTAACTTGGGAGTTTAAGAGTTTACACTTGTTTTCCTTTTTCATGGTTATGCGGTTCCTTGTTTCGTTTTAGTGCCGGGACACTCCTGGGAGTAGCCGTGCGCTGTACAAATACCTAACTAACTACACAACATACTATATGTTCGAGATAAATGGTATCTTTGTAGTATGGAAGAATCTAGTGATCTAACTCTGTATGGTTTGTTACTTACTTAAGGGTGACCGCGACCTGCTTCCAACTATCCTGAACTCATAAATGGTGTTTGTGATCCTCAGAATGATTGAAAAAGAGAGACGTTAAGTGATGACATCAAGAAAGTCTCACAGCGCTGTGTGATGTATCGTTCAACATATTAATACAAAATATCTCAATACTGTTTCTATACGGAAATAGGTGGGGCCCAATATGTCTAAGAATGCCTTGATCAAATATATATTTTTTTTTAAAGAAAAAAAAAGGGTCAGATCTATAACCTTACTGAAATTTAGGTATATATATCATAGATAATAATGGGTCCAAAGACCACCATGCTAGAATGAAAGTTCATAGCATGAAAGTTACCATGATAGGCTTCCTTGGTTTACTGCCAAGATGTTAGATATTATAAACAAATATCGTAAAGATATATCAAGATAAACATCAATGATACGCTTCTCACTATGAAACATGGTATGTAGTGTGAAGGTTACCACAATAAGCTTCCATGGGCTAATTCTAAGATGTTTGGGAGATACATAAACGTATGCCTTTTCATACCTCACTCAAAGCTTGGAATGACCTACCTCTCTAAAACAGAGTCATCTCCTCAGTTTGTGAGTTCTGCAAGTAACTGAACATGGCTCTTCACCTACACTTCGGATTCTACCAGTTTAGATCCCTCTTTATTAGCACTGGAATACCCTCCCAGTGAGTTGTGTGCCCTACAAATTATCATAATATATTATTGCATAACCATGCGTAGATACTAATTATCTGCAGTGAAGATAAACAAAATGAGACTAGGCTTCCCATAGTTTGAAATCTATATTTCCGAGCAAACTATGTTCGGAAATGAGGTAGCACTATGGGTGTTACCTCATTCCTATGAAATTTGTGTTTTTATATCACTGCATTTTGTGCTATAACAACATCTAAAGATACACATATATAATATGTATATTGTTTGGTAGTCATGTAGTAGATGTTAATTTCTCATCATTACGATATATTGTTTGAGTCCATATATTGTGATCTTCTGCAAAAGGTTCATGGCAGAATTAATTGTCTGTTGTCTATTTGTATGTGTATTGTGAAATTGTTTATCGGGTAATTTCATGCTTTTATTTGTGATTTGCCTGTTAACCTCTGATTTTTTTTTTCTTTTCCAGTATTAGAAGAAGAAGATGTTCTACTAGCTGAGGAAACACTCAGCAACCATATTGATTTGGCAGATAATGAACCTATTGTAAATGAAGCCCGAAAACAGTTTATTAGGTAAGAATACAATCCTGTCAGATTTTGGGGAATCTTCGTTCTCTTCTGTTTTCCTACATGGACTCGGTTTGAATACTGTTTAATCTATAAGGAGTCCTTTAAAGACTCCTCGTGTGTACAACGCATAACGGTTCATTAATCTAAAAGATGAGGCATTAAATGTACGTAAATTAGAACCAGAGTACGTAGAATGGCAACAAAGAGACTTTCTTCAAAAGAGAAATAATGCTAATAACACATATTGCAACAACAATGCATTGCACAAAAGACAAGAAAAATATTTCAGACCACTCAATGTCAGAAAATTGTTCCTATCAAACTATTGCACTCGTTTTCAATTAGCCCATTTCCTCTTTATATGCACTCTCCAAAACCTCTTCTAGTCCTTGCCTGCCTTTGTTACAACTGTAATTCCGTCAATGGTTTCCCTCGGTGTTCTGTCGTACACCTCTTTCAGGTGGCCTTCATATCCTGCATGGCATAGTTATCAGTACGTTAGCAACTTTCCCCAATATTGGTCTGATTTGGCCTTTAACAGTCCTATGAACTCTTCTAACCAAAGCCACTGACATATCAACAACATGCTTTAAATATAGAGAAATCGCTTCTATGATAACCATAAAGAATGTCTGAGTTATGTAACTGTGCATTAACTCAAATATGTGTCCTCCCATATGTTGATGCTATTACCTCAATATTTTACATTCTACTCTGACATTGTTATAGCTAAGATATATGCTTATAATAAGGTTCCCTTTTCAGCGGTCATTTATGTATGATAAATTCTGGATTGGGGTGATGTACTCAAAAGCCATCTGTCTTGTTCATTGAATCAAAAAAAAGTATAAGTCAGGCAGTGTGAGACTTAAGTGTCTATTTCCCATTAGCAACAAATATCCTATGAACTGTGGCTGCTTGGCAGGCTGTAATTAGAGCATGTCCTTGAGAAAAGTAAAATGATTCATGTAGCAGTGACTATTTTATCTCAATCAAATTTCAAATTAAACAATATATCATGTTTTTGTCCATTAAAATCCAAATATTGCCCGTTTGACATTTTCTTCTAGAGTATGTCCCTAGTTAGAGAGATGATTAAAATATTCATAGAGGTATTGATTTTCTATTTAATGTAAAGCATGAAAAGTTTAGTGTGTTGCCGTACAAATCTGCAGTCCATTCTCTGCCAGGAACTTAAGAGCCCCAATTATATTTCCCCCAATCTTGTACAGCACAGAATATTAATAGTCCGTCACATGATGCTGCGCAAAATGAGTAATCTGAAATATTACCTACAATTACAAATCTACTAGCCCCACATATGTGAAACATGTCTCCTCCTTGTCTCACTTTGAAATGCCACATCATGCCTATTATGTTATTGTAGGAAAGAGCCCCTTTTTGACATGGTCACCCCCACTTTTTGCCTTTTAAATGATGTGATTTTGACTGGAAGTGCAGTGGGTTTCTGCCAACCAGGTTCCAAGTGCCAGATCTATTTCCTAAAACTGCACAATGGTTCCCCCAATTGTCAATACCTCTAGCACCCTTTATAAGGGGGAGATGATGTGGCCTAACGGCTAGGGCGGTCAATCTCAAATCTGGGGAACCGGGTTCGTGTCTCGGCAAGGATGCTCAACAACCTGTGATTGTGGGCAAATCACTGAATAGCCCCGTGCCTAACAAAAAAATGAATGTGTCCTTGTGTAATGCAACTGGTGCTCATGTAAAGCACTCTGATACCTTCGGGTCATGTTTGTGCTATATAAAACTCCGTGAAGAAATACAATAAAAATAAGTCCCTAATGAATGGTACCCCTGGTACCTAGGGTCTAAGATACTAAAGAGGGCCCCCAAGGGCTGCAGCATGCATTAGAACACCGTAAGCGACTCCTCACCAAACAGATGCAGAGCTGCCATCGCAGGCTGCATGTGTTGGTGCAGACAAAAGTGAAAGAATGACATGGCATACATCCCTGTGTGCCATGTCCCTTAACACAGAATGTAGTATTAGTATATCACCCCGACAGCAGACCTTCCAGGCAGGGTGCTTAATATTACATGTGGGAGCATAACTGCAAGAGCATATATGTCCCTGTGCTCATCAGTCCCATTACTGCCAGTACAAGGGAACAGACAAGCCATTTTAGAACATGTATTGGACAGTGGTAAAATCGAGTTCCCCAGCTACATGATGCTTGGCTTCACTAAAAATAGGAATGTTTGGTATCAAACAACCATATTATTAAACCCACACTGATTCCAGTGTTGGATGTATTTATACATGCACCCAAAGGGCACCTTATAGGTGTCCCCTGAAAACCAGCCTCTGGTGTGATGGCTGAATGGTCTCTTCCAGCCTGCCACCTAAGACAGATTTCTGACCTACCAGGGTGAGGGACTTTGCTCTCAGGAGGTCAGAAACAAAGCCTGCATGGGAAGAGGGTGTTCACATCCCCTTTCTCAGGATGGCCTACTCCTGCCTTTGAAATTCGAATCTGGCTCCCACACAGGAGAGAAAGCTGACCCTTCTTTGTCCAGAGCGCTGGGGCACCTTGACTGGTGGGAAAATTAGCTAGTCGGGTAGGCATGCCCACCCCCAGGCTTGTAACACCCCTAAGGTTGCCTAACCTGATGTGGGTACAACTTTTCAGAATTCGCCATCTTTGAGTTGGTAAGCATAGAAACTCTGTGGCATATAGGGGCCGTAGTGACCCCAAGTCTCTGTATCCCATTGGCTACCACCCTAAATTCAGTATTTAGGGGAGCCCTCGGCACCGGGAATTCCGATCCTATCAACCTGCATGACGGAGAAGAATGTGAGGGGTCGCATCCTGCAAGAACAGAAGACCGAGCAACTGACCGGGCTCCAACTCTTCCGGCCTACCTGCTGACTTTGACAATTGCTCCAAAATGCAGCTTGTCCTGCAGCTGCTGAGTCCCCAAAACTTAGCAAACCTGCCTGCACTTCACCCAGGAACCAAAACCTCTCAAGATGTAGAGGACGAGCTTCCCTGCAGGCATACAAAGTTTCCTATGAGGGCTTTGTGACCACAGAAACCCGACGCCTGAAGGCACCACTGCACCCGTCACTCCAAGGCTAAGTTGAAGTGGGCTAATGTGGTCATCGTAGTCCCCCAGCCCTCCAGAGACCGAGTCCACCTACGTTTCGTCCCCAGTGAACTCTCAGACTTCTCCTGCAGTCACTGCACGCAGGCCACCTCTACCATGACTGCTCCTGATAAGAAAAAACAGACGCCTAAAGACACCTCTGCACCCATCACTCCTGGGGCGAGGAGAACAGAACAAAAGGTGTCCCTATGTCTCCAAGCATCGTTAGGCCTGAGCTCCCCTGTTGGTTCAGACCGACTAGCCTCCCAGTACAAGCCTGCAGCCCCTTTACATGAAAACTGAACCCCATAGGGTGACATTGGGAATCCAATACTGTTTAGTACTGATGCACCCGGCCCCCCTAGTTCCGCTGATGGTGTTGTGCTGGTGCTACCTTGGACCTTGCCCACCACTCACCTTAACTCCTGGAGATTAGTCCTGCAAGTCTCCGTACCTGAATGCTGCATTGACTTTTCCTCCCATAGGATAACATTGCTGCTTCTAAAAATTGTGGACTTTTTGAGCTGAAAAGAATTTCTATTTAAAAACATTCTTACCTGAACAAATTTCTTCTGGTGCCTCAACAAATATATAGATGTGTGTTATTTTTAGGTCTCGCCTGAGCCAGCGCAGATGCGCTGCCCTGCAAGACTTTTTGTAAGGGGCTTAAAAAATCTGACCACACGCTCGTCTGTGTGTTTTTGTTTTTGTCATAGGCTATTGGCCTTTGCGTGCATCTTTCTAGGAAAGACAGCACGCAATTGGGCAAAGGCGGGTGCATGTCCTGCCTTTGCTCCACCTACGGCCTAATGCTTGCGGTTACCCGCACGGGTGACATCTGTTTTGAATTATCGTGCCCAGACACGGGCGCGATAATTGAAAACAGATGGCTCGCTGTGGCGCGCGCGCACCACTCACGTGCTTTTAGAACATTGGTGGCCCTGGAGAGTGTGCTCAAGGTATGGTACCTTTTAAATTATGTCTTAGATAATTTTTCTACTCGTTGGTCTCCTTAGTGGCACAGAAATATTCTTCATATATGCTGTGAGATGCTGAACCACTGTCCTGGTGCACCTTTTGTCTAAATAGTTTGCGTTTACCAAGGAAAGTTATAATTTCCCTGTCACAGCTACTTACGAGTGTGCAAGGAGATTGCTTTGCACACAGTGTAATTAAATGGTAGTTTACTTTTGCTAACTATGGTTTATTTGTATTTCTCAGGTTCCTTAGCTTAACTATGATGGTTTAAATGTCAAACTTCCCTTCCGTCATCTCTGGTTATTTTGCCATTGCACATACTAGCAAGTTAGTCTTTCTCTACTGTAGGTTCTAAATGTAAATTGTATTTAAGTAGAGCTTATTACCTCTGATGAGGCGTTAAAGCGCTTTGCGGCGAGTAGCGCTTTATCTGTGACCAAAGGTTCAAGGTAAATTGGTTGTTTATCTACAATTTTTTGCCTTTGTATTTTCACTGGCTACTTTGTTTTTCTTTGCTCTGGATAGTTTGTATTTCTCTCTTACTTTAGTTTTGGATAATAATCGTCGTCCCTATGTGACAGATGCTGAAAACGTTGAACTTCTTAACAATGCTGGTTTCTTTTGTGCTTTTTTATAATTCGGTACTTCAACATGTTTGCCTTTCACCTTGGCTCTGTGGTCCGTGTGCTAAAACAATTTTGTGACAGCTGCCCCGCGTGTGTTAAAGGGGATTTCAATAAGAGCAACATTCTTTGAAGCTATAGAGAAGGTGGTGTGGGCACAAGCTTGTCGGCCAGGTCCCTCCTATTAGTTGGATAGAAGATTGTGCTGAATATAAAGCTGTCTTATTTTTGACCACACACTCTCCCCTCGCCTTCGAGCCACAGAAGGAACATTTAATTTAATTCTTGGAACGCATATGGAGTTTAGACCGCGTTTAACCTGACACTTATATCTGTGTATAAAGCACTGAACTGAGGCAAGCGCATCGCAGATGTTGCAAGGATCAATCATTTTGAAGGGGGGAGAACACTACGTTTCTATTGAGAAGAATGAGAAAAGTAATTACACGGTGCTCGCGCACACATTGTAATGAGGTGTGTTGAAGAAACGTACGAGTGAAGCGGTGGCAAATAATGACATAATAATGTGTGCACTACACGCCCGTCTGCTTTGGATTCTGTGAAATGTAAAGCGCTTTAATACCTTCGAGTCGAGTTCACGCTTATTAAAAATGCAAGAAAGATATCATAAATGTTGCTTTACATAGGCTGTGAAAATCTGCATTGGGCTAAAACTCTAAAAACATCGCCAGGATCCCGCTGCCTAAAGAGACAGTGCGCCCTTGTTGCTGTTTTATTAAAGTTGTAACAGAAAAATGTTTTTCACAGTATTTCAAAAGCAGCATTGTTCTAAAACTGTAAAAACAGCCACCTTTGAGCTCATCACCACAAGCTCCGAGCCCCATACCCTAGAGGGAGGGCTGCGATAATTACATTACAACCAACCAGCCTGCCCCACTGCCTTTTAGAACATTAGCACAGCAGCATGTTACTGGATTTAGGAACATCCCCCCACGTCCCTCCCACACCCCCAGGAATAAACAAGCATTGGCATAGCCAATAGGTCTCACCTTTGGGACCTTATAAGTGCTTAGCCATGCAACAGTTAATGTTGTTGCACCAAGGATATTGTGCTGCATAACTAAACACTTATAAGGTCCCAAAGGCGAGACCTATTGGCTATGCCAATGCTTGTTATAAATTGGTGTGGATCTCCTTATTGAGTCATGTGTCTCATTTATTGACAAGTGTGTGTATTTCAGATGTCTAGCGCTCCTTGAAGATGAGTCTAAGTGCCTCATTATGTGTTTGGCGGTGTGATTGAAATAAATGATTCCATTCACACCCAGAAGAATCCTGCTATTCAGCAACTTCCCTGCAACATACTGGCGACTGAGCCGTTAGAGCACGCTAAGGCGACTCCCCCCGTATCCGAGCTGAAATTCATCATATCTGGAGCCGCCATTATAGCAGCCCTTGTCTCCTCGCCCAAGTTCTCCCATTCTGGAATTGCGGCTAATGAGGCTCTATTTAACAGGCATGTTATTTAAGTCCTGATGATGATCCGCTCATCCTTCAAACGGATCGAAACGCCGCCGACACCCTAATACACCGTATACGCAAAAAAACTTTTCGTTCATTCCGCTGTAAAGGTGTTTTGTATTGATTTGTTCTTGTAACACTGTATATCCTCCTTGTGTAACAAACCAGAAAATCTTTGCCTGAGCCCCCTGTTGTTCGTTTTTTCCCTTGTTTATGTACTCTACTGGCTAAGTAGGACACAGGATTGTGTCCCATTTTATGTATTGTTTTGTATGATTATGTCCTAAACCTACAAGAAAATATCAGACCTCTGTCCGGCTGGACAAGTCCACTAAATATAGCTACAATTGAGTCTATATTCATTCCTTTGGTTTCCATTTCACTTTCTGGGGACCACTGTTGTTGAAAACAATTGTCTCTCAAGGTCCCTGGTCGACTTCTCTTGGGTTCCTTTGTTGTTGCAGAATATATAACCACTCCAAACCAAAACAAGTTTCCCCACTCCAATCCAAAACAATTTGCCTCATCCTCCCACATACTCCACGCAGACTTTACATGCAAAATGTACCCCAATCTCTTCAATCTCTTCACTCTGCTTCACCTTTTCCATTTTCCTGTCGGAATCAGGGCCCCTTCTGCCACCTACACTGTCTCCACATATTTGTCTCCCCAAACATCCTCCTACCCCGTGAGCCCACACCACCCCTACACCTCCCCCGGTCCCACTCCATTTCCCTTTCCACCTTCTCTTCCAGTCTTGCCCCTCCATCCTACCCCCCCCTCTCCAGCCCCGCTAATAAGCAGACCCACAAGCCCTTGGTAACGGGACCCCCTCTTCCCACCTGAGATCCACAGAGGAGATCATAGATACTGCCAGATATTATTGTAAATCCGATACCTCCCCCTGCCCACAGCCCCCTATCCCTGCTATCTGCACCCAGTCCAATAGCCAACATTCACCGCCATCAACGGTAGTAGGTAAAAAAGGATGCCATCCACTAACAGCACCTCTTCCCTGACACTCATGCCCCCAGCACGCACTCTGCGCACACGCTCCCACATCCATGCGAACATACACAGACTCAAAGACCCCTTCTAAAACCACGCTCCCTTGCCCAACTAGGCACAAGCAAATCCCCCCAGGATCCCAATCGCCTTCCACCATCCAGGGATGTGGCCAGGCGCCACCAAGAACTCTTTGGCGAAGATAAAGGGTGAAAGGATTTGTCCCTAGATGTACGAGTGCTGGATACCAGGTAACTCATCACCTACAAAGAGATACTGAAACTCCCGGATCATATACCGTTACGTTCCTGGACATTAACACCACCTGACATACCAATAATAACTAACGCAGAGGTCACACAGCCTTACCCCCTCACACTCGTGCCTTGCTCTCTCCGCCCCCTCAGGCAGATGCTCTTTTCCCCAGCCCCCCCTCTAAACTCTTCTCCCATATATCTCCTATCCTTTCTTGTTACTAGGATACATGTATCTTCCAAATTATTGTTAGATTTGGCTATTGTATTTGATCAAAGGATGATGATTCCTCATGTTGTATATTCTTAAAACTCATTTATTAATAAAGTAATACTACGCAAAACAATGTGCCTCACTCCAATCCAAAACAACCTGCCCCACTTCAATCCAAAACAATCTGCCCCACTCCAATCTAAAACAATGTGCCTCACCCCAAAACAATATTTCACAACACAATCTGCCCCACTACAATCCAAAACATACTGCCCCACTACAATCTCTCCCACCCCAATCCAAAACAATCTGCCCCACACCAATCAAAAATAATCTGCCCCATTCCAATCCAAAACAATCTGCCCCACCCCAGTCCAAAACAATCTGCCTCACCCCAGTCCAAAACAATCTGCCTCACTCCAATCCAAAAGAATCTCACTACAATCTTCCCCGCTCCAGTTTAAAGCAATCTGTCCCATCCAATCCTCCCCACTCCAATCCAAAACAACCTGCTCCACTCCAGTATGCCCCACTCCAATCCACCCGACTCCAATCCGCCCACTGTAATTCAAAACAATCTGCCCCACTCCAATCTGCTCCATTCTACTCCACCCCACTCTAATCCACCTTACTCTAATCTGCCCCACTCCAATCCAAAACAATCTGCCCTTCTCCATTCCATTCCATCCCACTCCAATCTGCCTCACTCAAATCTAAAACAATCGGTCCACTCCACTCCAATCCATTACAATCTGCCCCACTCCCATCTGTCCCACTCCAATCTGCCCCTGTCCAATCCAATACAATTGGTCCCTCTCCAATCCAAAGTGATCTGCCTCACTTCAATCTGCCCACCCCAAACAGCCCCACTCCAATCGAACACAATCTGCTCTACTCCAATATGCCCCATTCCAATCCACCCCACTCCAATCCAATCCAATCCACCTCACTCCAATCCAATCCACCTCACACCAATCCAGTCCACCCCAATACAGCCGAATCCAGTCTACCACACTCCAATCCAATCCACCTCATCTCACCTCACCTCACCCCAATCCAATCCACCCCACTCCCTCCTCAATCTACCCCACTCCAGTCCACCACAATCCACCCCACTCCAATGCAAAACAATCTGCCCCATTCCAATCTGTCCCACACCAATCTATCCCACACCAATCTGTCCCACACCAATCTGTCCCACATCAATCTGTCCCACACCAATCTGTTCGACAACAGTGCAAAACAATCTGCCCCACTCAATCCAAAACAATCTACCTCATTCCGATCCAAAACAATATGCCCCACTCAAATCCAAAACAATCCACCCCACTCCAATCCAATCCACCCCAGTCCCGGAAAATCCAATCTACTCCACTCCAATCCACCCTAACCATCCACTGCAGTCCAATCCACCCTACTCCAATCCAGTTCTCCCCACCCGACTCCAATCCAGTTCTCCCCACCCCAATCCAATCCACCCCTCTCAATCCAATTGAACTTAATCTAATCCATACCACCCCATTGCTATTCAATTTACCCCACCCATGCCAATCGAATCCACCCTAATCCAGTTCCCCCACTCCAATTCACCCTACTCCAATCAGCCTCACCCCACTCCATTCCACCCTTCTCCATTCCAGTTCACCCAAATCCAGCCAATCCCACTCCAATCCATCTCACTCCAGCCAACCCCACTCCACCCAGTCCATTCCAGTACACCCCAATCTAAACCACATATCCAGTACACCCAACTCTAATACCACTCTACTCCAATCTACCTTACTCTACCAAATCCAATCCACCCCACCCTAGTTCAGTCTACCCCACTCAGTCCAATCCCTCCAGTCCACCACACTCCAATCCACCCCACTCCAATACCAGCCAGCCCACACCAGTCCAATCCACCCTACTCCAAACCAATCCAGCCCGCTTCAGTCCAATCCAGCCAACTTCAATTTGTCCAACTCCAAATCACCCCTCTCCAGTACACCCCCCTCATGCGCAGTTCACCCCCTCCACTCAACTCTAATTCACTCCACTCCAAACCACCCTACTCTAATCCAATCCACCCCACCTTAAACCAGTCCACCCCACTCTATGCCAATCCACCCCATCCAGTCCACCAACTCCAATCCACCCTACTCCATTCAACCCACTCTACCCTATTCCAATGCACCCCAATCGACTCCAATCCAATCCACCCCACTACCTTAATCTACTTTAACCCACTCCACCCTATTCCACCCCACTCTATACCACTCCACTCTATGACACTGCACGTTATGACTCTGTACTCTACAACACACTTTGCCAATGAACCACTTAACTCTACTTCCCTCTTTGCAACTCTGACACACTGCTCCCCCTACTAAACTCTGTGACACTCTACTCCAACAAATCTAGTCTACGAACCCCCCACTCCACTCTAGGATATTCCACACCACTAACTTTTAGCCATACTGAAGAGCATCTACACTTGTGTACAACATGACAAAAAACACATTGCCAAAGCCAATAGCTCTTGTATAGGTGAGACCTATTGGCTTTGCCAGTGCTTGTTGCTTCAGCTTGTGCTGGCCCACACAGTAGAATGTACAACATCCCATTCATATTACTTTAAGTTCCACTTACTTTCTCTTTAGCAGCCTCTGCAACTAACCTAAGGGTTCAGAAATACCGTCAAACATTTTGCATACATGCCCAAACATGCTGTGCTAGTTGCAATTTGCCAATGCCATTGTTTAGGTAATTCATTATCAATGCTATCACAGTACTCTTCCTTTGATCCCAACAAAGACAATCCTCACTAGAACTTGATGCAGAAAAGAAGGATAAATATTGAAGGGGGCTGTACGGAATCCTCGGCTGAAAGCGACAGTTTTTAGTTACTGAAACAATTTAGGGTCCTATTGACAACTCAGTGTTTACCATCAAACTGCGTACCATCCATAAGGCAATAGGGAATTATTCAGTCAATATCTGGACAATCAGGAATAATCATGTTGATTGATGAGTAGTACGCACCTCAGTTCAATTGAAGAGTATTCAACTTCATCTTGTTTGCAATTCTGCCAATGAACTTTTAGGGAGTTGGGTCTTTATATAATATACCAAAAAGAGGTATGCTGTATAAAAGTTCCAGGTATCCCTTATGAGTGGACAAGGGCTTGCTCTAGCAATCCCAAGGTGCTCTATTTAGAGAATTGTGATCCAGTAGCCTCAGGCGTATCAGAGGAGGGTTAGACATTTGTTTCACACAGAGTCACTAAATGATGCACACATCCAAAAAGGAGATCCACACCAATTTGGAAAAATAACAGGTATCTTTATATATATTTTGAACCCAAGAACTTTGTTATCAGGTAAGTACTTTTTCGTAATAGAATTTTTACAGTTTTAGCAATCTTACCCATCAGTGTGTTTTTACAAGTAATGCTATGCTATGGGAGTTAGAACATTTACTGCATACATATACTTTCAATACGTTTCCTTTGGACCCCTTTCAGTCGTGAGGTGGTAGAGAGACAAGGACCAAAGTTCCACCAGCAGATTGGTAGTATCTGCCCTGGTGAGTCCGGATGCAGAAGTGCTGGATGGGTTAGTAGCTTTGCACGCTATGTGGTAGAAAAGAAGGTGAGGCACTGGAAGTAGGCTGCAAGGTAGGACTTGGAGACAAGTGCTGGAGCTCCCAACGGGGGGCTCCGGTCATCAGAGTCTTGGAAGCATGGGGGAGCAGTCCGTTTTTTAGGCCTGGGCTAGGCGGCTTGAGTTTAGAGTGTTTATGGTCGGCTGGCTCGTGTGTGTCAAGGCACTCACTGGTGTCAGTCAGGGCCAGCAAGGGGGACAAAATCCGAACAGCTGGGCACTCTGTTTGCTGGCCACTGTGTTGTTGATGTCCCTCATCGGCTGGTCATCGGTGCTTTCGTTGGAGTGTGGACTGCATTTTCATCAAGCTTTGGTCACGGTAAGGGTCGGGTACACCAGGGATTGGTGCAGGAGGGCTCGTGTAGGTCCTGGCATCTTCAGGCTTGGCTGAAAGTTGGATCGCCTCTCCTTGAGTGGGTTGACCTTCTCCTGGGCAGCTACTGCTCTGTGAACCTGGTGAACAGCAGCCTATTTAAACCGGATGTCGTGGTCGGTGGCTGCAGGGGAGTAGCTTCTCTACTGCAAAGGAGATGCTGACTGCTGGGTGAATTGCTGGGGGCCCTGGGGGGCTTGTGGAGGATGCACAGTTGCAGAATGTGTCTGATCCTTGCAATTGTGAATTCTCTGTGTGTCAGGCAGGATTTGACGTCAAAAGCCCAAAGCAGGCTTCAGTTCTTGCAGGGTCAGATCCTCATTGTCCTCCTCTTGTTTTCAGATAGTGGAATCTGAAGTTCTGGATTTAGGGAACCCCCTAAATACTAAATTTAGTGGTGTTAGCGGAGTGGAGAGTAGTGACCAATGGGCTACCTACCCGTGGGGTCACTATGATCCCTATATGACCACTTTCTATGGGAAATGGGCATAACACTATCCTTGTTTCCTAAATACTGCCATCACCAATATGTTGGAATTTTCCTAGAATGGGGCACATCGGGTAGCTCACCTTAGTGCTGTGACTGTCCTAGGTCTGCTCCATGACTACTTCTTATACTAATTCATCACCTGTCCTGGTGCCATATGGGCCTCAGGGCAGGGGGTGGCACCTCCCAAGTTTGGGGGATGCCAGGGTTGCATATCAAAGGTGGCAGGACTGTGAAGCCACCAGGCTTTATATGCTGGTTGGTAGCCTATCTGTTTGGAGGAGGTGTAAACACCTCCTGTCAGAGCAGGCATTGTTCCTGATCTCTGAGAGCAGGGCTCTCACCTCCTAAGGGGTCTAAAACACATCTGTGGTTGCAGGCTGGACTGGAAGAGTCAACCAGCACACTAGTGGACTAGCAGGTTTCAGGGGGTACCTCTAAGTTACCCTCTTGGTGCATGTATTAATAAATCTATCACTAGAATACGTTTAGATTTATTAATATGAGATGTTTGATACCAAACAGCTTTGGTTTCAGTGAAGCCATTCTGCAGCTGGGGAACTCGTAATCCCCAGTGCCCAGTACATATACTCAAGATGGCTTCCCGGTGCACTGGCAATGTCCAAGAATCGACGTGGACATTACAGGTGCATATCTGCTCATGCAGATATGTCCTCACATGTAATATAATGCTTTTGACTGCTGCAGGGGCTACATATATTGCATGCAGTGTCCGCAGGCATGGCACACAGGAGGTGTGCCATGTGTGTCTTCACTTTTGTCTGCACCATGTCACACAGCCTGCAATTGCAGTGTGCATGAGTGTGGTGAGGGGTCATTAGGGTGGCACATAACATAGTGCAGCCTCCTGAATTAGTACCCATGCCCTCTGTACCGCGGTTACCATTTACTAGGGAGTTACAGGGGTGCTAAAGGTATTACCAATTGGGGGAACAATTGGTCAGTTTTTGGAAAAGAGATCTTGCACTTGGGACCTGGATGGCAGAGACCTAGGGCCCGATTCACAGAACTAACTTAAGACAAAATCCTAAACTTACTACCATTTTGGTATTCACAGAAGGCACTTACTCATTTTGGTATTCACAGAAGGCACTTACTCATTTCGGTATTCACAGAAGTTAGTAGTCCTAACTTTAGGACTCCTAAATGCCTTCTGTGAATACCGAAAGTCTTAAAATTAGGATTTTTCTCAGTTTAGTAGTAGTATAGTTAGGACTCCTAACTTTAGGACTCCTAAATGCCTTCTGTGAATACCGAAAGTCTTAAAATTAGGATTTATCTCAATTTAGTAGTCCTAAATTTAGATTTAGGACTACTAAATTGAGAAAAATCCTAATTTTAAGAATTTCGGTATTCGCAGAAGGCATTTAGGAGTCCTAAAGTTATGAGTCCTAACTATACTACTACTAAACTGAGAAAAATCCTAATTTTAAGGCTTTCGGTAGTCACAGAAGGCATTTAGGAGTCCTAAAGTTAGGAGTCCTAAACTTAGGACTACTAAATTGAGAAAAATCCTAATTTTAAGAATTTCGGTATTCACAGAAGGCATTTAGGAGTCCTAAAGTTAGGAGTCCTAACTATACTACTACTAAACTGAGAAAAATCCTAATTTTAAGACTTTCGGTATTCACAGAAGGCATTTAGGAGTCCTAAAGTTAGGAGTCCTAAACTTAGGACTACTAAATTGAGAAAAATCCTAATTTTAAGAATTTCGGTATTCACAGAAGGCATTTAGGAGTCCTAAAGTTAGGAGTCCTAACTATACTACTACTAAACTGAGAAAAATCCTAATTTTAAGACTTTCGGTATTCACAGAAGGCATTTAGGAGTCCTAAAGTTAGGACTCCTAACTTCTGTGAATACCGAAATGAGTAAGTGCCTTCTGTGAATACCAAAATGAGTAAGTGCCTTCTGTGAATACCAAAATGGTAGTAAGTTTAGGATTTTGTCTTAAGTTAGTTCTGTGAATCGGGCCCAAGGTGCACTTCAGTTAAAACTGCATCAAGTACCAGGCACAAAGAGGGGGTGACCATGTACAAACAAGCATTGGCATAGCCAATAGGTCTCGCTTTTGGGACTTAATAAGTATTTAGTTATGCAGCACAATATCCTTAGTGCAACAACATCAACTGTTGCATGGCTAACCACTTATAAGGTCCCAAAGGCAAGACCTATTGGCTATGCCAATGCTTGTTTTGTAAATGTCATGACTTTTACCAGGCCTTTTTATTGCCTTTATTGAAGAAATGTTACATTATTAGATGTAGACCTTCTTTGTGCTTCTTACAAATGCTTTCCACAACTGAAGTGTGCGTCTCAGTAGCTCTCTTTTTAAAATCTACCACACAACCCTTTAATTCTCTGTTTTTTTAATTGCATTCATGTATGATATATTTTATCATGTAAAATGTATGTCTATCTATTATAGCTGCTATATGGTCGTCTAATAACTAACTGATTGGCATTGTGCATGTTTTATTATTAACTTCGTTCTGTCATTATTTTTTATGAGCTGTTTATTTGTCAATAATCGAGTAAAATATATTGATTGGTTATGGTGTTCAAACTCCTCCTAAACGAGCTGCTATAAAGAAAGGACTGTAAGATATACTATTTCCCGTTGAAAAACCCAGAATGGAGCAAATGCAAAAAATTATAAATGTATAAATATAAAGACACTTCAGGGTAAAATAGAGCTTTAAAACCTGGCATTGTATAACAGAGACTATCAAAGTAGATGCAGGTAGTGCGCAGAGGAAAATAAACCTAGTGCTATAAATGGCACCATGGGCGACATTGTAGGAGTCGAAAAAGGATAAAGTATATTCTGAATTTCTATCACTGGGCCATCTGTACGGTCGTGGCTATGTGAAAACTGGTGGTCATGGCACAGAAGGACATTTCTACCCCTGGAGAATGGTGTGCCTGGCCCCTCTAGTGAACATTCACGTTCAAAAATACCTGTAAATGAGCGCGTTCTGTTCAGGCTCCACACCAGCTGTGCTACCGATTCAAGTATAGAATCACTTATTTTACTTCAGATCTGTGTATTGCAAAATTAATGAAAGACAAATTAAATGCAACATGCTGTATGCAAATTATGTGATTATAAACGAAGGGCAGATGAAATACAAAAATGCTATACACAAATGAGTGATTATAAATGGAGGGCAAGTGAAATTCACAAATGCTACATTCAAATGAATGATTATAAATGAAGGGCAAATCGAATCCAAAAATGCTATATTGAAATGGGTTGTTACTGGTGTCTCCTGTGAGCATATTTAGAATATTTCGAACCTAAAGAGCGTGTTTCAAGAGATCTTAAAAATGATTTGGTGTTCTTCCCCAGAAGAGAAAAACATGTTGTTCAGAAAAAGGGCAGTGAAACCATAAAGGTTGCGGCTGGAGTTGAGAGGACTGTGGCTGAGGTTTGATAACAGAGACCTAGAAAGAAATTGAACAAGCGCGGCCACGCGGCCGCGAAAGTTAAAGCAACCATGATACAGAACAGATGGCACCCTGCGCGCCCCTGCTCGCTCCCACAAGCTGCAGGCCGCCACACACACGAGTGAAGGTCTGAGTGATTGCAAGAGGCCCTCTCCTAGAGCAGCGCATGAACGCTGCGCTAGGCGAGACCTAACAAGGGGACTTTCCTACAGTGCTCTTGAAAGTTCAAGATTCAATATAATGCGGATGTCATCTATGCATGAGTAGAAATCAGAACTGATTTTCCCTATCAGGTTCAGTAATAATGGTAAAACAACATTTATCATGGAATGTTCTCCCCATTTACCTTACATAGCCACATTCATACACTGATATAGATACTGTCTTGGTTTGTTTGGAGAGAGAAATTTAGTTGGCAAGGCAGCTTCACAAATGCCTGTTTGTTGCATTTAGGATTAAGTGATCCATTGTGCCCAATGCTGCCAACAAACCCAGAAGCATCAAGATATCTTGGCCCGTTTATTGTCAATGGCTGAAGATCATTTAGGTTCAACACTATCATGGCCTTTGTGCTACTATAGGGATAGAACCAAACTTTTGAATTATCCAAAATATGAATGGTTTTTATAAATGGTTGCAGCTCTTTTGAGAAATTTGATCAGGAAAGGCATTTGAGATGTGTGCCTGTAATGGATAATTATTTTCTAATCATGGCTTTCTTTTTATATAGAGGGCATCAACTCAGTCTGATCCTGGCCATGTATGCAGAAGCATTAACAATTTTCTTAAACAACTTCATGGCAGGCCATCCCACCTCTTTCAGAATCAGTTAGAAAAGGTTGAATTTGCAGTCTTCAGTCAATTTTTTAAGGCTGTTCCCCAAACATTGACAAAACCTGTCAAATTGGGTGCTCTGTGATTCTGTCATCATTTTAGAGTTAGTTACAACCAAGTCTTCTGCAATTTCTCATCTTAATATTGTGCAATTGAAAGATGTGATCTGCATGATATTTCTTTTTATTGTTAGGATTAGTAGCCTCCTACACATGGTCGTGGGTTCAAGATGTAGTCTAGCCTCCAGTGCCACAAAGAGTGTCATATGCTTGTTCATATAAATGTTCCTCTTTAGAACATTACTTTGTCCATCTGAATTTACCCAAGATAAGCAGGGCAAGGTCATCAACATTTTTTGCTGGATGATTGGTGAACGAGTGAAGGACTGATGAGGAAGATGATGACCCTTTCTCTGTTGCTGTTTATGCTGCATTTTATGTTTATTCCATGGGTCCAAGCTTGTCTGCCGTGCTTTTTCTGCTTATTCCATAGGATAACCACTGCTCAGTATGATAAATGTCCCTTTATCTGAAGCAGATAACCAAATGATCATTCCACCCACACCCTTAAGGTTATTATGAACATTCTGAGGTCACTATTATTAACCTATACATATATAGACTCCATAATAACATATTGTAAAAGTTAGTATATATAGGGAAGTACAGAGATTTACTATTCTTATCTCCTTATCTGCTTGCCTTGATGATACATTGGTAGTTAATATTTTGGAGGCACAGGAGTGTAATGAGCTTTTTAGTCATACTTTGTGATGCCATTTGTAATGTAGAGCATTTAAATACGTTTTCGGTGTATGATAATGATAATGTATTGTCTCCACTTCATACTTGCCTCTTAACTACTTCTCTGCACAGTTGATTGCTTGGTCAGTGATTGTTATGTCTTTAGTAGAGTATGTAGTTTCTTGACAGGATCTTTGGTTGCTTTGTGTTCTGCCAGCTAAAACATTAGTTTCTTTTATGCTGAATATATGTTCTTCAATGTATAACTTATTGTGTGTTTCATATGAACAAAAAGATTAGTTCTCAGAGAAAATGTGTATTCATTTTATGACAAGTGACACATTGATGTAACACAACAACTTTATTGCAGGCAGATTAGTGTCATATCTGCCGATGGGGAGAACCCTCATGTGATGTCCACAAGGAGAAGGATCTGTGAAAAGAAGCAACCTGAATCTCAAATTGTGAAAAAAGTAGAAAATGAAAAACTCATCCAGGCAGAAACATCAGAAACAGGCCGGGTAAGATGTATTTTCTTTGTCTAATAATGAAAATGGCGTAAACTAAATTTCAGTTCTAGGAGGTCACGCCGACAATGTTCCACTTAATGTTACTTCATTCCCCAGCCTCTTTGTGGCAGATGGTAGTGGAGCTGGGTGTTGCACGGTTCTCTTTTGTATACCTGTATAAAGTACCTTACCTTTTCATTGGGCCTTCTGCCATCTTTAAATGGGGCACTAGCTCAAAATGTGATTTCCGCTGTGCCATTTAGCCTTTCAGTCTCATCACAGATACATACGTTATTATTTAACATCCTTGCCCAACGTCTTTGAGTCTTGTTTTGCAATACAAGAGTCCACTGAGCTGTCAATAAAGAGAAACATTTATTTGAGTAAGCAGTCATGTCATTACGAGTGAGCATTATCAGTGATTAAGGATGACTCCTTTGAAGCACCAGTGATGCAGGAGGAAAACAGCAACTTGAAGCACCAATGAAGGCGGAAGAGAGAGAGGCAACACTGAAGCCTCATTCATCCCACAGGATGATTAAGGCATCCTGAAGTGCCCGTGAAACAGAATGGGTGGAGCAGCATGAGATTACCAGTCATTCAGGTACTTCAGTGCTGAGGGAGAGTAATCAGATTAAAAGATATATTGACACTGTTACATATCTCCTCTAGAACAACAAATCAGTAATGTCAAGCTTTAAAGTGGGACAGCTAACAACGACCCCTGCACAAATCCTGTGCATGTATCAAAATTAGAAGTTTTGTGCAGTTTATTACTCCCGGTAATTACTGGGGGAAATAAATATCACACACACTCACATTTCCGAAGGTGCATTTTGCATTTCAAACCTGCTAAACTATACTGAGGCGAAAAAGCTATGTAGGCATATTTTGGCACAGAAAACACCAAAGTCTGTTGTGATGAAGTCCAAAACTCAATCATCAATCAAACATAATTTGTAAAGCACTGCACTGTCACCAATAGGGGTATCTGGGAGTTGTGTCTCAGTCAAAGAGCTAGGCCATGATTCTCTTTCTGAAGTCTGCCAGTAAGGGGGCAGTATGGCGTTGGAGGGAAAGGTTGTTCCAGTTCTTAGCAGCGGCCACTGCTGTGGCTGCGACAGATGCAGGGGGTGTGTGCGAGGGTGAGTAAAGAGGAGCACAGCTGTCTGGTAGTGGTGGAAGTTCAGTCGATGGTTGAGGTAGGCAGGTCCTAGTTCATGGAGGACTTTGTAGGTGTACTTGAGGATTTTTTATTGCCATCTTTCCTGGATGGGGAGCCAGTGGAGGTCTCTCAGTGGGGGGTGATGTGGGTTCATGAGTCAGGCTCCAGCATTCTGTATGGTCTGAAGTCTTCGGAGGAGCTGGGTGGAGATACCGGCTTAGAGGGCGTTGCTGTACTCAAGGCAGATGGTGACGAGGGCCTGAGTGATGGTCTTTCTGATGTTGGTTAGGATCCATCTGAAGATTCTGAGGAGCATGCAAAGTGTCTGGAAGCAGAAGGAGGAGACTGCGTTGACTTGTAGTTTCATGGTCAGTTGGCTATAAAAGATGATGCTGAGGATCATCCTCAGTCAGTTTGCGTGTGGGTCTGAGTTCTGCAGGCCACCAGCTGTGGTCCCTTGTGAAGGTGTTCTTTCCGAAGATCAGTACTTCAGTTTTGTCAGAGTTAAGTTGAAGGCAGTTGTCTCTCATCCGTTCGGCTACATTGGTATAGCGTTGAAGAAGTTGGTTTTGGCGTTGAAGGGGTCCTCAGTGAGCTAGAGGATCAGTTAAGTGTCTTCTGCATAGGAGATTATGTTGAGTCTGTGGTATCTTATGACGTCTGCTCGGGGGGTCATGTAGATATTGAACAGGGTCGGTGTAAGACAGTGCCCTCTTTTTGCATAGTTGCCCCCACTTTTTGCTGAACTGCTAATGTACTTTGACTGAGTGTACCCTGGGCTCCTGCCAATCGGGTACCCAGGGCCTATGTTCTTCCCCTAAAACTGCATTTAAAACAAAACCCAATTGACACTCTGGCCACAGATCAGCTCCTTGTAAATAGTACCACAGATACGAAGGGCATTGTGACCAGGGAAGGCCTCTAAAGGCTGCAGCACATATTGTGCCACCCTTAGAGGCCCTGTACCTTTACACACACACACACATTGCCCTTGCAGGCTGCGTGTTTTGGGGCGGAACAAAGTGAAGAGTCGACATGGCACACATCCCCGTGTGCCATGCCTACAACAGACTGCCCTAGCATAGGATCAGCCACCCCTCTAGCTGCACTATACCAGTGGTGAGTGTACAGGTGCATGAGCCCTGTACCCCTACAGTGTCTAAGCCAATTCTTAGACATTGTAAGTGCAGTAATGCCATTAAGAGTGTGTGGCGCTGGGCGTTTGTCGTTGTACCCCCCATAGTACAATCATGGCTTTACTGAAAACTGGGAAGTTTGGTATCAAACTTCTCAGCACATTAAACCCAAACGGATGTTAGTGTGGGATTTAATGAAACCTGCACACAGAGGGCATCTTAGAGATATCCCCTGAAAATTGACCTAACACTAGTGTCCAGACTGAGTAGCTGCTCACCATACATGTTTCCCCCTGCTGCTCTCGGGGGTCTGAAACAATGCACATCCTGGGACGGGGTGCCAAGCCTCCTCCCCAGGATGGGCAGGGTCCACGACAGGCTTGCCGCCTTTGTGAACTTCCCCAGGCCAATTGTTCCTTCCAACAACTCGTCCCCACTGGTTCTGACCCCCAATTTGGGCCGGAGAATCAGCGTGTGAACCAAGTGAGGAAGGGAGGTGTGCCAATCTTTGCTGACTCCACCCCTCAGGTGGGGGAGGCGAGGTGAAGCACAACTCTCAGTCCTTGCCATCTTTGCAGATGGGGGACCCAGCCAATCTGAGTAAGACATATGCCCCACTGGAGGGTGGCATATTAGTGGATCTACTCTCCATAAGGAAGGGACCCATTGGTCCCTACTTTACTTACCTGTAACAACCCTAAATCTAGTATTTAGGGGCACCCCCTAACCTTGCCTCCTCAGACAAGAAACGATCAAGAAGAAAAGAAGAAGGCCCGAACAGCCGTCCTGAAGCTAAGAAGAGGAGGACACCCACTGACTTAGCCCCAACCCTACCGGCCTGTCCCCACCTTGAACCTGCATGAAGGGAAACTCCAGTGTGTCTTGGAGCCAACAACCTCAAGAACCCAGAGGACTGGCACTGCCTTCCAAAGAAAAGACTTTGTCTCCCATGAACACTGGATTTGTTCACCCACAGACTCTAGCTCTGGCAAAATCCGTGAGGCTGCACCACTCTGCACCCGTCACCCCTGGCCCGAGTTCGAGTGGCCCAACACCACGAGGAGATCTTCCCGGCGATCCTGACCGAGAGCTGGTGATCCCTGACCTGCCTTGAATCTCCCAGAAAAGCATGCAGTTTCTTTCTGGAGACTCCCCCTGACCACGACCCCAAGTCCCACCACCTTGGCTGACTCAACCAATGGTGTCCAAGCATCCCCAGGCATCCCAACTTAGTTCTCCAACCGATGGTCACCCCAGAAGCTCTTCGTCCCTGAGCCTGCAGTCTTTGTTAAAACCGGAGAATCCCCATTGAAACCAACCGGGCACCCGACGCCAAAACAGCACCCTGCACCCAGCTGCCTCTGCGCCACTGCGGGTGTACTTTGGGTGCTAACTCAGATCCCCCTTTGCCCTGAGGCTATCACCGGGAGTTTTGCTCCCACAACCTACCTTTGGGGATCCACTGGACTCTTTGCACACTATTCCTCATTTTAGTACAGTATATACAGAGCCAGCTTCCTACAGTAGGGATTTAAGATGATCCTTATGGTACACCGCATATAATGTCGTTGGGTGCAGAGGTGAAGGGAGGCAGTTGGATGCTCTGTGCGCATCCTGCGAGGAAGGAGGCAATCCACTTGAGGGCAGCATGTTGTATGTCTCTGTTGTGGAGACTGTTGATGAGTGTGTTGTGGAAGACTGTTTCGAATGCTGCAGAGAGGCCGGGGAGGATCAGGGCCACAGTTCCTTCATGTTCAAGGAGTGTTCTGATGTAATCTGCGCGACAATCAGTGTGGGCTCAGTGCTGTGGTTGGCATGGAATCCTGATTGAAAGGAGATGCTTTTGTTCCAGGAATTTTTTCAAAAACTTTGTCCGGGTAGGAGAGCAGGGAAATTGGACGGTAATTTCTGAGATCATTGGGTTCACCAGAGGCTTTCCATAGGGGGAGTCTGACCTTCACTTTTTTCCATCTGTCCGGGAGGTTTCTGTGGAGATCGAGGTGAGGATGCTGGTGAGTTGCATGCTGATTGGGTAGATTGCGTGGCTGTAGAGGTGGTAGGGGCAGGGTTCGGAAGGCACCCTGGATGGGATGGAAGGCATGATGGTCGTCAGGGCAGTAAGCGGCAACCAGGGGGGATGGTTTGGCTGGTGTTTGCTGGTTGGTTGAGGCCATCGAGGGTGGTGGGTTGGATGTTGAAATTGTTGTAGATGTTGGTGATCTTGCTGTGGAATCAGTCTGAGAGGGTGTTACAGAGTTCTTGGGAGGGCTGAATGGCGTTCTCTATGACTGTCGGTCTGGAGAATTCCTTGAATATTTTGAAGAGTTCCTTTGTGTGGTTGGCTGCGGAGTTGATGCGGGTGGTGACAGCTGCTTTCTTGGCTTCCTTGATGTCCTTGTGATAGATGCTGAGGGCTGTTTTTTGAGCTGCTCTGTCGGTGGGGTCCTTGGTGGTATGCCATAATTTCTCAAGTGGTGGCACTTACGCTTGGTGGTAGTTCTGGGGCGTACCAGCTGTCCTGCTTGGGGATCTTGCTGGATTTTGTAGGTTTCATTGGGGAACTCTGTCAGCGTTGTCAGTGATCCAGGCATCGTAGTTCTAGACTGTCCGGTTGAGGTATGTTGAGGCCTTAGGTTAGGAGGTGGTGAGCACCTGTGACCACTGATTTTAGGTGACCATGCTCCAGCCTTGGTCAGCGATCTGACACCTGGTGATGGTGTGCTGGGTGCTGGTGATGGAGAAGTGTATGATGGTGTGGTCAGTCCAGGTGAGTTCTGTGGTGTGGCTGAATTTTATTCAGTCGCTGGAGGTGAAAATGGGGTCAAGTGCATGTTCGGCTTTCTGAGTGGGTTTGGTGATCAGTTGGGTGAAGCCGATGTTGCTCATGTTCTCCAGGAGGGCGTTGGAGTTGACGTTGTTGGGTTCATCGATGTTGAAGTTGAGGTCGTTGAGTAGGACTTAGTGCTGAGCGTTGATTGCTAGGGGTACGATGAGGTTGGGGATGGTTTTGCTGGGGGTCATGGGGGTCTGTAGGTGAGGGTGCCTCTTTTTTGTGGTCTTCCCATCTGTAGTAGGAAGTTGAGGTGTTCCATGAGAGGTGTGGAGTCGTCATTGGTGATGGTGCATCCAATGGGTTCCTTGAAGATGATGAGAGCAATGCCTCTGCTTTGTTTGTTGGCACGGTCAAGGTGTGTCATCTTGTACGCTTTGAGAGTGGTGGTGGTGATGTCAGGGTTCGCGGAGGAGTAGATCCCCATTTCAGTGATGAAGGCAAAGTCCGTGGAGAGGGTGGTGATGATGTTCCAGATTTCTGTGGAGTGTTTGCATAGAGAGCTGGCGATGAGAAGGATACAACGGAGGGGCTGCAGGGTGTTCTTGGTCTTGTGGGCAGGAGTGGGCAGGGATCTTCCTTGGGTTGTGTTGCAGGATAAGTGTCGGCAGGTGAAAGGGCCTTTGGTGAATCGTGGGGATAAGGAGACGCAGCTGTTGTTTTGGAGTCCATGAGTTCCTTGGCGGTGTGCCGTCAGGTGGCGCGGGGGGCCAGGGGTCCTGGCACTGGGCGTTGTTCAACTGGCATTGCATTGGCAGTACGCCCATTGCATGGATCCGCTGCATGATCGTGCAGTGGCCTCCATTAGTGATCCTGCTAGGTGGTCCAAGAGCAGGTATCTTCCCCTGTGCACACCACCAATGCAATGCTGTTTGGACAACTCTCAACGCAAGCACACAAACAATCAGTCATAATTATCATGATCTGCTAGGGTTGCTTTATAATGGAAAAGCCTTGCTCACCATGTTAGTATTCAGAGAACATCTAAGGATTCGGGACATTACAGGATAGGTATTTTTAAGCATATTGAGTACAACATCTGTAAGTGGACAACAAGGTGCATTTTGTTTCAAGCATGGTTGAGAACAGTGAAGTCGCCAATGGTTGGCATGTAGAAAGCTCATAACACTGTACTGAGACTTTGAATATAGAGTTATGGGTAAATCCAATGGGATGTAATAGAATTTGACTGTGTCTCATATTGATTAATCCTGCAATCTGTTTGTAGTTGATGGTTTGAGTTCAAGCCTGAATGTGACAGGTGAACATGGCTTAATAGTTTGAGGGCCACCGGCTCCTATTACATGATGTTCCTATTTAGTTTCAATTCAAATTCCTTTCTGGTATAAAAAAGGCTGGCTTTTCAACAGCAGCTAAGGACTGTGGAGTTAATGTTTATGAAAATTGAAAGCGGACTACAATGATCAGCCAATTAAAGGCCAGTATTATGTTCTGTTTATGAGATTGGAAGCTGAACTAAAATGTCTTCTCATCTCTACCAATTATCATATCGATAATGATACTCCATGAATTAATGTCTGCTGTAGGAAGCTGGCTCTGTATATACCATACCAAAAAGAGATATAGTGTGCTTAGAGACCCCAAAGGTATGACGGTTTTTAAAGTAGATAATACCTTACTCTCAAGTTATTGGCAGCTGGGCTGAGCAGTTAGTATTATCAGAGGGTAGTGCATTTGTTTTTCACACTCGGGCAAGAAATGATATCACATACTGAAAGACTGAAACCAGACCAATTGGTTGTATAAAACCTTGTAAGGCATGGTAGCCTGGAAGGGCTACAGCATTTATTATGCCACCCTCAGAGACCTCTCACCACAAACATGCCTTTGCAACATGACCTCAGCCTCTCCTGCTAGCAGTAGCCGGCCCCTTCCTGTCTTCACCCCCATTTCGGCAGGTAGAAAGGGGGGAAAATCAGGACAGCCCAGATGGTGTGTTCACCTCTGCCAACCCCACCCCTCTGGTGGGGGAGGTGAGGTGAAGCCTACTCTTCTGTGCCCTCCAATCAGGGTCAGGGATTGTGCCCTCTCCCCTAAATGGGGTGAGCACACAAAGGGTGTAGTAACCCTTAGGTCAGTAGCCCATTGGCTTCCACCTTGCTACCTCAATAACACCCCTAAATACAGTATTTAGGGGCACCCCTGAACCCAGCTCAGCAGAATTGATGACATATGAATACTGGATTCCAAAGACGGTGCAGCAGTGAAGCCTCCAGGCCCCACTGACTTGGCCCCAGCCCTAACTGCCTGCCTACAGAGCCGAACCCCCCCGCAGAAAAAACGACATCCCCAAAAAGGATCAGCCACCTCCATACTTGATGAGGACTGATCCCCTGCTTCAATAAAGACTCCTGAAGACAGCGTCCCTGTCCACAAAAGAAGATTAAGACCCTGCAAAATCAAGAAACCCTGCAACAGGACTTACCTCTGCACCTGCCATCCACGGCCCGTGTCCAGAGGCCCCACCAGTTCTGAAGTGGTTCCCCAGTGGTCCTGACCTCCAAACCATTGAGGGGTGTCACCTCCAAGGTCCAATGTCGACGCCTGCAGCCACTTCACGACAACCACCCTCAACCGCGACTTGCCCTGTAAGGAGAAACCCGATGTCCTCAGACACCCTTGCATCCTCCAGCCCTGCGTCCTGGTGACCAGAACCAAGGGTTCCCCGATGTCACCTGGCATCTTAACACCCTCTCCTGGGTGTTAGTTCCCTTAAAAGACACCTCCTGGTCTGAGCATGTAGCCTTAAACCAGAACCGACGATCTTCATAGGGTAACACTAGCCTCCTGATGCTGTGTGAGCACCCTGTCTCCGGCCCCTCCTGTGCCGCTGGTGGTGTGGTTTTGGTGCTGCCTAGGGCCCCCCTTTGTACTTACCTTAACTCATGAAGATTACCCTCCAAGGCCCCTTTACCTTCCTCTAAGCAGCCTCCAACCAATGTGCCCCTAGTCGACATTGGCACCCCTGCACTTGCACCCGGCCACCCTAGTGCCGCTGGTGGTGCACATTGAGTGCAGAATTATACTTTGGGGAACCTTGTTCTACCTCCAAAAGGCAAACACCAAAAGGCGTTTTACTTACCTGCAATTGCTAACATCATTTTCGTCATAGGATTGCATGGTGTGTTTTTTCTCTGAAAAATGTTTTGTGTTGACTCTACCTTGTATTGCAACAAAGTAACTTAGTGTCTCTAAATCAGTTGTCCTGCTTACTGATGTACTGCAGTGCCTAAACTGTGTTATTGGTTTGTTTTGCACAAAGTTAGAAAAGTAACTAGAAAGTTATCTGAAGTAATTAGAAGCATTCTAAAGAGTTTACAACCCATTTTCTCTACTACAAAGTAACTTGTATGCTTCTACAAAACCAGTACACACCGTATTTTGAAAAGTATTATTGTTTTGAAAGTATCACTTACCTGCTACTAAGTAAATCCTGGTTCCAGCAATGAAAAGAACAAAGTAACAACTTGTGAGAAGTTGGCCTGGTATATGATGCTCACTAGTTAAAGTGATCACCTTGTACCATGCCAAGCAACCCTTATGGTGTGGTTGTAAGTCAACCTTTTCGGACTAGCTGCCCTAGTGGTAGCGTAGGCTAAGCAGTCTTTGAGGCTAAACTCGTGAAGCGTGTTAAGCAAGCTGTTTTACCAATAGTAACCCCCTTTTATACCAATGAAAGGACACCACACAGATATATATTCAAAATATATATGTATTTATTTATCAAAGTAAACCCCTAGTCTCTTTATGAGCACAGGAGCACAAATCGTCAAACAAGATTATCACAGAATACACAGAAGTTGCACGTTATATGGATAGGCCCTGGTGGCCACTCAAACCATATACTAAAATAGTGGTATAAGTACCACGAGCAGAAAAGGGAAAAGGCCTAGGGCCTCTAGAATCGCTGGGCCTACAAGGAGCTAACGTCAGTTAGTGACCAGGAGGTCCACGGGTGGCGTGTGCAGAGCAAATAGTCACACGCGTGCTCCCATAGGTTTCAATGGGTGCGTAAAAAGTACAAAGTTACTGCAAAAGGAATCTTCCGGATGACCTAGGAACTTAAGATTTGGAACACAGGCACTAGAGATGTATTACTACACATGGGCACCGGAGTACCAGCTTTACCTCACCCACAGGAAGCGGGTGCATAGGCCTCAAAGTGCGTCGGGTTTCTTCTATCTGTTCCGTTGAGCCTGGGACAAAGATGCTGCAGGCGGTCGGTCCGGGAGAGATGCAGTGGACCCAAGAGTGGATCGGAGATGTTGAAGACCTGTAAGCAGAGGGGACAGTGTTCACAGTCACTAGCCAGTGACCAGCGTGGCACCAGGTGGGTACCAGGCGATGTCGGGTGCAAACAGGTGATGAGGGGTAGCTTGTCTCCGCAGCCACGTGGTCCCTGAAGGTCGACGACGTCCAGGAGTCGGCTCACGAGCTGTCCCACGCAGGCTCTCGCTGTCGGCGGTGTCGGCGACTTGATCGAAGCAAACAAGCCTTGGCAAAAGCAATTGCAGGAGGATTCGGAAATCAGCTGTTGGTTCTGACCAGCAAGGTCAGAGGGATTGCTCCTTTGGAGGGGAGCAAGGGCCAGTCTGGAGCAACCAGACCAGCGGTGTTTGTCGTAGATTTCGTCGCCAAGATGGCCACTAGCCAGCGGCCAGCAACCGGTTAGGCGCGTCGAGTGGCAAAATGCAGAAGGGCCCCACGCAGATCGTGGAGATGCTGGAGGGCTCACCTTTGGTGCAGATGCTGCTCGAGGGTTGGGCTTCTCAGGACCCAAAGCACAACTTGGAGGGAGCCTCGGTTGTTGCACTGGTCAGCTTGTCGTGGTCGTTTCAAGATGGCTGGCTCCACGTGTCTCGGTGCCTCCACGGGTCTCCTCTTTGCAGGGACTGTGGATCGGGCGGTGAGAGGTCTGGAGGTCCAGGTCTTGTCAGTCTCTGGGCTCGGGCTCCGGCGGGAGGCGGCGGCAAAGCAGACGTTGATTCGCTGGATGGTGCTTGCGTTAGCAAGGTGGTCACTCCCTGACCACAGGGGAGATTGGCTTCAGTCCTCTGTGCAGCAGAGCGTCGAAGTTCCCGTCTTCTTCTTAGTTTTAAGTTGATTCCAGGATGTCTGAAGTCTTAGGACACAGCTCCTACCTTTATTCGGATTCTAGGGGCCGGACTACCTGCTAGGTCCCTCCCTATGGGTGGGACCAGGAAGGGGGGTGGTTACACCCCCAATCCTTTGTCCAGCTCGCCCCAGGCCCGGGACTGGTGTGCCCCAGGACCGGTTTGAACTGGCATATGCACCGAGGCTCCTTGTGAGCCACAGGCATGTCTGGTTTCTTTCAAGCCCTACCTGACCAATACACAAAATCCTGTCTGGGGTGGTGCACGCACCTCCCCTGGCAGGAAACCCTTTGTCCACACCCCCCAAGCTGGAAGGACTCCCAGCAGCAGGAGGGCAGACTTGTGTCTGTGGTGGCAGCATCCATTTTGTGGAGCTGAGGCTATGTCTGATTTTACCCGGGTTTCAGGTACTGTACATGTCGTGTCCCTCTAGAAGGGTGGAATGCTAACCCCGTCGCCAGAATTGGCGAGGGGTTAGTATTCCAATTCGTATGACACCTTACTCGACATGTTATGATAAAGCCAAACCAAAGATAGCATTTAACCGCGAGGTTCATAATGCACTTAAGAGTATATGGTATGACGATATCTGGAAACAGTAGAAGGAAGTTGTTCCGACCACTGCAGACAGGCTCAGCTCATGCCAGAGCACCATCTCACATGGAACCAAGCACTCTGCCTTCAGGATTGTTAAGGCCTGCTATAGGAGTGACTTATAGGTTACCAGGTGTCCCATTTAAGGTTAGGTATAGGTATACTACACCTAAGTAAGAGGTGATTACACCAACTTACCCCAGCTGAGTGATCAGCCAGTTGTGTCAGATTGTTAGGCCAAGCCTGGGGTGGCATAATACATGCTTCAGCCCCTGGCAGGCCTTGGGTACACCAATGCCCTGGGTACCTAGTGTACACTGGTACAGGGGCTGACAGGGTGATCCAACCAATTGGGTATGTACCTAGGGTACATGGAGTCCATTTTACAGAGAGAGCAGATAGCCTGAGAGCCTGAATGGCAGGATCTCAGGCCAACTAAGTCGAAAAACCAGCTAGACACTAGGCAAAAATTTGGGGGTAACCATAGTCAGATATCCACCTTCCTACACAACCCCCCCCCAAACGAAGGGAGATAAGGCTGACCTTGACCAGGTAAGCCTATATTGCCCAAGTGGCCATATAAGGAGGAACCAGCACTGGCATGGTTACCCCCTGTCTCATGGTCCACTAAGCAATCCCTCACCCTAAGGGTATCAGAGGGTCTCCACCATAGGGAATCTCTACCTTTGGTGTGTCTTGGCAAAGTAAAAGGCTGGTGTTGAGATGGAGTACTGAAGTGAGTGTCCTCAAAGTGAGGCCTCAGCTTCCTCCAATCATCCTCCACCATGGATGCCTTTCTTTCCTTAACTGAGTTGCACTGTGCTCTCAGGGTCAGCCTCTGGCTACCTAAAGCTGGAGGCTGGGTCCCTTTTGTGGGCTTACTGGAGGGACAGGTCAGGTCTGGGGCCCTAAGGTCCCATGTTTGCCTGTGCCCAACAGAATCCCTCTGGGGGAGGTCCCTAACTACCTGTAAAGGAGATCCCTCAGGAATGTTTTTACCCATCACCTGGCTAGGACTACTAGCCAGGCAATCCTCATTCTTTTGATGGGGGGGTTCTTGTGGACAGGGGCCCTCTGGGGGTCCACTGGCCTCCCTGACCTCTGCAGCCCTGGGCTGACTGAGGCAGGGTAGAGAGAGGCAGCCTACCTGCACCAGACTGGGTCCCACCTTGGAAGGGGCCACTGACATCAGAGGCTCTGCCAGGCCAGGCCTGGCTACCTCTGGGGCAGTTCCTTCACAAGGGGTGAGGTCAGCTCCCTGAGGAGGCTGACTTTTTCCTAATGTCTGGGGAGAGGGAGACTTTTCTTCCTCCCCACTACTCTCTGTTTGTGTGGAGTGATCCGTAGTTTCAGGCTTCACTACACCTATGTCAGTCTGAGTATAGGCTGAGACCATTACAGCCTTGCCAACCTTTTCAGGGGGGCACTCAGTTTGTGTTTGAGCTGTGACTGTCACAGCTCTGCCAGTCTCTACAGGGAAGTCTGTCTGTGCCTGGGCGGTGGCTACCACTGCCCTTCCAACCTTTTCAGGGAGGAAATCTATTTGGACAGGGGTTGTGAATGGCACAACCCCCCTACCCTTTTGTGACAGGCCTACCATTTTAGAATGGGTGTCTTGTTCAACTCCAGCCCAGGCTGAGAGTTCTAAGTCATTCCCCAGTAAGCAGTCTACAGGCAAGGTTGGGGACACTGCCACCCTTTTAGGGCCAGTGACACCTCCCCAGCTGAGACATACCTCTGCCATGGGATGACTGTTCTGTTTGCCATCAATGTTGGTCACCTGGTAGGAGAAACCAGGCAAAAGCTGCTCAGAGGGAACTAGCCAATGGGCCACCATTGTGATGCTAGCCCCAGTGTCTCTGTAGGCCTCAGCTTTTGTACCATTGATGTAGGGCTCCTGTCTGTACCTACCCAAAGTGTTGGGACAGGCAGTGAAGTTGGCAAACCCCATGCCACCATCACAGACAAGAGTGGTTGCTGTAGGGGAATTGGCTAAGCCAGGGTCCCCCTGTGTTCCCCAAGTAAACCCACCCAGATTTCTGGGGGCACTCCCACCACCTGGGGGATTACTGCTGACAGTAATAGGTGGTGTGACAGGAGTAATTGGAGGAACAGTTTTGTTTTTAGCCCTTGGGCAACCGCTGTCAGTTTTCCAATGCCCAGGAGTTTTACACTCATGGCAGTAGGGCTTTTTAGCTGTGGTAGAGGAGGGAGCTTGGGACCCACCACCCTGTGTGGAGTTTTGGGGCCCTGAGGAAGGTTTCTCTTTTTCTTTATCCCCACCCTTCTCTTGAGGCTTGGTGGTATCTTTCTTTTGGTCACCACCCTGGTTTTTAGGCCTGATCCTGGTCCTGACCCATTTATCTGCCCTCTTTCCCAATTCTTGGGGAGAGGTCAAATCTGAGTCTACCAGGTGTTGATGGAGAAGCTGGTTTTGACAATTACTTAAAATCTGCTCTCTCATCATCAAATTGTACAATCCTGTATAATCAGACACCTTACTTCCCAGCAACCAACCCTCCAAAGCCTTAGTGGCACATTCCACATATTCAGACCAGTCCTGAGTCTGTGTCTTCGGGGTGTCTCTGAACATTAACCTGTACTGTTCAGTGGTTAAGCCTAACCCATCAACTAGGACACTCTTCAGGACTCTGTAATTTCTGACATCCTCTTCTCTAACAGTGAGGAGTCTATCTCTGCCTCTCCCCTCAAAGGAGAGCCATAAGATTGCTGCCCACTGGTCTTCAGGAACCTGCTGCACTTTGCAGGCTCTCTCAAGAGCAGTCATCCATTTGTGGATGTCATCCCCACTTTTGTAGGGGGGCACAATCTTGGACAGGTTCCTATTGTCAAAGACCCTATCTTTGTCCCTAGGGACATTGCTGCCACCAGTGGGTATAGACCCACTCTCTCTATGCTGCCTAGCCTTGCTCAGTTTTTCTTCCATCAGGGCTACTTCTAGCTCCTGCTTCCTGATCCTCAGCTGGGCTTCCTGCATTCTGGCCTCATGTTCCCTCCTCTGAGGGGTGGTCATCCTTCTCCTGGAGTGACCTTGAGAGCCTCTAGAGCCATGGGAAGCATTGGAGTCACCTGAGCGATTCCTTTGCCTTCCCAGCCCTGTGTTAAGTCCACTGGGGAGATCCAGTGGGTTGAACCCACTGTCAGTCCCCAATAGCCTTGGTTTAGCTGGGCCAAGTATAACACTTGGCACTGGGCTAGTTCTCCCTTCATCCTCACTACTGTCAGTATCCTTTTCACTCTCATCCTCTGTGGTAGGCATCCCATCTAAGGGGTGACTATTGGGAAGGGGTACTTCAGTGGCATCTTCAGAAGGGGGGCCTCCTGTTCCTGTCCCTAAGGGGGCTAACTGGGAAGCTTTCTTGAGTGCTCTCTGATTCTCATCATTCTGTAAGAGCTCTCTGAGCTCAGCAGAGTTTGGGTTCTTGGGCTGTTTAAGGCCTCTAAGAGTTGCCAAATGCCTGAGCTCATTCTGATTAAGGGTAGCAAAGCTGGTTGGTGCCCTCTGGGGGTCACTCTCGACAGAGATGGGTACAGTGGACCCCTCTGCCCCGGCCATTGCTCTTAAGTGTGGGTGGATGTGTTGCAATCTACCTACACTTGTGTTTACCTACTAAACCTATCTAGTAGTTGTAGTCAGGGTGTGCTACTCCCTTTGCTCTACAACAACTAAGTTCAGTAGAACTTATGTATATCTAATCTTGTTTTATATGTACCTACAGGTACCTATGTGATCTTTCAATTGGTAACCAAGAGATTACAATGGTAAAACACAGCAAGCTCAAATCCAACCGCTGCTCACCAATGTGAGAAGTTGGCCTGGTATATGATGCTCACTAGTTAAAGTGATCACCTTGTACCATGCCAAGCAACCCTTATGGTGTGGTTGTAAGTCAACCTTTTCGGACTAGCTGCCCTAGTGGTAGCGTAGGCTAAGCAGTCTTTGAGGCTAAACTCGTGAAGCGTGTTAAGCAAGCTGTTTTACCAATAGTAACCCCCTTTTATACCAATGAAAGGACACCACACAGATATATATTCAAAATATATATGTATTTATTTATCAAAGTAAACCCCTAGTCTCTTTATGAGCACAGGAGCACAAATCGTCAAACAAGATTATCACAGAATACACAGAAGTTGCACGTTATATGGATAGGCCCTGGTGGCCACTCAAACCATATACTAAAATAGTGGTATAAGTACCACGAGCAGAAAAGGGAAAAGGCCTAGGGCCTCTAGAATCGCTGGGCCTACAAGGAGCTAACGTCAGTTAGTGACCAGGAGGTCCACGGGTGGCGTGTGCAGAGCAAATAGTCACACGCGTGCTCCCATAGGTTTCAATGGGTGCGTAAAAAGTACAAAGTTACTGCAAAAGGAATCTTCCGGATGACCTAGGAACTTAAGATTTGGAACACAGGCACTAGAGATGTATTACTACACATGGGCACCGGAGTACCAGCTTTACCTCACCCACAGGAAGCGGGTGCATAGGCCTCAAAGTGCGTCGGGTTTCTTCTATCTGTTCCGTTGAGCCTGGGACAAAGATGCTGCAGGCGGTCGGTCCGGGAGAGATGCAGTGGACCCAAGAGTGGATCGGAGATGTTGAAGACCTGTAAGCAGAGGGGACAGTGTTCACAGTCACTAGCCAGTGACCAGCGTGGCACCAGGTGGGTACCAGGCGATGTCGGGTGCAAACAGGTGATGAGGGGTAGCTTGTCTCCGCAGCCACGTGGTCCCTGAAGGTCGACGACGTCCAGGAGTCGGCTCACGAGCTGTCCCACGCAGGCTCTCGCTGTCGGCGGTGTCGGCGACTTGATCGAAGCAAACAAGCCTTGGCAAAAGCAATTGCAGGAGGATTCGGAAATCAGCTGTTGGTTCTGACCAGCAAGGTCAGAGGGATTGCTCCTTTGGAGGGGAGCAAGGGCCAGTCTGGAGCAACCAGACCAGCGGTGTTTGTCGTAGATTTCGTCGCCAAGATGGCCACTAGCCAGCGGCCAGCAACCGGTTAGGCGCGTCGAGTGGCAAAATGCAGAAGGGCCCCACGCAGATCGTGGAGATGCTGGAGGGCTCACCTTTGGTGCAGATGCTGCTCGAGGGTTGGGCTTCTCAGGACCCAAAGCACAACTTGGAGGGAGCCTCGGTTGTTGCACTGGTCAGCTTGTCGTGGTCGTTTCAAGATGGCTGGCTCCACGTGTCTCGGTGCCTCCACGGGTCTCCTCTTTGCAGGGACTGTGGATCGGGCGGTGAGAGGTCTGGAGGTCCAGGTCTTGTCAGTCTCTGGGCTCGGGCTCCGGCGGGAGGCGGCGGCAAAGCAGACGTTGATTCGCTGGATGGTGCTTGCGTTAGCAAGGTGGTCACTCCCTGACCACAGGGGAGATTGGCTTCAGTCCTCTGTGCAGCAGAGCGTCGAAGTTCCCGTCTTCTTCTTAATTTTAAGTTGATTCCAGGATGTCTGAAGTCTTAGGACACAGCTCCTACCTTTATTCGGATTCTAGGGGCCGGACTACCTGCTAGGTCCCTCCCTATGGGTGGGACCAGGAAGGGGGGTGGTTACACCCCCAATCCTTTGTCCAGCTCGCCCCAGGCCCGGGACTGGTGTGCCCCAGGACCGGTTTGAACTGGCATATGCACCGAGGCTCCTTGTGAGCCACAGGCATGTCTGGTTTCTTTCAAGCCCTACCTGACCAATACACAAAATCCTGTCTGGGGTGGTGCACGCACCTCCCCTGGCAGGAAACCCTTTGTCCACACCCCCCAAGCTGGAAGGACTCCCAGCAGCAGGAGGGCAGACTTGTGTCTGTGGTGGCAGCATCCATTTTGTGGAGCTGAGGCTATGTCTGATTTTACCCGGGTTTCAGGTACTGTACATGTCGTGTCCCTCTAGAAGGGTGGAATGCTAACCCCGTCGCCAGAATTGGCGAGGGGTTAGTATTCCAATTCGTATGACACCTTACTCGACATGTTTTGATAAAGCCAAACCAAAGATAGCATTTAACCGCGAGGTTCATAATGCACTTAAGAGTATATGGTATGACGATATCTGGAAACAGTAGAAGGAAGTTGTTCCGACCACTGCAGACAGGCTCAGCTCATGCCAGAGCACCATCTCACATGGAACCAAGCACTCTGCCTTCAGGATTGTTAAGGCCTGCTATAGGAGTGACTTATAGGTTACCAGGTGTCCCATTTAAGGTTAGGTATAGGTATACTACACCTAAGTAAGAGGTGATTACACCAACTTACCCCAGCTGAGTGATCAGCCAGTTGTGTCAGATTGTTAGGCCAAGCCTGGGGTGGCATAATACATGCTTCAGCCCCTGGCAGGCCTTGGGTACACCAATGCCCTGGGTACCTAGTGTACACTGGTACAGGGGCTGACAGGGTGATCCAACCAATTGGGTATGTACCTAGGGTACATGGAGTCCATTTTACAGAGAGAGCAGATAGCCTGAGAGCCTGAATGGCAGGATCTCAGGCCAACTAAGTCGAAAAACCAGCTAGACACTAGGCAAAAATTTGGGGGTAACCATAGTCAGATATCCACCTTCCTACACAACTTTTCATACAAACAATTGCTCTGGATTCAGTCTTTGAGTGTGTGACATTATTTTTTGCCTGAGTGTGTATCAACAAATGCTTAACACTGCCCTCTGATGAGCCAGACTGTGCAACCACTCTACCACGAAAGAGAGTTGGGTATTATCCTCTTTATCCTGTGCTATACCTCTGGGGATCCACTGGGCACACTATACCTTACTTTGGTATAGTATATACAGAGCCAACTTCTTAATGTGAATTATTGCATTGTTCTGCTGCATCTACAACTAGTAGAATTTAAGATGGATTTTGCAGCAAGATACTCTGAAGGATGGCTTAACATGTCAATTATCTCTACAAATAATTGTAATAAAGCAACTATCTTGCCACATTTTCATTTTCAAATGTTCATTATGGTTTTAGGCATCAAAAGTATTTGACAGTAGCAAAATACTGGGGCCTAATTCTGAACTTGTTGAAATGATGATGTGGTAAAATCACCTAGTGAGAATTTTCATTACAAGCTGGGAAAAGTATTATCAGAGACTGGTTTTACTTCCCATTTCTGAGTATTACTGGTCATAAAGTGAAAAAGTATTGGTGTTTGTTGAGTCCACTGCCCAACCTGTCTTCCTCATGCAGAGACCACCAGATAACACCTGGATAAATTTGTGCAGGGGGAAGGGACCATAAACGTGTTCACATTTTTTGCCCAACTTGTAATCCAAAATCTGGCACCAACAGGATTTGTGCCCAGTTTTGGATTGAACTGTAGATAGTTTTGGTAAACCAGGAATCATAAGACAGCGACTGGTTGAAAGATTCGCAAAATAATAGCTACAGAGGTGGACTTTAAAAGTGTAAGGTCTAATGTCCTATCGCATTGCAAAGTCTTCCAGACAGTTAAATCTTTCAGTGATGCTGAAAGCGCAGTGCTTACAGCATCCTATTGATCACTTTTATGTCTGTACTGAGGCAGATCTATCTTGTGACACTGACTGCACTTCCCCCGAGCCATACTGTATGGTTACTTGTTCTCTCTATTGTTCAAATAACATGATTCAACATCCTTCATCCTCATCTCAATGAATTCTGTAGTGATGATCCCCCAGAAATGTACTTGATTCATTGGACAGGAAAGCTGTAGCCTGGATTTTAAACCTCAACTTTTAGAGGACAAGCTTCCATCAGTGAAATCTGGATTTTGCTTGTACATAAATGCTTGGAGTGGTCCAACAAGTTTCTCAGAAACATATTTGTGGTTCTGCTGAATGCTGGGCTTGAAAACTAGAATTGTCCAGTTATTTCTCCACCAGCCTACACTTCCTACCTCTTTGGCTCACTCTTGCAGGTTTTTTTTCCCATTCATGCTTTATCCCTTTATCACTATTTTCCTGTCATTCCCTCCCTCATGTCTTTTCCATGTTTGCCTTTTCTCTGGTCAATGTCTGATAAAAAAATAAGTCTCGGGTCCCAAAAATGTCTGCATGTCACCAACATCTACAGCCACAAGGACAAATAAAGCACAGTATGCTCTCAATGCTATGATAAGAGCTCTACTGAACACACAGTCATGTATCTTGAAGATTTGCACTACTAAAAAAATTAGAGGCTATACCCATTGACAGAAGACACCACTCTGCACAGCCAGTTACCCAGTCACACCAGTAGCCCATGTAAGTGATGAACATAATACTGTCTAAAAATCCTGTAACACCAAAACAGGCTTGCAAATCACAAGCAGCATATATCTACTTAACTTAATTAGTTTGGACCAGATTACAATCTCGCTTTGGAAGGGCTCCAAATACAATTCAGCGAGACCAAATCTATTCCGGAGCCCTTGTTTCTGACCGCATCGCACCCTGTTCGGAACAAGCGAGTACAATGCCAGCAAACCGTACGAGCTGTCCGAATCTGTTCGGAAAAGCATTCGAACCAGTCGAGCCATTCGGAGTCGAATCGTACAGCTCAATGAACTCTGTTTCTGAGCGAGTGCGATGACTGATTCTAACAGCCGTTCCAAATCGGTCTGACTGAGACGAAACGGCTGTGGGAATCTGTCTTTGTAGGCCACCCGTGGGCCTCCAGATGGGACCCCTCCCATCCTCACCAAGCACAGTGTTTTCCCCAACCACCCCTTGTTTCATTGGGAGCCTGTGTTCCCGTTCGGCTCACAGGCTACCATTGTAGTCAATGGGAGTCTGGCCGAACTGAGTCCGTAAGCATCCGGACACATTGTAATTGGTTGGTAGGACTCCCAAACTACGAATCGTTTGGAAAGCATTCCTAACCCTATTCGGTGGGATTGCTTTCCTAGCGAGATCATAATCAGCCCCTTTGTGTATCCAGCCCCAGGTATGAACTTGAGAAGCAACTTATGGCAATTTGCATATTTTCAGGACTTTTAATTTACTCATAACGTATAAACTATGCCTTTTTTTTACAGGTGAAGATGATCGTCTTTTGGCAGTACATAAAGGCAGTCGGCTTGATAGTATCGGCATTCATATGTTTACTATATTGCTGCCAGAATGCTGCAGCAATTGGTGCTAATGTGTGGCTCAGTGACTGGACTAATGAACCGATAATAAACGGCACCCAACAACATACAAGTAAGCGTGTAGGAGTCTATGCAGCGCTGGGAATTCTGCAAGGTAGGTTTCCATACAAAAGAAATACCATTAAGAATAAAATGGGTGGGATTCTCATCTAGTCTGACTTACACACATTAAAGTTTTTTATTTTATTTTAGCATTCTTAAGGTGTGCTATACAGTTGGGTGTTTTGTCTTAAAGTACAGTCCTTTTATTTTGTCAGGAAGTTTCATATATTCTGAGGAGAATCTACAGCCAAAAATGTCTTCTGCCGTAGGCGGCACTGGTCCAGGGTGATGTGAAAATTCCACCTGCTCCTCCAATTTAACAATGTTTCCAGAATTAGGACAAACTTCACATTAACATACAGCTCTAAACCAGAACCTTAGTCACTTCACCACGCAACACTGCACTCGATAGGTGTATGGATGATAAACGCAAAATACTCAGAAGTTCTGTATTTTATCCAGTTTGGGCATAATTCACAAAGGGAAACTTCCACTTTTATGTAAATTTACTATTGTTTGATATTCGCAAAGGAATTTTGCGAGTAGCACCTTTACATTAAACAGTATAGGACTGTCCTTTTGTGTAAGTTTATGATAGTTTTCTATTCACAAACCTATTAAAAGCGCAGTGTGGAGTATTCCCACTTAAAAAGATAGGACAGTCTTATCTTTTTATGTGTGAAGGCTCCGCTCTTGTAAAGATAGCGCACGCAAAGTACCTTTATGAATAGCAAGTTTACTTTTGTGAATCAGGCCCTATATTTATACTTTGATATTTTGCTTTCCGTGGTAATGTGTTACACTACCATACAAATATTTTCATATCAATTAAAGTTACTTTTCTACAATACTATTTCACCAATGGGGATTTCTATATAAATGTAATGATGAAAATACCTGATTCATTTCTTGCGCTAATCCCCTATATCACTCTGGAGGACTTCTGTTATCTGTCCTAGCTTGTAAGAGAATAATGCAAAAATAACTGCGCAGCAATACGTTTGGAGTTTAGAGTAAAATGGCTGCCTTCAGACTTCAAATATTGCCTGTAAAAATGTTACATTCTTCAGTAGGCATTCATATATTTTCAGACTGGTAGGCTGATTTATAACTTGGCAAACAGACTGTACTCCATCAGGGCCACAGATTAACAATTCCATGGAGTACCCACCTGCCAAATTTGGAAATGTCCGTCAGCCGGACTGACTTTTCTACCATTCACAGGAACTGCCGTCAAGGTGGTTCTTGTGAATGTATTGGAACTTTGCCAGCTCCATCAAATATGAAGGAGTTGTACTGTAATGTTTCAAAAGTTTTTTATGTTCAAAAACAAACCCCAAAGTGTTTTTTTTGTTTTTGAATGTAAAAAAGACAATGTCCCCATTGCCACGGAAGTCATCTTCCATGGTGAGGGGACCTTTCTGGTATTTTAATGCCCATCATCGGCAGGGTTTACTGACAGTAAAAATGCCTATATTTCTGCCCATCTAAATTAACATATAACCAATTCTCCGATGGCCCTTACTACATCGGGCTTTCAAAGAAATTTCCCTGTCCCCTCCATTGCCAAACTATGGTATGCCTGCTTATAAATTCAGCAGGCGGACGATTATTTTGGAGGTAGGGATATTTTATTTTCATTGCTATGGTATATGCTTAATGCCATTATATAAATAAGGCCCTAGATGTCTTTAATATTCCCTTGATAACCAAATTCTTCATTCAGTTGAATGGATACTGTTAGACCTGTCAGCCCTTTGGGTGGTCCCTCCTCATCATTATTTATTTTGTCCCACTTTTGCCTCAAACCCTGTTTGAATTTTTCCTTTTTGGGAACCACCAGACTTTTTCGTGTTGCTACAGATTCAGGGAGCCATTTTATCTACCCCTGAAACTTCTGTCTGAGGGCCTGGAGCACACAATGGTGGCCACCTGTGACATCACCAGCATCCACTGGAACCTACCAGCATTCCAGAACATTCCAGAACCCTGTGACCGTTGGAGGCGGTTTAGAATGTTGGGAAGCTAAGATAGAGAGTTGGCAGTTGGAGCTGGCAGTTGGCACCTGACTGGTGAGGAGAGAGCAGCAGAAACTTGAAGGAGGAAGGAGTGAAGCAGCAGGGGTGGAAACTTGTGCCTGGAGTGGGGTCCATAAACCCACCCTTGATACTTGTCCCTACTGACTGAGCCCAGCCTGGAGCCCTGTGTGGGAAGAAGCAAGAAAAACCATCCTAAGGACCTGGACAGCAGGAACAGGCCTTAGAAACAGAGAACAGCAAGATCCTGACCTGGAAACTGGTTTCCCTGGAGTCCGACGTCGAGTAGCCTGAGACCTGGAGCCCGAGGTGGAGAAGCGGCGCCGACTGGAAAGCGGACGTCGTACCCGGAGCCGCCAGAGGTCGAGAGAGGGCGCCGTCAGAGGTCGTGAGGAGTACCAGAGGTCGAGGAGGAAGTCACCCGAGGTCGAGTGAGCGGCGTCATCGGATGAGTGAAGTCCGCCCTCCGGAGTCGTCGGAGACCGAGGTGAAGTGTACCGGAGGTCGGGATTGAGGATCGCACTCCGGAGTCGCCGGAACCTGAGAGAATCGTGCCGGAGGTCGGGAGTGGAGGTCGCACTCCGGAGTCGCCGGAAACCTAAGGAGAGGAGCACCGGAGGTCGGGAGTGAGGATCGCACTCCGGAGCCGCCGGAAGTCGACATCGAGTCAAGGCCGGCCGACGTCATCGAAGTTGAGGTCGCCATCGGACCGGAGCCGCCCGAAGTCAACATCGAGTAAAGACTGCCCGACGCCATCGAATCAGAGGTCGAGATCGAACCGAGGCCGCCGACATCGAACCGGAGCCGCCTACCGGCGTCGTCAAGAACTGACATTGTGCCGAGGCCGCCGACATCGAACCGGAACCGCCTCACGGCGTCGACACGACTCCAGCGGCGTCGGGGCTTCAGAAAAAGGGCAGTAAGTGGAATAGAGGGCGCCAAAGGCCCTGTGGAATCCTAAGAGACTACTCTAGGGGTTAGAGAGGTGCTGGAACCAGCTGGACTGTGCCAGGGGTGAGCTGAGACTAATTTAGAGGGGTTGTGTAGAGTGAGAGAGCCAGGTCTCTGGTATTCCCCCCTTGATCTACCTCAGTTTAGGCCTCAGCCTTGTCCAAGCCAGGGAGTAGACACCCTCAAGCCTTCCACATCCCCACAAGCTGTACCTGGGCCAAATCAGCCCTTAGGAATTCAAATGTGATCTGATTCTATGAGTGTCACTGTCAGCTTTTAATTATTTATTAGGGGCACTGTATTTATTGTAATTAACCTATTTATTGCTTCACTGTATTTATTGGTCCACAGTATTTATTGATGCACAATATTTATTGGTTTACAGTATTTATTGCCTCAGAATATTTAATTGCCTGTATGTATTGCACTTATATTTATGCCTTCATTATTTATGATCACCCCTATTTATTGAATCATTAAGCCAGTATTTATTTGACCTGCACTATTTAAAAAGTTTGTATATTGGGATTGTGTTATTATTTATCTAATCAGCAACTAAGAGAAAAAGAAGATAAAGAAAGATATTTTCATAATTTTTACGGTGTAGAGTCGTTTTTGGAACGGATGCACGCATGGTTATTGTTTGGGTATGTCGTATGCTTAGCACGGAGCCTGATTCCTGACCACTCGAGCCAAGCTACCACAGTGTGTCTGGGAGAACACCACCACCCTTCCAGAGTGGGAGAGTGTTTTTCTAACATAATTGGTGTTCAGCGGTGGGATAGAGCTGTGCCTACGTATACTCAACAATAACTGTGGGTAGTCCATAGGCCTACACCGGGAGTTTTCTCAAAGCGGCCTTCCTAATTGTGGGTTTTTGTTTTTTCCAAATTTACTCTGGTGGTGGGAGGAGGTATTATTAAAGGTACCTCCCTGCATTGTTACTGCAAATAACTGTCCTCTGACCTGAGTGGGCAAGATGGAGTTTGTACTGGAGAATTTAGAAACGTACACTGTGGCCCAACTCAGGGAGTTTTGCCAGCGGGAGGGGGTGTATTGTCCCCCAGGAGCAAGGAAGGGTGCACTCCAAACCAGCTTAAGGGCTTGGGGGGAGGCACGCCGTGAAAGCAAGGCTGAGGAGGAGGACAGGGATAGAGAGCCCGACAGTGAGGGAGCTGGTTTGTACCAACCGGAGGTGGGGAACCTGTCAGCGGGGCCCAGGACACTTTCCAGGAAGGGCAGCAGTGCCTCTAGCGGTGGCTTGTCTGAAGTGGAGTTAACAGACCGGAGGGAGAAAAGACAGCTCACATGGGACTTAGCAAGGCTGGAGAAAGAGAAAGAGGAACAGAGGATGGCTCATGAGATAAGGCTGAAAGAGATAGATCTTCAGATCCTGAGAATCGGGGCACACCCTGTACCTAACGGTGGCAGCGAAGAACGAGAGTACACCAGGGAACCCAAACCCTACCTGCCAAAGGACATAGTAGCTAGCTATGGGGCGGGTGACGATATCGCCAAGTGGCTAGCGGCCTATGAGGTCTCGTTAAGGGCCCATGGGGTTCCAGAGAAGTACTGGGGAGGGGGATTGTACAAGTACATGCCTCCAGCTGGTAGGGATGCTTTATTGGCCCTGGAAGAGGATGAGCAGACCCACTACCCCACCATGAAACTGGCGCTCATAAGAAAGTTTGGACTAACACCCGAAAAGTACAGACAGAAGTTCAGGGGTAGTCACAAACTGGGCACACAGAATTGGGTGGACTTCCTGGACTATGCAAAGAAGGCACTAGAGGGTTGGATTCAGGGCAGTGAAGTGAGGAACTACGAGGGGTTGTTTGACCTAGTACTGAAGGAACACCTGCTTGAGAAATGTTTCCCTGAACTGCGGCAACACCTGGTGGATAGCAAGCTGACCAGTCCCCGGAAGCTTGCTGAGGAGGCGGACATCTGGGCTAGTACCCGGGTGTCCATAAGGGGGACTGGAGGGGATACTCAAAAGGCCGGACAGGGCGCCCCCCAGAAGAAAGAGGGAGGGGAAAAGAAAAAGGAGTTCTCCAAAGGCCCCCAAAATAACTTCCAAGGAAAGGGAACAGGATTCACCCCTAGGGCTAACCCACCCAGAAACCCTAATCCTGGCCAGAGTCAGCAGCCAAGGGTTGTCCATTGCTACGAGTGCGGTGGCGTTGGACACTATAAAGGAGATCCGAAGTGCCTGAAACGACCACCCCCTCCCATTGGAGGAAAGACCCCCGGAGTAGCTAGTGTAGTGCTCGGGGAGGAGATGCCCTTAACTAAGGGAAGGGAGTGGGCGGGTGTCACTTTAGTGTCCCTGGGAGAACGGGAGATGGTTCCTAAGATCCAGGTGCCCGCAAATACCGCAAAGTATGGGCAGTGGGTCACCATCAATGGCCAAAGAGGGGAGGCTCTTAGAGACACAGGAGCCAGTATGACTATGGTGCGTAGCCAACTGGTGTCTCCAGAGCAGGTAATTCCCGATGTACTCCACCCAGCCGCGATGGCTGACGGCAGAACAGGCCACTATCCAGTGGCCGAGGTTCCCTTTGAATGGGGGGGGGTTGCAGGTTCACTTCGAGTTGCCGTAAGCCCTGCCGTGCCAGTCGGTTGTCTGCTGGGGAATGACATGGAGCACAACGCTTGGAAGGAGGTGGAATACCGGACTCACACTGAGATGCTGGGTACACCTGACTGGGCCTGTGTTAGCACAAGGTCCGCGACTACCCCGAAGAGGGAGTTCATTTCGGCTGGAGCCTGGAACAAAGGCCCAGCCAGCTGCAAGTCAAGGGAAGAACCGAGGACAGGAGGAGCCTGCCTCGGCGTCCCCACCCCGTAGGACGGATAGGCCACCGGAGGTGGTGGACCAGGAGTCTGCGGTGGGGGACGTTACCAACCTGGAGGACCTACCCATCCCGGCCGAGTGGCACGTGGAGGGAGGCCCGTCCAGGGAGGAATTCTGCCAGGGCCGGAGGGAGTGCCCTACCCTTGAGGGGCTGAGGCGACAGGCCGAAGCCCAGGCAGCAGGGAACGTTGAAGGGAACTACAGTGTTTACTGGGAGGATGGCCTCCTCTACAGTGAACCCAAGGCACCCCTACATGGATCGTCACGAGCCTTGGTAGTCCCTCAACGTTATCGAGCCTTCCTTCTGGAGTTGGCTCACGAGATACCATTGGCAGGACACTTGGGGCAAGACAAGACCTTCGCCCGTCTTGTCCCACACTTTTATTGGCCTCAGATGAAAGTGTCGTCCGATACCTACTGCCGGACATGTGTGTCTTGCCAAGCCAGTGGGAAAACAGGGGTGAAGCTGAAAGCTCCCCTGGAACCACTTCCTGTCGTTAGCACCCCCTTTGAAAGGGTGGGCATCGACATTGTGGGTCCGTTAGATCCGCCAACATCAGCTGGTCACAGGTTTATCCTGGTTCTGGTGGATCATGCCACACGGTACCCAGAGGCAATACCTCTGAAGACCATAACAGCACCTGTTGTGGCTAGGGCCCTGATGGGAATCTTTACCCGAGTGGGTTTTCCCAAGGAAGTTGTGTCCGACAGGGGGACCAACTTCATGTCAGCGTACATGCGGGCCATGTGGAAGGAGTGTGGAGTGACATACCGGTTCACCACTCCTTACCACCCCCAGACAAATGGTCTGGTGGAGAGGTTTAACAAAACCTTGAAGGGCATGATCAGAAGTCTGCCTGAAAGCCTGCGGAGGAAATGGGACGTCCTCCTACCCTGTCTACTCTTTTCCTACAGGGAAGTGCCACAGAAGGGAGTGGGCTTCAGCCCCTTCGAGCTTCTGTATGGGCACCCTGTACGTGGACCTCTCAACCTGGTGAGAGACGGATGGGAAAGAACTCCCAGAAAGCTTCCCCAGGATGTGGTGAGCTACATGCTGGCCTTCCGGAGCCAAATGGCTAAGTTGTGGAAGCAAGCTTCTGACAACTTGGAAGCCAGCCAAGCAGTGATGAAGGCATGGTATGACCACAACGCTCACCTGGTGGAGTTGGAGCCTGGCCAGAAGGTGTGGGTGATCGAACCAGGAGAGCTTAGTGCCCTCCAGGATCGCTGGTCAGGACCCTTTGAGGTGTTGGAGAAGAAGGGTAAGGCTACCTACTTGGTGGACCTGAAGACCCCTCGTCAGCCCCTGCGGGTGCTGCATGCCAACCGCCTCAAACCCCACCACGAGAGGCCCGAAGTCATCTTGATGATGGTGACTGACGGAGGAGAGGACGTGGAAAGCGAGCCTCTCCCTGATCTGTTTGCGTCTCAAGAGAAGGATGGGTCGGTGGAGGGAGTGATTCTCTCCCCATCTCTAACTCCTGAACAGCAGGAGGACTGTCGCCAGGTCCTGGGGCAGTACTCTTCGTTGTTCTCCCTTGTCCCGGGTAGGACTCACCTGTGCGTCCATGACGTGGACACAGGAGACAGCCCACCTGTGAAGTCCAAGATCTACCGGATGTCAGACAAGGTGAAGGCCAGCATTCATAGTGAAGTCACTAAGATGCTGGAGCTAGGAGTGATCGAACCTTCTAGCAGCCCCTGGTCCAGTCCGGTGGTGTTAGTACCAAAAGCTGCACCACCGGGTGCCCAACCAGAACTGAGGTTCTGTGTGGACTATCGGGGACTGAATTCAGTGACCAAAACTGATGCTCATCCGATCCCTAGGGCGGATGAATTGATTGACCGGCTGGGAGCTGCCCAATATCTAAGTACCTTTGACCTTACTTCAGGGTACTGGCAGATCTCTTTGACGGATGGAGCAAGGGAAAGGTCAGCCTTCTCCACGCCCAATGGCCACTACCAGTTCTGTGTGATGCCCTTTGGGCTCAAGAACGCACCTGCCACGTTTCAGCGCCTGGTAAACCAGATCCTCACCGGAATGGAGAGTTTCTCTGCTGCTTATCTGGATGACATAGCCGTCTTCAGTAACAGCTGGGAGGATCACTTGCGTCACCTGCAAGCTGTTCTCCAGGCCCTGAGACAAGCTGGATTAACGATCAAGGCCAGCAAGTGCCAGATCGGGCAGGGGTCGGTAGTTTACCTTGGACACTTGGTGGGTAGGGGAGCGGTGCAACCCCTCCAGGCGAAGATCGAGGCCATCATGGCCTGGGAACCCCCCAAGACACAGACTGAGGTCCGAGCATTCTTGGGCCTCACGGGATACTACCGCCGCTTCGTGAAGGGGTACGGTACCATCGTAGCCCCCCTCACGGAGCTCACGTCCAAGAAACAACCTCGACGGGTAGTCTGGACGGAGGCTTGTCAGCAAGCCTTTGTGAGATTGAAGAAAGCCATGTGCGAGGCCCCGGTCTTAAGGGCCCCAGACTTTTCCAAGGAGTTCATTGTCCAGACAGATGCATCAGAACATGGCATTGGGGCAGTGTTATCGCAACTCAACGAAGAGGGTCTGGATCAACCCGTGGTCTTCCTATCCCGGAGACTACTTCCCAGGGAACAGAAGTGGAGTGCAATAGAGCGTGAAGCCTTTGCAGTGGTATGGGCTCTGAAGAAGTTGCGGCCATACCTGTTTGGCTCGCACTTCCTGGTTCAGACCGACCACAGACCCCTTCGTTGGCTGATGCAAATGAAGGGGGAGAATCCCAAGTTGTTGAGGTGGTCTATTTCCCTACAGGGAATGGACTTTCAGGTGGAACATCGGCCTGGAGTGGACCACGCCAATGCAGACGGTCTCTCAAGGTATTTCCGCCTTAGTGATGAGAACTCCCAAGGGGTTGGGTAGCTCTCCCCACTTTCAGCTGGGGGGGACGCGTGTTAGACCTGTCAGCCCTTTGGGTGGTCCCTCCTCATCATTATTTATTTTGTCCCACTTTTGCCTCAAACCGTTTGAATTTTTCCTTTTTGGGAACCACCAGACTTTTTCGTGTTGCTACAGATTCAGGGAGCCATTTTATCTACCCCTGAAACTTCTGTCTGAGGGCCTGGAGCACAAAATGGTGGCCACCTGTGACATCACCAGCATCCACTGGAACCTACTAGCACCTTCCAGAACATTCCAGAACCCTGTGACCGTTGGAGGCGGTTTAGAATGTTGGTAAGCTAAGACAGAGAGTTGGCAGTTGGAGCTGGCAGTTGGCACCTGACTGGTGAGGAGAGAGCAGCAGAAACTTGAAGGAGGAAGGAGTGAAGCAGCAGGGGTGGAAACTTGTGCCTGGAGTGGGGTCCATAAACCCACCCTTGATACTAGTCCCTACTGACTGAGCCCAGCCTGGAGCCCTGTGTGGGAAGAAGCAAGAAAAACCATCCTAAGGACCTGGACAGCAGGAACAGGCCTTAGAAACAGAGAACAGCAAGATCCTGACCTGGAAACTGGTTTCCCTGGAGTCCGACGTCGAGTAGCCTGAGACCTGGAGCCCGAGGTGGAGAAGCGGCGCCGACTGGAAAGCGGACGTCGTACCCGGAGCCGCCAGAGGTCGAGAGAGGGCGCCGTCAGAGGTCGTGAGGAGTACCAGAGGTCGAGGAGGAAGTCACCCGAGGTCGAGTGAGCGGCGTCATCGGAGGAGTGAAGTCCGCCCTCCGGAGTCGTCGGAGACCGAGGTGAAGTGTACCGGAGGTCGGGAGTGAGGATCGCACTCCGGAGTCGCCGGAACCTGAGAGAATCGTGCCGGAGGTCGGGAGTGGAGGTCGCACTCCGGAGTCGCCGGAAACCTAAGGAGAGGAGCACCGGAGGTCGGGAGTGAGGATCGCACTCCGGAGCCGCCGGAAGTCGACATCGAGTCAAGGCCGGCCGACGTCATCGAAGTTGAGGTCGCCATCGGACCGGAGCCGCCCGAAGTCGACATCGAGTAAAGACTGCCCGACGCCATCGAATCAGAGGTCGAGATCGAACCGAGGCCGCCGACATCGAACCGGAGCCGCCTACCGGCGTCGTCAAGAACTGACATTGTGCCGAGGCCGCCGACATCGAACCGGAACCGCCTCACGGCGTCGACACGACTCCAGCGGCGTCGGAGCTTCAGAAAAAGGGCAGTAAGTGGAATAGAGGGCGCCAAAGGCCCTGTGGAATCCTAAGAGACTACTCTAGGGGTTAGAGAGGTGCTGGAACCAGCTGGACTGTGCCAGGGGTGAGCTGAGACTAATTTAGAGGGGTTGTGTAGAGTGAGAGAGCCAGGTCTCTGGTAATCCCCCCTTGATCTACCTCAGTTTAGGCCTCAGCCTTGTCCAAGCCAGGGAGTAGACACCCTCAAGCCTTCCACATCCCCACAAGCTGTACCTGGGCCAAATCAGCCCTTAGGAATTCAAATGTGATCTGATTCTATGAGTGTCACTGTCAGCTTTTAATTATTTATTAGGGGCACTGTATTTATTGTAATTAACCTATTTATTGCTTCACTGTATTTATTGGTCCACAGTATTTATTGATGCACAATATTTATTGGTTTACAGTATTTATTGCCTCAGAATATTTAATTGCCTGTATGTATTGCACTTATATTTATGCCTTCATTATTTATGATCACCCCTATTTATTGAATCATTAATCCAGTATTTATTTGACCTGCACTATTTAAAAAGTTTGTATATTGTGATTGTGTTATTATTTATCTAATCAGCAACTAAGAGAAAAAGAAGATAAAGAAAGATATTTTCATAATTTTTACGGTGTAGAGTCGTTTTTGGAACGGATGCACGCATGGTTATTGTTTGAGTATGTCGTATGCTTAGCACGGAGCCTGATTCCTGACCACTCGAGCCAAGCTACCCCAGTGTGTCTGGGAGAACACCACCACCCTTCCAGAGTGGGAGAGTGTTTTTCTAACAGATACTCAAAACCTTTGTGTGTCTAATTTAACATTCATTTCTTCCAGAACACTATTCCAAGCATTGTCTTTGTGAATGAAGTAAATATTAGATGATTAAAGCAACGTTTTATGCAGTAAAAAGCAAAACATATAGTAGCCTTCAAAATATGTTTTGCACATAAAACAAACTCATTTGCAAACTTTAGCAAACCACGTTGGAGGATCCTTTGTATACAACATGTATGCTCGTCATTGATAGTTTAGTGGCATTAGCAGATATTCTCTTTAATGCACAGCCTGACTACTAAGTTAGAACTTAAGGCAAATATGCAAAAGGTGAGTTTTATGGCTTTCTACTAAGAGTAGGTAATTATAAACCACTGAGGTTTGGCACTTGCAAATATTATTTTTGTAGAGAGAAATAAAAGTTAGGAAGTTTTCAAATTGCTCAACTTCACAAAAGCAAATTTCATTCAGTACACTCTAAAATACACCACCTAATCAAACAGAAAACCTTGCCTAAAACCCAATACAAGTATGCACCTCACTAGAAGAAAGGAGTCTGGTCTACCACATAGTACTCTTGGAAAAAACGACATACAGACTTTTCATGCAGGTGACTGAGAAACAAGCATTTGACTAGAATATAGAAGACAGACTTGTGAACCAGGAGACTCAAACCCAGGCATATCATTAGAAGTATTCTTACATATATTCCTAGCCATAGGTATGTGATGAAAGAATAAAATAAACCTCAGCTAGACAGGACACCAAGACAAGATTGTTTTAGCATTGTTCATAGTTACTCTTGGGCAGAATACAATAAAGCTCAGGTAGGCAGGGCACCAGGACAAGATTGTTTTAGCTTTGTTTGAGATGCCGGCACCCAAAATATTAGCCTGGGACCACCTGGTGAGCTCGTGAAGCATGTCAGCTAAGCGAAAATGTTAGAGCCAACTGCTGCTGCATTAAAAAGGTAGGGGGTCAATGAAAGTACAGGGGGGACCTGCGTATCTGTAGAGGAGTGTCTATACCCAACCCATGGTAGACATTCCACAGTATTTTAAGCTTCCCATCAATACAGTGGGGCAGTGTCTGACGAAACTGGTTCCTCTGACACATTCACATCATGGCTGTTCTCTCTGCATTATTTTCTTTAGTTTCAATCAAAGTTCTAAAGAAGGTGTTTGTTTCTGAGATACAAACAGCCAATGTCCCTTACCTGTAGAAAATATTACATGCCCTTACCACCATGGCTCACATTGCTGGCTGGCCAGGAAAAATGTATGTTGTAAGGCCTATGCTAAATAAGGCTGTCCTTCAGACCAGTGGCAAGTAATGATGTTTAAAAGAGGTGGAACAGAATACTTGCCCTGAATTCCAGTCCCTCTGATAAAATGTGGAGAAAATGAGAGAAACAGCTTGTAGGCTCTAAAAGAGTTTTTTCATGATGCATCAATGAAAACCTAACGCTTGGCATCAGTCGACCCCATTTTTCAGAATTAGGCTTGGGAGTGAACTCCAGTATACCACTGTCAGAATTTTGTCATTGGTGTCTCTCATGATGGCTGCCTCCTTATGTCCAGCATTACTCACAAAATGCCAGTAACAGAATTCTGTCATTTATGATAGTTGTCCAGCATGTCAAAAAGAACTTCCAGTATGTCAAGGCCAAGAAGGAAGGAGTCTGGCATTCCACTTTGTAGAATTCGAATCACATACCTACATAGAAGAGGAAATACTGACTTTTTACACAGGTAACAAGAAGCAGGCACCAGTCTAGAATATGGAAGACTGGCCCAGGAGACTTAAAGGCAGCCTTATTATAGTGTGATTTTCACATGGTTTAACCTCCACCCACTACTCTATTATGCCAATATTGCCCTCCCTTGGGTTATGAATTTCCTTCAGTATGCTAGCACCAGCATTTTGCTATGGATGCTCCTACATGCCAAAAATTACCTTCAGTGTGCCAGGGCCATCATTTTTAGGTCTCGCCTACGCATTGCGCATGAACTGCATATGAGACCTTTAGCCATCGTGCAGCTCGTTTTCCAAGCACATACTCGTGCTTGTGGTGGCATACAGCTTGCGGGAGTGCACAGCGGCGTACCACAAACACGAGTGTCTGCTTGGAAAAAGAGCTGACTGTGTGTGCACACACACACGCATGCACCACTCCCAGGCCAGCAAACACGCTCTGCTATTTTAAGTCCCTTCTCCTCTGTTCCTCTCGTTTCTCACACCTCTTCTTTTCTGTCTTCCCTTTTCTTTGATTCTTCTTTCTCTCATATCACCAATATCTTTATCTGTGATAACCACCTTTCCAGACCTCACTTTACACACTTCCCTTTTTCCTCTTCTTCTTTCCCATTGCATCCCCCACCTTTTATTTGTGATATCTGCCTTCTCCTCTGTTATTTTTTTAACCCGATTCTAATTTTGAGTTCGATGGCTTCGGAATCAACTGTTGTGTGTCCAATATCCTTCACTTGTTCTGCCTGCAGTCCAGCTAAAAATTGACAGTGAAACTATCAGATTTTTTTTCAGCATTGCCTTCTTGATGTTACTTAGTCAGAATTGCATTTGGACCTGCAATTGTGTTGTGAAAGTTGGTCTGTAAGTCCATTTTTGTCTAGCTGTATGCTTTTGTTTCAAGATGAGTTTTCATGTTATAGAGACAAGGGGCCCGATTCACAGAACTAACTTAAGACAAAATCCTAAACTTACTACCATTTTCGTATTCACAGAATGCACTTACTCATTTTGGGATTCACAGAAGACACTTACTCACTTCGGTATTCACAGAAGTTAGGAGTCCTAACTTTAGGACTCCTAAATGCCTTCTGTGAATACCGAAAGTCTTAAAATTAGGATTTTTCTCAGTTTAGGAGTCCTAAAGTTAGGAGTTCTAACTTTACTACTACTAAATTGAGAAAAATCCTAATTTTAAGACTTTCGGTATTCACAGCAGGCATTTAGGAGTCCTAAAGTTTGGAGTCCTAACTATACTACTACCAAACTGAGAAAAATCCTAATTTTAAAGCTTTCGGTATTCACAGAAGGCATTTAGGAGTCCTAAAGTTAGGAGTCCTAACTTCTGTGAATACCGAAATGAGTAAGTGCCTTCTGTGAATACCACAATGGTAGTAAGTTTAGGATTTTGTCTTAAATTAGTTCTGTGAATCGGGCCCTACGTGTGACTCTCCTGATGGGTGGCTGACAATCTGCCAGTCACTCGTATTACATGATTGCACCTTTTGTGATGTGTGATTTGTCACACACTAGATAGTTTTCTCACCCCTTGGATACATATTCGCATTTTGCTCCGCATGTGTTACCAAAAGACTCCGGAGACGGGAAAACTAATGAAGAGATGCGAGAGTTTGGCCAAGTGGTTGAGATGCCTGGGTTTCAGCTGCATTGTGTCGCAAGCTGACAGGCATGTTGTAAAACAAACACACATGGGGTGAAATTCGTTAAGTACATGTGCTTAATTCCCAGGCAGCGGTTCTGTCTCTGGCCTCAGAATGTCATATTACATGTCTTTGTTTGCATACTCCGGAGGTGGCAGCTGTGCCTTATTATAGGGTAGGCTGCCTCCCAGGATATAATTCCACACTGTGCATAATTCAGGCAGTTTTATTGTCAGGTTGTATCCTCGTGAGGCTTGTTGCACGTGTACCACAAACCCCGACGTCTGCCCACGATGCCTTCCTTGCAACCCTCATTTGTGTTGGCCTCCTGTATGGGGAGAAAGGGGAGGGAGGGTTTACATACTCGAGGCAGCATCTAATAGCTTTTATTTTTTCACCACACATACTTTCTTTCTCTGCGTGCCGCAGGCTTATAAAGCTGCACTTTGTCTGCTATGTGGTTTTGCATTGCTGCGGTGTAACTTGGAATTGAGTCCAGAGCCATGATTAAGGGGTTAAAAACCTCAGAGTGGAACTGAGCCCGACACTGGACTTATTGAGGCTGCTATATATGTTCTAACAAACAAAAACTTCATACAGGGGGCACGGTGTTTGCAGTAGCAAATGGTTACACACAGACTTGTGTTAAGCTACTTTAAAACAAACGCTGCTTGAGTTTCGCAGATTTTTTTCAAAGTCCACGAATTTCCTTTTATATTGTTCATCATAATCTTTTTTCCTCTCTCTAATTTCGTTAACAAAACCCAATAGCTCTATCTAAACACTTATAAGACCCCAAAGGCGAGACCTATTGGCTATGCCAATGCTTGTTTATGGGTGCCCTACACATGCCTGTGGTGCCCCCATATGCTTGGAACTAACAATAAGCCAGTGCCAGAACTTTGCCATTGGTACCACCTATATGCTGTGTGTGACCCACCTATCAAAAAGTCCCTCCAACATGTCAGAGCCAGCATTTTGTCATGGTTGCTGCCTCCCTCCCCTACATGATATGGTTGTCCTCCCTTATGTCTAAGAATGTCTCCAATGGTCTAGTGCCTGCAATTTTCCATTGATAGCCCACATACCAAGAATTACCTGCAGTAGGCCAGGTACTCTGTTTGTCCAAGTGTGCCAAGAAGAATTACTTTCAGTATGTCAGTGCTAGCACATGGTAATGTATGCCACTATTAACCCAAAATTACCTTGAGTATGCTGTGGCCAGCAGCAGACTCACAAGCACAACATATACTGGTGCACACACTCACACTCACTCCACCTCACTCACCCTTTCTAACTGACACTCCCTTACGCAGACTCTCTCACTCATACTCACCCCCTCACTTATTCTAACTCACTAAAACGTCCTCACTCACTCCCCTCACTTAGTCTTTCTCCTACTCACTCACTTTCACTCACACTCATCCATAGCTGCAACTGGGCAGGAATCATGTCCTAGAAAAAGGAACCAGCAATGTCAGTGTGATCAATGAGGGGCCAGACTGTGAAGTAGGAGCAGGATTAAAAAGACAAAGACCTATCTCTTGCCATCTTCCTGGTTGTGATAGGGCAGAAAGCACAGTTCTAACATAATCTGGGATAGGTCTTGAGATCCCACTCCTGCTGCTCTGTTGTTACATGGATGCACTGATAAGCACTGACAGCTGAATTGTACAGATATGAGGCATGCACAGCACCTCAGCTAACAAATGCGGATATCGCCTGTCTGAGGAGATGTAGCTGAACTACATGCCTCACACAAGTGTCAGCCCAACATTTATTTGCTGTGGCATGTGTTCTTAACTAGCACTTTTTAGTTAGATTGCATCTCAGCCCCTTCAAACCATCCTTCTCCTGCCCTGTAGATCGCAGGCATTGCTCATGAAATATTCACAAACATTTGCTAAATTAAATAATAGCAGTGTAGGCAAAGGCTATGAGCCTATGTAGCAGCTATCAGGTGGCAAGGCACTGACCAAACACACTACTTACCCCTCCCATCAGATACCGGTCAGTTCTTCAGACAATTTACTTTGGGTGTCATGATACTCCTAAAACTTTCAAAAATAGTTTCTAATATTGGTGGACTAAGTAACACACCATGGGTATACACTTTATGAAAAAAAGACAACTAACGAACTATGACTAGTTAAGACAGAGCTTTACCAACACTGAGGCCATGTCTAGCAATTGCCATATGTGGCAGATGGAAGCAGAATACAGTGCTACAAACCATTTACAAAGAAAGGAAAAGGATGAGTGACAGAGTGGCAAACCATTGAATTTGCTGCCAGTGTTAAGACAAATGATATATAATGTTGGACAAAACTAGGCCCAATGTCTGATAAGAGTAATGTAATTTACAATCGTCAAGATGAAAAATATAATGTATATATTAAATAGTGTCTGCTTCATATAGTGAATCTTTTTGTTATTTGACATCTTTGACAAAGTATAATATTTAATTTTTTAAGAATTTGTTTGTGTAAAGAATGTTAATAGTTGTTTAAAAAGATAGTAACATGTTAATAGATGTTTAGAAACCATTGCAATAAACTAAACCGTATTTTTCTGAAGCAGAGCTGAATGAAAATTTTGATTACCTGTTGGAAATTTCTTCTTTTCATAGGGGTACTGGTGATGATATCCTCCTTCACATTGGGCATGGCAGGAATTGGTGCAGCTCGAAAGCTTCATGAAACCTTGCTTCATAACAAATTGTGCACCCCACAAGCCTTCTATGACACCACTCCTATTGGCCGAATCATCAATCGGTTTTCCAAGGATATTTATGTCATCGATGAAGTCATACCACCCACCATTCTGATGTTTCTGGGAACCTTCTTTACTTCTTTTTCCACCATGATTGTAATTATATCCAGCACACCTCTCTTTGCTGTTGTTATTGTACCACTAACCTTTGCCTACATCTTTGTGCAGGTAGGTTGTCACCATCGTACATGTAGCTGGTTTTATACAGTGTTATAATAATATTAAAACAAATCAAAAATGTTAGTTGATAACTATTGATAAACTGGATATGGAAAAAAGGATGGTTTCTATAGAATGGAAGATGAGTCTTTGTTTTCTTTTATTTGCTATTTTTTTATTGGGTGTTTGGTAAAGGCAAATTCTATTGTGATGTAAATGTAGATTCAGTACAAAATATCTTTGCTTTTAGAATGTCATTGGAAAACAAACCTAAACCATACCATATTGTGAACCTCATGCAAACTAACTCATCTTTTACATGAAATGCCCATATATTAATGCATATTACCCATGCACAAGGGGAAGCAAGACTGCATCTTGGAGAGGGTGCCTTCTTTAATTAAAGTGTGTTAATTTAATTATGAGTCCATTATGTCAGATAGGATTCCAGGGCTTGTATTGTTTACTTCTAGGGTCTGTCATGCCTCGAATGGTGGGCTAGGGCAGAACATAATGCCTTAAATAGCCTAGGGACACTGCCACTGCAGCCTAGAGACCCTGTGTGTGCTGACAGGCCTCTGGGTCAGGAGCTTCAGCAGCTATATCTAGCAGGTTCTGACATTGGCATCTAATTTAAATGTGGCAGGGGTGCCAAGGGTTTGGTGATGTGGTTGCTCTACCATCTTATTTGCTGCACTCCCATTCAACCAAACTCTAAATTTCTCTCCTAGTGTTACGCATTTAATGTAATTGGTCGTTTCATAAGATTATATATTATTGTGTATTATGAGGGTTTAATGTACTAAAACCCTACTAGATTGTTTTCCTGAAAAGATGCTATCTCTCAGGGAGATGATGGTGATGTGTGAAACCATCTGTTATATTAGGACATCTCAAATTGCCCTGAAGCCTTTATATAATAATTTATAGATCAGTATATGAAATAAAAATAGATGGATTGAGACAAAGAGTAGTAGAAGTAGTAGCCCAGCACTTCAAAGGACTGAGTTGAAAAGGTTGTGATGGAGAAGTATGGTCTCCTGATTTTGTAGATAATGGCTAATCCTCGGTCTTATACGCATTGAAGGTATTTGTAGTAACCGAGCATATGTTCTTAGAGAACTGTGTTAGTGGGGGTGAGATTTGGGATTTTGTAATAAATAAGAAATCAGTTTTGTGGGTGACGATGTTATCAGCCATGAGAAAAATGGAACAGTATACACCAAGGAGGATGAGGGTAGTGGGATGTGATAGAGGTAAGTGTATGTGTGAGACATACATGAAGCTTGCAATGTGATAAAATGTTTATGGGCAGGTACGTTGTTAATAAGAATGGTCAATAATATTTGCTGCTACAGGAACGATTGGTACTCCATGTTACACGTGGCGTGGAGACATTATTTTCTTGTGTGGAAGCAGCGTGTTCGCAGCATGTGTTGCTGTTGTCACAGATGCTCACCCACTCTGGCCATATAGAGTTGGGCTTCAATATTTGTAAATCATTTTCAAGTCACAAGATTCACTGTGACTCCTCTCTTATTTAATGTGTTAGAAATGGGTGTCTTTAGGTGGCAGGTTGTTACCCTTGGGACCCATCTTCCTAGTCAGGATAAGGGAGTTACACTCCTAAAATAACCACAGCTCACCCCCTTGGTAACTTGTTCTGAGCAGTAAGGCTTATCTCAGAGGCATTGTGTAAAGCATTTGCACATAATATACAGTAATACAGTGAAAACACAACAAAAGGACACCATACCAGTTTTAGAAAAATTAACCAATATTTATCCGTGTAAAACAACACCAAAACTATAGGAATCCAACATACACTTAAAAAACTGTTCCTTGAAGTCGATAGCTCCATCCGGGGCTATCACGGCATCAGAAACACACAAATCCCATAGTTCTGGCTGACAGTGACATCGCAGGCCAGCTACGGTGTTGGGAAGACCCGCTAAACAGTATCTTTCGGGGACCTTGCAAAGAGCTCCAAAGAGCCTGTGTCCGCAGGCGTCAGTTTCATAGGTCGGTGCAGGAGTCACTGGGCCCTTGAAGTCACACGCATTGCAGGTTGAATTCCACGCAGTTGAATTCGGGAGCGCCGGTGTCAGCGAGCGTCAGACCTGTGGTGTGAAGTGCAGCGGCGTGGAGCCCTAAGGTCACGGTGCAGACTATGATAGTTGCCCAGCGGCATCAGTGAGACCAGGGCTGTGGTGCAAAGTGAGATGGTGCTCTTTGCGGTGTTGGCATGTCACGGTGCAGCCAGCATCGTTTTCGAAGCGCTGTAGTCGGCTGACAAACTGGAGTCAATGTAGGTGGGCCAAGGCTGCGGTGTGTGATGGGGCGGTGCTTCATTTAACTTATAAGCGAAGCCCCCAAACCACGGTGCAGGCAGCGGCATCCATGTCAGTGTGAAGCGACGTTATCAGGGATACCAGGGCGGCAGAGTGAAGCGAGGTGGTGCTGACTGCGGTGCAAACAGGTCACGGTGTATGGAGCTGCTCGGTGATGGCGTCAGACGGCAGCGTCATTAAAAGCAAGGTTGTGTACGAGATGCAGCCGTGCCCTCTGCAGTGCCTTCAGGTCACGGAGCGGGTGGCGGCATCATTTACAGCATCAGGTTGCTTTTTTCTGTTGCAGCCCAAAACACACAGTTCCAGGGGCTAGTAGCAGATGAACTTGAACTTTGCTGTTCCAGAGATTTCTTGAACAGATGGCAAGCTCGACCTCAAGTCGTAAGAGACACTCTGGAAAATAGGATGCAGAAAGTCCAGTCTTTTCACTGCCCAAGACAGAAGCAGCCACTGCAGCCAACACAGCAAAGCACACAGCAAAGTGGTGGTCTCCAGCTCTTCTTCTTGGCAATTTTCTTTATCCAAAAGTGTTCCAAAGTTCTGGGGTCAGGGCTTCAATATTTATACCACATTTTCCTTTGAAGTTGGTACAAACAAAGTTCCTCGGGCACACATAAACCAATTTAGCCTGGCTCAGGCCAGGTGTAATGACAAATTTAGATCTCCCCTGGACCAAGGAATGTACCGTCACTTTCCCAGGAAGAGAATATCAGTTCCAAACTTATGGAATATAACATATACACAGCACTTCCTATGGTGGGCAAACTTTCAACACTCCCCCAAAGGCAAGGCAAGAAAACAATATATACACAGACTTTGCACATCACTTGCCAGGATTAGAAAGAAATAGGAAGGAAAGGAGAGAATCAGTAAATAATCAAGAGACAGCTAGTAGCAGAGACACCTCACCTAATGCTCCATCATTTCAGCCCACTTTGTTCAAGGGGAGTCCATTGCTTGAACCAGGCGAAAGCTCAGAGGTGACACCACTTTCCGTGACAACACGTCTGCTCCACGGATGAACTCCCACCAGGCCAGTGTAGACTCCCCTTTTTAATACACATTCAAAACACAGCGAAGCTTCTAGCAAGCTCTGCCCCCTAGTTCTCATGAGAGCCTGTACCAGCTTGCTCCAAGGTCACAGCAATGGTTGATCAGGCCCTTGCTATGGCTACGAGTCAAACCATGTACATTCCTCTGATAAGAACCAGTTCTCTCTAGTCAGTAAAAACAGGAGGAAAGCAAAACATGCCCTCTTCTTCATGCAGGCACAGAAAGTTAGTTAAGCCATGCACACAAAGGCCCAAAGCGCTGTTGGAATCAGAAAAGCAAGGATGACATAAAATCATGTCAAAGGAGCACCTATAATTCTCATCCACACAACTAACAAGCACCACTGTGCACACAGAAAAGTTTGAAGCAAGGTAAAGTCAGAAGGCAGAATGACATTAGACCACGTCAAAGCCAATAGGTCAAAATCATAATTCACCTAACCCAAATAACATTATACACTTAATCCCTCAGTTTACAACATTGAGCACATGTGTGCACCACCACCCACAAGACTGCACCTTAACATCCCATACCTTCTATTCTTGGAAAGACTATTCGACTAAAAGACAGAAGAAAAGCAGGCATATGCAAACCCATCCTACATTAAGGCTAAGATAACATAACACACTTAAGTCAGTACAAAATGGTGGTGGTTGAGGGTCATCATAGGGTGTCAGACCACAAAAGTGGCTCATTCACCACACCAGGCTCACCACAGGAGGTGGAGACATCTTTGTGAGAGGCAGCCAAAGTCCATTCAGGTGCCAGGAACAACTCCTCCAACTACTCTAAAAGCAGCCAGGTCTATTCAGGCTGGCTATGAGTCACCCAGGAAAGGCAGGACACTCCCCCTTGTGTCTGTCTAGGGTGAATGCACATCCTCTGTTCCTGCCGCTCTAAACCAAGACAGGAATACACAAAAGGCAGAGGTACACAGGATGATTAAGCAAGAAAATACCCACCTTTTAAAAGTGACATTTCCAAACACACACAACATAAAAATCATCTTCGCTAAAAGATGTATTTTTAAATTCTGAGTTTAGGCATACTAAATTCCATTTCTCAATCTTATCTCAATGGAGAGTCATGCCAGTAAAAAGTTACAAAACAACTCCCATGTTAAGCCTATGGGACAGACAGCTTTTCAATAGTGAAAAACAAAATGTACAGTATTTCACTATCAGGACATGTCACACATACCAGCACATGTCCTACCTTTCCCATACACTGCACCCTGCCCATGGGGGTACCTAGGGCCTACCTTAGGGGTGCCTTACATGTAAGAAAAGGGAAGGTTTAGGTCTGGCAAGTGGGTGCACTTGCCAGGTCGACATAGAAGTAAAACCTGTGCGCACACACTGCAGTGGCAGGTCTGAGACACCTTCGAAAGGTTACTTGTGTGGCTGATACAACCAGTGCTGAAGTCCACTTGTAGCAGTTGATTAACAGGCCATGGGCACACACAATGCACTGTACTAGGGGCTGACTAGTAAATCAAATATCCAAATCATGGAAATACCAATGCATAAACACAATTTACAGTAGGAGCACTTGCACTTTAACACTGAACACCAGCAAGAAAGGGCACAGAGACACTAAGCCAACAAAAATGCCCAGAGCACCATCAAAACAAGGAGATCAGAAAGCAATAAGCAAAAAGACAGGGGAAACATGCCAGGTCTACCTGTTGGCAAAGTGCTTGAGCACTGGCTTCATGTTAGATTTTTTTTCGTTCATAGGGGTCGGACATGTACTACTGGGGCTACTAATTTTGTGGTGTTCTCCCTGCTTTTCGCTCGGGGCGAGATGCTGCCGTTCAATTTCTATTTAAAAAAATGCAGATTTTTAAAAAAAGACTTCATTTGACATATTCCTCTTGTTGACCACCTCCTGGGACCGACGTCTGACCATTAAGACCTCGGGCCCTCTTCAGGGCTTCTTGCCCCTTGTCTTCCCTGCAAACAATGCATCAGAGGTGATTGGGGAGGGACTGTCCCTAGTTCCTCCCCAAATATCTGTGGGCTGATCACCCAGAGTTTTGAAACCTTTGCCTCTCCCCGATGACACCACATGCCAAGCCTGCCTCACCTTCTTCTTGAAGAAGACCCTCAGTATCAACTGGAAATAAGGTGGGCTCATCAGAAGATGCAGCAACAAGTCCCAGATCAGACCCATGACATCATCAGGTGACAGGCCCTGCTCAGTGTTGAGGAAAGTGAGGACTCAGGCCCTTTGCACATTCCGTCCCATCAGCTATCGCGCAGTCCCGTTTCTGCTGCCTTTTGTTTCTGGATGGCACTGACCAAAGGATATGGTGCAGATGTTGCTCCCAACCTCTGGCATCGACCTTTTTTGCCCGACAAGCCATAAGATTATTCACAAATCTCAAGCACTTTCGAAGCTGAAGCTACCTCCTTCACCAGTACAGAGGCCAACCTCCATCACAAGGGTTCCATCTACTCCAAAACCACAATCAACAGCAAAGCCACCATCGACACTGGGGATTCCATTGATGGTGACACCAACAACTCGGCGCAATCTTTCCTTATGAGACTGCAGGAGGAGTTGGATGCTAGGCAAAAAGGTATTTTCCTCCATTCCCAAACAGAGAGTATCTCAACAATGCTCCTTCTAACAAGTACTTCAGAGAATTTGCCTCAGAAGATAAAACTAGATTTGAGGTGTAGCTGGCTATGGCGCTCCCTCCAACTTCTAAGCCTAAACAATACATGGACAGGGGCACTAACCCTGTTCTCTATGTTGCACCTCCACTTCCTGCTCCACCCCTACCTCCTCCACCACCAATGCCACCTCCTATGGCTCCACTCACTAGAGGATTCCCCCATTCCTCCTATGAGGCCCTTTTGGCCCTGTAGAACCTTATGAGGCAGCATTCGACTCAGTGTCCATAGAAGACCCATGGGACGACTACAATGCCTTTACCCCTGGGGATTCAGACCTGGATTATTCCTGTTAAGACATCTCCCCCACGGTCGAGACCATGGGCTTCCACAAGGTAAGACACTTTCCACAATGTAGACTTGCATATCCTCCAAAAGGAAGATATTATCATTGTGGATTCCCTCTCCAAGTCTGAGACAACTGTCCAGTTCCTCCCCATGCTGAAGAGCATTCTATAGTCAACCCCTAACACCTTTAAAGAACCTGTCAAGGCCAGGGTGGTATCACCATGGGTAACAAAAATGGCAAGCCTTCTTCCAACAACTTGTTTGACATCAAGGGACATGTCCAACCACCCCCCCCCCCCTTGCCCATCCAGCATGCAAGTGGGCTTCCGCTCCAGTCACAGGCCATGCTTTCCCACCCGATAAGGTGAACAAAAGGCTGGATGTTTCTGGTAACATAGTATTTTGGCCTCCTTTCCCGATATGGCAGCTCTCCATGGGATGAGATACAAAAAGTAGTCTAGCATCTCCTGGAAGAATTAAAAGAGAGGGGGAGAAGATTGTTGTAGATGGGAAACTATCCCTGATGCCACCATGCTCCGCTCCCTTGATGCAGGCAACACTGCATCACGGGGAGCCAACATGAGCATCCTCATTAGATGAATTACCTGCTCCAAATCTCAGGCTTCACGGTGGTGCTCATGCAAAATCTGCACAACCCGCCCTTGTATGGAGGTTGATCAGATATAGAAAAAGTCAAAAAAGATATCTCCTATGGGTTGCTTTCAGAAACACTATAGGGCAGGCCATAAAGCAGCTGTCCCAGTCCCTACTCCCTCATGCCAAAACCAGCAGCAGACATAATATCAGCGAACTGAATGAGGGTACACGAGGGGTGCCTATAGGACCAGTAATATGAGGTAGGGGCAAAGAATGTTGCTGTAAAGGGGCCTTCACATCAAAACATTGACTTCCCTCATCTCCCCTCCAATCACATGACACCTTGTGGGAGAAGATTGCAGGATTTCTTTTCATGCTGACATGAAATTGTATCACACAAGTGGGTATTAGTGGTGGTTCACCATGGCTACTGCCTAGAACTTCTCACACCCAACATAGTACCTCGCAAACACACCCTCAGACAGCAACCGTGTCATCCTTCTGCAGAAGAGTTAAAAGCACTCTTCCAATAAAGATTTATAGAGCCAGTGGCCCCACTCCAGCGGGGCAAGGAGGCTTACTCTCTTTAATTCCTTATCCCTCAAAAGAACTGTTCCCTTAGGTCCCTAAATCACTACATCCTTTCCGAACACTTTCATATGGTAACACTACAGGATGGTATCCCTCTGCTTTAACAAGGTGATTAAATGATGGTATTAGAGCCCGAGGACTCCTACTTCCACAGCCTCATGCATTCTGTCCCCCACGCTAACTTTGCTTCATTGTAACTGGCAATCTTTATCAATTCAAGGTACTTCCCATCTGCATCATCCTTTGCTCGAGCAGTATTGAGAAAGCATGTAGCAGTAATAGCTGCTCACCTGCAGAGGAGGAGGAGGCATCCATGTTTTCCCATACCTCGCAATTGGCTGATCAGTAGTGCAAGCAAACACCAGTGCCTAGCAGATAATTAGGCTATCATCGCACTTTGACACACTTCCTCTCAGTCAGAGCAAAGTAGTACTAATAAAGCCGGACAACATGAAGAGCAGTGTACTACCTGCAGAAACAGTGCGATATCCACATTCTCCCCCTTCATTACTAACTGAAGACCAGGCATTTGATAATCCAAATTCACATTAATCTCATGGTGGAATACCTTCTGGGGGGAGGTGGACAACAACTTAGCCGACCTGCTCAGCAGGACGCATCAACTAGTCTAGGAGCGGGAACTCCACCCACCTTAATTTTAATGCTAGTGTATACTACAAATAGACAGTTTGCCACCCCAACAATGCAAAATTCCCAAACGCAAACTCCAGCTAATGACATTCACAGTCTATGGGCAATGTAGTATGAATAAGCTGGTCAGGTATCTTTCACAACACAATGTATAGAGGGGGGACGGGGAGCTATTAGAAAAAGATGAGGTCCAGTACCAATGTTCCCAAGAACTAACGTAGTACTCACTAGGGGGTGACTGTTAATAAAAAGAGAGAGAAAAAGAAGAAAGTAAACCTATTATTGTTGAAAAGGTATCGAAGTGGTCTCTTGGGTTTTAGATGAAGGGAGGGTAATCTCTCCATCTGAATATAGTGCCCTCACACTTGCGAGTGTCATGCTTCATCATCCGGCGTTGCTTCTCGTGTGGGTGGCGCTGCTGTCCTCCACGGGCCCCGAGAGAGGGCTCTTTAACAGAGATCTTTTATGGAGATGCCGCAGATGTGCATGTGTGTGTGTGGGCCTAAAAAGAGTGGGTGTAAAGGTATCTTTGCCTACGCTTTTTCACCTCTCCCACTCCTTCCATTCATTGTCTGGAAGATGCGGCAAGCCCTCTTAATTTTGTAACCCCCACCTGTAGTCAGACTGCTCCGTTACTCTGTACTCCTCAACCCCCATGAGTAGCTCCCCAACATGCTGAACCTTCTTGCCAGGAGCCACGGCTAAATCAAGTATCCATGCTCAAAACAGCTCAATATAGGGATATGGCACCTGAGGGCCTAGATTTCTGCTGCCTACTTCTCCCACAAGAATGCATGTACATCCTACGGGAGTCTCATAGACCTACTTCACTAGCCTGTCACGCACCAAAGTGGAAAGATTTGTTAATTATTGCATCCCTAAACACCAGGATACCCTGAAACCATTGTTCTTAATATCATTTGCTACTTGCTTCACCTGCAAATATCATGACTCGCCTACACCTTCACAAGGCTTCATTTGGCAGCCATAGCCACTTATGTGGAAAATAGGGAAAATTACCCACTTTTCCGCTTACCAGTGGTTAAAGCCTTTATGGTGATCTCAAGAGGATCATCCCCCTTCGGAGTCCCCACCGCACCTGTCTGGAACCTTAATATAGCTGTTGCTGGACTCAAGAGACCTATTTTTCAGCCTTTGCACTCTTACCTTCTCCAGTACCATTACTGGAAAGTATTTTTGTTTGTAGCCATAACGCCTCTCAGATGTATTAGCGAGCTCCAAGCCCTTACACTACAAGAACCCTTCATTCAAGTTAAAAAGGCCAAAGTGGCACTCCAAATTAAACCAAAGTTCTTTCCAAAGGTGGTTTCTCTTTTTCAATTTAATCAAACCACAGAGATCCCAGTCTTTTTTCCTCAGTCAGATTCTATATCAAAACGAGCCTGTCAAATGGGGTCTCATGTACTACCTTGACATGATGCAAGCTCATATCCAAAGTAGACATCAGCAGGTGAATAGTCAATTGTGTCTAAACTTGGTATCATAAATCTAAAAGAGCTCTCCCTGTTAGCCCTAGGGCACACTCTACATGCAAGAAGGCATCAACCATGGATTTTCAAGGCAATATTCCATTAGTCGATATATGCAAAGCACATGCCTGGTCAACCCTACACATCTTCACACAACATTATTGTGTCTACATTTTAGCCAGACAACATGCAATGGTTGGCCAAATGGACCTTCAGACATATCCCTCATCAACATGCTAGCCAACGCTTGTTGAGGAGTACTGCTTTACAGTCTATACAGTTATACCAAAACAACAACGTCTAAGCTGGATATCATTTTTAGAAAGGCCAAATATTTTAGTGATATAAATCACAAAGGGAGGGGGGAAAAAAAGGGAAGGGAGACCAAAGGAACATAGAAAAGAATAGTATATTGTAGGTAGTTTTTACAGCACTACAGTACAATAAAAGTACAAATGACCAAAAGCACACAAGTGAGCACTGGGCGTGCTAGTGATAGTGAACGGCGCAGTGACACAATGAGTGAAAAACAGCGTGAACGGCGCAAATTAAGATAATAACAATGTGATCAAAAGGAATAATTATATACAATCTGCTATGGATACATTTTTTTCTCAATGACCACAAATAAGCCAAAAAGTTCTTTGCTGGGTTTTGTCGACGGCGTTTCAGCCTGGTTGGTTTCAGGCCATCATCAGGACAATGGTCATAGTTTTAACGTGTGCTGGGCGTAGTACAACTAAAGTACAAGGAATCCTTTGAGATTGGTGAAAACGGACATAAATCAGCGTCTGATCAGTCGTTCATGCACTTAAGGAACAACATCTGGAGTTTGGAAAGTAGCCAGGAGCAATAAAGGTCCAGGGCTCGAAGGGAAAGGATCAGATCTCGTGAATTATTCGTGGAAGAGGAATCCAAGAATTGGGAATCCAAGGGACGGGAAGTAAATCCCACCGTGAAGGGGCGCCAGGACGAGTGAAGCGTCTATACAGAGCATGTGTATCTACAGCAAAAAATGCTATGAACAGAAAGTTTTACCTACCCTGTTAGCGTCTCTTCATAGCTTGTAGAGCTGTAGATTCACATGTGCTCACACTCCAACCCAGAAGCATGTGGCTGGAACCATGGATCATGTTCTGTGCATAATAACTCCATTTCCCAGTTCACATGTATACCATGCTTACTCTACCCACCTCTCTATACTACTCTCACCAGCTGAGTGAAAAACAATCTAACATAGAGACTGTGCTGATACTCATTGCCATTTAAGGGAGAAGTCTCAGTGCATTTCTTGACTTGAAAGGCTTTCTTTGAAGAAAAACAACTTCCAAACGTCCGAGCTCAACACCAGATGGCAAGAGTAGGCAAAGCATGTGAATCTACAGCACTATAAAGAGATGCTTACAGGGTATGTAACATTTTCCTTCAGGACAGTCTTAAGACCCACTTGACACATGTGTAGTGAATAGGGTTACCACCTGTTAGAAATGGGGTCTCTAGTTGGCAGAGGTAGGTACTTTTGTCCAAGTAGGGACCCTTCTTCCTAGTTAGTATAAGGGGAATACACTTCTATAATAACCCCTGCTCTTCCCCTTGGTAGCTTGGCACACACAGACAGACTTATCGCAGAGGCAGTATGTAAAGCATTTGTGAACACATACAGTAATACAGTGAAAACTCTACAAATGCACACCACACCACTTTAGAAAAAGTAAGTAATCTTTATCTAAACCACACAGTACCAAAAGAACAGAAATCCACAATACAGTAATACAAATATGACTTTCAAATGGTAGAAATAGTTCAGTTCAAAGCAAATTGCAGATGCAACACTTTTCACACAAAGTATCTTGGATGCGTCACGCACAAAAACAAAATGGGTTGCAGGGAAGGTGATCCGTCAGTTCCTTACGCCCAGGGATGGTGATGCGTCTGTTCCTTGCTCTGGGGGAGGTGATGCATCGATTCCTTACTGCTGTGCAGGGGAGGTGATGCATTAGTTCCTTTCCGGGGAGGAGGTGATGCGTCGGTTTCTTACTGCGTTGGGAGTTGATGCATCGGTTTCTTACTGCATCCCCTAACGATGCGACAGACCTGGCACCTCGGGACGATGCGTGGATTCTTGCAGCCGCACAGCAGGGCTTGCATCAGAATTGGTGCAGTGATCTTGGGCTGCAGAGACCCTTGCAGTTGGTGCAGCGTGCGGCGATTTCTCATGCTGCTGCAGGTGCTGCGTCAGTTTCTTCAGCGGTGCATTGGAAACAGGTATGGATGCATTGCACTGGTCATCGTTGCATTGCTTTACCAGCTCCCAACAGCCAGAACAACCTCCAGAGGCCCAGAACAGCTACAGTCACCTTGTGGCAGGTCAGAACCTCCAGCAAGGAAGTTAAGGGGAGCTGGGGCTGTAGTCGTTGTGTACATGAGACTTCAGAATAGTACGCAAGGTCTTCTTCAAGCCCTTGGAGATCTTTCTCAAGCAGGGAACCCAGCAAACAGCAAAGTCCTTTTCACTTTCCTTGGCAGAAAGTAGCCACTGCAGGCCAACCCCAGACCCAGACAGCAAACAGCACTGGGGCAGTATTCCTCCTCAGTTTCTCCAGCTCTTCTCCTTGGCAAAAGTTCCTCTTGATTCCCGGAAGTGATCTAAAAGTTTGGAGTCTGGACCCTCTTTATAAAATCAAAAATCCTTTGTTCTCTGTGGCAGAGAAGCTCTTTGCCCAGGCAAAAACAGGTCTGTCCTCTCTGTTGCAGTGTCCCGGCAGGATTTGGAGACAGCATTGTCCTTGGCAGACCAGCCCCATTCAGTTGTGAAAGAAATCTCCTCCCCCTACTCTGAATGCAGCCCATGTCTATTCAGCCCAGCCCTGACTCACTCTGGAAACGCAGGACACACCTCAACCCCCCAAGTAGCTGTCTGAACAGAATGCACATCCCTAGCCCCTGTCACTCCAAAACCAGGCAGTCAATACACAACCTTAGCAGAGGCACACTGGATGGTGAGGCAAGAACATACCTGCTTTCTATAAGTGGTATTTCAAAACCCAGAATGTAAATATCTCCCTCATTAAAAGATGCAGCTTAACATTCCGAGTTCAGGAATATCAAACTTTGTTTTCTTATCTTGTTCCCATGGACAGTAATACTCATAGGATGTTATGAACAAACTCCCTATTCTTAACTATGGGGACAGATAGCCTTACAATAGTGAAAAACAAAATTGGCAGTATTGCACTATCAGGACTTGCCACATACATCATGGCATGTCCTACCTTTCACAGACGTGGGTCCCGTGCTCTCCATGCCACTGGAGTCAAGCTATCCTGGCTGATGAGGGCTGAAAGTCCGAAACCGGTCCTAGGATGCTTTCTTCCAGTCCAGGCAGGACCTGGCCTGGCAGTTCGGGCTGGACTCTTCCTATTGGGCGCAGGGTCAAGACTGATTTGCATATGGTTGGGTCCAAACTGGAATGGTATGGTGAGCAGTAAGATTATGGATTTAGGCCCAGATCTCTGTACTGGGGTGAATGTATGACATTGTTCTGCATTCTGTCAATCAATTGTTCTTTTTGCATTTGTCACCCCGAGTGGGACGGGTATGCCCAGACGTGGGTCCCGTGCTCTCGATGCCACTGGAGTCAAACTATCCTGTCTGATGAGGGCTGAAAGCCCAAAACCAGTCCTAAGATGCTTGTTTCCAGTCCAGGGAGGACCTGGCCTGGCAGTTGGGGCTGGACTGTTTCCATTGGGTGCAGGGTCAAGACTGATTTGCATATGGTTGGGTCCAAACTGGAATGGCATGGTGCGAAGAAAAACGATGGATTTAGGCCCAGATCTCTGTACTGGGGTGAATGTATGACATTGTTCTGCATTCTGCCCTTCAATTGTTCTTTCTACCTTTCACATACACTGCACCCTGCCCACAGGGGTACCTTTGGCCTACCTTAGGGATGACTAACATGTAAGAAAAGGGAAAGTTAGGGCCTGGCAAGTGGGTGCACTGGCCAGGTCGACATGGCAGTACCAGACTGCACACAGGCACTGCAATGGCAGGCCTGAGGTACATTTACAACCTGTTTATGGGGGTGGCACAATCAGTGCTGCAGGTCCACTAGCAGCATTTGATTTACAGGTCCTGGGAACACACTGTACACTGTACACTGTACAAGGGACTGCCTAGTAAATCAAATATGCCAATCATGGAATCACTAATCCATAACAACAATTTAAAGGGAGCACTTGCACTTTGGCACTGAACAGCAGTGGCAAAGTGACCTAAGCATCTAGAACAGCAAAAACGAAGTCCAACATACAACAAAATAACAGGAGGTAAAGGCAAAAATACAGGGGAAACCCACGCCAATCCTGCTAGGTCTAACACCATCTAAATGATACTCTGCCGACACCACTAGTAATTGATGTCTCAGTCAGTATAAAAAAAAAATAAGCAAAATCACCTAAAGCCAGTATTTTTTGCCTTTAGCTGTGTGTATATAAAACAGAAAATATATATAGAAAGCACTTTTAAATGTGTTCTAGAGCTGCCTTAATGATCTATAACTAATAATTAAAGTAAACAAATACAGATAAGTTGTGTCAGAAATCAATACATGCCCTTTTGTTTACTGCCTTAATTAATATCACATCCAGATCTTTGTGATGCTGTCTCCAACCTCATCGCCCCCCATAGCAATCAACTCCCTCCACTACATCCTTCTCAACGACCTCAATTTCCATGTTGATGACCCCAACGATGCCAACTCCATCACCCTCCTGGAGAACCTGAATAACATTGGCCTCACCCAACTGGTCAGCAAACCCATGCACAAAGCGTGAAACACACACACTCCATCTTCACCTCCAGCGACAGAGTCAAGTTCACCCACACCACTGAACTCACTTGGACTGACCACGCTATTGTCCACTTCACCATCTCTGATTCCCAGCACACCACCTCCAAGCATCACTTCCCCGCCCACTGCAGCTAGTTAAAAGTTACCGAGCCTCAGTTGACACAGGCCCTCAGTGCCTCACTACCTGAAACGCAGCAGACCTTGACCAATCCATCCAGAGCTTCACCGTTTGGATCACCAAATGCACCAACAGAGTAGCCCAGCTGAAACCTGCAAAAACCAATAGAACCTCAGAACCACCAAGTGCAGCTGCTACCGACTTGAGAAGAGATGGCGCACCACCAAGAACCCTTCCGACAGAGTCGCCCACAAAGCAGCCCCCAGCAACTACTACTGACGCCTCAAGAAGCCAATAGAGCAGCCATTACTAACTACATTGATACTGCAGCCAACCACACGAAGGAGATCTTCAAAATAGTCAAGGAATTCTCCAACCCGACAGCCACAGAGATCATCATCCACCCCTCCTAAGAACTCTGCTACACCCTCTTGACTACTTCCACAGCACAATCACCACCATCTACACCAACTTCGACCCCCAACCCACCTCTCTGAGCCTTAACAAAAAAAAACCACCAGCGCATACCAGCCGAACGCTCACCACCTGGTCTCCACTCACCACTCAGACCACTATAGCTATCATGTCATCCATCCACTCCGGGGCACCCACCGACCACTGTCATCCTCAAAACCTCCATTACCACAGCAACCTTACCAGATAGATGGAAACACACGGTGGTTAGACCCCTCCTAAAAAAACCTTGGCCAACCCCAGCTATCTCAAAATCTATAGATTGATCTCCCTGCTCCTCTACCCAGCCAAAGTATTTGAGAAAGCCATCAACCAACAGCTTGCCGAATTCCTGGTACACAACTGCCAACCACAGCACCAAGACCTTGCTGATAACTGCCACAGATGACATCAGAACCCTCCACAAACATGGAGAAACTGTGGCCCTGATCCTCCTCGATCTCTCAGCTGGGTTTGACACCATCTCTCACCACACCCTCATCAACAGACTTTACAACATCAGCATACAGGACACACCCAGAGCATCCAACTGCCTCCCTTCACCTCTGCACTCAAGGACATTATATGCAGCTTATCACAAGGATCATCCTTCAATTCCACCCTGTTTAACAACTACATGACACCCCTGGTAGATGTCATTAGTTCCCATGGACATAATCTCCTATGCAGACGACACTCAGCCAATGCTCTTCCTCCCGAGGACCCCTCCAATGCCAAAATCAGCTTCTGTAATGCCATGACCAACATAGCTAAACGGATGAGAGACAGCTGCCTCAAATTTTGACAAACTGCAGCTACAGATCTTCCGGGAGAACATCTCCACTTGGGACCACAGTTGTTGGCCTGCACAATTCAGACCTACACCCCACACATAATGACCATGCTCGCAACCTCTTCATCACCCTCAACAGCCCACTGACCATGAAATGACAAGTTAACGCAGTTGCCTCGTTCTGCTTCTACACTCTTCTCATGCTCCGCAGAATTTTCAGATGGATCCCAATCAACAATAGTTTCAAGTTCAAGTTTATTTATTTATGCATGATTAATTAAAACCGTTGCCTATGTTGCAGCACTAGAAAGACCGTCACGTAGGCCTTCATCACCAGCCGCCTTAACTATGGCAGCGCTCTGAAGGCCGGAATCCCCACTCAGCTCCTCAAGAGACTCCAGACCATACAGAACACTGGCAAGATTCATCCTGAGTTTCCCCAGATGGACCCATGGACCCACATCACTCAACACCTCAGAAACCTCCACTGGCTCACCATCTAGAAGAGATGCCAGTTCAAAATCCTCTCACACACCTACAAAGCCAGTCATGACCAAGAACCATTCTACCTCAACCTCCATCTGAAATTCTGTCTGTCCTCAAAACACTTGTACTCCGCCTCACTCGCTGTAGCTCACACCTCCGCGTCTGAGGGAGCTGCAGTGGAGGCTGCTCCTTCTCTTACATCACCACCGAGACCTGGGACGACCTGCCCCTCCACCTCGAACAGCACACTCCCTGGCAGACTTCAGAAAGAAACTCAAGACCTGGCTTTTCAACATAGACATCGCACCCTCAGCTCCCAGATACCCTTAGGGGTGACGGTGCTGTGCTTTACAAATGCTGATTGATTGCAGACTGCTAAAACGACAACAAATGGCCTGTATTTTTCTCTTGGAAAGGTAGCAACACTAGCAGTGAAATATGGAGTGAAAAAGGCAAGAGACTGAGCCACTCAGACAATAGGTGAACAAAAGCTAGCCAGCTTTTGGGAGGCCATGACATTTTACAAGCAGTTCCTAAGAAGAGTAGAGAACCTGACTGACTAACAAGACCCGCTTCAAGCTCATCAATACCCCCAGAAGAGGAGTTCGGAGTTTTTGATGATGTTTTCCAGTGTTATTTGGTCAAGTGACTCCACTTACCCAATAAGCAGTTATGTTATGGCTGCATTCTGAGGGAAAGCAGGAAGTGTTTAACTCAAAGGGCCTAGAAAGAACTCACAGGCCTGTTTCTTCCAAATCAGTACGTCGTGTTTCCTTCATATGATATGCAGCTGCTGTTCAAAGTAAGGAGGCACTGCAGTGTGACAGATCTTCCGATTGTGTTGTCAAAGTTTCTTTCAATTGTGATATGATTTGTTTGGAAAAACAAATGCAGCATTTATTCCGAAGATGCAACTGTTACTATAAGATCACTGTTAGGTCACCTTTATAGAGCATTCATGTTAAGTTCATGCTTTGTACTTGTTCAAATGGTTTGCCAATTACATATTTGCAAGAAACAGCAAAGCAGAAACATTTCATACGAAGTATAAAATGGGAGGGACTATTATCTGTAGTACAGTATGACTAATATTGCTTTGAAAATAATGAATTCCTTTATGCGCCCTGCTATCTACGTATATAAGTGATTGTTATCCAAAACATTTACTTATGCCAGCTTTTGACAAGTTTTTCTTATCACCCTTTGATTACAGAGGTTTTATGTGGCCACTTCTCGCCAGCTGAAAAGACTTGAGTCTGTGAGTCGATCACCTATATATTCCCACTTTTCGGAATCAATCACCGGTGCTAGTATTATTCGAGCATACGGCAGAAAACAGAGTTTTATTCTGTTAAGTGACAAGAAAGTGGATGAAAACCAAAAAAGTTATTACCCTGGCCTCGTGTCAAACAGGTAAAATATTCGAGGATAACACTTTGATCTTATTTGTTTTGCACAGTGTTTGCTGTCCGGAAGAGGCAATATAAACCGTTCCTGTATTATGTTTTTTCACTAATGTTATATCAATGATGCAATAGCTGAAGACATAGTGAAACTCTTACCAGCGCAGAAGGAGCAGTCCCCTTGTTGTCAAAGCAGTATTGATATTTGCAGCACAAACACTAACACGGTAACTCCTTGAGTTAGAGCATACACTCCAAACATTGCACATAAAAAAATAGAGCGGCCCTACAACTGTTGGATTTTCTTCTAAATGTTGTATTTATATCAGTAAAGTGCTGATGGAAAACGTCGATAAACAGTGAGTACACTAGAGGTGGCCATGTGTGTTTTTTGAAGGGAGATTTGTATGAATGTGCAACAGTGATGAATTAGGTGAAGGTGTTTTAGTGTGAAATAGGTTATAAAATTGGCTATTGTGGAATAAAATTCTTGGGTAGGCAAGGTTCTTTTTGCATTACTTAGGAGATGCAAAGTTCTAAAGTCAAATTCAAAGATATATAAGAACATTAATTCTAATAAATGAAAGAAGCATTAGAAACTTATATGCAGCAAATACAACCTCCATGATAACCCACTTCTCATTACAAGCATAGGTAAGGGTGCCCCAGCTCAGCTGGCCAATGATAATGGAGTACTGTGACCACCTATGTTAAATTGCGAACCAAGTAAAACCTATACATCCTTCCCCTGCTGAATGACCCTCTATCACGTTTCTCAATCTACTGAGCTTTCTTTAAATCTTTTACATGTTAAAAAACGCTTTTCAGCTTGAACATCTAAAGACTTGTTTACTGCGTACAACCAGGTTTTCACCTCTCAAGTGTGATGAATCTCAGTTAATAGAGGCAATTACCCATGGCCTGGGAAGATACCCACGAGATCACAAGACAGAATATTGACACTCCCAACTTCAAAATACAAGTACTGAAAATTCATAAGATACCCTTGAGACCTCCGATTGGAATCTTGTCACATAATTGGTAAGGGGCCTGATTTAAGTTTTAGCGGATGTATACAGTCGGTCAGGGTGAAGGAGGGCATCACCTCCACCAGTCTGATGGAAAACTGATGGTGAATTGGCTGAGAAACAATTCACTGCAATTTAATAATGAAAAAACTGAGATTTTTCGCTGTGGGGTGGGCAGAGTGCCGTCAGTTTTACCATCTGACTTCTGGCCTATCCTTACAGATGCCCCCTTGGTTCCCGTGAGTATGGTACGCAATCTGGGGGTCAGCTTCAATGATAAGCTCAACCTGGAATCGCATGTCAATAAGCTGGTCGGGAACTGGTATACTCTCATTAGAGGTCTCCGGAAGGTGCTGCCATTGCTACCCCCCTCAGGCTAGAGGTACAGTGGTTAGGAGTGTTATCCTTAGCCGCCTGGATTATTGTAATGCCTTCCTACTGGAGTCCCCGAGATATCTGATCACGAGGCTCCAGAGAATCCAGGCGGTAGCAGCAAAGCTTGCACTATCAAGAACACGTCGGTCATCAACATCTCAGGCGTTGGCAGAGCTGCACTGGCTCCCGGTGAGCCAAAGGATACGTTTCAAGTCCTTGTGTATTGCTTCTAAAGCGCTTCAAGGACTCGGTCCCAAACCGCTTCAGGGTAGGTTTGGATGGTAGGCACCTGCACGCAGCCTACGTTCCTCGTCAGCTAATCTGGCAATTATCCCGAGGACTAAGAGATCTACAATGGGGGGAAGAGCGTTCGGCGTAGCAGCTGCCCGCCTATTGAATAGTCTTCTTCTGGAATTGAGGCAAATACAGGATCTACTGTTGTTCCAGAAGAAAGTCAAGACCTGGCTCTTCCCCAGATTATAATCGGCAGGTTCAGTTCCGTAGTTTACCCCTTAGCACCTAACCTTAGCGCCAGGATGCCCGTAGGGCTACAGCGCGCTTTACAAATGCTGATACAATACAATACAAAAAGTTAGAGATGACCACCAGCCCAGCGGTCATCTCCACATATTGAAAGGAACTGCGATTGTGGATGTTTTTTTCAATGTACAAAAACGTTTGGTGGATGGCTGCCATCGTTTTTGATGCAGATTCACCAAACGTTTGAGGTTTATTTGTTTTTCAGAAACAAACTCCCAAAGCTGGAGTTTGTGAACTAAAAAAAAAAAAAGAATGACTCACTCACCCTGAGAGTTTTCTCCCACAGTATGAGGGGTAATTATTTTTCCTTTCCTCTCCCTAACACTAGGTTTTTCCTAGAGGTGAAGAGCAGAGTAAAAGGGTCATTACAAAATCCACCCTGAATAGGGGGCTCTGTCAGTGGAATACTTAAAGGCTGCCCTTCTGTTAATGAGATAGGAGGTCCGAGAGTTTGGCAGGCAGGGTGCTCTGTTGCATTTGCGGTGGAGTACCCTGTCCACCAAACTCTAAATCAGGCCCAAAGTTCTCAAATAGCATTTATTCACATGTGTGCTTATTTCTTCAGTTTGCAACGAACAATAAGAGTTTTGAAATCAAAAAGGAGAAATGAAACTGCAGCCTCCCTTCTCTGTGTTTCCAAGCTATGCTGTTGTGCTAACCGATGGAGCTGCTGAGTTAGTACATGCAAGAAATTGAGGTATTAGTTGAGGGGTGAGCACTCTTCTCAAGTAATAATCTCAAACCATGTCAGGATGCACTCTTTAAGTAATTATATTAACCTGAACTCAACATTCTGGTAGCTATAGCACAGACCAGACTAGAATGGCATAACTTAGAGGCACTATGTAAAGCATTTATGGAGTACCAAATCAGTAATAAAGTCAAAACAGAAGAAAAGAAAAATCCTGATATAATAAAAAAATAGAGTACATTTTTATAAATAAAACCGAAATGACAAGAATCCAATAAGGGAAAGAAAAAAAAAAGAGTTATGAATTTTTAAAATGTTTTTTGATACCCATGGTCATCTGGTTGCACTTGACCGCAGCCCAGGGGCAAGTTAATGCTGCACCAACAAATGATGGATGGAATGCTGAGTAAATCAAACATTCACCCCCACTCAAAACATCTGGGTTGAATCCATTGTTCTTTCGCTCACTACGCCACCCCAGTTTAGACCCAGCCATTTGCCAAATCAGTCTTGACCCTGCACCTCATGGAAACAGTCCAGCCCAAACTCTCAAGACGGGTCCTCCCTGGACCGGAAACAAGCATCCTGGACCGGTTTCCGGGTAGCACCACTTGTCAGCCGAGCTAGCTTGAATCCAGAAGCACAGCGAGCAAGGGTCCCATGTCTGGGTATAGCCATCCCACTTAGGGCGAAAAATGCTACAGCAGCAAATGACGAATGGAATGCTGAATAAATCAAACATTCAACCCCAGTCAAGTGATCTGGGTTGAATCCATTGTTATTTTGCTCACTCCGCCACGTCAGTTTGGACCCAGCCATATGCAAATATGGTAACCGTCCAGCCCGAACTGAGAAGCTGGGTCCTCTCTGGACCAGAAACAAGCATCCTGGGACCGGTTTCGGGGTTAGCTTGAATCCAGTGGCACAGCGAGAAAGGGGCACACGTCCAGGCCTATCCATCCCACTTCAGGGTGAAAAATGCTGCGGCAACAAAAGGTAAAAGATGGACACCGCAATGGAGTGCAGGTCAGATATAGAAACCAGGTTTGGCCCAGTGGGGAGCTTTACTTTTGGACTTGATTGTGGTAAACAGCCCAAAGATAAGTGGCAGAAGACTGACTGGTAGATGGCAGGTTGGTGAAGATAACCATACTTTGTCTCCAGGTTGTAAGGTAGGCACGGGTTTCATGTATCAGCTGCAATTTTCTTGGACCACTTTATGTTTAATAGATTTTTGGCTATAGCTGGTCTCTGTTCCTGTAGATATTGGAGAAAGAGCAAAGCAGCAAGAACTAGTTGATAAACTAGTGGGGTAGAGTAAACCATTCAAGAATGTAACCCTTAAAGATAAAACAAAGATGATACTTCAGTTACAGACCATTTTTACACGTGAACTCTCCCAAAGGTAGCTATTCAAACCAACCTGATTTCGAAGGATTAGAAACATAATGTAAGTAATGTTCTAGACATTGGTTTACACTCTTGGTCTGTCCATTGGTCTAGGAATAAAATACAGGTAGTCGGAGATCGGTGTATCTTGAGAAAAGTACATATAGCCTTTCAGAAGTGAGAAAGATACTGCAGGCTTCTATCAGAAATTATTGCTGGGGTAAAGAATGTAGTTTTAAAGATGTGTATAACAAATTGTTTTGCCTTGTTCAGAGTGGAGGTTGTTGTCTTGAATGGAGTAAAATTGTCATCATGATTACACAAACCTTTGACTCCTGAGGACCCCCAGAAATTCACTACTTGAAGCCGGGGACCCCAAACAATTTGAACTCTTTAAATTTCAAACATTAAAACAGTATTTTGTGAAAAATGCACAAACAAGTGCACAGCAAACAAATACTCTAATAGCTACAGATTTTATTATTTTATATTGTAAACATTTGCAAAAATCTATAGATTTTAATGGGAAGGTTGGTGCTGCACCTCGGGCACTAACTTTTCAATGTTTGCTTTTATTTTGCGGTACAACGCTCCTGCTCCTGCCATGGCCATACTAGAAACCCAAAGCCTCCCTGGCAAATGTTGTCAGACCAGTCCCTGTACGGTGCACACCAAGTGAAGAGAGTGAGCCTGACCACTACAAAGGGAGCTTTGGGTGGCTCTCCCCCAAAGGAAATTTGGGGAAAATGGTGCATTCCACATACATTTGTCTTTATATATTGAATTATATGAGCTTTTAAAGCAAAGTTAATGATGACCTTACTGTGTACCAGATTACAACGATCTTTGTTGGGGCTCTTCAATGGTTCGCTTACTATCACCTTCCAACAGTGCCTCTTATCTTTCCATAGCCCCTCTGTCACATGTATTGCATTTGTTTTATAGCTTCTCCCATACCAGTGTAGGTCAGAGACAATGAATCATACATGTGTAAATCAGTGTATAGAAAATGTTACATAAGGCAAAGGGGACTTCAAGGTGTAGGATTCACATGTCATCTATATTGGTAGGCATTTTGTAAGAATGCTTGGTCTGGAGAAGCACAAACTCAGGATTCAGACCATAACACAGAGGTTAGTATTGTCGTCAATACAAAGAATTGATTTCTACCCAAATAAACTTTTATTAGTAACATCAGGATAATGAAAGACTGAGAGAAAACATAACTAACTTGTACTATGCATTTTGAATGCATCTTTTTGATGGCAGTTCATAGCTCACTGTGCTAGTTTGCGATTGTAACTTATGAACTGCACAGTAACAACAGAAGCTCTGTGACTAAAGCAGTAACCCACTGAGCTATGCACATAAAATATTGGTTTTTTTTTTAATGCATGGTACACATTCCTTGCAGCTGGCATATTAAACCTATGCGCTTCCTTAGAGGAGTCAAAGCTGCCACTAGACAAAACTCTGCTCTCTCTCCAGCAGGTACATTAATCACCGGAGTTATCTTGACACTTTTATTGTTGCTTTGAGAACTGCTGATTATACAAGGAACTTTGCAGTGCTTTTAAAACTGCTGCCCGCGGACCCCCTGGAAATGTGTCACAGACCACTAGTGGTCCACTGACCCCAGTTTGGGAACCACTTTTATATACCAAGGATGATGATTTACAGTTAAAGGTTGCAGTTATCTGAACGGTTTATCATGAGTGACCATTACCCAAGCTAGGACAGAGCAATTACATATATCTTAACTTAGCATCTTTACCATTGGCCACCAAAAAGAACAAACATCTTTTGTACTTATTCCTGTAAATCTTTTGTTGGGATAACAAATGCCTGCTGCTGCCCTTACAGAGGATGTTAATGGATCAGACCGGCCTGGCACTGAAAATCTTCTACTACATTTGGATCAAGTAGAGTTGAGCATCTTTACCTCTTTGAAAGAAGGAGAAAATAGCTATAATTGGTTTGGAAATAAAAATGAAAGTTTTGTGGAAACTCCTTCTCCAGTGTATTTTTAAGACAAAACATTTGTGAGTACGTTTTCGGAGCATGGAAAACAAACTGGGAAAGAGCTCATTAAGCTCAATGACTGTTCCAGCATTGGATGGCTTTAAGAAATTATACATTTCTATGGTCACAAAAAAATACTTAGCAGGGTAACACAGCAGGCTGTGGCTGAAGAATGCTCCATATCATCAGATAGCTGCTGGACACGCTCTTGGTGAAGCTGTTTAGCGAGGAAGGTCAGCAGGAGAAATTTGAATTTCATGCTCAGAGAAGGTCCCTCGCCAGTCAGAGACTTTTGTTATCTTCATCCAGTGAAGATCTCTACCTTCAGTCATTTATTGGAGTTTATTCCAGCAGAGCAAGACTAGAGGCTGTAGCCAAAGATGTCTTCTCTATGAGGTCCCACTGAATCAAATTTGCTGCTGTGGAAAAGCTCCAAGGAGCAGCAACCTGATTCGTTGGATCGGCTTGGCAGGTTTATCTGGGCCCGAAGTAGTCAGTGAAGCTAAAAACATTCCAAGTACGAGGTTTCAGGAAAAGTTAGGAGGTGTATATACTTTGGCAGCAGCTATGGATGCAGGACCGTGGGGGCAGCACTTGGGGGTCAAGATTCACTCCAGCAAAGGGCAGCAGGAGGGACCAGGGCAGGCCCTGTTGGATCTGGTCAGCTAGATAGTTGTTGAAAAGGCCTTTAGTGGCTTGTTATGTTCCTGTAGCTTGAGCAGTAAGTCAGCCTTATGACCCTTGGAGTTCACTTCTTTCTCCTAGGTACAACAGTGAGAGCAGATCAAGTCTTATAGGCTCTTCTCATGTTAACAACAGCAGGTCCACTTCTCCTGCACAAGTCCAGAAAATGTTTTCAGGGTACTGTGGGTTCCATATTTATGCCTTGGTATTCAGCCTGTGAGTGGAGGAGACTCTCGTACCTTCCTAACCAATAGAGTAAATTTTCCTAGGGGCAACGCTACCTGGTTTTGCAGCGCGTCCTGCATGCCCTACTGCAAACAGTATTGATAAGTAAGTTAAATGGTTGGAAGTGCACTCTCAGTGTTTTTAGGTCTCGCCTGACCCAGCGCTTGCACTGGTCTGGCGAGAGTTTAAGTTAGGGCTTCAAAAAATGCTACTGCCGGCTACAGCTTGCAGTGCATGTGCGTGGACGCGCGCTTGAGCAGAGGCTCCATATGGCATTCCTCATGCTCATTAAGCGCATCGCTCCCCACGCGCTTGATCGCGATCACTTTCGCGGCCGTGCGACAGCTGCGCACGCACCACTCCCTTTATACTCTCCCTTGTTTTTTTTAGAAGTGTGACAGCAATGGACGTTACACAGCAGACAATGAAAATAAAACCCACAGCAATTACGGAAGCCCTGAATAAAAATGTAAAAACGGGCCTCTATAAAACCATTAAACAGTCTGGTTGTGACTTCACTAAAAACCCATAATCGTCAGTAATAAGACGAGCGCGTCAATACTGTATTGCATTATCACAGTTGACTTGTAACGCCAATGCCTGCTACTCTGCAGAGGTTGAGAGACCTGGGCAGAAATAAACTCATCGAAAGGAACAATTAGCTTTTCAGCGTTTTCCTCTGTATTTTTTCTTCTTCTGAAGAGTTAGCGGCTCAGCACCCATGCGCAGCAGTTTGTTTATTTTGTGCCCGGCTGTAGTTCACCTTAGGAGAACAGCTGCAGGTTATCGCACGTTCTGACTACTGCCGATTGTGAAAGCGGCTTACATTCACCTTAAATGATACTGTTGAAACAAATTACACGCTGCACATTAGGGTGTTTATATTCAGGGCTGATTTCACATCGAGTGTATTTATCTGCAGGCATATACTCTCTGTCAAACAAAGGACCGAGAAACAAAAGGATTTAACAGATGTTCTGGACAGGTGATGGTGTAACCATGTATTGTAAGGAATAAGCCGCCCTTTACCCTACGCTGAAAAATATATTGCAAGTCAGCTCTGAGTTTTTTTTGAGACCTTATATAGGAACTCGGCCGTGGGACTTATTCCACCACACAGCCACAGAACTCCTCTGGGACATGCTGATTCATTGTGACATAACCGTCCTGCTATCGTCGAATCAGCGATTTGTACAACGTACTTCACGCCAAAGAGCACTTTCAAAACCATAAAGGACAACAGGTAGCATCAGGTTTGCAAAGACTGTCCCCCACATCCCCACTTTTACAATTGTTTACCGTTATAGTCTTTAAATTAAACACGCATTGGCATAGCCAATAGGTCTCGCTTTTCGGACGTTTTAAGTATGTAGTTTGGCAGCACAATATCCTTAGGGCAACAACATCAGCTGTTGCATTGCTAAACCATGTACCTTATAAGTGTTTAGCCATGCAACAGTTGCTGTTGTTGCACCAAGAATATTGTGATTCATAACTAAAAAATGATAAGGTCCCAAAAGCGAGACCTATTGGCAATGCCAATGCTTGTCCTACTGATCATGTGTTACAGTCACTCTTTAGTGGTGCTGCAATGCTGCATGTGCTGTCTACACATGTATTAGCGAATATTCCATATATAACAAGTCCACTGACTTGGGTGTGCTGCGCACTGTTCACAATGATATTTCCTTAAAATTTGACAACCTATGCCTATGTATCTATTAGAACATTTGTTTTTATCCAAACAAATATTTTGTTGCAATTATTGTTCCAACATACACAATATGTACCGATATATTCAATTTAATATCTTCTCATGAAAATACAACAAAACATCTATGTGATCTTCAGCATATAAATGTGTACAACATATACGTTCTTTGGAAAAACACTCAATGCTGTACCTGATGCATTTCGGGACATAAATGTCCCTTCCTCAGGGGACAATCTTAAAGTTCAAAGAAGAAAATAAAATAAACAGTTTTTATCTCTAAATAATTATATACTCTAGCGTTCACACAATCACTCAAGTGTCCCTTTGCAATGTTGACGTCATTTTGGACACGTAGGATTCTATATCAATCCTTTCTGCATATATATATATATATATATATATATATATATATATATATATATATATATATATATATATATTGCAAAACAAAGTGCCCGAAAGCTTTTCGAAGACGCACTCACAGGAGACACCAAATTACAAGGCAGCCAGCATTTTTTTTCCGGTAATGATTTATTGATCTCGCCGACACGTTTCGAGGCTGTCACACCTCTTTTTCACAGGCAGTTCCGCTGTCGAGTGCGCCTCTAAAACCCTCGGGACCTTGGAAAAACAAAATGATAATCACGGCTGCCCGGCCGTGAGAGGCTGCACCATTCCCGTTTATGCAGGGAAGGCTACGCGGTAAAGGAACCATGCCGCCACCGCGAAAAGCACAGCAGATGTGGGTTAATCATCCAGCATTGCATTTGGGGGGCCCACTGAAGGGAGAAAAATCGCTCCCACATTTGATGACTGCACGGAGCCCACTGGGGGCAATACTGAACTCCTGTCAGGACTTTGTGTCCCAGCATGCATCGTACTGTACAAAGGGATTACCTGTGATCCACTGCGGGTCTTCGCATGCTCCTTAAAAGACCCAAAAGACTGACTGGAGCCATCTGCGCAGTCATCTGAGTTGTCTATGAAGAAGAGGCTGCCTGCCTCGAAACGCGTCGACAAAATCAAATTCCAACCCCACGTGAAAGATGCTGGCTCTCTGTTTTAATAAAACCTTTTGGTTTCACAACTGCTGTCGAGTGCGCCTCTAAAACCCTCGGGACCTTGGAAAAACAATATATATATATATATATATATATATATATATATATATATATTTACTTAAAAAACCATAGGTTTCACACATGTTATAGTTAGGTGGATATTTCACTCGTAAAAAACCAATAAAATTCCCCCGTTATAGTTAGTTGACATAACTATAACTCACGTGCCCGCAGTCCTCTGCTCATGACGTGACATATTACATCATTCATGACATGGTCAGTGGCATCACTCATGACATCGGGGGAATTTCATTGGTTTTTTACGAGTGAAATATCCACCTAACTATAACATGTGTGAAACCTATGGTTTTTTAAGTGAATTTGCAAGGTTTTTTAAATGCTAATTCCTAACTATAACGTGTGTGAAACCTATGGTTTTTTCAGTGAATTTGTATGGTTTTTTAAATGCTAAGTTATGTATGTATTATTATTTTTTCTCTATATTTACTTTTCAATAAACTACGTATTAAAATTTTTTTTGCTTTTTTTTATGGTTTTTCACCGTGCGCGCACGGTGTGCGCACCCCCGCGATTAAAAAAAAAAAGTAAAAGTTTTTTTCTGCCTTCGGGGTCCTTCAGGGACCCCCTGACCAAGGCTAGGGGGTCAGGAACTCTCTACCCTGCCCCCTTTTCACGTTCACCACCTTCCTTTTCCTCTCTCGCACTGAAAACAAACAAAATGGCGGCCGACACTTCCTGATTTCGACCGATTCGAACGTTGACTGACATGTAACAACCAATCAGAATTATGCTCGCGCACAGTTAGGGTCCGCGCACGGTGCGCGGCTATAGATATGTATGTGCTTTTTAATGTCATTTTCTCTGGAACTACTGAACAGATTGACTCCATATATGCAAAAGGCACATCCCTGACCTGAGGACTACCTCTCTGCCAAATTTCAAGTAATTCTGTTCAGCCGTTCGGGCTGTACCTTCGACTAAAGGTCCTATGGGAAAATGCATGGGGAAAACGCGTTTTGGGACCCCCCTTTTTTCTCGGCCCCCGCTTGACAAATCCCCCCGAGACTTTCAGGGTAGGAGCTGAGCGGAGCGCCCCATTAGTTTTGAAAATTTCGCGAAGATTCGTCAACCGGCGCCAAATTTATTCAAAATAGAATTTTGAGATTTCCTATGGAAACACGGTCCTAACTATAACTATCTACTGGCGACCGCCAGTAGATAATATATATATATATACATATATATATATATATATGAATCACAGTGGTGTTGCATACTATTGTGATGGTTTTATTTTATAGTAAGTGACCCATGCTAAGTGTGCTCTTTTGTTGTTAGTTCCCAATTTATGCACCCAGGGTGATAAGTCCATAATGTCATACGTGTGTTCAGTCCTGTCATAAGAATTATAATGCAAAATTTAAAGTGCGAGTTTTTGACATGGTCTTGCCAATATAGACCACTGCACAAAGTGCGCGTTCACCTTTAAACAATGTAGCCTCTTTGTACACGAGAATCGTTGGTAGTGGGACTTTGTAATCTATAAAAAACAATGATTCGGAGTCAGAAGGTAAGTACGAAGACTTTATTCAAATGTATGCCACTGACACCAAGGGCACGTCTTCACCCAAAGCTGCTGGGGACCGCAACTGCCAACTCCAACCGTCGCCCATGCCCACGATTCTATATGGAAAATAAGGACGTCATAGAACACTTGGGCATGGGCGCGCGGCAGGAGAAGCAGTGCGAGGCCAGAACACATAAGGAACAAAACATAATAGAAAACACATGGACTAAAGATGTAAAACATTACAACTGAAATTCTGTAAACTAATCTCCGCATGAGAAAGAATACAGCCTCGTGAAATAATGTAGCTTGTCACGCTCCGATATCATGTGTGTTAACTAAACTGCCACTAATTGTTACTCTGATAAAGTTACAATATGCTGAGTAAAAGCCGCCGTTATGGACATTGTCAATATAAGTACCTCGCTTACCCGTCCGATGAGTCGAATTTCACTCCAGTCGGTTTCAAGCTCCTAGCGTGTAGCCGACGCTAGTTAAAGTATTCAAGTTTAGAGTTATGAACATGGTCGAAGAACTAGCTGCGTTCAATAAGAAAACCAAGGAGAAATGGGTGCCATCTTTAAATGATGATAAAATGTAATCAAAACCTTAGGCTATGAATAATATTGCTGGCAATGGCATGTGATAAAACATAATGCCATAATAATGTGCCAGTATCCAATCAGGAATGAACCGGTAGCTATGCAGTTGTTACTGTGGCTGTAGTTCTCATCCCTAATGAAAATATTCCTAATCTAATACAATTGACCCGGAGAGAACTACTTGGTGTTGTAAATTCCACCTTGTCATCTGTGAATTCCTTGTGTGCAGTATCAGCACACATTACAAATCACAGGATGTAGGTTGGTTTGTCAATCTATTCTATTCTAATATATTTGTGCCATTTGGTCAGGTTACCCTGCCAGGTCTTTTTCGTAATGCTGTTCTTTCAATGTGCATTGAACACTACATGGTGTACTTTGCTTTAAAATGTAATGCAACTGCAGAGGTGAGGTAAGGGAGCAGTGTGGAGAAACATGCATGATAATGGGCGATAGCAACTTCTGTCTAATGAGCCCGGCAAGAAACACTGCCATTTTACATGTACATGTTTCTTAAGTTGCCTTCTTTTTTACACAATGGCTTTTGACACACATTTGCATGTGTGACATTTGCTTGTGTGACAGTGCAAGATTAGTGTCCCTGAAACCACATTGCTTACAATTCAACTTCGTTATTACACTATACATCACCATGTACATTTATTTCAAGGCCTAAACACACTGTGTGCAAATGTTTGTTATTCATCCATGAGGCGACAGGGCTATCACAAAGACAATAAACAATGTTGGCCCGGCTGAAGCCTCGACACGGAAGCATGGATACTGTTATTATAAATACATATCTCTGTGCTCAAATTAGGGGAGCTCTCTGCTGTCATTGCGAGGTAGTAGCTGTGTCTTAGTGTCAGGCCAGCTGATTCCTGTTTACCGTCTGCGAGGAGGACTTTCAAACCTCGCCTTCAGGTAATGGGGACATAGATCATCCAGTAGGGGATTCTTGTCAGAACACCCACCTTAGGTAACTATGTTGAGGAGTGCATAGTAGGAGTATACTATATCCAGTACTTATACATCGGCATATAAACACTGTTTTAGCACAATGGTGGAATTGTTCATCCTTTTCACTGTCCTGATGTTGCTAATCACTTTTAACTACTTCTGCCTAATAATGGTTGCAGCACATATATATTTTATACAAGGATCAAAATGGTTCAATAAAAATTGAAAACGCCCCTTTGTATATTTCTTGCGTATCTCCCTGAATGAGCATGAGGGACTGAGTGAAAAGGTTTAAGATCTGTTATCACTATTCCTGGGGGAGTCATGGTTGTCATATTCTGAGGTTGCCCAAACCATTCGTTACCTTGCCATGTTTAGAGGTACTTATGGTGGCACTGTGAGCTAGCAGGTCTATAGGCCAACATATCCTGTGGTGGTGCGTGGAATCAGCCTGGCACCATCCCAGCATTTATGTTGTCCAACAAACAGTTCCTACTGAAAAGTGAAAACCATAAGACAATAAAAAATGCATGCAAAGGGGCACCTAAACTCAGAATCCTACATCCTAGGTACCCATGTACAAAAATGCACCCACAAAATATACTCAGGAGCAATGAGGGATTCTAGCTATTACCTAATAAATAGATTTTTCATGGAGAGCCAGTAGGCAATCCCCATAGTGAGTTGTGGGTAAAATATAGTAAAAGTACCAAGAATTAGTGTCAGAGCATATTGATGGAATCGTAGCATCCCACACTCAAAAGGCAACTATTATTGTAACAAACTGGTAAAAACCTATGGCTTTTCCTTGTATTGATATTATAATCCCATCCTCTTCTCTTTGGGCAACTAAACTATTCTTAGCACCACATAAAGGTTTGGTATGAGTTGAGAGTTAACGCCCACCGGCATACATCATCTGAACAATAGAGCTATCTGTACTTAGTTTATGTAACATATCTGGTCATTGTTGAATCCTTCAGAATAAACAATTCACAGAAAAGTCCTAGACAACCTTTCACTTACTTACATTCTGTGAAACCATGTTTTTTGTTTTAAAACCAATAAACGAGAACTGAGCCTACCAGCTTCCTTGAAACCATCTTCATTATTAAAAGCAAGAACAGAGAATTTGATTCACACAAAACAACATGAATATATTTAAGCAGTCTTGATTATCATTATGCAATGTACAATGGCATGAAATAGATGTGCATTCTATATTTTAATAATTCAAAAAGGAGAATACCTAAGAGGAAAACAAAACAGTAATCAAACAGTCTTTTTTTTATTTCTGTTTATTAAATATGCGACTTGAGAGCATAATAGTAATCAAACAGTCTTAATTGTTTTAAAGTCTTTCTTACACCAGCCTTCACAATACAATTAATGCTTTCATTTGATGCCGAGCCATGGTGCAAAATGTACTCGTGCTATGGGCAGCATAGCATGAAGGCTGATGTCAAAAATGTTGTTTTAATACGCGATATACATTAATGCTGCTATTGCTGCAATACATATTACTTTAGCCTACCATATGTTGAGTGTTATTGAAACTAATAGGATGAATGATAAATTAATATATCTTACCATCTACAATTCTCAATGTAGTGCTAGTTAGGAAAATATATTTTTGCCAATGTAACTAGTTTGCCTATTTACTTTCATTCCTTGTTTGTTTTTTGATAGGTGGCTTGGGGTGCGCGTTGAGTTTTTGGGAAATTGCGTAGTTTTGTTTGCTGCCCTTTTTGCTGTGATTGGCAGAAGTAGTCTTAACGCAGGACTGGTTGGACTCTCAGTATCGTATGCGTTACAGGTATGTGAAATCTATAGCCTAGCAACCAATGTACATGTACTCATTTTACTTAAAAACTATCGGGTAAAGATAAAAGCAGTTCTTCATGTTACTGAAAATGAAAACAATGTGTCAAAGTGAACATCATTTAATTTATGTGATGCATATCAGTAATTTTGGAATACAAATGCTAGCATTCATTTCTTCATATAAAACATTCTAGAACTCATTAAATAAAGCATATGTTACATCCAAATTTATTTAAGTTTACAATATTTGATATTTTGTTTTACACGTGAGGATTCTTACATAACTCTGTGCCTTACTTGCACAAAATGGAACTGTTCAAAACGTTAGTGAAAAGTATTAGTGTCCAGTTGAAGGCCAAAGAAGGAAAATAAGGTTCTCCAATTGTGATTGACCCCAAATTTGCACTTCTAGTCACTGCATCTGGATGTGATTCAGAAGTGTACTGTTGTAGATTGTTTGTTAAGTTGCATGATAATATAAGTAGAGTGCAGTGTGATAGGCTTACATACCTACATACTCAGGCAAAGTCCAACTTTTGGTTGAACTTGTTAAAGAATCCTTTTATTTCCAGATCTTTAAATGTGGATGTTGATTGACCTTAGGTATGTATCGAAATTCATTATGACATTGATTCAAAACCCACAATGTCTTACACTTTAGACACCTTTTACAAAGGGGTATGTTAAACGATTGAGTTCATAAGTAATGATGGCATAGTGAAGAAAACGTTACAGGCAAGGACACTCATTGCTCATAAAAAGAGAAGGTTTTGAGGAGATTTGACATAACTTGATCTTGCCCAAAGTTTTATCAGAAGTGTGTTTAGCTAGTCTTTCACAAGGTGTATATCATCTAAGAATACCACCATGTAAACATTCAAGAGATAACAAAAGATGTAATTCATGAAGTGCCGAAAGGCATCTGGAGCATTACAAAGGCTTAAGATCATCACAAAGTATTTTAGATCACCATACCGAGTGCTAAAAATCAATTACTAGGGGTGGGCAGAATGTTCCGCTCCACCCGCAAAATTGGCGAAATGTGGGCACTCCGCGTTACACTTTCTTGCAAAGTTCTGGCCAAATTCCACCAATTGGCATGTGGTGAACTATTTCTTCTACTGTAAGGCTCTAGAATATGTGAGCTGGCGAGCGTAAGTGAGATTTGGCATCCCTTAGCACGATTTTCTAATGTGGTAGTTCGCTGGCATTCATGGTCAGAGGGCTGCCATTCAAGTAGTTTTGCTGCCTCTCGAGTAGATTTTCTACTTGAGCGGCACCAAAATAAACTCAAATGGCGGCGCGCTCTTCCACAACACATGGTGGAGTTTGTGCAGATTTTCAGAGCTGCTTGCATTACTTGTGCTAAATTGTAGATCGAGCTGTATATTTTCTGTCTGTTGGCAGAATTCCATGGACTCTCGCTGAGTTTTTCGGTAACTTTGTGGAATACCACGCAGTGAAACTCCGTGAGCTCCGACCACCAATACCAATTTCCAACTTGTTCCCGTAATGAATCCTCACACAGAGATCAAGTTTGAAAAATAATATTGGAAGTCTTGATCGCTTGAGGAGAACTTGGATCAAGAGGAGAGAAAAAGGCTTGTAGATGTTGAAAGTGTTCAGTTTTCTCCAAGCAATAGCACATCTGTATTCACTGTTTGCTTTGGCTACAGAGAGGATCCTCCAACTTCAAAGTGGAAGTAATGTCTAGACCCCTTTTCCAGGTTCTCTTTCAAATACCTTCTCAATATCTCCTCTTTCTTCACTGTCAAAGAATATATTCTTCAGTGTTTAATTGGTTCTCCTTCAAACACAAAAACATAATATTATGACATCTTCTGTGATTGTTTCTTCTGTGTTATAGGTGATGGTTCCTTCGGAGTGAAGCATGAATTTTCACCTTAGGTTTAGTCCTAAAGCAGTGTTCCACACAATAAAATGAGAAAAATTATTTTGTGTTTCTCAATTAATTTGAGCATCAAGTTGTCTCAGCCAGCTTGTCCCTAAGACCAAGATTCACTGGTGTGGTGACCAAACAATGAGCTAGATCAGGGTTCTCGAAAGTCGGCCCTGGAATGCCGGATCCATGCTAGATTTTTAGCATATCCCCATTTAGATAAATGTAGTTATCTTAAAATTTGGAATGGATTCAGCTTTCCAGGACCGACTTTGGAGAACCCTGGACTAGATCACTAACAGACACTTCAGTGCTCTTATTACTCATCCTCTGTCCATTATACAAGGATGAGCTAATCCATTTCCTGATACCCATGGGCATACATGCGCAAAATAACCCTTTTTTCTCAGTCTAGAAAGATTCTCGCCTTTCTTCTGTAATCTTTTTCTTCTGCAGTAAGGGTCTGTTGAGAATCTACGATTGCATAATTTTCTTTTAATGAATTGAACCCTCATGGTTTTCTGATGTTTAAGGAGACCCATTGATTCAAACATCTTTTCTCAGCTCTGTGGAATATTTGTTGGGTCTAAAGCTGTAGCATGAGATCAATTAACACTCTGGAAACACCCCATCTGTGGCCTCATCGGTCCAGGCTGCTTCTGCAGCCATCTGCCAACAGTAACAAATATAACTGACAAGTTCCTGTTTGCCTTGCTTTAACATTATCTGCCAAGTAGGGCCTGACTGTGTTGTGGAATCATAGACTTTTATTACAAATGAACTGTCTTTGGTTAAAGTAGATACATTAGACTACACAAGTCTTACCTTGGATGTGACAAAATATCAGGGTAAGGCTAAAAGATGAAACATAACATTCACCAAAATCCAAAGATGAATGGTTAAATAGTGGTGGATTCTTAATGTCCCAGTATTTTATCCCTTTAGTAGTATAAAAAATATAGGTTTGTGACATGCATAGCTGCAAATTAACATACTGTGCATACTCCTGCCATTTAGTGTGGGACTCAGAAGTATGCAAGTTGTTTTTCTTCGAAGATTTCTTTGAGTTACAAGGTATAGTGATTCCACCTGTTGCTGGTTACTGGTAATGTTCATGGGCATAGCCTCCATTTTTAGATTGTTTTTTTTCCCTGATATCAGGTTCAGACGTGTCTCAATGAGCTCCGATTTGATGCCTCGTGGTGTTGTTGTCGGGCCTGTTTGGATCCTCTAGACTCGTCAGTTTAAACAATCATCGTGTCTTTTCTTCATCTTGAAACGTCACACATCCCTCATTCGACTCCATGACTGAGTCCTTTCCATGCCTGCTAGGGGCTTCATCAGCTCTGTTAACACTTCGATGCCTGGAAATGTTCAATCAATGATGGAAAGAACCCCATTCAGACACTACCCTAAGTGTCGCACCAAGGATCTGTGGACAGATCTCCATCAAGTGTGTAACCCTTGTCTGTTCCTGGAGCACAAAAAGGCCTCCTGTTCTTGTGTTAATGTCAGGCTTGAAGCATCACATCCACTTCCAGGGCACACCAGCAGAGCAATGACACACCAGATTTCTTTGGCAAACAGAACATTGAAGATGAACTCGAACCAGGGAACTATGCCTCATCGGGTCAGGTCTTCACCTTGGGAGAGTTCCGGATCGCAGACCGAAGTGGATGAGCTGCTGGCTCCTCATCATTATCCATCAATCAATCAACCAAACAGGATTTATAGAGTGGCTAACCAGGTATCCAGGCACTGAGAACATAGCTACTATGGGGTTCTGCGGAACGGCTGCCGTGAGAAACACCTTACCACCACCTCCATATCCCATCACCATACAGAGACAAGCTCCGCTCTACAGGGGGTTGAGCTTCAAGCACAGAAGGCCACCAGCAGACCTCTGGTCTGCCACTGCTTGAAGGCCATGGTTGGCACCAACATACTGCTTTGAGCCTTGTGCCTTACCATAGAAACCATGCACTTCGACTTCGACCACCTTGTTGGTGCCAGCCTCAAAAACACCCTTGAAGCCATCTTTGTACTTGAATCCAAAAACTACCTCAGTGCTGCCAGGCCAGCAGTTATCTTCAGTGCTAAAACGCCCTGTGTCTAATCCGCCATCTTCCCCCGCCTTCGGGGATCAAGACCAGCCCATCCTAGAGGAGGATGAACTCAATGCACACCAGCAGCTGGTCCTTGCTCAGCTTCCCCCATTTGATGAATGGTCTCCCCCGGACGGTTGGAGCTTTAAAGTATCTACGTAAATCAGTAGTATCATGACGACTAAGAGATACATTATTTGTGTTTTGTCCATCTGAGGAGACTCAGACAAGATGTATGGAGGATGAACAATCCAATTCACTGAGAGCTCCACAAACTGAAAATAAGATCACATTGTAGGTCTGTCTATCAAAATTAAATTGACCAGCGATGAGGAACAGTTAAAATAAATTTTGAGATAAATGAGAGTGGCATTTATAACCAATTGTACCAAAAAAAAACCCAAAAAGGACGGCCCTACCAATTACATCATAGACAGGAACTTTTTTGATAGCAAGTATTCCCTGGGCATTGCTATCTTGATTGATTACTTAGCGGGTCCTGATGAAGGTGGTTATTTCTTTCCTGTGCCACCAAAACGCGTCGACCACTGACCACTGACATTTATATCCTGCTCTTCGCAGCTGTACTGTTGGTCAAAGGAGATTATTGTCACACTTATATCTCTAATCAATCTGAGTTTCTTCTTTGTGGTTATGGATGTAGTATGAATGTTGATTGAATCAGTATGAATGTATGAGAGAGAGTGTGAGAACTTTTTTGATGCGTTTAGCTTTACCTAGGGATTACATTATGGTAATAAGTGATATGATATGTTATAGATAAATGTGTTAAGTATATTTATTGTATGTCTATGAAATAGAAATTATAAATTGACAATTAATTTTGAAATTTAAAGAAAAGTATTTGTGTCTCAAAAGAAGGAATAAATACAAATATAAAAAATGATGATGTATTTGTAGTACATTATAATTTCATATGGCCCTTTTCTGAATTCAATTGAATAAAAAAAAAAGAAATATAGGTCTGGAGGGAGTCTCTATAGTAATATTGTTGTTTTTTGCCCCTTTTCTACCTGACCTTAATTTATTATTTGAGGGGCGTCCCAATTTCTTTGCTCAGCTTCCCCCAAAGACTCTGCGCCACACAAGCGGAACCTGACCTTCGAGGAGGTCATCAACTCCCCACTGAGGCATGCTCTTAAAATACCTCAGCACACCTCTTCCTTTGCCTGGGGTCCCTCCACCTCACTTTTCTATTCCTCCTTCTTTACCTTCCTTTCCACCCCCTCTCTCCCCTCACCACTATCACTTACTGACCCTTCAGCTCACTCTCCGCAGGGTCACCTCATTCTGGGTTTGGTGGAGACAGTTCTTAGTCCCCCGTGACCCTTATGTTATGCCGTTAGACCCACACCCACAAGAAGACCCATGGGCTGACAATGACGTTGACCCACTTGGGGATACAGTCCCAATCTGTACCCCACAAAACCCTTCCCGCCCACCAATACTACCTTCTGCCATGAGATCCTCTGAAGGGCAGCCATATATCACAAGATCGAGATGCACAAGCTCCCAAATAATTACAAGTTTTTGATGGAGGAGCTAAATTCCACTCAGCGTTCTATCCAGTACCTTCTTAAGCTTAAGGGAATGCTTACTTCTGCTCTTGAAATCTAGTGGCTGTCCCTGAAAAGTAGTGACTTCCTTGTCCTCCCCCTAATACATAACACCTGTCTGGGAATGGCTATACTGGTTTTTGTCCCTGTGGATGGAAATCATGTCTGACCAGTGGGTTCTCAATATCATAGACAAGGTTTATTGTCTGGAACTCATGCTCATACCACCACACATCCTTCCATTAAGCATAACCTCTCCCCAGAACATCAGCGCTTACTTTAATAGGAGTTGCAGGCCCTTCTCTGCAAGGGGGCCATAGAGGTTGCACTGCTCCAATACACTGGCAAGTCAATCTACTCTCTATACTTCCTCATTCCCAAAAAGGATGGGTCTCTCAGGCCAATTCTTGACCTCAGGCCCCTCAACACTTATATCATGTGAGAGCACTTCCACATGGTGGCGCTGCAAGATATTGTTCCTCCGCTACAGCAAGGCAACCTCATGACAGCTCTCAACCAGAATGATGAATACTTCCACATCCCTATCCACCCTGCACATCGCAAATTTCTCCAGTTCATGGTAAGTGGTCAGCTTTAGCAAGGTTCTGCCCTTTGGCATAACCACAGCTACAAGATTAAAAAAAAATATCTTGCCATGGTAGTCGCTCATCCCAAGAGGAATGGCATCCACATCTTCCCTTAATTAGATGACTGGCCACCAGACAGCAGTATTAAGCTCACACACAAGTCACAATAGACCTCTTAGATGGGCTAGGATTTACCATCAGTACCAAAAAGTACCACCTCCACCCCCTTCGAGTCCAGCCCTTCTTGGAGCGATACTCAACTCTGTCACAGGAAAAGCATACTCCAGCCCTACAAAGGTTTAAGCTTTTCAATCACTGCATTTCCATTTTCAACCAGATCATCAAGTGATGGTAAGAAATTCCATGCGCCTCCTCGGCATTATGGCCTTTTGTATTTCAATAATTTCACATTCCAGGTTGCACATGAGCCCCTCGCAGGAATGCCTAGCGGCACAGTGGTTACAATCACATCGTCTCTGGGAGTATCTAATGTTGATCTGGGGCGGCACTCATCGCTCTTTGCACTGGTGGAATGGCAGAAACCTGTTGCAAGGCCGACCTTTTCTAGACCCTGTGCCGCAGGTGACCATCACAATGGACAACTTCCTCGCCAGATGGAGGGGGGCGCATTTACAGGAGTTAACTGTACAAGGGATGTGGAAATTCCATCAACAGGGTCTCCTCATCAACTACCTAGAGTTGTTCAGCATCCAGCTAGCTCTCAATGCATTCCTGCCTCGCATTCAATATAAGGTAGTCCTCATTCGCACAGGCAGACTTCCATGTGCTATCTTTAGAAACAGGCCACCAATCATTCTCTACAGTTGTCTGTGCTAGCCCAGAGCATTTGGCAGTGGGAAATCCATCAAAGAGTACACCTACTGATTGATTACCTACCAGGAGTGGACAACGATTTTGCAGACCTACTCAGCAGGATTCAGCAGCAAGTCTTGAGTGAGAACTCCACCCACAAGTCCTACTACTGTACATCCACCATTAGGGGTTTCACGATGTAGACTTCTTTGCCACTGCCGAAAAAGTGAATTACCTAAGCTTCGCCTCCAGGTTCCACACCCACAGTCCATGGGCAACGCACTACGGATTAACTGGTGGGGATATTTGCCTATGCTTTTACGCCTCCCTCACTTATATCATTCGTGATTCAGAGGGTTCGGCAAACATCCCACACTCTCATCCTAGTGGCTCCCACCTGGACCTGGCCTCCTCGACCTCTCCTTAGTACCCCATGAGAAGCTGCTCAACCGGCCATATCTGCTCATGTAAAATCAGGGCACACTCAGTGTTAGAAATGTGGTCTCTAGTTGGCAGAGGTTTGCACCCTGTCAAAGTACAGATCACAACTCTAGTCGGAGTAAGTCAGAAAAACACCTTAATTAAGCTGTTCTCACCCTCTGGTAGCTTGGTACAGAGCAGTCAGGCTTCACGTTAAAGGCAATGTGTAAAGTATTTGTGTAACACCAAATATAAAGTAACTCAATTAACACACCACAAATAAACTCCACACTGGTTTAGAACAATAGAGAATATTTATCTGAGTAAAACAAGACCAAAACGACAAACATCCAAGCAGTAGAAGTGGATTGATGAATTTTTAAAGAATAAATGCAAAAACAGTGCTTAAAAGTCAATAGCGCTAAAGGTTACTTAGTTCGGGCTAGACCGGGGTAAATCTGAAAATTCAAGCAGCCTGCAATGGAGCACAGGTTGGATATAGTTCTAAACAGGTCCTGCTGAAGTTTTACCTTCTCAAGTTGAGCGAGATGCCCCATTCATGGAGAAGGCGGGTGTCGGGAGTACGATTTGAGTCGCTGGTGTAGATTCACAGACCACGAAGAGCCGCTGGCATCAATGGCAGACAGGCAAAGAGACAATCTTATGCCGGCTCTCGCTTATCCTTCCTGCAAGCAACGTGGTTCCGGCAAGAACAGGCCAGTTTGCATGCGCGGAAAGCCTTAAAGCCCGATTTAAAGAGCTGAGGTACAGGAAAACCCATGTCTGAGGCCTTAGGACTGGAGGGGCACTTCAGGCAAGTGCAAGTCTCCCAGATGGCAGAGCATAGCAGCACAAGAAGACAATGGAAAAAGTATTTTACATTCCTTAGACTTTTAGGAACAGGAGGCAAGTCAGCAAACCCTTGGAGTCACTCTGGGTTCAAGTGAATGGGCCCAGTCCTTATCCTCATCAGGGCAAGATCAGCAGGCAGCAGGGCAAGTCCGCAAAGCAGAGAAGCAGTTCCTTGGAGCAGTAATTCACATCAAAGTTGCAATCCTTACAGTAAAAACAGTCTTCACTCCAGCAGAGTTCTTCCACAAGTCAAGAAGTGTGCTGATTTGATAGGGCCAGACCGTGGTACTTCTACTCAAAAGTGCCTTTGGTGTGGGGAATGACTTCAAAAGAGTTCTCTGAAGTGCACAAGAATCCCTTTCATCGCAGCCCTGGCACCAGACTTCCAGTAAGGGATAAATCAGCCCTTTGTGTGAGGGCAGGACACAGCCTCTTCAGATGTAAGTGTGAACCAACTTTCCCCCTTCCTGGCCAGGAAGGATATCAGTATGCAGATGAATGCAGATGTATCCCCTGTCCCACCAAGCCCTTCCTGTGTTGTGGCTGTGTAGAGGGAATGCCCAATTGTAGCTGTCACCCAGCCCAGAAGTGTATTGGAGACAGGCTTCCGGCACACAGAGCAAAGATTAGAGCAGATAAATGTCCACTTAGTAAAAGTGGCATTTCTAAAATGGTAATGTCAAATCCAACTTTATCATTAAAGAGAATTTATCACCACCATTCCAAAGATATTAAACATGAAGTATCTACTATTTTCCAATCGGGTATTACAGCTTAAAAGTTATTTAAAGGAATCCCCAATGCTAGCCTAGGGAAGGAGTAGGCCTTACTACAACGACTTAGCTGGTGTCACTGCCAAAAGATATAAATCTCAAAAGTACATGTCCTGTCTTTTTGTTACACAGCACTCTGCCTTTAGGGTTAATTAGTGCAAAAACAACAGTTGATGGACTGAATGCAGAACAATGTCATACATTCACCCCAGTACAGAGATCTGGGCCTAAATCCATCGTTTTTTTGCTCACCATGCCATTCCAGTTTGAACCCAGCCATATGCAAATCAGTCTTGACCCTGTGCCTCATGGGAACAGTCCAGCCCGAACTGCCAAGCCAGGTACTCCCTGGAGTGGAAACAAGCACCGTAGGACCGGTTTCGGGGTTACACCCCTCTTCAGCCAGGATAGCTTGATTCCAGTGGCATGGAGAGCACAGGACTCACGTCTGAGCATACCCGTCCCACTCGGGGTGACAAATGCAAAAACAACAGTTGATGGACAGAATGCAGAACAATGTCATACATTCACCTTAGTACAGAGATCTGAGCCTAAATCCATCGTTTTGTTGCTCACCATGCCATTCCAGGTTGAACCCAGCAATATGCAAATCAGTTTTGACCCTGTGCCTCATGGGAACAGTTGATCCCGAACTGCCAAGCCAGGTCCTCCCTGGACTGGAAACAAGCATCCTAGGACCGGTTTCGGGGTTTCACCCCTCTTCAGCCAGGATAGCTTGATTCCAGTGGCATGGAGAGCACGGGACTCACGTCTGAGCATACCCGTCCCACTCGGGGTGACAAATGCAAAAACAACAGTTGATGGACAGACTGCAGAACAATGTCATACATTCACCCCAGTACAGAGATCTGGGCCTAAATCCATCGTTTTTTTGCTCACCATGCCATTCCAGTTTGAACCCAGCAATATGCAAATCAGTCTTGACCCTGTGCCTCATGGGAACAGTCCAGCCCGAACTGCCAAGCCAGGTCCTCCCTGGACTGGAAACAAGCATCCTATGACCGGTTTCGGGGTTTCACCCCTCTTCAACCAGGATAGCTTGATTCCAGTGGCATGGAGAGCACGGGACTCACGTCTAAGCATACCCGTCCCACTCGGGGTAACAAATGCAAAAACAACAGTTGATGGACAGAATGCAGAACAATGTCATACATTCGGGCTGGACTGTTCCCATGAGGCACAGGGTCAAGACTGATTTGCATATGGCCAGGTCTAAACAGGTATGCTCAGACGTGAGTCCTGGGCTTACTGTGCCACTGGAATCAAGCTATCCTGGCTGAAGAGGGGTGAAACCCCGAAACCGGTCCTAGGAAGCTTGTTTCCGGTCCAGGGAGGACCTGGCTTGGCAGTTCGGGCTGGACTGTTCCCATGAGGCACAGGGTCAAGACTGATTTGCATATGGCCAGGTCTAAACTTGGGTGGCATGGTGAGCAAAAGAATTATGGATTTAACCCAGATCTCTTGACTGGGGGTCAATGTTTTGATTTGTTCTGCATTCCGTCCATCAATTGTTTGTCTTTTGCTTTAGGGTTAATTAGGGCATAGCTTAGGGGTGACGGATGTGTGATAAAATGTGAGTTTAAGGCTTGGCAAGTGGTTTTAAATGCTAAGTCGAAGTGGCAGTAAACTGCACACACAGGTCCTGCAAAGGCAGGCCTTAGACAGGTTTTAAAGGCTACATGTGTGGGTGGCATAACCAGTGCATTAGATTCACTAGTAAGGTTTTATGATATTGCCACGCCTTACTTCACTACGCACATCTTTACATCACTGATTTCACAACACATACCACTACCACACATCTCCACATTACTGCTCCTGACAAATCCTGCCACAGTCTAACACTGCCACCTACTGGTCAAAAATTATACATTAAATATTAATATATTTAATTAATTGCCTTTTTCGTTTACAGGTTTGGGTCAATTTAACACTTTATAATTTTGGGGGGAGACCCCCCTAACCATCTTTTTTAATTGCCCTCAAAATACATTGTTCTGTATTGCCTAAAAACTTGTGTGCCAACAGCATTTACGATGTAAAACAATGCGTCCAAAATGTAATACGAAGTAAAGACTTAGGAGTTAAGGTTTTTTTCCCACTGTAGCATTTAGATTACAGGCCCTGGGTACATGGTGTACCACTTTATAAGGGACTTCTAAGTAAACTAAATATGCCAATCAGATATATACAGGTCAACATGTTTTAAGGGGAAGCACATGCACTTAAGCACAGGCTAGCAGTTGTAAAGTGTTCAGAGTTCTAAGGCCAACAATAAAATACAGCAAAAATGGGAGGCTAGAGGCAAAACGTTGGAGAAAAGACCACCCTAAGGATACCAGATCCAACACTCAGGCACCCAAACCCCAAGCAACTCAATCTTGCGATTTGGCTCCAGAGGTCCCAGAGTTTCACTACCTCAGCCTTCCCTTAGAATTTTTGACCATACTTAGGAAAGTGTGCAGGCCTACAACGAGAGCTTGCTAAGCTGCCAAATGGAAACAGTTTGTGCACTACTGTCTTCCTAGACATACTGACCCTTTCAAGGCAGCAGTTCAAGACATTGTGTTATGCGCTTCATTTACAGAAATCAGGCCTTACTTGTAGTTCCATCTGGCTTCATTTAGCTATTGTTGTCGCTTATCCTTAAAACAAAGAACATAGTTCACTATTCAGAGTTCCAGTGAAGGGCTCTGAAGGGTCTATACACCGCGCATATCCCTTGCTTCCATATGGAACCTCAATATTGTTTTAACAAGACTTATGGGCCCTCCTTTCTGGGAAGTCCACTCTTGTCCTTTAAAGTTTCTTTCATGGAGTGGTAGCATTCCTAGTAGCTAGCGCATCCCTCAGGCGTGTGAGTGAGCTTCAGGATCTTACCCTCAAAGAACAATTCTCCAAGACCACATCAATAGGGTAGTCCTATGGACTACCCTATCCTCTAAAGTTCCTAATATTTTTTTTTATAGTGGGCCTAAGTGTCCCCATGCTAACATTTCATACTCTGGCAACAAGTATGAAGCAAGCTCCAAAACGGCATTAAGCTAGTCCAAATAACCAGGTTTTAAGTCTCCTTTGAAATATCAATTCAGAGCTTTCTTGTTTGAATACCAGGGGCAAGGCATCCCACTGTTTGGAAGCCAGCCAGCTAAAAGAGCAGCTTCCCATACAAGCTCTTTTCACAGGGGGGATAATAGCTAGAAAGGCGCCTGCAGACCTAAGCCCCCTACCAGGTAGGTAGGGTTTTATAAGAGTATGCAGATACTGAGGCACTTTCCCATTCAAAATTCTGTGGCAGTAGCACATTTAAAAGACACTCTCTTGCCCAGTGGCAACCAATCTAGTTTGGCAACAGCAGGACCCGTAGGTGAACTCCTTGGAAGGTTAAGCAACAGACGCGCAGCCGCATTCTGCACCCTCTGCAGTCTCTGTAGTCTATATTGTGAGACCCCCAGAAAACAGCACATTACAGTAGTCCAGCCTTGATGTTATCAAAGCCTGAACTACTGACTTTCTAGTGGCTTCTCGTAGAAATGGCAGGATCTTTTTCAGAATTTTCTAAATCTCAAAACATTTCCTCGCTAGACGTCGAACGAGAGACTTGCATCAAACCATATGCCAAGGTTCTTAACTTTAGCCTTGGGATCCTAGGTAGTCTATAGTTTCTATCTTAATCCAACTATTGAACTTCCAGTATTCTTCCTACATCCAGACTCAGTAGCAGAAAGGGCTCTTCACAAATAAGATGTCACTAGGGCCCTCATGTACTTCAGTGACATGCCAAAACCCGTCTGTAAGATATAGCAGATCTTTGTCTCATTTTCCAAACCACACAAGGGCCTTGCTGTCTCTAAAGCAAGAATAGAACTGTGGGTGGTCAAATGTATTTGGACCTGTTATGTCAAAGCCAAAAGACCTTTGACTCTCCACCCCCAAACCCCACTCAACCCGCAAAAATGAAGCCTCTATGGCTTTCTTGGGTAACATTCCCATTGCTGACATCTGCAAAGCAGCAACCTGATCTACTCTACACACTTTCACCAAACATTACTGTGCGCCAAAATAATGTGGGCCAGGCAGTTTTTTGTACACTTTTTCAGTCTTCCGCAACACCCTCTGACTAGCCACCACTTTTGGGAGGACTGCTTTACATTCTAAGGAGAGCATGTGTAAGTTCAGCTACACATGCCATGGACAGATATTCTTACTTATCTTGTAAGCATCTGATTGTGGCATGTAGTGCTTTAGATTCACTTGCACACACCTTCCTCCCTGGAAACCATTTGAATATACGAGTATGTCCTCTTTCTTCGCATGGTCATCTTCTTCTGTATCTCTATGCTCAATCTACATCCTAACCCTCCGTGCGGGTAAATCAATTTAACAATGGAGCCGAAGCTCGTGCACATTACCAGCAATAGGTGGAGTCACAATACCTTATGACTAGAAGACGTTTTTGAAGAAAAACAACTTACACAGGTCCAAGCCCAACACTAGATGGAGGAGTATGCACAGCATGTAAATCCACAGCACGGCATGCCGGGAAAAGATGTTTACAGGATAACACTTTTCTTATATGTGTGTGTGTGTGTGTGTGTGTGTGAGCGCGTGTGTGTGTGTATATAGATAGATAGATAGATAGATAGATAGATAGATAGATAGATAGATAGATGGATTACTCAGTGGCTGTAGTGTGTAGTTATAGATATGTCATACGAAGAACGTTTTTGGTTTTGGTTTTATCATTGGCACCATTTGACAGATCTTAACAACAAAAAAAGTGTATCCTCTTGAGCTCCATACTTGAGAGTTTCAGGGTGATCCGTCAAGTGCGGTTGAGAAAAAGATGGGTCCAAAAAACATTTTTCACATGGAGATTCCCACGGGAAATTTACACACTGATACAGAGAAACTGGATCATCAGAATAGCACCCAATTTGTTGCCGGTGAGATCTTTACTCTTAGAGTGTGCTTTTTGTGAATTTGTTCAGCAGTTTTTGAGAAATTAAGGTTAGAAAATAGTGATATATATCTGACCTGCTGGTGTCCTGTGGGGCCAATTTTGTTTTAATAAAAAGAGTGTTCTTTCCTGGCGTCTATGTTGGTACTGTCGCACCAGGAAGGTCTAGCAGAAATGAGCAATCTACTTGGATGGCTGCAACATCAAGAGAAATGTTGCGACTGCTAATACAGGACATGGGGACCTGGTCTCTCTGTCCTGAAGTTATACAGCAAATAACGTATAAGGGCTCAGGTTACTGTACACAGTTTATCTGACCCAATGGCCCTTGTGATTGGGTCACAGTGGAATAAACCTCTGACCCCAGGGTGCGGCTAACCCTACACCCCGTGGGGATTGGGTGCACTGTCTGGCTGGTGATCGGACACTGTCACCAACCCGCTGCTGATGCCATGCACTGTCTTCGTAGGGGCTTGTCCACCAGCAAGGGCTGGGCATAGGTGTTGGCCACATGCCCTGAATTAACTCTGTACTGCACTCAGTCAAAAGCTATGCTTAGATATAGGATTGGTTCAATATGATCAAAAAACACCCCAGAACTTCAATGGAAAAAAGTAAAGGTTATATTATGGTCTCGTAATTAGACCTAACTTTAGGTTGAAAATGAGAACCTTAAAAATTCAAGATAAAAAAAGGTTAAAGTGGCATTATAGGTAGGTGCAAAAGCTAATTATAATGCCATGTTTTAAACTGAAAAAATACGGAAATTCACTAGTTGTAGTTCACTGAACTAACTGTAACTTGTGTCCACGCCATGCATAGCTCACATATTGCATCGCTCATAGCATGTTCAATGACATCATTAATGACATCAGTGATATATATTTGACTGAAGGATTTAGCTGTGAATCAATACATATACAGATGCTGTTAAATGTTTTCTGCTACCAATAAGAATTACTAATTCATTGTATTTTCTTTAAACTGAGATTTTCATTTTCTTTTTTCTAGGTTACTATGTCTTTAAATTGGATGGTGCGGATGACATCTGACTTAGAAACCAACATTGTGGCTGTTGAGAGAGTAAAGGAATACTCTGAGACGGAGACAGAGGTTGGTTATTGATGTGAATGTGCTACTGTAGATTTATTAGTAATATAACACTATACATGCCTTACATTCAGAAAGTGTTTTGAACATATTGTTTATCGTAGTCGACAATCAAGGTTTATGTTTATCATCTATTAAAAAAATGTTGACTGCTGTTTTTTATGTAGACTGTTGTCGGCTATGGGGAAAGTTGGAGGAAAGCTGGGCCTTAAAATATGTAAATACATGTTTGCACCATGTGTGGCTGTAGATACACATGCTTTGCATACTTCTGCCATCTAGTGTTAGGCTCAGACATTACAAGTTGCTTTTTTTTATTAAAAAGTGTTAAATTACCGTATGTGCTGTTACTCCACCCTTCGTCCACAATGCAAATGGCACTGACTCTACCTTAGATTGTTTTTTTTTATAAACGGGTTTTTATTCTGCAAGAACTTAGAGAGAAACACATTCCACCTAACTGCTCCACTCTTTGAGGCCTATGACCCGGATAACAATCACTACTAACGAATGTTTTGCCTCAACTCTCAGAAAGCCAACACCCATTGTCCCCGACCTGGTTGAGGATTTTTTTAGCCTCTGCGGAAATCCCCAGGATGAATACAGCCAGGAAAGGAGTGATGGAACCCACACCCTTCCAATGTGCAACACAAAATATCTATGGACTGACCAGCATGGTGTTTGCATCTGTTGGCTTTCTCCGATCACAACCATACCTCTTGTGAGAAAGGAGCTGAAGCAGCAATCAACCTACATGACGCTGAATATCTTTGAGGAGCAAGACCTGCTTAGCATCAAAGAGAAATAGGTGGGTCCCTCCAGCATTCCAGTGTCTCAAGCAACACCCAAGATCCACTGTCAGTGAGTGCTTTCTAGGAAGAAGAGAAAATGGGGTACCCTCCATGTTGACATCAGCAAAGCCCCACACTAAGAAGACACAGAGGGCCTGAGTACCACCTGCTCACTTAAACATTCTTATGCTGAGGCAGAGCATCAAACCTCAAGCGTGGTAGAAAGAAGGCTTCAGCCTCCAGCCCACCACTGACTTTTAGGACGTGTACATCCATGTCTGCCCACGCCTTGACATGCTGCTCAAGAACAACAGCAGACAATAATTCCTATTACACATTCAGACAGCTCTATCCCTGCTCCACAGCCTAATGCTCACTTTAAACACAAAGATGCCCCACCTCCAACTCCAACCAATTCAGCCCTTCCTGGGATTGATACAAAACACCGTCACCCCAAACAGCAGAGGGTAATTCCATCCCAGAAGCTGCTGTCTCTCTTTCAGTTCACTCATCCGCTCACTGTAAGACCTTTAATGAAGCTCTGGGATATAATGGCATCATGCATAGCAATTATACTGTACAACTGATTACACATGGGCCTGCTACAGAAGTGCCTCACAATGTTCAAAAGCAGGGGTTCACATAGAAGATCTACACACAGCCATCAAAGCTTTTGTACATTGAAAGGAACCGCCATGACAGTGAATCCTTTCAGTGTTAAGAGTTTACCACCGGGCAAGTGCCCATCGTTAAATCTGTCAAACAGTAGTTTATGACGGTGGTAGAGGTAATGTCCTCTGCCACCCTGACAGACTGTACTCTGTCTGTCAAACTATAAATCAGGCCCTAAGTCATTCCGCAAAACGAATCAGCTCTTTTTAGCCTTTACAAAACACCAGAAAGGTCACCCTATTTTCAAGGCAGGCATTGCAAGATGAATTGTCAAATGTATCCAGACCAGCTGCGTCAAGGCTAAACATGTCCTCACTGCACCTCCCAGGGCGCTCTCTACACAATAGAAGGGAGCCACTATGGCTTTGCTGGGGAACATACCATCAGCAGGACAGCGTTTCTCGTCAACACCACACACCTTCACAAAGTATTAGTTTGTGGCTATATTAGCCCGTCAGCAGGCTATGGATGGCCAGATAGTGTTAAGAACACTGTTCCAATCGTTTGCATCATCTGACTTCTGGGCTCTGCTTGTGACGAAGCTGCTTTACAGTCAATGTAGGGAACACATGTTACGAATGGAAAATTGTACTTACTGTGTAATGTAGTGCTGTAGTGACGAATCTCATCCCCTGAAGCCGGTAATGATTGTACATGTTTTTAAAATGTAACATATTTTAGCAATTTACAATTCACACTGCACAACAGAGTAGTCCTACTCATCAGTTCAATTCACCTTCCATCCCATTTGTGAAAAACAAAAAAAAGCATTTGCAATGCAACAGGTCTGGCATTTACGCAAGTTTGAGCTATTGGCATTGTAAATGACAATGCCTATTATTTTTGTTTTTTAAAACACAAATAAAAGGCATTGTCATTTACCATGCCAATAGCTTAAACTCGCGTATATGGGAGGCCTATTACATTGCAAATGGTTAAGTTTAAAACTGAGCGCAGCGCCGCTTCAAGGACACCACGCTCGTTTTCTTTTTTTTCCCCTTTAACACTGAGCGCGGTGTCCTTGCAGCGGGCGCTGCACTGAGTGTTAAAGTTAAAAAAATATAAAGAAACCGAGCACAGTGTCCTTGAAGCGACGCCACACTCAGTTTTAAAGTAAAAAAAAAAAAACAACAGCGTGGTGTCCCTGAAGCAGGCACTGCGCTCATTATGAAAGTAAAAATAAAATAAATTAAACAGAGCGCGGTGTCCCAGAAGTGGACACCGCACTCAACATGAATGTTAAATGTAAGTAAATAAATAAAGTGAGCGCGGTGTCCCTAAAGCGGGCGACGTGCTCATTAAAGTAAAAAACATACAATTTAGAGCACCTAGCGTTGCAGCCGCTATTTTCCCCATCTGCGTCTATTATCAAAATAGTGCTCACCCACCAGATAAAGCCCACTGTGTAACAAGGCAAGTAAAAGGTCCAGTCCTTATGGGCGGTAACAAATGGAGACAACGCGGTACCAAGGTGGGACTAACAAGCCTCATATTCAATCAAAAGCCAGCATTTTCGAAGGACAATGACACAAAGCCAATGACAAATATGGGCGGAGAGTGGACTAGGCTTCCACAGCATACCCTACTACAGCATGCCTCGCATAGCGAGCTGTGCACATGTGCTGCCGCTAGGCTCGACCTAAAAAAAAGTGTCCCCATCATTATGTAGGTGTGCTTATGCATAGTGTGCGTTACTACAAACATGTTACAGGGTCAAAAGCTTTTGTTTTTTTCTTATTAACTTTAGTCACACTGTAAAGCATCGCGGATGCTGTGTAGGTGTGTATGAAATTCTGTGCAGTGTGACTAAAACTCACTGGAAAAGCCAAGAGGTCACAAAGGTTACACCTATTGGCTTTACCAATAAAATGTTATTGACTGCAGTCTCTCCTTTTGTCACTCCTTTTGTAACTGTTTGTTTTATTTTTCTACTGATTTCTTCCTTTTCATTGGTTCACTTTGTAATCTTATCTATTCCTTTGCCAAGCTCCGTCTGCACTCTTTTTATAGATTTTCATCATATGTTGTCTTTCTCAAAATTCTTCCTACCATTTTCTTATTCTTCATAATTTCAATTTCCTTTCCTATTCAGTACAGTTTAGGGCGGTTCATACCTCTAAGAAAATTTGGGAAACACTTGAGGCCAGATCTAGAATTGTAAGGCATTATTTATCATATATATTGTCTAAAACACCACATATTTCTCAATAGTAGAACATTTCTATATGCGTCTATAGCTATTTATGTAGCGCAAGCCTAGCTATAAAGTAATTGAGTAAAAATCCTGTATGTGACTGTTACACAATTGTGCGGTCAATACAAAAAAACAGGAGGCACAGGTAAATGTTTGTGCCACAGTTACGACAGTGTCTGTTTGATTCGATCGATGTGCTTCACCAGAAAAACAGCTGTTTAAAAAACATATGCTGTGAAAAAGATGCACACGTTTGATGGAAAAACTAAACAGTTAAAAAAATGAAGCTGTGAAAATGAGTAAAGACACACATCCTCCATCTTTACTGTGCTGGGGAAAATCCCATCAGATTTAATGCTGTTATATGTCATGTTAGAACCATCATCTGCCGAGATATAACTGAGTGTTATTCAGCTGTTTCAAAGTACTACTAATAATATCATGCTCAACATGGCAGCCTACTTAAATGCTAACTGTTGCACAGATAGTAAGAGTGTCCCATTGAACAATGAGTGGCCCACGAAGGCAGGGGTGCAAAAATGGGTGGTAGCACTGGTGAATGTTATTTATATGCCTTAGAATACCCATTTTATGTTCCCTTATGTGTTTTTTCTATTGTCAGAATTGACCTGTTACTTTGCTTTGGGCACTGCCATGGGTTTTCTTTGCGGCTGTTGCCTGTATGTATGGGTTTGGCTATTGGAGTGAACTTCAAAGGCATTAAGGACCTTCTGCCTGGCTCACCTAGGTGTGTTTGTTGGTTAATGTGTGTGGGTTGCCTTAGTCCCAGTGGAGGTATACCTCAAATGGGACTCCAGGCTTGTGAACACTTGTGGATGATATAAGAGAAGACTGTGGGTTGCGCACACAAATCCCGTTGTCCAACCTTAGTCACCCATGTTATGTTATGTCATGTGGATTAGCAAAACTCCGACTCCTGGATTCTCCTGGCTCTGGTCTGTGTGGCAGATATTTCCATAAGGTGGCTAACCTAAAGAAGGTTGGCGCTTGAACCCTTCTTCAAACTTCATTCCGCAATCAGCAAGTCATTGTATTGTGTTTGTATAGTGGTCCCTGAGACAGGTAGAAAATTACGTTAGAGAGTGTGAGTCTTGCGGGTGCTTGTCTGGAGAATGATCCTAAGTGTACTATGCAGGCTTCCCTCCGGTAGCGGATGTGTGAATAAGTGTGTTTGTATGTGTAGGCCCTCCTCTTTTGAATTATCTTCTGAACTATGTGCCATCCAGGATTATGGGGTATGTATAGTCCTAGGGAGATTATGCCGAGTTGGTCAGTCTTGTAGCTGTTCTATCCATAACAAAGCTCTAGGGGGCATATCAGCAACAACCAGCGATAATTATCGCTAAGTGCACTTAGCGCTAGGATAATTATCGCCGGCTAGCGTGGATTTTTATCGCTGAGATAGCGTGCTATTAGCAACACTTATCTCAAAAGCGATAAAAATCCTCACGCTAGATGCCTAACGTGAGATTATCGCTGGAAACCCAGCGATAATCTCACGCAATGTGGTGTTAGCTTGAGGATAGGGACTCACAAACTTAGCCATGATATCCACCTTCCATAGGATATCATGGCTAAGTCAGTCCTGAAGCAGGTGTAAGGAAAGTAGCGATAACAGGGGTTATCGCTACTTTTCTTGCCGCTATGCTTCATAGCGTGGGGCTTGATGATAGGAGAAATGTCGCTTAGCGACATTTCTCCAGCCATGTCAGGTCAGGAACGCCCACTTTGCATCTCATTAGAGATGCAAAGCTGGGCGTTAGGAATTCCTACGCTAACCAAGTTTTCACGCGTTCGCGTGAGCTTGCTAATTAGGCGATAAAATTATCGCCGCTTTTCGACCAAAAACGGCTGCAAAAGCGGCGATAATTCTTTTGCCTCGCCTTGCTGATATGCCCCTAGGATCTTTACGAGTTCAGGCTTCAGACAATAGCGATATTACTGATGTTTCAGTAAATTCTTAGATCAGGTTGTAGTTTGGAGTATTGAACACTGAGATACCGGAATATAATAGCCAAAGTGCTTCATATTGTCAACGTATAGATGTGTGGAGTTAATAATTGTAAACCTATTACTTACCCGCATATATTGTCCTGTTGAAATTTTGGTCCTTGATATTTTGGCTACAATATTGAGGTAACTCGATATTCAGTACCGCCACCCATGATCTGAAGTGGCCTTGCCCCCCATATTAAAAGTACGGGCTTCTTTGCCCTTTCCATTTTGTTCCAGATTTTTCCACATTTGTAAATGTTATACTGACCTGAGTATGTACAGCCCCATTGCCTTACCATGTGCACACATAGTGTAACCCACCAGTGACGATTTTCTACGTTTACCCTCAGTATGTAAAGTGCTACTGTCATCCCAGGAGCCACATTTACCTCCTGGATGAACACATGCTTGCAATACCAGTTTCCACATTTCTCTCCGATATATAAAGCAACATTACCAGTCAGCGTGTTTAAGAAATAGAGGATACTAAATCAGAGACTTTGTGGAGATTCACAAAGTAACTGACACATCACCCTAAAGAGTGGAAGCAAGCAAGCAAGCTGAGTGGATTCAACCAGAACGGTAAATAAGAGCTGCCTTAAGGTATTAGATCTTGGTAATCGAAATCCAATTTCAGAAAAATGCCACCTGCCCCGTCACCCAAGCTTTTTGAGTGACAAGTTACTGCTGTAGCCAGTAGCCTTCTTGCAACATGGCACCTGCAGTTCACCTCACCCCAGCATGCCCTATTGCCATGTTGAAAAGATAGTAGCCTCCAAGCCAAAAGGGTCGGGAGCGGGCATGTGAACTCAGATCAGAAATCATGTGGAAGAGTTTGCTGTGACGATTCATGGATTGTAGCATTCAGTACCAACACCCTAAGAAGGAGAAGCAGGACTAGCCTGCTCAAACGGCCTGGGATCTTGTGGTGTGCGTGCCAGCTTGCGGGCAGGCACCCAGCTGCTTGCGAAAGTCCTGGTGAATCTGAAGCCAGCACTGTAATCAACCAAAGGCGCTTGGAAGAGCCGCCTTGCGTCTGGAGCCAACGGCGTTCCGCCGTCTGAATAAAATGTCTGTTATGGAGATGATCTCCTAGAGGAAGTTTTTGTATTCATATTTCTGTATCCAAGAAATCCAGCCACCATGCATATGCCAAGAAATATGTGCCAAATCATCTGAAAGATCAGCCTGCTATCGGAGCAGTGCTTGCTGGACTTCAGCGTTGTGACAGGCTGTGGTAAAGCTCTAGCGACTATCAGATGTGGAAACTAGAAGCAACAGTGGGCATCCGGAAGTGTGTGCTGTGCCTGACGCCTGGCAGGTCTTCAATGAGAGCTGGATCTGCAAAGAGTAAGAGCCATAAAGAAAAAAAAACTGTTTAACTGCGTACTGACCTAGCGATGGAGTGTTTTTTTCAGTACATTGGACTGAACCACGAGGACAGTTAATAACAAGCATTTGCAATGCAATAGGACTCTCATTTACACAAGAACTATTGCATTGCAAACTAGAGTGAGGGTGGGTGAGAGTCAGGAGGGCGAGAAAACACGAACATGGGAGTCCGGGCGGGGGGGTGCATGAGAAAGCACGGACTGCGGGAGGGGGCGGGAGAAGGCACAGGCAGTAAGAGAACCTCATTATAGAAAATAGTGCTCACAATCTAAATCACACATACGGTGCAACACTCAAAGTAAAGGGGCCAGTAGCCATGGAAGGATACACATGATGACAAGGCCGTCATAAGGAGGGACTAACAAGCCTATAAACCAATCTGAAGGCAGCATCTAGGAAGGACAAAGACACAAGTCAATGAAAAAGATGAGCGGGGAGTGGGCGTGGCTTCTCTCACACAGTGAACTACCACAGTTCAACCCCAGAGCAGCGCTTGCGCTCTGGCTCAGGAATCGACCTAAAAAATGCAAACTGTGGATGAATGGAGGACGTGCAGCTCATCCTGTTGAATCGTCGGTAAAGACAAACAATTTGTAATGTCTGAGCCCAACACTAGAAGGTAGAAGTGTGCAGGACTTGTGACTCTATAGCACAACACATTACGAACAGATGCTTACAGGGTGAGTTTTCCCAAATGTATTTTTCATAAAATGATACCTTTATTGTCCTAATTTATTAGTTTATTTTCAAAGACCATGTGAATAAATGGTGACCCACACTAATAGTCGAATATTCTTGTGAAATATTGCCACTTTCCACAATTAGGTAGCAGATTGATGAAAAAGTTAAATATATTCGTGTTTTTACAATTTTCCATATTAACTGGACAGTTGAAAGAATATTGTATAGTGTCTTGAATTTACATCTTCGACAGTCAACATATAGAAAAATACACAGCATAGAATTAAATAATAGAATTGCAAGGTTACATTTTTCTTTATATTATTTATTGGATTGCATTTACCATTTCTCTTGCTAACTCATGCATCTCCCTGTTAGTCAAGTTATCTGTGAAGCAAGACTTGATCTTAGCGAGGACTCACGTTTAAGATGTTTGTGTGCATTTTAGAGCATTTATGAAACCAAGCGAGGGTTCACGACACCAATTGTGGGCAGAATTCTGTTTCTTTGTCAAGAGGTTTTTAAATAAAGTTGCATATTAGTTGTGAAAGTGCTTAGATCTGACCTCTTGTGGGCAGTAAGAAACTAATTTCAGAGAGCCTAGGAACCAGACAGTACATTGAGAATTTGGATGTCAAAAAGATGTCTCACTGTGTTAATGCTTCTACTTTATAGATCGGTGAGTATCCTGCTGGCTCATGCTTCTGTCCCATTGAGATGGCTCACCAAGTTAATTGTTTTTTTGCAGTGGTTAGCTTGAAATCTACAGGCCAGGGGTTGGAACCTCATTAATAATTCTTTATGGATTGAAGTGCCTACAATGGCGATGCACAGTTCACAATTTCTAATTTAAGTAAAATAACTCAATGCTTTAATGCATCTGTTTTAGAGATCTATGAATAAACAGTAGATCGCCATTTCCTATAGCGAATATATGTCTTGCCAGGTTAATGTATTTGTTGTGGAAGGTAACTTGTAAACTGTAGGCCATTACCCAAACCATAACAGTACATCTTAGCTAATTGCAGTGCCTATAGTAAAGACCCTGTTTTAAAGTCCATTCATAATCTCCTGTCTCACTAATGTACCTCAGTGTGCTACGGCTCCTACTAAGACGCTTGTGTGTATTCTGCAGGTTTCAGGTTGCAGTCCTAGCAGATCAGTGGTTTAATATTCCTTGGGCAGAGATCTATGTACAACCAGCTGGCTATCAAGGCAAAAATGAGCAGAGCAGACTCAGCCATTCATTTATCAAGTCTTGATAACAAGAGGACAATTCAGTTGAGTGGAATGAGAGACTTTGCGATAAAACGGAAAAGTAGCGATATCGTCTTGAAGTTCAGGAAATCCATAGAAAATCTCAGGATTCAGCTTGAACAAAACCCGCAACTCCATTAAAACCCGCAACACAAAACTATTTTGGTCCTTGGTTGGCTGGTGTACCAAGTCTTTAAAACTGGTAAATGCTTTCCACATACCTCATGAGAAATGTAAAATGCATGTAGATAATCTATTGTTATGAGGATTCTGCGGAGTCACAGAACTATTCTTGGTATCATGGGACCTTAATAGGCAGGGACTGAGTCATCCCTACCACCTGATTACCCATGAGCCCAGGACCGACTAGCCATCGTGACTCCCATCACCTCCTACTCACTAACAGAGGAACAAGTGATTAGACACCCCGTAACACAACATTCCCAACCATCTCAGGAATCGCGGTTGCAGGACACACCCTTTCGCTCTTACACTCGTACTAGTCCACAATAAGTTCTGACAGAGACATGAGGAAAGTTTAAAATGTTTACTTTATCTATCGTGCTCTAGTACATGGCACAATAAGTAAGAAAATGCCCACCACAAATACGGTCAGCATAGTAAGTAGTCCATAAATCTTAAAAGGAGCTGTCATAATATATACAACAGGGTAGCCTAACCTTCCTCCCCTTCTGCAGAAGCAAATTGATTACATATCAGAAGATCTGCGGGTGTTAGCAGCAGACCCCGCAGCTTAGCATGCACAGATGAAAGTTATTCATCTCAGTTGCTGTCACAATCTTTACTCTGGAAAGGTCCCTCTCCAAGTGTGTGTGTTACCTGTGTGTGTGTTACCTATCTGTGCATACCTATATGGCAAAAGTACATGTTTCCAAAAAACAGCTGTAGTAGCATGTTTTGTCTAGGTGCTAGGCCCTGACCAGAACAGAATAACCAGGGACATTGTTCTTTGGCCTTGTCTGCTGTGTTCAGAATAAATCCCAGGTAAGAACAGAATGCAAAAACAACAGCAGGTTCTCAGTGAAAGTACTGTGTGGCACGATGCAAATTGAGTTTGTGTAGTAACGTGCGCAAAGCAGAGGGCAGTCTGAAACCTGCTCATGCTAACATAGGAAAAACGGCAATGGGCCTGCATGGGACATATGACACTGTGTATGTGTTGTAGCTCCACCTTTTTTGAGCTACCAAGTTATCATAATACCGATCATTGGATTTCGAAAAAGGAAATAGAGGTGTTTATAAAAAAGTCTTGTCCCTCAAAAGCTGCAGGCCCAACGGGATACCTATTGACGTGATCAAAGCCGACCATCTGCTTTGGGGGTAGTTACTTTATAATCTATTTACAAAGGTCTTGGTATCGGGAAATTTGCCTCCCTTGTATAGAGGAGCCATTATACATCCCTTGTCCAAAAAGTGTGCAAATCAGAACCCAAGTAATTATCACCATATTGCTTTGTTAGATGATGAAGGAAAATTATTCGTAAGATTCTTATGTGATAGCTTATTACTATGGGAATCTGACTTTAATTTAATTCCTATGGAGTAACATAGATAAGATTTTTAAATTTGTAGAGCGCAACGTATGCCCAGAGGCATCTGGATGCTTCCAGTGACAGGTAAGTAAACAACCAACTGTTGCTAATCATGACTAAACAGCCATGTTTTCAGAGCTTTCGTGAAACCTAATAAAGACGTGGCTGACTTTAACTACTGAGAGAGAAGTTTCCAATTTTGTGTTTTTGGCCATTTAAAAATGGATGTTAATAATATTATTTCACTAAAACTATTGGTCGACGAAACCTTAAAAAGAACCCTTAATTTATACGCGTGTTATATTGACTCTTTGTCAGTGTTAGATAAAGTCAATCATCAAAAACTCTGTGAGAAATTGCCAACTATGTGATAAGTCCCACCATTCTTTCTTTTTTAATATCTCTGCTTGACAAAACCTGGCTACAGTTTAAGTTAACAAAAAATGTCTTGTCACTTAAATTTTCAACAGCCAATGGACTAAAACAGGGTTGTTTTTTAGGTCTGCTTCTTTTTTTCGCTGTCCTTTGCTGATTTATCAACATTGTTACATTCTCCTGTGGGATTGGCCCCCAAGTTAGGAGGTTGACCAGTAAGTTACTTGGCATATGCCAAAGAAAATATTTTACTTTCATTGACTCCATCAGGACTTCAGTCACAGTTATAGAATCTACAAAAATGTAACATTGAAAATCACTTAAAAGTCAATCTCAGTAAAACACAGGTTGTGTTCTTTGGCAAAGTTCGGAAGCGTGTCAAACTAAAAATTGACAACAATCTTCTGGAAGAAGTACTGACAGATAGATTAAGATGGTTAAGTCATCTTTCCAATTTAAAAACTAAGGCCTCTACAGTATCACCCTCAGTCAAACAATTTATGAGAGTTTATGGTGGTTACGCGGTCTTTCAATCCATAAAGGTATTGGAAACAAATTAGTACCTTCCTTACTGTACGGAGCAATAGTGCTCCCTGAGAATTCCATTATATTTATATAAAGGAGCTCAGATCTCTGTGGACTCTTTATTCTGTGATTCTCCATTGTAAAATGCAACTGGAACTATCTTTGACTTCCTCAACTGTTCGTTGCTCATCAGCAACGTTAAATCCCTATTGTGATTGTGCGATAGCATACAAAGACTCATTGTGATTTTTGATTTACAGTTATGTAACAAATTATTGGAACTTGCCTCTTGGGCTGAATTTGGCATCTGTCATCAAGTAATCACAGAAAACAATTTACTGTTATCTGCAGATCTATAAAAAAGTCCTGCTTGTAGCGAAAGAGGTTAATCAGACATACTCTCTGGAGCAATGCCATAGCCACATATTTGTTAACATTACAGTAATATAGACATACTCTTTATAGAACAGAGTCGTACTCTTGAGTAAAACAATATTAAGCCTCCAGTCTGAACTCCAGATGCTAACTAAAATACATGAAATTTCATTTTTGTTGATAATGATAGCTCAGATTGAGGGGTCTTGAAACACTAAAACCCTCATTATGATGAGGGTCGGAAAGCCTCTGACAGCAGGTCGGAGGCTTTCAGAGCCACATCGGGTTTAACTTTTGTACACCGCATTACAATGCAGGCAGTCGAAACAGAAACTGGATGGTCATTCCAAGTTGATTCCAACAGGCTCGAGGAGCCCGTCGGCCAGTCGAAATTCCGCCATAGGGATTATGATGTTGGTTTCCTAACAAAACCTGTCGAAAAGCAACATTGTGGGCCCCTAGTAGGACCCTCTTCATCCTGCAGCCTCCGGTTGGGGGCCAAGGGGCATAGGTGCCCCCCTTTTAATCCCTGCACAGTGTTGCTGGCACTTGAGGTCCTGCCACGTGGTGCAGGAATGAATAGATTCTCCCATTTGTCTATGGGAGCTTGTGCTACAGCCGTAGCACAAGGTCCCATAGACAAATAGGAGTATGCGACTGCACCATGTGCTGTCACATTGTAATCGTGGTGTCGGGTCCCAAGACCGCAATGGTGTGTCGCTCCAAAATTATAATTAGGCCTTAACTGTTTACCCTCAAAGGCCTGCTGCCTATGTGGGTTCAGTGAGAAGTTGATTGAGCATTGAGCTTGTTTGTGTCCTAGTTTATTGGGCGTGAGGAAGAAATACCTGAAAAATTCATTGAGTTTAACCTGTTGCCTATTGTTTTTCAGCAACAATTGCTAATTTATTGGGAAATTAACAACATTTTTAGATTATGGTTATAGTCTTAAGGATGTGTGAGTGAAATGTCGATTTTCTGGTATATTTGTAGATATGCTTGTGATTTTAACAGACCTATAATTATGATGAATATTTTAATCAATTTATTATACAATAAAGACACCATTCATTCGAGGAATGATCACTATTAGTAGAAGGCCAATAGGTAAATATTTTTTGGTGTTTGCTATGTACATGGCTAGTAATGTTAAAAGCATTATGACAAGTCACTCCTACCTTACTTCCACCATATTTTGTTTTTAAAAACCTTGTGCAATGCTGTGAACAGATTTAGTATGTGATTAGTTATCATTCTTGTCAATTGCTAACATTCTTTCTGGGTACAGCAAGAGGCTGCTAACTATGGCCCTCATTAGGATGGCAGTCGGACCTATGTCCAACTGCCATCCATTCAGAAATGAGACCGCCCAACTGCAAGTCGGAGGTCCCGCCAGCAGAATTAGGATGCGACCACCACCACAGCAATCGCAATGCCTATATTTTGTATTGCTGTGGGTGCTGCGGGCTGCAGCACACGCCGCAGTACAAAAAATAGACATTACACATATCCCTGCACTACGTGGTAGGCACCATGCGATGCACGAATATGTAGGGGGGCACCATATGTGCCCCCCATGACCCACAGCTGAGGCCCAGGGATGAAGGGCCCCCAATGTCCCGTTCTGCCAACCTTTTCATGGCAGGTGTACCAACATGAATGGGCCGGCAAAAAGGAACATTATAATACATACGGCCTGGCAGGCACCTTCACCATTGTAGGTATTACTGCTCCTCCGACAGGCTCCTTGAGCCCATCGTATCCGTGGCGGTCAGTCTCTCTGACTGCCAAAGAACTTCCCGCCATCATAATGAGGCGGGCGGAAACGCAGTCACAGATGGCTGGTGGACCACCACCGACGGGTTGGTGGTGGCGGTCCCTCCGCCATCATAATCAGGCCCTATGTCCCTGAAACAGATAACCTTGTTGTTGCATTGAAACACAAAGTACAAATCTGCTTTAGAAGCATTTTACACAAATCATTTAAAAATTGACATTTCAGAATGTCTGAAGATTCCAACTGTTCTTCAAATCACTCACAGCTACAGTTAAATAAGTGAAATTGCTCTAAATCTATGAAAATAGCAAACTAACATTACCACGCCTTGGCTTGACTTGGTATTATCGTGTGCTGGTTTGACAATGTCCTTTCTTTTAGGCATCCTGGACAATTGAAGAGAAGCAGCCTCCACCAGAGTGGCCCAACACTGGGGAGGTTGAATTTAATAACTACTCTGTAAGATATCGACCAGGCCTGGATCTGGTGCTCACAGGTATAAGACTAAAAGTTAAAGGTGGAGAAAAGGTAATGAAAACTAAGCTGTTAATGACTTTAAAAAATGCATCTGTCACTGTATTTAAAGCAGTATTTTTAAATGTACGAAATTGTTTTGATTATACTACATCTGGATTTTTTAAAAGGAAAATGCTAACATATCAGTTGGGACATTTTAGAGTGTTGGCTTCTACCTCAAACAAACAGATAACAATCTGAGATGTTAAGATGAGCATGGGAAAGTGTATAGCCAGCTTGATTAGCTAGCGTTCTTAACACTAAAAACCAATATATATATAAATTTAGTTGACAATATTTGTAAAAAACATGCACAGTGGAAATCAGTTAGGGATTGCTTAGAGGTTGCATTTGGCACTGCCACAACACCCTTTGTATTTGCAATAATTGCCTGTGTGACTCTGTGTGCACAAGCTTGTGGGAGGGGAGGACTCACTAGCCGATTGGGCTATGGATCCCCTGGGCAATCCCACCCACCTTGTGAATAATTCCTGGGAACTGTGGCATCTAACTGTTCTAGAATTCACAATCTTCTCCCTCACACCCTCAGAGGTGCTGTTACACTTGGAATTACACTCCCCTTCAGGCTAACTACTTACTTATTTTCAATACTACCATACTACCATATCTTACACCAGGAAGGAACTCCTAGCATTAAACAATCAAAGGACAAATAGTCACTGCAGTAAAAACGTATTTCCTACTCAAGGGAGGGAGTTCCCTTGTATCTTCTGTGACTTTACACCATATGTCGGTGCAGCCCCCTCCAGATCGGTTCTCAGCCAGACATCAGTAAACTTAACAGACAACCAGGGAATACAGTGCATTTTAATAAATGCACGCTCTTTAAACAAAAATGCCTACGGAATGGCAGAGCTGATCGATTCACATAATCCCGACATTGTATTTATTACAGAAACATGGGCCACAAACTCCTCCGCACCAGACTTCATTATAGCCACAACCCCTTATTAATTACTTCACAGGCAAGATCGTACCTTGAAAAGAGGGGGGCCTAGCAGTCATCTGCGTGATAACTTTAGAGGAAATTTCACAACTATTCCGTCTAATGACTGTGAAGCTCTGTCCTTTAAACTCAGGCTTACAAATAACTTACAGCTTTTGAGTTTCCTAAATTCAATTAGTTCTCTTTTTGAAGCAGACATCTGTAATCACGACCTCACAGTCTTCAGGGATTTCAGCCTTCACCTATAACAAACAGGAGACAAAGACACAGCTTCATAAATTGAAGCTATGGATGCCTGTGATCTCAAACTCCTTAGCTCAGATCCTACTCATCGTGGGGGCCATAACTTGGATGTGCTGTTTTCTAACAATAAAGATATCTCCAATCTTGAAGTCCTCCCTCTGATCTGGTCTGATCACTCAGCCGTTTTCATTAAAATCAAGTGCCCCGCTTCCCATTTAGCCCCCAATAAGAGACTTAAATCTTCCCATCACAGGTATTGGGCAAAATTTGACCAAGCTTACCTTGAGCAACTTCTTGTTAGTTCTAGTCCATCTATGAATGACAACCTCGAACTTGTTACAGAGATGTACTTCTCCTGGCTCAATTCTGCCATCTCCAAACTTGCCCCAGTGAATAGAGGTGGCCTTAGCAGAAATCGATCTTCTGCCCCATGATTCACAGAGGTTCTCAGAATAGAAAAAACAGGTTGTAGATGCCAAGAGAAAAAATGGAGAGCCAAATATGATATACTCGAGAGAGAAATTTACAAACACTCTTTAACCAAACACAAAGCTCTATTAGTCACAGAAAAAGCTGCGTACTTCTCCTCGCAAATTGAGTCCTCCAAAAACTCAGCTAGTTATTAATAAGTTAAAAAAACAAGCTGAACAAAAAAGAGACTGGGTTAATCAGTCCTTTTGCTATGTCATTGCTATACACCAAAGGGACAAAATCGACTCCATTTTTTTCTCATTTACTCCCCATGATAATTCCTTGTAAGGCACCTGTCAAGACAAATCGGACTTAGCTTCCGACACGGCTTTGTCTAGCAAATGCTTTGAGTGTTTTTCACCTGTATTCCCGGCATTTATAAAAGACCTTATCTCAACCACCAAGTCAGGCTCTCCAGAACACCCATGTCCACCTTCCATTGTAAAGCTAGTCCCTGACATCATTGATACCCATCTCTCAGCCATATTTAATAACATGTTTAGAACTGGTTTGTTTCCTTTGCAATGGAAACGAGCCTCCATCCTGCCTTTACTAAAAAAAAGCCAACTTAGATCCCGAGGACCCAGCCAATTACCAAACCATTTCCAGGCTCTCTTTTCCAGCGAAAATTGTAGAGAAGGTAATGAACATGCAACTGAATCAGTTTATCAAGGATTTCAACTGTTTGTATCACACTCAGTTCGGATTCAGATCCAAACAGAGTACAGAGACCGCTCTGATTAAGGCAACCGATGAGCTCAAATTCATTTTAGACAGTGGGGAATCAGCAGCCTTCATCCTGCTGGACTTATCCGCGGTGTTTGACACGGTGGATCATTCCACCTTGGTACACCGTCTGGAAGCAAAGGGCAAAACATTTTTTGCCCTGAAACTACTTTCATCCTTCCTGTCAAACAGGGAAAACACAATCAATTTAGACACCTCCTCTTCAAACCTATTTTACTTGCCATGCGTGGTCCCTCAGAGATCCTTGCTCAACCCGACCCTTTTTAACTTATACGTCACATACCTAGCCCCCTGGTTGAATCCTTTGGGTTTTCACCTACCTCATATATGGACGATATGCAAATTGTATTATCAGCCTCACAGGAAGCCAACGACTCCTATATACATGACTGCATGAAAGGCATCAATGGGTGGATGAACAGACACCATCTTAAGCTTAATGCTGGAAAGACTGAGGTGATTTAACTCGGCAACAACCCTAACCTTTGGTCTGCCCAGTGTTAGCCTAGGGAGATGGGCCCCCTTCCTGCACCCACCAGGAAAGCCAAGAGTGTGGGTGTCATGATTGATGACCACTTACTCTTGGGAAACCAAATTAACGCAGTAGTGTCCTCTTCATACAACATCCTAAGAATTCTTTAAAATATCTTAATATTGCTGCCTATGTCAGTCAGGAAGTCAGTCATTTCCACTCTAGTTTTATCTCAAATTGATTATTGTAACGGCCTCTATATCAGCCTTAAAGCTCAATATCTAAATAAGTTGCAGGTCCTTCAGAATTTCGGCAGCCAGGCTCCTTTTAGACGTACCTAGGCATCTTTCAGTTTCCGCTGCTCTGAAGGATCTCCATTGACTGAGAGTCAAAAACAGGATCAAATTTAAAGCCCTTTGCCTGACTTATAAGGCTCTCCATAATTCAAGACCCTTTTTTCTCAAAAAAACCCTATCTTGGTATACCCCCTCAAGAAATGTAAGATCAGCAGGCTCTTTCAGAGCAAACTCTATCCGATTCAAAAGATCTCAATGGGGTGGCAGCAGCTTCGTGGTTAGAGCAGCGACAGCCTGGAATTTTCTCCCACTCTATTTCAGATCAATCAGCCCCCTCCCTGCCTCAATTTAGGAGACTGTTGAAAACCTGGCTTTTTAATCAATGATTTCACCTCCACCCCTTTGCCGCTTCAGCGCCAAGATACCGTCTGGTATTTGATGCACTTTATAAATAATTTTAACATAACACAATTAAAGGGCAGCCAGTCTGGTTGATTAACAAATAGAACAGGCTCAGTGACATCTGCTCTTGCAGGGGCAACTAGCTTTTAAAATTTAATTTTCCCACTGGCCACCTTCCCAGCCATCCTGCTACAAGAGAGGTTAACTCCTCACAGCAGATCACTCCTTTGTTCACAGTTCCTGAGAACACTTGACACCTAACAACAGGGCAGGTCTGGCAGCTGTAAGCGTCAGGTCAAACTATAAAAGACTACCAAAAGCCTTTTAGGCAACTTAAAAAAGTAAGGCTCCTAAGGCTACTTTTCTAAAATAGTTATGTTAAATCTGACTTTGGCAATAAGTTGGATTTAATGTACCTATCAATTTGACACCTTAAAAGACACTTTTGGCTAATTCTATTGGAAAGTTATACTTTATTAGAATTAAACTTGTCTTGAGGCTAGATCCTGTTGGCAGGAGCGGTTAGAAGTGGAATGCTCAGAGGGCGACTGGAAGGAAATCATAGAGTATCACGATCGCTCGCTCAGAGAAGCGTGCTTAAAATTAGCTTATTTTAAAATCTGCAGAATTGGTATAGGTATTGGTCTCCTTTCAAATTGTACAAAGCTTGTCTTGCTGGAGGTGCTCTAGTGCAGCACGTGATTTGTACCACATACTTAGTCATGCCCTGCATTAGATTTAAATTGATGTTTTATATAGGAAGCACTACGTTCAACTAGTTTTATTACTTTTGAGGAGTCAGACGAAATGGCTCAATTACATGACTTTGTTGATTTGGAGAATACAACTTCCCATTGGTGTAGATGGATATCAATCGCTCTTATGCTGGCCAAGATCTGTATTTTAAGGCACTGGCATATTGCACTGGTGCCCACGCATCAAGAGTGGATAGCTAAGCTTTTTAGATTAGCTATGTATGAATGCCTAATTTAAAGGATTCAAGATCAAATACATGTTTTGATGAGGATTGGGGTCCTTTTTTGAGGCTTTGTGATCATTGACTGTTTTTCTTTGGCATGTGCCCGCTACTTTCTTCCTTATTGGGATCTTATTTATCATAGTGTTTATGAAGTACATTGTGAGTTACTTTGTACGTTGTTAAAATTGTTTTTGTGTATTATGAAAATCACAATAAAGAAATGTTTTTTAAAAAAGAATTAATAAAAGCCACCCAATGTAATCTAATGGGGCTACCAGCTTTCCAATAGGAAAAATCAACTTTGGAAATATTTCACTACAAGGGCACGTAAAACACAGTTTATACATGGCCTGTCATTTAGAACCATGCACCCCACACTCTGGGCACCTAGGAAAGACTTTAGGGTGACTCATAGGTAATGAATAGGGCATTGGGGGCCTGTCAAAGGGGTTAATATGACAGGTCGAATGTGACCGTGCTTTAGCTGTCATGTTTTCATTAGCTACTGCAGTGGTGCATACTTAGGTGCACCAGCTTCCACTAGTGACACTTAAACCCTGAGTATATTTACTGAGGGCTTACAGGTAGATTAAACTTTCCAATTAGGATTTCCAATTGGGATATCTTTTTACTTGCATCTACGCTGCAGTACAGTCCTAGCACCCAATCTTTACTTGCCATTTTACTGGTGGCACACTTACAGGTGCTAGGCACTTTGAATACCTTTTACTAGGGACTTACATGTAAGTTAGCCTTGCCCATCAGGGATTAGCCATTAGACAATTTGTACCCACTGGTGCACACTTTTAAGGGTCAGAGCACATACAGTGGGCACTGGACATCAGCATCCCAGTGTGCAGAGTCATTATACCACTACTTAAAGTCATCAAAAAGTGGGAGTGAGCCTGAAAAAGCCATACTCCTACAAGTAACAGCCATCTGCTACTTATTTTGTGATAGCAATCAATAAATATGGACTAAAAGATATCTGATATACGGTAGCCTTATGGACATTTAGCAGATCATTCTTATTTGTGTCAGTTTGCACTGACAATGAATGGGCTCTCCTTCTCATTCTGAACAGAGAGAGATCACAGCCTATACCTGATAAACTGGTTGTAACCCACAGTGTCAAAGTGGGTATATGTTTTTCATCATTATAGTGAAATCATTGGATTCTTTATGGCTGCTCATTTTCATGTATGATTATATATATAAATTCACTGAAAAAACCATAGGTTTCACACATGTTATAGTTAGCTGGACATTTCACTCGTAAAAAACCATTGAAATTCCCCCGTTATAGTTAGTTCAGCTAACTATAACTCGCGCAACCGCAATCCACTGCTGATGACGTCGCATATTACATCCCAGTATTCACTAAGATACTGTTAATAAGTAAGTTATACAATTAATTTGAAAAAAAAAACATCCATTTAGACACTTATTTACCCATTTATTCTTCCATTAACCTTTAGATATACATATATCAAAATTCTTTTTTTTTTCAGAAAGACGCATATTCACTGGATGATGTCATCAGTTATGTCATTTGAGATGTCATCAGTGATGTCATGAGTGATGTCACTGACCATGTCATGAGTGATGTAATATGCGACGTTATAAGCAGTGGATTGCGGTCGCGCGAGTTATAGTTAGCTGAACTAACTATAACGGGGGAATTTCAATGGTTTTTTACGAGTGAAATGTCCAGCTAACTATAACATGTGTGAAACCTATGGTTTTTTGAGTGAATTTGCAAGGTTTTTTAAATGCTAATTCCTAACTATAACGTGTGTGAAACCTATGTTTTTTTAGTGAATTTGTAAGGTTTTTTAAATGCTAATTTATGTATGTATTATTATATTTTTTATATATTTATTTTACAATAAACTACCTATGTATATAGTTATAGATTGACTGTATCCTTTAATATGGAATGGCTCAGCTCTTTTATTTTGAATTTGGATAAAGTTGAACAGCATAGTTAATATCTTCTATAAACTTATAAACAGTTTAAAATGGTTTTTTTTTTTAAGGATTTTTCAGCGTGCACGCACAGTGCGCGCAGCCGCGCACCCCGCGATTTTTTGAAAAAAAAGTAAAATGTTTTTTTCACCCTTCGGGGTCCTTCAGGGACTCCCTGACAAAGGCTAGGGGGTCAGGAACTCTCTACCCTGCCCCCTTTTCACGTTCTCCACCTTTCTTTTTCACTGCCACACACAAAATGGCATCCGACACTTCCTGATTTCGACCGATTCGAATGTTGACTGACATCTAACCACCAATCAGAATTACGCTCGCGCACATTTGGGACCCCCCTTTTTTCTCAGCCCCCGCTTGACGAATCACCCCGAGACTTTCAGGGTAGGAGCTGAGCGGAGCGCCCTATTAGTTTTGAAAATTTCGCGAGGATTCGTCAACTGGCGCCAAAGTTATTCAAAATAGAATTTTCAGATTTCCTATGGGAACTCGGTCCTAACTATAACTATCTACCGGTGACCGCCAGTAGATTATATATATATTCACTGAAAAAACCAAAGGTTTCAAAAACGTTATAGTTAGGGATTAGCATTTAAAAAACCTTGCAAATTCACTGAAAAAACCATAGGTTTCACACACGTTATAGTTAGGAATTAGCATTTAAAAAACCTTGCAAATTCACTGAAAAAACCATGGGTTTCACACACGTTATAGTTAGGAATTAGCATTTAAAAAACCTTAGAAATTCAGTGAAAAAACCATAGGTTTCACACATGTTATAGTTAGCTGGACATTTTACTCGTAAAAAACCAATGAAATTCCCCCGTTATAGTTAGTTCAGCTAACTATAACTCGCGCGCCCGCAATGCACTGCTGATGACGTCACATATTACATCACTCATGACATGGTCAGTGACATCACTCATGACATCACTGATGACATCTCAAATGACATCACTGATGACATCACTGATGACATCATCCAGTGAATGTGTGTTTTTCTGAAAATTAAATATGTTTTATATATGTATATCTCAAGGTCGATGGAAGAATAAATGGGTATATAAGTGTCTAAATGGATGATTTTTTTTTGAAAAATTGATTGTGTAACTGACTGATTAAGTGTATCATAGTGAATACATGGCTTAGTGAGTAATGTTTAAATATTTAAATATCTGTATCAGTCTCTCTCTTTGTGTATAAGTGGCTGCATGGGTTGGTGAGTAGCTACATGAGTGTCTATATAGGTTATTTGTTGTTTTTTTGAGTATCAGTGTCTGATGTCTGTATGGTTTGGTGGGGGGTATTACGTAGTGCATAGGTGCATGAATGAATGACTCAGTCTTTGTATGTGTTGAAGACAGCATGTGTGCAGGACTCTATGGGTGCATGAGTGTGTGCATGGGTGTGTTAGTGAGTGAATGACTGTCTCAATAGTGTCTCTATGAGTAACTACATATGTTTTAAACTAGTATATGTGACTATTGGTGTATATAAGCGAGTATATGTGAGAGTGAGAGATTGAAAGAGTTCCTGTATGAATAAGTATGTGTTTCGTTAAGTGATTGTTTAAAAGACTAAGTATGTGTAAGTTTCCGTAGAAGTAAGTGTGGTGGTGTGTGTATAACTGTATATGCAAGTAAATGTATGTTTGATTCTTTATTAGCATGAGTGACTATGTGTGTGAGTAACTCTATGGATGAGTGGCATTGTGTAACAGGGTGTATAGGTGTATGAGTACATATGATGAGTGAGTACATGTATGAGTGACTGTATAGGGCTGTTGGTGAATGAGTGGATGTGTATGTGGATCTTAGAATTACTGTATAGGTTGTTGTAACCGGTATTGGTATGTCCATTGTTTTTAAAATTGTAATTTCTATTTTTGAATGTGTGTATCAAAGGTTATATTAGGGGAAGAGGAGGTCTGCCACTCTATCACAAGGATGATGTCATCAGTGATGTCATCAGTGATGTCATTTGAGATGTCATCAGTGATGTCATGAGTGATGTCACTGACCATGTCATGAGTGATGTAATATGTGACGTCATCAGCAGTGCATTGCGGGCGCGCGAGTTATAGTTAGCTGAACTAACTATAACGGGGGAATTTCATTGGTTTTTTACGAGTAAAATGTCCAGCTAACTATAACATGTGTGAAACCTATGGTTTTTTCACTGAATTTCTAAGGTTTTTTAAATGCTAATTCCTAACTATAACGTGTGTGAAACCCATGGTTTTTTCAGTGAATTTGCAAGGTTTTTTAAATGCTAATTCCTAACTATAACTTGTGTGAAACCTATGGTTTTTTCAGTGAATTTGCAAGGTTTTTTAAATGCTAATCCCTAACTATAACGTTTTTGAAACCTTTGTTTTTTTCAGTGAATTTGTATGGTTTTTTATATGCTAAGTTATGTATTTTTAATTAAAGATATTTTTTTTTATTAAAATAAAATTACTATATATTCATTTATATATTATCTGTATTTTTTTATAAATTATTTTTTTTAAAAACTCAATTAGGATATATTTTTTTTTTTTTTTTTTTAAATTATTTTATGTCCACTTTTTTGTTTTTATATAAATTCTTGGGGTGCGCGCTCTGAGCGCGCTCCTAGTACTATTTCGTAAGTTTTTTATGAATTCCGGCGTACGTTATTTACGTGCGCAAATATACTTAATGGTGCGCGCTGGGAGCGCGCACCCAGTACGTATGCGTACGTACGTACGCATGCGTCCTACGCGCTCGACGCGGTTTACTTCCGCATACGCTAAAATTATGCGCAATAACGGTCGCGTATACGCGTGTTCAACGTATGCGCGCTAGGTACGCGCATATGACGTATGCACCTGCGCGTTTACGCGTTCGTGCATACGTCATCACGGGGTGCGCGCTCGGAGCTTGCGCAGTGCGCGCACCTCGGGTTTATACATAATAAAACAATATTTCTTATTGGTTATCATTACTTTCAGTTTCTAATTGTTTCAATACCACACCCAATCCCCTCATGGCAAGTCATGTGATCAAGAATCATCACTTTTGATTGGTTTGAAGTACTTTCTGTTCCAGATTATTCCCAAACCACACCTACTCCCCTCATTATTAGTTCTGATTCCTTTGGAGAAGGAGCTATTCTGTTGTTGAGAGACAATGGCTGAACAGCAACCTACTTCAGACAGTGACCAGGACACTCTTGAGAGGCAGAGGAACAGGAAGCAGAAAGACAGTTTTATATGGCAGTTTTTCACTTTTCCAGATGATGAGAAAAAGGTAAATGCACCGAAAGTTACATGTGTACTTTGTAAAAAAGTCTTATCTCGTGGGAATCCTAACAAGAAGTATTCTTTTAGCATTCACACTATGTTGAGACATGTTTACAAAATGCATCCAGTAACTTATCGTCGAGCTTCTGGAGAAAACCCTCCACCTGCTCAGCCGACGACATCAGCAGCAGCTCAGCCGAGCACATCTTCGGCAGCTCAGGGGAGCACTTCAGCTGCGATGGTGCCTTCACCTGTTTCTACACCTCTTGTTGGTCCACCTTGTTTGGCGAGGTTGTCTACACGGTGCACTGATTGCGGTTCTCTTATTTCTGTGGGGGAGACCAGTCTTGATCTCCTTCAGAGAAAATTTGATGTGCATCCGTGCACTAGGCCATAGATGTTTTTTCTTTTTTTGCGTTTTTCTCTTCCTGTTTCCCTCCATTAACTCAAGGGCTCTTTTAAGAGCCACTTATAAACTTAACCAAACAAATTTTTTTTTTGGGAATTTTTTTTGAAATTTTTTTGAGGTGCGCGCACCCTGCGCGCACCCAAGGTTTTTTTTTTTTTTTTTTTTTTTTTGAGAGACTACAATTAAAAATTGAAAATGTGATTGTAGAGAAGTAGAAAAAAAGGAACCATGATATTGGTGACTTACCATACCCACTCAAAAAAATATTTTTTCATTTATTTTTCTAAAAAATTGCTTTAAAAATGGTTCTAATTTTCGTAAATGTTCTATATCAATCTGAAAAAAAAGAAAAAAGTATTAATATTTTTTTAAAACATTTTATAATACAGTACACATATTTACATATTTATCAAAAAATATTTTTGCCTTATTTTTGCTGTTTTCAGAATATATTGCATTTCACTATAAATTGTGAAAGCAATTGCATTCATCATTTAACAGCGGGCAAACAAAAAATAACAATCTCAAAGATTGTATTAAAAAAGCCCAGAATCTCTTCTCACTTAAACTTATCATTACAGAAATGCATAATATTCTAAAAAAATATCATCTAAAAACAATACTTATTTCTTTAAAATACCGTCTGATATTTTTGTTTCAGAAGTATAATCACAATATTATATCTCAAATAACTCCACAATACATCTGATTCCATTTCCTTTAGGCCAAATAGTAATTTTAAAATTCTTTTTTGATTGAATTTCCAATGGTAATCCAATAAAATTCCAAAGTTTAATTTGTACAGATCTCACCGATTCTCTGTAACATTTTGGTTCCCGAAAGACTTATTAATAATTTATTAAGTCCACAATAGAATTGGTTACTTTTCCGCATGGCCAAATAGTAATTTAAAAATCTTTTTTGAAAAAATTTCCAATGGCACTCCAATAACATTCCAAAATTTAAATTGTGCAGATGTTACCGATTTTCTTTAAATTTTTGGTTTTTGAAAGTTTCATAAAAAATTATAAAAGTCCACATTACAATTGGTTATCTTTCCATTAGGCCAAATGATAATTTAAAAAATCTTTTTTTTGAAAATTCCAATGGTAATCCAATAAAATGGTAAAATTGTTTTGTCCAGATTTTGCCAAGTCTCTCTAAAATTTAGGTTTCAGGAAGATTAGATAGGAATTTGCTAAATCAAAAGGCAAATGTTGCTTAAAAACCAATTGGGAATCATTACACAGTGTCCAGCCTTTTTCACATTTAAGATAAACTGTGTAATGTCCAGAAGTAACAGTAGGTCCTTCATGGAAAATTATTGCAACTGTTACAAAAGTTTTTCCTGAAATTGATAATTGCTGTCCTGTAAACGTCTTTATTAAAGTATCCAATTTTGAACCATCAGCTCTACATCGTTGCATCATTAAAATTACATATTGTCCGTATTCCTTTAAAATTAACGTTGAAAACATTTCAGATTGACACTCACTGCATTGCATGCTATGATTAGCATCTTTAACTAATTTAGCAAAAGTGACTGTTTTACTCTGTGGTAATGTCAAATAAATAAACCTTTCATTATCAACATTAGAGCCACATATATTACAACAGTTTTCACAAGTATGTTCCCATTTACAAGAGAGACCAAATAAAATATCAATTGCAACTTCTTCTTCTTCCAGTACTTGTAGAAAATACATCAAAAATTCATGTGCATCTTGCTGTTCATTTTGAGAAAACTGTGTTCGTCCTGAACATACATCTAAAAGTTTTCTAATTTCAGTAGCACTTTCTATTTGACTTTTATCATTACTCAGCTTATGAAAAAGGAGACTCAGCTCAGAACAGAATCTTTTTCCCTGATTTACTATTATCTGCTCTTGCAAACTTTCAAGATAAAATGCAACATTCAGCACTACATTAGCGTAGCAGTTGACACCAGAGCTATTTTCAAAATGACATCCTACAACCTGTTCTTCATTTTCCTTATTCTTTTTGCTTGCAATTACATCACTCCTCTTTTTTTTCCTCCTCTCTACATCTTCATTACAGATATTCTCATTTCTCCTTTTACGAGAAACTACATGTTTCTCCAACACAGGATACTGACCTAAATGAGGAGCATAGGTTCTTCTTAATCTATTATACTCCTTTACACAATTTGCATCAGCACTAACTTTTGAGTCATCAAAGTCTATCATGAATAAACCAGATAATGTTTTCACTCGTGACAAAGCTACATAAGCCATACCTTCTTTGAACACAGTTGAACCAATGTTCACAAATGCACAATCTACAGTCAATCCTTGAGACTTGTGAATAGTTACAGCATATGCTAGAGAAAATGGAAACTGCTTTCTACGTACATATAAGTCTTTCACAAGCATGAAACGAACTGAACAACGACAAATATCTTTAACTTCTTCTATCTGATCAAATTTTATTTTTAAACATTCAATTCCATCTTTTTTCTGATAATTAATAAAACCCACAACTCTTCCCATAGCTCCATTAACTAAACCTTTTTCAACATCCAAATTTCTCCTTAAAAATACTCTACAGTTCATGCAAACATATAGATTTTTTTCTAATCCAGCTGTTTTGGAAATGTTCTTCTCTAGTGAATTCAATTTATTTTTCAGTGTGCCTGTTAATGTGACAGTAATTCTTCCATCCTCAATTTTGTCAACTGCTTCCAATTTCCTGATCTCCTCCTTTTCCAATTTCAAAAGCTCCTCATTGAATATTGAGCATTCACGTAGAGTTGGCATTAAGCAGATGACACTTTTCTTTTCTGCAATGTTCTTGTATATCTTCTCTGCAACTATTTCTTCCTTTGGAAATAAATTATGTAGCAGCCGACTCTGTAATGCTTTTGTGCCAGCTTCAGTGAGTAGTCCAATTCTGATATCTTTCAGAATACTTCCATATTCTTCATCGTTTGCTTGCCTCATATTAGTAGTAAGTTCCTTGTACTCAAAGAAGGACCAAATATTTGTATTACCGATGCTTCCCAATGACTTCTTCGTGTCTTCATGTGTGACAGTATTAAACACTGGTTGTCCTTTAACTGGAGTAAGTTGCAAAAGATCTCCAAAAACTATGACGTGTTTTCCACCAAATAACATGTCATAGTCTGTCTTCAAAATTTGCTGCATTCTTAAATGCACAAAGGCAAGCATTAAGTTTGATACCATGCTCACCTCATCAATAATGAGAACTTTCATCTTCTTCAATACTCTTGAAACTTCCAAGGATGCTTCTCCAGTTAGCTTGTTGTATTGTATTTTGTTCTCATGCTCCACTGGTAACATTAGCAAACGATGTAAAGTGATTCCTTTTATGTTATATGCTGCTAACCCAGTTGGAGCAGTAACCACACAAGACAAAGTAGAATCCGTTTTATGCTGTAGGTAGCTTCTGATGACTTTTATAAGGAAACTTTTCCCAGTTCCAGCTTGTCCGCTTACATACATCCTGATTGGTTGAAATGATGTGCATGAGCACTCTTTTTTTTCATGTTGAAATCCGTGATCAATTTTGTTTCTGATCTCTTCATAAATTTGTTGCTGCTCTTCATTCAGTTGTCTTTCCAAATTTTGTAAGTCTATAAATTCTTCTTGCGCTTGATTCATAGCCGTTTCCACTTCATTCATGGCTATTGATGCTTCATTTTCAACGATTGGTTGTCCTAGAGGATCTTGACTGAGTGTTCCTGAACTTTGGCTGTCTTGAGAAATGTCTCTAGCTACTTCTGCTGCAATTGTAGTTTCCTGTTCAATTTCTTCATTTAACATTTGCAGATAAGTTGTGAATGTACTGCATTGTATGCTGTCTTTGCAAGCATTAAAAGAATCTTCATAGCTTTGAAATTCTCCCAGTAGATCGTCCTCTGAACGCCATGGTTTAAACAGCTGTAAAAGAGCCAAGTAGTAAAATTCCCTTTTGTCAGTAGTGTCGCAACTCAGCTTCCTGTGATTTATCAAACTTCCTTTTGTTTGCTTCACCAAACATCCTTCCTCACCAATCACTTTATATTTTCCATTGTTGATGTCTTCTGCGGCTTTCCGTGAATAAATGTAGTTCTGCAGCACTTCATAGAGACACATGTTCTCCAGATGTTGACTTCTTTTTGGATAATATGTGTCCAACATGTTTGATTTCAAAATATCTGTACTTTGTGGGTCATTCTCGGCCAAATATTCAATTTCTCCAACAGATTTCAGTACCCGATTTCTCATTGCTGCAAGGCCTAAACTTGCCCAAATTATTCTTCTTGATTTCGAGTAGAGACTTGCAGAAGATAACCTATCTGAACATTCGTAGGATCCAATTTCTCGATGCGATAACATCTTCAAACTGAAACTGTACAGCTTCTTACTGACAGTCTTCTCGTGAGAAATCTCTTCCCACATTTCCTTCAATTCTGTTTTTTCTGATTTCGTAATGTAAGACGTTACATATCGAGCAACAGCAATGGAATTGTCAGCTACATACTGTATATCCATGTTAGCGTTCCACATGGATAAAATGACTGGGTTGTAGTCATTTATATTTTTTGATTCTTCTTTTCTTTTTAGGTTGTAGGTATTCTTAGGTGATTTTCTTGTGATAGTATGTCTCACAGCTGACATAAAACTGTTTACTCTTCCATTTGAAAGAACAGGTCTAGGAAATCCAAATCGACATTTAGTGTAGTATTTATCTTTGCTCTTGTACTTCCGTCGACAGTATTTTCCACACCGATGACTTTGGAAACGTAAAACTTGTTCTTTTAACTTTTTCTCTTCTGTGCTTTTTGGTATAGCACATGTTGCATATTCTTCAATGTAAGATAACACTGCTTCATCAGTATCTGTTCCAAACTTTGGGGCATCCTTGATCCACAACAGCATATGAATATGAGGAGCACCTCTTGCCTGGTACTCTTTTCTCCAAAAGAAATCTACTACTTCTCCAAGAGGTGGATTTTTTTTATTGCAGATGAAGGACATCATAGCCTCAAATCTATGATTGAAATATCTGCAAACATTAACCGGATCCAATGAGCACAGTTCTCCTGCTGTCTTGTATTCGATGTTTTTAATGTTTGAATTTGCCTCTCGTAGAAAATCCAGTAAATCATCCCAAGCGTACTCGGCACAGCTTAGTGTAACGAACCATGTTGGTGTTCCTAAATTCCGTAACATGCATTTTAATTCACCATGGCGTCGGTACCAATATTCATTTGTCCCACGCTGACAAGCCATCAGATTGATCAGTTGTGTTTCCAAATGATCATCTCGGTGCTGCACTTTCTCCATAAAATCCTTAGCAGACACATTTTGTAAATGTACTCCACTTTTTAAAATGTGATTTACTGCATAAGACAGTGCAGACAAGTCGCTTTCAAATAAAAGATGGAACAAATAAGGAATACTTTGTCGAAATCTGGGATCTTCAGCATATAGTCTTGTAGTCCGATACTCAGCAGCTGGAATCTGTTCCGGACGTTCATCGTATCGTCCTCCTTTTCCTTTAGGAAACAGCTGGGGAAAACATCGAGCTTCCAAGCTCTCCTCCCATACACTCACGGGAGTTCCTTTTGCTTTCTTCATCTGAAACAGATCAATATTGTCTCCCATAACTTCTTTTGAATGGAGAGGATGTATGCTAAAATGTTCATATATTTCTTCTTCCTTTGACTTGTCCACTTTTTCAATTTGGCCAGTTGGTGTTTCTGTGTCTTCTTGTAAATCTTCTTCTTCTTCTTCTTCTATATAAATTGATTCATACCATTTGTTATTCCTTTTCAAATACAAATTTGCTCTTTGTACTTTCCGCACATCTACCAGCTCCTGCCAAATCTTCTTATTCTTTGTAGGTACACCATTAACCAGAATAATTAATGGTTCAGTTTCCAAAGTATCCGCATCAATAGTTTCCATATTTTTTTTCAAATCCAAGGGCAAATACACCACTCTACCTTTTAAACCTCTCAGTAAATCTGAAGGAGGTAATTTACCAGTTTTGGGCTCCATACGTACTATGGTCTGGAACGGATGAACACATTGAATGAGTATAGACTCATATGTATTTAATTCAGAAAGTTCAGCAGGAATAGCATCCAATTCTAAATTATTATGTACAGCTCTGGTCGGCATTCTATTTTCCTCTAACTTGTTGTAACAGTATTTACAAATACGCTGATCTTCACCCATATCAAAACAATTTTCAAGAAATATATAAGTGGCAAAATCCTTCCACTTATAATTATCTTCAATTTCACTCTTTCTGTAGAGATCAACATTCCTAGTTTGTTTTCTATAATGAGTTCTGCGGCAACAAATACAAGTAAAATTTGGTCTTTCATTAGAGATTATTGCAAATTTTGTTATGTGATCATTAAATGTGTTACTTACAGAGGGTTCTACATTCTCTTCCACTTCTTCCTCATTTACTGTGTCCTTCTCTGCACTGTTTTGTTCAGGACCAAAGTAACAAAACTGAATTTCATCAACAACCTTCTCTACATCTGATACCGTTCCTCGGAACAGAGCCCTATTCAATTCATTTAACTTTATTGCTGGACTTTTTGCAAAATACAACCGTCTCACAAACTTTCTCATTTCAGTATGATGAACAGCCAGCATCCTAAAATGATGGAAAACACTATTACACACTTTTCTAGATAGACAAGCCAGAGAATGACCCTGCAAACCAGTATTCTCTCTCACTCTGCATGGATCCAGACTTTGAAGCACCTTAATCTTCTGTTTTATACTTTTTTTAAACTATATTCTCTTAGAAACTCACGAAATTTGTCAATAGATTCCTGACGCACAGTGCAAATACTACTACAATTCCAAGTGTACACAGGGGCTTTAGGACGTCTCCCCATAGCCTCATCCGCCATCACTTGTACCTCATCTCTTGGAACCATTATCTCCTTCTCCATTATGCAACCATTTATCACTTCGTAACCACGACCTCTGGTGTCAACTGCATGCAGCAAACTATTACTTTGAAAATAGCTCTCTTCATTAAAAAAAGGTTCACTACTTGAACTATGCATCCACTTTCCTAAAAACACTTTACAAAAGTTTGTTCTGTTCACTACTCTTTTCCTTTTGCTATGTGATTTCAGTACATTAACCATTTTGTCTAATGTACGCATCCTATTCAAAATTAAAATGAATAGTTTCCTTTTTAATTCTAATGCCTTTGCTGCAATGACTTCAATTTCTTTTTTTCTTTTATAAAACTTTGTCTTTTTCTTATATTTCTTCACATCCTTCATCAAATTGGACATAACTCTTCTCTGAAACATTTTTCTACGTATCTCTTTAAACGCTGTTTTTCTATGTATATAAATCTTTTCAGTTGCAGAAGGTATATTTGCATTAACTAAATTCTCAATTTTTTCCTCTCTTTTCCTTTTCAAAACATTTTTTCCAGTACAGACATTTTGTACATTTTTCATTCTTTTGAATATATTTTTTAGAAATTGTTTTTTCTGCTTACCAGAAGATTTTTTCTTTTTCCCAACATGAGCATCTTCTACTAACTTTGGTCCTCTAGTTGTCTTCAAATATAGGTTTTTTTTGTGCGTTTTTTGAACTCTGGATTTTGTAGGCATCTTAAATTTTGTTAACTGCTCTTCAGCAATACCTGAAAAAAACTAAAAAAAAATTCCTTTATTTTATTTAAATATATTACTACATTTCTTTTCACAATAATCACAAAACATAATTTCTTTGCCAATTTGAAAACACACTTACTGCTCTTTGTTTTTGGCAAGTGAAAATCACTTTTACAGACTGACACATTATGAATCCACTTTTCAGATTTTTTTAAAAGCCCATGTCCAGACTGCTTTTTCAGACCACAAACCATGTGTAACCTGGGTGACTGAGTACACTCCAGCAAGGGCAACCAGCCTTAGTGATGCTGAATGTATTTGCATTACAGACTGAAACCTCAAAACCCCACTCGCTTGTAAATACTGTGCATGATTATACATGGAAAGGAGGTGGGTGTGTGCTAAGAGTCTGCTTCTGCACCAAAAAAATCGCTCCCCCTTTTTCCTACTAATGCAACTGTGAAATCACCAGAGCAAAACGCAATAAATCTCTGCCTGTAATTCCTATTTGCACTCAGAGTCATGTTTTCACATTAGTCACAAAACGAAATTTCTTTGCCAATTTGAATGCACACTTACTGCTCTTTTTTGTTGGCAAGTGAAAATCACTTTTACAGACTGACACATTATGAATACACTTTTCAGATTTTTTTAAATGCACATGTCCAGACTGCTTTTTCAGACCACAAACCATGTGTAACCTGGGTGACTGAGTACACTCCAGCAAGGGCAACCAGCCTTAGTGATACTAAATGTATTTGCATTACAGATTGAAACCTCAAAACCCCACTCGCTTGTAAATACTGTGCATGATTATACATGGAAAGGAGGTGGGTGTGTGCTAAGAGTCTGCTTCTGCACCAAAAAAATCGCTCCCCCTTTTTCCTACTAATGCAACTGTGAAATCACCAGAGCAAAACGCAATAAATCTCTGCCTGTAAGTCCTATTTGCACACAGAGTCATCTTTTCACATTAGTCACAAAACGAAATTTCTTTGCCAATTTGAATGCACACTTACTGCTCTTTTTTGTTGGCAAGTGAAAATCACTTTTACAGACTGACACATTATGAATCCACTTTTCAGATTTTTTGAAATGCACATGTCCAAACTGCTTTTTCAGACCACCACCATGTGTATCCTGGGTGACTGAGTACACTCCAGCAAGGGCAACCAGCCTTAGTGATGCTGAATGTATTTGCATTACAGACTGAAACCTCAAAACCCCACTCGCTTGTAAATACTGTGCATGATTATACATGGAAAGGAGGTGGGTGTGTGCTAAGAGTCTGCTTCTGCACCAAAAAAATCGCTCCCCCTTTTTCCTACTAATGCAACTGTGAAATCACCAGAGCAAAACGCAATAAATCTCTGCCTGTAATTCCTATTTGCACACAGAGTCATGTTTTCACATTAGTCACAAAACGAAATTTCTTTGCCAATTTGAATGCACACTTACTGCTCTTTTTTGTTGGCAAGTGAAAATCACTTTTACAGACTGACACATTATGAATACACTTTTCAGATTTTTTTAAATGCACATGTCCAGACTGCTTTTTCAGACCACAAACCATGTGTAACCTGGGTGACTGAGTACACTCCAGCAAGGGCAACCAGCCTTAGTGATACTAAATGTATTTGCATTACAGACTGAAACCTCAAAACCCCACTCGCTTGTAAATACTGTGCATGATTATACATGGAAAGGAGGTGGGTGTGTGCTAAGAGTCTGCTTCTGCACCAAAAAAATCGCTCCCCTTTTTCCTACTAATGCAACTGTGAAATCACCAGAGCAAAACGCAATAAATCTCTGCCTGTAATTCCTATTTGCACACAGAGTCATCTTTTCACATTAGTCACAAAACGAAATTTCTTTGCCAATTTGAATGCACACTTACTGCTCTTTTTTGTTGGCAAGTGAAAATCACTTTTACAGACTGACACATTATGAATCCACTTTTCAGATTTTTTAAAAAGCCCATGTCCAGACCAATACACCTTAATTTATCGTGAAAACATAGTCCATATTATTTTACATGTTCCTCACATTTAAATTTCTCCCAAAACAGAAAATAATAAACACAACTTCAACAAAAAGAATTACATTTCTATTATTCATTTCTTAATTTACCATATACATCTCCTCTCAAACTCTAACCTCACCTTTAAAATTAGTTAGTTGTGATAGAAATGTGGCACTCAAACAGCAGATTATCAGAGCCAGGACCTCTGTTCTCTACACCTCTCTCCTCTCAGCAGAACCAGATAATGGCAAACTTTCCCTCTCTTTTTCCACACATATACATGTTAATTTCAAATCTCACTGCTTCCCCCTTTTTTTCAAATGTAATCACACATTTCTATTGGTTGAAAACCAACCCTTTTCCAAAAGTACCCTTCCCCCTACTTGACTTCTGCCTAGTACCCTGCCCCCAACTTGACTTCTGCCTGCTACCATAGCAACAGCTCATGGAACACTGCTGTGTGGAGTTAGGTCAGAAGTTCGCCACACAATGTTTCAATTCCACAGAGCAAGAGTGCTTGACTTTTCAAACCTTACAGCAAATCCATAGTACTGTTCTTTGGTAACACATTTTTCTGTACCAATACAAAACATGCTTCTATTATTTTACACATACAGCCTAGTTTTTAGTGTAGACTGGTATGAAACAGCCAATCAGTTCTTTTTTTTTATAAAAAAAATATGTATGCCTCCATTTCCAAACTGTCTTTAATTTCTTTTTACCATTCTACTGAATTACACCTCCTGAGTGCATCCAGATCTCCTTTGAAGATGTTCACAGTGTGGATTGTAGGACACAGCTATGTCTTCTGGAGTGAAAAATTTGCAGAGAAAAGAGGTATGGTGAGAGACCTTGCTTTGCCAAATGTAGACATCAAATGGATTGGTCAGAGAGGGTTAAAGTGGCACCAATTAATGCCTTTGGTGAAAACCTTTCAACATCTCCCACAGCCTAACCTTATTATTGTGCACTGTGGTGGTAATGATCTAGGCACTTTAACTGGGGTAGGTCTGGAAATGCTTATTAAGGACACCTTTGTGCAATTGATGTCGCTTTTTCCACAAACTGCCTTTGTATATTCTAACATATGCCAAAGGCAAAAGTGGAACTGGTCCAACCAATTTTGTCCGCAGATTGACAAAGCAAGGAAGCACGTCAACAAATCTATTTCTGCTTTCCTCAGAGACTATGGTATGGGTTCCATTTACCACAACAACTTGCGTTACGACATGCAAGACATTTATAGAAGAGATGGTGTGCACTTCACTGATGAAGGCAACAGAGTCTTCCTCTTGAACCTCAGACTCTGCATCGGTACTTACTTGTAGGTACCAAAAAACAAACAATAAACACAAGGGCTCTTTTTAGAGCCACCTTATATCTAAACACTTAAATGCGATTTTTTTTAAATTTGTTTTATTAAGTTTTTTTTCGGGTGCGCGCTGGGTGCGCGCACTCGGCGATATTTTTTAACAAAATATTAATCTTTTTTTTTGCCCTACAAGGTCCTACTTTGACCCCCTTACAATGCCTACTGGGTCTATTTCTACCCACTCTGCCCCCTTTTCAAGTTCTCCCCCTTTGTTTATCACCCCCTCTTTATGCGATAGACAAAATGGCGGCCGCCGCTTCCTGATTTCCACCGATTCGAATGTTTACTAAGATCTAACAACCAATCAGAATTGCGCTCGCGCACGGCGAGGTGCGCGCACCCAGCGCGCACGGAGCGCGCTTAGATATATATATATTGATTTAAAGGCTATTTTCTCATAATCTACTGAACAGATTTACACCAAACCTACAAAAGGCACTTCCTTGACCTGGGGACTACCTCTCTTCCAAATTTCTAGTAATTCTGTTCAGCCGTTCGGGCTGTAGCCCTGTCTAAAGGTCCTATGGAAAAATGCATGGGAAAAACGCGTTTTGGGACCCCCCTTTTATCTCAGCCCCCGCTTGACGAATCCCCCCGAGACTTTCAGGGTAGGAGCGGAGCCTAGCGCCCCACCTATTTTGAGAAATTCGCAAGGATTCGTCGACCGGCGCCAAAGTTATTCCAAATAGAATGTTGCGGATTTCCTATGGAAAAGGGGTCCTAACTATAACTACCTACTGGCGACCGCCAGTAGGTATATATATATATATATATATATATATATATATATATATATATATATATATATATATATATATATATATATATATATATATATATATATATATATATATATATATATTTATATATATATGTATAATTTTTTTATTCAATAAAAAGTATTATGGCTGAAAGAAAGTACTTTGAAGACAATGGAGACAGAATTTTTGGCTGGATCCTAATTTCATATATTCTCCCAATGCCACAGATGAAGAAATGGGGTTTGCAGAGAGTGACAGCATTAGGGACACGCAGTGGCAGCAAGACACTTCCATGTGCTGCTATTCTCATTTTCTATAGAACTTCGCTCTCTTAAGAGGTGACAGACCTGAGACAAACCCCAAACAGACTGTTAGCTATGGTGATATACAAATTGTAGATTGGTGCATCAGTGACAAAGCCTAGCGGAAGATGAAACATTAGAGGGGTTCAGTTTTAAAGTTTTAGTTCAGCAGAAGCTGTTATATTAGAGTTGAAAAAAGTTTAAAGTTCAATTATTAGATAAATCAAATAAAACATGCATACCACTTTTCTTAAAACATTATTATACCACCAATATAAAAATTGATCAATACTAAAAAGAAGTATAAATGTTACAAAAATAATAAGAACATTTCAGCCACTTATCCAAAATCGAAAGGTATTCTTAATGAATTCCTGTATGTTAGAGCCAGCACGTTACTGTGCTACAAAATAGATACTCTGATAGAAGGTGTCCACCAAGGCTAGTGATTAACGAAATTGTGCCGAAGGAGCCAATGGGTTAGTCCATGATAGTAGAGCTTAGAACAAGGCAAAATTGTGAGGACATGCTGAACATGTGAGGAACAAAGAAGAACAAAATAAATGAATAAATAAATAAATGTGACTTTTATAAATAAAAGAAGTTGAAATTAGGACAGATATTTGTTCACCATTGGCCTGGTGAACACTACTTTCACTAAGGTGCTCCCAGCTCTCTATCATTTCTTCAAACGGAAAAGGATCTTTCAGCTTTGAAGGGAGGTATATGCTAGACGTAACTGGATGAAGTGCTCTAGGTCATTCTTTGCTGCTTGGAAACAAAAATACTCTTCCTCCTTTGATCATTCTTATTAAAGTACTGCACATTGATGGTTGTTATCAGTGGCCTCTGTGAAAAACCTGCTTTGCTGTAGAGTTTTCAGATATGCTACATATTTAAGGGAGTATCAAACACTCGTCTCCAAAGGAAATAGTTCAATCCCTCTAATTCATAAAGTACTTTACAATTGGCACCTTTAAACAAGCTCTGAGGTAAACAGCCATCCAGATTCAGGCACAAATGTAGTTGGCGCCAAATCGTAATTCCAAGAATTGAGGATTTTAACTGCATATGAGAGAGAGAGAGGCAGTGCACATCGTCGAACACCAGCGCTAATAGGTTTTCAATGTCATGTGATGCGGGGGATGCCCAATGGGATAGCGAGTTTTTTATGTGACGTGAGGTGACTCCCACAGAAGTAATGAAGGGAGGAACAAGAGAAACAATGCAATGCCCATAGAGGAGGAGAGAGGAGGGAGGAGGGGTTATCACATGCTGTAACAGCGTGATGGCCAAACAATACATTCTCATAGTGAAATCGCCTGGGAGGGAGCAGGCATTTTTAAAAGACACACCTAACAACTAATGACAGCTGGTGGGTGTGCCAAATGCCGATAGAAGAGATACAACAGTTCGAAGCTCAACCTAAAAATAGGGTGCCCAAAATAGCATAAATAACCGAAAGACTAAGACCACATTTAACAGGGCAGGTTCTATGAAAGAGACCCAAAGACGTAAAGGGGGTAAGAATAAGACGGATTTACCAAAGACATGCACGTATTTATGAAGGGCAATAACAGAAACAAATGAAAAGTGATGGGCATGCTTGAAGCCCACAGAATAGATACAACATGTCTCAAAGAGTCAACGCATGCATCCTAAAAAGGATGGAGAAGACATTCCTGTGAAAAAACTTCCAAAGGAACTCTAGCAAATAGACTGGAACCTGACTTTACTGTTGGCCTCTACCTGACACCCTGAGATTCTCTAAGTGCCTTCTCCGAAGGTCATGAGGGCCGTCCAAGTATACTCCTGCGTTTTTTTGAGCACCAGAAAATGTTTGGAATTTTGTGAAGGCGTTTACCCCAAAACTCCACATATTTCGGGCGACCTGTCTGAATACAAATCCAACCAAGATTGTCAAGTCAAGTCAAAAATAAAGTTTATTTAGACCAAATGATCTATAAACCACAATACATATTTTATCATTTAAAATCGTCATAACACAAATTCTTTCCATTTACTATAAAAATTCTACTGTCATAAAACTGCATTTACACAATTACAACCAAAATTCATTAGAATTAAAAAGCTTTGGCCTTTTCATGGGTCTATACTCAGTTTATAAATTTATAAACCCCCTGCATAAATTTCCAACCAAGATTGCCATAGTAACAGATTTGATTTTAATCTAGTCTTGCATGGACATTTCTGCACCTCCAAAAAATGACTAAGTCCCATTCAATGTTGGGACTTAGAACATTATCAGTGAGAAATATAAAAAAAACTCCAGAGCTCCAGCAAGACCAACCTGCTTCAAGTATCTTGCCTTCGGTCCCACTGCATCGCTACAATCTGAACAGTGTTCAATTAAAATGTTAGCAAATTCATATCTCCAGTGTCCCTTACTGGATGTTTGTAATTTTGGGCTTATTTTCCTCATACAATTGGTTGTGGAGTTGTATTGTGTTTTGTGGGACTATTTTTTTACTGTTTATGCTCTGCTTAAATATTTACACATTGGCTTTAATTTAAGCCTGACAGCTTTATGTCCCATTCCCAGGGATTGAGCATAGGTTTATTTAATTTAATTTATGTGACATCCAGCAGGTGGTGGCCTTACACATTGAGGTGTAAACTTGTGTACCCCAAATAATAATACACTGTCCTACACCAGGCATTTTAGAAATAATGAGCACCCTGGAGATTTCATGTGACTGAAAAATTGCCAGTTCCTATTATGAAGCACTATGATTAGAAACCAATCATATGTCCCTGAGGAATTTAAAAGGATTGGATGTGTTGCAACACTTTTACCCTTGCAACTATGTTTCTTCCTGGGCTTTGCTACTTGCAGTTTGGTGTTTTTGTTTTGCAATTCTCTCTTACCTCACGCCAGGGGGAGTTTGGTGCTTTGCTATTATTTATGTCCTATATTCTCTTATACCGCAAAGAGCAAAGGCAAAAAGGCCGAATTTCCACATGCCCTGGAACTCCATGGAAATCCATCAATGCCATAAAGAAGGCAACTTTATTGATGTCATCATTGATGTTGTTCAGTTTGTTTTGATCCATCTTAAACTCATGGCTGTCTATAGCATCCATGCCTGCCTGGTGGATAATCAGATTCTTCAAAGTTAATTGAGGACTCTGTGAGAGTGTCATACATGGCTGTGGGCTGATTTGGCTCTCCTTCCTATTGAACCAGAGCCAACAAATAGAAATCAGATCAACCAAGCCTAGCTAGCAACCAGTCATGTATTTGTTACCCCAGGGATCATCACTAGAGTCTCTTGGCTAGTAGAGAACTGTTTTGTCATATAAGCCAGCAGATGTTGGAGGTGTAAGGCTAGTTGTTTTAATTGCATTTGTGATTTTAGAGAAAGGATCCTATAGCTCTGATTATGAGTTGTTGGGTATTTAACACATCTGATAACTATCAGATGTGTTAAATACCTCAACATTCGTAAAAGTTTGGTAAGTCAAACCGTTGAAATTTAATGGGGGAAAGCTTACTGTATTTACCATATCATGGGGATTTTGGTGCGTTAAATACCAAAATCCATGTTATTCCTCACCAACTCATACCTGTGGTATCGTTATTTATCAAGTGTGATAAATAACACATACACTCGTAATCAGGGCTGAGGTACACAATTTAAGTAGGAGATTGGCCCAGACTGAAGCAACTTAAATGTTTTTGTGCTTGGTAGAGGGGATGTTTGAGAGAAACTGGGAATATGTATGTCCATTGGATTCTTTTGTAGTGATCGCAGTTTGTGTGCCAACTTTTACCAATTCCAACAGTATTTTGTGAGCACACCTATTTACTAATAGGTCGGGTAATAAATATACTGGAATTGGAGAGGGTCGCAATTCGACCTACCTCATGAATATTAATGAGGTAGTTCACAAATTGCAGCCCATTTCACGACCATCTGAGGAATAGTGGCCTGCTGGGTGTAAATTTGATAACTTAAAGAAAATATCCACGCAGCCTTTCCCAAAGTAGGTAGTGTAGTCCTTCTTTTATTGTAGCAGATGATATGAGAATAGATAGCCCTTCTTCTGTTTTAATGGACGAGACGGAGAGTGCTGAGTGGAGAGGGTGAGCAATTAAGAAGCAGACATCAGGGCGAGCACGGTAAATCAAATACTTCAATGCACAAATAAGTAAGACTCTAACTTTGAGGCAAGCGATGGAGCGCACTGGAATACACTACAGCACAAAGGCCATTCTCTACCGCCATAGTGGTTATGAGCTGCATCACACCATGGAGAGAGTGATCAGTATGGCTCCCTGTTTAACACTCGTGAAAATAAAGGTCACCTCGAGCAAGGCAGCCGCTTGGTCATGGCAGATCTTAGCATTGGAGAACAAGAAGTCTCCAGCAGGGCACCTTGAGCATGCCCACCTTGTGGATCCAGCAGGTGTAACGATAGGAGTGCTGGTGACCGCACAGCATGAGGAGTTGAAAACAGAGCAGTAGATGTAAAGAAACAGACGGCTCAACAGTGCTCGCACATGCCTTGTCGTTCTACATGGAGCAAATGCTAATTCATTGTCCTTTGCACGTATAGGTTTGTATCCCATCATTGTCGACAATAAGAAGGTAATACCTTCAAGAAAATACCCACGCAGATTGAAAGTGATAAAGAAAGGTTTATTGCACAGGAGAAGCTCCAGCCACAGACTCTGAAAGGTCTCCTAGATAACTGTCTTTCACAGCCCCAGTTTCAACAATAAATATTCCACACCAAACTCTCTACAGCAGATGGATTTGTCATGGAATCAACCGAGTCCATTGAAACACAGTGCACAGTAATTTCAAAACCTAAATAAATAAATACACATTACCACACTGGGGTTTTAAATAAAGCAATCTTTTTATGTTTTTTATATGCAGTCAGTTTTCCTTTACTATTTTTTTATTTTGTGACTAGGCAGTCTTCGATTAAACCACTGCCTACTCCTTCCTAAACATGTTTTTGTCGAGGTTCAGCCCATCTGCTGGGGGGCATTCTGCAGGTTGCTTCATAATTATGAACAAATACGGAGATCTGAAAGAGACACGTTAGTGATAGATTCCTTACCTTAGAATATCCCCAGGCGTCAGACTTGATCTGGAAGGTTTCGCTTAGCAGTACCCCTGCACGTCAGTAGGTGGCATCGTGCGGCACCGCGACCGTCACTGGCGTCGTAAGCGCCAAGATGACGACACGGAGAGTACTTAGGCACCACCCATGAGCGCTGACGTCAGTTCTTTCTTTTTCTGCGCCAGCAAGCGCAGATCCGGATTGAGCACGTACCTTAGTAACTTTTTGACGACTATTTTGAGACTTTTTGTCTTCTCTCTTTTCTCCTAGTGCACGTAGAGATGCCCGTCTTTAAGTCCTGTGGGGCCTGTCACTATGTTTGCCTCTACTGCCTGGAGACTGCCCACAACTCCCGGGACTGCCGGGATTTTTTGAGCCATGGCTCCCAAGGCATTGTGGGAGTGGCGTAGGAAGTTGCTGGAGGTCCGGCATTCATCAAGGCGCCTCTCCGGGTCCAGGGGCCATTCCCGGGACCTCTCGCGGGACCAGAGCCGTCGCTCCTCAGGTTCCAAGTCTTCGCCTTCGGATTCTGGTAAGCGACGCCAGAAAAGGAAGTCGAAGAAGCATCTTTGCTCTCCAACATCCCCCCGTCGCTCCCCAGAGGTGGACGCGGGGGACGGGTACTTCGCCCCTGTGGCTCCCCTGGAGCCTGGGAGTCCCGCGGCCTACCCGCCATACCCGGGTCCATCGGCAACTTCCGACCAGGTGCAAGAATTCCTTGCTACCATGGACCGCCTTTTTAGGCCTCGGGCTCCCGCCGGCGCGCCTTCGAGCCCTGCGGTTATGTGTCCAGATCCTATTGGCCCGGCGGCTCCGCCACCGGTGCCACAGGATCCTGCGCCAGTGGCTCCGGCCCTGGCGCCACGAGGTGCGGCATTGCTGGCTCCGGCCCCAGAGCCGCCCTCTGCTCCACCCTCGGCGCCACACTGGGTGCTGTTTTCCTCCCTTGCCCCTGTTCCAGGACCATTTTGTTCCGGACTGGGATCCGCATTGGGAGACGGCGCCAGTCCGACCCCGGCCGGCGCCATTCTTGGCGCCATTCCCGATGCCGTTCGCCCCTTCTCTGACTCCGGCTTTGCCGCTGTGACCGGCTCCCTCTATGCCAGAGGCGGACGCAGACTGGGAAGGGTCCGAGGACCCTCTTGCCCGGCAATGTGACTCTGTGCATGATTGGGTGGACAACTTGGAGGAGACAGGCAACCTCGATGTCTCCTCTGACCCAGGTTTCGCCTCCTCCCCGCCTACGATGGAGGAAGGTGCCTCTTACATGATGGTCTTCCGTCGGGCGGCTGAGGCCCTCAATCTTGACCTCCCCACCGTGGCCCTCAAAACCAACCTCCTCACCGAGGTTCGCCAGACGGCGTCTACCTCGTCGGAGCCATTGCTTCCCTTCAATGACGCCCTTACCGATGTCCTCTTGGGCACTTGGCCGAGGCCGGCCACGGGGGCTCGGTGGATAAAAACTTCGCCCGGCGCCCGGTGACCCTGCCTATTTTACTACTCACCCTACGCCTGAGAGCCTGGTAATTCAGGCCTCAACATCACAGAGTGCTTTTCCTACGGTCCCGCCCGATAACGACTCTTAACGGCTGGACCAGTTTGGGAAGTGGATGTTCTCTTCGGCCAGCTTAGGGCTGCGGTTGGTGAACACTGCCTGCTTGTTGGGCCACTACTCCCACGCGGTGTGGGATGCCGTTGCTCAGCTGTTGCCTCAGTGTCCTGAGGAGGTGCAGGCTATCCTTTCTCAGGTAATTGCTGAGGGTAAGGATGCGGCTAAGTTCCCTATTCGGTGTGGGTTGGACACCGCTGACTCAATGGGCAGGGCAATTTCTACAACTGTGGCATTGCGCCGACATGCCTGGTTGCGTTTGACTGGGTTCTCGCCTGATGTCCAAAGTTCGCTCATGGACATGCCCTTTGATGGCACCCGCCTGTTTGGCAACAAGGCTGACAGTGCCCTGGAGCGCTTTAAGGATTCGCGGGCTACGGCCAAGTCGTTGGGCATTTCTACTAAGAGTTCGGCCTCTCTTGGTTTTCGTTCCTCTCGTGGCCAAGGTAGAGGCAGTCAGCCGTCCCCTCCCCTAAGCCTGTGCAAAACCAGCCCCAGCGTGCAGCGGCGGGTCAGGAAACCAGCATGCGGGTCCATCCACCTCCACCCCCGCTGCTTCTGTCTCCAAACCTTCCTAATCTGAGCTTCGGGGAGCACCCCATGCCGGTGGGTGGCAGGATCCGCCACCACCTCCCTCACTGGCGCGAGATTACATCTGACAACAAATGGGTGCTGCAGATAATCTGCCACGGTTACTCCCTTGCCACCGCATGTCGGGGGATCACTTGGCTCTTCTCCGACAGGAAGTCATGGCCCTCTTGACCAAGGGGGCCATCGAGTGTGTTCCTGGACCGGAAGTAGGGAGTGGTTGTTATTCCCACTACTTTCTGGTCCCCAAGAAGGACAAAGAGGGTCTGCGTCCTATCTTGGACTTCCGGGATGTCAATCGCTTCCTCCAGAAGGAGAAATTCAAAATGCTTACTCTGGCTCAGGTCCTGGCGGCCTTCGACCCTGGAGACTGGATGGTAGTGTTGGACTTGCAGGACGCATACTTTCACATCCCCGTCCTGCCGGCCCACCGGCGTTACCTGCAGTTCACGGTAGGCCTGGAGCATTTTCAGTTTGCTGTGCTCCCTTTCGGCCTTACAAGCGCCCCTCGGGTATTTACAAAAGTGATGGCGGTGGTCGCAGCTCATCTGCGCAGATCAGGGGTGTCAGTCTTCCCCTACCTCGACGACTGGTTGTTGAAGGCGGGCTCGCCCCAGGCAGTCGTTAACCACCTCCAGACTACGGCCGACCTCCTGCATTTGCTGGGGTTCTCCATCAACGTGCAGAAGTCGCACCTGAGTCCCTCTCAGAAGCTCCCCTTCATCGGAGCGGTTTTGGATTCAATGCTGTTTCGGGTTTATCCAACCGAGCAGCGAGTCCGGGATATTCAGGCTATGATTCCGATCTTTCAGCCTCTGTCCCAGGTTTCAGTCAGGATGACCATCCGGCTTCTGGGCCTGATGGCCTCCTGCATCCTGCTGGTGACAAATGCCAGATGGCATACGTGGGCTCTGCAGTGGGACCTGAAGCTCCAGTGGGTGCAACATCAGGGCAACCTCTCCAATCATGTCCAGATCTCGGAGGGCACTGCATGACAATTGCAGTGGTGGCTCACAAATCGCGATTGTGTAGATGGCAGATCCCTCTCCCTTCCCCAACCGGAGCACACAGTGGTGACAGATGATTCCCTCCTGGGATGGGGAGGCCACTTGGGAGAGGTGGAGATCAGAGGACTCTGGTCTCCGGTGGAGTCCCGGATCCATATCAACCTTTTGGAGCTTCGGGCGATCCAACTTGCACTGAAGGCATTCCTTCCCTCTGTTCGGGGAAGTGTGGTGCAGGTGTTCACGGACAACACCACCGCTGTGTGGTATTGAAACAAACAGGGTGGGGTGGGGTCCTGGACCCTATGTCAGGAGGATCTGCGCCTCTGGACATGGCTGGAACATCAAGGCATCACCTTGGTGGTTCAACACCTGGCAGGTTCTTTGAACGCCAGGGCGTACAAACTCAGCTGCCGGTGCTTGATGTATCACGAATGGCATCCAAACTCGGACGTGGTGCAAGGTCTCTTTCAGCAGTGGGGAGAGCCTTCGTTAGATCTATTCGCCACCGAAGAGAACGCACAATGTCATCAGTTCCACGCGTTGGAATTTCCAAGGCGGGGCTCGCTCTGCAACGCTTTTCGTCGCGAGTGGAGTTGAGGTTTATTGAACGCCTTTCCGCCTATACCACTTCTGCCCAGAGTGCTGAAGAAGATCAGGCGCGACCACCCAAGTCATCCTTGTGGCTCCGGATTGGGCACGAAGATACTGGTATCCCGAGCTACTCAGCATGGCGATCGATCCCCCGATCCGACTGCATCTTCGGGAGGATCTTCTGTCGCAGCAGCAGGGGACGGTCCTCCACCCGAACCTGTCCAGCCTCCACCTCCATGCGTGGAGATTGAGCAGCGACAGTTGACAGCTTTCGATCTTCCTCCTGAAGTCTGTGATGTCATCTTGGCAGCCAGGCGTCCCTCCACTAAAACGGTATACGCCTGTCGGTGGAACAAATGTGTGGCATGGTGCACAGCGAAGGCTGTGGATCCTCTTTCTGTCCCTCTTTCGGAAGTTCTTCTGTTCCTGCTTTCCTTGGCCCGGCACGGCTCTGCTCTGGGCACTATCAAAGGTTATCTTTCTGCTATCTCCGCCATTCTCCGGCTTCCTGATCAGCCTTCTCTTTTTAAGTCTCCGGTTGTTAACCGTTTCCTGAAAGGCATTACACACATGTTCCCTCCAGTTCCGTTTGTGATGCCTCAGTGGGACTTGAACCTTGTTTTTGACTTACTTGATGTGCGCTCCCTTTGAGCCGCTTCACAATTGTCCTTTGCGTCTTCTCACCTTAAAAACTGCTTTCCTGGTTGCTATCACCTCTGCCAGAAGAGTGAGTGAGCTCCAGGCCCTTGCTTCCAAACCTCCTTTCTTTTCTGTTCATTCGGAAAAGGTGGTTTTAACTCCTTCAGTGCCCATGACGAGATGGTCTCGTCATGGAGCGCGGTTGCGCTGTGCCCATGACGAGACTATCTCGTCATGAACCCCGCCCGCTAATGAAAGGGCCGGCACAGGGCGGGGAAAGGGCGGGGCACTCAAGGGGTTAAGGACCCGTCCTTCTTTCTTGCTGAAGGTTGTTACACCCTTCCACATCGGGCAGACCATCACTTTGCCCACCTTCTTTCCGCCTTCACATCCTTTAAAAGAGGAAGAGAGGCTCCACCGTCTGGACCCGAAACATGCGCTCTCGTTCTATCTGAAGCGCACACAGCGGTTTTGGGTGGATGACCAACTCTTTGTTGGCTATGTGGGCGCCAAAAAAGGTCGGGCCATGCACATGCAGACCATCTCTCGGTGGGTCGTTCTATGCATCAAGGCCTGTTACTCGTTGGCTAAGAAGGAGCCTCCTGTGGGGCTGTGTGCTCATTCTACCAGGGCAACGGCAGCCACTACTGCCTTGGGATGCTGCGTTCCCTTGCAGGACATTTGTCAGGCAGCTACGTGGGCCTCGCTGCTCACGTTTACCAAGCACTACTGCCTTGACAGTCAAGTCTGGAGGGACGGCTTCTTTGGCCGTTCCGTGCTCTGTGACTTTCTGGTGTAATCTTGTTCGCAGACCCACCACAGGGGTTGGTATTGCTGGGGTATCTATTCTAAGGTAAGGAATCTATCACTAACGTGTCTCTTTCAGATGCACAAGTTACTACTTGTGTAACAATATATCTGTAAGAGACATTAGTTAGTGATAGATTCCTTACCGCCCCACCCATCCTCCCCGTTCTGCAAACTGCTTACTTGGGTTAAGGTCATCCCTCTTAGGGCCCTAGTTTTCTGCACCAATGGTCAGTATCTTGCAGGCTCTGCGTTCCTGGCGCGGAAAGTCATGTACAGAACTGACGTCAATGCGCATGAGTGGCACCTAAGTACTCTCCGTGGCGTCATCTCGCCGTTTACGATGCCAGTGACGGACATAGAGCGGCACGACACCACCTACTGACGCACAGGGGTACTGCTAAGCGAAACTTTCATGATCCAGTCTGACACCTGGGGATATTCTAAGGTGAGGAATCTATCACTAACTAATGTCTCTTACAGATATGTCGTTACTCAAGTAGTAACTTGTGCTTCTGCTGATATATTTTGTCACTACTCCTATTTTTAAATTACATAGCTCTCGTCATATGCCAGGTGCCCATTATTTAAACTGATAATTGCCTCTCTATCAATATGCTATAGTCAAGAGGGAAATTGTTGTAGGCAGTGCCCAAGTAACAGATTTATATGGTAAACCTATTTAAAACAGGCCCTGTTTGTCGTATTATTGAATTTCTGAAACTCACCTTGGCAGGAATCTCCTTTTGCGTTACTCATGATATTTAGTGAATGGTAAATCGTGGGCCGGATTGCGAGTGGTTTGTTGTTTTCTGACCCCTGAGTAAATCCCGGTTTTCGCAGGGGTCGAAATTGCAAGTTTGGATCAATTTAATGCATCAAATAGTTAATCGGATCCATTAAATACCTCAATCTTCGTTAAATTTTGGCACCAAATCTGTCAAACTTTAACAGGGGAAAACATAAAGGATTTAACGTATCATGTGAACTTAGTTAATTAAACACGAAATTCAGCATGGCTTTCCCCAGAAACCCATAATAGGTGCTATTTATTGCATTCAATAAATAACATACACCATGGTATTGTTATTTATCAGGTAAGTAGCACCTACACTCTTAATCAGGGACTTGACCTACTAAGACTATGGACCTTATTTAGGTTTTAGAAGACGGTACTTCGTCCATCAGTGTGATGGAGGACATTACCTCCACCACCACTCGGACAAACTACTCCAGCGAGTTTTCAGAGGAGGCTTTCTGTTGACGGAGCCAAAAGGAATGGAAAGCCCATCTTTAGATGAGGTAGGAGAGCCTAGAGTGCCCTTTTTGCCAAACCATAAATCAAGCCCTATATTGTTTTATTAGGAATATTTGAGGTCATAAAATGCAATAGCATTGTATTTGTGTAATGTTAGAAGCAGTGGCTTTCCAATCCTCAATGCAGTAATACTTTTACACCTGATTTTATGTTTTTAATTTTTAGGTTGGAATAGTTGGAAGAACTGGAGCTGGAAAATCTTCAATGACACTCTGCCTGTTTCGAATCCTGGAGGCTGCAGAAGGCTCCATTTACATAGATGGTGTTAATATTTCACAGATTGGTCTTCATGACTTGAGGAAAAAGCTAACTATTATTCCACAGGTACAATTATTGCATTTACTTCAATATTTTTGGGTAAAAATGCCACTTGTACAGAATTCACAAAATTCAGTGCTGCAATATCAAGAAATAAGGACACATCATCATTTCAGCATCTACAAACAAATAAAGTTTATCCACAGTAGAACAAGTTGAGCAACAAATAGATTTTTTTAAAAAATAATACATGATAAATATGTTTGATATCAAGTAATATTTAATGGCTTATTTGCTCCTTACTTCATTGCTTCATTCAACCCTTTCATCTAAAAAGTAAATCAACTGGAATAAAACATTAATTGGAGCAACCATCGTTTTTCGTATTTGACATTTAGGGTCCTATTCGGAGTACGGCAGTTTTGAAACTGCCCTACTGTTGTTGGTGGTCCGAATGCCACCTCCTCAGCGGTCGGACCACCTGATTACGAGGTGTGCGATCAGACTACCGTATGACTGCCACCACTAACAGGACCGTAGCTCCTGTGGCAGTGTGAATAGCAGTGATCAAGGAAGACAGTGCAGGCAACGGCACCGCTGTGGCTATTATGACCGAGCTTTCCGCCGAGCTTTCCATGGCAGCGACACCACCATGAGAAAGTTGTCGGAAATGCAGGTAAGGGGCCACAAACAGGGCCCTAAGGCAATTTAGCCCATGGGGACTGTGGCTGGGGGCACGTATTGTGCCCGCTGTATGCACTGTCTTGGGTGCACTATGTGCCATGCATAGCATGGTGCATGACAACAGTGCACCTAACATGCAAGTGGTGCTGCACTGCAACAGCATGTACTTCAGGCTCTCTCTATGAGCCGACGCATGCTGCCCCCGTGGCACTGCCGCTGCTGTAACTCCGCTGCCGTTGCGGGCTGGCGGTCCACCCGCACATCTCAGAAATGGGCACTTAATTTTGAGATTCACGGAAGCAGTGCTGTGTCTTAAGTTTTTAAAGTAGGATTCCAGAAGATGTGTAAAAAGTGAATCCTCATACCTGTCTAGAAATAGTAATGTAAGATTTTTATCGACAATAATATTGCACTTGTGTAAAGAAGCATGGAACACATATTAATGAGATCTTATGCAAAATTTGTTGTTTAAAAATAGATTGTATCTTTCAACAGTCCCTGCCATCATAACACTTGCTACTGCATCTCTTCTACTGCATCGCCTGACATTTTTTGGGGGTACATATCGAACTTCACTCTTTTTTCGTTATTTTTTCAGTTTAAATTGCCCATGCGATATTTTTACCTAAATAATTCTCACCTATTCCTCATTTTATACCACTTGCCATTCACAATGTAATATTTGGCAATGTAATGGAGGTGACGCAGTGGCCAGGCAATGTAGTGGAGGTGAAGAAATGTAGCAGAAAATGGGTGAGCAGTCCCTTGATTTTCTGTCTGCCTCAGAAGAGAATTTGGAAAATAACAAAACTTAGCTATAGACCCTTAAACAAAAAAGAGAAGGTCAAGGCTGTATCAAGGCTGCATAAAGCCAGTACAGTTTACATGCCTAGTAGGGAAACTAAATGTAGGAGCAAAAGAACTAGCCAAGTACATATTAATGACCAGTCTGCCCTATAATATAAAGCAAATTGCATTAGCGATTACTCATCAAAATTACTCCCCCAAACCATCACCCTACTCCGTGCTCGCCAATGTGGCTTCAGATGCTGAAAGGGGAGTGACATATCATAGATCACATGAAAAAAGTAATGGAAAAGAGCCTGCTAAAAATGTACAGTCAGCACAGTAATAGAGTAATCATTCATGACCAAAAGTGTGGTTTATTAAAGAGCACTTTTGTAAAATGGGCCAACCCTTTGTATCAAACTTGATGTTTGAATGCTTTATGTTATGAAACCAATGCACTGCACCCATAAGTGCCACCAGGAGCTTTCTAAAAGACAGAAAATAAAAACAAGCACATACAATACATATGGGAAAAAAGGGAAAACAAAATTATTTAGGGAGGGTCGCATAGGTTATAATTATTTTAAAGTATGTGTTTTACTATGAAAGGTGAATCCCTACTGGACTACTTTTGGTATAGTATTCGTAGATGTGTCTATTATTAAGAATTCCAACATTTGATAGTACAATATATGATTCATGTGGCATTGTGAGATGACAATATTTATATAGTTCAAATTTCACATGGATCATGTACTTATACTTCCAATTGTAGTTCAGAATGTGTGGCAAGAGGAAAATTGAAGTGGCATGTATATTTTTCATTATATGTGAGATTTTTGCTCTCTATGCCTATTCCAATCTCTAAGACCAGCCATATTCAAATCAGAGTTGATCATACCAGCCAATCTCCATCTGCCGAAAAACATTCCGGCAAGGTCCCCTCCAGATAGTAACACAAGCAATGGGAGACCATTTTCGACCTAGGTGTACTATATGGTGCCGTTTGGGTCCTATGGCAAAGTCCACAGGTGAGCCATGTCTAGGCATATTCAGGGAAACAAGCAATGATGTGTATTAACTCAAGCATTCCAACCATTCACTTTTTTGACGCTCCAAGTGTGATTGTTATGTTCAGACAAGAGTTTCTTGCTCACAGTGACACAGGACTTAAGCCACTCCGGTTTTTGGTGGTCTCACTCAGAGGGTACCTGGAGTGGCACTTTTATGTATTATAGGTCCAGTTGCAACAGAACCAAGCCTGATGGTGTCTGATGTGGCACAGTGGGCACAAAAAATAATAATGAACTGGAATGCATTCTGATTAATTATCAGTGGTTGAGATTAATCCAAGCATTGCGCCTATCTCTTATTTGCTGATATTCATGGAAAAGGGAAAAGAAACATGAACATGGTGTTTCGTTAGTGTTATAATTCTTTGTCACTAACATTTACTGGTTAAAGGACATGTAATTAGTGTGTGAACCGGCACCTTCTTGAATAATGAAGTGAACTTGTTTCAAAAACAAGCAAATATCGACAAAGTTAAAGGCAAAGCAATAATTGCATTATATAGTGTACACCCCCGGGAATAGAAACCCATTTGCTGCTCTCAGATTCAGTGGTTATAATATCTCTGTAGATGCCAACACTGTGTATTAACCCTCGGAACCATCTTGCTATCTTGGGTCTTTGCTGATCTTCTGCTAGTGGTTGTTTTAGTCGGCTGGCAACATGTTCTACTTCTGGACGCACTAGTGTTACTTAAAGCAGATAACAGAATTTTGCTATATTAATCACCCAAATGATCATGAACATCAGGTTTAACAACTATGTGCTGCCTCACCTTGCTGTGTGTTTTCATTTTTGTATAGGACCCGGTCCTTTTCTCTGGAACACTTAGAATGAATTTGGACCCATTTGAAAAATATTCAGATGAAGAAATATGGAATGCCCTTGAACTGTCACATTTGAAAAATTTTGTTGCTAACCAGTCAACTCAACTGAATTACCAATGCACTGAAGGAGGAGAAAACCTCAGGTAATAAATGTTTGCTGTAGCTTGTTCCTGCTTTTAAATTAATTGCATAAATGTTTCACGTCAACTTGTGAAAGACAATAGTTAATGGGAAGTTTACACGATGCGTAGTGTGGTGTATTAGGTACTGGCGCACCCCAATTTGATAAGCTATTTTCTTTCTATACACGACTCTCCAAATAGAACCAGACCTCTTGGAGAATATACTAGGGTTCGCCTCACATTCATTTTCACACAGGAATCTCAATCAGGAATCTAAATGTGGTGTTCGAGCTACATCTAAAAACAACCCAAACAGTTTACAATTGCAACTGTGACAGATACACCAATCTGCCTTATCAGCCCATTATCAAATCAAATCAAATCAAAGACATTTCTAAAGCGCACTACATACCCGTAGGGTCTCAAGGCGCTGGGGGTAGGGTGGGTGCCGCTACTGCTCGAACAGCCAGGTCTTCAGCTTCTTCCTGAAGGAGAGGTGGTCTTGGGTCAGGCGCAGGTCGGTCGGGAGGGAGTTCCAGGTCTTGGCGGCCAGGTAGGAGAAGGACCTTCCTCCTGTAGTCGCTCTTCGGATGCGGGGGACCGCGGCGAGGGCGTGGTTGGCTGAACGGAGGTGGCGTTTGGGAGCGTAGAAGTTGATTCGGCTGTTGAGGTAGCTCGGGCCTTGGTCGTGTAGGGCTTTGTGTGCGTGGGTGAGGAGGCGGAAGGTGATTCTTTTGTTGACGGGGAGCCAGTGTAGGTCTCTCAGATGTCCGGAGATGTGGCTGGTTCGTGGGATGTCGAGGATGAGTCTGGCTGAGGCGTTCTGGATCCGCTGGAGTCTCTTCTGGAGCTTGGCGGTGGTACCGGCGTAGAGGGCGTTGCCGTAGTCCAGTCGGCTAGTGACGAGGGCCTGGGTGACTGTCTTCCTGGTCTCGGTGGGGATCCACCAGAAGATCTTCCGTAGCATGCGTAGGATGTTGAAGCACGCCGAGGAGACGTTGTTGACTTGTCTGGTCATGGAGAGGGAGGAGTCCAGGACGAAGCCCAGGTTGCGTGCATGGTCTGTCGGTTTGGGTGCGGTGCCCAGGGCGGGAGGCCACCAGGAGTCGTCCCAGGCGGAGGGTGAAGAGCCCAGGATGAGGACCTCCGTCTTGTCTGAGTTCAGTTTCAGGCGGCTGGTCGTCATCCACTCGGCTACCTCTTTCATCCCTTCGTGCAGGTTGGCTCTTGCGGCGGCGGGGTCGTTGGTCAGGGAGAGGATCAGCTGGGTGTCGTCGGCGTAGGAGATTATGCTGAGGTTGTGTTGGCGTGCGATGGCCGCGAGGGGGCTCATGTAGACGTTGAAGAGGGTGGGGCTCAGCGAGGATCCTTGGGGGACGCCGCAGATGACTTCGGTGGCCTCTGACTTGTACGGTGGTAGGCGGACTCTCTGTGTTCTTCCGTCGAGGAAGGAGATGATCCATTCCAGAGCCTTGTCCTGGATTCCGACGTTGCTGAGGCGCTGTACTAGGGTGCGGTGGCAGACAGTGTCGAATGCCGCGGAGAGGTCTAGGAGGATGAGGGCCGCTGTTTCTCCGTTGTCCATCAGGGCTCGGATGTCATCGGTGGCGGCGATGAGGGCGGTCTCGGTGCTGTGGTTGGCTCGGAAGCCAGACTGTGAGGGGTCGAGGGATCCATTCGTCTCGAGGAAGGCGGCCAGCTGCTTGTTGACGGTCTTCTCGATGACTTTGGCTGGAAACGGGAGGAGCGAGATGGGGCGGTAGTTCTTGAGTTCGGTGGGGTCCGCTGTGGGTTTCTTGAGTAGAGCGCTGAGTTCGGCGTGCTTCCAGCTCTCGGGGAAGGTGGCGGTGTCGAAGGATGTGTTGATGATGTCTCGCAGGTGGGGTGCGATGACAGCGTCGGCCTTGCTGAAGACGTGGTGAGGGCAGGGGTCGGTCGGTGATCCGGAGTGGATGGAGTTCATCGTGCGGATGGTGTCTTCGGTGCTGATCGGGGTCCAGGCGTGGAGGGTGGTGGTGGGGGGTGGTTGTTCTGTCGTGGTGTGCGTTGGTTGGTTGTTGAAGCTGTTGTGTATGTCCGCGATCTTGTTGTGGAAGTATGAGGCGAGGGAGTTGCAGAGGTCTTGCGATGGGGTGATGTCGTTGTTTCCTGCGCTGGGGTTGGATAGCTCTTTCACGATGTTGAAGAGTTCCTTGCAGTTGTGTGCGTTGTTGTCCAGCCGGTCCTTGAATGCTGTTTTCTTGGCGGCGCGGATCAGCTGGTGGTGCTTCCGGGTGGCAAGCTTGAAGGAGGTTCTGTTGTCCGGTGTAGGTTCCCTTCTCCAGACTTTCTCGAGGGCTCGGCAGTTCTTCTTGGAGCTCTTGAGTTCGTCGGTGAACCATGGGGCTTTCTTGCTGCCGGGTCTGCTGGGCGGGGTCCTCAGCGGGGCGAGCTCGTCCGCGCAGTTGCTGATCCACTTCGTGAGGTTGTCGGCGGCCTGGCTGGGGTTCGCTGAGCTGGCAGGAGGGTGCTGGCTCAGGGAGGTGGCGAGCTGGTCGGCTGTGATCTTGTTCCAGCTTCTGCGGGCAGCCTGTTGCTGGTGGTGGTGGGTCGTCGTTCTTTTGAAGGTGAAGTGGACGCAGCTGTGGTCCGTCCATTGAAGCTCTGTGGCGTGGCTGAAGTCGATGTCTGTGCAGGAAGAGAAGACTGCGTCGAGTGTGTGTCCGGCGAGGTGGGTGGGGGTGGACACCAGCTGCTTGAGTCCAAGATTGGCGAGGTTGTCGAGCAGGGTGCTGGTGTTGCGGTCGTTGTTGTTCTCCAGGTGGAAGTTGAGGTCCCCCAGGAGGATGTAGTCAGCGGAGGGGAGGGCATGCGGGCTGACGAAGTCGGCGATGTCCTCGCTGAATTGGGTGCGTGGTCCCGGAGGTCGGTAGATCAGGGTGCCTCTGAGGGTGGTCTTCGGGTCGGTGTGGATCTGGAAATGCAGGTGTTCGGCAGTGGTCAGGGTGTTGTCGGTGCTGGTCGTGAGACGGATGGTGTTCCTGTGGATGATGGCGATGCCTCCTCCCATCTGGTTGGCGGTGCGATCCCTCCGGGTGATCTTGTAGCCCTCTGGGATGGCGATGGCGATGTCGGGAGCTGAAGAGGCGTTCATCCAAGTCTCCGTGAGGAAGGCAACGTCCGGGGCTGTGGCGTCTAGGAGGTTCCAGAGTTCGATGGCGTGTCTGTGGACGGAGCGGGTGTTGAGCAGGATGCACTTGAGGTGGGTGCTGCTGGTGTTCGACTTGGCGGGTGCTGGTGCGAGGCAGGTCCGGATGCAGGTGAACTTGCAGGCGTGGCAGCTGAAGGGTCCGTGGGTGCGTCGTGGTGTGGCTCGGTAGCATCCTGGGAATCGGCCGGTGTTGAGTGCGATGAGGGTGGCGGCGGTGTATGTCAGGCGGGTCGGTCGGGGTCCTCGTGGGCCAGGGGTCCTGGCGCTGGGCGCGATCCGGTCGCGGACGGGCGCAGACGGGCTTACCTTTGGCGCACCTTCGGCGCTCAATCGGTGCTCCCGCTGCGCGCGTCCGCTGCGCGGTCGCTCTGGGGACGTCATAAGAAGGGAGCCGGTCGGGAGGGTCTGCGGGGAGGCGGGAGCGCGGTCCAATCGGCTGTCGGGGGCGGGGCCACGGGCTGGGGCGGCGGGAAAAGCAGGTGTGGGCTCGGCGGCCCTCGGGAGGCTGGGGCAGCGGGAGCGGCAGCAGGCACAGGAGCGTGGGGGTGACCAGGCCTAAGGCGCTGTGGTCACTCCCTAGATCTTGGTCTGGCTCCCCTTAAGAAGGGAGCCGGTCGGGAGGGTCTGCGGGGAGGCGGGAGCGCGGTCCAATCGGCTGTCGGGGGCGGGGCCACGGGCTGGGGAGGCGGGAAAAGCAGGTGTGGGCTCGGCGGCCCTCGGGAGGCTGGGGCAGCGGGAGCGGCAGCAGGCACAGGAGCGTGGGGGTGACCAGGCCTAAGGCGCTGTGGTCACTCCCTAGATCTTGGTCTGGCTCCCCTTAAGAAGGGAGCCGGTCGGGAGGGTCTGCGGGGAGGCGGGAGCGCGGTCCAATCGGCTGTCGGGGGCGGGGCCACGGGCTGGGGCGGCGGGAAAAGCAGGTGTGGGCTCGGCGGCCCTCGGGAGGCTGGGGCAGCGGGAGCGGCAGCAGGCACAGGAGCGTGGGGGTGACCAGGCCTAAGGCGCTGTGGTCACTCCCTAGATCTTGGTCTGGCTCCCCTTAAGAAGGGAGCCGGTCGGGAGGGTCTGCGGGGAGGCGGGAGCGCGGTCCAATCGGCTGTCGGGGGCGGGGCCACGGGCTGGGGCGGCGGGAAAAGCAGGTGTGGGCTCGGCGGCCCTCGGGAGGCTGGGGCAGCGGGAGCGGCAGCAGGCACAGGAGCGTGGGGGTGACCAGGCCTAAGGCGCTGTGGTCACTCCCTAGATCTTGGTCTGGCTCCCCTTAAGAAGGGAGCCGGTCGGGAGGGTCTGCGGGGAGGCGGGAGCGCGGTCCAATCGGCTGTCGGGGGCGGGGCCACAGGCTGGGGCGGCGGGAAAAGCAGGTGTGGGCTCGGCGGCCCTCGGGAGGCTGGGGCAGCGGGAGCGGCAGCAGGCACAGGAGCGTGGGGGTGACCAGGCCGAAGGCGCTGTGGTCACTCCCTAGATCTTGGTCTGGCTCCCCTTAAGAAGGGAGCCGGTCGGGAGGGTCTGCGGGGAGGCGGGAGCGCGGTCCAATCGGCTGTCGGGGGCGGGGCCACGGGCTGGGGCGGCGGGAAAAGCAGGTGTGGGCTCGGCGGCCCTCGGGAGGCTGGGGCAGCGGGAGCGGCAGCAGGCACAGGAGCGTGGGGGTGACCAGGCCTAAGGCGCTGTGGTCACTCCCTAGATCTTGGTCTGGCTCCCCTTAAGAAGGGAGCCGGTCGGGAGGGTCTGCGGGGAGGCGGGAGCGCGGTCCAATCGGCTGTCGGGGGCGGGGCCACGGGCTGGGGCGGCGGGAAAAGCAGGTGTGGGCTCGGCGGCCCTCGGGAGGCTGGGGCAGCGGGAGCGGCAGCAGGCACAGGAGCGTGGGGGTGACCAGGCCGAAGGTGCAAACCCACCAGTCCCGAGCTGAAATAGGACCTGTTGCCACTCAAGCAGAAAATGTGAATACTTGTAAAGTGTAACCTGCTCAATCACTGCATTTTGAAAGATAAACACGCCTGTCTCCAGTGAGCTCCAAACGTGTTCTGTATTCCATCATGAATTAAACGTGAGCAGAAACTTTTAGTTCTTTTCTGAAGGAACTACTTCAGGGCTGTTACCAATTCATACAAAGTATTTGTTTATTAAAAACCTGATAAAATGTAGGTAATTTTATATACAATTAAACACAATTTAAAAAACAAACTCATTTGTCATCCTTCATAAATTGGCACACTTTTTAAATAATCACTTTTTTACAGGTAGGGAGAATAGTGCAGCTAAAAGTAAGCACACAGAGCCCCAGAAGGCCGTAGCACCCAGTGGGGTCGAAATATAACCCATTGCCCTTTTATTTACTATTCCACAGTAAGACAACTTAATAAAAGCAAGGTTATTACAAATAATTAACCTATGGGCCAGAGATCGTGAGTGGGCCAGGACGAAATTTATGTTATGCTGGTCTAATCTCCCCTAATTTTGCTAATTTCATTTCATGCCTTTTACGTTAAATTCCAAAAAGTACAAAATTAGACCACATCACAAAATTGCCTGATGTTTGTGGCAAAAGTTAAGAGAAAGTGCGCTGGAACAAGGCAAACAACCAGCACACAAGTGGCTACTGTTTATGGCGCTTGTCATTTTTTTTTGTTTTTAGAGTTCTTGGGTCCAAAATGGATGCAAGGTTGCATTGTGCACTAAAATAGATCAGCTTTGTTTTTTTGTGTTATTGTGTAATTACACATAACTTTTTTAAAATTTCAAAGTAATGCAGATTTCATACACCCTCCCCTTATTGTGAGTCCCTATTGGTCAAAGTATATGTTATTTGATGAAAGGCAACCATTGGAAGTAGGGAAGTTGCTGAACTCACTGTTAGCTATTGGAACACTGGAATATGGAGCTAGGGTTTTAGGTCTCCTTTTATTGGCAATATCTCCATAGCCATACCACATTGACAGATGATTTGACCAGAAGGCAACCCTCATCTTTCAGGCGTAAAATCCTGATGTCCCTCTCGGCTTTATCTTATGTTGATATGGGCTCTCACCTGTGAGTGTCAAAACAGCTTCCAAAGACCTGGTCTTGTTATTATATAACTTCTTACTAATTGTGGCCCGTTTTAAAAGACCTAATCACAGACAGGTTGTGGGTATCTGTTCGAATTGTGAGTAGAACAGAGTGGGCAGACTTACCATCATTTTAAAGAGCCATGTAAAGGGATCAGTGCTGATATTGAATCGAAATTCAACTTCACAATGTCTGGCTATCAAGACATCTTCTCCTCACACTTGAGTAATTGTACTAGTTTAACTCCCTGATCTGTTGAGGGACGTTTACTATCAAAAACTGTGATTGGTGATAGTACAACAGTTTTCATAGGGGATTTAAAGATACACTTTGATCAAGGCACATACCTCATAATGTTGGGAAATATTCACAGTGTTAAAATCTTAAAGGGGATACCAATAGCCCAACTCACCAGAAGGACCACAAACTAGAGATAAGATTTCCAGATTCACCTCGTTGCTAAAATGAAAGTCTATTATACTGCCCCAGTCAGATTGCTGGGCCGTTCCATTTGTGTGGCTGTTTGACAAAAAAATTAACAATAATAAATTAACAAAAGAGGACATTGGCATTCGTAATTGGAAAAAAATGTCTCTGAACACTTTGTCTTAAGGTATTCATTTATCTAACAGCTCTGCTGAGCAACATCCCCAATATATTCAGATCAAATACACTGAAAAGCTAAGAAATGCTCTTGCAGTAGTTATACCTCTGATTAAGAAGCAAGTTAATAGAAAATATGCAATAATCCATGGATCACTGCTGAATTAAACAATGAGGGAAAATCTAACACCTTCTGTGGAACAATGGTATATAAGAGGAAAGATGTAACTGGCAAATGGTGAATCTATATTACAAAATAGCCATAAAGAAAACTAAATCACTATATTATATAAGTCTGGGTGGTGAAGTTTGCGGAGATTTCCGCACTCTGCGTAATGCGGAGCTCACGAAGTTCTGAAAAACTCTGCTCCGCGTAGCAAAGTGGAGTTTTTTCCCCTTGCTCTCGTTCGTCAATGTCAAGTTGGTGAGCCCGAACGTGGAAAATCAACTTCCCGGCGAGATTTCTCAATACAGGCAGTCAGATTTGTCATTGGGAGTGGTCACGTATGCTCGCGACCGCTTGTGTTGAGAAACTGTCAGTTTGCATTGAGAAAGCTGCCACTCAAGTAAAAATCTCCTCGAGTGACTGAAAAGAAGCAGCACCTGCTTGCGCTGTGCATGGTGCCGTTCACGATGATTGCACAGTGCAGACATGCACCTGGTATTGAAAAACACTGTGAACTGCATTTATGCAACACACTCCTCTGCTCGCGGAGCTCCGCAGAGCATGGCAGAGTTTTTTTTGCACTTCGCGGAGTATCGCATTGCAGAACTCCGCAAACTCCGCCCAGGCTTAATATTATACTAACACATTTTACACTACCAATATACCAGCATGATTTATCTCCACATTGAATAAATTCAAAGAGCCTTGTGGTAAATAAAAATTCCTTTACCGGGACTGAATTTGATACAGAAACATTATAAAATAGCTCAGTAAAATGAGAGGCAGAATCCGTGATATTAGAGTTTCGGAATGGGCTTTATTCCAATAATCGATTATAATCGGATGCTTCAAGTTCCATCACCACGGGGGTTCAGGAAGTGAAGTATATACTTTATTGACAAGAAGTAACTTTTATAGTACATACATTATAATGAAGTGAATACAGTAGGCGTAACAATTGATAAGGAAATTGACGTTTGGTCTGCGTAACCGAAAATGGGTGTAATAATGAGTAAAAAGGAACATGATTGGTTATGATGTCATACATAGGTGGATCTATAAGATAATACTTGGCCTAAATGCGCGCGCAGCAGTATGACGTGTAATTGACGTGTAACTAGGGGGTGACGGGGATTTGACATTTAGCTCTATATGTGGAGACGAGAAGTCTGGGGGGTCAAGTCAACCTAATCCCAAATCATATCTAACATCCTATGTTTAAAGAACTATGTTATCCACAAAAGAAGGACTCTCGGACAGAATCTATTCTATACTGACTGTGCGTGCGTGTACAAGCGTCTAAGTGTCTACACTGAATGCGAGGGGGTAGGAATATTCCATGGTAACAGGGCTATGAATTACTTGCATGAGGACAGAGAAGTTGGACCTTTTTGCTTGGTAACTGGAAGAATGTTTACTTAAACTACTAGGCAGGAATGCATCGGCTGAGGGGGAGGCAGATAATTCGAAGGTGAAATACAGTTTTTGGCAGAGAGTAGGCTGATGTCAGGCTTCGTGAGCCGCGCAGAGAATGAGACAAAGTTCATGGTCACAGATGCAGGCTCGGACTGGAGCTTTCAGAGACAGAAGGCAAGAGGAGTTTTGATGACAGAATCAGGGCCTACTTGCCTGGACTGTAAAGTGGCATAAGTGAACCATATAAAGCCGATGGCCTTTCATATTTAGGAATGGAATATCCGGCCTATTCATGGCGGATCTGTCAAAGGACATGTTGACGGTGGACGCGCATGTGTTCGCGTCTTCATAACTGGAACTGGAGGGAACATACATGTACTTGTGACATGCACATGGAACCGTTGGGGTCCAAGATAGGGGACATAACTGACCAGAAAAATCCATATTTCCACAGCCTAATCAATCATGTTTCATAGAGGCATTATTAAAGAAACCAATTTGCTGGTTATTTCTCTGGGAGGATCATTTTGTTATCATACCCTGAATGTTCAGAAGAACTTTATTTCTACCTAAAATAGAAACAATAGCCATTCCACTTATTGATGGATGTTTCCCTATATTGAGCCATGTCAACGAAGGTGACCTAGAAGTTATAATGAGCAAACATACTCCATTGGGATCCCGGTAAGATGTGAGGATGATTATTAACAACTCATTACAGACAGGGAAAATGCAGAATGAATTAAAATCTACCTCTGTCATTTGCATTCTCAAAAATGTATAAAATACATAATTATTTGCTAATTATAGCCCTATGTCCCAGTTGCCAACTTTTGAGAAGGGACTCTACAACCAACTACAGGAATTTTGGAAACAAATACCATTCTGCAACTTTCCCAGGCTGGGTTTTTTTCAAGGAGCAGTAAAGAAATAGTAGTAATTGCAGCAGTAGATGATCTCAGACCTCCAATCGAGGTATCCTTGAGACCTTCATATCACACAACTTCTCTGCAACATTTGATACCATAGACTACCAGACCTTGATGGACCCGCAACTAAAGGTAAAGATAAGTCTAAGTGGTTGGTCTTGGTGTGCAGAACATGGTGCTATGTTGGTTTGAGGATTTCAAAAACTTGTTGTAGGAAGCTGGCTCTGTATATACTATACCAAAGTGAGGTATGTTAATGTTAATATTAATATAATTTATAGAGCGCAACAAATACCCGGAGGTGTCCTGGCGCTTCCTGATTCTCTAAGATTGGCAAGGTAGAAGCGGAGAGAACCTACTCTTTAGAAAAGAGCCAGGTCTTCAGTTTTTTACGAAAATGTAGGAGCTCAGTGATGGTTCTCAGATAACGAGGCAATTCGTTCCAGGCCTTCGTTGTGCCGTGAATAAAGCTTTTGCCGCCCCAACGAGCTTTCTTTATACGCAGCACCCTAGCCAGGCAGGCTTCTTTAGACTGCAGTAATCTGCCTGGGACATACCAGCGCAATCTCCGCTGTAAATACTCTGGACCTATGCTGTGTAAGGCCTTGAAGGCTAAGCACAGTGCCTTGAATTGTATACAGCTCTTTACTGGGAGCCAGTGTAGGGCTTTCCTTTCCTTAAAAACGGAGGAAAAACTTGAAGGGCCCATAAGTAATCTAACTGCTGCATTCTGAAGTATCTGTAGTTTTTTTTAATCCTCTTAGTTGAATGTTAAGGTAGAGTCCATTACAATAGTCCAGTCTGGACATTACCAGTGCACTGACTACAGTTTGTCTACTTTTCCTAGGCAGTGAGGACAGGACTTTCCTCAGCATTTTAATGATATAGCTGGTTTTAGAAGCTAACGCATTTACTTGAGGTCTTAAGGTCAATTTGTCATCGAGTATTATTCCCAGGTTTTTAACCTTTCTGGTTGGCAAGGGAGCATTCCCCATTGAATCCGGCCACCAGGAGGGAGTCCAAAAACTAGTGTTATTCCCAAACAATATCACCTCAGTTTTCTCTGAGTTCAGTTTAAGGCAATTGTTGGCCATCCAATTGTCCACTGCTAGCATGCACTCTTGAAAACGTCCTTCCGCATCAGCCTCTCCCTCCGGTGTCAGAGATACTACAATTTGAGTATCATCTGCATATGATGTAAGGCCAAAACCAAAGGCATCTATCTATAACTGGGGCCAGTGCACTAACATAGATATTAAAAAGAGTCGGACTAAGTGAGGATCCTTGCGGGACCCCACAAGGCAGTGAAAAGGGATTGGACTGAAAGTCCCCGAGGGCAACAATCTGTTTCCTGTCCGCAAGGAAGGATCTTAAAAGATCCCAGGCCTTCCCTTGAATTCCACAGGTGTTTAGACGGCTCAACAATATGGAGTGGTGAACCGTATCGAATGCTGCGGACAGGTCTAACAGAATCAGTGCCGCCCTCCCTCCCTGATCCACCGCAACCCTGATCTCTTCCGTGGCTTTTATGAGGCCCGATTCCGTGCTATGACCTGGCCTAAAGCCATACTGGGTCGGGTCCAGCACTTGAGTCTCATCCAAGAACTGGCTCAGCTGCCTGTTCATAATTTTCTCCACCAGTTTGGCCGGTAACGGAAGTCTAGAGATCGGACGAAAACTACTGGGGTCATTAACCGGGAGATTTGATTTTTTTAAGAGTGGCAGAACTGACGCCAGTTTCCATTGACTGGGAAAATGTCCCGTTTCAAACATAGGGTTAAAAATTGTAGTAAGAGATTCCGCTATTGGACCCAGCGCCAATTTCACTACCTTTACGGGGCAAGGATCAAGAGGAGATCCCGAGTTAGCTTCCATTAGCAGTCTTTGGTTTTCCCCAGGAAGTACTGGCCGGATGTTCTCGAACACCGGGCTGAGCACTCTTTTTGGTATGGGGGTCTCCATACGGCCATCTACATTCCCCGTACTAAGGGTGCTAAAGGCCGTGTAAATGGATTCTACCTTAGATAAAAAGAATTTAGCCAGATCTTCACAGAGTCCTTGGCTAGGCTGCACTAGCACAGGCTTCGGCAAGGTCAGCGAGGCCACCGTCTTAAACAATTCTTTACTAGAATCTTTACCGTTCCTAATCTGAGCAGCAAAATACATCTGTTTGGCTGCCACTATTGCCTGTTTATAGGACTGCAGGTGGGCTTTATACACTTTTTTCTCCATATCATTATAATTCCTCCTCCAGCTTCTTTCGAACTGCTTACACGTGAGCTTTTGGTTCCTAAGCTCCTCAGAGTACCAGAGGGCCGAGGGATGTGATCTCATTTGCCGTAAAACTTTATTTGGAGCTACACTATCACAGGCTTGCTCCAGCCATCTTGTATAGCTTTGACAGGCCTCATTCACTTCAGAGGACAGTTGTGTTGCGGACGAGACCAGCAATTCATTAAAAGTGGTTACCTCCACCTTATTCCATGCTCTTCTTCTAATACATTCCTTCGGGCCAGTGCTTTTCTTAGGAGCTCCCGGCAGCAGAATCTCAAATTGGACCGCCGCGTGGTCTGACCATACCAAAGGGAGATAGCCCTTAAAATGTAAATTCTGATGATTAGAAAAAATCCCATCCAGGGCATGACCTCCCCTGTGCGTGGTCCCCACTACCTGTTGTCTCAGGTCAGCGGTCATCATCAAGTCAAACAGCGCCATTGTGTCCTTCTTCTGTCAGCTCTAAGTGAAAATTGAAATCTCCCATAATAGAAAAAGTCTCTGCGAGCATTCCTTCTTCTAGAAGGGTACCCAGAGAGGCTAGAAAAGCCTTCCTGGATCCTGGTGGTCTATATAGAAGACACCCCTTAAAGGAGTGATGATGGGTAAGGGAGAAATTAAAAAATAATGCCTCACAAGTGTCCATAGGGACTGGCTGAAAGGCAGCCTTAATTGAATTGTGATATATCACTGCCAAACCTCTGCCTTTCCCTATAGGTCTGTCCAGTGTCTGGCATAAGAAGTCGGGAGGAGTGGCCTTCACAATGTCAGGCCCGGATGGCGCATCTGTCCAGGTCTCTGTGATGAAAGCCACCATAACCCCCAGGTCATCCATAAGTCTAGCACATTCTACGCTGTGCTTGACCAGAGACCTCACATTAACTAAAATACATTTTATTACTTGGATTTCCTCGCTACTTGCCCCTCTCGTCCTCTCCTTATTACTAGAGATTGGTAGATTAAGGATACTCGGTAAATCGGATCCACAGCTCGGACAAACCTCAGTAATCCCTGACGATGGGGCATTAGGAAATATGCAACGACAGTTTTTACTCAAAGAGGTCCCTCTTAGCTTAAGCAATCTTATGCTATCAGACCTGCGAGCCAGCCGAGATTCTGTGCCTGTACATCCAGGGTCCCTGGCGCTGTGCGCTGAGCGTGCGCGGACGGGCGCAGACGGTCTTGCCTTAGGCGCGCCTTCGGCGCGCTAGCTTCCTTTTTATGCGTGGGTTCAGTAGCCTGGACCGCTGACCTCAACTACTCCAAAAATGGCGGCACTTCCGGTTACTCGATCCCGAGTAAGTAAATGCCCCCACTTGTTGCTCTGCCCGTATACACGTCACCCCAAATGCCCCCACAACATTAAAATATTAAAACAGAGATTAAAAACAGGATTAAAACGAATGGTCTGTGCAAATATGCAAATGTGCCAGTAAATGCCTTGCCTGCTTAAAATCACACTGCACGCCTCTAATCTCCCAGCTCAAGCCTCAGGAGTAATCAAGGGAGCGCGCCGCCAGCTTCCTTTTTATGCGTGGGTTCAGTAGCCTGGTCCGCTGACCTCGACTACTCCAAAAATGGCGGCACTTCCGGTTACTCGATCCCGAGTAAGTAAATGCCCCCACTTGTTGCTCTGCCCGTATACACGTCACCCCAAATGCCCCCACAACATTAAAATATTAAAACAGAGATTAAAAACAGGATTAAAACGAATGGTCTGTGCAAATATGCAAATGTGCCAGTACATGCCTTGCCTGCTTAAAATCACACTGCACGCCTCTAATCTCCCGGCTCAGGCCTCAGGAGTAATCAAGGGAGCGCGCTCGTGCCAGCTTCCTTTTTATGCGTGGTTTCAGTAGCCTGGTCCGCTGACCTCAACTACTCCAAAAATGGCGGCACTTCCGGTTACTCGATCCAGAGTAAGTAAATGCCCCCACTTGTTGCTCTGCCCGTATACATGTCACCTCAAATGCCCCCACAACATTAAAATATTAAAACAGAGATTAAAAACAGGATTAAAACGAATGGTCTGTGCAAATATGCAAATGTAAATGTAAATGCCTTGCCTGCTTAAAATCACACTGCACGCCTCTAATCTCCCGGCTCAAGCCTCAGGAGTAATCAAGGCATAGTGTGCTCAGAGTCCAGTGGAACCCAAAAGGTAGGCAGAGACGAAGTAGATAGCACCTCACTCTCTATTTGGGGTAGTGTGGTCAAGCAGTAAGACTTTATCAGAGGACAGTGTTAAGCATTTGTTGTACACACTCAGTCAGCAAATGAATTCACACACTCAAAGACTGAACTTCAGACCAATATTTGTATACAAATATTCTTTGTTATTTTATTTCCTGGAACCATGCAAGCCTGGCACAGGTAAGTGATAAATACTTTGCAGTAAATATGCAGTGGTAATGCATTTTGGATTGTAATTGTATATGCACTTTGTTTTGACTTACAGTATTGTTACTGAGAAATGCAATGCTTTGTAAATACAGTACATATACTTTGAATAGGCTTTTTAGTACAATGACCAGTACATTACTTTCAGATTACTTTTATTACACAGTGTAGTATACCTGGATACTACACTGGGACATTTCCTGTAAACAGGTATGTCAAATCGTTTTTATTAGTTAGTACAATTTTAAAGAATTTCTTTAGGTTTTCCAACTCCACACTTAAAAACTTTTCATAGAAAAACAGTCAATGTTATCCTATGGAGGGAAATAGAGTTATCGATTTAAAGGTAAGTACTTTGTTGTGGGAGTTGGTGTTCTGGGGTTAGACTCAGGGGTCTCCCAGGGTCAAGGATGCACTCTTGTTACACCCTCAGCGGCACTAGGGCAGCCGGTTGCAGAGTGCTGAGGCCCAATGTCATCCAGAGGGGGATAGGGGGCCTCCCGTTGGTGGCTGCAAACCACAACCCAGGCCACTGGGTTGTGTCAGCAAAGCTCCTGGAGTTAAGCTCAGGCGAATGGGGGTTTAGGCCAGCACATAAGTTACACCCTCAGCAGCACTGAGGCGGCCGGGTGCAGAGTGCTGTTTTGGCGTCGGAAACCCTGTCGCTTTCAATGGGGAGTCTCCGGTTTGCAAAAGCACTGCAGGCTCGGGGACGAAGGTCTTCTGGGTGCGACCACCACTTGGAGAGGTAAACTGGGATGTTGGGGTTGGTTAGGCACCATCGGTTGGGCCACCCACGGATGTGGGGCATCGGGTGCAGGGGTGCCTTTAAGGGTCGGAACTTCTTGTCAGCTCCTGGTCTTGGTTGGGGGGACCTTCCGGTTTGAAGCTGCAGGTGTCGGTTGGAGACTTGAAGCAGGTCAGGGGTCGGCGTATCTCGGGTCAGGATCGCCGTGGAGACCTCTGCTTGGTGTTGGGCCACTTGAACTCGGGCAGTGGGCATCGGGTGCAGAGTGGTGCAAACTTGCTGATCCTTGCGGAGCTGGAGTCTGGTGTTTGAAAAAATCTAGTGTTCACGGGAGACAGAGTCCTTGGGATTGAAGGCAGGCAGGTCCTCTGCATTTCTCGAGGTTTCTGGCTGCAGGACACAAAGGGATTTTGCTGGAGGAGGTTTGAGGTGGGGACAGGCTGGTAGGGCTGGGGACAAGTCAGTGAGCTTCCTCCTTTTGTTAGCTTTGGCACGGCTATTCGGTCCTTCTTTTCTTCTTGCAGGTTTATGTCTGCTGTCTTGGTTCAGGGCTGCCCCCTATTTAGGGGGCATTTTAGGGGTCTCGAGGTCAGTAGCCAATGGGCTACTGACCTTAGAGTGACTACACCCTTAGTGTGCTCACCCCACGTGGGGGAGTGAGCATGATCCGTAATCCTGATTGGGGAGTGCCTGCCACTACAAGATGGCGGGCACTGAAGAGTGGGCTTCACCTTGCCTCCCCCACCTGTGGGGTGGGGTCGGCAGATGTGGGTGCACCTTCTGGGCTGGCTAATTTTTCCCGCCTGTCAACCTGTCGAAAAGGTGGGGAGACACGAAGGGGGCCTGCTCCTGATAGCAGAAAAGGCTCGGTGTCGCATTACAAAGGCTGCCAGGGCTTTGAAGCTCCCCTGCCACAGATGACTCTTCCTGGCCTGGGGGAGGTGTGAACACCTCCACCAATGAAAGGCTTTGTTTCTGGGCTCAGGGAGTGAAGGCTCCAACGCAAGGGGTCTAGAAACATGTCTTGTGGTGGCAGGCTGGTGTGTACCAGTCAGAGAACCCACCATATGCTAGTCATTTTCAGGGGGCATCTCTAAGATGCCCTCTGAGTGCATTTTTCATTAAATCCCACACTGGCATCAGTGTGGGTTTAATATGCTGAGAAGTGTGATACCAAACTTCTCAGTTTTCAGTGTAGCCATTATGGTGTTGTGGAGTTCGTAATGACAAACTCCATATACTCTTAATGGCAACACTGCACTTACAATGTCTAAGAATGGACACTGTAGGGGGACAAGGCTCATGCACCCGTACCCTCACCACTGGTATAGGGCACCCAGCTAGAGGGGTGACTAGTCTATGCCAGGGCAGTGGGTCGTAGGCATGGAACACAGGGATGTGTGTCATGTCGACTCTTCACTTTGTTCTGCACCAAAACACGCAGCCTTCAAAGGCAGTTTGTGTGTGTAAAGATACAGGGCCTCTAAGGGTGGCACAGTAAGGTCTGCAGCCCTTATAGATCTTCCCTGGTCACAGTACCCTGGGTACCTGTGGTACCATTTACCAGGGGATGACCTGTGGCCAGAGATGCCAATTGGGTTTGGGTTCATTTTGCGGAAAGAACACAGGCTCTGGGAACCTGATTGGCAGGGACCCAGGGTACTTCAATTCAAAGAGCATCAGTAGTCTGGCAAAAAGTGGGTGGGTTACTGCAACAGAAACCCGGCTTCTCACACTTGTGATCCCAGAAGCTACGTCTATCCTCCTTTATTTCCAGCCCTCTACCAAGTAGTCATACAGTACCACAAGAGTCCATTCTGCTCATTTATTATTTAATCTGTACAGTCTCCTGCTGGCATACCAGATTCTTTCATTTAGTTACACATTCTTCTTGTATACTGATGTCATGCAGATAACCCTTAAGATATCCAATGATCTAGATACCAAATCTGAAAACTGTCACCTGTTTACCCAGAACTGGATGAACAATACCCAATGGAAGCTCTGTGCCAGTAAGCTGGATATGTTGGCCCTATTTGTCCAAACTTTTTTCTGATCATATCCTGTTTGGCCCTCATAGCTATATACTTGTACAGCACAGCTTCTCTGTGAGGCACTTAGGAGTCAAGCTGGACACTGCACTGAATCTTGGATCCAAGATCAGTGCAGTAGTTAGTACCTGTATTTGTGTATCTGCATATGCTCAAGAGACTATTCCATCTATTTTCTTTTTCACATAAGGTAATGATTATGAATGACCTCATCTTTGGGCACATTTAGTATTACAGGGATTTATACCTTGATCTTTCAGCTGGAGTGATCTTTAGACTTCAGCTAATACAAAGTGGTGCTGCAAGAATTATCCTAGGACTTTCAAAGCAGGAATAATTGATACTGTTTAAGTCCATGTGTCCTGTTCACAAGACCATATATACTAATCGGTTATTTGATGAATACTAATAACTGGAGAATCCTTAACTTTAGAATATCCCCAGGTGCCAAATTGGGTACCGAGATTTTTCTTAGTTGTGCATCATGCCAGCTACTGCTAGCAGTGAGCAGCTCTGAAGTGGCTCCGCACCACTCCAGAAGTGACATAGTGGAGTCGCATATTAGCACCACCCCTGCAACTGATGTCTGTTTATTTTTCTATGGGCCTTCCGATGACTATTCGTAGCTCAACTCCCAACTTTGTCGGTCTTCTGATGATTTCAAAATTCTCAATGACAGTGTACCAGCAAACTAAGTCCCCACTGAAAACCTCTGGCTTCAAGCCATGCTGAGAGGGCAGGAGGCTGATGTTTGTCATGAACATGCACATGGGCTCTGGACATGACTCCAAGACTTGCAACACACTTGCCCTCATGCACCCGAAAGTGATCCAAGACAGGGAGACAAAGATTTTGTCGCTCAACGTAAAAAGGGGTCTCGGTCAAAGTATACGCCCTGCTTCTGCTCCTAGTTATGGGCCCAGTCTCTGTCCAGGTTACACGGCCATTCCCAAGAGGGGTCTACGTCTTGTGAAAGTACTCCTTTAAGCCAAAATTGAAGTCCAGAATAAGATGACTAAGAGGGACTCTATGCCTCATACCACTACCCAAGGTCTCTCGAGAAGGCAGAAGGGCCTCAAAGTAAAAACTGCACCCTTTCAATGGTCTCCAAATTTAAACTTTTTCAGCAACTTGTCCCCGGTGCACCACAAGATTTCCAGGTTGTCATTCCATGCGCAGCTAATGTCACCCTTCAATGAGTCAATGCTTCAGAATTTTCGTATGTCCGAAATATGAGTCTTTTAAATTGTTCAAAAGGGCTACGACCTTCCCTCCATTACCTCCCCCACCCAACTTCCTCCAACGCCATGAAATCTTTCAAATGAGAACTCCAAAATACAGATGCAGAAAGTCAATCTTTTGCTTTCTGTGGGTGCCATTGAGAAATTCAAAGATAGGGTAAGGGGGGTATTCATGCTTCTTCATTGTCCGAAAAAGGGAGCGAGACTCAGACCTATTGGGAACTTTACCCTCTGAATGTCTTTCTGCTGAAGGATGAATTCAAAATGCTCACACTGGCATAGGTCATTACAGTTCTGGACACAGGAGACTGGGTGGTGTCCTTTGACTTACAAGACACATATTTCTACATAGCTGTTCTGCAGTTCCACAGGCATTACCTGCAGTTAGGTGGGCTAAATTTGTCATACTTCCCTTGAGCCTTTCGGTCTTCAAAAAGCTGATGGAAGTGGTCACTGTCCATCTTCAGAAGCCAGGAGTATTCATTTTTCTACACCTCAATACTGACTGCTGAAGGGGAGCTTGCCACAGTGAGATGTAAACCACTTTCGGATGACGAACAAAGTCCTGAAACCTTTGACGTTGACCATAAACCTATTGCAGTCCCATCTGAGCCTCTTGCAGAGATTTCCATTCATAGGGACGAGTCTGGAAACAGTATTGTTCAAGGGCTTGATCCTAGTGTTATAGACTCAGTCTTGGGTCTTGCTGAGGTGGGCTCCGAGGCTTCTTGCTCTCCAGGTGGCAAATGCAGGCCCTTCAATGGATCTTCCAATCCCAGTGGGCTCAACACCATGCCTGCCTTTCCGAATCCATTCAGACTCCAAGGAAATGGCCTAGAATCTGGGAGTCACCAGCCTGGCCTGCGGTAGGCCACTTACCTAACAAAACCTAGAGTTCTTTGTTATGACAGACTTATCACTGCTGGGTTGGGGCCTTCTGAGAGAGGTGGAAATGTAATGGTCTGCAGCAAAGAGCCACAGCAGTCATCTGGAGATTTATGTAAACCTTTTGGTCCTAAACATACTCCTGCTTTCCAGGGAGGCGGATGCAGGGGGGCTTGCTGTACTGCATGAAAGCTACATAAATATGTCCCAGCGTATAGAAACAACGTGACGTAAAATTTGAGCTATAGTTTCTGAGTAGTCGTTATTTTAAGAGTCAATAGAGCATGTAATAGAAACAACAATATATGTTTACGTCTGTTTTGCTTACAGTGTTGGCCAAAGGCAGCTTGTTTGTTTAGCAAGAGCTCTTCTGCGGAAAACACGTATTCTAGTCCTGGATGAAGCTACTGCAGCAGTGGATCTAGAAACAGATGACCTTATCCAAACGACAATCAGAACACAGTTTGAAGACTGTACAGTTCTAACTATAGCACACAGATTGAACACAATCATGGACTATACCAGGTAACTTTACCAATGTGCGATTTTATCAATATATTTTTACGTATATATTTTTATGTATATATTTATTGTGCCTTGTCAAATTCACCATGCTAAATACTTTTATTTTCTAGTACAGTTTAAGTCCAGTTCCTAATTTGAACTCCAGCTCTTCGTTAAATGTCTACATGCATTTTGTTTTCACTGTCAAATGCATGTAGCTGATGGATGCATGATGATATATACTAGTAGGAGAGGTATGGGTCATCCCCTAGGAGGGTTGATGGACTGCAGCCAAAGAAGATAATGCACTTCATGCACAACCTCAGCAGGAAACTTTGGAGGGGGAGTTGCAAGTTACATGGCTCCACTTGGAGATGTTGAATCCTAACTCAGTGTGTGTGTCTGAAAGAGGGCATGTGATACTTCACCAGGCCTCACCAAGCTGTACCCTATGGACATTCTAGTGAGGCCTATTTAGTTGCACACGCAACTATAACACTCAGTTTGTTGTATTCCAGATGAATGCATGTAATCTACAAGTGTTCAAAAGAGCACTCCTCACTATTAGTCATATTATAACACATACACAATTCTGGATTTCTAAACAATGCCATCAAACCAGCCAGCTTGCTTAAAGAAGCCCCTTTCTTTGCTCCGCTATAACCCCATTTAGCAAATTCCAAGTCTAATAAGCAAGTTACACCTTCACAAATTGACTGTAATGTAAGGCATATTTCTGACAACCTGCTATTTCCAAAACTTTGAAAACTCTATTGAGATATACCATTTCCTATTCATCAAAAAGTATAATTTTGTCGATAGAGATGATACATTCCTCCCGATCTGGTATTTTCTAGCTTCACCTTTCTGTCTGTTGTCAGTATCCTCTAATTACGGTACCCTAAAATTACCCCCTCCCCAAATGCCTTTGTACAATATTACTCACAAATCATCTACTCGCTGTGGATTGTGTGTACCAGGACCGGACTGGGAACCAAAACCAGCCTTGGCAAAGTGCTCGGCTGGACCCCGGTGGGTTGGGGGTGCGGCCAAGCTGTTTGCCAGGGCCGGTTTAGGCCGATTATGTTACAGGGGCCGAAATTGCTGCAATGCTGCAAAAACGGCCCTGGAACAAAAACGGCCCCTGGGGGTCCAAACCTGCCCCCACCCTGGTGGCGCCCCGGGGAAACGCCCGGTGCCCGCTACGGCCAGTCTGGCTGTAATACACGTCTTTGCAATAGAGAAATTTCTTGATTATGCTGCTCTGATCTGCAACCTCGGTATTTTGAGAGATTTGGCAGATGATTTAGAAACCCTTTTTAACTGGCTGGAATTTGAGGTGTGTTTAAATACTCCATTGATATCATCTGGTGCAAGTTTGCTGGGCCTCTGTGATGCAGCCAATGGCCTCGGCCTCTTGGCTTTATTCTTTTGACTGGCTTACCACATACATAATCGTTCATGCACATTGCAGTGTCATATACATTCTCACTGAAGCTGACATGCGCTTTCAGTCTTCTGAAATGGCCTTACATTCTCAGTTATTGCTACAGCTTCTTCCTGGACATCTTGGCTTCCTTACTACAAAAGAGAAAAAGTAATGTTTTAATAAGGACATTTTCAAAACCTATTAATTCATTCAAAGCAAGCTACACACAGTGACAATAATCAACTAATAGATAAAAAACAAGATGGTGTCACCTCTGTGCTACAACATCTACAGAAATAAAACATACATTTGCAAATGTCATAGCAAAGAGGTCACACCATCTTGTTCTCTACCCATTAGTTGTTCATTGTCCATGTGTGTAGCTTGAGATGGTTCATTAAACAAAATCTGCACAAGTGTTTAAATAACTTCCTGTCAGAGAGCTTACATCTAGGGTAGTTTTAAAATTTTGTTTAGTTCTCTAGAGCATGTATTTATTTGTGATTCTCACTTGGTTGAGATTATCAGGAGGTAAAAGTGCCCCAGTGAAGTACCACTACTGTACCTTACCATTTTTAACCCCTAGGTGGTTTTAAAACCTGCTTGCAACTTTTGCCGGTCGATAAGAGATATCTGGTGGGAAGGGTTTTACTGAACTGTCAAAAGTCCATATTTTCCCTCTTTCTGCACTATTTTGCATGCATGGGGGAAACGCTGTCACAATGCTTAGTTTGTGTCTGACTTGGAAGAAGAAATTATGTTCAAACACTATTTGAGACAGATTTGAGACATACCTCCAGTAGGAATGAAGGTCTTGATCTACATTTGTGGTTATAACTGTGGTGGTAATAAGTTCCAGTTGAGCTGTGATCTAACCGTATTCCTGCCAGCACCAAGGCAGTGATTACAAGTATGGCATATTGGCTCCCTGCGTGAGATACTGTTGTGCTGTTCCCTGACCTGAAATCACCATGTCTGGAAACACCAGACCCAGTTTAAGCATGTGTAAAACCGTGGTTGAGAAGGAGCAGGAGCTGTGGGCAGAGACATAGGCCAGTAACTGCAAACCCCTTATATAACAGGTCTGCAGACAACAGTGAATCCATAAGCTCCTCTTGCCCTAATTTTCTCCTTCTCATCACCTATGTATGTAGCTGCCACATAATGGCTACATTTAGTTGCAGGGATACAAACCGGAATCAGATTCTTGGCCCCTGATATCCCCACACCCAAATCATGTCAACTCATAATGAAAACCCAAGAGTGTTACCATCTGTGTCAGTTGTTTCAGTCCTGCACTGTTTCCTTCCTCACTTGCATGTGATGCTGTCTGTTGTCCTTAGTGTATTATTACCTTGGACTTTCACTGCTGCGCTTCATTTGTGATATCACAGGGCATTACTTTTGTATATGTAAAAGGAAGGCGTAATGTTTCATGTACAGTGCTGTTTCTGTGTTTTTCACAGTAGTTAAACTTTTGTGTGATTGACGGAGTGAATTGAATACAATATTAAATGTAGATTTACCCTGCATTGCTTTCTGTTGATTTTTCTGTACAATCGTAAAAAAGTGTTTATTTGCCAGTTAACTTTCCTGCATAAGGAACTCATTCCCTCTCCTGCTCTACGGATGAGCCCAAAAAGGACTTGTTTGGCCTTGTTAGTGAGAACGACCATGTGCTCAGTGGCTCCCATCGTAAAACCCAAGAGGGGATGAGGTCCTTCTGTTTGTCGAGATAATATTGGCATAGGCTGCGCCTCCTAATGTAACAGTGCACGAAACTATGTTCATGGGCCTGCCTTTGAGTATGAGGTCCTTTCTTTATAATAATCCATGTGATTGACAATTTTCCTGAAAACAAATCAAAGGTCAACATAAATATACAAGCAAACTACTAATGTTAATGAAACTACAACTGCATAATTAATTGAGCTTTCTTGGCTATCTTCATGCACGTATTATTAGTAATGGGGTACACCAATGTCTTGGAGTGAGTACTAATGAAGATATGTTGGCAGTTAATGTCAGTTAATGTTATTTTAATGTAGATAACTATATGCATGTTTTTACTTTTTGTACATAGGGTTCTTGTTCTCGATAAAGGAAGGATAGCAGAATTTGACACTCCTACCAATCTTTTAGGCGCTAAAGGCATATTCTACGGCATGGCAAAAGATGCTGGACTGGCGTAGAAGAACGGTCTCATTCGCACGCAAAGACTGTCAAGAAAGAACAAAAGCAATGCAAAGTGGCTCCAAACAGATGTTTTTATACATATATATATATATATAACTTTATACTGTATATGCAGAGAATGTGGATTTGTTCATGATACAATAAACCTAAAAAAACGGAATAAAAATTTGAATAAAGCATTGACAGTTATCAAAAGAGTACAGAAACGTAGTACTAGAAATTTTCAAGAGGATAGAAACATTAAAGCGGTAGGGTGCTGTACATTTTCCTTGAGTATCTCTGATTTAGGGGTTGGCTGTAACAGTGGAGAGTGGCGAAATGTCCTGTTATTGAGTTACTGGGAATTCCTCTTCGTTGCACCATTACCGCCATCTTTAATTATTGCAGAGTGTGAAATATGGAATTACTTTCGTTATGAACCATGAAAAAATACACGCAAATGAATACAGGAGCTTGCTGCTGGTTTGAGAAAAGTAACCAAGGCAGAACCTGGCTCTCAGAGTGCGCACAGACAGTAGCATGAGTGGCACTTGATGGATTCCTACCAATTCTTATGAGCTGGAAAGATCTGAAGGATGATCTTACCAAGCCAGGCGCAATAGAGTGGTCGAAGTACATGATATATTTAACATTGATAGGAAGTTTTTCTTTTTCAATTATAGCACTGGCCAGTAAACTACAAAACACCTGGGGCAAGCTATCATCATTTTTTGGTTTTGTGTCCTCACTCGGCAAACTGTGTCTGGTGTATTGCCATTTAAAATTCTTCCGATCCTGTCACAAGTGTAAAAGGCACCAGCTGTCTAATACAGAAGAGTAGATGACAGGATTCATTTTGTAGCACAATCTGGTGATATGCTAAAGGATATAAGGTTGCAAACCATTTACCTATTTGCAGCAAGGCTGACATCGCTGAGAAATGAACTAAAGAATGTTTGTCCAACGAGATGCAGCCAGTTTGATCACAATGATCAACATACATTTGTGAAGCTCCATCGTGTTTGCCAGTCATGAAAAGCGGTGGCCGTATGTGAATCTAGTGGAAAATTTACTGATGTAAACCTGTCCAAGTGGATGTCAGATCCATCCTTAGTAATTCTCTTCGTGCCAAAAGAAACCCCTCTTTTTCAGGTTCACATCGATCCCCAGTTTTTTCTTTTACTCGAGAAATCCCCAATTCTCCCACCTTCGTTTCTACACCACTTTTTCTTTTTGTGTGGAGGTGTAAGAAATTGGGTTACTTGTTGAGGGGGATGAAAGCCTTCTCAAACTAAAATTACAATTCTTTCAGAGTGAAGTCACAAGCAAACCCTAAATAAACCTGTGCTCAACCCTCGGGTAGCTTGGCACAGAGCAGTCAGGCTTAACTCTGAGGCAGTGTGTAAAGTATTTGTACATCATTTCAAAATGTAACACATTGAAAACACACCACAGAAGCAGCCCACAACAGAGTTAGAATAATAGAGTAATGTTTATTAAATACAAGACTAAAACGACAAAAATCCAATAGGTAGAACCAGAGATATTCAATTGTAAAGGTTTTAGTAAAAATACCATAAAAAGGCATAACGTGCCAACTGTGGGCATCTGGTCACACCAGACTAATACAAAGCCACAGGTTCAGGTCGACCACGCTGGTCATGGGTCAGCTACAGGGACCCTGTTAGGATCGCTGAACAAAGTAACTTAAATCCTGGTTTGCTAGCGTTACATGAATCCGCATCGAAGATGAGTCGCTCAGCTGAAGCAATGCTCCACGTCTGAGATGGGGCGAGGCTGCAATACAATACGATGGTCTGCATCATCGTCAAGAATCCCATTGATGGGGCTTGAGATGCAAAGTTAAGCGTTGAGGATGAGGCGTGCAGTCGGGGCTATGCATTGGTTCCGAAGAGCTGTGGGGCTGCGATGCTGAGTGTGGCATCGTTGTTGAGGCACAGATCAACGCTGGATGTGAGGACATGCGCCGAGGATTCGACGCACAGTGGCGATTCCAAAGGTGTTGCAGGTATTTGCAACTCCTCCAATACACTCACCAGCGAAGATGCATCAGTTCTGCTTGGATTTGCACTGCTCAACAGATGAGATGCGTAAATTCATCTGGAATCACAGAAGCTGGTAAGCACTTTAAATCCGCTTTCAAGGGTCCAGGACTCGGGTGGCACCATTTGGCAGGGTAGACTCACCGATGGCAGAGTCCAGGTGCAGATTCAAGGTTGTTGGGAGCCTGTTATGTTCCTGAGGCTTCAGATCAGGAGGCCAGTCCTTGGAGTCACTCTTGTCTCAAGTGATGCAGATCCAGTCCTCCTCACTCAGGCAAGAGGGCAGCACAAAATGGCAGGAGTACAGCAAAACAGCAGTCCAGCAGTGTGGCAGTCCTTTCCACAGCCTGCCAATCAAGTCACACCTACGCTCCCATTGTGTGTGGCTGTCTAGGTGGAATACACAAAGCCCAACTGTCAACTCCACCCAGACGTGATCAGAGAAAGGACGCTGCCACCTAATCGCTAATGTTAGGATTTTAAACGAGGATTCTAGAGAGTCCCAACTTGATCCAGTTCTAGCTTTCCATTTGGAAATTATGCTTATAAAATGTAATAAGATAATCCATATGTTAGCCTATAGGAGAGTTGGTCTTCCAGTAGTGAGAAATAAATGTAAGAGTTTCTCAATGCTAGATCATGTAAAACTTGAAAGTACAGGTCCTGCTTTTTCAGTACATTGCACGCCACCCTTTGGTCTGTCTAGGGCCTACCCTAGGGGTGACTTATATGTATTAAAAAGGAAGGTTCAAGCCTGACAAGAGGTTGGACCTGTTGTCCGGTTTTGTTTCATAACACACATTAGAACATTAGAATGTTGGGAGCTCCATTGAACACAATGGAGTGATCTGTGCTTTTACGGGCCGGCAAAGGCCCGCAAAGCAACATTCCAATGTTGTTTTCAAAGGCCTCTCGGAGCCCAAGGGAATTTAAACTCCTCGAACTCAGAGAGGCTTTGTTTTATTTGTTGGAACATTCTGCCCTCTAGTGGCAGAATGTTCTAATAACCTTATAGCCCTTCGTAGCTGGGCTATACCGTCTATTTAAGTCCCGCTCCCTTGTTAAGGTCCCTCGCCTTTGGCACGGGCCTTTAACCCCTTGAGCGCGCACGACGTCTCCCGGCCGTTGTGCATTACGGTGGGCATGTGCGCACGACGTCCGGGAGCCGTCGTGTTCCCGAACGCTGTTTATTTCTCCCGCACAGCGGGAGAAATAAACCCGCACGCAAGGGGTTAACGCTGGAGCGGGCCTTTAATAGCCAGTATATCCCGCTACGGCGGGCTATTCGGTTATTTAAGTTTACACGTCCTTTCACCTTTCAGGAGATTAATTAATCACATAATGGTCTTTACGGTGCATTCTAAGCACGCTGTGTATACACCTATGAACCTACCCATTAACCTGTGACCTGTGCCTGAAGTTCTCATTTTCATTTCCTTTATTTTCCTCACTATACAGAGTTACATAACCACTGAAGAAGGGTCCAGTCCAAAATGCATCAGGATATTTCAATCTATGGAATTAGGAATTTTCTTGTATATACAACTGGAAATACATGGAATGTTTCAACAGTATACAGTTTTGAAGGAAATTAATTTGTCATTCAAATGAATTCAATTTGAAGAATTAATGCTTCACTTACGAAGTGTTCAAATTCTTGAAAGAAATTTTGATTAATCAGATTACTTCCCAAATTGGGGACCGAAGAAGTGCCTAAAGAGGACGCTTTCCCTGGTGTGAGGGGTGGCACAACTTATTCATTTAGGAGGTTGAACTTGCCAGTTTGACATGGCAGTTTAAAACTGCACACACAGGCACTGCAATGGCAGGTCTGAGACATGTTTAAAGGCTACTTAAGTGGGTGGAACAATCAGTGCTGCAGGCCCAGTAGTAGCATTTAATTTACAGCACCTGAGCACATGTAGTGCACTTTACTAGGGACTTATAAGTAAATTAAATATGCCATGTGTGGAAAAGGACTTTAGCACTGGTTAGAAATGGTAAATTGTGCAGAATCCTATGGCCAGCAGAAAGAAAGTCAGCAAAATAGAGGTTCGGAAGGCAAAACGTTAAGGGAAACCATACCAAGGATGCCAGGTCTAACGGTGGCCATGCTGGAAGTATAAAAATGATGTTTCAATGATGGCTTCATGCAAAGTGGGAGCCACCTGCAAAGTATAACAGATACCATTTTAAGAAATTAGACCAATTTATGGTCTGTCCCAATACCAGTGCAATGTTAAAAGCATTGGTATTGGGAAAGTCATTTGCGACAAGAGGCTGGAGAGTGATTGCAGGCGTCAGGAGAACTGACGGAGGAGCAAGAGAAAAGCAGTGGAGTGGAAAGAGAGACATGGAGGGTAGAGAGATGGAGCACAAGACTGAGATACAGCATACTCGGTATTGGAAAGCGTGGGAGAAAACATTACTTTGGCAAGGGGAGGAGAGAGAAAGAGATGAGTGGAGGACCAAGGAGAGGAGCACAAACATGCTTGAACAGAAAGGAAGTTTAAAAGAAAGCGAGAAAGAAGAAGGCCATGCACTTCAAGGTAGTGCTAAACCACAAATGATGAAGGAAAAAAAAGAAAAGAAGAGTTTCCTGAAGTCAGCAGTGAATGGACGCAGTCAACTCATCAAAAACCAGGGTGAAATCTTAAATGTTGCAGTGTCAGGCCAAACACATAAATAGATAGCAAAGCCATAGAATCGGCAGCAGCAAAGTGGAATAGATAAAATATGCCATCCAATCAGGAGATAGCACAAAAACAAACGCTCAGAAGTATAGAAGTATTTATTACAATTATGCTGCACAGTGCTAAAGCCGTTTGCAGTGAGACCACACACTACTGCATCTTTCCCTAACCTTCACAATTTTTCATCAAGCTGTTCACTTTCTTGCATATTTTCTGACTGAACTAATACCCTAACTCAATGCCGCCAACCCATGTGTGCACCAGATCACCTTCTAAGTCCCCAAATCATAAACCTCTTGCTTTCTCATCTCATCTCTTGTCTGAAATATCTCTTTTACCACTCTCTAAATAATGGCAACTATCCACCTTGCTTTAATTCTGCTGTAGTCATGCCACTGCTAAAAATATTCAGTGGTGCAAACTACCGGCCTCTCTCCCCACACCCTTTATCCTCTAGAATCCTTGAACGACTGATGCTTGCACACTTTGCCATCATCCTCACTACTCCCAACCCAATGGATCCCCTTCATCTAATTTTCTTACACTATATTAAACTGAAAGTGTCCCAAGCCGTGTGACAACATCATAAACTCTGCCCATCCTCATACTACAACTTTTTGACCTTTGACAATTTGATCATTCCACCCTACCGCCTTCTGTACTCACCCTTGGCATACAAGATTAGGCATTCATTGGATTTCATACACGAAGCTTAACCCCTTCAGTGCCACGCCCTTTCCCCCTCCTGTGCCGGGCGTTACATTAGTGGGTGGGGTTCATGACGAGATAATCTCGTCATGGGCACAGCGCAACCGTGCTCCATGACGAGACTATCTCGTCATGGGCACAGAAGAGGTTAAGCTGTCGAGCAGAAGAGTACATACTGGGAACAGGCAACAATAACATGGTGACCTGCTCAGTGGGGTCATCAACATTACAAAGTGGTAACACCCCTTAATCATGAGGAGGAAGACAGCCCAGTGCGCTAGGGGGTCATGACATTAAAAATCTATGGGGCATATTATCAACATAATGCGATAAATATCGCAGAGCGCGCTTAGCGTGTTTTATTCTATCGCTGGATTTCCTCAACGAGTTAGCGCGTTATTATCAACGCTTACCTCAAAGGCGATAGGAAATCCAGCGATAGCAGCAAAAAGCGGGAATAGCGTGGGAAATGCTGCGATATATTTTGGGCGATAATGGAAACCTTGCCCCTGTGGTCTCAGCCTTGCAATCCGCCTCCCATTACTAAGATGGCTAAGTCAACTTTAAAGCAGGAGTTAAATTCCTGCGATAAAGAGGGCTTAGCGCGATTGTTAACATCGCTTCGCGGGTCAGCTGCCGGCTTGATAATACCACGAAGCCGTGTTAGCGGGTTCTCCCTTGCTGTTTTACCCAGGAACGCCTACTTTGCATGTCATTAACGATGGCATGTCGGGCGATAAAAAAACATCAGCCAACGCGTGAAAACAAGCGCTAACAAGTGTTAGCGTGAGCTTGTTTATAGTGCGATGGAAATCTCGCCGCTTTTTTGGTTTTTGAAGCCGAAAAAGCAGCGATATGACCCTCGATAATATGCCCCGATGAATGAAAGTGAAGAAGGTCGGACTCCAACAATGCCACCAGATCCAAAAGGGCTACAAATCCTAGAAGCCATAGAACAATCCAGCGACGCTGGATGATAAAACAATATACTATTTTAATGGCAGTGAATCTTCTGACGATGGACTTCTGCAAGATCACAAAAATTAGTGGACACCTTCAAAGCTGAGTCAACCGAAAATCTACACTTTGCTCCCTCTTGGAACTAACACACTTTTTAGACAGCAAGCTACAAAATGCATGAGGTAGATACCGCCCACATTTTTTAATTTTCCAGAACAAGCAGAGACAGCTAAGCAGAATATTTTAGGTGGATCAGATAGTGCCTGAAACCCAAAGGTCTTCTGGGCAGATTTACAAGAAAGTGACGCATCTGTAAAGATGCGTCACTTTCCCTGCGCCACCGTGAGAAACCCTTGCCCCACCATGGATGCGCCATATTTACAATACGGCACACCATGGCAGAAGGATTGAGAGATGAGTCAGGAATACTGATGCATCTGTTGGGGAAAAATTCACGCATTGCTGGAGTCGTGTCGCAAGCACGATGCAACTCCAGCAATGCATTTTGCGGCCTATTCCCACTACACTGCGTCACTCCTTACGCCTGCTTCAAGCAGGCGTAAGTTTTGACGCAGTGGCATCCTAGATGTGACGCAGTGAAATCTTGTAGATTTCATTGCATCACTATTACGAGGCTTTCCTGTGTGGGAACGCCACCCTGCATACATTATACTTTACGCAGGTATAATGTGACGCAGGGCTTTACAACGTGACACATCTCCCTAAATGTGTCGCGTTGTAAATTGGCTATATTTTCTTCGCCGCCGCTGCATCACAAAAGTGACGCAACGGCGGCGCAAAAGTATTGCAAGGGGCTTGTAAATCTGCCCCTTTGTGTTTACTTTGTGGTGGAACGAGCCCGCAAGCCACTGGCCCCTTTACCACCCCACCCCCACAGCCCTGCCAAAAGCCTCGATTGTCAGGATGCTAAACTGATATTTGAACACCAAACAATGCAGATTTTTCCTGATTACATTGAAAGGTTGAAAAACATAGAAAAGTCTTTATTGAATTAAAACAGAAGCCCTGGTCCATGATCTTGGTTCCATCAAGATGAATTTAGATGTGTCCCTCTTTAGTGATACAAATGGACTATTAACACTCTAGTTGTTCGTTAGAAAACTGTGGGAAACTGCAGTGTATTACTAGGGACTTAACTAGCATATTGCTGCTCAAGTTGAAAGAACATGTTTTAGTCTACTTGTCATTTACTGGAGTGAATGAGGAAGATATTGAGAACACATAAAAATGGGTCAACCTTTTAGCTTTGTAGAATACAAACCATAATCTCTATAATGAACAATCTTTATCTTGTTAATTTATGAAGGAAATTCATTAGATTTTAAAGCTTAGATTCCATCAAGCTGGATTCAGATGTGCCACAATGTTTTCATAAAGGAAGAATGTAAGCACTCTAGTTGTTCAATAGATGGCTCTCTAGTTTAATAGAAAACTGTTGGAAGCTGCTGTAGAACACTGGTTAATAAACTGACAGACTGTTGCTGTTGGAAATACATGTTTTACTCAAAATCAGCAGCAGTCCGTCCTAAAGGTCGGAGTGCCATGACCTCTGACCTTTTTCCCAATATAAGATATCTGTTATGCTGAGAAAAAATCAACCTGACAAAACACTCTTTATCTTCAGGTCAGTCTGCCAGGTGATACATATGCGATAAATGTGCCTGCCTGAGGTGAACTTTGGCTGACTGAAGATATCACAGCTTTTGTGGGTGTGACCTCTTCAGCCTGGAAAAGTGCTTGGAGGGCCTCCCCTTATGACAGCTGGAGCGTCATTGATAGCCTTGAACCTGGGCTCTTCAGTTTTCGGCCCTGAAATGCCCGGGCCGAATGCCCATTGTGCTGCCCCACAGGACAGTGGCAAGTGGAAGTGGCAGGCGTAAGGTGCAGCACATGGAAAATGAAGGACAGGTGGACGGGCTGGGCAGCAAGCTGACCATGAAGGACGAGCTAGAGGGGCCGGGGCAGCTAGCTGACCATGGACAGTAGGTTGGAGGAATTAAGGATGCCACACGGAAAATGTAGGGCAGGCGGGAGGGGTAAGGTGCAGCAAGCTATCCACAGATGGCAAGCCAGAGGGGGCAGGTGCAACACACAGAAAATGAGATGGTAAGAGGGACAGGGAGAGCAATCTGACCATGGTGAGCAGCCGGGAGGGACAGTGGTGTGAAGCTGACCACAGAGGGCAGGTAGGTGAGGACAGCAGTATAACATGGAAAATTGAGGGCCGGTGCAGCACGCTGAACAAAGAGGACAGACAGGAGGGACAAGGTCAGCACAAGGGACTACTAATGACAGGCAGAAGGAAAAGGCAGGAGGACAAGGGAAGCACAATGGACCTTGGAGGAGTGGCGGAAGGGTCTGGGGCAGCACACGAGCAGGAAGGAGGGTCGGGGCAAGCTGACCATGGTGGGCAGGCTGGCTGGAAGCATTAGGGACAGCACACTGACTGCAAGGGAAAAGCAAAAACAGACAGGGGCGCAGCACACATGCAATAGAGGGGTGAGGAGAGGAGCAGGGGAAGCAAGCTGACCACAGAGGGGCAGGGGCAAGATGCTGACTACAGATGAAAGGAAGAAGGTGCAGCACATGAACAATGAACGATGGGGGCTGGGCAACAAGCTGACCATGAAGGACAAGCTAGAGGGGCAGCAAGCTTACCATGGATGGCAGGATGGAGGGGTCAAAAGTGGCAAATAGAAAACATAAGACAGGCAGTAGGGGCAGGGGCCGCAAGCTGTCTGCAAAGGACAGGCTGGAGAAGACAGGGGAAGCATATGGACAACGGGGAGCAGGCAGGAGGGGCATGGAGAGCAAGCTGACCAAGGTAGGCAGACCCGAGAGGCATTGGCATGAAGCTGAACACAGAGGGCAAGTGAGCGAGGACAGGGGTATCACAGGGAAAATGGAGGACAAGGAGGGTCAGGTGCAGTAAGCTGAACATGGAGGGCAGACGGGAGTGGCATGGGCAGTGCAATGGACCTTGGAGGAGTTGTAAGAGGTCGGGGAGGCACACGGACCACAGAGGGCAGGAGGGAGGGGAAGAGGCAGCAAGTTGACCATGGATCATATGTTGGAGAAGGTAGAAAGCTGATAACAGCACAGAGGGTGGAGGGCAAAGGCAGACTCCAGACAATGGTAGACTGGAGGAAGGGACAGGGCAGGGACAATTGACCTCGGAGGACATATGGAAAACAGGGGACAGGTGGTAGGATATTGGCAGTAAGTTGCATACAGAGAGTAGTCAGGAGGCTCAGAGGCAGCATATGGACAACAGAGGAGAGGCAGAAGGAACAGGGACAGAAACCTGACGACAGAGGGCTGGAGTAGGGGCAGCAAACTGACCATGGGGAACAGGCATGAGGTGGCATGGACTCTACATGGAAAATTGAGGGCAGGTGGAAGAGATAGCAGAAAGATAACAGAGGGTAAGCAGGATGGGCAGGGGCAGCATAGAGGTAATGAAGAACAGATGGCATGGCAACAAGCTGAATACAGAGCATGGCTGAGGGCAAAAGAGGCATGAGACTTTTGCCTGAGCTGCTGGGACGGGCCCACCTAATACCCCATTAATACCTCTGAAATATAGGAGTGAAATCCACAATAAGAGTTAGGGTGTCCTATGGGTGCCACAGAGAGGTGCAGACATGACGATTCAAGGTGTGAGAAGCTGCTGGAGCAAGATATTTTGGCACTGGGTCTCGACCCAAGATGACAACAGCATAATGCGCAGAGTGGCCAAAGAAGGCTGTGGGGTGGCCTGCCCACAGCATGGAGAGAGAGAGAATCCTGGAAGACACCTCACAGTTGTAGTCTCTGGTGCAAGATCACCCTGTTGAAGAAAGTTCAGCACAGCCCTTCATACCAGCCCACAGGTTACTTTAGGGGGATTCACTGAGGAACACACCCTCCTGCTTGGAGGTTTGGTGACAGAAGACTGGGATGATCCTGTGGAAGGGAGCGCTGATGAATGCCTACAAAGTGGAATAGCCCTGCTGCAGATACATAGAAGTATTGGAGAGGTTCAGAGCCCACCATGGGACAGTGCCACACCCAGCCTTAACATTTGGCGATAATGCACACTGGTAACAGAGCTTTGTATAAACTCTAGACCCTTACACAGTGAGCTCCTGGTATCCTCCTGAGCCACCTAGTAATGCACACCAGTGTTGGGGTCATAGGAGCCACACTGCGATGGAGACCTCCTGACACAACAGTTTTAGGGGTGCAAAGATGTTACAAGACACTTACTAGGACTGAGGCCCTTGTGTGCTAATATTGTACTGGATCTTGACTAGGGGGCCCTTAACAGCCAAAGTCAAGTACAGACTTAAAGCGAGTAATAACCTACCGTCCATTGTGTGGAGGATTGGGTGAATTGCGGATGATATTGTGTTCCCGGCTCAGTTGGTACACAACAAGGTGAAACCAAAACCACTCCGAGTATGTCAAAGTCAGAGTCCGTGACCCTCAGGAGGGAGCTGGAGATGCACGAGTAGGGTTGGAGCCATGGATGGTGCTGCCCCTGAGTGAACAGAAATACCTGGGGATCCTTCAGCGGCATCTGGATAAAATCTTACCTGCAATCACTGCCACCAAAAAAGAACTGAAGTCAAAGATTGACACGGTCACCTTGGAGTGGGAAATCCCACATGTGGACCACCGAAAGCTAGCTGACAAAGTAAAGGCCAATGAAGAATGACCGAATGAACTGAGACGCAACAGTAAGGTGACAAAGTTACAGCCGCAGACCCTCACAGACAGCATCTCCCAACTGGAACATAGGGTGGATGATGGTGAAGGAGCGCAAAGCAGGAAAAATGTATGAATTGTGGGCCTTCAGGAGGGAGTAGAGTGCCCAGACATGGTGACCTATCTGGAACATTGGATACACACTGTGGAAATGCCCCAAGACCTATCTATTTCTTTACCCTGGAAAGGCACACAGGGTCCTGAATAGCAGAATTCCTCCTAGGACAGTATTGGCTAAGCTCCTGCACTACTCAGACCAAGATGTCCTCCTTAGATTAGCCAGAAAGCATGGCCTGATCAAAGTACAAAATGCCTCTGTATTGATGTCCCCAGATTACAACATGGCTGTGCAGTCTAAAATGGCCTTCTTCCTTGCAGTGAAAAGGGCGCTCAGAATGGCGGATCTACAATTTTCCCTGATGTTTCCTGCGGAATTAAAGGTTATGTTGGAAGGTACTTTCCTATTCTTCCCGGACCTAACAGAGGAACAGGATTGGCTTGAAACTCATAAGAATTTAACAGACATTCAGGCTCTGTGATCCCAACCGCGACTGTCCATGTGGAAGAAGACATAAGAACAGAAAAAAACATTGAGAAGAATAGAATGGCCAACCAGACTTCAGCTGGAGAGAGACAGCTACCGCTGTCCTGGCACTGAGGAGATAAGAAACAAATGGCACTCTGAAGTGGAGAGCACTGTGGTACCCAAGCAACAGACCTCCCACTCGGACTATTATGTGACTTCAACAATTGGAGAAGCACTTCCATGGCTCACCCCTAGAAAATCAGGTCATTTATGCTAAGTGAAGATGGTCCCACTTGAACTGCCAATGTGTGCGTGGTAATCGCCCTGAAAGAGGCCATGTTAGCTGTATAGTCTGAGTTTCTGATACCTTATTCTCTGTTATTGCAACATATGTGGGATTCTCTGAGCCATTTGACTTGGCTGGGATCTCATAGACCACCTGCTTGAGTTCTGCCACTAAGATACCACAGTAGCCGTGGGAGGAGGGAGGGCCTGAAACTGGGGAATTGGTGCTGCTTGGTCAAAGTACCCCCCTAGAGCAACCTGATTACACAGTGGATGAGATTGCTCAACGAGAATGATTCATATTACTTTGTTAGGTCAGGAAGCCATTGCTTCTCCACCCCGGGATGTGAGAGTTGGGTTCACAAGTTTCCAGATTATGTACTTAAGTCTCCAGCCTGGCTCTAAGTTGCACACAAATGGGCATGCGAGATTTACAGATTGCAGGACTAACAGGGGCCTGCATGTTCAGAGTTACCATGGAACGTGATATGAAAGCTTATAACTTTATTGATTGAAACATGAGGGAGCTGGGCCCTATGGGCAAGAGACATAAAAGGTATTGCTTACATCAGATGGAGAGCAGTGCTTATAGCGTGTCTCCAAGAAACACACTCTGCATCTGTGAAGGGGAAAAGAATTTGAGTTTGGCCCTGAGCCCCATTTTCACCCATATGATTGACAAGGAAGGAAGGTAGGAGGGTACTGGTAGAGGGCACACTGGATGGGCAGGAGATTTTATTAGGAAACATATATGAATGATCCGGAACCAACTTGTGTTCTTCAGCGCAGTATCACAGCAGCAGGGACAGGTGGAGAGTCATCCACATTTGCTCAGTGGGGATTACAATTGTGTCAGTGACATGAAGCTAGACCGGTCCTCGCCACCAGTATCAGGGGTGCAATCCAGTGGCAAAGGGCTTTGCTACTTGGTTGAAAAACTGGGAACTGGTTGACATTTGACGATTACATCACGGCAGGATTAGGGATTACTTCTGCAATTCAAGTTTATATGATATTCATGATTGACTTGATAAGGTCCTGTGCTCAACCCAATAATGCACTTTGATAAAGAGAACAGAATACCTCAAACGGACATTGTGCGACCATAATCCTCTCCTGGTGATGATATGGACAGGCAAACAGACAACCCCATTGCCCACCTGAAGGCTCAAGCCCAATGCTCTGACTGACCCCCCCCTTTTAGGGACACCCGTGGTGAAGCACTCTCTGACTTCTTCAAACATAATGAAGGTACGGCCTCTAACACCCTTATTGAATGGAAGGCGCTGAATGTAGTGGTAAGAGGTCACTGTTTGAGGAAGGCAATCAGAATTTAGAAGCTATTGGACACTGAGCTGCTATCATTAGATAAACTGATACATGACTTAGAAATGGAAGTGACTTCAAACCCTGCTGTGACAGTGAGGTTCAATAAACGTAAAATGAATTGCACTCAAATAGTCAAAAAATGCCACTGCCATCACTACAATGAGCACCTTGACTGTGTACATGAAGGGTAAGGGAAACAGGGAAGGTTATTGGCCTGGCTATTTCAGCCTGTAATGGGAGGTGCTCCGATACCATATGTCCACTCCCTGGAGGGTTCACTGGTGTATGAACAAAGACAAATTAACGATGCCTTCTGTATTTATTACAACGACATCTGCGGGCCACATATATAGTGGAAGAGATTCAGACGTTCATTAGACAGAGCACCACATATTAAACTGACTCAAAAGGCTAGAGATGCCTTCAGAGGTTCAATTACCCAAAATGAACTTAAGGGGGGTATCAAATACCAAGCCAGAGGAAAGAGACCAGGGCTGGATGGGTTGCCAACCAAATTGTATAAAACATACTCAGAACTGTTCATTCTCAATTAGTCAGGGTCTAAGCAGCAGACCTAGAAAACTGAGAGCTTCTGGAATCCTCCAGAGAAACACTGGTGATCCCTCTATTGAGACCAGGCAAACCCAAGGACATCGTTTACTCATTTCACCCCTTGTCCATTCTGAATTTAGACTTTCAAATACTTAGTAAAATCTTGGTACACAGACTATACCCACATAGGCAAATTCTGTTACCAAAAGTTGTTTATCCTCACTGATAACCCCTCACACAACTTGAGGCGACTGTACAGGTTGTTAAACGGAATGGACAGTACTTCTTACCAACAGGCACTGATGACCTCCATGAATATAGAGGAAGCCTTTGACATGATACAGTGAAGCTTCCTCAAACCTACTATGTCCCAAATGGGATTTGGCCCTAAATTGGAGCACTGGATTGAGATATTATATACAGAACCAGTAGCACATGTTAAAAATGGTTACCACATTTCCCCCCAATATCCTATGTATCACCGTACCAGACAGTGTTGTTCCCTTTCTCCACTCTTTTTTGCATTAGGTATCGAACACCTAGCGGCAGTGGGTAAAGTTGAAGGCAATGTAGAGGTTTTGGGCCTCTGTTCATGTTATTAATGTTTTATCTCTATATGCAGACAATCTATTATTGTATATCAGAGACAGGGAATGGGATTTGGCCTCGACCAAGGGTTTTGGAATAGTCTCAGGATTGAAGTTGAACACCTTCAAAATGACACTATTCCGGGAACCCATAGTCATGGAGGTGTCAGAGGTGGACATGGTAGGGATGTTATGAGCGCCTGGTACTTTCAGATACCTGAGAATAAATATCTATTATGACCCTGAAAATCTATGAGATGTGAATCTAGGATTAGCACTTAGATCCCTGTAAGGTTCGGTGACTTTTTGGTGGTGCTCCAGATACCAATAGTGGCACTAAAATTGCCCCCCACCCTACTACCTCCTAACATTTTTTAATACTAGGGGATTTTAATATTCATAGTGAAGATCATGAGAACACAGATGCTGTTAATTTCCTGGCCGATATGGCCTCCCTGGTGTTGGAGAAGATCAATTCTGGGCCTACACACTGGCAGGTCATACCCTGGATATCATTCTCACAAATTCATGCTTCATACTTGCTGACCCCCCTTGCCCTCTGATATGTTTGGATCATTTTCTGATTCCTATTTCTGATTCCATTTAGGATCAACAGCTGCCTTAGATACCAAATTTACGTATGTGATCGGAGTAATCTCCGTAGACAATGGCACAAGGTCACGTATGATTCTTTTAGCAAAATATTTGTTCCTCCTGTTGTTTATGGACATATGGACAGCACAAAGAAGCTTAGGGTTTTTAATGATGCTAGCTCTTCAATGATAGACATTTTGGCTCTGCTGAAACATCAACAGAGTAATACTCTGAAAAAAGCGCTGATTGGTATACTGCTGAGCTACGCAGTGAAAAATCTAGATGTAAACACCTAGAAAAAATCTGGCGCAAATCCCACTCGGAAACTGACAAGTGTAACTTTAAAGCGGCCATCGCCACTTATCACAAAAACCTAAAAAAGGCACGGAGAATTCATGTGATAAGTAAACTTAACCAGGCAGGAAACTCAACAAAAGAACTTTATACAATTCTTAACTCCTTCACAGATCCCACGGCTTGCTCTCAGCAGATTCTCCCTTCTCAAGATCTATGTGATAGTATAGCTTTATATTTTGACAATAAAATTAATTTAATCTACAGTCATTTCACTCAAAATTCATGTCGCTCTGAGCCCTCTAACTCCGGACCCGCAACTCTAAGAAATTCAAGGGAAGGCCTCATTCATTTTAATGCCATCCAGGTCTCTCGGGTGGAAGCCATGCTTATTGGAGCAAAATCTGGATCACCTTTAGATGTGACGCCAGCACACATATTCGCCTTACTTGCACCTCTCCTGGCCCCCGCAATTTGTGAGATCCTCAACTCCTCTTTACGGGAAGGTGTCATGCCACTTGATTGGATGGTCGCTCATGTGCTTCCAATTAAGAAGAAACCTCAGTTACCGGCAAAAGTGCAATCTAATTATCGCCCCATCTCACTTTTGCCGCTTACAAGTAAAATGGCGGAGAGTTATGTTAATACACCGCTCATGTGTTTCCTTGAATCACAAGGCATCCTTGACCCCTCCCAGTCTGGGTTTAGACCCATTTATTCTACAGAGACTACCCTCATTGGGGTTACAGACCATATTAAAATGGTGCTGGATAGTAACAAAGCAGGGCTGCTCTTCTTACTGGACCTGACAGCAAACTTCGATACGATCTCTCATCAGAAATTGATTTTCCAACTGAGAGAGGCCGGTCTACATGGACAGGTTCTTAATTGGCTTGTCAGCTTTTTAGACCAGCGTACCCAGACTATCAATCTAGGTACCTACCGTTCCCAAATGGTGAAGCTGGTCAACGGGGTGCCCCAGGGATCTTGTCTGAGCCCTACTTTGTTTAATATCTATGTTGCCCCCTTGCTAAGATCATAAGGGAGTACGGTTTTACTCCGTTTTCCTACGCAGATGATACAAAACTACTTCTGTCCTTTGATAAGGACACAGAGTTAATCGATCAGCGCTTTGCTAAGGGTTTGCTAGCAATATCGGCGTTGATGACGGAACATTTTCTCAAGCTCAACGCAGCCAAGACTGAAGTCCTGTTGTTTGACGCGGCTCAAGCATCGTGGTCCCTCAAGTGGTGGCCCGCCAAATTCGGCCCCACCCCATCTCCTTCTACTGTGGTGAAAAATGTAGGGGTCCGTTTGGATATTACGCTATCAATGAAGGACCAAATTATGACTACTGCTGGGACTTGCTACCATACTCTGGGGTTATTGCGCAGAGGGTTCCAGTGGCTGCCTCTTTCTGCTCGCAGAACTTTGACTCAGGCTTTGTTCATTGGACGCCTGGACTACTGTAATGCCCTACTTGCATCGGCCACTGAATCCCTTTTGAGTAGGTTACAGATTGTACAGAATGTTGCTGCACGCTTAACTCTAAAAAATCTGCCTCGCACCTCCCCGGGGCCGTTGTTAAAACGACTTCACTGGCTCCCTATCCACCAGAGAATTAAATTTAAGCTCTGCTGTCTCGCCATTAAAGCACTTTATGGTACGAGACCTAGCTACCTGGCGGACAAGTTTAAAGTCTACTGCCCGAACTGTCTACTTAGATCTGAAGGTAAAAGGTTGCCTGTGGTCCCCCTGTTTCAGGAAAACACGAACAGGCGGCAAAACAGTCGCCTACCGTGCCCCGAAATACTGAAACTCCTTGCCGGAGAATGTGCGCAAATGCCCCAGTTTTCAGCATTTTAGGAAACTTCTGAAGAAGGTTCTATTCTGAGTCTGATCTCTACATCTCCTGTACCCCCTCTGTGATATCGCGGAGATACCCCTACGGGAGTGATTCCAGCACTTTACAAATCCCATACATACATACATACACATACTTATCTCTCTAACAAAAATGGTTGTACTGCCCAGATTGCTCTACTCATCTGTCATTCTGTCTTGATCCCAAAAGGGTGATTTTAAGCCTTGACACAACATGTAGTACATTGGTATGGGACACCTGCAGACAGAGTATGTCCCTTCATACACTTAAAATCAGAAATACTTTGGCAGGCACAGGGGTTCTAGAACTTGAAATACACACCATGGCAGTGGATGAATTGATGGCTAGAGGGGGCCTGGGAGATAGTTAGCCCAATCAAGGTGCCATGATATCTCTACTGTTCGAAAAACTGACCTGAGCATATAAGATACTCATGCTATTATCAAATACCTTGAGGTATTAGGGGAAATGTGCCACAATGCAATGCCCTCAGTACTCCCTGGCATTATCACATATTGTATTGCCATGTGGGGACTCCAGACTTTCCCTTTTTAAGGCTCAAACACTGGTGCCTTGAAAGGAAGCTGGCCTCTTCAAAGTGGGGGACTGTTACATGAATGGAAAATTCATTACACTGGAACAACTGATCGCCAATTTTGGACTGTCATCAGGGGAAATTGTGATGTTTGGGGCACTTGTTAGGACACTTGCATGCTTATGGGCATTTGTTGTCCGAAAGAACCATGTATCATGCAGCCTTAGATTTACTTATGACTTTGGGTTGTAGCAGACAATTGATAACTTGGATTACAAGGCTCTCAAAAGTATGGTCTGGCCGAATCTCCTAAAACACAAATGCAGGTGGGAAACAGACCTTGGTCAAGACATACTAGATAAGGCATGGGATAGGATGTTATCCCTGGTCCAACTGGTGTCCTGGAGCACAATATTGAAATTCACACAATTTAATTGTATATACCAAACTTACCTCTCACCTAAGGAAATATACATTTTTAATAGGGGACATGAGATTATGTCCTAAATGTTCAAACCCAGCTCTGGAGTTTATTCATATGGTTTGGGCATGCCAGACATTACAGATATACTGGACATGAGTTATCGTCTCTCTGAGTGAATTTCTGGACCAAGTAATCGAATTTAACCCTGTGGTATGACTGTCGGGTGGCTTTCTGCGTCTATCGCCCAAAAGAGCAGGTAATAAACTGATTGACCTTGCATTTGCACTGTCTGGGAAAGAATTAGCTAAGACATGGAAGGTGGTATCGGGTATGATGTATTTACGTTGGATTGCGGATGTTGAATACTGGGGCTCTAATGAGGGAGGAAGCTTGGCTGTCTCGCAGAAGACTCCTTTCTAATATGTGGAGGGAAGTCACTCTATAGAGTACTTGAACCATCCTAGAGATCAGAGCACACCTCACTCACATTCTGCTGAGAATAATCTTTAAAATGTTGGAGGATCATCCCCCACCCAAACCAGTACGGATACCTCTAGGCAGTCACACCCCTGAATTCTAGCTGTTACTCTAGTCTACATACTTCTCTCTATACCCACCTCACCTATCAGTTAACCGTTAGGATACAAATGAAGTTGTAATTGTTTAGTCTTCTTTTTTGATTGCTTGTTTATACATTATGAACCTTGACTCTACTATGCTCCTGATTGCAAAACAATTGGAATTACATACCAAAAATGTATATGGTATGACCGTCTAATTCAATGCATTTACGAAATTAATAAAACATTGTTAAAAAAATAGCTGACTTCAGACGGCAGGTGGGACGGGCTTGGGCCATAAATGGGCAGTGGAGGTTAAGCAGGAGGGGTAAGGGCAGCACAAAGACAATGGAGGGCAGACGCTTGGGGCAGGGGCTGCATGCTGACCACAGAGGGCGATACAATAGGTATACAAAACAGTGATGGATGGATTGCTTCAATTAATCTCAGCCACTGGTAATCACTCGGGCCACATCCCAATCCATTGTTATTTTGCACACCATGCTTTCTCAGTTTGGGTAGAACAGAGGGCAGATGGGAAAAGAATGAGTAGCATACAGAAAACAGAGTATAGGCAGGAGGCAGCAAACGGACAAACGGACAAAGGAGGGCAGGCAGGAGTGGCGGGGCAGCAAGCTGACCATGGAGGGCAGGCTGGGGGGCGGGCACAAAATGACCACAGAGGGCAGCAGCAGCACACTCACTAAGATGGGCAGGTAGGAAGGGTAGAGGCAACAGCTCATCTTGGAGGGCAGGCCAGCAGGGCAGAGGCAGCAAGCTGGTCACTGGAGCCAGGTAATTGGAGGCAGAAGCAGCACACAGACATTGGATGACATTCCAGAGGGGCAGGGGAGCAAGATGGCCATGGAGGGCAGGCGGGAGGGCCCTTGAGCAGCACACAGGAATGGAAGAAGGGTGGGAGGTGCAGGATCACCAAGAGGAACATGGAGATCATTCTGAGGGGAGAAAGCTTACGATGGAGGGCAGGCTGGTTAGGCCAAGGCAGCACACGGACAACAGAGGGCAGGCAGGACGGACAGGGGCAGTAAGTTGGCCATGGAAGACAGGTCAGAGTGGCAGGGGTAGCAAGTAGACCATGGAGGGCAGGTAGAAGTGAGCAGAAGCAACACACCGACAACAAAGGGAAGCTGGAGGGACAGAGGCAGCAAGATAGCCGCAGAGTGCAGGTCAGAGTGAAAGAAGTGGCCCATTTCGGGTCACTCACGACCACCTGTCCGCCCTCTATGAAATGAAGAGTCAGTCAGACAGTAGAGAATACAAACCAATAACAGTTAATTCAAAGTTCGCTCAGAGCAGAGCCCTGTCTGCCCAATCACTAAGAGTGCTGCAGAGAGAGTCTAAGTTCAACAAGCATAACGATACATTATGTACATTTCAGAATCAACGAAAACACGCCCACCATGGAATTTTCCAGAAAGATGCAGCTGAACAGTAAATTACAAAGGAGTAAGTTTCAGTTCTGAAGCCGGGCACACATTATCTATCAGTCAAGGTCATTTCTGCCTGTGTCCGCCACTAGACAAGTGGGAGAGAGCTTACATCTAGGGGAAAGGTACACACTAATAAGAACTGTGCATTCATTAGTGTAACAAAAACTCAGTTCCAAAGAAACATAATCTAAAGAAGCCCATTTCCGAGAAATGGCGGGAATTAGTTTCGATCATAATACAAAATGGCGTCGGTACACAAGATGGCGCCACGAATGCTAACTTACATGAAACAATACGAAAGCATGATTTTTGTTCTAACAGACCCTCCTTTTAGCATGAGCTAAGCAAACATATCAGAATAACAAAGGGAAAAATACATATTTTGCAGTAAAACAGAGTAATTTGAATTTAGGAAGATTCCATGACTTCAGCTTCAAGGAGAAAAACAGTAAGGAGGGAAGAAGTCTAAAAAATACCCTCATCAATCTGCATAAGATCGTTGACTTCTTTTTGGATCATAATTGTTCCATTAGTATCATGGATCGATACTCTCTTAGGGGCGAGAAGAGCGGTGCAGTAAGAACAACATAAGGGAAGACACTGCACTAAAACACAACAAGCAATCAGAATCACAATAAAATAGATCACCCTCTCAAGGATCCAACCTCAATCACCAAAGAGGGATCAACTCCAATTTTTACTTTCCATTCCCTTGACATTTTCCAAGATATCTAAAATGTGCTAGGTAACATTCTTTTCCATATTAGTGATCACGACTACACACTGGTCTCCTACTACCGCGCGCACACCACCGCTTTTCGCTAGGATGAAATCAACTGCACATCTGGTTTGCTCTGAATATATCCTCATACTTTCCAATTGGGTGGTGATGTCACACAGAGCTGCTACTGTGGAATTAGAAAGTATCTGCAGCTTACATCCAAAATATTCCCTTGCCCTTTCACCCCTAGCCAGAGCTGTGCCATCAAATGTGATAATGGAGGAGAGAATATACCCATAGGTGATACCATGACTATTATTATTGATCTCTAGGTCTGTCATCCCTCCACAGAATTCCTTTGTTAGAGTTCTTTTATTCCATCGAACCTTAGGCTTTGCGGGGCAGATATACAAGCCCCCTGCGCCACCAGTACGTCACTTTTTTTTGTGACGTACTGGTGGCGCATGGGGCTCCTCCATATTTACAAGGGCAGGAAAAGCCACCCTGCGTGACTTTTCCTCTCCTTGTAAATACTGCCCCTTCCACACAAAGTGCTGAATGTAGAAAGTATCTGCAGCTTACATCCAAAATATTCCCTTGTCCTTTCACCCCTAGCCAGAGCTGTGCCATCAAAGGTGATAATGGAGGAGAGAATATACCCATAGGTGATACCATGACTATTATTATTGATCTCTAGGTCTGTCATCCCTCCACAGAATTCCTTTGTTAGAGTTCTTTTATTCCATCAAACCTTAGGCTTTGCGGGGCAGATATACAAGCCCCCTGCGCCACCAGTACGTCACTTTTCGTGACGTACTGGTGGCGCATGGGGCTCCTCCATATTTACAAGGACAGGAAAAGCCACCCTGCGTGACTTTTCCTCTCCTTGTAAATACTGCCCCTTCACATTCAGCACTTTGTGTGGAAGGGGCGTTCCATAGGTGTTGCTGTGGGTGTTCCCATGAAACAAGACACATATCCAGATTTATGAGAAATCCTAAATCTGGAGATGCGTCTGAATGCTACGCCACCCTAGAGGTGGCGTAGCGAGGCGCAACGAGGAGAAATTTTTTCATTTCTCCTAATTTTTTCCTCTTTCAATGCCTATAGTGATTGTTTTTGTGCCGGAAGGTGCCCCTTCCTGCAAAAAAATAATCTCCCCACGACGCAGGCATTCTTGCACCATAGTGCAAGGGTGCCTGCGCCAGCACATGGCTGCAATTTGTGCGCCAGCGCAGGGGAAAGCACAGAGATGCGACATATTCTTGTAAATATGTCACATCCCTGTGCTTCATAAGTGCTGCAGCGAGATGCAGCCAAAGGGCTTGCGGTGCAGTGCTGCAGCACTTCATTGTAGATCTGCCCCTGCATGTTTACAAGGCACACCTAGAGGCAATACCATCCCAAGAGCCACATCATCCGCACCATTGTGCATATTGGAATAAGTCCCATTTGATAAAAAGAAAAACCCTGGGTGTTCATAAATAGGCCTGTCATAATCTACAGCTGCGTACCTGGAACTCCACCCAGTAGTACTAGGGTCCTTTGGGTTTTCCCTAGAGTATGTGCCCTGACGCAAAACTATACCTGAGCAATTGACATAGAGAACAAGGTCAGTGAAATTAACAATTGGGCAACAGGCAGGGTAATAACCATCCTCTCGGGGAACTGTCAGTTCTTTGTACTGCCATACAACCAATGTTACATTTTATTTTTCATATAGAAATTATCACAATACATATTGTTGTTACATCCTAGATAACCTATACCTCGTGGCTTTCGATAATACAAACATGGGCCTGGATAACCAAACCCAAATACTCCCTTCACTTCCACAAAACAAGGGGACGGAGTATAAGTATAATTAACAAGTGACAATGGATAAGCAGTCCATAAACTTGTGACAGATTCAGTAGGGTAACAAGCTGTGCCTTCACCAAAGAATTTCTCTGCGTATCTATAAATACATTACTCGGGATTGTCCTTTTTGTACGAACTTGAGAACCAATCTTGTATGTAGTACATGATGGTACGTTGTGATCACACTCCAAAACCCAGGACACCCCACCAAAATCAACATCAACAGTAACACAAGAATAGCACAGAGTACTTTTTGTTTGGTGGACCAAGATTTACGTATATGAACAAGAGGAATTACTTGCTGCTCTTCGTCAGCAACCATTCTGCCAAAAGGGTGCATAGAAAATGATAAAACAGGGGGGCAAATCATCAGCAAAGGAAATTTACAAGTTCCCAGTGTCCGTCAAAACCTCACTGGTACAGGCTCCTATTGTTCAACAAACGTTGGCGCTCTTGAGCACCGGCGATGGAGCTTGCTCTGTCCTAAGCTCACGATGAATCCCACCCCAATCAGGATAATGTACCCCCGAAGGAATATATTCAATCTATGCTGTCCAATGTCAAACAGTGCACACATTCAACATCACCCTAACTAACTCCGTTGGTACTACAGCAAAGTACACCCTAACGTACACAGTCAATCCCTGTTTAATCTTACTTCTCCTTTCGTGCACTATTCTTCAGTCGGGGATGCAGATTATACCTGGTAACTCCAGGCACAGAAGGATCAATGAAAAGGGGTTCCTGGATAGCTTGTATCTTCGGTGGAACTGCTGCATTCAGCACTTCATCATTCTCCTCATCTGTTTTGGTCCAGGTTATCCTAGCATCACTGAAGGGGACAAACTGAGGCACCGTCTCGCACTCAGTATCCCCTACTGCGGGCCCGATTCACAGAACTAACTTAAGACAAAATCCTAAACTTACTACTTTTGGTATTCTGGCAACATACATCTCTACTTCCCTGACTTGTCAATCCAACATCCCTCATCGTTCAATTGTGCTGTGCTTTCTTGCCACACTGCTAACTCTTCTGTTGTGGCTTCACTTTGAATCTCCTTCCCATTCTCAAGTATGTCTTCAAACATAGTATCCTCAGGCACCCACCTAGCAGGACCTGCTACAAACAGTCTTTTCATTTTGGTCCGGGCTGTTTCCTTAGCTGTCTGATCTGCAAAAGTGGTTCTCCTACCTACATCATCAGTGACTTTCCGGTGGGCACTACACTTTACTATGGCCAGCTTCTTAGGGAGGGTCAAAGCAGACAGCAACAGCAATATGAGGTACCTGTGAGAAGTTGGCCTGGTATATGCTGTCCACTAGTTATAGTGGGCACCTTGCACCAGTCCAAACAACCCCTTATTGATGATAGGTTAAAGACAACCGTATTTGAAAGCTATCCTAGTGGTAGCTATGGAGAGCAGCCTTCAGGCTAAGTCTTGAAGGAATGTAAAGCAGCTTGTTTTACCACTCTACAATCTTTTGAGTGGCTAAATGAAAGGAGACCACACCAGGTATATATATAAAATATATGTTTTTATTCCTAAACACACCCTACTAGTCTCTTTATGAGGCTGTAGGTAAAAGCACATATGTTACACTTCAAATATCACAGTAAATTAGCACAATATACGATAGGCCCTAGGGGCAAACCAAACCATATATTAAGAAAGTGGTATAAGAACCATGACTTGACTAGACACAAGATCTAGAGCCTGTAGAATCGCTGGGACCCCAAGGAACCACCCAAGGTAGTGACACAGGGGGCCCACGGGGGACGTGTGCAGTGTGAGAACACAGCCGCGAACTCTCGTTAGCTTCTATGGGGAAAGTCGCGGTTAGAATTTTAAAGTTTAAGGACACTTAGAGGTGAACTGAGAACAAACACTTTTGGACTTAGATGGTTCTAGGGCCAACACCCACGGGAGCACCGGACTACTCGTGTTACCACACCCAGGAAAGCCGGGTGCATAGGTGTCAAGTGGTGTTGGGTCGCGTCGTCGTTTTCGATGGCAGGAGTACTGATGCAGGGAACAGGAGAAGTGTCCAAAGAGATCCAAGCCTAGATCAAGATGTGAAGAACCTGAAAGCAGAGGAGACAGAGTCTGGGTCACTTGCCAGTGACCAGGGGTACAATAGACGAATGCCCACCGATGTCGGGTGCTTCAGGTGCGAAGAGGGGAAGCTTGACTCTTCAGCCACGAGGACTAGGAGGTATCGAGGACAACCAGGAACTGGATTCGAGCTGTCCCATGAAGGATGTCAACTGCTGCAGAGTCGGTGCCCGGATTGGACACAACAAGCCTTGGCAACAGCAACCCATGCAGGAAGAGAAAAGATGCTTTAGTGCGGACCAGCAAGGTCCCGGGGACTCCCCAAGTGATGGAGAGTCAGGGCACATCTGCATCAACTAGGCAAGCCCATTTAAAGTAAGAGTTGCCTTCACAGGGACCCACCAGTCAATGGACCAAGGATCGCGAAAGAGCCTCGAGCAAACACACAAAGGGCAGTTTCACAGAACACTCACGGAGTGTAGGCCAGCAATCTTCGGTGGAAAAGGTGCTCGGGTTCTGGGCTACAAGTAACTCAATGCACAGCCTCAAAGAACGTCAAGAAGCTGATGCACTTGCAAATGTGCAGGGTGTCCAGGGGTTCTGGTTCCACGGTACCCACGAGGGCTACGGGTCTCAGCTTTGCTGGTGACTCGGGTCAGCCTCTGGAAAGTCTGGAAACCCACCTGCTGTGTTGCAAAGTCTTTGGCGTCTGGCGGGAGCTTCGGAGATGCAGACCGGACAGATGCATCTTTGGTGCCTGCGAAGCAGGGGAGTAATTCCTTTATTCCAAGGGAGATTCTTCAGTAATCTAGTCGTGTAGATCATCAAAGTTCCAGGATTTCTGTATCAGAGTTTCGTCTAGGTGTAATCTAAAGTCCTGTAGCCAGGCGTTCCTTTCTTATACCCAAGGCAGCGGTTGGAATACTCTGGGGACCCACCTATGGAAGGGTCAGGAAAGAGGGGTGGCTACACCCATTTCCTTTGTCCAGTTTCGTGCCAGAGTAGGGGCTGGTAGCCCCTGCAAACGGTTTGAGCTGGAATATGCACAGGGATATCAAATGTGCCCCCAGTGCAGACTTCAAAGCACTCCTGGAATGCACCCACCCAGCCCTAATCCACTAAGGCCTGTCTGGGAGGTGGTAACACCTCCCTGTGACAGGAAACCTATTGTCCAGGCCTCCCTTGTTGGAGTTTCGGTCAGCAGCAGGAGGCCAGACCCGTGGCTGTGGCTGGCAGCATTCATTTTGTGATGCCAGGGCTCTGTTTGCTGGTACCGGGAATACCGGTGCTGTCATGTCTCTCCCTCTAGAAGGGTGGGATCATACTCCCACACCAGTTACTGGTGTGGGGGCATGATTCCAAGGTGTTTGACACCAAACACAACATGTTTCCGTGCAGCCAGTCAAAAATTTGCATTTACCGTTTGGTTATAATGCACTTAAGAGTATATGGTCAGGCTGCATCACAGACAACCCCGGAGAAGAGATTCTGAAGGCTGCAGACGAGCTCTGCTCATGCATGAGCAACCTCTCACACAAATCCAAGCACCCTGCCTTCAGGATTGATAAGGCCTGCCATAGGGGTGACTGGTTTATATGTGCGCTGATAGGGTGAGATATAGTAAACCTATATCTCAGTAAGGGGTGCATGCACCACCTTACCCAGGCTGCAGTAGCAGACCTGTGGTTCTCATTTTGGAAGGCTTCCCAAGGGTGGCATAATATATGCTGCAGCTCCTGGTAGGCCTCTGGGGTACCTATGCCCTGGGTACATAGTATACTATAAACTAGGGACTTTTAAGGGCACCCCAGAATCCAATCTGTGGTGTATCAATTTAGAGAGGAAGAAGCTAGGCTGGGGTCCTGAATAGCAGGGCCCCAGCCAGTCTAAAGTCGAAAAACAGTGACCCATCAGCAAAAAGTGGGGGTAACCATAAGAAGCAGAACCTACTCTCCTACAGTACCCGTGCTGCATTTTGGTGTCATGGGAAGTAAGAAACCCTCTCTCCGCCCAGAGTTGCCCAAAATGATGCGCAACTCCGAAGGCATACTGGCTGTAAGTATAAATATTGACAACCAGTCTCTCACTTAATTCGCAAGCTCGGATTAGGGCAACAAGCTCGACAGCTTGGGCCGACTGATAGGGGACTTGTGATGTCTCGACTACTGTACTCAGCATAGTAACAGCATACACAACAGTTGTAGTGCTATCTGGTAATTTAAACCAAGAGTCATCAACAAATAGTTCCCCTTGTGGGTCAGATAAGGGACATCAGTCAAGTCTACCAGTCCTTTTGCCTCTTCTTCCGTCCGGAAGATACAATCATGTTTATCAATCTCATCATTCTCAGAAGGGAGGGGCAGTAATGTGGCTGGGTTCAGAGTGGCACATCTTTTGATCGTGATGTGTTTTGTGAATAGTGTTAATTCATAACCTGTCAGACGTGCACTGGTGAGGTGCTGTGTCTTATTCAAAAGGGTATCCTCAGAATGGGGTACCATGACTGCGAGTTCAATATCAAGTACGAGTCCCACCGATTGTCCTATTGAGACGGCTACAGCCGTGACAGCTTGGAGACAGCTCGGAAGGGCTCGTACGACAGGGTCAAGCAAAGCAGAGAAATAAGCACATGGCCGTTGCTTATCTCCTCATTTTTGTGTTAAAACAGAAAGCGTGCAATCAGCCATCTCATGGACATACAACACAAATGGTTTAGTATAGTCTGGGGTGGGAGTACAGGAGCCGAATAAAGCTCAGTTTTTAATTGCTCAAAAGACTGCTGACATTCCGGCATCCAAGGCAAGGGTTCATGCACATCTTTTAATGTTAGAGAAAGCAGGGGTTTGATTAATAGCGAGTAGCTAGGTATCCACTGCCGGCAATAGGAAGTGATACCTATAGAAGCGTGCACATGTTTCTTAGTTTGTGGAACAGGCATTTGAACAATAGTAGTAATGCGCACAGGGGTCAGTCTCCTACCCTCCTTTGACAGTAGGTGACCTAAATAGGTATCCTCCTGGCGACCATACTGAAATTTGGAAAGAGAAACTTTATGTCCATGATGAGCCACATTCAAAAACAACAACTTAACTGTACTGTCCCTACAGCCTTGCTCTGTGTCAGAAGTGATGAGCAAGTCATCAAAATACTGCACTAATACATTACCTGGGGAAAGTGAAAGGGAATCAAATTGACTCTTTAATGCTTGACTATAAATGCTCAGACTTTCTGTATAGCCCTGAAAAGCTCGACAGAGTCCAAAGCTTCTGCCAGCAAGGATAAAACCAAACAAATACCTGCTATCCAGATAAATAGGAATACTAAAGAATGCATTTTTTCAATCGATAACAGAAAAGAATTTAGCAGTAGAAGGAATCATCGTGAAAAGAGTGGTAATATCAGGGACCACTGGAAACCGAGGGACTACTATTTTATTAACTTCACGCAAACCAATCACAAAACGATAAACATCTTCATGATCATGAGGGCACCCTTTTAAGAATGGGAAGAATAGAGCTATTGCTAATATTAGAAGTTGTCTCCTCAACCACTCCCTTCCTAATCAAATCCTGAATAATTTGTAATAAAGCTCACTCCCCCTGCCTGCGGTATCTTATACTGAGGGATACAAGGCAAAATAGCACCATCCTTAACCTGTATCGAAACCGGCAATATCTGCAGCAATCCCACATCTGTGTCGCCTGTCACCCATAGAGTGGGTGGCACAACTTTAAACTCAACAGAAAGGGGTGCATCTTTGGACAAACATTGCTTAGCATGAACTACATCTGGACCCATTGTCATATAGACACCTGCCAGAGAACAATAAATTGAGGGATACAACTTTTTCAATAAATCCAAACCCATCAAATTTTCACCACAATTAGATGTCACCAGGAATGGCGAATCCTCAGTGAAAGGACTAATAGTCAGTGCAAGAGGTTTTGAAATGGGGCTTACAATCAGTACACTAGAGAAACCAACCAAGACATTATTATGGCCAGACAGAGCCACCCCAGGGACCATATTTCGAGCAGGCTGCAGCACCCTGTGCCCTATCAGCCCCACCAGCTCCAGGGCCCCGACCACGAGAACCCCTTCCTCTGGGGACTGCCGCCTTCTGCAAAAGCACAGGTCACTCACTACACCAATGTCCCTCCTGTATACAATACACACACTATTTCAGTCCCAAAGGCATAGTTGTTGGCTGCCTACTAGTGCGTGGAAGCAGTAGAGCAGGACTACCACGTCCTCTCTCATTCCCCTAAAATCCTGCTGTAACAACACCTTCATCTTTAAATCCTTATGCCTCTTCTCTGTCCTCTCCTTTTCCTCATTATCCCTATGCTCATAATATTGTGCCATATTCAAAATAATAGAAGGAGAGGAGGTGGGCCAGGTACTCTCAGATGCTTGGAATAGAGTCGCAATTTCAGGAAGCAAATTAGAAACAAATCTATTAACAAGCAACCGAACACCTCCCTCAATAGACAAATCCTGCCCACTGTAGTCCAAAAACGTACCTTCAAATCGAGTAAAATCAGATACGCTCTCATCTTTCTTTTGTCTACAAGCTGACAATTTGTCCCAATCCACCTTTCTTGGTTGAATGAGAGGATGCATATACGTAATGCGGCCTGGCAAAGCAAGTATCTCTGTCAGAGGCTTATCACCTGGCTTTCTTTCATGATCCCATGCCTTAATTTGATTCCAAGTACCCCCCAACTCCAGAACATGATCTTGAGTATAGACCTGCCTCCAAATATCATCTGGCACAAGAAGACCAAAGAATATTTCAATGTCAGCTAAGGTCATTACAGTTGAAGAAGCAGCTTCGGTCAACTCTTGATAAAACCTCACTTCTTTTCCTTGGAGAATAAATCAATTTTTCTTGAAACCGGGCCACCTGTGTTGCCCGAGTAACATTAGCTCGCCCGTCTGTTAACTCTGGTATCCCTGGGTGATATATATGATGAACCTTTCTCATCGGATAATGGGATACCGACCTGGAGTTTTCTCATGCAGTCGGTCCCTATAGGCTATGATTGTCGTAACATTAGCAAAGACTTGTTCTGGCCCCAATTCACTAATATACACTAGGGGGCAGATTTACAAGCCCCTTGCGCCACATTTGCGTCATTTTTAACATGGGAAAAATGACGCAAAAGTGACGCAAGGGGCTTGTAAATCTGCCCCTCGGTCTCTAATATCATGTAAAATCTGAGGCACCTCTGCTCCAAAATACTGTTGCCAAAGACCAATCAAAGTAGCTGACATGTGTTTAAGGGCATGCTGCTGTATAAAGGCTCAAAATCTCTCATAGTCGCCCAAACATCCTCTACACTATAAATAGGATTATGGGCCCACTGTGCAGACTGATTAGCTATTATCTGTTTCTCATCATCTCCCACACCAGACCTCACTAACGGTCCCATGCGCTCCTTGATCTTTGTCCATTGCCTATCCTCAAATCGACATCCCGGCGTCCCACTACTCACTAATGCCTGAGAATGAAAAAACACAGTGGGAGAGGCAACAGTAGTAACAGGCACTATATTCACTGGGGGTTGTGTTGCGGGGGAAAGAGTTGGCAAAAGGGATGCTGAGACAGTAGGCGCAGGAGGAGTACTAGCAGTCACAGTTGCGACAGATGGCAAAGAAACAGAAGAAAGAGGAGGAGCCGAAGTCACAGCTATCGATGTAATAACAGTGGACACAGTGGCAGAGAGAGTAGGTGCAACTGTAACGGGTGGCTGTGAAGGGACCGGAACAGTGGGATATATTCTCTGTGGGGCATATGGGTGTGAGGGCGGGCATCCAACAATTATTCCACAAAGGTATCATTTTCCTCCTGAGCTGCAAATGATTTGCAATATCTAATCGAAACCCTCTATCTTCACATTCATTACGCTTCTGCTTTTCCCTGTCATATGCTACACCCTTCTGAGTCAGCGTCTGCATTCTCTCCTTCCGGGCCTGTTTCTCTGCTTTCATTTGTCTCTGCTTAGCTGCTTTTTGCCACGTTCTAGGGGAATCAAACGTAGACTACCTTCTTCTCTTCTTGAACAACTGTTCTTGTAAATACTCAGGAGTATATTCACAAGGACTTATCTCCAATTTATCTCCACCTTATCGCATCAAAAGTGGAGATAGATTTAACACCCCGTTCACGAGCCGGGGCAAACTGCAGACATCGCCAGTATTCCGGCTATAACTGCCCCAAAATTTATCTCCACGGTGGACACCACCACTAACCCTAATGAGATGCAGAGTAGGCGTTCCTGTGCAAAAGCACATGAAAAAACCACAACACCACTTTCACAACGAACTGCCAGATCTGCGATGTGAACCAAAAACAGGCGAAAAACGACGGTAGCAGCAGGTATTTAACACCTGCCTCCTGCAGGTGTAAAGCCGGATGACTACCTGTAGTAGGCAACGGAGCCCCGCACACAGCCACACCCGAAGAACAAACGACGCCATGGAGCTACTCATCATGCAGCTCAGAGCCCCAACAGAGCCACAACACCAACCGCCACCACCCACAGAACAGCTGCCACCCCCAGGACCCGGACCTGATGCCCCCCGGACCACCACAGAGGCAGCACAGAGTAAGACAGCGGACCTACCAAAAACACACCAGTCTCACAGACCTAACGCCCGGGGAAATTGTTGTCCTCTGCAGTCAGTCAGGTTGCATCCGTGGTACTCCGCAGTTGATGTTGTTTTTTAGTGGCATTTTCCTTATGCTGTTCTTGTGCTTTTTCGCACATTATGCGTGGGTATTGCTGGCCTCTCGCTGGTTGTCACTGTTTTCTTATCGCGTGTGGGCACATCTCATCTTTTTACGCCTTGTGGTTTGTGTTTTTATCTCCATCGCGGTGGTTATATCGTGGCCATTGGCCGCATTGTCGGCAGACCATCGCATGGTACTGCCGTGTTGTGAATTCCACATTGACACTGGGTTATTTTCCCGCGATAGGCTGCGATGTGTAAAGTTGCGTTAGCATTTTCTGGTGATCTTTAGCACACGTTCTTGTGAATATGCCCCTCAATCTTTTGTTCATCAAAAGTACCCGTCAATGGCCACTGCAATTCGGCATTGTCCCTCATATATTTGTGCCCTAATGTACTAAACATAATAGGGCCAAGACCATGCTTCAGGTATATATCGAAATTTGGAATGCCTTCTGGAGGGGGCGGCTGACTTTCTTCCAATCGAGGATCAAGAGAGCAACAACAACACAAAGCACATTTTTCACTAAGGCTAGGCATTTTCAGAAGAGAACAGACTCACCATTCTATGCCTAACAAAACAATTTCAATATTTTCAATAATTTTTGTCCCAAAGATGGTCCTTAGACCATACCAAATACAAACCAAAATGATACCATATCCGCAAAAGAACCAAAACAAATTCACCTGATATATGCAGGTCAAAACGAATCTATTCTCCACTGCCAACTCTTGAGATCAAATGGTCAGATACAAGGGTTTCGCCGTTTAGGACTCCAGTCAGGATGACTACTGGGTGAGGTACCGTCCGGCCAGACAAAATGGTTAGCTGCGAGTGTCAGAACATCTTCGTTCAGGGATCCCTGATCCATCTGTGCGACCCAACAATAGCCTTGAACCCCCTCCCCGTCCCCGGAAGGGGAGAGGTCACTCACCCAAAGGTATCCCTGTTTGGGCGCCAGCTGAAGGAAGTGTCCCGTTTTGGGTCACTCGGGTCAATCACGGCCACCTCTCTCCCTTCTACAAAATGAAGAGTCGGGCAGACAGTAGAGAATACAAAACAATAACAGTTTATTCAAAGTTCGTTCAGAGCAGAGCCCTGTCTGCCCAGTCACTAAGAGTGCTGCAGAGAGAATCTAAGTTCAACAAGCATAACAATACATTATGTACATTTATTATTATTATTATTATTATTTAGGTTTTGTAGAGCGCGTAGTAACCCTAGAGCATCCCAGCGCTAGAACCTGAACTCACGGGGGGTCAGCGGTGGAGGGGGTTAAGGGTCAGGGAAGAAAAGAGTCTTCAGTGCCTTCCTAAACTGAAGGAGATTGGGTTCAGTTCTCATTCTCCGGGGGAGGTTGTTCCAGTGTTTGGCCGTGTGGACCGAGAAGCGGCGGCCTCCGGACCTGGCTTTATTAACTCTGGGGACTGTGATGAGGTTCTCTCCGCTGGAACGGAGGGCCCTTTTCGTTTTGTAGGGGATGATGAATTCCTTGAGAAGGGGAGGGCCGTTGTTATAAAGAGTTTTGTGGGCCAGACAGAGGGCCTTGAAAGCAACCCTTTCTCTGACTGGGAGCCAATGGAGAAGCTTGAGGGCTGGCTTTGCCCATGATCTGGCGGGGGTGTCAGTGAGTAGGCGGGCCGCGGCGTTTTGAATTTTCTGCAGGGTGTTGAGAGTGGCTTCAGGAGCTCCCAGATAGATTGCGTTGCAGTAGTCAAGCCTTGCCAGGATAAGGCCCTGAATCAAAAGTTTCTTGGCGGTCGCGGGGAGCAGGGGGAAGATCTTTCTACAGGCCCTGAGAAGTCCGAAGCAGATTCCTGCCGTCTTTTTTGCCTGTGTTCTAAAGCTCAGGTCGTTTTCGAGCCATACGCCCAGGCTCTTGACCTCTTCCTTGGGTGCAGGGGGGTCACCCAAGCAGTCAGGCCAGAGGTGAGGCGGCAGGGAGGGCCCTTTGTGTCCGAGCAGCAAGATCTCGGTCTTGGAACCGTTTAATTTTAATGCTGAGGAGTTCATCCAGCTGTGGATTTCAGTGAGACAGCTGTGGAGGTCAGAGGGAGATTGGTGCGGGTGTGAGAGGGTTACCACCAGCTGGGTATCGTCGGCGTAATTGATGATCGATACGCTGAACGGAATGACCAGTTTCTCCAGCGGGGACATATACACGTTGAATAACGTCGGGCTAAGAGATGAGCCCTGCGGTACTCCACAGCGGAGAGGGATTGCGGGTGAGTGGCTGCCGTTCTCCCAGACTTGAAAGGAGCGGTCATCAAGGAAAGATTTTAGCCATTTTGCTTATCCACTAATTCTCTTCACCTAATTTCTAAGCCCACCACAACACTAAATATGGTGCTTGTATCATTGATTGTCTCTTATATTTTTATTTGTTATTTTTTCACTCGTTTCTCTACAGGCAACAATAATCTTGAGACTTTGCTATCTATCATATTGTTGAAGACAGCCTTATTTCAACTTCTAGAACTGGGCATCACCAGCTCACACTACTAATAGGTCCTGAAGAATGCCCCACGACCCCCTCCTGGGGCACTAGATGGGCAGAAACATGTCAACCTTTTGATATGGACACTTACAGTGCTCTGGTTACATAATTTAACCCACAGCACCACTCCTTTTTTTAAAAAGTCTCCCCACACACCCACCAGATTAAATTTTACTCCTTGAGGGCAGTGTGGGCGTGACATTTTTAACCTCACCATCATCACTTTTGCACCACAATTACTGATCACTACTAAGAAGCAGTGGTTCCCTCCAGGTGGAGGCAGCATGACAAACAAGAGACCCAATGATAATGCTGACGCGTATTCTAAAGGCGGAGAACCAAGATAAACCGCCCATACCACTCTAAAATACGCTATTGAGGGTTCTCATAAACACCTATTCAGGTGTTAAAGTTTCAAATTAAGATTTATGAACCCCTACTTCTAGTTACAAGTGATCCATTCCCCCCTTGATTCATGACATAAGCTTTGGAAGATGAATGGATGACTATCTCTTCTAGCTCTCCCTTTTCTTGATTGGATGATATTTCGCAGCGCACAGCTGTGGGAGCCCTCACTTACTACTTTCTCAAAATTTGAGAACACTCAGTGAGATTTTTCTTGTATATAATAGGAACCAAGGTCCACGACGACTTGGATTTTAGACATTATTTTGTGTTTACTCAAACAACCATGGCTGAAAATTTAGGTTTGAGTTATTCGGTGGACGAAATCAATGCAATTCTTTCTTTGCCTTCACTACTACACAACAGTGATCTCACACAAACTCTAGAACAAAACTCAGACTGGGATCAACTATCTGAATTAAAGAAGGAGCAAGTCAGGACGGCCATCCACGGCGTTATAATGACGGAATATCTGCGAGCCAATGCAGCCCCGAGGGGACTTTGGGTACATAATGCACCACGCATCTTTCTCAAAGATCTGGCATTCCGAAAAGACTGGTCCGCGATATCGTGGAAATGTACGAGAGACTATCTAGTACTAATAATAAAAACAGCCACTAGGTTGACAGAAACTCTCACCATCAAGATCCAACTGCTTGAAACCAAAATCAAGAATATGGTACAAATATCAGTCTACAAAAAAAGACTTGAAGAAATTAATAAGGACATGAATGAGACCAAAGACTATATTACTAACAACAAAATACAGAAATTAGGCAAAGACCTGAAACGCTTCTCCATGGAAAAGATGCATCCATATAGTAAAGATGATTATGAGATGCCGGACTATCAGTCTGATACCGATAATAGCGGAACTTCAAGTGATAACTCTGACTGGAACACCACTGACACAAGACAATCAAGAAGGAACCGTGGCCCTTATAGACGCCAACAACAGCGTAGACCCAACTTTTGGCGCACTCCTCAATTCGGGAATCAACATCCAATCCCTTTTCAACCATATACACCAAACTTCCAAGGCTGGATGAATCCCTATACTACAGGGCCACCACCTATGGGACAATATATGGGACCCTATATGCAACAACCGCCTTTTTTAGGACGTGGCCAAACCAACCAGAGGGGACGACGAAAAGGTGTTACATGGACAGACCAAGAAAGGCAAGTCCAAACAAGGAGCATGTCCAACGTAACCAAGGACAAACCAGGAACGAGCACGACTCGTTAATAATCAACCTGACAGAAATAACCCTCACACAAGCTCAAGAAAGAGTGCTGAACAAAGGACTGGGATACGTACCAACCCCAAATCTGGATATTTTCAAAACAAAATGCGAAGTCTCAGAATTCTGCAGGAAACTAAAACTGAAAGCCTTTTTTTCCGATAAAGAGACAGAACAAAAAGAGGGGGACACGTCCCTACGCCTTAAATCTACCTTTTGTCCATTAAACCACCAGGTCCCACTTGAACTTCTGGCCTTTGAGCAAGCCATAATGAAAGAAATCGGCGAATTAACAGTTTTGAAAAAACCATTTATGAATCTAACTAAAGCAGAAAAACAAGCCTTGGAGACATTGAAAAACAACAAAGACATAATAATAAAGCCAGCAGACAAGGGAGGAGGCATTGTTCTGATGAGCAAAGAAGGCTACAACCATCAATGCCTTGACCTATTGTCAGACGAGAAATTCTACACTCTAATCACTATGGATCCCACAGCAAGACTACAACAGACGATTAAGATTATGGTGGAAGAAGCCGAAATCAACAGATGGATATCGCGCAATGAAGCCGATTTTTTGAGAACGACCTCACCCAAAACACCATACTTCTACTCCCTCCCTAAAATACACAAGGAGAGGAGACCACCTCCAGGTCGCCCCATTGTGTCGGGCATAGGATCAGTCCTAGAACCGCTCTCACAATTTGCGGACCATTTTTTAAAACCATTGGTCCAACAAACGCCTACCTATTTAAAGGATACTCGCGACCTACTGAATTTCTTGCAGAATGTAAACTTCTCTCCCGAAACAATGCTTCTAGTAGGTTTCGATGTAGAAAGTTTATACACCAGCCTACCCCAAAAGAAAACTCTCGAAACTTTAGAGACAATACTCTTTGATCAAAATTGGACATACCAAACCCCCAGACATTTCATCCTACAATGCTGTACCATGGCCCTTACGGAAAACTATTTCGAATACGAAGGGAGACTCTACCAACAGCGACACGGAACTTCGATGGGGAGTACCTTTGCGCCTAGCGTAGCTGGACTCTACGTTAGCGCATTCGAACAAATGTACATACAAAATCCAATAAACCCATACAACACCAACATCCGTTTTTGGAAACGATACATTGATGACATCATGGTGATCTGGGAAGGTGACCTGGAAAGCCTTAACAAATTCCACCAATGGATGAACGCACAAGATGAATGTCTGAAATTCACCTACACAGCTAACAACATGCAGCTAGATTTTCTGGACCTCACCATTTACGTTGAAGATGACACCATTAAAACACGAACATTCTTCAAACCAACGGCTAGAAGCAGTCTCCTTTCATTCAACAGTTTCCACCCACGCCCACTGAAAGAGAACTTACCATACAGCCAGTTCCTACGGCTCAAACGTAACTGTAGTGATCTAGCAGAATACAAGAAACAAGCGGACGACCTAAGTTCCAAACTGCTCAGAAGAGATTATCCAACCAGAATTATCTCGAAATGCAAAAAAAGAGCTAGGAACCAGCCTAGAGAATGTCTACTCCAAACCACAACAAGGAACCCTACAGATGATACGCCTACCTGTGTCACCACCTACAGCACAGCAAGCAATGCTGTCAAGAAAATAATTAACAAAAACTGGCGAATTTTGATCTCTGGCAATCTAAAATGGCAGAAACCTAGGTTTGCTAATAAGAGGACCAGAAATTTGAAAGACATTTTGGTGCACACACGACCTTCAGCTCCACCAAAATTGAAAAATACCCTTTGGGACCTACAACCAGTTACAGGTCACTACCCATGTGGACAGTGTTCAGTGTGTCATCTCACAACACCAACAAGGACTATCCAACTGACACCTAATCTGAAATGGACCATAAAACAGCACACCAACTGCAATACAGCCTTTGTAATCTACATGATTACCTGTCCGTGCAATCTCAGGTACATCGGAATGTCTTGCAGGAAAATAAAGGTGAGAATCTGGGAACACAGAAGTAATGTAAAATGCAAACGTGAAACTACCAAAATGAGTCGTCACTACATTGAACAACGACACTCTGTGGATGATCTAAAATGGATCATAATCGAAACATTAGTAGGGTGCAAGAACAATGCTGAAAGAATTCTCTTCGAAAGGGAACAGAGGTGGGTCCACCGCCTCAGTACAGACACTAAGGGTCTGAACGATAATATACCTTGGCTCACTTTTAAATAATGTACAAGCCAACTGACCAATTGCTGCACATTGACTTACACGCCTACAAGTGGTTTTTCTGACTCGCTCCTTTTCTTCCAGTTTGGATCGTACATACACACAGGCCACTTTGGCTTTTGACGCATCTTACCCTCATAAAATATCAACCCTGTTTTATTCTAACCATGCTTAGTGGCTATACCTCTTCCAACCCATAAGAACATTTGTCAACTACATTCTCTTGAACACTTCTTTTGAACATTTCGGAAGTCTTTTGTCAGTTTTTTTCACACACAGAGTTAAAAACCGGCAAGACACGGGATCTCGTTCTCCACGAGTCCTGCTAGCCAGCGTCAGCACAAGTCGTGCTCTGCCCGCAATTGAGGTACGGAAGGACAATCCCGCTGATGATCAACAAGCCGCTTCCAAGCTCAACAATCTAACGGTATCTGTAACCTCCCATACCCTCGTTTCCCCCTTCCCCCGCCCTACCTCCCCTTCCTGTCTTCCCCGTCCCCGCTTTTTACAAATACAGGCAAGACACTAACGCTGGCAAGGCAAAGCCGCAACACGGACGCGTCGCAAGGTAATCCGCCATTTCCTGCCTTGCGTTGTGGTTCGCATTGAGTTTAAATGTTTGAACAATCACGTAGTATACTTATTGCAAATATCGCTCAGATTACAGAATGATTGTTCTGATTGCACTGTTCATGTTGACAAGTTAGCGCAGATCCCAACATGACTTTTGTGATTTCAAACAGTTTATAGACCAAGGGAAACATATCGTAAACATGTGTCCGGCACCATGATCCACGTACCGTACCAATAGATATGTCTTTCCTTGGCTCCTTCCTTACAGAGTATATCAGAGATTTGCCATTGTATAAGTTGCTCTACAGTATCACAAAGAATTGACATTTTGCTTATCCACTAATTCTCTTCACCTAATTTCTAAGCCCACCACAACACTAAATATGGTGCTTGTATCATTGATTGTCTCTTATATTTTTATTTGTTATTTTTTCACTAGTTTCTCTACAGGCAACAATAATCTTGAGACTTTGCTATCTATCATATTGTTGAAGACAGCCTTATTTCAACTTCTAGAACTGGGCATCACCAGCTCACACTACTAATAGGTCCTGAAGAATGCCCCACGACCCCCTCCTGGGGCACTAGATGGGCAGAAACATGTCGACCTTTTGATATGGACACTTACAGTGCTGTGGTTACATAATTTAACCCACAGCACCACTCCTTTTTTTAAAAAGTCTCCCCACACACCCACCAGATTAAATTTTACTCCTTGAGGGCAGTGTGGGCATGACATTTTTAACCTCACCATCATCACTTTTGCACCACAATTACTGATCACTACTAAGAAGCAGTGGTTCCCTCCAGGTGGAGGCAGCATGACAAACAAGAGACCCAATGATAATGCTGACGCGTATTCTAAAGGCGGAGAACCAAGATAAACCGCCCATACCACTCTAAAATACGCTATTGAGGGTTCTCATAAACACCTATTCAGGTGTTAAAGTTTCAAATTAAGATTTATGAACCCCTACTTCTAGTTACAAGTGATCCATTCCCCCCTTGATTCATGACATAAGCTTTGGAAGATGAATGGATGACTATCTCTTCTAGCTCCCCCTTTTCTTGATTGGATAAGATTTTAGCCACTTCAGGGCCGTGCCCCTTACTCCGATTTCTCCCAGTCGTTGGATTAGGGTATGATGGTTCACAGTGTCGAAGGCCGCACTGAGGTCCATTTCATTCCATTTCATTCCATTTCACTGAGGTACATTTCAGAAGCAATGAAAACACGCCCACCATAGAATTTTCCAGAGAGATGCAACTGGACAGTAAACTACAAAGAAGTAAGCTTCAGTTCTGAAGCCGGGCACACATTATCTATAATTCAAGGCCATTCTGCCTGTGCCCACCACTAGACAAGAGGGAGAAGGCTTACAGCCAAGGAAAGGTATGCACTAATAAGAACAGTGCATTCATTAGTGTAACAATAACTCAGTTCCAAAGAAACATAACCTAAAGAAGGCCATTTCTGAGAAATGGTGTGGAATTAGTTTCGATCATAATACAAAATGGCGCCGGTACACAAGATGGTGTCGCAAATGCTAACTTACATGAAACAATACGAAAGCATGATTTTTATTCTAATAGGAGTGGCCTGAACACCAACTTTGACCACAGAGAACATACAGGAGGGCAGGGGCAGAACAATGGACCACAGAGGACAGGAGGAAGGGACGGAGAAGTACAATGGACGGTTGCATAAACTAGGACTTTGGCCTAGTTCTAGAAAGTCTGTTTCCTGATCACCTACAGGTAACCTGATATACTTGCTTGTTTTTTTTTTGTTCAACTGCCCTGCCATCTAATTAAAGGCTTCCATTTCATACCTCAGGCTGGGCTGCTGGGGAATCACACACTCGTTATGTCCTGAGGTGCTGTGGTGCTATGAACAGCCCTGAGAGGCATGTGTCATAGCAGCTGAGATGGGCCAAGGGGAGGAGCCCCGAGGCATTGTGAGTGCCTCTGTGAATATGGGCATTTAAAGATGGAGGTCCCATTCCTGCAGCTCCCCCACCGTAGCCTGAGGTCTGTGCTAGGTTCACAGGCATCCTGGTCCCCTCCAGGCAAACCCGCTACTATCGTGCAAGCCCTACTAGCCGCATAGAAGTGCTGGGAGGCATAATCAAGTACGAAGGGGGGAGGGGGGGATTGGGGCACCTTGATTGCCTAGTGAAATCCCTGGTGTAAAATAACAGCATTTTTAGGCCCTGATGTCGTGTTTTACCTATGACCCAAAGGGGGATATTCTCAAGAACGGGCGATAATCATCGCCAACCTAGGCTAACTCAAGTTTACATAACGCCGTCTATCGCAGGAAACTAACGCCGTGTGAATAGCGTATTCCCAACACGCTGGCAACAGGCAATAATTCCCTGATAACGCGTCAAATGTCGGCGTTGAACTTACTGTGACTCCGATAAAAAAGGAAACCCGAACGTGAAATAAGTTGTGATGGGCCCAACTGCGAAAAAAATATCAGTGATAATCAGCGCCAGGCTTGCTATTCCCACGTCAGGCGGGAAAATCCACCATAAAAGCTGCAAAAAAAAAAGCCAAAAAATCCCAAACAACTGAGAAGCACCTTGGAGGAAGCTGGAGCAACTACAGAGGCCAACCGGAACGCCACAAACACCCCGAAGGACCAGCCAGGGACCACGGGGAAGGAGAAGGGCAAGGAGAAGAAGCAGAGGAACCCGCGATTCGGTCCGCAGGAAAACAAGATCCTGATTACGGAGGTGAGAGAACACCACCAACAACTGTTCATCACCTCCTCTGTGTTATTGGCAACTAAAAATACAATATGGCAGTCCATCTTGGCCAAGGTGAATGCAGTCGAAGTGGACGACTGCAAGAAGCGCTGGAATGATGTGAAGTGCAAAACCAAGCTGAATATCGCCAACAACCGCAATGCAGCAATGCAGACTGGAGGTGGGGGTCCAGTGCCACAGCAGGAGCTGGATGAGATGTAGGAAATGGTGTCCACAGTCATCAGTGGGGAGACGGTGGCAGGAGTTGGGGGACCGGACACTGTTCAACATGACCTGACCCAACAGCAACAGGGTGAGTAACAATTAGGTTCTGGGGGGACAGGGGGAGATGGGCACAATGGCGCACATGCACAATTAAGTATAACACAGTGCACACCCACAATGACTCTGGACCATGTCTCCTTGGCATACTGCAGCACACATAGAAACAGCAAGTAGGCCTCCGTCGACAATGTGCCCAGAGGGGGCCCTCCCCACACATCACTGTTCTCACAACAAACCCATGCACATGTGCTGAACCCAGCAAAGCAGCAGGCCCATGAGCCACACTGACAATGCAAGTGACACTGCATGACGATTAGCGTGGCTGCAGTCCAATTATCATGACATGGTGCACACCGCGACACTGAGGCGAATGAGTGTGGACCACATCCGTGAAGGAGCAGGTCACAACGTGCATAAACAACCCATGAGGTCATCCCCCTTACGTCCATGTTGTGGGACTTGAGTCACAGGGTGCATCTCCGCATCAGGTTGGTTCATATTTGACCCCAAATGACAACCTGGTGTCTCTTTTTTGGACACCAATGAAAGCCTTCATGTCGTGTTTTTGTACACAAGTGATTACGCTGATGAGTGGGATTACGTACTACATTTGACACCCCGAAATGGCATTTCGAATACGTGACACCCTAAACAGCCTCTCAGTACAGCGGTGACATACCCACCATATATTTGCCATTCGTGAGATTGTTAGCACTTAATGTTGCACTTACACTTATCAGAGTGATGTGCTAATGCAGAGGACTGACATGCACACAGGGAATGTGTGTTGCAATGAATGTATTTGCACATGCTGTTTATGTGGTCATATTGTACTGTTCCATGATTGCTAAGGACAGTCACATTATGACGTGCTCATGCGAAGAAATTGTCAATTATTGTGTCCATTCAGGCTATTCCTGCTGCAGCTGCAGTGGGGTGTGGTTCACCTGCCTCATCTCCCTCATCATCGTCAGGTGCATCTGGCACCTGGATCCATGGGGCATTGGTGCGTACACATATGTTGTGCAATACCCAACATGCAATGATCATCTTGCATACTATTTTTGGGCTGTACAGGAGTCTTCCACTTGTGATGTCCATGCACCTGAAAAGTGACTTTAACATGCCAAATGTGCGCTCAACAATGCCCCTGGTGCGTTTGTGGGCCACATTGTACTGCCTCTGGGCTGGGGTGTTCGGGGCTCGGAGGGGTGTTATCATCCACGGGCAGAGTGCATATCCTTGATCCCCTTTGAGAGGTAGGTGAGATTTGTGTAAATTGGTGGTTCTGCATGCTGTGTTGGCAGACTTACAAGTTTTGTGGCGTGTGATTAGTGTGACTTTGGGATTCATGTCTGCCATGTATTGCTTCTGGCAAATGTGTGGGATCAATTTGTATTACGTAGCCTCACAGCTGCTCCTCCCTCCCCCCAAGCCTATTCACTAGTGTGCGCTGCGCTGTTGCATCACTTGCACTCCTACGGCATACCATTGTTACGCCTATCTTTACATTGCTTACTAACGGCAGCCAACTTATTTTAAACAATCAAGACTGCTGTGGCTTGCGGATGGAAGTAGTAATTTGAGAAAGTTAGCGCACACCTACTGATTAAACTGGGTAATAAAACATTTTCAACAATTTCAAATGAATTAAAGCGTGCCACTCAGAAACGAGGAAGCCCACCTCGTGAAAAACATATGAACTTCTGGTGAACTATCACCAGTGTACTGAGTGCACAGCTGAACAAAATGAGATAAACTGTTGGTGCAATCACTTTACCAAGGTACATAAAATCAATAGCAAAGTACAGTTATTGAACAAAGAATGTGGAACTGGTAAATCCAAAGATTGTACCAACATTTTTTTTTATAATCCAATCATATCGATGAAAATAATACACAGCATCAATGAATGAATTAATGAAGTTGTAAATCAAAGTACATCAATACATATAATATTGAAGCTAACAGCGTAAATGTACGTCAGTTCATAAACAAGTGCCCAATGCATTTCGGGATTAGGAAACATCCCTTCTTCAGGGGCCACTGTAAACAATAATTAAAAAAATACACTTTAGAAGCAAATATAAGAAAATGCATCGTTATCACAATTAAATGAAAGTATGAAGAGCCAAGTACAAGATGCATGGTCCAAAGTGACAAAATATGAACTTCTGGTCAGTTTCAAAACCTTAGCAATGAGAAAACAAAGAGCGTGAGGATGGGTGTGCTCATAAAAGGAAAAAGAAACTAATGTGCAATGGAAAAAGAGAAAAGGACAACTGTGAAATACGAGACAACCCAAGTGTATTTAAAACCAACTCGGTGAATAAAGATAGGTGCTGCATGCGAAACTATGCAGAAATAACGTGTGGTGTTGAAAACTCGAAAACAGCTTACTAAAATAGAAAGACGTAAAATGAGCTCCTTTTAGCTGGAAGTCGTAGTTTGTAATAGGGTTGACAAGAACTCGAACACGAACTCTGAAAGGAATACACAAGAAATTGGAGAAGAGGTGTAGAAAAAGACTGGAGAAAAGTGGATAGTTGCTGTGAAGAAGAACTTACTGCTGAAATCGCGGGTGGGGCAAAGGACATACAATGGTGGAGATGATGAAAACAGCCGTAGCGTAAAGAACCGCTACAAGGGAAAAAGAATATATATGTGTCAATGTTGTATCCGTAAAATAATGGAAATGTGAACCAAGCAAAGACACCGGAGTAAATACCTGGAGGCTATGCAACAGGAGTTTCATGAAGGTGAAGCCAAAGGGCGTGTACTTCGAGCACTGTATCAAATACTACTGAAAAAACAGAACACAAACAGAGAGAAACGTGTTACCTACATAATCGATAAGCTAATAACTGCATCGTGTAAGGAAATGAGCCAAAGGTGCGCTTACCAGTGACCGTAGTGAGAACCCGAAAGACCGTTTCAGGTACGTGCCGGTTCAAAATGGGAAACTGAGTGGTGTGTGAACTGGTGAGTAAAAGCAACGCATGCGAGATCACGTGGGCAACGGAGGTCAAATGGAATGGGCAGAAAAAGCAACAATGGACTGTGTGGGGAACAGAGGGAGCGCCATGTTGAGAGAACCGGAGTAACGGAAAACAGGAGTGCTACGACTGGACTGGAGTGCGAACTAAATGAGAAAACAGTGGGAATGACGTGTGAAAAAAGCGGAAAACTAGGGAAACACTGCTGGAAATACTGAGAATGGGGTGGGAATATGGACAAACAAAATAAAAAGCAAAATAATTAAAATAGTGGAAAACAGGGTGAAAAAATGATGTGCAAATGATGGATAAGGAACAAGCAAAGGCAAAAGAATGACAACAAACATGCAAAGTGTGCAACCAAGAAAAAAAGAAGAGTGTCAGCACCAAGTGTTGCTAAACTGAATGCTGTGAAACATGAGAGTAAAGACATGTCAAAAACAGATGAAATGTGAAAATAAAAGTTGCTAAAGATGAAACAAACTCACATTCTAGGGGAATTTACAAAAAACATTGCATTTCCAATTTGTCATTTAACCCGTAGGGCAGTAAGGTCTGCAAGAACTTGGTCCACCAAACTTCTCTCTGAGCTAATAACCTGTCATTGTTGGTAGACAAGTTCAGTGGTATAATTTGGAGTATGGTATATCTCAACTGAGCAATGGTGTGTTGATGTTCATACCAATGCGTGACTATATGTGATTTGAGGCTCTTGGTACGGATCAAACTTTTATGTTCCGAAATCCTAACTTTGTTTTTGCGGGATGTTTTGCCCACGTACAATAGACCGCATGGGCATTTGATGATATAAACAACGTTGATACTATTACAATTGCCAGTGTATCTCAACATTATGGTTTTGCCTGAATGAGGATGATGGATGGTATTGCCAATTATGGCATTGTGGCAATTGACGCAGTTGTAACATTTTTGCATGCCTTTGAACTGTTCCTTGTTGGCTTTACTGGTAGATGCCAACATGTCTTTGATGTTTTTACTGCGTGTGTACGCAAATAGTGGGTTTTGAAACTGACCAGAAGTTCACATTTTGTCACCATGCATCTTGTACCTGGCTCTTCATACTTTCATTTAATTGTGATAACGGTGCATTTTCTTATATTTGCTTCTAAAGTGTATTTTTTTAATTATTGTTTACAGCGCCCCCTGAAGAAGGGATGTTTCCTAATCCTGAAATGCATTGGGCACTTGTTTATGAACTGACGTACATTTACGCTGTTAGCTTCAATATGATATGTATTGATGTACTTTGATTTACAACTTCATTAATTCATTCATTGATGCTGTGTATTATCTTCATCGATATGATTGGATTATAAAAAAAAAATTGGTACAATCTTTGGATTTACCAGTTCCACATTCTTTGTTCAATAACTGTACTTTGCTATTCATTTTATGTACGTTGTTAAAGTGATTGCACCAACAGTTTATCTCATTTTGTTCAGCTGTGCACTCAGTACACTGGTGATAGTTCACCAGAAGTTCATTTCCGGATGGAAGTCCCATACTTGGTAACATTTTCCCAGGGCATAACTTGCTGTAGCAAGGTCCTTTTCCTGACCCCGCAAGGAGTTTAAATTCTACACTTTGGCCTTCCATTCCTACTTTGAAAGCAGAGTACAACAAGTTGAGGCCTTTTATTCCAACAGGAGGTGGCCCTCAACTACGCCAGACAAACATTCAGGGATTGCAGGTCGCTCGGACCTCGAGTTAGATACAGTCGCTTCTTAACACTGACCTCCCACTTCATTTTGGGGAACAATTCACCAAATATTTAATGCATCTCAGACGACAGGCCTTGCACATTTCTTCAAAATGTGTGGGATCTGGGCTAGTCTGTTCTTTTCAAACTATATTCGGGGTAATACCATCTTCTATTCATTCTTTTTTTTATGCGTCATCGGAGGGTTACCCTTGATATTGGCGCTAGTGGCTGGTGTCCTGCTACTCCTCATTGTGCTTCGTAATGGCTGCTCACTTTGTGGCTATGCACAGGCTGGGCCAGCTGCAACTGTACCGCACTCACCTGTATGAGGCTTTTGGATGCTTGCCCTTAGTAACGATTGGCAATAAGTTACGAATTGACCTTTCGCTTTGCCTACTATACTTGCGTGCAACCCGTGCAACATTGCAAAAGATGTAATTTCTCCTGGGCGATGGAACTTTGCTTATCCAACACATGGTGTCCAATCCCTGATTCCAGATGGGTGATGGGTCCCTTGGAGATGCATGAAGTGGCTTGTTCTGTGGATGGTCAAATGACGGGTGCAGCTTCACGTGGAATCTTGGCTCAATGGGATATCTGTGCGTCTGCGCAGACTTTCCTACAACGTAGTTTCATTGACTATCACGCAAGTTTCCTATTTCTGGTTTTGGTTGCTCCTGCTTATAAGGAACATGATTGTTCCTTCGACTTACTTAATTGGATGTCATTGCTTTTTTCTACCAATGACAAGGATGAACTGTTAGAGGGAATTGCATTTCTTTGCACACGTACCTTCATGGATTAACTGCTTAGGTCGTCACAACTCCGCTGTCTGCATTATTGACTCTTTCTTCAAAGCTCAATGTGCCGCTCGCTTTTTCTACGAACTTTCAATTTTTTCTCTGATTTTGTCTATTTCTTTATTATGGGAGTTTCCTCACCGATATTTTGAACACTGCCTGACTTTTGAACTCTGTTTCTGTTTTTCTGTCTATGTCCTACTGACTCACCAGGGGGAGGGTGTTTTATGGGGTTATGTGGCCCTTTGGATACATAGTCGACATTGCTAAGTTAGCATGAGTTTGCTTGCCCTATGCTGCTGCTTTTGCGCACGCCTCTGCTAGGGTTTGTTTTCGCGACACTTTGCCTCTGCCCTGTACATGACGACAGATTGTTTTTCACGTTCTCAGCTTTCCCTTTAAATTCTGTCTGAACATAATGTGCAAGGTCGATCGACAATGTTTCTTTTTGTTCTGTTCTGGTCAGTCCCTATTACCTAGACAACGCATGTTAGCAACAGCTGCAATATGGAAGAGTCGTGCTTTGATATAACATGGTTGCATGTTTTTGAAACACACTCAGAGAGAGCCGTTCCATGGAGCTGTGCTCTGCTGTTGTTATGATGTTAACCTTTGCGTTTCTGCTTTCAGGTAAGGGATCCACTACTAATGCCTAGAGATCTTCTGTTATGTAAAATTACTTCTTACTGCCAAGGGGAGGGTGATTAGGCCTAGTTATTTTGCCTTTTTCACAGTCTTTATAAGATGATGACTCCTTTTGTATTCTATGGTATTGTGACAAGGCTGATGATTCTAGCTTCATGCATTTTGCTGCTGCTCTTGGTTCGCATACTGTTTCATGAATCACTATAGTCAGAATAAAGATTTTGAACTTATTTAGTGACTCTGATTCTTCTTCTTGTGGACAAGTACGAGAGCCCGAAAGATTGTCTTGTTCTGAGCTGCCTTGGTGGTAGTTTGGGGGGGAAGTGTTGGTCCTGGGGGTGTGGGTGGTCCTGGGGACGGTGGCGGTGGGTGTTGTGGCCCTCTTGGGTCTCCAAGCTGCATGACTGGGGGCTTCATGGCATCTGTTGGTCTTCAGATGTGGCACTGTGCTGGGCTCCCTTTCTACTGCAGGTTTTCATCCTACTTAAGACCAGAAAAAAGCAGGTCTTAATTTCCTGCTGCTAACGTGCCTTATCGCCTGTTTTTTGGTCCGCATCGCCGATCTGGCTGGTTGTTGAGAACATCGCTAAGTGGTGTTATCAAGAGTTTTTGGGCGGTGTTAGAAGGGCGCCCTCTGGGAGCCCGATGGTGTCGGACTGACCACCCCGAGGACCACCGTTCCGTAGGCGAGTAGCCGAGCGCCGCTGAGAAGCCTCCTGCCGAGGTCCTTCTCCTATGATCGTATCTTAAGTGTCACCCTGAAGCGACCGCGCAGCGGACGCGCGCAGCGGGCGCGCCAACGGCACGCCGAAGGCGCGCCAAAGGCAAGCCCATCTGCGCCCGTCCGCGACCAGACGCGGCCCAGGGCCCGTCCCCCTGGCCATACCATCTCAGACCAGTGTGGGATGATAGCATATACGAGGCAGGCGCTACTACATCTGCGCAAGGTACTGCCGTCTGAATGCGCACACACGCTGCACATGGAACAATGGCCTCTGAAGTGTGAGGGGTGCGGCTATACTATTCTCAGAGACCAAGAGATGAGTAAGGAAGGTAACGAACTTTCTGCCTTTCTGCTGAACTGTCGATCACTGAAACGGCACAGCTTGAACATATATGACATGCTGATAGATGACAACCCTGATTTGGTATTCCTGACAGAAACATGGTTGGATGAGCAATCCCTCCCGGATATTATTGAGGCCCTTCCCTCAGGCTATAACATTCTTCAAATTAATAGAGGTAGTCAGAGGGGGGGGGGGTATAGCTATTGTCCATAAAATCAAGTTGATATGTACTCTCGAACCGACTGTCATTAATAATTGTGAAGCTGGACTATTTTCCATCTCGATCAGCCCTAATTGCACTATTAAGGGCTACCTTATCTATCGCCCTCCTGGTGTGGCGACCGCGTTCATTGAGAGCCTCTTGGAGGCTCTAACGCAATCTGCTTTACGCCATAATAAATTTATGATTGTAGGAGACCTTAATGTGCATTTGGATGATGTCAATTGCAGAGAGGCTGTAAGCCTGATTAAATCGCTGAGAGCTCTTATGTTTGTGCTGGCCGATAACAGAGCCACCCACCAAGCAGGGCATTTGTTGGACCCAATCTTTGTAAATTGGGAAGATATAAGTGTATCTACCCCGGTTAAGATTCTGTGGTCAGATCATTATTTGATCCCTTTTAAACTTAGAAGACCGCCTAACAGAGGGTCTTTACAGAAACCCCCTGTTACTAGGCACAGAGACTGGAGGAAATTTAGTCACGATGTCTTTAGTCAAGCCCTAGGCCTGGAATCCCCTAAGCTCAGCGACAACTTGATTGAGGCGTGTAGGATGTATGATGAATGGGTTGAGAGTGCATTGAATAAAGTCGCCCCCTGGACTCAGAAAGCCATGGCTAGGAGCACGAAATCCGCTCCATGGTTTACTGCTGAGCTCCGAGCCGCCAAAGCTAAATGTAAGACTCTTGAGCGTAGATGGAGAGTAGAATACGCCCCTTCACTACGTGAAGTCTACAAGAGTGAATTAAAGTTTTATCATAGACAGATTAGGAAATCTAAAAGAGACTACTATAATAAGAGGATCGACTGCTCAGAGAATACATCTAAAGAGCTATTTATGATCTTGAAGGAACTTTCCGCCCCGCTAGCAAGTCCAGGGGCAGTCCCCCCCTCGACAGAGTCATGCAATAAGATTGCAGATTTCTTCATAGGGAAGGTAGAAAAGATCTATGTATCTTTTCAGACTATTACTGAACCTACATATTCGCCTAACGCTAACTGCGAAAAACAGGTTATGAACAAACTTAGGAAGTTTGTGGTCCCCCAAATAGAGGAGCTAATTAATATCTTATCGGACATTCACTCTGGCTCTCCCTTAGATGCGGTCCCAGCGAGGATTCTTCGCAGTCATCTTCCCCAGGTAGCGGAGCACATAGGTAACATGGCCTCCCTTTCCTTCCAAGAATGTCTAGTTCCGGACGGCTGAAAATTGGCCCAAGTTGTCCCGATAAAAAAGAAAGCCCATATTAGCATAAATCAACTAGACAATCTCAGACCTATCTCGCTCCTCCCTTACTGTGCGAAGGTAGTTGAGAAATTGGTTAACCGACAACTGGTGAGCTTTGTGGAGGAAAATAAGCTCCTCCACTCGTCTCAGTCGGGATTTAGAGCCAAACATTCGACAGAGACCGCTCTCCTTCTCTCTACGGAACTGTTGCGGTGTCAGGCGGATGAGGGTCACACGACCGCACTGGTCCTATTGGACTTAAGTGCGGCGTTTGACACCGTATCACACTCCGTATTACTGGACCGTCTGAGCGAGAAGGGCATAACCGGGCCTGCCCATGAGTGGTTGATTTCCTTTCTTAAAAACAGGAGATTTCAAGTGCATTGTCCACCATGTAAATCCAGTATAAGATGTCTTAGACAAGGGGTTCCACAGGGCTCGATTTTGAGCCCCACGTTATTCAATTTGTATATGGAACCCCTTGCCAAACTGGTGGAATCATACGGTGTTGCCATAGTCTCTTATGCAGACGATACACAACTGGTGATCAACCTGTCTCGTGATCCAGTTGTGGAGGCTGAGAAATTCTCGGCTTGCCTGGTGGCACTTGATGGGTGGATGAAGCAGAACTATCTCCGCCTCAATGGTAATAAGACGGAAGTTCTCATTGTTGGCCCTTGTCCTTCCATCTGGACATCTGCCTGGTGGCCCATAGAACTGGGCTCTGTCCCTGTCCCGGTAGACACAGTCAAAAACCTTGGCATACTCCTTGATTCTAATCTAGCGTACACTAATCATGTGGGCAATGTTGCTGGTAAATGCTATGGCATTTTGAAGGTCCTGAGGAAAATCCTGGACCTACTGCCTCCTAGCACCAGAAAAACAATGGTACATGCCTTGGTTACCTCCCATTTAGACTATGGGAATTCCCTCCTATGTGGACTCAGTAAAAAAGGTCTAATGCAGCTGCAACGCGTCCAAAATGCAGCTGCCAGGCTCGTCCTGAATCTCCCTAGGAGGGCCTCTGGGAAACAGGCATTGCGTTCTCTGCATTGGCTTCCAATAAAGGAACGAATTAAATTCAAAACAATGTGTATTACCCATCGCATAGCTCATATAAAAGCACCTTCATATCTTCAGGATTTGCTTCCTATCTACCGTCCCTCACGCCCTCTTAGGTCGACGGGCAGTATGCTATTAGTAGTTCCAAGGATTCACAGAGCAAGGATGGGAGGACGGTCCTTCAGACACCGTGCCAGTAAAGGATGAAATGACCTACCCATCGAATTGAGGATGGAACCGTCCGAAATTAGGTTCAGACAAAGGTTGAAAACCCATCTTTTCCCCAAGACATAATTCAGTATAGTTTTCCCTGGCCCGAGTGCTCCACCTCCGTGAGCTACGCTCGAGAGATGTTAGTGGGATTGTCAGCGCGGGGACGCACTGTTCCTTGTGCAACCATGCGCTTAATAAATGCCATTAATAATAATAATAATCAGCCAAGCAACCCCACCACCACAAAGGGACACAACCAGGGTATCAATGCTCATAAGTCTTTATCGGTAATCAAGGCAGATTTCTGTGGTAATATTTACAGGTGGATCGAGGGATCCAAAAGAGTCTCAAAGTCTTGCAGGGATGGGGTAGCGGGACAGTCTTGGTATTAGCCTGGTACTGGAACACCCTGCGCCTAGCTCTCAATCCTCGAGCCGGGGGGGTTCCGGGAGCCGGGACGTCGTCCGCAGGGCTCGGGGGATTGCTGCGGTGAGGTCGAGCCGCGACGAGGTCAGCAGGGCTCCGATGGTTTACTTCTGCGAGGTCGAGCCGCGACGAGGTCAGCAGGGCTCCGATGTTCTGTGAGGGTCTTCTTCTCAGGAAAGGAGGGGAGCCGCGACGCAGTCAGCAGGGCTCAGAGTTCCAAGTAATGAGTCTTTCTCCGTAGGGTCAGCCGCGATCCGATCAGCAGGGCTCTCGACTCCAGGATACAACTACTGTCCTGGTTTGAGGCTGCCCCAGATATAGGTCTGGAACCCTTTGATGTCCGGATCCTTGCGCCTGGGGGGCGGAGGGGCCGGGATGGGAGAGGCCAGACACCCAGCGGGAGAGGCGCCAGCGCCCAGGGAGGCCGGAGGGCGATCAAAACCAGGCGTTGGGGGACGGTTGGGGGTCCCATCGAAACTCCCCTCCTCCGGGATCGGTGGAGTGGCCACTTGGTGCCCCCTGGCCGGATCTTGGTGCCTCGAAGTCGGGGCTTCGCTGGGGCCGAGGCCGGGGCGGGCCGTGTGGTGTAGGCTGGTTCGGGTAGCAAAGTACAATCCGGAGGGACCCCAAAGGGTGGGGGCTGCCCCCGTCGGGTCGGGTAGGAGGGTTCAGGACCACGCCACGAGGCCGGGTCCAACAGGCGTTCCCCCCAGCTGAAGGCGGGGAGAGTCACCCATCGTCTTGGGGGTTCTCCTCGTCGAGGCGGAAGAAGCCGGACAGGCCATCGGCGTTGGCGTGGTCGTTGCCGGGCCGATGGTCTACAGTGAAGTCCATCCCCTGCAGAGAGATGGACCATCGCAACAACTTCGGGTTCTCGCCTCTCATCTGCATTAACCACCACAAGGGTCGGTGGTCAGTTCGGACCCGGAAGTGTGTGGCAAAGAGGTAGGGCCGGAGCTTCTTGAGGGCCCACACCACGGCGAAGGCCTCCCGTTCAATGATGCTCCACCTCTGCTCCCGGGGCAGCAGGCGCCGGCTGAGGAAGGCCACCGGCTGGTCAACCCCCTCCGAGTTCACTTGGGACAAGACAGCCCCGATTCCGTACTCCGAGGCATCCGTCTGCACCACAAACTCCTTGCTGTAGTCGGGGGCTCGTAGCACGGGAGCGGTACACATCGCTGTCTTGAGGGTCTCGAAGGCCGCCTGACAGCGGGGCGTCCAGTGCACCCTCTTGGACTGCTTCTTGGATGTGAGCTCCGTGAGGGGGCCCACAATGCTTCCATAGTTCTGAATGAACCGCCTGTAATAGCCCGTGAGTCCCAGGAAGGCCCTCACAGCGGTTTGGGTGGTTGGGGGCTCCCAGGCCACGAAGGCGTCGACCTTTGGCTGGAGGGGAGCCACATGGCCGCTCCCCACTTGATGTCCCAGATAGGTTACTGACCCTTGGCCTATCTGACACTTGCTGGCTTTTACGGTAAGTCCGGCCCTTTGGAGGGCGGTCGGCCCAGTGGCTGCTAAACACCGCTATATCGTCCAGGTAGGCGGCGCTGAACGCTTCTAGGCCGGCCAGTACCTTATTTACCAGCCTCTGGAAGGTCGCTGGGGCATTCTTCATGCCGAAGGGCATCACGCAGAAGTGGTAATGGCCATCGGGGGTGGAGAAAGCGGAACGCTCTTGGGCGCCGGGGGTGAGCCCGATCTGCCAGTATCCGGCGGTGAGGTCGAAGGTGCTAAGGTAGCGGGCTGCTCCTAGGTGGTCGATCAGTTCATCTGCCCGAGGAATGGGATGGGCATCGGTTTTGGTGACGGCATTTAATCCCCGATAGTCCACGCAAAACCGTAGCTCCGGGGTGGTGCCGGGGGCGGCAGCTTTCGGCACCAGGATCACAGGGCTGGCCCAGGGACTGTCAGAGGGTTCGATGACTCCCATGGCCAACATCTTGGCGACCTCGGCGTGGATGCAGGCCCGCACTCGCTCGGGGACCCGGTAGGCCCGGTGTCGCACGGGGGGGCTGTCCCCGGTGTCGACGTCGTGGACGCACCATCGGGTGACTCCGGGAGTGAGGGAGCCGTCCTTTTCGGAGGTTTTCAGGAGGTCGGGTAGGGGCTCGGAGTCGTCCTCGGCCCCATCGTCCGTAGCCATCAACAGGCTAAGTTCTGTTCGTGCAAAGTGGGGTTTGAGCCTGTTGGCGTGGAGGACCCGGAGGGGGTTCCTGGGGGATTCCAGGTCGACCAGGTAGGTGACGGGGCTCTTCTTCTCGACCACCTTGAAGGGCCTGGTCCACTTGTCTTGGAGGGCACAGGGGTCGACGGGCGACATGACCCAGACCTGCTGGCCTGGCTCGAACTCGATGGAGGAGGCGTTCTGGTCATACCAGCGTTTCATCTCCTCCTGGCTGGCCTCGAGGTTGGCTTCGGCCAGTTCCCTGAATTTCCGTGTTTGGTTTCTCAGGGTCAGGAGGTACCGGTAGACGTCGGGGGGAGCATCTTGGATGGTGGTCTCCCAGCCTTCCTTGACCAGGCTGAGAGGGCCTCGGACAGGGTGTCCGTACAAGAGTTCGCAAACAGGAGGCAGGGCAGCAGGACGTCCCACTTGCGTCTCAGGGGCTCCTCCAGGCCCTTGATCATTCCTTTCAATGTCCTGTTAAACCGTTCGACTAGACCGTTCCCCTGGGGGTGGTACGGGGTGGTGAATTTGTAGGTGACCCCGCACTGTTGCCACAGGGACCGCATATACTTCGAGATAAAGTTGGTGCCTCGGTCGCTCACAACCTCCCGGGGGAAACCTACTCTGGAGAAGATTCCCATCAAGGCCCGGCCCACCACGGGGGCCGTCACGGTTCGGAGAGGGATGGCCTCGGGGTATCGGGTGGCATGGTCGACCAGGACGAGGATGAAGCGATGTCCTTGGGAGGTTCGGGGGTCCAGGGGCCCCACGATGTCGATCCCCACTCGCTCGAAGGGGGTGTTGACTATTGGAAAGGGCTGGAGAGGGGCTTTGACCCTTCCCCCGCTCTTCCCGCTGGCTTGGCAGGTCGGGCAGGTCCGGCAATGATTGTCCACGTCTTTCCGCATTCGGGGCCAGTAGAAGTGAGTCACCAGGCGGCTGTATGTTATGTCCTGCCCCAGGTGCCTGGCGAGGGGCACATCAAGCGCCAAATTGAGGAGGAAGTCCCGGAATCTGAGGGGGACCACCAGCACGCCGCTGGCCCCCAATTCTGCGGTCTTCTGTTCGCTGTAGAGGAGGTCATTGTCCCAATAGACCCAGTGGGTCCCCGTCTGGTCTCCGGCGGCCTGGGCGGCTGCTTGCTGTCGGGTCCCTTCGAGGGAGGGGCAGGTCTTCTGTTCTTGGCGGAACTGCTCCCTTGTGGGGCCACCTTCTTGGCGCCATTGGGCGAGTTCGGGGAGGTCGCCGAGCGCGACGACCTCGTGCGGGGCGGGTTCTGGCGGCCCGGCCTCAGTGTCGGCTTCTTCTTCGACGGAGGGAGGTGGTTGTTCGGGCCCCTCCGGCTCTTCGGGGGGAGCCTCTACGCTCGGTCGGATGGCCCGGGCGGTCGTGGACCGGGTGGTTGCGCAGACCCATTCGGGCAGTCCCAGCATCCCCAGATGCTCTCGGCGCTCGACATGGGCCCAGGGGGAACTCTCCAGGTCATTCCCGAGGAGGCAGTCCACGGGGGCGTCGTCGCGGACGGTTACTTTCAGCATGCCCGACACTCCCCCCCACTCGAAGGGGATCCGGGCCATCTGGCACAAGCTCTCGGTGTTGTCTGCTGACCGGACGGGGCACAGTACATTAGGCAAGATCTGTTCGGGGGTCACCAAGTGGCAGCGGATGGCTGTTACGCTGGCTCCGGTGTCTCGGAGGGCCTCGGCCCGGCGCCCATTAATGGTGACCCACTGTTGGTATTTCTGGGTGTTGCTCGGGATGGGAGCCCGGGGTACCATTTCCCGGCTGCCCAGGCATACCAATGTCATGGCGGCGGGTTCCCACTCGGTGGGCCCGGAGTCGTAGTTCTCTTCCTCTTCTCCCCCTTCCCCCAGAGCAGCGGCCGCCAACTGGCGGGGGGGTGGCCCGGTGGTTCCCGCCCGTCTGTTCACGGGGCAGGTAGGGTCACTGGCATAGTGCCCTGGCTGTTGGCAGTTGTAGCACGTCACCGTCGGTCGAGGCCCTGGTCGGGCTGGGGGGGCCCCTCTTCGGGCAAGGGACGGGGACGTGCGGTTCGAGGGCGGTCCCCGGGGAGGACTCCGGGGTGGCCCCGCTGGAAAGTCTCTGTTCCTGTTCGATCCCCCTCCTCCGCCCCGCTGACGGGGGGGCCCCGTGGTGTTCCGTTGGTACTCCCCCATCGAGTTCCGAGGGACCCGGGTGTTCACCCACCGATCGGCCTCGGGGCGGCGAGCTTCCGCGGCTCGGTCAGCTTGCTGTCGAGGAGGTGCTGTCTCAGCTCGATGAAGCAGTTGTTGGAGAGGTGCTCCCATACAATGAGGTCGAACAGTTGTTCGTAGGAGGTGACCTTGCTGCCCTTGATCCAACCTTCCAGGGTTCTGCTAAAAAAGTCTACGTATTCCACCCAGGTGGTACCGGGGAGCTTCTTGCAGTCCCGGAAGCGTTGGCGGTACATCTCTGGGGTGAGCCCATAGCGGGTGAACAGGGCCTCCTTCATATGGTCATAAGAGGTCATCACTGCATCTGGGAGCTGTAGCAGGGTGTCTCTGCCTTCGCTGAGGAACCGTCCCCATAGGCCGGCACCCCAATCTTTCCGGGGTACCCGATGGGCGGTCATGGATTACTCATAGGCCTTGAACCATTGTTGGATGTCGTCGTTCTTGTAGTACTCTTTGACGACATCCTTGGGGATATGTACTTTCGCCTCGGCCGGCGGAGGGGTGTCTCGGTTTCCGGGGGTGCCGGTCTCTCCATTGCTGGACTTGATTTCAAGTTCTTTAAGGCCCGCTCATGCTCGAGGGTTAGCCTCCTCTCTTCCAGTTCTCGGTGCCGCTTTTTCTCCTCTATTTCTTCTTGCAGCCGCAGTTGCTCTAGGGCCAATTTCTTTTCGGCTAGTAGGAGTTCGCCGTCCAGGCGGAGTAGGGCGAGCTCCAACTCGTGGGTCCTGACCCTCTCTCGTTCTCGTATCTCTTCCGGGGAGAGGCCGGTCTCTATGCTGGTTGTTCTCCCCTCTGCCGGGGCTGCGGTTTGTTGCCGGTGTACGTTTGGCACCGGGTTTTCTTCGGTTTGGGGGGAGGCCGCTTCGGACTCTACCCATGTCTTTAGGGCTTTTTGCAGGTCCTCTTTTGTGTTTAATCCGGTGGTCGCGATGCCTTTGTCTTTACAGAACTGTTTTAGTTCCTTATGGGTATATTCCTCCAACCGTTCTTGTTGGAACTCCGCGGTTGGGGTGGTATGTTGGTCGTTCATGGTTACCCGGTGTCTAGGTAGGTAGTGGGTGAGTTACTCGCTGTACGATCTGCGTCGGGCTCGGATCGCACCGCTGGCCACCAATGTTAGAAGAGCGCCTTCCGGGAGCCCGATGGTGTTGGACTGACCACCCCGAGGACCACCGTTCCGTAGGCGAGTAGCCGAGCGCCGCTGGGAAGCCTCCTGGCGAGGTCCTTCTCCTTTGATCGTATCAGCCAAGCAACCCCACCACCACAAAGGGACACAACCAGGGTATCAATGCTCATAAGTCTTTATCGGTAATCAAGGCAGATTTCTGTGGTAATATTTACAGGTGGATCGAGGGATCCAAAAGAGTCTCAAAGTCTTGCAGGGATGGGGTAGCGGGACAGTCTCGGTATTAGCCTGGTACTGGAACACCCTGCGCCTACCTCTCAATCCTCGAGCCGGGGGGGTTCCGGGAGCCGGGACGTCGTCCGCAGGGCTCGGGGGATTGCTGCGGTGAGGTCAAGCCGCGACGAGGTCAGCAGGGCTCCGATGGTTTACTTCTGCGAGGTCGAGCCGCGACGAGGTCAGCAGGGCTCCGATGTTCCGTGAGGGTCTTCTTCTCAGCAAAGGGGGGGGAGCCGCGACGCAGTCAGCAGGGCTCAGAGTTCCAAGTTCCAAGTAATGAGTCTTTCTCCGTAGGGTCATCCGCGATCCGATCAGCAGGGCTCTCGACTCCAGGATACAACTACTGCCCTGGTTTGAGGCTGCCCCAGATATAGGTCTGGAACCCTTTGATGTCCGGACCCTTGCGCCTGGGTGGCGGAGGGGCCGGGATGGGAGAGGCCAGACACCCAGCGGGAGAGGCGCCAGTGCCCAGGGAGGCCGGAGGGCGATCGAAACCAGGCATTGGGGGACGGTTGGGGGTCCCATCGAAACTCCCCTCCTCCGGGATCGGTGGAGTGGCCACTTGGTGCCCCCTGGCCGGATCTTGGTGCCTCGAAGTCGGGGCTTCGCTGGGGCCGAGGCCGGGGCGGGCCGTGTCGCGTAGGCTGGTTCGGGTAGCAAAGTACAATCCGGAGGGACCCCGAAGGGTGGGGGCTGCCCCCGTCGGGTCGGGTAGGAGGGTTCGGGACCACGCCACGAGGCCGGGTCCAACAGGCGGGTACTCCTACTCTGCATACGATTAGCGTTAGTTGACGCTGTCAGCCTTGGGGATGTTTTTGGCGCCAGCTGTCGCAGGTAAACTGGCGATGTTGGCTGTTAGCGCAGGCTTGTAAATAGGGTGATACATCTACCTCCACTTTCGTGTCGGAAAAGTGCCACTAAATTGGCGAAGTGTCCTTGAGAATATGCCCCAAAGTATTTATGGTCACATGTAGGTTTTGTATAACACGAGGAGTCTGTGGACTCTTCAGGACGCTTCTGTGATGTTAGGCCTGCTAATGTTTGAAAACAGGGACAGGATAACAAATATTCTTCCAAAGGGCACATTACATGTGTACAGTTATGGTGTCGTGCATAATGTTGGCATGATGTTTTTATGACGTGTGCAACCTACAAATATTTACTTTTGTGCACTACTTGTGTTGTTGTGACCCTTGGCAGAGGGATTTTTATGTTCTTTATGATGTCATGACAAGGGCCTACTGGCACAGTGATTTATGTAATTGTGGTCTAAAGTGTGTTATATGAAATACAAAGGATATATGTGTCTCTTTTTGTGGTGTGCCTAGTGTGTCACTGGTATATGTGTGTGTGTTGGGCAAACACTTTACACATTGCCTGTGGGATAAGCCTGACTACCCTGCCAAGCTACTAAGGGGGTGAGCAGGGTTATCTTGTGTGTGTAACTCCATTACCCTAACTAGAGTGATGGGTTCTGCCTTGCTTAGGTGTATGCCCTAGCCAACCAGAAACCCGGGGTGCCTTGAGGATGCAGGGAAGCAGCTCTGCTGCTCCGTGGAAGTTCCTGAGTCTTAGCAGAAGTGCAAGTAGTTCTCGCAGGCTTTTGGAGGCGCAGCAGTTGCAGAGCGAGTCAACCTTGGTGTAATTGGTGGGGTAAGGCACAGTCAGTTGCTTCTTCCACAGTTCTTGCTTTTCATGGCTCTTCGGACCTTCTTCTGCTTGTAAGCTGGCTCAATCTAATTTCCTTGTGCCAGTTGCTACCCTACATACTAGATTTAGGGGATTTAGGGGAGTGTGGGGTAATAGCCAATGGGCTACTTACCCCTGGGGTCAGTACTCCCCCTATATGACCATTTCCCATGAGAAGAGGGCATAACCCTGTCCCAGAGTTCCTAAATTTTACATCACAAAGATGGCAGACTTCTTATTTTCGTATTCACTTCAGGTAGCCCACCTTAGGGGTTCAACTAGCCTGAAGGTGAACACGTCTCTCTGATTACAAATGTTTCCATCTGTCCAGGTACCAAATGAGCCCTGGACATGGGGCGCGGGGGAGGGGTCGGCATCCTCTCCTGTGAGGAAAGCCAGATTTGCATACCAAAGGCGATGGGCTATTTTAAGCTCCCCGCCTTGGAATGCTAATTTGCAGGTCATTCTGTGGGAGGGGGTGTAAACAGCGTCTGGCCATGCAGGCTTTGTTCCTGACCTCCTGAGAGGAAAGGCTCTCATCCCTGGGGGTCAGAAATGTGTCTATGATGGCAGGCTGGCTACGACTAGTCAGCCAAAACATTAGCAATTGGTAGGTTTTCTGGGTGCATGTATTAATAAATCCATCACAGGAATCCGTGTGGGCTTACTAATACGAGATGTTTGGTCCCAAACATCTCTGGTTTCAGTGAAGCCATCATGTAGCTGAGGAACTCGTTTTCACCAGTGCCCAGCACATGTATGTGAATGGCCTCCCTAGTAACTTGTACTGGCAGTAATGGAACTGACCAGCACAGTGGCATATCTACTCATGCAGATATGTCCACACATGTGTTATAGTGCACCCTGCCTTAGGGCTGTAAGGCCTGCTGTAGGGGTGACTTACCTGTACTGCAAGCAGTGTCTGCTGGCATGGAACATAGGGAGATGTGCAATGTCATGTTTTCACTTTTGTCTGCACCGAGACACGCAGCATGCTGTAGCAGTCTGTATGTGTTTGGTGAGGGGTCCCTTAGGGTGGCACACTATGTGTTGCAGCCGTTAGGGATCCACTGTAGTACCCATGTCCTCAGTACCTGGGGGACCATTTAGTAGGGACTTACAGGGGTGCCAAAGGTCTTGCCAATTAGGGAAACAATTGTACCTTTTTGGGAAAGAGATCCGGCACTGGGCCCTGCTTAGCAGGAACCCAGTGCATTTCCTGTCAAAATGTCATATAATACCAAGCAAAACGTGGGGGTGACCATGTCAAAAAGGGGCATTTTTCTACACACGCATCTCAGGTTAGCGCACTAATCAGGCCCTTCTAGTTTTGGTATCCCCTTTTTCTTCAAGGACATCCTAGAAATGTAAGGGCATCATTTATGAAAAGTGACTCATCACTGCGTGACGTATCTGTAGGCGCAAAAATGGCGCTTTGCTGGAGTGTGTCACAAAAAGTGATGCAACTTCATCAATGGGTCATTTCATATGGGCAAGTCCCATTTCAAATGTGCCTGCATCAGTCCTACGCCTGCTGTGAGACAGGCGTAAGGTATTGAAGCATTTGCATCCTAGAAGTGAAGCAATGAAATCTCATAGATTTCACTGTGTCACCTCTACGAGGCTTACTTGCGTCAGAACCCCCACCCTGCATACATTATACCTGGCGCAGGTATAATGTGGCGCAGGGGTTTACAAAGTGACGCAAAAGTGATGCAAACGCTCATAAATAAGCCCCAAAGTCTTAAATAAGAGAGCCTTGGCTAAAGGAAAAGGATTAGTTGTGTGAAGTAACTCAACCTCAATGACGGGTAAAGACTTAAGAATCATTAGAGCAGATGCCAAAAGATACATGCAGAAAATTCAGCACAGGGGGTCAATTTTCAAGGGCCCTTCAGAGGTGCTCGAAATTCATGTAATAATTCTTGTTTGGTATGTCTCACAAAGGACTTGCACCTCAGGCAGATTGTAAAGCATTCATCTATGGTTGTAGAAAATTAATGTGTTGCAGAGTTCCTCACCTGACTGAAGGAGTGCACCTTGCCACTAGAACTTTAGGGGTCCTCCTCAGAAGGATAAACACCCACCCACCATCCTTATCATTGGAACTCCAGGTACACCAGGACCATTGCTCTTTGTCTCTCTCTTCAACACCCAATCCCTCCAGGGTTATTCAACAGTATCAGTCATCCCTTCTCATACTAAGGATTAACCTCAAGGGAAAGTTGTGAAAGATCTTTGCTTCCCCAGAAGTCGTGCAAATTCAGTTGAGTGGCCCTTGTTGTGACATCTGCCCATGGAGGACAGGTGAAGAAGCTTAGGCTGCAAGCTGACCTTGGAGGGCATGCGGAAGTGGGCAGTAGCAGTACACAGACAATGAAGTACTAGCAGGAAGGGCTGAGCAGCAAGATGACCGTGGAGGGCAGGCTGTAGGGGGTAGAACTAGTATACTTACCAAGGAGGGCAGGCAAAATGGGGAATGTCAGTAATCTGACTACAATGAACAGGCGGGAGGGGAATGGGGTAGCACACAGACATCATTGGGCAGGGAGGACGAGCAGGAGGTGGAAACATGCCTTCAGAGAACAGGCAGGAGGGGCAAGGGCAGCAAGCTGATCATGGAGGACAGGCTGGAGGGGATAGGGGCTGCACACCGACAATGAGGAGCAGGCAGGAGGGACAAGAAGAGCAAGCTGACCATGTAGAGCAGCCTAAAGGGGCAGCAAGATGACCACTGTGGGCAGGAGGGTGGAGGCAGGGGCAACTAGCTGACAATGAAGGGCAGACAGGAGGGGTAGGTGCAACAAATAAACACGGATGGGAAACAGAAGTACTAGAGGCAGCACAGTGGGCCATGGAAGACAGGCCAAAAGGACAGGAACAGCATAATTGACCAGATAGAACAGGCGTATGGGGCTGGGGCAGCACACAGACCACAGAGGGCATGCTGGACAGGCAGTAAGCTGACTAGGGTGTGAATGCTTCGGCAAGATGGCCACATGAAGAGGGCAGGCAAGAGGGCAAGGGATGCATGAAGATCACAAAGAGCAAACAGAAGAGGTCAGGGTTGGTACATAGACCACAGAGGGCAAGCAAAAGGGGCAGGGGCAACAAGCTGAAACAGATTGTGGATGGTAGGGTTAGGGGAAGTAAACTCACTATGGAGGACAGGCGGAAAGAGTCAGCAACATCACACAGACAATGGAGATCTGGCAAGAGCAGGCAGAGGCAGCACACATACAACAGAGGGAAAACAAGAGAGGCAGGGGCAGCAAGCTGATTATGGAGGGTAAATGGGAGGGGCAGGACCATCATGCTGACCACGGAGGAAACAGTGAAGTACACAAAAAGTGGTGTATGGAATTCTTGACTTAATCCCAGCCACTGGTAATGACTCAGACCATATCTCAGTCCATACCTATTTTGCACACAATGTCACCTCAGCTTGGACCCAGTAATATGCAAATCAGTCTTGACCATTCTCCAGTGGAAACAGTCCAGCCCGAACTGCTAAGCCAGGTACTACCCTGAACTGGAACACAATTAACCCATGACTGGTTTTAACCTTATTAGGGCTGATCAGCTGGCAATAGCTTAGTTCCATTAGCACAGTGTGCATGGGACCCATGTCTAGGCATAGCCATCCCGCTTAAGGTACTACTTGGGCTGGCATATCAGTCCATCGTTACTTTGCACATTATTCCACCTTAGTTTGGACCCAGCCATATGCAAATCAGTCTTGACACTGCATCAGCAGGAAGATGCCAGTCGGAGCAGCCAAACCAGGTCCTCCCTGAAAAACCACTGTGTAGTTATAGTTGGGGACTATTTACCAAAGGAAATTGATTTTATGGTTTACCAATAGCTTTGGTGCCATTTGATGAATCTTCATGAAACTGAAAGAAATGACACCACATTTGGCAGAAAGTTATATATTTACATAGAAAGCGTGCTTTTTGCAATTTGTTTTAAATCTGTTAATAAGATTTTGAGAAATTATGTTTATCATTTATGTATATCTTGACATTTTGGTTTTCAAGACTATGAAGTGAATCCCGCAGGCATGCAACCTCAAATAATAGAGCAATATGTTTTGCCTGGATGGCCTTTTTCTCTGTTGGCTGTCTCACTCCTGCAGGTTCCTTGCCTGTCACCTTGGGAAATGGTCTGACTGGAGAAGCCAGTGACTGACCACACCCTACAGTGCATGCCTGTCACCCAAGAAAGTGCTCTGATCCGAGTGGCGTCCCTCTCTCCACACCCTACAGCGCATGGACGTCACTCTGGGAAGTAGTCTGACCAGAGGGTCCAGTCTCTTTTCACACCCTGAGGTGCATTCCAATCACCCTGGGAAGCAGAGTGACCATAGAGACCTGTTTCCCACTACACAGTACTATGTACACCTGCCGCCCAGGGAAGCATTCTGACTGAAGAGGCCAGTCTCTCCCCACCCCTTACAGCATGCCTCTGTCATCCTGGGTTGTGGTGAGACCAAAGAGAGGCCAGTCCCTCTCCCCACCATACAGTGTACATCTGTCACCCCTGGAAGAGGTCTGACTGGAGAGGCCAGTGCCAGGACACACCCTACAGTGCGTGCCTGTCACCCTGGGAAGTGGACTGACTGGAGAGGCCAGTCCCTCCGCACACCCTACAGCGCATGCCAATTCCCTTGGAAGTGGTCTGGCCAGAGAGGTCAGTACCTGCCATACACTACAGTGGAAGCCTGTAACCTTGGGAAGTGATGTCCCCGGAGAGCCCACTCCCACCGCATGCCCTACTGTGCACGTGAGTTACTCTGGGAAGTAGTCTAACATTAGAGGCCAGTCCCTTGCCACACTCTACAGAGAATTCCCATCAACCTGGGAAGCAGTTTGTCCAGAGAGGCAAGTCCTTTGTGACATCCTACAGGGCATATCCATTGCCCCAGAAAGCTCACTACACTCACATGTTGCAGTGGGATGCGTTTTGACGGGAGAGGTCAGTTTCTCACCATACCCTACTATGCACTCCTGTCGGTCTGGGAAGTTTTCTGATCGGAGTGGCCTTTTCACATCCTACAGCACATGCCCATCACCCTGGATAGTCTGACTAGAGGGTTCAGTCTCTCGTCACACCCTGCAGTGCAGTCCTATCACCCTTGGAAGCAGTGTAACCACAGAGGCCTGTTTCTCACTACACATGACTATGTACACCTGTCCCCCTGAGAAGCATTCTGACTGAAGAGGCCAGTCCCTCTCCACGCCTTACAGAACACCTCGGTCATCCTGGGATGCAGTGTGACTGGAGAGGTAAGTCCCTCAACACACCCTACAGCGCACAACTGTCACTCTTGGAAGTGCTCTGGCAGGTGAGACCAGTCTAACCCACATGCGACTGCACACGCCCATCACCCTGGAAGATGATCTGACTGGAAAGGCCAGTGCCTAGCCCCAATCTACAGTGCATGTCTGTCACCCTGGGAAGTGGTCTTACTAAAGAGGTCAGTCCATACGCACACCCTAGAGTGTATGCCCATCCCCTTGAAGTCGTCTGGCCGGCGAGGCCATTGCCTGCCTTATACTATAGTGCATGCCTGTCACCTTGGGAAGAGGTGTGACCGGAGAGAACAGTCCCTTGCCACACCCTAAAGTGTATGCCTATTGCCCTGGAAAGCTCACTACAATCTACAGGGCACACATGTTGCAGTGGGAAGCGGTAGCCATTCTCTCTCACTACACCCTACTATGAGCTCCTGACCCTGGGAAGTGTTCAGACTGGAGAAGCCAACCCCCCACCTCATGGTACAGCACACATCCATCACCTTGGAAAGTGGTCAGAAATAAAAGACCACTCCCTCACAACACCAGACAGCACAAGACTGTTGCCCTCTGAAGTGATATGACCATAGAGACAAGAAACTCGTCACATCCTACAGCTCACACCCGTTGCCATTGGAAGCTGTGTGACGGCAGAAACCAGTCCCTCCTCATAATCTACACCGAATGCCCATTGTCCTGGGTAGCGGTCTGACCGGAAAGGCGGTCCTTCCCTACACCCTAGAGTGCACATTTGTCATTCTGGAAAGCAATGGGACCAGAGAGGCCAGACCCTCACCACACCCTATGTTGTGGGGTGATAGAGCCAGTTGAGGCATCCTCATGGGTATCTCCGGTTGTTATCACGAAGAAATCGGACGGAAAATTGAGATTCTGTGTTGATTTAAGATCACTCAACAAATGTGTAGTTGCTGATACTTTTACTTTGCCAAACATTGGATAATTGGTATCCACCTTGCAGGGCACCAAGTTCTTTTATAAATTAGATCTAAAGAGCGCCTACCATCAAATCAGACTCTATGATGACTCTAAACACCTCACTGCATTCATAACCACAGAGGGTATTTTTCAGTTCACACGCCTTCCTTTTGGTTTAATTTCAGCAGCCAGTGTGTTCCAACGTATGGTCACAGAAATTTTTAAAGGCTTGCAGAAAGTAGTATTTTTCCAGGACGACATCCTTGTGTTTGGCGACTCTATAGCTGTTCACAATCTGATTCTCAAAGATGTTCTGCACAGAATTATGGACGCCGGACTTACTCTGCGTAAGGAGAAGTGTTCTTTTCTTGTGCAACAAATAGAGTATCTTGGTTATGAAATATCAGCATTTGGAGTCAAGCCCAAGAAAAATCTCTTGTAAGCTATTTGTTCTGCCCCATGTCCCACCGATAAAGATCAACTTAGGTCATTCATGGGTTTGATAGAGTACTACTCAAAATTTGTAAACAACTTCTCAGATAAGGCTGTACAACTAAGGCTTTTACTTAAAAAAGGGTTAAAATTTGTATGGGGTAATGATCAAAATTCATGCTTCAATCAGATCAAAAAAGAAATTTGCGAAGCCAACGTCCTAGCTCCATTTCACACAAAACGTACCTCTATCATAATGGTCGACGCCAGTGCTACTGGACTAGGTGCTGTTCTTCTACAGAAATACAGCGAGGGTGAGCGAGCAATTGCCTTCGCCTCTCGCACCCTCACGTCTTCTGAACAGAATTATTCTGTTATTGAAAAAGAAGCACTGGCGGCTGCTTGGGGCATTCAGTATTTCCGCACATATTTGTGGGGCACCAAATTTCTTCTCAAAACAGACCACAAACCATTAGTTCGCATTTTGTCTCCAGGTGGTGCGTGCAAGGGTTCCCCCAGGTTAGCCACGTTAGCAGCCAAACTTCAAGAGTATCAATATGAGGTCTCCCATGTCCAAGGTTGGCGCAATTTTCAAGCGGATTGTCTATCCAGACTTTCAATCAAATGTGAAGATGTTGATGATGTTTCTCTCAATTTAGAAAATGAGGATGAAGCCGTTGCTTGGGTCCATTATGTTTTGGCAGTCTGTGAAGGCACTTTCACACATGATGATTAGTGTAAAGCTATGGTCAAGATCATGTACTTCAAGAGGTTATCCGTCTGGTTAAAATGAGTTCCAGACGAGAAAGTTGTGTACATATCTCTGCTCATCCATTTCTTAAGGTGCTTGATGAATTATCAACTTGTGGTGTCAATATTCTCATGCGTGGTGACACGTTCATTCCCCCTTCTGATTTGAGACCAAATGAAGGTCATCTGGGACAACATTTGACCCAGCACAGACTTAAAGCTAACTTCTGGTGGCTGGGTATGGACTCTCAGGTCTCCTCATGGATTGAAAGGTGTTCAGCATGTAAGGAAGGGGAGAACAGTCTCAAGGCCATTTGACTACCCCCAATAGTCCATGGCACAGTATTTGTCTTGATTTCATTGGACCCATGGAAGAACTACCCTTGTATCAATGGTTTGCCATTTAATCCATTGATCTTTTCTCTAAATGGCTCACCGTTGCTTTTGTAAAAGACATCACCACTGAAAGCACCATACATTTTTTTTAAATGCTTTTTCAAGAAGAAGGCTATCCTAATGTTCTTATCTCAGACAATGGCACACAACTTGTTTCCCATGACATGTGTTCTTTTTTATCTGGTTGTGGTATCACACATCATCGTACATCTCTATAATTTACAGGGTAATGGCCTATGCGAAAGAGTTAACAGACTTGTCAAAGGTACAATTCAGATGGCTTGCTCGAGGGGTGTTTTTGCCCATGACATGGTCCAAGATATGGTCAGTGCTTATCGCACTATAATACATGGTTCTAACGAAAAGTCACCTTTTGAACTTATGCGTGGCAGATTTCCCGGCACAAAACTCACCCCTACGTGGATCAAAGAGTGGGTCTCCAATGGTGGTCACTTAGCTTAGACTCTCTACCTGTCACTAGTACCAAAATTGCCTTTGGATCGCACATTTCAAAAGGTAACTATGTTAAGGTAAAACCTAGTAGGATGTCTAAAGGTTTAGCTAAATTCAAAGGTCCTTTTTGTGTCAGTGAAGTACTTCCTCATTATATCGTTTTTACCAATGGTGAAAAGTGGAACCTCCGAAGAGTTGCTTTATACCAAAAGAAATCTTCCGTCTGCAAGGATGGTGTTTCACATGAGCCTCTTTATTCCTCTTGCAACAATGGGAATAGTGGCTACATGTTGTCTACCATGGAAGACGCTACCCTTCTTTCTTCCCCAGTTGGTAGAAGGTGTGCTGGTGCAGGTGATGCCTTTGATTCAAGCAGTGCTTGTCATCCAAACAACAGTGCCACTGATTCTTTCAGTGCTCAGAATGCATCCTTGTCTGCTAATATCAGAATTGCAAGGTATCGTAGACCACCTGCTTACCTTAATGATTATTGTTGCGAATAGTATGTGAACAAATTTGTTTTATCTTTAGTATTCTTTTAAGTTTCTTCCTTTATGTTTCTTCCCTAAAGGAGGAAGATGTGTTGTAAATGGTTTCTCTTAAAACATCTTCTTTGTAAGCACATGCCATTCTCTATGTTCCTCCCTCCCACCTTCCAGAATACCTGCGTGTATTCTCTGTTCTAAAGAAGTCAGTTGGGAGTTTGGTCAGCATGCTTTGGGTTGTTCTTTGCTGTGCTCTTCAATAAACTACTCCCACACATCTACATGAAGTTTCCAGAGTATTCGTTAACACCCTACAGTGCACATCCATTGTGCTGGCTAATGTTCTGATAACATACAGTGCATACCCATCCCCCTGGTAGTTGCTTACAGTGTATGCTTGATGGCCTTGAGAGCAGTCTGACAGGAAAGTCACTCCCTCTACACACTCTACTATACACATATTAGATGTTGTTTCAATATGGATATTGGGGTGTTTTATGCTTTTTTCATAGGTACTAGATAAATGCATATACAGCACAGCTATTTACCCACTACCACTCTTGCGAGAGTCCCACAGGAGTAATATTTATATTAAAAAAAGGATTTGAAATGAAAACACTCATACACAGACACACAATCTCACATACAAACATGCACACAATCACACACACAAATGATCTCACATAAATGCACAAACACACACAGTCAGTAACACATATATAGTTTCTGAAATGCAAGCACACTCAAATACAAGCAAATACACAAGGATATACTTTCATACTAATAAGAGTGCACAGATTCACATATTAACAGTATTCACTTAAACACAAAATTTAGTAAACAACTAAAACATAGCCACACACATCCTTACACTGTGACAACAACATAATGTTTTTCTTTTTTAACCAGAAAAGGTGGTTCTAAAAAGAAGTATTATTTAAAACCTTTTCTAATTTCTTTCAAATTTTTTAAATTTGTGTTGGGTAAACTTGGCAAAAAACAAGGGAAGATGAACTTGGAGAGAAATGAAAAGTGAAGAAAATCTGACATCTTTGATGAGTCTATCTATGACTAGTGTGCTTATTTCACCACAAGACACAAACGCACTGCAACGCTGGTAGTATAATACCATATCCTTGTATTCCATCTTTATGGTGCTTTCTTTCTGGACTACTAGATGTGGTGCTTGTTCTCCAGGTACAGGGGACTCCTTTTCATTCTCTACTGGTTGGTCTCCTTTCTCCTTCTCCTCTAGCTAATCCTCTCTGTTACCTCCAGTGCCATTTCCCCTACAAATTATTAGAACAATGCAGAAAAATAAGTTCTGCCCCTAGGAAGAACCAGAATGTCCTAGAACTCAGAAATGAGATAAAATAATATATACCATTACAACGCATGCGATTACAACGCAGTCATTTCAACGATCGCGTTGTTGCATCGCAGTACCATTACAACGGAAGTCGTTACAACTGAAACATGCACTTTTAATACCAGAAGCAGGCTTCCCTGGTGAGCAGTAGCTTTACTACAGTGATCTAATGAACAACTAGAGTGCTATCATTCAGAATTTATGGCAAATGTGTGACATATCTGAATACCTTCTTGATGGAATCAAAGTAAAAAACTGAAAGCATTTCCTACTGAGGAGACTGCAGTAAATGAGGAAATTAGGAAACTTCATAACAAATAAATCTCCCAAGATGGCCACCAGAGACAAAAGAGCCCAAATGCAGCACAAATATCACCCAGATGTAGCCGACATGTAGCCCAATGACAGAAGTGTGCACAACACGTATTTTTTGTGTATTGGCAGTTTTATATAGAGCAGACTTGTCAGGTATTGGAGTGCTTTACATGAGCATTGGTTACATCACACAAGATCAAATTCATTTTGGTTGTAGACATGGGGAGATTAAGTGATTTGACCAGAATCACAGAATGTTGAGCTGAAGCAGAAACTCCAACCTGGTTCCCCAGTTGCAAAGTCTGCAGCTCTGGAAGTAACACCACATCCTCTCCCGTAAGTGCAACATTTAATCAAGTGGTCAACTGGATAAAAAAAATGAAGATTACAAATAATTTAAAAGTTCTTTGTCGCTATTTGAAAACTCAGAAAATATGTCCTCATTTTAGTTTTTTAGAGCACTAACCATAATTTTGATGCAAATAAGACCCTCTCATATATGTAATTTCTAAAGGAAATGCTCTAGGTATTACAGTTTTGATTACATCAAGATGACGTCAGGCGTTCCACACTTTTGTAATAAATATAGAAAGTTAGCAATGTAGTTGTTCATTGGGATACTGTTGAGAGGCAGAGGCCAGGGGCACGGACTCTGAAAATTGAAGGCAGGTAGGAGAGTGCAGAGGCAACAATTTGACCACACTGGGCAGGCAGGAAGGGCAGTGGCAGCACAACAGACTATGGAGGGCAGTGGAAAGGCGGGCAGGGGCAACAAACCAACAATACACGACTGGCAAGAGAGGCTGTGGCAATATAATAGACCATTGTGGGCAGAAGGAAGAGGCAGTGGTAGTACAACCATACATGCCAACAGACCCGTTTCAGCCAGGAAACGTCCAATGTTTTTAATCTCAAATGGGCTTAATTTGATCTGTCTACTGTCTACAATCTCCTCTTTTTCAATGTAACTCAAAGGGAAAATCAATACCCCAGTTTTTTTTCAAAATCTCCCTCTTACCAAGTTCAAAATGTTCGCAAGTATGGTACATTGGATCATGGTAGGCAGGAGGAATTGGGGTAGGGCCATGGACTCGGATAACAGAGGACAGGAGGGACATGCAGAGGTGCACCAAACTGACCCTACAGGGCAGGCATGAGGGTTTGCAGCAGCACAATACACCGCACAGGGCATGCGGGACGGGAGTGCAGCACAACAATCCTTAGAAAGCAATAGGGAGGGGACAGGACCATGCACATGGACAACAGAGAACAGAGGGGAAAGAGGCAATGGTAGCTAGCTGACCATAATGGCCAGACAGGAGAGAAAGATGTAGCATAACAGACCATAAAGGGCAGAAGGGATGGATCAGGGGCATTACAATGGAACAGACAAGCCAGGAGGGAGGGAATAGGGGTCAGCACATGGAAACAGAGGGCTGGGGGCAAGGGGGCAGGGCAGGAGCAGCAAGATGACCATGGAGGTCAGGCAGGATGGGCACTAGAAACTAGACACACCATGGAGAGCAACAGTGAGACTATGATGGCATACAGACAGACCATGGAGGGAAGGTAAGAGGGGGTCAGGAGCAGCTAGCTGACCACACAGGGAAGGTGGGAGGGGCCATGGAAGCACAGAAGACCATGCATGGCAAGCAGGAGGGTTAGTGGCAGCACAATGGCTATGATTGGCAAGAAGGAGGGTGCAGGGGCATGCACAAAGGACCATGGAGGATAGAAGGGAGGGTCAGGACCTGGGCACAGACAAGAGAGTTCAGGGGAAGGGGCCTCACAACAGACCGTGTGGGGCAGGCAGGAGGAGCAGTTGCAGCACAGCAGACCAGGGTGGGCAGAAGGGTGTGGCAGTAAAATGGACCATGGAGGACAGGAGGAAGGGGATAAGGGCATGGCATGTGGACAGGCAGGTTGGAGGTGGCAGGGACAGGTTACAGTCATCTGACAATGCTAGGCAGGTGGGAGGGGGGTGGCAGCTCAACAGAACACTCTGAGTAGATAGGAGTGGCAGGTCCATGGAACATGGTGGGCAAAAAGGATGGAGCAGGAGCATGCACAAAGACATCGGAGGGCAGGGGGAAGGAGAATAGGGGCAGCAAGCTAAGCACAGAGGCTAAGCAGGAGGTCAATGATGTGCCATAGAATTGGGCAATTGAGGGCAGGATGAGTGGACTGGTTCATCATGCTAAATGGAGGGCAGTGGCAGCACATCAGACCATGCATGGCAGGAGGGAGGAGGCTAGTCCATGGATTCAGACAACAGAGGATAGGGAGGAGGTGGATGGGGCAGCAAGCTAACTGTTCAGAGAAGGTGGGGATTAGGAACTTTATTGTTTTTAAAATGTGTGTCTGTGCGAACTACTTAAAATATGAACACGTATGCAGCATAATCTCACTTTCCTTCAGGAAGAAGAGGACGTTTGTGACTGTGACTCTGGGCTCACTTGGCAGAAACACCCCCTGACCCTCCACCCCCATCCCAAAATGTAATGCCTGTGAAAAGGGTAGGTGGGCGCAGTGCTATATAGAACATAGTCCTGAGAGCACGATTGAAAATGAAAACTAGATATAGTATATGGTATAAACTATGCACCAAAAAGTGTGATATAAGATGAACCGGGGCGTGAAATATAATATGCAATACATTGTGCGCAATGACAGATTCATTGGAGAACGCGAGATAGCACAGGCACTAGCGCGTGCTATGCGATATGCGCCTTGGAGTGTAACATGCACATGGCAGTGTTGTGTAACCAAACTTGTCTCTAAAGTTGTAATATAAAATATGTGCTGGGGAGTGTAACGTTGCATATGCACTGTGACAAAGATATGGATCCCAGATTGTAATATGTATGGCATAGCGCTGTGCGTTATAACATAGGCATCGAGGAAGGCATGTTAGATGGGGCAATATAACCCGTGCGAAGGCAAGTGTGGCATGACATATTCACGGGGTGGTGTTACAGTGCACATTGGCTAGGGAGTGTCATAGCATACGCACTAGCTGGTAGAAAACAACACAGAGGTGTGTGGCACTCGGCGGGCACTGGTGGATGTAACACAGCATTGGGCTCAGCCAGGAGCATGCTGTGACTCTCAAGTGAGGTTTGTCTCCTTTCCAGAGAGTAAAATAAAAAGTATTACACATCCGGCGGTGGATGTGTGTCTTATTAACCGTGAGGGGGGTTTCTTGCATAGTTTGGTCGAATTTTTGTCGAATCCCCTTTGAATGGCTTGGTGTTCGTGTGTATTAAATGTGCCCGTCAATAGCTACCCATGTTTGTATAAATAAACGACAAGGGTATCTACTTGGAGAGTACCCACCGGCGGGGGCGCCGGGATTAGGCACGGTAGGGCGTAAGACACGTCAGAGCTTCACTAGCGGTGTAAATGCATTCCACGTGGATTCATTGTATGCATAGTCGCCTTTTAATGAATATCACGCAAATCATCATGGTGATAGGTACATACGGTTTGTCCAGCATGTCCTAGGTGTTTCTATAAATATATATATTTTTTATATAATAAAAAACAAAGGCCGGCCCCGGTGGATGGGGTCCCCGGGGCCATAAGTGGCCTGAGGAGGGGGGCAACGCAGCCCGCCTCCTAAAGAATTAAAAAAAAAAAGGCCATGACCCGGGGGTTGGGGTCCCCGGGGCCAATTAAGGCCTTGGGAGGGGGGCCATGCGGCCCCCTTCCAAATTTATTTTATTCAACAAAAAAAATTAGGGTGCAGGTCCAGGGGGATGGGGTCCCCAGGGCCAATAAATTAGAAAAAGAAAGGGGGCCACACAGCCCTCCTTCTTTAAAAAATAAAATAAGTAAAAGACCGGCATCGCGCCGGAGGCCACGCCCCCTCCTTGCAGCACTCTGCAAACGCGCCCCCTGGCCAGTTGTAAGTTGGGGAATTAATTCTCCTTCAATACTGAGGGTACCTGAGGGCCAACTAGCCCAACAGGTATCTCCAGTATGCGCCAAGGAGCTACGCTGCAGACAGGTGTTCTGAGGCCACGCCCCTTTTTACACCTCTATGCAACACAGCTCTGTGGGGCTTACTGGAGGTACCTAGTGGGCTAGTTTGACCCTAGGGACCCTTAGGATTCAAAGGGACTTAATCTCTCAACTTAGAACGGCCAGAGGGCGCGTTTACACAGTGCTGAAGGGAGGGGACGGGGCCTGAGGTGACGTGTGCAAACACGCCCTGTGGCGCGTTTTAAGTTGGGGAAATAATTCCCTTTCAATCCTGAGGGACCCTGGGGGCCAACTAGCCCACCAGGTGCTTCCAGTAAGCGCCACTGCTCTCATTTGCAGAGAGGTGGTGCAGGCCGTGCCCCTTTTTACACCTCTCTGCAATGGCGCTTACTGGACGTACCTAGTGGGCTATTTTGCCCCTAGGGACCCTCAGGATTCAAGGGGACTTAATCTCCCAACTTAAAACGGCCACAGGGCGTGTTTACACAGTGGGGAAGGGAGGGGACGGGGCCTGAGGTGACGTGTGCAAACACGCCCTATGGCGCATTTTAAGTTGGGAAATAATTCCCCTTCAATCCTGAGGGCCCCTGGGGGCTAACTAGCCCACCAGGTGCTTCCAGTAAGCGCCACTGAGCTGCGTTGCAGAGAGGTGGTCTAGGCCGTGCCACTTTTTACACCTCTCTGCAACGCAGCTCTTTGGCACTTACTGGAGGTACCTAGTGGGCTAGTTGGACCCTAGGGACCCTCATGATTCAAATGAACGTAATCTCCCAACTAAAAACGGCCACAGGGCGTGTTTACACAGTGGTGAAGGGAGGGAACGGGGCCTGAGTAAACGTGTGCAAACACGCCCTGTGGCGCATTTTAAGTTGGGGAAATAATTCCCCTTCAATCCTGAGGGACCCTGGGGGCCAACTAGCCCACCAGGTGCTTCCAGTAAGCACCACTGCGCTGCGTTGCAGAGAGGTGGTCTAGGCCATGCCCCTTTTTACATCTCTCTGCAACGCAGCTCTGTGGCGCTTACTGGAGGTACCTAGTGTTCTAGTTGGACCCTAGGGACCCTCAAGATTCAAGGTGACTTAATCTCCCAACTTAAAACGGCCACAGGGCGTGTTTACACAGTGGGGAGGGGAGGGGACGGGGCCTGAGGTGACGTGTGCAAAAACACCCTGTGGCGCATTTTAAGAGGTAGTTTTAATCCCCTGCCCTATTATATACTAGGGGCTTACAGAGGAGGTCATGCTAATCACATGGGGACCCCAACGCATAGTGTTCCCTAGTGTATGTAGGTGTTTTCACTGTATTCTGAGTGTCTTTTAACATAGCACTGGCTCTAGGACTGGTAAGTCAGACTCAGTTACCAAGAGTATCCGTCTGAAAAAGTTGAGGGTACAGGATGAATTTGCAACAAGGCTTCTTTCTGCTCTTCTGTTTTTTCTTTCTGCACGTTATCCTTCTTCCTGCACTTTTCTTCGTCTCTGAGGACTTCTGTTGCTTCTTTCTGCATTTCTTTTTTTTCTTTCTGTTCGTTTTTTCTTCTTTCTTCACATGTCCTATCTTTGTAGGCATAGTTAGAAATATAAAAAACCTTAGAAATTCACTGAAAAAAACATAGGTTTCAGTGGCGTTATAGTTAGCTGAACTTTACACTTGTACAAAACCATTGAAATTCCCTCGTTATAGTTAGTTCAGCTAACTATAACTCGCGCGCCCGCAATGCACTGCTGATGATGTCACATATTACATCACTCATGACATGGTCAGTGACATCACTCATGACATCACCGATGACATCTCAAATGACGCTCATGTAATATTTCTTTAAAAAACAATGTGTTTTGGAAGTCCCTGTGCCACCTGGGACACCCATATGTTATTTTATATAAGGGGAGGAGAGCTTGCAGCCCCTTCCTTTTGCCTTTCCAGGCTCTAGGGACCCCATCTCCTGGGGCTGTATGTTTATTACGGGGAGGGGGGCAACTCTTGTCTCTCCCCGAGCCACTATGGGCCCAGGAACCCCATCCCATGGGGCCGTATTTTTTATTAAGTGGAGAGGGGCATGCGGCATCATTCCCCAAGTCACAAGAGGCATGGCCCTTTCTTTTAAAAGAAGGGGAGGGTGTGTGCAGCCCGTGTCGTTAAACCTCTACAGCCCCAGGTGCCCCATCGGAGTTTCCCTGTCCGCAGGAGCACGGGCATTGGGGCGCCCAGTATAATTCAATGCAATACCCTTCTAGGATGCTGTATAACTCTGGGAATTTCCCACGTTTAGGTGCAGAGCAGCATCTATATATGGAGCACTACAATAAACTAGTGACACTCTAAACCTGCTGATCTCAAATGTCTGTTTTTCTGGCTGAGTTGACACATTCCGGTCTGGGAAAGGGCTTCTGAGAACTTAGAAGCCAGTCTGGAGGTCATGATACTCTGATACGACCAGAAGGCCACTCTGGTAGAGTTTCAACCTGCCCAGAAAGTGTGGATGATGGAGCCAGTCATACCCAGGGCACTCCAAGACCGTTGAATAGCGCCCAATGAGGTGAAGGAGAGGAAGGAGGAGGCCACCTACTTGGTGGACCTCAAGTCCACCATGAACCCCTTATAGGTGCTCCACATTGATCGCCTCAAGCCACAGTATGTGAGGTCTGAGGTCACCATGATCCTGGTGGCAGATGATGGACTGGAGAAGGAGAGTGAACCTCTCCCTGACCTCCTATCCTCCAAAGGGAAAGATGGATCAGTGGAAGGTGTCAACCTCTCTTCTACCCTGACCCCGGAACAGCAGAGGGACTGTCACCAGTTGTGGGACAGTTTGCCTCCCTGTTCTACCTCACTCCTGGGCTTACATACCTGTGTATGCATGATATAGACATTGGAGACAATCTGCCTTTCAAAAACAAAATGTTCAGGCTGTCAGATAAAGTGAGGGCCAGCATTATGGTGAAAGTATCTAAAATTATGAAGTTGAGATGATTGAGCAGTCCATGAGTCCCAGGTCTAGCCCAGTTGTGCTGGTACCCAAATCTGCCCCACCAGGCACCGGTCCAGAACTCTGGTTCTGTGTGGACTGCAGGGGCTTAAGTCAGTCACCAAGACTGATGCACACCCCTTCACCTGAGCTGAAAAGCTGATTGACAGGTTGGGGACTGCCAAGTTCCTGAGTACTTGTAACCTCACCTCAGGATACAGGTAGATTGTCCTAACAGAGGGGGGCAAAAGATAGGTCAGCATTATCTACCCCAGACAGCCACTTCCAGTTTAGTGATTCTCTTTGTACTCAGGAAAGCCCCTTGCCACCTCCAGAGGCTGAAAAACATTAAGCCTGGGCATAGTTCGTGGAGTTTCACTCTTTGCTCCCAATGTTTACTCTCTATTGAGAAAGCTCCACCACAAACAACAGCATTGAACAATGTGGTGCGAGAGGAAAGAGGATGATGAGTGCAAGGCGGTGAGGAGGGATGGAAGAGAAAGAACAGTGAGGGTGGAGGGAAGAGGATGAAGTGTGAAGTGTGATGATGAGGAGGGTGTGAAGAGGAGGGAGTGAAGAGGAAGAAGAATGAATGACTCAGCAACAGAGGAACTGGGCAGGGTGTTCCTCACAACTAACTCACCTTCTCTTCCAGTGCTCGGTTCGACAAAGGCATCGGGTGAATGATGTCAGCAGAGGACAAGCCCTCAGAGGCAGAGTATCCCTGGCATCTCACTCGTTTTCTTTTCTGGTTCTCGGCTCAGTAGCTGATGAGGACTGTACAGAGCCCCAGGGGTGTGAGAATCCACTCCGGCGAGTGCAGCTCACACGGCACACCCCGCCTTAGAACAGTCAGTGTGGCACGGGGTCTCAGCTATTCCTTGCCCGCCTCACCCCACAAACAGCAGTGGTCTCTCATGCATCAGTCCTGGCTCCTCCTTAGAGCACCATCTGCCTCTGGCTTCTGCCAGATTTCTCCACCCTGTGGAGGGCTGGCCCTCAGTGTGGTGCTGGGCTCAGTAGGGGTGCTCCCTACATTTTATGTCCAGTCCGGAACCTCACTGTGTCAGCCCCTCAAGTCAAGACAGCAGCACAACGAATTGACTCAACCGACTCACGCGACACTCATGAGTCTGAGCCGAGCTCTATGCACTAAGCACACATCATCTGACCACACCAGCACCACTACTCACTCTGCCGGTGGCCGAGGACTCTGACTGACTCAAGTGGCATGAGAGAGAGGAGACGAAGGCTTATCCTACCAGACACATTACTCATGCCGCTGCAGTGCAAACAACAGTAGCAGTGCGAGGTAACTTGCGGCTCCAGTCCTTAATGAAAAAAAAAATCTTGCCGCCTGTAGAAAATGGCCTGAATGTTCCACCTCTGCATAACAACACGGATGGGCGCGTCACCCTTTTCTTTTAGTAGCAAAATGCGCACGGCCGGTGGTTGTAATTTCTTTGTTGTAAGCCCTTTAGCCCTTACTAAACTCCGCTCCGCCAGTGTGTGCAGAGCTTGGCAATACTTTGCGCTCAAAGCGGAGTGCTGAGCTGCAAAAACTCTGAACACTCCGGCGGCGAAGCGGAGTATGCCGCCCACACACAGTTAACAGGATTCTGGCAGGGATGGAGTCCTTCATTGCTGTTTACTTGGATAACATAGCTGTCTAGAGTATCAATAGGTACGACCACCTGTTCCACCTACAGGAAGTGCATCAGTCCCTTCAACAGGCAAGCCCAACTATCAAGCCCAGCAAGTTCCCAATAGGACAGGGTTCTTTGGAGTATTTGGGATACCTCCTGGGTGGGAAGAAGGTGCAGCCCCTCCAGGCCAAAATAGAGACTATCCTGGCCTGGGAGGCTTTCTAAACCCCAACCATAGTGAGGACCTGCCTGGGCCTCATTGAATGTTACCAGAGGTTTGTTAAGGGATATGGCGCTTTGGTTGCCCCCTTAAAATAGCTGACTTCTAAGAAGCAACCCAAGAAGGGGATCTGGACAGAGACCTGCCAGAAAGCCTTTGAAACCTTGAAACATACCATGTAAATAGCACCTGTACTCAAGGCCCCTGACTTCTCCCGGGAGTTCATTGTATAAAATGATTGATTAATTGATTATAAATTGATACCCCAGAGCATAGCATACAGGCTTTATTTTCACAGTTAAGTGAGGAGGACCTCGACCAACCTGTAGTTTATTAGTAGAAGGTTACTTCCCATAGAACAGAGGTGGAGTGCTATTGAAAAGGAAGCAGTTGCTGTGGTCTGGGCAGATGTGACCATGCCTCTTTGGGACTCACTTCTGGCATCAGACAGACCTCAGGCACCACAAACGGCTCATGCAAGTAAGAAGTGAGAATCACAAACTGCAGAGGTGCTCTATCTCCCCACAGGGAACAGACTTTATGCTGTCCAAGTTCTTATGCCTGTAGTAGAGTAGGATCTGCTTCACATGGGTACCCCCACTTTTTGCTGGTGTTTCACTGTTTTTCGACCTTAGTTTGTCTGTGGCCCTGCTAATCAGGACCCCAGCCTAGCTGCTTCCTCTCTAAAATGTTTTCCATGTACATTAGGTACATCTCTAATTGGATTCTGGAGTGCCTTATAAGTCCCTAGTATATGGTATACTATGTACCCAGGGTAGGTACCTCAGAGGCCTACCAGGGGCTGCAGCAACCAGGTATTATGCCACCCCTGAGAAGCACTCCAAAATGACACCGCAGGTCTGCTACTGCAGCCTGGGTAAGGTGGTGCATGCACCCCTTACTGTGGTATAGGCTACCTATATCACTACCATTGCACACACATATAAAACCTATAAGTCACTCCTATGGCAGGCCTTAACAATCCTGAAGGCAGAGTGCTTGGTTTTTATGTGAGAGGGTGCCCCTGCATGAGCAGAGCCCCTCTGCAGCGTTCGGAGTACCTCCTCTGATGCTGTTCGTGGTGCAGCCTGACCATACACTCTTAAGTGCATTATAATCTCACGGTAAATGCTAACTTTGGACTGGCTGCACGGAAACATGTTGTGTTTGGTGTCAAACACTTTGGAATACTACCCCCCGCCAGTTCTGGCGGTGGGGTAGCATTCCACCCTTCTAGAGGGAGAGACATGTACCCACTTGTCTAACCGGTAAAGACTTTCTAAAGCCCTGGCATCACAAAATGGATGCCACTGCCACAGACACGGGACTGGCCTCCTGCTGCTGAGCGAAACTACGGCAGGGGAGGCCTGGACAATAGGTTTCCTGTCACAGGGAGGTGTAACCACCTCCCCAGACAGGCAGATGTGTATTGGGGCTGGGCGGGAGCCCTCTCTGGTGCTTTGAAGTCCTGCACTGGGGGCACACTTGGTGTCCCTGTGCATAGTCCAGTTCAAACCGGTTGCAGGGGCTATCTGCCCCTGCTCTGGCACGAAACTGGACAAAGGAAAGGAGTGTAACCACCCCTCTTTCCAAACCCTCCCATAGGTGGGTCCCCAGAGTATGTCCAACGCCCTATCTTAGTATAAGTATAGGAACCCAGTCCTTGAGACTTTGGATTACCCTGGACGAAACTCTGCAACAGATATCCTGGACCTTCGACTTTCTATTTCAACTAGAAGATGGAAGAAATCTCCCTTGGGGTCAAGGAGTGACTCCCCTGCTTGGCAGGCACCAAAGAAGCAACTGTCCAGTCTGCAACTCTGAAGCTCCCACCAGACGCTAAAGTCTTTGCATCACCAGAGGTGGATTTCCAGACTTCCCTGAGGCTACCCTGAGTCCACAGCAAAGCTGAGGTCCATGGCTATTGTGGGTGACGTGGAACCGTGGAACCGTGACCCCTGGACACCGTGAACTTTTGCCGGTACATCATCTTTCTGGTCTTCCTCAAAGTTGTGCTTTACGGCCTGAGTAGCTCCAGCCTTGGGCACCTACTGCACCGATTGATCCGTGGGCCAGTTTCTTGTGCGACTGCTCAAGGCTACTTCGCGATCGCTAGCCCGTTGGCTAGTGGGTCCCCATGAAGGCAACTCCATTTCTGCTTGGGCTTTCCTGGTTGCTCCAGACATGCCCTGACTTACCCTTGCTAGGTGAGTCCCCTAGACCTTGCTGGTCTGCACCGACGTCTTTCTTCTATTTCCACTCGACTTGACGTTGCCAAGGCTTGTTGGGTCCATTCTGGTCGCCGACACTGCAGCACTCGACATACTTTGTGGGACAGCTTGAATCCAGCTTCTGGTTGTCATTGATGTCTCCGGGACCTCGTGGCTGAAGAGTCAAGACACCCGTCAACTCACCTGAAGCACCCGACATCTGTGGGCATTGGACTATCGTGCTCCTGGTCACTGGTAAGTGACCCAGACTCTGTCCCCTCTGCTTTCAGGTTCCTTCCATCCTCGATCCAGGCTTGGATCTCTTCAGACAATTCTCCTCTTCACGGCAGAAGCACTTCTTTGCCAGCGTCCATTGAAAACAGCACCGCAACCCGACACCAAAAGACACCTATGCACCCGGCTTCCCTGGGTGAGGTAACTCGAGTACTCCGGTGCTCCCGTGGGTGTTGGCCCTAGACACCTCTAAGTCCAAAAGGGTTTGATGTAGTCATCCTCTAAGTGTCCTTAACTTGTAATTTTCCAACCCCGACTTTCCCCATAGAAGTTAACGGCGATTCGCGCCTGTGTTCTAACACTGCACGCGTTCCCCGTGGGTCCCCTACATCACTACCTTGGGTGGTTTCTGGGGTCCAAGCACTTCTAAAGGCCCTAGGCCTTGTGTCTAGTTCAGTCGTGTTTCTTATACCACTTTATTGGTATATGGTTTGGTACGCCCCTAGGGCCCAAACGTGTATTTGTGCTTTTACTGTTGAATACTGACTTGTAACTTAAGTACTTCGAACTCCAGCCTCATAAAGAGACTAGAGGGGTGTGTTTTATCTTAAATAGATATATTTTGAATATATACCTGGTCTGGTTGTCCTTTCATTTGGTCATTGAAGAGATTATAGACTGGTAAAACAAGCTGCTTTACATTCCTTCAAGACTTAGCCTGAAGGCTGCTCTCCATAACTACCACTAGGATCACTTCCAACAAAGGTTGTCTTTAACCTATCACCATAAGGAGTTGTTTGGACTGGTACAAGGTGCCCACTTTAATTAGTGGACAGCATATACCAGGCCAACTTCTCACAATGCCTTAGTAATGAGAACTCCCAGAAGCCTGGGTAGTGATCCCCACTTCAAGCTTGGGAGGACATGTGTTAGACCTGTCAGCTTTAGGGTGGTCTCCCTCAAACCTTTTGCCTTTACCCGTCCTAATTTTCTGAATTTATGTTTGTTTGCCTTAGAACTCTATGCACTTCACCACTTCTAACCAGGGCTAAAGAGATTATGCTCACTCTCTGTTGGACCTTGCTCTTTCTGCAGGGTTATCCCCAAACATTTTGCCTGCCTTCTCCCTTTTTTCTGACCTTCTTTTTGCTGACTTTAGGTATCTGGGCACTTTAGCACTGCCAACCAGTGCTAAAAGTGCTCTCTCCCCTAAACATGGTATGATAGGCTCACACCTATTTGGCATATTCAATATACTTGTAAATACACGTCTCGGCTGGGTGACAGCTACACTTTGTACATTCCCTCTAGACGGCCACAAAACAGGAAGGGTAAATTATGACAGGGGATACATCCATATTCATCTGCATTACTGATAGTCTTCCTGGGCAGGGAGAAGGTGAGGGGTTCACACTTTGAATAGGCTGTATCCTGCCCTCACACAAAAGGATGATTTACCCCGTACTGGTAGTGTGGAGCCAAGGATGGGTGAAAAGGATCCTCCATATTAAAGGCGTTATTGGATATAAGTACTGGGGCTCTGACCCAATCTAATCAGACAGTGCGTGGGACTTGTAACCAGACACTGCTGGCTCTACATCTGCACATTGCCAAGAGGACTACTGAGCTGCCAGGAGGGACCACCATCTTTGCTAACTGCTTTGCATTACAGGCCTGCTGAGTGCTGGGTTGCAGGAGGGACTCCCAATCTGCCACCTGCCTTGATGTGCTGGTCTCCTCCCTGCCACCTTCTTTTGTGCCCCCAAGTGTTCTCCAAGGGTTTGTTGACATGCCACCCTGTTCTTTTGGAATCTTAGGCCCATAACAGATTCCTCCCTTCCTGTCTCTGATGTGGGACTCTGCAAATGGGGAATCCCGCCGTGGTGCTTTAGCACAATCAGTGCAGGGCTTATCAATCATTTGTGCAAGGATCAAGTGCATTCTACCCTGCAATGGTTGAGTGCCTCACGAAGGATCAGCACTTCCTTTGACTCACGCTGTACAGGCAGTGCATGCCGGGTCAACAACGCTCCCTCCCCCCCCCCCCCCCCCCCCCGGGATCAGCATGTCCCACTACTGGTTCCTGCCCTCTTTTCACAAACGTGTTGCCAAGGTGGTAGGGAGACTCTGAACGACGTCAGCACCGCCACAACCCACCCCCTCTGTGAGCAGAAACCCACATGGTCAGGGCGCAGCCACTATTCCATGAAATCCCGGATGGGAGGATTCTTGACCGAAATTGGAATCGCAGCATTAGTGGTCCTTCGGTTCCTGATGGACTGCTAAGTCTGTTTGATAACTTCAGAACTGGCAGCGTGGCCCCTCGAAGCATTGCTTCCTCATCACTGAGGCATAAAAGTTACTGTGTCTGGGTCCCTAGACCCACGTGGACCCTGCAGCTGACTTGCAGGAAGCAGCCGGCTTGAGCCTTCTCTTGCACCCAGTCCTGAGGTAATCACGGGGAATTTCTTGAATCGAGTGCTTGTACAGAGTAGTGGAGCCGTCACGTGCTCCTTCACGGGTGGTTCTGGTTGCACTAGGATCTGAGTGGCCCCAGAGGCCTCAGTGCATGCTGTAATTTGGGAGCATTCCTTGTTCAGAGTGGGGGCCTCTGTGGGGGGGTGCTAGGGGAAAGCACACTTTGCCCCTTCAGTCATGAGTGACCACATCAAGAGTGTCTGTGGACTATCCCCGACTAGGATCATTGCAATCGCACTAGCAGGACTCCCCTAAATCTCCTAATAGATGGAAGGGCGCTTTACCTGCCTGTACACATGTAATGTGAGAACTGCAAAGAGGTACATATGTGATTTCGATCATCATGACCTTGTGTCCTGTAATACAGAGGGCACTATTCTGAAAAGTGCATATCTTGTAAAGTGTACACAGTATTTCTATGGGTTTGGCCTTGATGTGTTTACAATATAGAAATCTTTTTTTTAAACCCTGTGTGGAGTCTCTTTTTGTGGTGTATTCATTGTGTTAGTGCGTGTTTGTGTTGCACAAATGCTTTACACATTGCCTCTACAGATAAGCTTGCCTGCTCAGTGCCAAACTACCAGAAGGTGAGCACAAGTTGTCTTTGGTGTGTATCTGACTTAACCTGACTAAAGTGGTGGGTTCAGTGAAGTTGGCCTAACTTTGCCCAGAGGCCCTGTGGCGTGCAGAGCTGCGGGTGAGCCTGGGGGCCTGTCGCCCAATAGATCGGGCTGGCGTTGATATTGTGTGAGGCCGTGGGGATACCACTGATCCCCCATTGATGTTCTGCCCCGTGTGGCGACCTGACGGAGTGCATCACTGCAGCTGAGCTGAACAGAGCTCCTGATTGGGCAACCAGGTGTGTGGTGTGTGGTGTGTCCCGCCTCTCTGGGCCTGTCCCTCCGGCAGCTGATGTGTTCTGAGCCTGCTGCAGGGATCGGCGGCGGCGAATACTAGTAAGTGGCCCCATATCTGGACATAAAAACACCTGCATAAAGCGGGATCCATTGCCCACCAGGCACTGGGAGTTAATGTTCCCACATGTAAGCCTCATTGCCTGCTGCAACAATTTTAATCTACTTCGGGTAATTCCTGTTTGTTGAACTGCTCCCCTCTCATGGCTGCCTGAGAAATCACCCTCTTCCCTCAGTTTTGGGAGGTTAGGGATTGTATTTGTGTACATGGTCTGGGATATGGGACGATAAGACCCGAAATATCGCCTGCTGCAATTTGGCCGCCCCAACACTGCGCCAGAGGAGTCTGCTGTAAACATGGAGGAGGGAGGAGTGGAGTGTGTTATTTCGATTTCTCCACCCCCCCCCCCCCCCCGCTCGGGCTCGGGGGCTCTGATCCAAGAACTCAGGGCAGTATTTAGATCACTAGATGGGCGTTTTGATGCCCTAGGAAAATGGCTGGGCACTATGGAGGTCAAGTTGAGTACACACAAAAGGAGACTGGATAATGTTGAAGGGAGGGTGTCGGCCTTGGAAGATGGAGCAACGCAGTCCACGAAAAGAAATGATTGGATCGAGAAAATACTCAAATCTGTAGTCTTGAAGAATGAGGACTTGGAAGTGGGCAGCAGGCGCAATAATATTCTCATTTTAGGGGTTCCAGAGTTCACCAACGTGGGGCGAATGGACTTATTTGTAGAAAAACTGCTTACTGATCTTTTTGGCAAAGACGCTTTCATTTTCAACTTCCTAGTAGAGCGGGCGCATCGTTCCCTCGGCCCTAGGCCCAATCCAGGATGCCCTCCCTGGCCCACCTGCTGAACTTCTGAGACAGGGACACGGTGCTCAGACTAGCTATCAATCAATCAATCATTCATTTGTAAAGCATGCTACTCACCCGTGAGGGTCTCAAGGCGCTGTGGGGGGGGGAGCAGCTACTGGTCAAACAGCCAGGTCTCGAGGAGTCTTCTGAAGGTCAGCAGGTCCTGGGTCTGTCGTAGGTGGATTGGGAGGGTGTTCCATGTCTTGGCGGCGAGGTGGGAGAAGGATCTACCACTGGTGGTTGTTCGGTGGATGCATGGGACGGTGGCGAGGGCGAGGTCAGCGGAGCTGGCGGTTGGGGGTGTAGAGGTTGAGTCGCTTGTTGAGGTATACCGGTCCAGCGTCGTGGAGTGCTTTGTGAGCGTGGGTGAGGAGCTTGAAGGTGATCTTCTTGTTGATGGGAAGCCAGTGCAGGTCCTTCAGATGGGCGGTGATGTGACTGTGGTGGGGGATGTCGAGGATGAGGCGTGCGGAGGTGTTTTGTATGCTTTGGAGTCTCTTCTGGAGTTTGGCCGTGGTTCCCGCGTAGATGGCATTGCTGTAGTCCAGCCTGCTGGTGACAAGGGCCTGGGTGACCATCCTTCTGGTTTCGGTGGGGATCCATCTGTAGATCTTGCGAAGCATATGGAGGGTGTTGAAGCAGGAGGAGGAGATGGCGTTGACTTGTTGAGTCACTGAGAGCGAAGAGTCCAGGATGAACCCTAGGTTGCGTGCATGGTCGGTGGGAGATGGCGCAGTTCCCAGCGAGACTGGCCACCAGGAGTCGTCCTAGGCGGAAGGGGTGTTCAGGCGACTGCTCATCATCCAGTCTGCGACGGCCTTCATCCCTGCGTGGAAGTTGGTTTTGGCGGTGGTGGGGTCTTTGGTGAGGGAGAGGATCAGCTGGGTGTCGTCGGCGTAGGAGACTATGCTGAGGTCGTGCGATTGGACGATGTTGACAAGCGGTATCATGTAGATGTTGAAGAGGGTCGGGTTGAGGGGTGATCCTTGGGGTACGTCGCAGGTGAGCTTGGTGGCTTCAGATCGGAATGGAGGAAGGCGGACTCTCTGGGTTCTGTTGGTGAGGAAGGAGGTGATCCAGTCCTGGGCTTTGTCACGGATCCCCACGTTATAGAGGCATGTGCGCAGGGTGCGGTGGCAGATAGTGTCTAAGGCGGCCGAGAGGTCAAGGAGGATGAGGGCCGCGGTTTCACCATTGTCCAGCAGGGCCTTGATGTCTTCGGTGGCGGCGATGAGGGCGGTTTCGGTGCTGTGGGTGCTGCGGAATCGGGATTGGGATGAGTCCAGGGTGTTGTTCTCTTCGAGGAATTGGGTCAGTTGTCTGTTGACGATCTTCTTGATGACTTTCGCCGGGAACAGGAGCAGGGAGATGGACTGGAAGTTCTTGAGATCCTTTGGGTCAGCCTTGGGTTTCTTGAGCAGGGCGTTGATCTCTGCGTGTTTCCAGCTTTCCAGGAAGGTGGCCATCTTGAATGAGCTGTTGAAGATCTTACGGAGTTGGGGTGCGATGATGGAGCTTGCTTTGTTGAAGATGTGGTGGGGGCAGGGGTCTGATGGTGAGCCGGAGTGGATGGTGTTCATGGTCTTGATGGTGTCTTCTTTGTTGACGTGGTTCCAGGAGGTCAGGTGGCCGGTGTGAATGGGGGCGGTGAGTCTGGGGTGTCGGCGGCTGTCGGAGGAGCCTGGGTGTTGAAGCTGTCATAGATGTCTGCGATCTTGCAGTGGAAGAAGGTGGCTAGAGAGTCGTAGAGGTCTTGCGATTGCGGGATGTCTTTGTAGCTGGAACTGGGGTTGGCGAGTTCCTTCATGATGTTGAAGAGCTCTCTGCTATTGTTTGCGTTGTTAGCTAGGGAAAATGGCGCTGCGACCTGGCAGGGTTCTACTTTGGCGCTATTCTCTGACTTCACAGCTATGGTCCAGGAGGTGAGGAGAAAGTACACTGGGGTGAAGGCCACGCTCCGGAATCTGGGCCTACGTTATGACATGATATACCCAGCACGCCTTCGGGTGGATGTGGATGGCAGGTTCAGAGTCTTTGAAACCTCTCTGTGGTCCAGGCGTTTTGCCAAGACTATAAAGTAAATTCCAGCGGAAAGGCCAAAGATTCATCCAGAAGCTCCCGATCACACAGTGGATTGGTGGCTAGTGGAGATCTTTTTCATTGGAATGATTTATGTCACTATATCTTGTACACAAAACTAATCTTTTTTCCATACCTTATTGCAGTTTCGGCTATTGCATATGCTGTTAGTGTTTGTGATTCTAAATAATTAGGCGTGCGGCGTGGCGTTTCCTCGCCCCTAATGTTGTACCACCTTTAATCCTCTATTTTGGGTTGGAATGTACGTGAATCTGATTCCTTCTTGCCCTACATTATGTTACCATGATATATTCTACAGGTTTGCAAGCGGGGATCTTCCCTGCTTAGTTTGGGCAGGGATGGGTGGAGGTGCGGGTGGGATGATTTGTCTTTATTGCGCGCAGTGTTAAATGTACACCATGATGAGATTAGTACTTGTTGTCACACACAAACACGATTAGGCTTGATTTGTTATTATGGCATCCGGGGGTAGGCTTTCCGCATTTTCATACCTTACAATAATCACTTGGAAAGTGTGGGGACTTAATAATGCCAGAAAATGAAGCAAGTTTTGCAGTATTTACAGTGACACCATGTAGATGTCGCCTTTTTGCAAGAGACGAATTTGCAGAAGTTAACCTCCACTTGCTTTGCTTCCTCCTGGGGCCCCCATCGTTACTTTGCAAATTACAGTACATATGTCAGGGGGACTGCAGTTTTGCTGCATAAGCGGTTGCCTTTTCAGGTGGAAAGAGTCCGTAACGATGGTAAGGGTCGCTATACGATGGTAACAGGGCGATTAATGGGCTATCGGGTGGCTTTTGTTTGTGTGTATGCTCCGAATACTGATAACCCAGATTTTTTTCATAACCTCCACATGCAACTATTGCAGCTTGACGCAGACTACATTTGTATAGGCGGTAATTTTAATTTAATGTTAGATCCAACAATGGATAGCACGTCTGGCTCCTCTGATCCCAAGCCGCGATCTCGACGTGCATTATTGGAGCTTTGTGACTCGCTGGGTTTGGTGGTTGTCTGGAGACTCTGTCGCCCCAGGGAAACAGCCTACACTCACTACGCAGCACAATATGAAATCTGGACCAGACTAGATTTTTGGTTGGTGTCCCCAAATCTACTTTCTTGGTACCGGGAGAGGAAGCATCTTCCCAGAACGCTATCTGACCACTCCCCAGTGGTTCTCACGATTAGGGCTCCAAGACCAGTGGGTTGTGAAAGGTAGTGGAGATTCCGGTGTCAGGCCCTGATGGACGCAGTGTTTTATGCTGAGGTCCGTTCAGCTATCATAGAATACTTCTAGTTAAATAAAGGTTCAATGCAGATGTGGGCTGTACTAAGGGAAGCATTTGAAGCCTATATGCTCGGAGTCTGATTTGCGAAACATTCGGGGGTGTTGAGAGATCTATGGGGCATATTAACTTGCATTGAGCAGCAGCTTGAGGTACTTGAAAAGGAGCAAAATGACGCAACCTGACCAGGCCAGTCAGAACCTCCGACTGGTGCTTCTACTGGAGTTTGGGGAAGCAGTGGAACGGGAGATGCTTTTTTTGAGCAAATACACCACCGCACGGCAATATGGCAGGGTGACCGGCCTAGCCGCACCTTGGTAGGTCTCCTGCTGCGGCCTGTGACGGGTCAATCTTGTATTCCCTGTATCCGTTCCTCTTATGGAAGGACACTGACTGACACCAATGAGATATGGGACTTATTCCTTGAGTACTATCCTGGGCAATATTCTTTGTGCGCTGCGCACAGTGATGAGCTCCTCAATGGCTACTTATCTGAGATCGGACTTGTTTGGCTGGACAAAGTGGTGCAAGAGTTCTTGGAGGAACCATTTTCCACTGAGGAAATCGTAAGCACAATTGATGCCATGAATGGCTTGACTACCCCAGGAATAGACGGGTTCACTGGTAATTTTTGCAAAACTCATACGGACCTCTTAGCTCCTCATCTGCTTGAGGTGTATAATAAAGCACTGGAGAGAAAAGAATTGCTGCCCACGTTGTGTGAGGCAGTAAAAATCCTTTTACTCAAGGCTGGGAAAGATCCCCTCATGTGTGGATCATACAGGCCGTTATCGCTCCTAAATTTCGATCATAAATTTCTAGCCATAATGATTGCGCTAAGGTTGGCCCTTTTGTTAGACCGTATCATCTCTCAGGCCCAGTTGGGGTTTGTCTCCCATAGATCAACGGCATTAAATCTCCATACTCTGTTCATGGTCCTACATAGGATATTGCCCAAAGTTCCTGCTGCGGCCGTTTTATTAGACACTAAAAAGGCCTTTGATTCCTTAGAGTGGCCTTTTTTTCTTACAGTCATGAAGAGGATGGGAATGCCTAAGGGATTTGTGGAGCTCACTTCACTTCTATATACCTCCCCCACTGCCCGACTCCTTCTAAATGGCACTTTGTCTTCGCAGTTTCGACTCTCCCATGGCACGCAGCAAGGATGCCCGCTCTCTTCATTACTCTTTATCATTGTGCTTGATCCATTAGTTTATACGTTATAGTGGTGGGGAATGCACTCCTGTTTTTATCATAATCCACGTCCATCCAAATTATTCGACGTTGTGTGCTCCTTGAAAAAAGCACCTTGCCCAAGTGGCGCTTTAAGATAAGAAACCGTTATTTTGGGGCGACTCTCGCCCCAATTCAAAGGCACTACATTGTTATAGCTTGTTGCTTTTATATTTCAAACCATGTTTTTCAATATTATTCTATCCATTAGTTTGACACTTTTAGGAGTGGCATCTACATAGAGGCCTCCAGTTTTAGACGGGTCCTCCATTTATTTCACTCTATACAGATGATGTTAGCCTCTATGTTCACCGTCCAGAGGAGAATTTGGAGCCACTTATCAGGGAAATCATTTGGTATGGGGGTGTTCTCTGGACTTGGCATCAATATGGGCAAATCGGTAACCTTCCCTCTAACGACTAGCACTATCAAATGGGATTGTGGGTTTCCCTTGCAATGGTGCGAGGAGTCAACAAGATATTTAGGAATTCAGATACACCGGGACTCTCAGCAGCTTGTAATGTTAAACCATGGCCCAGCTGTTTACAAGCTTGAGCAGCAGATAAAGCGCTGGCTAAAACTTCACTTATCGATGGCGGGTCCAGTGGCAAAAATAAAGATGGTGGTACTCCCTAAATTCTTGTATCTGTTTCACAATATCCCCATCCCACTCCCCTACAGTTTTTTTAAAACTATCCAATCCCATATTACCAGGCTTGTTTGGGGAGGGAGGAGGAACAGAGTTGGCTGGGACACTTTAACCCTGCCATATGAGAGAGGAGGTGTTTGGAGTCCAAAACTTCCAGGTTTACTATCTGGTAGCTCAGTGTAGCTTTGCACACTCTTGGTATCACCCTGATACCTGGATCCCTTATGCGAAACCTGAAGCTGACTTGGTTCTACCATTCCCGCTGAGAACAGTCCTACCACGGGGATTCCCTCGGACCCCTGTGACATTCAAACAGTCTCAACAACAAGTTGGGCTTGGCATAAGTTGGCTCGGGTGTTGGTCGGGTGTGTATTGTACTCATCTGAGATTCCATTGCGCAATAACCCAGGGTTCCTTGTTACGGAGGAGAGATTGGTACAGTGTACTCTTGGTTCCTACTCCCTGGAGAAGTTCGGGGATTTGTTTCCGGGGGGACATGTGTTCATCAATACGGAAGATGGGCAGTTCAGTGGAGCCACTTTTATGGACCAATTTGTCTTGTGTAGAGTTGGTAGAGCACTTAGAGAGAGGATTGCTAGCTTTCCTCTGGAACCGGAGTCCTTCTCTCTGTTAACGTTATTGATTACTAACAAAGAGGGGGATCACTTGATTTCTAAACTCTGCAGAGCATCCATGGCTCTGGTTCCTTGTAGAGATGCATGAGTTAGAGAAGCGTGGGAGCAGGATTTGGGGCACCCAATACAAGACTCACAGTGGGCATATCACTGTTCTCAGTTAAATGAGGTTTCACTTAACAGCAGACACAAATATCTGTGGAGGACAAACATGTTCCCAGCGAAAATCAACTCTGTTGATACCGATAGGCCACATAAATGCCCAAAGTGTGGGGGCCCACATGCTGACTTAGCACATATGACATGGAACTGTGCAAAAATAGGAGAGCATTGGTGGTACATTTATTCGATCTTGTCGCAAATGATAGGACAGGAGATTGTGCCCCTTCCGGAGGTCGCTCTGGTGGTTTATGTTCATGGGTTCCCTAAGAAATTGTGGAAATTCACAGCAATTGCCTTACTCCTTGCGAAGAGGGAAATTGCTATTCGCTGGGGAAGAAAGGTCGCCCCCACAACTAATGCCTAGCTGGCGAACCTTACGTATTGTAACACTAATTGTGAATTATTTGCATCCTTGCAGCCCCCTACATCCAGGCCAAAAGACATTTGGCATCCACTGAAGGCCTACCTCCTTCAAATTAGCTCCACCCCTTCAGCAACACAACTTGCTGGTATTGTCCAGACTGGTGTGGGTTAAGTTTTAAATGATGATGTTTTACTCATGCTTCTTTGTACTTTACTATGTGTGAGCAGTGTAGACTGGGCTCTCTGACAGGAACCAACCACACATGTCATATTAAAGGCCTTGGGGGGGGTGGGAGAATATATGTAAACTGATTGAACACTCTCATGTACTCTTGTGTGTGGACCAAGTACAGATTACCCTTTACAAACACTTGTTGTAATTACTCTGTCATGGTGTATGAAAATGTAATTCCTTCATTATGGGCATTAATAAAAGGATAAATAATGTTTTTTTTAAAAAGTGGTGTGTTCTACCTGGCTTGGGTGGATACCTTCGCTAACCAGAAAACCTAATTTTTAACACTCCCTAAAACAATAGATAATTGGTTTAAACCTGATTGACATTTGTAATTTATGTATAAATGACTAGTAAAGTAGTATAGCATGTACCCAGGCCCTGTAAATTAAATGGTGTTAGTGAGACAGGAGTCCTTTAAAACATGTCTCAGACCTGCCATGGCAGCCTGCCAGCAGTTTTAAACTGCCAATTCCAATTGGCAAAATAATTCCTTTGTCAAGCCTAAAACTCCCTTTATAATACGTATAAGTCACCCTTAAGGTAGGCCATAAACAGCCCATAGGACACGGTGCATTTTAATTAAAAAGTTATGCAAGTACTTTTAAGTTATACATGTCCTGGCAGTAAAAAACTCACGAATGCGTGTAAACGCGCCTCTAATAATCATAGAGATGCGCTGTTAGAAGAAAAGAGCGAAAAATCATCTCTGGGGCGTTTGACCTATGTTAATACCTTCAGTACACTCACGAATGGCATTCAGAAATGCATTTGTAAAAATTGGCGACTCCTGAATACTTGCAACCAGAAGATTCCAATGCCCCTGTTTGCTTATAAAAGAGGTCAAAATCTACGCGACAAGTTGGTGCACACACGTATAAGAGAGCAAGAATCAAGACAATTGGGTACTCTATGGGACTTACCGTCTGTCCAGGGTCATTTTCCCTGTGGGACATGCGCAATTTGCCCACAAACAAAACGATCTAAAACTATAGATATAGGTACTACCAGGCCGTGGATACAAAAGTCCTTTTCCAATTGTAACAGTGACAACTTAATCTACTTACTACAATGCCCTTGCCAATTTCAGTACAACCCGTAAAGTGAAATTGAGGATGCTAGAACATAAAAGCACTTTTAGATGCAAAAAGACTAACACTAGGCTGACAAGTCATTTTGTTGAATCCAACCATCGAGCAGATGATTTTACATGGACGGTGCTGGAAAAACCATTCATACCATCCCATATCAGTGACAAGGCGAAATTCCTGTTCAATAAAGAACAACGATGGGTCTTTAAATTACAGAGTGATAGGAAAGGCCTTAATGATTCGATCCCTTGGACGTCCTTATAAGAGCCCTTATAAGAGCACATATCGGTTTTAATTCTATGAAATGCATAAATACTGACTAAACATCCATTGAATCCGGATTGTAACTTTAGAAAAGCTTCTTTTTTTATTTCCCCTAATGCAGGATATCAGAGACGTTAAGGTATTGCAACCATGAGTAGACATCATATAGTAAGTCTATACTTACACATCAAATACATCTATTATATCCAATACGATATAATAAGAGTGCCAGTCATTTGTTACCATGTTATGGCTAAGTAACACATAAGCTCATGAGAAAACATCTTTTTTGTCACTCGTATACTAGAGAGGTACAGTGTTTTTGGGACATAATTCTTTTTCTCCCTTTTACGCCCTTGTCCATGGCACCAACACACTTTTCCATATAAACAGGAATTTGTCAATGAAGTTGTTCCAAATTACGGAAGCGATTATATTGAGAACTACTACTTCCTGTTTTCATGACGTCATGTTGTAGTTCAACATGACGACATTCAGAGGCGCTGGAATACACGAGGCACGCTCTTAAAATACATGGCAAGTCGGAGCCTCGGCACCTCCCACAAACTCAGGAGAGTCCGAGACACCGACGGATAGGTAAGTGGCAGAACTGTACGCCACTCGTTTTATTTTATTTTATTTTATTTACTCTGTCCGCATGCTAACGCTACGCACAGAGCATATTTCGCTCATTAATAGCTGGGCAACATGATCCTAGGAAAGTTACAATCAAACGAGTATCAGCCGTTTGCCATTAGAGCAGTGTTAATGTTTGGCTTTACATTTCTTAGCCGCAGGCAATAGATTTTTAACGCCCAAGTCTGACATTTACAACTATTATGATACCTGAAAAGAGGCTATATCTGATGAGACAAGATGAAATGGTTTCTTTTTTCTAGCGATATTAGACGCACCAACGACAGTTGAATTGTTTAGCAATATACCTTTGCATATATGGCTCCTATTTAAACATAGACGTGCCGCATGTTTAACATACACAGATTATTACATATCTGAAGGCACGGTTAAGGTGAATTCCAACACTAGAGATGTAGAGGAAACTAAAAGTCGATATCTAGCCCTCTGTATGATTGTACCTGATCTATAATTGCTGACATATTATACTCAACCTACAATTTACTTTGTCAATAGACAAATTGAGTGACTTGCAATTTCGAATTACCGTGCAGATAACAGAAAGACAGTCCTGCTATTTCATGTCTAGAGAGCTGTCTGTGAATGTTGTTTCCCTTTTTAATGTATAAAGAAACGTCTGTCTGACACTATAAAGGTCAACATGACAGAGTTTGATAAAAGAAATGTATGTAAAATTTGAATACCTCTCTTGATCCGCTATATATAATTAATTTCTTATAGGGCGGGGTCTCCTTAACCTGAGTTAGTTACCGGGTGAGGAGAGGTCTGAATCTCACACAAGACAGGTGAGTGCACTGTTTTCCATTTTTGATATAACAGTGCGGTATCACTATGTGCATAAACAGAGCCACTGTATATCATTTATTTGAAATACATAAATTGTAAGAAACACCGTAAACTATTTTCTGATTACACAAAAAGACTATATATGTTTATATCTTACAGGAGTGAAGAGTACCCTGCTTGTTCAGAGATCTCACCACATAAGGTTGTACTTGATGACAACTTCTTAGCATTTTCTATTTCATTTTTTCACAAGTTTTGCAGTAGCTGTTTATTATTTGGGTCCTGAAGAAAGCCGGGAAAAAGGTCCCTTCAGGCTGAAACTAGTTGACCAATTTATGAAGCAGCCTATTTGTTAAAAGTTGCTTGTACATGATTTTAATAGGTTTGGCAGAGAGATGTGTATTAAAGTCTTTTTTTCTCTCCCAACTCCCTTTTTAACTTTCACGTATATGCACTGCACCAAGATTTTCATCACACAGGAGATGATTTACCATTTTTGCTAAATCATGATCATATCGGTCACTTTCTGTCTCTGACTGCATTCCTTTCTGTCTTCATCTTTAGGGCCCAGTCGCAATCTTTGCTACATGTTTTCCCTCAATGTTATGGGGAGTAGTAGCAAGATATAAGGATATCCAAGTGATGACACTGGCCCCTCTTGGCAGTTGATGGAAATCCTATCAATTTGCGCGAGCTTTTTTCCTTTCTTTTCTCACCTACATTACGGCTCCAGAGTGACTGTCTTTGAGGTTATAGTCTATAAAGGTGTTATGATAAAGGGTTTTTTGTTCTCTACAGTAGTAGTTTTTTTAGACCACCTCTTTAGGTTTTTCAATTGTATTGGGGATTGAATCTGTAGTTTGGTCGTTAAACTTTTCCCTAGGACCCCTTTTTTCCCCTCTAGGAGATGTATTGTATAAACAATTCAGTAGTCCCTGCAGAAATAAAGCCAGAAATTAGGGTAAAATAGTAGACCCTGACTTATCCCGTCCCACTGTCAACTTTATGGGTACTCACATAAAAATTGTGGTCCTAGAACAAACTTAATAATGCTCAGTGATATTTTGATGCGGAGGGCAGATATTGGTAATACTTCAGCATATATGTAGAATCCTAAAGGGATATGAACCATTATTAGAAATTGAATAATTGGTGAATACAATTAAAACTTATCTGAGCAATATTTGTTTTACTTGTTTGTTTTGAGACCAAATGAGAGAATTACTATCTCATAAAGCTGTTCGATAGTGGAGTAATTAGGGTCATTAGTCCTTATACATACAAACAGTCCCTGCAACTAATACTTTTCTGAAGGTACATAAAGATCCACTTAATCCTCCAGGACATCTAATTATTTGGGGATGTAATTCCATTCTGTAATCATTAGCACAATACACCAATTTGTTTTTTGACTTTTTGCTATTAAACATCCCAACTTCATAAGACACACAACAGCGGTCATAAATTCCGAAATTATCTATACAATCTGGAAGAAACAATCTTTGTAACTAGAGTTTATACACAAACATTCGACAACACGAAGCTCTCAATTTACTCGATTAACTTTTGGAACCAAGAGTGCTCCCACAATGGGTTCTGGCCTCTTTTATTCTTGAATGCACTGAACTAGCCCTAATTCGAAATGTCTTCATCTTTGAAAATCAGTTCTATAAACAATTCAAAGGTGTAGCTATGAGGGCAATTGCTGCCCCAAATATAGCAAACATGTATGTCATGTCGCAAATCTTGAGTCAAAACACATAGAATGTACAGATAATCCTTACAGATCACATTATAAATGCAATAATTACATAGCAGGTGTATAACAAAGATGGTCAAGAGCTTTAGCATAAATGGTATTTACTCCATTGTGAAACATTTCTCTAATTGTAATACAAGCAATGTAATTTATTGCATTGAAGGCCTGTGTGGCCTCTCTTCCATAGGAAAGACAACATAGCCAGTGAGGAAATGAATTGTGTACTACACCAATCCAGAATGAGATGCAGAGCAGAATATGCCCTTCTAGTCGAGCACTATGTACAATTTAAACACCCTGAGAAAGATCTCACCTGATGGGTTATATATGTTGTTAAACCCACCATAAGGTTTCCTAATGTTAACCATATACTAACGATGAAAGAAGATAGGTGAATTTGGAAATTGGACAGTGTGAGAAAAGGTCTCACTTTATCTGTGGAGGGGCATACTCTAGCCACATTGTGAAACTCTAGAATACGGAATGAATGTTTCACAATACAGTCGTTCAGTACAGAGATATGAAATAAGTCAACGATTTATCTATTTGTTACAAGTAGAAACACTTGTATGTCATTGTAATATAACGCAATCACAAGAAGATGATAAATGAAGCGCTGAAACCTTTCAGACACTCACCCCAAGTCACAGATCTGGGTTGAATCCATCATTCTTCTTTGGCTCACTTCGCCACCCCCGTTCAGACCCGGCTACATACAAATCAGTCTTGACCCTGTGCCTCATGGGAACAGTTCAGCCTGAACTGCCAAGTCAGGTCTTCCCTGGACCAGAAAGAAGAATCCTGGGACCGGTTTCAGGGAGCCCCCCCCCCCCATCAGCCAGGATAACTTGAATCCAGTGGCAAAGTGAGCAAGGGACCTACGTCTTGGCATAACCTGCCAACTTAGGGCGAACAAAGCAAACACAAGGAGATGATGGAGGGAGCGCTAAAACTTTTCAGACACTCATCCCCAGTCACAGATCTGGGTTTAATCCATCATTGTTCTTTAGCTCCCTACGCCACCACAGTTTAGACCCAGCTATATGCAAGTCAGTCTTGACCCTGTGCCTCATGGGATCAGCCCAGCCCGAATTGCCAAGCTAGGTCATTCCTGGACCAGAAACAAGCATCCTGGGAACGGTTTCGGGTTAACACCCTTCATCAGTCAGGCTAGCTTGAATCCAGTGGTAAAGTGAGCAAGGGATCAACATCTGGGCATACCCTGCCAACTTAGGGGGAACAAAGCAAACACAAGGAGATGATAGACGGGGCGCTGAAACGTTTTGCACACTCACCCTCAGTCACAAATCTTGGCTGCATCCATTATTGTTCTTTAGCTCACTTTGCCACCCCAGTTCAGACCCGGCTATATGCAAATCAGTCTAGACCCTGTGCCTCATGGGAACAGTCCAGCCCGAACTGCCAAGCCAGGTCTTCCCTGGACCGGAAACAAGCATCCTGGGACCAGTTTCTAGGTAACACCCCTCATCAGCAAGGCTAGCTTGAATCCAGTGGCAAAGTGAGCAAGGGACCCACGTCTGGGCATACCTTGCCAACTTAGGGCAAACAAAGCAAACAGAAGGAGATGATGGACGTTCCAATGAGGCACGGGGTCAAGACTGATTTGCATATAGCCGGTTCTGAACTGAAGTGGCGAAGTGAGCTAAAGAATGATGATGAAAGTGGAGAATGTTGGTTCTGCCGGGTACTAAGAATTGATTCTCGGTTTGCTAAATAATAACCAAAAAAGAACAAAAACCAGTACTCAAACTTTTAAGTAATAATCAAAGAAAATTAAAGAGAATGAAAGACAAAGAACATGAATCAAATAACACACCAAAATCAAATCAATCAAAGTCTGTATTTAGGGATCAATCCATATATTCTTTTACATTTTATGGTGTTGAGATGACATTAGAAGGATGTCAAAGTTCATGAACATACAATTTGTTCCAACAGCGCAAGTGATATGGTGAAAAAAAGTGTGAAAAAAGTTCTGAATGTGAACAAGATATATACATTGCTGTATGAATTGTTAGAACTGGTCATTCAAAGGACATCCATCCCTAGGTACATAAAGCTCCGTGTCGCTTGAGATTTTAAATTTCTATTTCACGTGTGGCAGAGTAGGGTCAGGATTATCACAAGCACATCGATGTTTCGACCCAATAAGGTGCGTGGTTGAGTAATAGGCACGGAAGGTGTTCCTCAGGACAAGGCGATACAAGGGACAGCTGAAATAATGAAAGAAAGGTCTTAGGGGGTTGGTCCACCTTGGGTTGAACTCAAAGAAAGGTCCTTGATGGTAATAATTTGTATCAATGGGGCAGCATAGTTCTGTAGCTCTCCTGCGCTGCTCTGGAAATGAAAGTATGATGAGGGATTCAACCCAGATCTGTTGCTGGGAGTGAGTGTCTGAAAAGTTTAGGCGATCCATCCATCATCTCCTTGTGTTAATAATTGTAATATATTCAAACTATTCTTGACATTGATACTGGAGCAAGTAGATGAAGTTTAAATTATATTACATATTGGAATAATATCTAATATGTAGCTGTTAGAAATGGGAGTCTCTAGTTGGCAGAGGTAGTTACCTTTGACCAACTAGGGGCCATTGCTTCTAGTCAGGGCAAGTGGGCTACACTCCTAAAATAACCCATGCTCGCCCACTTGGTAGCTTGGCACGAGCAGGCATGCTTATCTCAGAGGCAGTATGTAAAGCATTTGTGAACACACACAGTAATACAGTGAAAACACTACAGTTGACACCACACCAGTTTAGAAAAATAAGTAATCTTTTTTTAGACTTAAACCAAGACCAAACAACAAAAATCCACAATACAGTATTCACAAATATGACTTTCAGATTGTAGAAATAACTTAGTTCAATATAGATGGTATATGCAACAGTTTACTCTCAAAGTACCTGGGATGAATAACGGAACATAAACAAAAGGGTCGCATGGAAGGCGATGTGTCAGTTCCTTTCTTTGGGGGAGGCATAGCACCTGTTCCTTACTGCAGTGAGGGGGAGGCGATGCATCTGTTCCTTACCGGAGAGGAGGCGAAGCGTCTGTTTCTTACCGTGATCCGGTTCGATGCGACAAGATGGCGCCGCGATGCGATGATCCGGTGCCATGCGACAAAATGGCGTCTTTCATGCGATGTGACAACGTGGATGCAATGCGTGCACGCCCGACGGCCATGCGGCACAATTGATGGTTTCTTGAGCTGCGACATGCCCTGCGACACGCTTCTCCGGTGATGCGACGGCAACCTCTCCGGCACGCTTCTCCGGCGATGCGACACGCTTGTTCCGCGATGCGACGGTGAACAGCTGCGGCGACGGCACACTTCTTTGGCTGTGCAACAGCAACTGCTGCGGCAGCGACACGCTTCTTCCTCGTTGCGTTGTGCTTCCAGCTCCCAGCGACACGCAGTCTCCAGAGGGCCCAAAACAACAGCAGGCATCTCTCTGAAGGTAGAATTCCCAGCAAAGGAATTCAGGGGGAGCTGGTGGTGAAGTCTTTATGGCCCTGAGACTTCAGAAGAGGGGGCAAGCTCAACTTCAAGTCCTTGGAGCTCTTCCTCAAGATGATTAAAGGACACACAAAGTTCCTTTTCTCCTTATTTGGCAATAAGTAACCACTGCAGGCCAACCCCAAACAGTATCCAGTGCAGGGGCAGTCTCCCCCTTCAGCTTCCTTGGTTTCTCTCCTTGGCAAAGGATCGTTTTGATTCCCAGAAGTGATCTAAAGTTCTGGGGTCTGGGCCCCAATATTTATACTACAGAATCCTTTGTTCTCTGAAGGCAGAGAGTGTCTGTACCCAGCCAAAACCAGTGCCGTCCTCCCTGGTGCAACTTCCTGGCAGGAGGTGGAGACAGCATTGTTGAAAGAAGACCTGGCCCAGGTAGCTGAAAAGCAATCTCCTCCCCCTACTCTCTATTCTATGTAAGCTTTGGCATGTGAATGGAAATCTCCTCCCCCTATTCTCTATTCAACCCAGGTCCTATTCAGCCCAGCCCTGACTCATTAGACTGCTGGAGCCAAAGCCCTCTCCAGCCCCCTGTCACTCACAAACCAGACAGGGAATACACAAACATAGCAGAGGCATACTGGATGGTTAGGCAAGAAAATACCTATTTTCTAAAAGTGGTATTTTCAAACACAGAATGCAAAAATCACCACACTAAAATATGTATTTTAACATTATGAGTTCAGGCATACTAAACTCTATTTTCCTATCTTGTTCCTAGGGTCAGTTATGATTTTAAGATGTTATAATCAAACTACCCATTCTGGCCTATGGGAACAGTTAGCCTTGCAATAGTGAAAAACAAAATTGGCTATAATTCACTATCAGGACATGCAATACACATCAGGGCCCTACCTTTCACATACAATGCATCCTGCCCATAGGTGTACCTTGGGCCGACCTTAGGGGTGACTAACATGTAGAAGAGGGAAGGTTTAGGGACTGGCAAGTGGGTGCACTTGCCAAGTCGACATGGCAGTCCCAGACTGCACACAGGCTCTGCAATGGCAGGCCTGAGTCACATTTTACAGGCTGCCTCTGTGGGTGGCACAATCAGTGCTGCAAGCTCACCAGCAGCATTTGATTTACAGGCCCGGGGCACACATGGTGCACTGTACTAGGGTCTGACAAGTAAATAAAATCAGCCAATCATGGAGTCACTAATCCATAACAACAGTTTACAATAGGGAGCACTTGCACTTTGGCACTGAACAGCAGTGGCAAAGTGCCCAAAGCATCTAGACCACCAAAAACATAGGAGGCAACAGTTGAAAAATGGAAGGGAGACCCATGCCAATGATGCCAGGTCTAACAGTAACTATGTATAATTTGCTGCATATATAAATATATGATGCCAACTATTTAATATGTATTATGGAAACAGACTTTAATATATCAACCAGTTAAGTTTGTCTGCTAATTTGTCATTCATGTGAGTAATATACTGTATATTAAATGTATTTGTGTCAACTCATATGTATTAACAAATGCAGTATGCATGCCAATTTGTACCTTATGTAATCAATGCTGTTTGTTAAGTCTAACCTATTGTTGTCTCTTGTTAACTCTTAGTTAGTTTCTATACACCTTAATGACTAATTACTAACAGACCTCGTGTACCCTGTGCATTCTTTGAACTATGAATGTTTAAATATTTCTAATATTGTTTACACTTAAAATAATCCTCCATCTCAATAGTTCCGTTCTGCATTTATGTGCACAGTATCCTGATGAGATTGGCAATTTCTATTTCCCCGCGGTCGCAGAGATTACAGCATATATATTACCAATATAGCTGACTAGAGTCAGCACTTTAGCGTTTCAGCTATTTAAAAGCACAATCTTCCTGCGCTCTCCTGCAGCGTCAATAAGCCGGTAACGCTGAGAGAGAGAAGCCAAAACAACCCCTCCACTCTGGGACATGTACGTTAATATTCTAATTTTATATTTCTATATCTTCAAAGAAACGATGTTTGATGAAGGGACTTTGAAGTCCTTTTTCCACTCATCTTTTGGATTCACCCAATGAAAACCTAGTGAATGTTTGCCAAGTTAAAGTAAATCATTTGCATTAAGCATTTAGGACTCGTGGGTGTTTTCGTACCTCTGTTATGTGAATTCGAAGCCACTGTCAGCATTATAGCTGCGAGTCCTACAATTGTGACACAACGGCATATAAATGTTAACAACTATACCTAATGGACATTGCATCAATCTAATGTTTTCCTTTTGTAGGAGTAGAAAATGTAACTACCACCAGCCTACCCCGATAGCTGCGATTTGAACAAAAAGTGAGATACTAGGAAAAATATCTGTCAATTAATATACTTAATGGACATTTAATAAACCCAGTTTTCTTTATAAGCACAGCATACTCCTGATATACAGGAATATAGCGCAAAGCTATGACATGCTCATTATTAACCGCTGTAGCTGTCATTCTTGCAACAAGTACAATACCTTGATAAATAAATATATATGAGCAGAACTAATGGAATTTGATCAATTTCTAATCCTTAAAAGTATAACATATTCTGACACACAGAAGTATAGATTTAAGGTTGGTACCCATGTCTTCACCATACGTTCCATCAGGAATAAATTCGATTGTCTCACAAAATACCATCAATTACTAAATTCAATTGCGTCTGCAACTCGCGGCACTCCACGGAGTGTTTTAGACCCAATAGACATGGCTAAACAATGCTTGTTAAGAAATCAATATGAAAGTTAATAGATTGCATTAAGAACCACATTTATCTTTTTAATAATGACTTTCACTATTTTTATGTGAAGCGCAGTTCACTTCTTGACGAGCTACCGCAAAAAATGCTATTCTATATCAAATGTGACAAGGATACGATATCAATATATAAAAGCACTAATGACCCTAATCAATGAGCACTCTGTATATCATTATTTACAGTTCAAGTCGTCCTACCAAATGGCTCGCTTTGGATTCTTTGAGTTATTACTTTATAATCAAATGGCTTTATGAGATAGTGATTCTCTCATTTAATCACTAAACAAATGAGTACGTAAAAATATTGCTCAGATAAGTTTTAACTGTATGCACCAATTATTCCATGTCTAATAATGGTTTATATCCCTTTAGGTTTCTATATATATGCTGAAGCATTACTAATATCTACCCTGCACATCAAAATATCGCAGAACACTATTAACCCTTTCGATGCGTCCGTCGGCCAACGGCCGTCGCGAGTACTACCTCCGTAGTGCAGCGCACGCTCGTTGGTTGAAGCGGCCCTGCCCGCGCAAGAATTTAACCGCACCACAGCGGATTTTACGCCGCGGTCAACGGGTTAAGTTTGTTCTGGGACCACAATTTATATGTGAGTACCCATATAGTTGACAGCGCACTGGGACTGGATAGGTCAGGGTCCCTAACTACCCTAATTTCTGCTTTTATTTCTGCAGGGACTACTGAATTTCTTCAGTGTCGATATTACATGACTTCACAGCTATGTGCTTTAAAAGTTCCAGCCAAATGCCAACTTGTTGGCCTCATAGTAAGCATTCTTGTGATGCACGGCTGTTGGACTTGGCCCTTTTTGCAGGGTCATCCCTGAACTTTTTTCCTTCCTCCTGTATTTTCTCTGACCTGTTTTTGTTGATTTTATGACTTTGGGTACTTTACCACTGCTAATCAGTGCTAAAGTGCATCAACGGCACACAATAGAATACCCAATATTGCTTGTGCAATCTGGTGAAGGTCTTCTCTCTCACTTTTCTGTTTGCAGCTCTGCAAAGAAAGGTCCTATACATGATACCTTCTTTTCCTTTCCTCTTACAAACCTTGTTCTGTTAACTTCTGCATGCTGGACACAATTATCATTATTCACGATAACTCTATAGAGGTGTTAAACCAATCTAGATGGATTAAGGACATGGAATGACTTTTATCCTCGCATTTTTTCGAGCAGTTTCTGCTCTTTTTACTGTAGGTGTATATTTTAAAAGTAGCATTCAATTAGGTTTTTCTTGTATAATAGTTTTGTTCCCTTATAAATACTCTTCATCTAAAGTCCTGGAGATGGTCTTGCAGAAGTGCAACCATTGAGACCTAAACGTCGATGTGTAACTCAACTTTCTTTTGGAAACTGTTAACAACTTCTAAGAGTCTTGTGTGTTGTCAAAACAGTCTCATGTTGTATGGAAGAAAGTGGACACAAAGTATATCAATATGTGTTAAAAAAAAACCTGTAAAGATATTGGAATAAACATTATCTATGTGCAATAAGATTTATGTTCCGCACCCCTGTTACCATTGATTTAATATGTTTGCCTAAATACAAATTTAAAAATATACACACCTGCATTTTAGATTGAATTCCTCCTCTTTAAACTATCCTATATAAGTTAAATAATATTCAATTGACTTGAGATGTCATTCATCGACACAATTGATTAATAATAAGTATACTTGAAATTTCGCTTCCAGGTGAATCCCCTGTTGGCATCTTTACCTACCTCATGATATATCTGTGTCATCTTGGTTGATGTTTCATATCTTCCACCCTGTGCTTCTAACTAAGGGTTGACAGAATGTTTAGTTTCACTAGTTGGATTGATGGAATTTTGGTCACTCCGCGTTACTTTTTAACATGGCATTCTGGCGAAATTCCGCCAATCGCCGAGTTATCAAATAGATTTGCTGCCGCTCGAGTAGATTTTCTATTTCAATGTCAGCGTTCTCGCAAAGCATGGCGCCGTTTGCATTGATTTTTCAGTGCTGCTCATGCTACCGGTTCTAAATTGCAGTGTGAGCAGCACGAGCTGCATATTTATCTCCTGTTGAACGAACTCCGTGATATCTCACGGAGTTTTAATGTAAAGCCACAGAATTCCTCGAAGTGGAACTCCGTGAGTTCCGCCCACCCCTACCTAACATTACTCATCTTACCAAGAATATGGATGTGAGGTTGGAATTATGCTCTGTGGTATGCTAATTTACAGCAAACTGAGTATAATTTGCTCGGTAGACAAGTGAACAATGGGGCAGTAAATGATCCTCATAATCTGTTATTTTTGTACAAAAACTTTCAAGATAATGAATTGTTCCACTGCTGCTCGCATAATAATAAAGCATTCTAGCACAATACTTCTTCATTTTTAAGTACTTATCTAATTTTGTTGTACTCTGCTTTCGACATGTACGAAGAATGAGTGAGGTGTGTCCGGATTCAAACTTGTCGTCTGCAGCTCACTACTTGCATTAGTGGTGGCCATGTAACTCACTGTGCTGCATACAAGTTTGAAAATGGGTGGCCTCTAGCTCGCACAGGACGTGTGTTGAAGAAAGTGCACATGGCATCTGATTTGTAGTGCTTTAAACTCATTTGGAAATTAGAGGATGCAGGGCTTGAATCAACGAGACCGTGTCAATATTCTGGACACCTCGCTTCTGCCATGGGACTCTCCTACAGGGAGACTTGGAGTCTCAATGGTAATTTCTTGAAGCCTCTAGAAATGTCACCCAAGAATGTCCCTTGGGAAACTGCAAATGCTTTACTGAATGATTATCTCATTGTTCGCCCCAGTCCTGTAGCCAACAAACATCCAGCCGCACTATCAAGCCATCCCTCCATGATAACCATGCTTTGGTGTCGCTTTGAACACCACATTCAGTGAGAGCGCTAATATGAGTTGTGCCCCCAGTCTACTTGATCTGTTTTCCATCCTTTCTCTCTCCTAAAGGGGCTTAGGACATCACTCTTGCTCTAGAAAACCAAGTGCATGAACAATGGTTCGTCCTGGACTTTTCTTGTAAATACTGCCTCCTAAGCCCGTGTCTAAATCGAAGTCATTATAGCCCATGCCACACGTCTTTCACTCTGCCACCCACTTGCCAGTGTAATTCAAAGTACCTCAACTTCCACCCCTCTTAAATATCCCAATAATGCTCTGAAAGCAAACAGTTTTATTAATAACTGTTTACAGCACCTTCAATATGACGCCCTTACAACGCTCTTTTTCACGATTTGTTTTGTATTGCGGTATCTGCCCATTAATTCTTTTAAACACATCATCAAGACCCTTCTCACGCTATACAATATACAATACTATTCTACTAAATGTCTTTGCTTCAGAAAGACTTACCTGCAGCCCCACTGAGAAAAATAACCTAATTGCATATGAATGGTGTCTCCTTTGTCCTCACTTCATTGTCTAGGTCTCCTCCCTCCTGCTTCTCTATTTGTACACTTCAACTGTACAGGGAAAACAACCTTGCCCAATCTTCGGCATATGAACAGGCAGGAGGCTTCCAAATACGGCCGAGAGCCCTCTATTACACTGCTTAACTTATATACACAATGCATATACCACACAGGCTACATACACAAATAGGCACAACATACACTTGTTATGTTAGCACTAGGTATCTTTTGTATCTGCAGCTACTCTGCTGTGCCTTAGAAAAAATCTAGAAGGGGGTTAGGTAATAAAACAAGGTATACATCTGCACTGGTTAGATGCTCTTAGTCAGTGTCAAAAAACTCATTTATAGTGCGAGAGTGAAACAACTTTTGATGTAGAATAGTGAGGGAAGATCATTAAACAAGACTTTTATTAATGAAGGTGCCTACACCAACTTACTTTGTGAAGTGTACAGACCCTGTACTAAGCTTGAACTACTACTGACTTTTTTTTAAAAGTTCTGTTGCAGACATGACTCTCAATAGCCTCACAATTTTAACATTTAACTCATCTGGGGGCATATTATCAAGAAAGGCGATAAAATTATCGCCGCTTTAGCGGCAGAAAACTGCCGCTAAAACGGCGATAATGGCCTTGATAATATGCTCTATGAACTAATATGCCTTGAGCATCGTACATGGCGTCAATCTTTAGAGCTTGATTTTTGGCACGTATTCTTTGAGCCAAGAATCTACATGAGGATTCGCCAAATTCATAAAGTTGTCTTCTATAGAGATGGTGCTTAAGCGCGATCTCCTGAGCCCATACAAGGTTTGATGTTAGCCTTGCATTGTGCAAGTTTATCTAGGCTTGCCTTGGGATCAGCTGCTGCCCGTAGCTGAGTAGCTAGATCCAGTTCAGCTTTCTTCAGAAGAGAGAAAAGCTCTAGCATTTTATGTTTAAGAGATTTTTGTGCAAACAGACCAAAGCTAAGAACCTCACCCCTAAAGCAGGCCTTAAAAGCGTCCCATACCCCTGCGGGGGAGGCAGAACCACGATTACACACAAAAAAATCCTGAATCCATTTTTTCATATGAACCAAAAATAAGGGGTCATATAAGAGTTTTCTGTCGAAAGAAAAAGCCTTAACACCTCTTATAGTAGCAACATTACAAAGAGAAATGACTACTGGGGCGTGATCAGACAAAAGTCGCGGAAAGATTTGAATTTGGGTGCTAGGAGCCCAAGCAGCTGGGACAAAAAAATAATCTAATTGGAACAATTTGTTATGGGGTGAAGAAAAAAAAGTATACCCAGGGTCTTGTGGATAAACCGTGCTCCAGACATCTGCCAAACCATGATACAGAACTAAAATTCCTGAGAGCTCGAAAATCTTTAGGTTTGCGACCTTTATAAACAGAGGAAGAAGATGCCCAATTGCCAGTTAAATTAATATTCAAATCACCACAGAGTATTAAAGGTGAAGGCCAGAGAGCAAGTTCCCCATTTAGAAAATTAAAAATATCTGGTTCATCTAGATTAGGGCCATATACAGTGCACAAAGTGAATCTTGTCCCCCCCACTGAGCATTCAAAGATTGCCCACCGGCCTGAGATATCAACCAGAGAATGCCCTGGAGGAACCAGGGAAGGTCGTGCTAAAATAGCCACCCCACGCTTCGTGTCAGACTGTTTAGAAGTAGCAAGAGTAGAATATCCTAAATCGACTAAATTCTGTCTATGAGACCAAGAGATATGCGTTTCCTGCATACAGATAATATCAGGAATAGTAGTTTTCAATTCTGCTTGGATCTTCTTACGTTTGTCGTAGTTATTGAGGCCACAAACATTGTAAGTGCCTATTCTAATCCCCTTATTTGCCATAAACCAGCATGCTCTAAGTTACCAGTAAGTATAAACCTTCTCAAGAAGATATAAACAGTGACAATACAGAAAAATAAGTCCAAGCAAGTTCTGTGGAACAAAAAAATGTGTTTTTTTAATATACCCCCCCCCAAACCCTCACCCCCTCCCCACCCCCCACCCACCAAACCCTCCCTGATCTAAGGCAATGGGACCTTGGTCCTTGTGATGGGGAGCAGGAGACGCTCCCTGGGGTGCCCCCCCAAAATAAGTGTAGCATTCATGAACCCCAGGCTATTGTGAAGGTCTTCCATCATTTTTATTCTGAGCTTTATGCCCAACCGAATACTGGGGATCTCCCCTTCGATCTGGGCCTACCTGTTTTGAGTTGGGAACAGGTGGACCAGGCGGATGTTGAAAGAATGGATAGGGCAGTATCAATTGAAGAAATCGATTCGGCGCTGTTTAAAATGCCCTCGGGCAAGGCTGCTGGGCCAGACTCTCTCCCTATGGAGGTTTATAAGGTATTTTTTTCTGAACTGCGGGAAGATATGTTGAGTGCTTTCGAGGCTGCCAGACAGGGATCTCCCCTCCATTCTTGGGATGAAGCACATATTGTTATATTTCCTAAAAAAGGGAAGCCTACTGACCAACCGGGGTCTTACCGCCCGATTTCTTTGGTTAATTGCAACGGTAAATTGTATGCTAAGCTTCTTGCCAACCGAAAGGTCACCCTTGTGGCAGAACTGGTTTCACCGTCGCAGCATGGGTTTGTCCTCGGCCGGGGTACAGTCGACCATGTTGGCCGGGTTGTTGCTCTCCTCGACGTCGCACAGGTCGAGTCCAGATCTCTGGGTCTCATCCTGCTCGACGCCGAGAAGGCCTTTGACCGGGTTGCATGGTTGTTTCTTTGGGGGATATTGATGCGCATGGGATTCGGTGTTGGCTTTATACGCGCTCTCCAGGTGTTCTATCAGGTCCCTACAGCAAGGATTTGCGCAATGGGAATCAAATCAGAGGTTGTTCAGATCTGCAGGGGGACCCGTTAGGCATGTCCCTGCTCTCCCCTCCTTTTTGCTTTTTACATCAACCCTTTTGTGAAAATGCTGGAGCTAAATGCCCAAATCCCCCCGTTAATAGCTCAGAACTTGCCCTATACAGTCCTCGCTTATGCGGACGATATTACGGTTGCTACCTCCAATTTGGAAGCCGCTCTACCAGTTATTGAACATCTCGCGACTTCTTTTGGCAGATACTCTGGCTATAAGTTAAACACCACCAAGACTCAATGTCTCTGTATGAATTTAGCCACAGTGTCTGATCCTAGAGTAGTGGAAGAAGTGGTGTACCTCGGAATCAAGATTAGATCCAACTTGGATGACTTGGTTTCTGCCAATTGGAATGATATCTTGGACAAAACTAAATCCGCTCTGGAATCTTGGCAGAGTTTACACCTTACTCTTGTGGGCAGATCCAATCTCTTAAAGATGGTTATCCTTCCAAGAGTACTTTATTTTTTTCGTGCTGTCCCCTTATTAGTTTCTAAGCCTCAGATCCAACAGTTGCAATCCCTATGCGAAAAATATATCTGGTCTCCAGGGAGAATTCGGAGAGCTTCCCGTTGGATGACTTTACCATTTGTTCGTGGGGGATGGGGAATCCCTGATTTTGTGTTATATCAAATGTCTTGTTTACTTTTGAAGATGCGTATTTTGCTTACGGGGGAAGAGGTTGGTAATTTGGCAGAGGCACCATCAATCTATCAAATGGCTCTTGGTTGTTATGCCAAGAACTGCTTGCAAACGGAGGTTGAATGTAGCTACTATAAGCGCACCCGCTTTAAGATACTTTCCTCCGCTTTTTCCGCTTGGAAAACTCTTAAAAAGATGTTTCATATTCCCAAATATACAATTTACACTCCTCTTGTCGCACCACATCTCTTACCTTCTATTTTCTGTGATTCAATTGTTCGTCAATGGTATTTCAAAGGGATTTTACGGTTAGGGGCATTTGTTTCTGCAGGGGGAGTTTGTCTTTCTTTTGACGAATTTAGAAAGAAATTTGATGTAGCCAATAATCAATTTTTTTAATTTCTTCAGATCCGGGACTTCCTCCAAAAACACACTTCTGATCTTGTCCCCATTTGTTATTGACGGCATTAGCTCTCAGTTACGAATTGGTTCCATTTATCATATATTATTGGATTCCAGAGCAGATGACTTGGTTAAAACTAATGTGAAGTGGAGAACTCGGTTAGCTTCCCCTTCTATTCATGTCGAAGATTCTATCAGGATTGCTCATAAAATTCTGTGCTCTGCCTCGTTAAAAGCCCAGCATTTTAAAACCATGTTCAACTTATACCACACCCCCTCAGTCATTATGAAATGGGGCAACTCTTCTCAATCCCCTAAATCTGGGGAATGTTTTCGTTGCCAAGTGGGCAATGCCGATATTTTACATGTTTTTTATTCCTGCCCTTCTTTACGTTTTTTCTTTAACCAAATTGAAAGTTTTTTGTCTCATATTTTAGGCAAACCGGTCTCTCTCTCTCTCCTAGCTGGATCTTATTAGGGATTGGTGGAGATCTTTCGGAGGGACATCTTTATATAATTATCGGTATTTTTTGTTTATTATCGCTGCTGTAACACGACTCACTATTGCAACTGCTTGGTTACAACCCGAGGCTCCGAGCTTTGATCTATGGCGGGCCAAACTATTTAATGTGTATAATTTGGAAATTAGCATGTATAGGTTGAAAAAATCATGCAAGAGAAAATTTGGTATCGCTATTTGGCAACCGTTAATTGACCATCTCACTGATTAACTTTTTTTGCTCCTTTTTTTATTGTATAACTGTAAAAAAAAAAAAAAATAATAATAATAATAATAATAATATGCTCTATGGAATTCCAATTGAAGCCCCTGTTAGATGGGAAGGACATCTAACCTGAACTTTAATTGGAATTCCATAGAGCATATTATCAAGGCCATTATCGCCGTTTTAGCGGCAGTTTTATGCCGCTAAAGCGGCGATAATTTTATCGCCTGTCTTGATAATATGCCCCCTGTACACTTGGCCTTGCATGTTTAAACTGTCTTTCCTGGACATTGATTACTATATTTGATTTTCTTTCTTTCTACAGTTTACATCCTCATTTGTTTGCATTCTCAGAAAAGCTTCTTCCCCTATACTCTGAAAACTCTACATGTAAAATGTACCTTTCATATTGATTCCTCTCCATTCTTTCTTGAAAGTAACCCTCTCCTACTTCCATCTTTTGCATGCCTTCCATTGCAAGATGTAGCCTTCTCTCAGTCTCATGCTTGTCTTCCTTAATCTTTCTTAATGTGAGTTTGCAATTGGCTCACATCTCATTTCATAGATCGTTACTTATGAAGATATTTATTTTTCTTTGCATATTGTGATGATATTAGTTTATCTTTGCATATTATGATATCTTTTTAGCTCTGTGATTGCGCAGACAAGAGGAAATTATTTTTACAAAATATTAGAATATTGTATTAGGGAAATATTTTATATCGATGTAATACTGCATAAAATATGAACCAACATTAATACAATATTGTATTATATAAAGGCAATACCGAATACAGTCTATTTTAACATTTTGAGGATTGAGTATATGGAATAAATTTGACATTTTTACATTCAACAGTGTTGGTGTTAAAATAGCAGAGTGAATGGTAAATGCATGTGGGGTTTCCCGAAGATGATAAATATACAGTTGTGACAGTAAGAGTGTGAAATACAAAAGGTATCTTTCTTTGTTTCATTGGTATTTTACCCAGTCCCTTTGTTAGAATGGTATCTCTCCCATACTTGTGGAATGTTGGCAGGCAGGCAGGACCAAGAAAGTAACAGCAGGAGAGAATTCAGTATTTTAGTAGGAAGATCATTTTAATTAACAGAGCTTGTCTACACTTTGCCCCGGAATAAAACATCCATACTTGTTCAAAGGTTAATTCGTTTCTTTCTGACAGTATTGTGTCACATTTCTGAAGGTCGATTTTCAACATTTTAATGTCCCTCATAGCTATCACGGCATACACGTCTAGATAGATACACTTTTCAATGGTTCAGAGGAACAACTTGGTTACATACATTATTTTGCCATGCATACAAATGCTCAGCCTGCTGTGAGAGTTTTTGGTAGTGTTGCGCAACACATTTTTTGTGTTACTGGTAGAGTGGTTCATAAAGTCCATGATGCGTCAGAAATAAGTGTATCTTTATTTAAGTCTTTCTCTTGTGTTTATTTGTATTTGTGGCCAATGTCTGAGAGACCAGACCTGAGCAATCCCTACCTGAATAAATACACATTGAACAGTTGGATGTCACCTAACAATTTGTTGATGCACTTTCCCCGGAGAAAGATGTTCATTCTAATGTATTAACGTAAAACTGAGTGCATTTGACGGTGCAGAGTGTCACTTTTTGCTAAGTAGCTTTCTAAAAAGTTTGGTTCAGCTTTGGTAAATACTACATATGATAAAAGAACTGGTGAGCTCAAACATGATTATTGTTAGACCCTGTTCAGTTAGTGGCACGTTGCAAGCAAGGGATACTGAGCCTGACTTGCGGGTGCTGAGGTAATTTGCCTCTGATGTTCAGAGCCCATATTTTTGTGGATAGGCAAACTGGGCCAGGTGCATTACTTTCAGCACTGGACTCTCACTGATAGAGAAGTCGAGTAGTCACAGGCTTCTTAGGGAGATAGTGTAGGGGTGGACAAAATCTGGACTCCACAGCCACCCAGGAGCACTGTAACTGAATGTCCAACCTGGTGCTTTTACTTAAACAATAAAAGTACTTAAATATGCACTCAAAAAGGAATACCACACAGACAGCCGCAGATACAAACCTATGCTGGCACTTGTGTGACTGCGCCTAGGCTAAGACCATCTCCTCTCCCATCTTCTCAGGTGTCCTCCAACTTTTATGTCCTAGCAGGTCTTTAATTATAACAGAAAGTTGTTGTGTTGCTTAAATCAAGGCTTAAGTGCAGATACACCAGTTCAGTAGTAAATCTGCTCAGTTCAACGCAATTAACTTTTTGACTCAACAATGCTGGTTTCCACGTCTATTTCAGATGCCAGAGGGAAATTAGCGACACACATCTTGGATCTTCCCCGGTTCTGGGGGGGAGACACACTACCAGCAGATGCACCTTTGCTTCAGGCAGGCTGCAGCTGGATAGGACAGCGGGTGCAGCCCCTTGGAATCCTTTAGCACCAGTAGGTCCTAGATGCAAGTGAGGAGCCCTTGGCAAACATTGAACACACTTCTTGGTCACTGGACTATGGACAGCAGTTGACTGCAATGCAGGCAGAGGAGTCACAGAGGCACAGTGATTACTGCTGTGGGGCACACATCTCAGATGTGTCAGTGGTGACTGCACGCTCTTGGTTTTTGTGGTGATGACCAACAGGTTCACAGTTTTTGATTCCGGTGGGGATGTCCACTGCGTGCACAACTCTTGATGTCATGATCGGTCTTCTTTGCACACACGTGAGGTCATTTATTGATCAGTGATTCCAGATCAGCACCACACTCTTGATGAGACTATGCCTACACTCCTAGGGATTGCATATCACTTGCAGCAGTATTCCTCCACTTGATAGAACCCCCGCCCTGGGCAGTGGTTGCCTCTGTCAAGTATCTTCCCTTTCACATAAGACAGGTTTGTTTCCAGGCACTTCAGGTCAGAGGTACAGTTTTTTTCTGCAAGACAAGATAATCCCCCCTCACCTCTGGGAAACAAGCTCTCAGGCGGATACCAGGTCAGACTGCACAGCAGTCCTCACAGTACCCTGCAGTCCACTCCTTTCCTTGTTCAATGACAGCTTAGATCTTTAACAAGTTGATCAATGACTGCCACCTTTACACAGTCAAGGCAAACAGGAGTTGTGGATTCTCTGTCTTCAGAAGCCATCTGTGGTGGTTAGGTTTTTAAAGTGTTCTCTGCAGGCTGCACTAGACACAGCCAATGTATAAGATGATGCTGTCCACAGCAGTAACATCCCTAACAGAGGCACAACGAGGTGTGAGCTTTCTACACTTGGCTATCAATAGCCACATTGAGCAGTTACCAGGAAGAGACAAAAGGATGGCCTCAACTTAATATTTTAGGTTGGGGCATATGAAAGCAATCAAAATAAACATCATGTCTATAATGTTGTTCCTTGTTTCTATCATACCAGTGGAACTACCGGATTACTACTGGATATATAATTTAGGTTATTACAGTGATCAAGAAAGTAGCAAAAAATGCCAAGCAACACACTGTGTAGAACTAAGGACAGAGGAAAATTTGGTTTCCCAGACTTCAGACCTAACCACAAATTCACTTTGTACTAGGTATTATCTGATTGTATTACAAGAGGGATCCAAAAGACAGTGTATTTGAATAAACATTGATAAGATTTTCCATACAAAATAAAGGAATTGTTATATGTATTTGAAAAAAATATATGTGCAGCTATCAGGATTCCTCAGATTCTAACAGACCTCTCAGGAAATCTAAAAAGATGTATATCACAATTGACCACCATTCGCCTAGGTCCTAGACCAGGTATTGCTTTAAAAAATGATTTAGGAAAGGGCTGTTCACCCCTTTTGAAGATTTTGTGAATTTAAAAAAATCTTCCAAACAGTAGCAATCATCCTGCCAATATATATTTCCAGGACCAAACAATCCGAAACAATTTAGCCATGCAAGGTTCACAAACAGGCTCTTGTCTGGAGAGTAAGAACAATAAGGAGGTGATTAAAAAGTATTTGCCTCTCCGTTTGGATGTATTGTTGATACTCTTCAGCATCCCAACAACTGCAATGAACATTAAGGGGGTATGACCTATCTTACATTGCTGTATCCAGCTGTCAAGCTGTGCTTGGTGCATTGGGAAACTAAGCACCTTACCAATATATTAGATAGCTGAACAAAGTAAGAGAGATACTGATAGTTGATCCACTCACTGAAATAATAAATAACATTCAATTTAGGAAAGACTGAATGTTACTCCCATGCAGCAATACTCAGAAGGCCTCACAATGTTAATCAAAGCTGAAAACTGCAAACACTGAAAGCAATTACAGTGCTATAAGCCAGTAATAAATAGGGTAAATAGAGTTTGTGGGCGGAGCTATCTCTGGTCGATACACAAATAGAAGCACAGGGAGAATAAATAACCTGTTTAAAGGGGTGTGGTGCATGACAGAAAGGCATATAGATGATGTGCCTGATTGGAACAAAGTGAGTTCACGTGTGCTCATCAGACGACAGATACTGACAATCTGACAATCTGGCAGGGTAACATCTGTGAAAATAGAAAAGATCTTCCTCCATGCCTTGGTGCAGGAGATACATTCACTGCAAAGACACATGGAAATCCCTTCAGTCAACCTCGAAAGCAAGGCATTACGCCCTCATCCTCCTGGACCTATCAGCAGCCTTTGACACGGTCTGCCACCGCACCCTATCAGCACGCCTCCATGACGGCGGTATCCAAGAGAAGGCCCTGGCCTGTACCACATCCTTCCTCTCCGGCAGAACCCAGAGCGTCCGCCTCCCACCCTTCCGCTCCAAAACCACCGAGATCATCTGCGGCGTCCCACAGGGATCCTCCCTCAGCCCGACGCTGTTCAATATCTACATGGCCCCCCTCGCCCACGTCGCACGACAACACAACCTCAACATCATCTCCTACGCCGACGACACCCAGCTGATCATATCCCTCACCGAAGATCCCCACACCGCCAAAGCTAACCTCCACAGAGGAATGAAGGCCGTAGCCGACTGGATGAAGGGCAGCAGACTGAAGCTGAACTCAGACAAGACAGAGGTCCTCATTCTCGGACCCACCCCATCAGCCTGGGACGACTCTTGGTGGCCCACAGCCCCGGAACCCACGGACCACGCACGCAACCTGGGGGTCATCCTCAACTCCACTCTCTCCATAACCAGGCAAGTCAACGCCGTCTCCGCGTCCTGCTTCAACACCCTCCGTATGCTCCGCAGGATCTTCAAATGGATCCCCCTCGACACGAGAAAAACCGTTACCCAGGCCCTCATCACCAACTGACTCGACTACGGGAACGCCCTCTACTTAGGAACTACAAACAAGCTCCTGAGACGACTCCAACGCATCCAGAACACCTCGGCCCGACTCATCCTTGACATCCCCCGCCGCAGCCACATCACACTCCACCTGAGAGGCCTGCACTGGCTCCCCGTCAACAAAAGGATCACCTTCAAGCTCCTGATCCACGCACACAAAGCACTGCACAACACCGGACCCACCTACCTCAACAACCAACTCAGCTTCCACAACCCCACCCGAAGCCTCCGCTCAGCCAACCTCGCCCTCGCCACAGTCCCTCACATCCGAAAAACCACCGCCGGTGGCAGATCCTTCTCCTACCTCGCCACCAAGACCTGGAACACTCTCCCCACCATCCTACAACAGACCCAGGACCTGCTGGCCTTCAGAAGACTCCTCAAGACCTGGCTCTTCGACCTGTAGCACCCCCCTCCCCAGCGCCTTGAGACCCTCTCGGGTATGTAGCGCGCTTTACAAATGCAGTGATTGATTGATAGGTTTTGACAAAGGTGGATAAGTATAATAATTCATAAAACAGGGATGGCATAATTTCCTTCATAGCTTCATTTGCTTCTGGAGAATTCACAACCAAATAACTTACCTCTGCTAAGTTGTGGCATGGTAAAGGCATCATCTTTAGCAAGACTCGTGTTGTGGAAGTTATACTTGTAGAAGAAATGACACTATCAATGCTTTTATAAATTGTATCATGAGTGTACCAGTTTAAAATTAATAGTGTTTGGATGAAACATATTTCCCAGAGCAGAACACTCATTTTGATATTGGTAGCAAAGAAAGAAATGTTAAATTTGCTAATTGACACTTAGAGTGTGTGAAAGTGGGAAGCCTGAAGAGATGCAGACTCAGTAAGAGAGGCAAGCAGAAAGACAGAAGGGGTGAGTAGGCAAGAGGAAGAGGGTTGGAGATATAAGTAGGAAAGAGAGAAACACAGACCGATATACATAAGAGAAAGACTGAGCATCTGGAACAAGCTACCCGCCAAACCCTCAGTCTGCCATTTTGAGATGGATACACCTTAAGTACTCTGTTGACGGAGCCCCCATTAGCTCAGTTGAACGAATACTTCCTCCAATGGTATGACGGGATAGGGGTTGTCGGAAAAAGGGCATTTCGTTTGAATGGTGTAATATATGTTCTTTCTGTCCATCACAACAAAGAAAAACTTGGATGTGAGGGACAGAAAAAAATGACCCCCATTCTCTCAAAAAACATCTCTAAAGGTTTTTTGTTCTTCAGAAAAAAATTGCTTTTGGAGTTTGTTTCAAAAATACCCCAAACATTTTTTTATTTTAAATTGATGGACGGCCATCAGAAACCAAAGACGGATGTCTGAGTCATGATGGTGGTCCATTTCAATGAACAGAGATGTCTGGCAGTCAGCTCTAAACTGAACAGATGGTACTCCATTTGGATAGCGGATTATCTCCACCATTCTGACTCATCAGACAGACAGGCCCTAAGAGAGAAAAGAAAAAGAGAGAGATAGAAACAAAGAGAAAGAGTTTGTGTGTATGTGTGTGTGTGTAAGAGAGAGAGAGAGAAAGAGAAACAGAGAGAGAGAAAGAGAGAGAGAGAGCAAAGTAAGTTAGACCAGTGTTATGCATGTACACATTAGGTGTAAACTTTAGGTGGTGGTGCAAATTGTCCCGCAGAACACGTTTCCTACTGGAAGATGCAGGCACTATGTTCCACTTTCAGCAGGAGGTGTAGTTTTGAAATTAGAAGCGTCCATGCCACTGACTATTTAGGTATTCAGACACAGCTAAAAAGGAGACCAAGCAACGAAGGTAAGCAATAAGCGACTCAGAAGTACTCTGAAAGAATTGAAGATAATTAAAGGTGTAATTCCTATATCACCATATAAGAAGGAGACAGTAACAACAAAGTGAAAGACTTTATTGCACCAATGTCTTTGTTGCTGCGTGTATTTGCTTTGGCTGCTGATTCTCCTCCAAATGCAAATTTCCACTTGATTAAAGTTTTCTTTAGTGCATCCCTCACTTCTTTATTTCTCAAGCTGTAAATCATAGGATTTAACAATGGAGTCACAACACAGTAGAATATTGACACCACTTTATCCAAAGCAAATCGGATGTTTGAATTTGGTCTTATGTACATAAAGGTAACTGTCCCATAGAAAATGCTAACAACTGTGAGATGAGAGGCACAGGTGTTGAATGCCTTCTTCTGACCTTCGGTAGAAGGAATGCGTAATATTGAATGGATAATAAAAATGTAGGATATCACTGTCAGTAAGCAGCAACCTAGTATGACACTCCAAGCCATGACCAAAAATGTAAATTCCCCCACTGATGTGTCTTGGCAAGAGAGTTTCAACAAAGGGGCATAGTCACAAAAGAAGTGGTCAATCTTATTAGGAGTACAAAAGCTCAAGGACGAGATCCATAAGGCAGGTGGCAAAGCTGCAAGCATTCCACTCACCCAAGCACCAGTAGCCAGATGGCCGCTGGTTTTGTTTGTCATGATAGTGATGTATCGCAGTGGATTACAGATCGCCACATACCTATCATAAGCCATCACTGCTAGGAGGCAGTTTTCAGATGCTCCCAAGCCAAACAGGAAATAAAACTGTGCAAGACAATTTGGGACAGAAATTGTTTTCTCTTCTGTAAGCAAAGCCACCAACATTTTTGGGACAGTAACAGTAGTGTAGAGAATCTCCAACAAAGAAAAATTGGATAGAAAGTAATACATTGGTTTGTGAAGTGTCCTTGTCAATATCACTACTGTGATAATCAGCATGTTGGATCCAATCGTCAAGATGTACATTGTCGTGAATAAAGCAAAGAGAAAGACCTGAAGCTCTCGTACCACTTCAAATCCCACAATGATGAATTTGTTGGCGAGGGTTCGGTTTCCATGTTCACCATCTGTCATGATCCTAGAATTAGAGATACATTATTAATCATAGATTGAAGTGGTACCAGTTAGATGGTAACAAAAGATGTTTGATTTAAGGAAGTGGTTACTACACAGTTGTTGGTGGATATTTATTTTGGATTATAAATTATAATCTTGTGAAACGAGGTCGAGAATGAATCAAACAGTCTGGACGCTGCACTGAGGAATACATAAAAGTGATGAGTGCAGTGGTTGAATTAATCTCAGGCTGGGTAATTATTCGGGCAGCACTCCAGTCTACGTTTTACCCACAGTACCATCTCAGACAGAAACAAGCCATGTTCAAGTCAGTCTCAGTCCAACCTCAGTCCTGCTCCAATAAGAGCTGTCAGAGCCTGAACTGCCATGACACATCCCCTCTGAGCAGGAATGCAAGCAACACTAGCCTGTTTTAGGCCTATTAGGGTCTCATAAAAGAGGAACACCCTTTGCCAAAACATCATAATCTACTGAGCATGGACTCTAGCTTTTTCCATCCCATTCTGAATACAGGGTTTGCTTTGGCTATGCCATGACCACTTCACTAAAATAATCAGGACCCTGCTTAGAAAACCTGCTGCCCTGGTGCATCAGCATTCCTGTAGCTACCATTGGTGCATAATATGCAGTGGCACAGAGTCCTGAGGGGCCCATTGATCCCTTTATAATTGCTGTATAGCGTCCATTCTCCTTGCTTGCACCAGGGCCCATGGCATCTTTGCTATGCTCCGGTGCATCATACTCTCTATATAAAGCGTGTGCTTCATCTGTGTTCTCTGCCCATTGCTATATTTCTCCGTCTTACTTCCTCTTCGTATGCGTGCTGCAGGACACATACCCAGAGACAATTTGAAAAATCTGTACCATTGCCTCCCTTTCCAAGCACATTTATCATAGTTGTTTTAGCTTACTCTATTTTCGTAATAGTCCACTACTTGAAGATGAAGTTCCTAGTAGTGGCTGGATTCGTTATCATTGAGTTTACTCCTTGGTTTTCGAGTAGAAGCTAGTGCATCCTATAGTAGGCCCACCCCTTGGTCATGGCGGGCCACACACGAGGGTCATTAGAGCAGCCGTACTAGATTCAGACACACCTGAGGTGTAAAGCATTTCCTCTGATTCTGGAAATATTGCAACCTTTTTTTGTTTAGAACATCAAACAACGAATCACCTGCTAGAGAGGAGAAGGGGGAAAGAGAACGGGAACTGAAATGACTGGTCAGAGAGCTCCTAAGGCAAGGTAAAAATCCAAGTCTTACGACCTTTCCTAAAAGCCTTCTCATTTTCTCCTGGTCTCAGGGAGAGGGGAAGATGATTCTATGCCCTAGCTCATTGAAAGACAAAGGAACTTCCATCTCTGGTACTAAATCTAAACTTGGGAACATGAAGAAGATTGCCATTAATTGGTCTTAAAATCTTTTGCATACTATAGCATTCAAAACGGTTTGAGAGATATTTTAGGCCAGTCTGATGAAAGGCTCCTCCTTTTAAGAGTTACTCTGTTATTTTCTTGTGTTAGGAAGAAGTGCCTGAATCCTCTTCATATTGGTCAACATCTTTTAAGTGCTTCAGAGGCTTTTAATTGATTTAAATTTTCTTTTATTCCACTACCTTAAGTGAAGCATCCTAGTAGAGGAAGGAGCGGCTGGACTTCAGTTATCATTTTAATTTAACCCCTTGGTTTTCATTTTAGAGGCTATAGCGCCATCAACGTAGCCGTGCCTCTTGGATATGGTGGGCTTTGACAGTGGGAAACTAAGGACAGGAAGTTCCTCTGAATCCCTCTGTGCCTGGAGTGTACTAAGCGACTGGAACCCTGGTCCCCTGAAGCACAGTCTGTACTTAGGTACACACTTATGTGCGCTGAATCCAACAGGTTCCCGCCGCTGCTGCCCCTGAGGCCCCTCCCCGCTGCTCAGCCTCCGCCTCCTAGACTTGCGTGCCGCCCCATCCCTACTTAATGGCAGGTGGCCAAAGGCGCTCCAAAGCCATGCCAAAGGCAAGCCCGTCTGCAGCCGTCCGCGACCTGACCGTGGCCAGAGCCAGGAACCCTGGATCTACGACCTCCCACTGCTACAACTCCATAGCCCTCCTCGCACTCAACCCCAGAAGGAACATCGACTGCCAGACATACGCCGAACACCACCCACGGCCAGTTCTCCGGCCTACACTGCCGACAATCCTTCACCATCGACAGCTTCCCCACGACTGCTGAACCTACGCTGGACGCCCGTACCACCAAAGCCTTGACGTGCATCCTCCTCAATGTGCGCTCATTAAGCAGACACGCCGTAGTAATCTGGGACCTACTCGATACCCTCTCCCCAGACTTCGCCTTCTTCACAGAAACCTGGACCAATGCCACCTCCGCCCCCGACATCGCCTCCGCCATCCCCAACAGATACAAGATCTAGAGAAAGGACCGCCCCTACCGCCCAGGAGGAGGAATCACCATCGCACACAAGAGCTCCCTCTGACTCTCCACCTTCTGCACAAGCGACCCCCTCTCCAACACAGAGCACCTCCACTTCCAGATCCAGACCAGCCCCAGAACCACGCTGCACGGGACCCTCGCCTACAGACCCCTGGGGCCTCGCACCTCTCCTGCCACCACCATTGCTGACCTTGTCGCACCCCGCGCCATCGCCTCCATGGACAACATCCTCCTCAGAGACCTGAATTTCCATCTCGACAACCGCAGTGACCCCACCCTCCTTGACATCTTTGCCAACCTTGGACTGAAGCAGCTCATCACCACCCCCACCCACATAGCTGCACACCCTCGACCCCATCTTCGCAGGAGGGACAAACATCCACTTCAGCCACACCACGCAGCCACTCTGGACAACCACCACTGCGTACATTTCACCTTCAACACCACCATCGCAACCAAACCCCCATGCCCACCACAAAGGAACTGGAGCAGGATCACAGAGGAATATCTCAACACCGCCCTCCTCCGCAACCCCCCCTCTACCATGGCTGACGCCAAAGCTGCAGCCATAGAACTACACTGCTGGATCGCTGGCTGTGCTGACAACCTCGCACCCCTCTGCCACCCCACCAAACAAAGCCCCCTGAAGGCTGCCTAGTTCACCACCAACCTCCTAGAAGCCAGGCGCTCCTGCAGACGCCTTAAGAAACTCTAACGGAACAGTAAAACCACCGAAGACCAGAACAACTACTGGAACGCCATGAAAGAATACCACCAGCGCATAAGTACCACCAAGCGTTCAGCAGTTCACCAAACCCCCCAGCGAAGCCATGGATGTCACACTATCTCAGGACCTCTGCAGCAAACTCAGCTCCTACTTCCACCGGAAAATCAAAGCCCTCTATGACAACTTCAGCGAACAAGTGCCAGACACCACACCCCCTCCACCACTGACAACCAGACAACCATCACCACTTGGAAACCTGCCATACACTGAAGACACCTCCACGACCATGAAGAACATCCACTCAGAAGCCGCCACGGACCCCTGCCCTCCACACATCTACCACATAGCCGCCTCCGCCATAGCACCCGTACTAGGCTGGACCATCAACGTCTCCCTCGAAACCGGCATCTTCCCCGACGACTGGAGGAGGGCAGAGGTCAGGCCACTCCTCAAGAAACTCTTGGCCGACCCAGCGGACCTGAAAAACTACTGGCCCATCTCTCTCCTTCCCTTCACAGCCAAAGTCCCGCCCTCGCAGGCACTCTGTGACAAGATCGCAGATTTCTTTGAGGGAAAAGTACAGGGGCTGACGAAGGACTTCGATGTCCCTATATTAGAGCCAAGAACAGAGGATGATATAGTGAGGCAAGGGGCCACGCAGTTGACAACTTTCCTTCCAGTTAGCCTGGAGGATTCCAAAAGAGGAATTCTGGCAACAAAATCCGGATCCCCCTTCGATCCATGCCCAGTTAGACTTTTACACCTCATTGTGGACATTGCCAATCCAATAATAAATGCCATTGTCAACACCTCACTGTCCACAGCCAAAGTCCCCCCAGAGTGGAAACTGGCAGCGGTGAAACCACTGCAAAAAAAACAACTCCCTGACCCCACCACATTGTCGAACCTACGACCCATCTCACTACTTCCGGCTCTGTGCAAAGTCACAGAGTCAATTGTAAATAAACAACTTACTCGTTTCTTGGAAGATAGTGATGTATGGCACCCCAACCAGGCAGGTTTCAGGGCCCAACATTCCACCGAATCGGCCCTCCTGTTCACTACAGAAACTATCCGCTCAGCCCTAGACCAAGGCAAGAAGGCCGTCCTGATTTTATTAGACCTATCGTACCATCGACACGGTCTCACGTGCCATCCTATTAGACCGGTTAATAACATCTGGTGTCACAGGGACAGTGCTTGAGTGGATAAGAAACTTTTTAAGTGACAGGAGGCAAGTGGTGACCCTGGGGGAATTCTGCTCCAGTGAAAAAGCGCTGTTGACGGGAGTTCCGCAGGGTTCGAGCCTGAGCCCGACCCTGTTTAATGTTTATACTGCACCCCTGATAAAACTAATATCGTCATTTGGCATAGACGCTATAGCCTATGCCGATGACACACAACTTATCCTGGTAATGGATAAGGATAACCAAGCCTGGGAGGATAAGCTCAAAGGTTGCCTAACGGCCACCTTTGAATGGATGCGCCTAAATCACCTGAAATGCAACACAGGTAAAACAGAGATCATGCCTATAGGCCCAAAAAATGAGTTCACCCCACGATTATGGTGGCCAGAAAAAGCTGAAATACCACCTCATACAACCAACTCGGCCCGTAATCTGGGGGTGCTTTTTGACTCTGACCTGTCTTTTAGACAACAAGCAGCTAGAGTGGCAGGCATGTGCTTTGGGGTAATAAAGGGACTGAGAAAGTTCTTTGATCTTTTGCCCCTTGAAGCAAGGAAAACAGTTACGATTGCACTTGTAACATCGCGCATCGATTACTGCAACAGCCTCTATGCTGGTACAAATAAAGTTGTCACACACAAACTTCAGATGGTGCAACATGCAGCAGCGAGGCTGGTTCTAAAATGGCCGAAAAGATCATCTGCAACCAAAGCCCTCAAGGCATTACATTGGCTGCCCATTACAAAAAGGGTTTTGTTTAAAGTACTGTTAATTACTTTTAGAGCTGTTCACAACCTAGGCCCGTCCTATCTGAGGAAAAAATTCAGCAGATACTGTCCAACCAGAGCACTGCGTTCTTCAACGGCCAACCTGCTTACCGTCCCGAGTTTTAGACTCAAAACTCGAGGGGGCAAATCCCTGGCGGTACTGGGAGCAAAAGCATGGAATACTCTTCCCCCCCAGTTGAGATTACTGGATAAAGAAATAGACTTCCGTAAACATCTAAAAACCTGGATCTTTAATCTTCAAGATATAACTGCCAGAAGCCTAGTGTAATTCGTGTTCTCGGTCAAGTAAGCATAGGGACTACCTAACATCTGGTGGTCCTTTCTGGGCGCCTAGATGCTCCTTGGAGCGATTACCGCGCGATACAAATTGGCACTTACATTACATTACATTACATTACAATGCCCAGCTGACCACCTTCAGCGAAGAGAACGCCCTCCTCGACTCCTCCCAGTCCGGGTTCCGCAGCAACCACAGCACCGAGACCACCCTCCTTGCCGCCACCTACGACATCCGCATGCTACTTGACCAGGGCCACACCACGCCCCTCATCCTACTAGACCTCTCCACAGCCTTCAACACCGTTTCACACTGTACTCTCACAGCCAGACTCCACGACTCGGGTATATGAGGTACCTCCTTCTAACGGATCCGCTCCTTTCTCTCCGGCAGAACCCAAAGGATCAGTCTCTCTCCCTTCCTGTCTGAACCTAAAGAGATAAACTGTGGTGTACTCCAAGGAACCTCGCTCAGCCCCACGCTCTTTAACATCTACATGGCCCTCCTCGCCGCCATCGTCAGACAGCATGGGCTCAGCATAGTATCTTACGCCGACGACACCCAGCTCATCCTCTCTCTCACAAAGAACCCTGAAGACACCAGACTCAGCTTCCAAGAAGGAATGAAAGACGTATCAGCCTGGATGTGCGACAGCTACCTAAAACTGAACTCGGAGAAGACAGAGGTTCTCTTCCTTGGACCCACCAGCACTTTGTGGCCCCCTGCCCTTGGAAACACCCCTAACCCCCACAGACCACGCCCAGAACCTTGGTATCATCCTGGACTCCTCCCTCACCCTGACCCACCAGATCAACGCTGCCACCTCCATCTGCTTCAACACCCTCCGCATCCTCTGTAAGACCTTCAAGTGGATTCCCCCAAATGCAGAAGGACCGTCACCCACTCACTCAAAACCAGCAGACTGGAATACGGAAAAGTCCTCTACGCCGGAATCAACAAGACCCTGATGCACAAGCTCCAAACCATCCAGAACACTGCAGCCAGACTCTTCCTCGGAACCCCACGACATGAATGCATGACCCAGCATCTACGAGACCTCCACTGGCTCCCCATCGAGAAGAGAGTAACCTTCAAGCTACTCAACCACACCTACAAATCCCAAAATCCAAAGAGTCTCCTTCCACGTACCCAAAAGGAACCTCTGTTCCCCCGACCGGGCCCTAGCAGAGACCCCACGCATCCGTAGAACCAGAGCAGGTGGAAGAGCAGTCTCTTACGTCGCAGCAAAGACTTGGAACGAGCTCCCAATAAACATCAGATGCTCCCCCACACTGCACACCTTTAGGAAGAGCCTCAAGACCTGGATCTTTGACTGATCCGGAACTGCACCCTCACGGGTAAGTAGCACGCTCTATAAACCCCCAATTGATTGATTTTATACCCCTTCATCCTGCTCACACATTCTCAGCCACTTATGAAACGTGATTTTCACTGCTTTCCGGACTCGATCCCTTTAACAAGGACAACCGTGGAAATTAGTAAAAGCTAGATCCCTAGTGAAACACAAATGTGAAACCGACGATTTTATCTACAGCCATTTGTGTTGATAGTGGAAAACTGGCTGCATATTGCTATCGGTCGTGATGTTGCTCTAGCCATCCACCAAAGCATATCACATTATTAGGTAGATTCAACAAATGTGAAGAATCGCTATATTATTTAAAATGTGTTATTCTCGTTCGCTCGTGCATGATGTCTTTCCTGAGTCAGAGAATGTTGTATTCACTCTGAGGTTCAGTGCTCCTATTGCCCTTTTAGGCGCACTTATTTGTCACCCTCGTGGACCTAAAGTGGGTGTTTGTAATAGAATTTGCTCTTTTCTGGCTCCACGTATTCGTCCATCTATAAAATTTCTTCTATTATGACTCAAGCAAAAGTGGCACAGTAAGGGCCATATGTAGGTAGCATCACATTTACCGATTCATAAATACCGAATTTTACCGATTCGGTATTTATGAATCGGTAAATAAGATGTAGGTAATAATTCGGTAAATTTTACCGAATCGGAAAAATTCGGTAATTATGAATCGGTATTTACCGATTCGGTAATGAGGCATACCTTCCCATTGATTCCTATGGGCCTGGAGGCCCATAGGAATCAATGGGAAGCCATTCACCATTACCGATTCGGTAAATACCGATTCGGTAATGGGGGGAGCATATTCAAGGGTGGCAGGGTGTCACATTGACACCCTGTTGCACCCCTGAATCTTGCATGTGTGCACATGTGGCGCACATACATGCCCTAAGGGCATGTATGTCTGCCACATGGCACTCTTAAATCTGCAAAATATTACTTTTTGCAAGGTATTCGTTATTTATCACCAACCTGTATTTGGTGGTAAATAACGAATTCTTAATACTAATTTTCACTCTTTAGAGTGCTCCCTACATATGATTTCAGGATTCGGTATTTACCGAATCGGTATTTTACAGATTCGGTAATTTACCGAATCCTGAAATTATGCCTCCTACATCTCAAATAGCTAAATACCGGTCGGTAACGGGATGTTTACCGAATTTCGTCCGTTACCGACCGGTATTTAGCTACCTACATGAGGCCCTAAATCTTTTAGATGCTATGTCTGTTCTGGGCCTTACACAATTAATCAAGGAACCTACATATATAGTAGGCTGTCTACCTAAAGCATTGTTTACTAACCATGATTCACCTGCGGAACAACAGCCCACCCCACGACCATGGCAGGACCATGCTTTAATTCCTCTCATCTTTGTTTGGCATGGCCCGATGATTAAATGCATGTCTAATTTAAATAAAAAGCCTACTCATTCCTATCCTTGACATAATCTTCGATGAAGCCCTCAATCATCACATTTTACTCACTACCCAACACATCAATGATACTGTTGATACCTTTAGCCAGTGGGTTAAAGTTATCAATGATGTACTTAACTATGTCAAGTCAAGTCAAATAGATTTTATTTTGGCAGCAAAATACAACCATAAAAGCACAATACAAATATAAAGAAAAGCGTAAAAACAAGTTTAAAATTTAGGCAATCATCAAACAAATGAATACATAATAAAACATTGAAGATAAAAACATGACAAAAAGTACCTTCAACACACAGCCTCAAGCTCTTAAAAACCAAGGGGCATTATCATGCCGCAGAGAATTCCCATAGAAGCCCATTTGACACCAGAACATGGGCTACTATGGGAATTCACAAGGGCATATTATCAAGCCCATTTTCGCCGCTTTAGCGGCAGTTTTCTGCCACTAAAGCGGCAATAATCTTAACGCCGTTTCCTGATAATATGCTCTTGGCGAGGGCACACTAAAAATGAACGGACGTTGCAGCAGAGTGTAGGAGAGTTCTATGACTGCAGTTACAACAAAGCCTCAGCACATCTTCTAATACCACAAGCTCTAATTATTGGAACTAAAAACCTTTTGGAATAAGCCCTAAACTATTTACAGAAGAAAGTGAAGTGGAGCATGTTCTTGGGAGAGGACTCACCGCAAGGGAGTTTAACACAATGGTAGAATCAAATTGGCCCATTAGAAAACTTAAATGCCACCTTAAACCAAACCTGAATCTGGTTAGCAAAACTATGTCCCATGTGGTGTCCGTCCAAGACAGATACTGTTCCATATGGGGGGAAGGGGGTTGCAATTTAACATACTCCTTGACAGATATTTTGAATGATTCAGATTCCTCTCTACGTCGACTATTCCTGGTTAAAAATGCTTTCCTGACCCAAGTAAGAACTGCTTTAGATATACTAGCAGGGGAGAAAAAGAGCTCAGCTCTCCCCAAGTCACACACTTCCCATGTGCTATATTGCAGCCCGGCGAAGGCTCTGTCACAGGCAAGGCAGTCCAGCATCGCCTTCCTATTCAGGCCTGCATGTGGGTTTTCCCTGATGGTGCACCATAGCGAGCGGGGCCGTTAAATGAGGTCTTCATAAAACCAACACCAAGCTCCTAGTGGTCATTGTAGGTAGCACAGGCCAGGGTTACACTCAAGAGGCAACACAGGACCCTGTTATCTTCGGTCTGGAGGGCAGACATGGTAGCATATCCCCAAATGCTAGCCCCCTAGGTGAGGATGGGGAGACATTTACTCCTAAATAGCAGGGGGGCCAAGGGCTTCTGCCGATGCAGGAGGCTAAGTTGTATATAAAGCCAGCAGCGCTTGCAAACATTTGGGCTGCTTTGAACTTACAGGAACCCCAGTTACCCTTGGCGTCAAGGACCAAGTATACACTTTTTGATTCAGTAAACTTTGGCCCACAGCAGTGCATGGTAAATGTTTTTGAGCGTTTGGTGGATAGGCCCAAAGACCACATAAAGCTTACACATTTCTGATGAAGGGTGTTTAGGCCTAATGATGTAGTTCCCATATGTATGAGCAAAACTCTTAGCGATACAACATCTGCTCCCTGGTACACAGTTAAACTTCACAGAGAAAGAAGTATGAAAAAACTGGAGGACAATCTATGTCTCTGAAGTGAAAACACAGTGCAGCTTCCAGATCTGCTAATACAAGCAAAATATGAGAAAAAAGTCACACATTATTCTTTTCCGATTCTGACCTCCAACTACCAATGGTACAATCTTGTCTCCATTGTCAAATAACTTAAGAATCCTGAGGTACGTAATCCTTCAGTTCCCACCTCTCAGGGCTATCTGACCAACACAAAACTCTGTAAAGGAAATATCAGGGCACCCATGGAGGGGATGACTAGGCTCAAATTATTTGCAGATGATAATATTCTTTTTTTACAGCCTGATGAGGAAAATATAGAGGGGGCTATGCAGATGATGGAAGATTTTACTGATATAGGTGGCTATAAGATAAACCAAAGAAAAACAGAAATCCTTCTTTTTAATGTGGCAGCCACAGATCTTCCCGTTTCTTTGCAGCCCCAATCACGATTGCAAACCTTAATAAGGTATCTGGGGATATTTGTCATAAACAATTTTCCCATCTGTATCATCTGATTATGAGAGAATGCTCCGAGAAATTAAATGGGCTGCTTGAGAGGTGGTCTCTGCTCCCATTTGGACGAGTTGCAATGATTAAAATGTTGGTTTTACCATTGCATATATTTCTTTTTTCCAATGTGCCAATACATATTCCTACCAGCTTTTTTTCAGGACCTAGATTCATCAATAAGGAGTTTTATTTGAAGTAAAAAGGCACCGAGGTTGAAGCTGAATGTATTACAATTAGAGAAATCCCAGGGTGGATTGGCACTTCCCCATATGTGAAGCTATTACCAGGCCGCCTAAATGGATATATTAACAAGGTATTTAGATGAGAGTAGGGTATTAGATGATTTCTTTTAGCTAAAATGGTGCAAAAATCAGAAATTAGCTTGTCAGCTTTTATGAAAACAATGAAACTGCCAGAAAAGAGCAGCTATGAGCTTCCACGGGAGTTTAGAGGGTGAATGAACTCTGTAAGTAGATTATATCAGTCATCTTCTGATGGTTTATTTTTACTGATCCAGGAGGGTAAGTTCTTGGGGTTGTTGTTAGCAGATAGGAGGTTGGGTTTTGGAATTCAATAGGTTTGAGAGCTTTTGAGGATTGTATCTTGCGGGGAAAATGCATCTCCTGGGAAGAGCTCCTCTCCCAGAGTGGTGAACAATGCAAGAATGATTGCTTAATTGTTGGTAGTATAGTTCATTTTCTGAAATCCAATATCCAGGTAGAGTGTCATAGACCACAAACTATCAGCAGGGCATTGGTGAAGAGTAGATTGACAGGGGTAGGACATTGGTACAAATTGTTGCTGAGGCTGTCCCTGCAAGCAGAAATTAGTAGCTTTTCGTCCATGATAACTGAAAAAACACCTCACCAGTCTGAAAGTGATTGGCCCTCCATTTCAGAGAAAGGGAACAAGTCCATTTGCAAATTATAAAAGAATGCCATTCCTATCTCGCTGGATGGCATATTACACCCCGGCAACTCTTCACCAAACATATTCGTGCATGCCAGATAATTGGTTTCATTGTCATCAACAAGATGCAGGAGGATGGCTACATATGTTTTTTTCTTACCAGCAACTTTCTAAAATTTGGCAGGAATTATTTAAGGTAATTAAACAGACTATACAGTGTAACATACTCCCAGAGGCACGTTTAGTGTTATTTGGGGTTTCTAAAATTAGCCAACAGTTGAATAAGAGTGGACAATATAGCACTTGCGATTGCACGCTCCTATAGTCTTTAGAATTGGGAAACATGGGGGCGTGGTCTGGCCACGCAAGAAGATGGCCGCTTAGAACCGGAGCTCCGGCTGTGGGGAGACCCGACCGGCAGCTGCAGCTCTTCGGTGGTGCAGAGATGATTTATAAACTGCTTCTGTGACAGCGGAGAGAGAGCAGATGAGACAGTGTTTTTTTTTTTTCAAATGAAGGCACCTGCTGCTTGTCACAGCCCTCGTAAATTATTTCTCCAATGCTGACAGGAAATTCACCTCATGGACTACGGAGCTGAGGGACCGGAAGGTGAGGCAGTGGCTTCTCTTTCCTTACGAAGAGCTCTCTGAACTTAAATTAAACTATTTGAACTTAAATTAAAGCTACTAAAATTCACGCGCTGTGTGTGGGGCTGCCTTGTGAAGCCCGGGAACTGTGCTAATGAGGTGATTTACTCAGTTCAAGGGTTCACGTCAGCTGAGGAAAATCTGGAGAGCTTCTGCTTAAATTGCAACATTGTATGCCAGTGACTTGTATTTGACCCTTTTGTGCAGTGAAGGGTTTCAATTGAAGACAGGAATTCTCTGGCAGCTTTTACCATAATTTATTAACAGTGAAGACTTTCAGAGTAAAAGATAGTTTCTTCCATTCTATATAATGGTGGAAGTCTAGAGTTTAAAAATAAATAGACTGTGTATTGATGATTTAACACCTCATAAAACACAGAGGCTATGTTGATGAGGTAATTTATGTGAAACCACTTATAACAACTTTTGACTTTCTGCTCTACAACACTGGCCCTTCAGTCATTTGCAACAGCAATATTGCAAAGGAAGGTTATTGATCACTGACTTCCTCAGACAGAAATTCACTCTTTGGAAACACTTGCCTGCTACCCTGAACACCTGGTATGTCCCATCTCTGAAATTAAAGGTGATGCTTTTACACTTGTTGGAAACAGCTGAGCTTGCACCTCTTCTAAATATACTACATAGCATTGCCATTTTCGCTACCAACTGCAACACTTCGGTTCTTAACAGAAGGCAGCTGTCTGGACTTGTGCCTCTTGGAATACAGGTACAGTGTTGCACTACAAATTTTATAATTATTCTGCCCAAGCCCAGCTTCATTTGAAAGATTGGCAGAACGTGGTCCTGTCTGATGTATTTATGGACAGGCAACCTGTTATGGTGTTCTGGCAGTTAATGGAAGCAAACTACAATTGGAGTGCCTTTGAAATGCATGGAACACAATAGAACTGTTTAATAAAGCGCGTCTTTTTCCTGTCGGTCTGCGTGTTTCATGATTCGGACCATGAGGTGAGCTGGAACCTCATTATTTCCCGGTTCTGAGGCATTTCCTGCATGCCGCTCGGCAGTAGCAGCTCTGGCTCCTGCGCAATTACCCACCATTTTCTCCGCTGGCTGTGTCTCCTCACGGCGGCCGGCTGAAGAGCCTCGCATTTGCTTTTATGGAGTCTGCTGCCCTGAAGTTGGACATTTACAATGGAGGTCGCTAACAGGACTTGCTAACCCTGGAGATGTCTTACAGGACCACAACTGTGTTTCCTCTCACACATTTGTTATTTCATTCTACTTCTGCATGACCATGCTTGCTTTCGCTTCGACTCAGCATTGCTTCGCCTTGTGGTGACCTCAGCCTGTCTTTCATGTTTGCCTGTCTTCCTTGGTCTCAGGTTTCCTGTATTTTCATCATTAACCTATTGCTTTCGTTCAACTGACTCTTAGACTCTTCATGGGCAAACTCCGGAATTTAAAGCTGGCTACTTCTTCTCAATTACCTGTGGACTCAGATTCGGATTCTCCTCCTCAGGACATGGAAGACTCCATGGCACCAAAATCAGATTTAATTCGAGGAGCCATCCCAAAAGCGCGCAACAAAGGAAAACTGGCGTCCTCTCTAGCTTCCTCTAAGCGCCTGAAGAAGGATCCACCATCCCCAGGGAGTAACTCCTCATCCTCTTCCATGGATCTCATTTTGGAAGAACTTCGTGCATTCAAACCCTTTATGGAAGCTACCACAAAGAACATGCAGGCTATGCAGGAAAAATGGTCGTCTCTGGAGTCCCGTGTTCAAACTTTGGAAACGTCCACAGACTCTTTGCAATCCTCTTGTTCCCATATTCTGTCAATGGAGGCGGAGATACTTCTACTTAAACGTCAGACGGAGGATTTGGAAAATAGGAATCGTAGGAACAATCTACGCCTTTATGGTCTTCCAGAACTTACAGAGGGGTCAAACCCCACCGTCTTCTTCCAATCCTTTCTTGCCAAGATCTTAGATGCTCCGGCCTTAACTTCCATTAACATCCAAAGGGCTCATCGCCTTGGACCGAAGGTCGCTAGTAGGCCTAGAGGTGTCATTATGTTATTCCTGCAATTCACTGACCTCCTGCAGGTCCTTTCAGCTGCCAAGCTCAAGAAGCAAATTATGTGGGAAGGTCATCGCCTCTATCTTTCACAAGATGTCTCCAAGGCCACTGCAGATCGAAGGAAGAAGTTCTTGGACATGCGACCTCAACTACGGGCCCTGAATGCTAGATATGGACTACTACATCCTTGTCTCTTCAAGGTCACATATAAAGATAGAACAACCACATATGAAGACCCTGCAGCCTTGCAGGCGTTTCTCCAACGGCAAGGCCCAGATGTTATGGATGTATCCAGACCTGGTTGACAAGATCTGCTACTTCTTCTTGGAACTCATTGTGTTATGATTCTGTTGTCTCTCCATTATCGCTGATGTTGTGATTCCCCTACTGTCTCTTCTTCCGATAGTCGTTTCACTCTCATGTGTCCCCTATGTAGTTCAATTGTTTCCTGTTCCCCTGTGACACGTCTTTCCCTTCAATTGTATATCTCTCTTGTTTCTACAGACATCTCCTTCCTCCCTCCTACCCTGATATGCCATGCTACTTTCTATATGCTGCATTTTTGGATCCATGGTAGTTGAGGTTTGATATCTGCTCTGGATGTTGTCGTCGTCGTTGTCTCCCGGCGCCATCATCCCATCCTCGTTCTTGAGTTTTTCGTTCTGTAAGTATGTTTTTCAGTCGTTCGTTTAGAACGTGTACTGTCTTCTTGTTGTTTTTTGTTTCTGTCCTTTTTCCTACACTTGATCTCTTACCTTTTGCTCTTTCCTCTTTCTTTTCACTTTCTTTCACCTCCCATCTCCCCTTCTTGCTCCTTCCTTTCCTTGGATTCAGTATTATATTCATAGTGGTTCCTCCCTTTTTTTTCCTTTCCTTTTATTCTTCTTTGCTTTCTCTCCTTCTGCCCTCTCTCCTTCATCAATTCGTTACAATTCTCTCAGTTTTCTCAAGTTATTATTTTTTTTTTTTCTGCAGTAATAAGCATGTTGCTGTTAGCTGTTTTTCTTTGCTGTTCCATTCCGAGTTACATCGTGGAACGTTAAGGGTTTAAACAATCCCATTAAAAGGCAAAGGGTTTTATCACATTTAGCGAGACTTAAGTCTGATGTTGCCCTCCTTCAGGAGACTCATCTCTCTGAAAACGAGGCTCTAAAACTCAAGCGTTGTTGGGTGGGTCATGTTTTTTTGCTCCCCCACAGTTTCCAAGAAAAATGGTGTTGTGATTTTATTACATAAAAAGTTAAATGTTTCCTCAATTTCTCACGAATGTGATGTTGATGGTCGATGGGTTATTGTTACACTGCTTATAGATAATATTCCTATCACTCTTTTTAATGTGTATGCCCCAACTGGGATTGACAGATTATTTTGGCCCTCTATTTCAACTAAGCTGTCCTCCCTTTCTGGAGATTACATACTTCTAGGGGGAGATTGTAACCAAGTTGTTGATCCCTTCCTCGATCGTCATTCCAATGTTAAATTTGTCCCCTCTAGGATGCACTCTCAATTTGTTAACACCTTTCAAAATAATGCCTTGGTGGATATCTGGAGATTGTGTAATCCTGATCTTAGAGAATACAGTTTTTACTCCCCTCCACATCAATCACAATCCCGCATTGATCATATCTTCCTTAGTAAATCCCTATCCCAGCACGCTATACGCTCTGACATTGGTTCCATCCTAATCTCGGACCATGCTCCGGTTCATGTGGACCTTGACCTACTTCCTTTTTCCCCTCACTCTGGCAGATGGCGTTTCAACAATGCTTTGCTTTTGGAACCTACTTTTTGTTCCGAATTTACTGCCTTTGCCACTGAATTTTTCCTTTTCAATCATACCCCTGATTCCTCTTTTGTTACTGTTTGGGATTCTTTTAAAGCAGCCTCTAGGGGTTTTATTATTAATTTTGTAGCCCGACGAAAGAAACTTCGAGAAGCCAAATCCGAACGCATTTTAGCTAATATTAAGACTTTAGAGCTTGATTATCATGCTTCTAAATCTGAGATTTCTCTTAAAAAGCTTATTGATGCGAAAATTTCCTTCAATAAGTTTACAACTGATGCTGCCTCTAACCTTTTGCTAAAATTTAATTCCAGGTATTATGGAGGTAAGAACAAAATGGGAAAACTTTTGGCCAATTACTTAAAGATAAGAAAGGAGCGTACAAAGATTGAGTCCATTAAGACTTCCACTGGGAACTCTTGCTTTAAAGATAAAGACATTCTCTCTGAGTTTGTGAAATTTTATGACAATCTTTATACCCCCGAACACATCCCGGAGACTACGGATCTTCTTTCATATTTTCATTCGCTTCCCTCCCCCCCGGCTTCTCAAGTTGATTTTTTTGCCCTAGAACAAGACATTTCGCTTTCTGAAATCTCTCATGCTGTTTCTAAATTGCGGCACGGTAAGTCTCCAGGCCCTGATGGTTTCACTATTGAATTTTACAGCCACTTCGCCTCTCTACTTCTCCCTAAACTATTATTATTATTCCGATCCTTCCTTGCAGCGGGTTCTTCCAGCGGCTCCTTCCAACAGGCCTTAATCTGTTTAATTCCCAAAGAAGATAAGGACCACTCATTATGCAAAAATTACAGACCAATTTCACTGGTCAATACGGATTATAAAATTTTGGCCAAAATTTTGGCATTGCGCATGGATCCCCTTTTACCCGATCTCATTGGCCCTGAACAATCAGGCTTTGTCAAGGGCCGTCTCTCATCTGACAATGCCCGTGTTTTTCTTAATATACTTAGCAAGGCTTCCTCTTTGTCACTTCCCTTCGCGGCTATTTCTTTAGACGCGGAGAAAGCCTTTGACAGGATTGGATGGGATTTTATGTTTCAGGCCTTGCGCTGGATCGGCTTTTCTTCCAAATTCATCTCTATTATTTCTTTACTCTATTCTAATCCCCAGGCTTCCATTTTTGTCAACGGGATGACCTCGGATTATTTCTCGTTACACAGGGGAGTGCGTCAAGGCTGTCCTCTATCCCCCCTACTTTTTGTTTTAGCCTTGGAACCCTTTCTTACTAAAATTCGTCTAGACAACAGTATTTCTGGTTTTAAATTTGGTTCGCGTCAAGTTAAACTCTCGGTCTATGCTGATGATATTCTTTTTTACTGCTCTGATCCTGTTTCCTCTATTCCCTCTTTTCTCCAGCAGGTGTCTTCCTTCTCCGCGGTCTCTGGTTATCGCCTAAATGCTGATAAGTGCGAGATTCTACCTTTAAACCCTATTTGTCAAAAGCATCTTTTTTCCCAAACGAGTTTCTCCTGGCAACCATCTAGGATCAAATATCTGGGTGTTTGGTTCGCTCCTCTCTTGTCTGATACACTCAAATTTAATTTTGATTATGTCTTCAAGAAAATGGACACGGCTATTCAACGCTGGAACCCGCTCTTTCTGTCTTGGTGGGGTCGGCTCAATTCTATAAAAATGATGTTATCCCCTCTTCTTCTTTATACCATTTCCATGCTGCCAGTACACATTCCAGTTTCCTTCTTTAAACGGATTGATTCCTTGTTGCTGAAATTCTTATGGAATGGCAAGCGGTCTCGGATAGCTTTGGCTTCATTGCGCAAGGATAAGGCTCAGTCTGGTGTGCGCTTTCCGAATTTCAGAGAATATCATCGAGCTTTCTCTTTGAAACAATCGACCCGTTGGTTCTCTTCTGATCTTCCGCACTATCCGCCCGTCTGGTTAAGTATGGAATCTTCCTTTCTATCCCCCTTTACCTTTCGCGAGTTTTTATCCTTCACGTCTTCTTTAGTTCGCTTTCGTACGCCTGTTATTTCTCATTGCCGCACTCTCCTTCTCCCTTACATAATATCATCTTATCCCTCCCTCCTTTCCATTCACGATCAACCGATATGGCACAACTCTCTTTTCAAAATTCGTAATCGCACCATCTTTTGGAAGACATGGCATTCTCGAGGATTGTGTTGGATCTCTCAATTAATTTCCCAAGATACCCCTCTCTCATTCCAGGAACTTCAATCCTCTTTCTCACTGCCCTCTTCTGCTCGTTCGCAATACAATGCCCTTCTCCCAGTCCTGATCTTATATCTTCGCTCTTTGGCGCCATCTACTGATATTCCTTTGGACCGCAAAGCTACTTCTTTATTATTGGAGACGTCTCCCTCAGCCTCTGCTATTTATAACTCTTTCCGGTACTCCACTGACAGACTAAAATCTAAAATCGAGAATGCATGGGAATTGGATCTTTCTCAGGGTTGGCCAATACCTTTTTGGGACAAAATATGGGCTAAGCTTCATAAAGCCTCTAGAGCTGCTAATACTACCCAAACCTTATATTTCATTTATAACAGAACTTTATGTACTCCACAAGCTTTATCCCGTTTTTCACCTGACACATCCCCTATTTGTTGGTCCTGTTCCTGTCCCGTCGCAGATCTCAAACACATGTTGTTTGAATGCCCTCCTATCTCCAAGTTCTGGCACCTAGTATGGACGCAAATACAAAAGATATTTCAACTTCAAATTCCCTTTTCCCCTTCACAAGTTTTTCTAGGTTCCCTATCACCGTCACTCCCACAATCTCCTTCCCATTATCTACTACTTGACCTTCTAGTTGCTGTGGCTTTCCATACCATTACTTCTAATTGGAAACAGGCTGCAAATGTCTCCTACCAATCTTGGTGGAATGCAGTTTGCTTCCATCATCGCCTAGATACTAATTACGTATCTCCCATTTCCCTGGCAATTAAACGCGACCTGATTTGGCTTCCTTTGGTATCCTATCTCTCCTCCTTTGCTCCGGTGCACGCCTCTCCAGATCCTAACACAGTTGAGGTGCGTAAGCCACCATGATTTTCTTCTTTCTTTAATGCCTTTTTAGTTATGATATCACGTTCTACTATACTATATGGTATTTTTCATTCCTATACGTAGGCTCTGTTCATGTAAGCTTCATGCTTGTTATAATTGCTTTTAATGAGAGTTTCTATTGAATTGCTTATTTTTTGTATATGTTTATCATGATGATTATACCCCGTTCCCCTCCCTTCTCCTTCCCTTCTTTATTTCTTCAATAAACTCAAACTAAAAAAAAAAAAAAAAAAAAAAAGAATTGGGAAACATGCATTATTTCATCAGTTGAGGGCTGGAAGGCCAAAATGTTATGCACCATGAAATCTGAGGAGGCGTATGCACAGCGGGTGGGGGGGGGGGGATTAAAGAGGTTTAATGCTACATGGCAATAGCTGGAGCATTTTTGAAGGTCAATTGGAGCTTGGAATCTCATAACTGAAGGAAGGTTTCCTTGCTTATCATATCAGTGGATTTGTTGGCAATATGATGTAGGAGCTGGAGTGAAGCAATCGAAAGATATTCCAAACCCTGTTGCACTTCACACATTGCACTTTGTATGCACAAAGTCACTTTTTCTTTAACGTGCTTAAATTCATTGAGAAAAGTGATTGGTCACACCAGCTGCGGCTGAGTTAATGACTAATCGTTGCAAATTAATTTGCTGTTTGCACTTAAAAGATGTATATTAATGCATGTGAAAGATGGAACTAGAGAACTTTTACGTTTTTATCTTTATAATGTATTCTGGTATACATTCTTGTTTCCTCTGTAAATCAAAATCATGTTGTATCTGTTTCTGCTCTAAAAACAATACAAGTTTTTTTTAAAAACCCTGTTCTTAAAAAAGCCATTGAACTCATCTCTCCTAGAGTCATGTGTAATTAGGCCCTTAAACTAGTGGAAATTCCACTGGCCTAGAAAAAGCCATCATTACACTTCTACTGAAGAAATTCTAAGTGGATCTCACTATACTGTCTAACTTTAGACCAGTTTCTCTGTTACTGTTCCCATCAAACATTATTTAAAAAGATGTTAATTCTCAGCTATCTAAATATGTGGAGCACACCACTCTTTAAAATCATTCCCAATCAGGTGCTAGCACAGAATCTGCAGTACTTGCTGTGACTGACAATTTGAGAATGATCATGGACCAGGGCGGCCCAGACTTCCTGGTCCTTGCATGCATTCATCAAGGTATCACACAATGTCTTATTATCCTGAAATCTGATATATGCAAATAAAACATTGAGATGGGTTTATTTCAGATTGAGCAAAGGTAGCTTTTTTCCACCTTATCAATCTCTTCCTTGCAATGAGTCTAAGAGTGCTCATTTCTAACTCCTAAATATTTAAACATGTACGTATCTCCTTTGGCATGACAGGTAAGATACATGGGGGCAGATTTACAAGCACCATGCGCCACATTTACGCCGTGCAGTAAACCATGTGCCACCTTGCGCATTATTTACAACGTGACGCATCTAGAGAGATGCGTCACGTTATAAAGCCCTGCGCCACATGAAACCTGTGTTAGGTTTCATGTGGGCGTTCCGGCTCAGGGTGGGCGTTCCGTCGCAGGAACGCCTCGTAAAAGTGACGCAGTGAAATCTACAAGACTTAACTGAGTAACTTTTACGTCCATGCTGCGTCAAAACCCTGCGCCTGCTTGAAGCAGGCGTAAGGAGTGATGCAGCGTGTAAGGCATAGGGCGCCCCTGAGCATTGCTGGAGCCCCGTCGCGCTTGTGACACGACTCATGCAATGCGCTGCCCTTACGCCACAGGATGCGACACGCATCGCCCTATCCTTGCGCCACGGTGCGCCGTATTATAAATGCGGCACGTTTGTGGTGGCGCAGGGAGGGAATTGCGTGCTGCATCTTTTTTGGCGCATCCCTTCTGATTTGGAGAGATGCGCCAAAGCTCGTAAATCTGCCCCTTTGGATTTAGTCTGGTTTCTTACGCAGATTGCACTCCGATTTTGCTGTCAAACTCCAAACATTTTGAAAGTACAAAAATTTACTTCTAAAATTGTATGTCGGCTGTGGCATGGTCTATGAGGCATAACTGCCTTAAACTGAATGGAGACAAAACAGAGGTCCTGATCTTTGGAAATTTCTCATGGCTTCGTTTCCTGATTGGTGGCCAAGTAAGTTAGATGCACTTCAACCCCAACAAATACAGCTAAAAAACAAGTGTTATCTTCAATAGTCCCTGTCCTTTGCTAAATAGATCAATACTGTAGCAGCCTCCTGTTCTGTGTTAAAAAAACATTATACAAAATATTTCCTCTTTTGCCTACATCCTCTTGAAAACAGTAGTTTGAGCCTTTATTTCCTTTAGACTGCTCTACAGGAACTCTTATGATAACCTGTGTTCCCAAATTTATGACTCCTAGATGTCAGGTTCTTGTATTATATGGTTAATGTAAGCTCAAGAGAAATCCTTCCTTAAGGGAGCAAAGCCTGGGCCAAACTGACACTGCTGGAATCTTGGTGTACATTCCATATTAACATTCCACACCAAGAGTCCAACTGAGATGCCACAACTCTCTTTATCTAGGTGTCCCCCTACATATTTTGAAATGATTACAGATAGTTCAGTATAGGGGCTGCCAGGCTCAGCATGAGCTTCCATAAATGGACATAAACTAACTCCTTGCATTGGCATCCAATACAAAAGTGCATTATATTTAAATCTTTATGCATTACACATAAAGCATACCAGGGGCCCACTCAACGTAATACATACATTTTTCACTTATGTCCCTGCGCATAATTTCCGTTCAGTTAAATCACCCCCAACATGAAATGGAGAAGAGCAGGCCAGAGGCAGAGCCTTTTCCGAACTCGACGCCAAATTGTGAAATTCACTTCTTCATATCAGACTTATCACCAACCACAATTTGTTTATGAAAAACATCAAAACGTGTTTTGTACTAGATAAGTCTATGAATAATTATTCCTCTCCTCTTCTCTGTGACTGAATCCACAGTGCTAGGATGCCTTAGAAGTAGCTGCCAGCTTCGGACGTCCTTTTTCATTAACATTCATTCATTATAGCACTCTGCAAGATCTTAATGAACAGCATTCTGTCCCCATTCTCCCACACACCGAGGAAACATGCATACAAAAGCCTGCATGGTGTGGGATCTGTGTGAAAGTCTGCCTGCAGTTGGGCACTGACTTCACCCGCACCATGTGAGGAGTGAAGCTCCAAGGGTTCTCGCAGACCTTTATTTTGTTAATGCTTGTAATTACCTTCAGTGACCATGTTAAGCCTCTCCTGAAATAGATCCCTTTGTTAGTTGTAAGTAGACAAGACACAATAGTATAATTTGAAGAGATTTAATGAACATACAGTAACAACCCCTCTCACGGTCCTGCTCTTCAGTAACTGCCTGCGGTCACCCCCTAGAATCCAGCAATCTAGATTCCAGAAGTGGAAGCATGTGAATGACTGAAGACAAATAAGATCACAACATATTCCCTTTGTTTAATAAAATTAATAAAGTTATAGCCTGCTATACATCATTAACATGTACATCCATAAGTATATATTTACTTATCTTCAATTGCTAACAATAATTTGGTTACAAAGGGGCATGTTTACAAGGGCCATATCTCCGCTTTTTTGGCTTTTAAAGCCCAAAAAGCGGAGATAAAAATATTGCCCTATTTACAACATGCGCTAATGCATGTTAGCACCCTTTTTTCCCGACGTCTATCTTTGCATCTCTAATGAGATGCAAAGTGGGCGTCACTGGGCAGTACAACCTTGTAAATATCGCTGATGTGCACATGCGCAATATTTACAAGGTGGCCCACGCATTTTAGCATATGTTAGTTTTGGGCGAAAACCGCTGTTTTCGCCAAAAACTAACATCTACTAAAATCATGACTAACCCACACCTAACATGGGGGTGGATTCTTGTGTTACGACCACATGGTCGTATCAACAAGCATGTCGCCATTTTGCAGGGAACATCGCTGAAAAACCAGCGATGTTCCCTGCAAAACGGCGATTACCCCACTGGAATTTATATCGCCATTGTGGTATGTGTTGTAAATACAGCGCAAGCAGGGCGATAAATTCCAGCGATAGACGGCGATAAATATAAAAGCGGTAAGCGCGCTTTGCAGTATTTATCGCCGTCTGTTGTAAATATGCCCCTAAGTTTTCTAAACCTAGCAACTTAACCTAAAGGAAAGTTACAGACACATTTAAGCACTTGTTAACAAATTAAGTGCATTTAAAGTCTTAAAACATCTTTGGTCTCACCCTCGGAAGAGCTATCCTTTCCTGTTGAAGAGTTCCTTTCAATTCAGAAGGTTTATTGTTTTCCTTCACCCATTCTCGACCTTCCACTTCACTGCACATCGGCTTCTTTCTTACATTAAACCACTTCTCATCTGATAACCTCAGTATTTTGCCTTCCGCCTCCACGACTTTCTTTGGTTCTGTCAACTTTCCTCACCATATTACCTGGGCACACCCTCACAAACATATCTTCCTCAAATTCTGTTCCTTTTCTTTTTATCCTTCAGTGTGCCCCGGACAGTGTTCTTCATCTTCTTGTTCAACTTCTAATAATCAGCTTCCCAATGCCCAGACTGGACCATCGATCCTGGCACCACCACTGTGCAAGGTACTCTTTCTCTAAGTAGGTGAAATGGAGTCTCACCCGTCACAGAATGGGGAGTGGTTCTATAGTTCCACAACATTTCCTTCACTTGACTCCACCAACAACCATTACTTACGACTGCCAACTGGATGCTTTCTCCCAACACATGGTTAAAGTGCTCAATTAAACCATTTCCCCAGGCATGGTACACCACAGTCATTCAATGCTTGATCCCTCACTTTTCCAGGAGAGATTCAAATTCCCCCAATGCTAATTGAGGACCATTGTGGGTCTGAATCATGGCAGGACAACCTTCATGCTGGAACACATCCTCACAGAATGCAATCACATTACATGCCTTAACTTCTCTCATAAATGCCATCTGTGGTTATTCTGTGAAGTAGTCCATCATCAGCAATGCAAATCTTTCATTTGCACCCAAACACTCAAAGGGCCCACATATGTCCATCGTCAACGTTTCCGTTGATCACTCGGGTAAGACAACAGGAGATAAGATATAGAAGTCTCTTGCGATTTGTCACTACACATGCATGGTATGCAGTCACAAACAAATCTTTCAAACCACCTATCCATTCCCGGCCACCAGATATCCATGCTGGTTTTCCTTTTCAACACTGGCATTCCCCCACATCCCTCTTGCAGCAATCACAACAGTCTTTGCCTGAAATTGCTAGGTACCACCGACCTTTCACTACTTCTTAGTATTCCATTCAACACAGACATCTCTTCCCAGACACTTTTGAAAATCTCCAATTTCTCTGACATCTTCCACCCCTGTTTACTTGGTATTACTATTATCAATTTCAGCAGAATAGGATCCTCTAAAATGGCCTTCCTCCACTCATCTTCCCCTATGGCTCTACACACTTCTGCAATCTCTGCCACCATCCATTCATCCTCCTCAACTTCATATTTCACCCTTATGGGCAGTCTAAATAAACAGCCCACATTGAAATTTTCAGCCCCTGGAATGTACTTTATGGAGAATCTGGAGCCGAATAAGTCACTTGGCTATGCCTGGAGTTGCTTATCCAGCCCCTGCTGTGGAAAACAGATTGATCAGTGGTCTATGGTTTTGCATAGTTCAAATTGCACACCCCACATGACTATATGGAATGCTACACCCCCACCAGCATTCCAGGGCCTCCTTTTCCGTGGTGGAGTATCTGCTCTCCGCTCCTCTCAAAGTGCACAAAGCAAATACTACAGGTCTTCCTAGAAAAATTTGGCAGCACCACGCCCCAACTTTTTCAAAATGCCGGGATAGGCCATATTCACAAGAATATGGCGCACTCCGAAATTTTCCATTTCGCTGGTGCACAAAAAGCTGGCCAGCGCACGCACCCTGACGCCATGTTGCAAGGGTGCCTGCGCTGCAGATATGATTGTTTATGTGCATGAAGGGACACCTTACTGCAACTAAACAATCAATAAGGGCAATTTGTACCTTATATGTGTGCTGCAGAATGCAGCACACATAGAACGAGCAAAAAACATGAAGAACTTAATTATTTCTCCTCCTTGCGCCATTCTAATGTCTGGTATTCCATGGTGTTAGTTGTTAGCGCTGCCTCGGCCTTGTAATTCTGGGGAAACGTCAATAAGCAATGGGTGTTGAGGTGGAATGCCCACTGCAAAACCTATTGCACAACCTTTGTCACAGAGCACTGCAGCAGAATGGGGCATATTTACAAGGTGGCGTTAAGCCTCGCATAGTGGCTTTGAATCACCTTGTATATATGGAAAAGGCGCTGCACCACTGGAGCATCAAATAAAGTGATGCTCTTGTGGCGCTGAGGGCTTGTAAATATGCCCCATGGACTCTTTGTAAAAAATGGTACACAAGTTTGGCATTATACTCCGCTGGCCCCAGGAACGATCTAAGTTGATCTCTGTCCTGAGTCGAAGGAGCTTTCTCGGTTGCCTCCACCAAATTGAGCTTAGGCTTTATCTCCTCATGACTCAAAGTGTGTCCCAGGTACTTTACCTCTTCCACACCAACTTTCCACTTTTGTAGCCCAAAGGTGAGTCCTGATTTTTCCAATCTTCGTAAAACTTCTTTGAATACACCATCATATAGTTCTTTCTTCGCTGCCCAAATCTAAACATTATCTTGAAACACAACTACATTTGACAAGCCCTCCAAAACACCCTGCATTACCCTCTGGAGCACAACTGACGCAGAGGCCAACTCGAAAGGCATGCAGATGAACTGGTACACTCCCTTGGGTATTATGAAGGACTGGGCAAATGCAATTCTGTAAAAAATGTGTCCCCTGTCACTTTCACCAGTATCTCATTTTTGTGGGGAAGCAGATGGCTATGTACCCATATACTTTTATTCACATCCCTGAGGTCAACACACATGCGTACGCTTCCATTCAGTTTCCTAGAGATCACAATTGGGTTCAACAAATCAGAGGATTCTATTGGTTCAATCATTCCGTACTCGCAAAATCTTTGCAGTTTCTTTCAGCAAACCACTCAGCTCTCTCGGTACACCCTACACCATGATCTCTTTAGGAACAGCTCCTTTATTTAACACAATCCTGTGTTAAGACTTCTTCAAACACCCTAATTTTCTCCTGAACAAATTTGGAAATATTTCAATCCATTCATTTGTTCCTTCTGTGGCAGTCAGCATAACTTGTTTTGGATTATTAGGGTTCACGATCCCACCCAAATACTCGTTGTTCCTTCCATCCTAATAATGATCTCCCCTTTTTGACCACATACATTTTCCCCATTGCCTTTCTATCATGCAATTGTGCTCGGAAATATCCCACCACAGGCAATTTGCTCTCACAGTATCCTTCATGTTCAACATACAGGGGACTAAACACACTCATCTAATCAGTCCGATACAGAGTGTAAATGGTGAGCAAGAACCCACCCAAACATTTATCTCCTTGCACTTCAACCTGATAGTACATTTAGGTGGGTAATACTTTTCACTGGTAATCCCTGCTTGACTCATCACCTGTGGCTCAGTCTCATTCACCACCAACACCGCTCGACACCTGATGTTTATTGTCCGTTCACTAAATTCACTGTTTTTCTGGACTTCGAGTTGTCTACCATCTTACTCACTTTGGAGAAGTGACCTATCTTTTTATATTTAAAACACTTGCTTTTGGTAGCAGGGCTGCTACTCACTACAATTGTGTGACACATACTACCACACCTATGATTTCTTTTTTTCAACATTTTGAGTGTTCCCATCACTGTTATTCTCCTCTATACTTCTCCATAAGGGTTTCTTTACCATATTCACTTCATTTGCGTTTTCCCGGTTGACCTCCTTCCTTAGCAGCAACACCACCCAATTGCTTGATATAGCGAGAGGTATTTTTCATGCGCCCAGCTACTTCAATGCTTTTATCTAAAGTTGGGTCTTTCAGTCCTAGCAGTTTCACTTGAATTTTCATATCCTTTTTCTGTTAATCATTAGAGCTTTTATTATCTCATTTTGGTGATCTCTGAATCACAAGTAATGGACAACCTTCTCAGGGCTGCAACGTTCTGCTCTATGTTCCCCCTTGCCACTGGATGTGGGGAAAAAGTTTGAGTCTTTCGACCAGTATACTAATCTCTCTACTGTAGTTCTCTTCCAAAGCCTTCAAATAAGATTCAATCTCATCATCCTATTCAACATCAGAACCCTCATATGCATTTCTCCCTTACCTTACAGGTCTTAAGAACTTTTCTGCCCTCCACCCCTAAACTGTGTTTCACAATGGGTAATGTTCTTTTAGCAACGAATACACCTCCCCCTATGGCCTCCAAGTAAGTTTCAAAAGTTTCCTTCCAGTCCTCTCATCCCATACGTGGGAGCCCTAGACCTTGTAAAAAGACTGGAGGTGCAGGTATCAATTTCGTTGCCATGACTAACCACACCAATAAACACTATTTTTTTACAGTCCTCAATTAAATGGATGACATTAATATCTCCTTCTGTGGGAGGCCAGATCTGTAGCTTTTACTGTACTCGACCTATTCTCCTTTGCCAGGTCAGTGCTCTAGTTTTTCTTCCAGACTCCCATCCCACACAGATTGGCTATCCAATGACCCTTCTTGCAGAATAAGGGGCAGAGCAAGCTCAACAAACCATTATTCCCACTCCCCAACCACTATTGGAGGGAAGTTGCCGTACAGCTCAAGGAAGACTTTGTTCATTCTCCTTGTTTTTTCTCACAATGTCACACTTGTCACTCGATGGCTCGATTATGCCTCCAATCGAGTTTGCCTTGAATAATGTTCTTCGTTGCCTCCCTTGCCTCCGACTGCGTATAATGCTGTCCCTTCCTACCGGCACTTGGCTAACCAACAGCTATCCTGAATTAGACACTGAGTGGGGCACGCACAGGCTGTGCTTCAACATAAATGAAATTCTGTTGCACTGCTCCAGAAAATCAGTACACGGCTGATAATTATGGTGAAAACGGGGCTCACGCACCCAGTACTTCTTGTATAACGAGACTCCAAGGGTGCAGCATGTGCACACTAGTCTCGTGCACCGTGCCTAGCATGCCTGACAGTTCATCCAGGCTGCTGGTTATAGGTGGTCATGTGCTCCTTTGAAGCATCCATGCGCTCCCCTGAGGCTCGATAATGTATCCAATGACAGTACATCTCATGGGCCCCATACACTCCCGAAAGGCTCAATATTGTCCCCAATAACAGCGCTTCGCATGGGCATGTGGGATCATGCACGCCATTCAAACCATAACACTATGGTCCATCTGTCTTGTGCTGCACAATGCCTGCACTCTTTAGGGTGGTCTCACCTTTTATACCCAGAAGTACTTGTCTGCCGCACTTCTCCATAGGCAAAGGTCAATTCAGAGAAAAATCGCTGACCTTCACAACTTCTTACTGACCAGGAGTCACTTCTAGTCGTACAACTTCATTTAAGTTGTAATCTGCAGATTCCTTTATTCTTCAGTGTCCCTTTCCTTTAGATCCCATCCTCATCACCACTTTTTTAAGTAGACAGGACACAATAGTATAATTTGAAGAGATTTAATGAACATACGGTGACAACTGCTGTCAAGTGCCTGCTCTTGAGCAACTGCCTGCGGTCTCCCCTTGGAATCCAACAATTTTGATTCCAGGAGTGGAAGCATCCAGTTGTCTGGAGACAAGTAAGAACACAACAGTTACATAAATAGAAGCAGGTGATATCACCATAAACATAGAGCATCTTAGCTTCCCTTTACTTTACTTTGTCATTTGTTTCTAGAAAGACTTATTGTTTCACCTTGATTTGACATGTAATAACACATATGTTTTACACAAATCAAATAAATACTCAAATACTCAAATAATAATCACAGTCCTTGTTAAGGTGAACCACAAAAGTCACTAAATACACCTGTGTTTAACCTTCTGGTAGCTTGGGACAAACTCAGTCAGGCTCAACTTAGAGGCCATGTGTTAAGTATTTATGCTGTACGTAATACCAAGGACCACCCTTTACGCCCATCAGGACTTGGGAAAGTATTATATATGTATACAAAGTGCCTTGGGAATCATTTAGTGGGCAGGAATCACATCCTTAGTAAGCAATCCCTCATTCAATGTAATCACTCCTATATATAGGAACAATTTCTCAGTTAACCCACAAAAAACATAAAAGTCTGACAAGGGTTTATTATGATGAAATATAGTCTCTCAAAAGATCTCAGTACTCATCCATATAATTTTGTATAAAAAGTGCAAACGATGCAGTGCTCAAGTGGGTGTGACAATACATAAAAGTGAACACAAGACACTGTACAATCATTGCCCATCCAACATTTGATAACAAAAAATATGATTGACATTATTATTGCACATTCATAATTGACACAGTGCAAAAATAAGCCAGGAATGGGATGTCAAAGTTTTGACCCAAGCTGAGTAAAAGGGTCTCCTCTGGAAAAATCCGTTTGGCTTAGAACCTGTGAGAGACAGACACAGAACCCAGTGACCACACATCAGATACATACGCTAATTTTGTTTGTATGGGTAAAGAACCTCCACAAAAAGCAGCCACTCGCTGCTGATTCTTTAACATCTCATGAAATAACGCTTATTAAATTATTCTGACATCAATTATTTTGGAAGCACAGGAGCTCAAGTTTTTAACCTGTTACAAGACTCAGTGGGTTTCTCTCGTAGGTAATATTATCCTATTTGGTGAAACAAATGGGAGGGAAATCATTACATAAATGATGGCACTGTATTTCCTTAATCATGTGCTCCAAGCATTGTTAAATTACCAGTTATCGATCATGCATCAGCCACTGTGCCGGTGATTGGTTCAAGTTCCAAGGTAATCAAATAACTCCATCATCAGAGTCACAATATCTAAGAAGCATGCACATGCCAAGCATTTTTGGTTGCACGGTAGTGAGTCATGCTACACTGCATAGGTGAGGCCTCCCCATGCCGATAGTCGTCCCCCAACTCGCAGAGTTGACAACCCATAGTCAATTACACACTGACCCCATAATATACGCGGAACATCTAGGTCCCAACGCAGATGGGGAAAATTCCTAATGTTTCCAAAGGGTATTGTATCTACTAAAAGAGTGTGGCAAAGGCTAAAAAACAAAGTGCTCAATGTCGAGGTACCTTAGAATGTGTCGGTACTTCCTTATTACCGGTAAGATAAGGTTGGTAGGAACCAAAGATTCCTATCGCAAATCAGTATCATTCACATCCACTGTTGTACTATGGGGTATATTCACAAGAACGTGTGCTAAACATCACCAAAATATTTTAACGCAACTTTACACATCGTGTGCTAAACATCACCAAAAAATGTTTACGCAACTTTACACATCGCAGCCTATCGCAGAAAAATAACCCCATGTCAACGTGGCATTCACAACAAGGTGGCCCCATGCGACAGTTTGCCGAAACCGCGGCCAATGCCCGTGATGCAACCACCTCGACGTAGATAAAAACACAAACCCCAACGCCAGAAAACCTGCGATGGGCCAAAGCGCGATAAGTAAACAGTGTCAACCAGCGCGAGGGCAGCAATACTCACGCATAATGCAGAAAAAGGCACAAGAACAGCATACAGAAAATGCCACAGAAAAAAATACATCAACAGCGGAGTACCACGGATGCACCGTGACCGACTGCAGAGGACAACATGTACACCACAACATTCCGGCTGCATGGAAGAACAGAACCAACAGGCACACCGCATGAAAGAGAACAGTGGCAGACAAATCAGAGGCGCAGGAGTGACTCGCCCACCATGCAGTATACGCACATAAGCAGAAGTGCACCTCAACATTGAAAACATCCCAGTACAAACAGCAACCCCTCCACTACAGAACACAGGACACAACTGTTTCCGCAAATGTGCACAACATGGCAAATCACATCTGAAACCGCAGGAAAATGTAACAAGACAATGTACAAGTACAACCTGTAACCTGCAAATATGTTTTAATCACACATGCAGTGCAATTGGACATCTTCCATTGTCCCATGATTGCCATGGACGGCCACAATGTGACGTGCTCATGAGAAATAAGTGTCAATGGTGGAGCTTCTACGGGCCATTCCTGCCGCAGCTGCAGTGGGATGTGGGCCACCTGCCCCATCGTCACCTTCATAGTCAGGTACCTCTGGAACTGGGATCCATGGGGCATTGGTGCAAACACAGATGTTGTGCAACACACAACATGCAACGATCATCTTGTACACGATGTCCGGGCTGTACAGGAGCTTTCCACCTGTGCTGTCCAGGCACCTGAAACGTGACTTCAACACACCAAATGTGCGTTCAACGATGCCCCTGGTGCGTGTGTGGGTTGCATTGTACTGCCTCTGGGCGGGTGTGTCCGGGTCTCGGAGGGGTGTCATCATCCAAGGGCATAGTGCATATCCTTGATCACCTGTGACAGTGCAGGAAGAAAAGAGTCAATACTTGGTTTGGCAGGATGTGATGGCAGGCCCACTAATCCAGTGACGCCTGTGCTGGCTGTGTGTGGGGTGAGTGTAAGCCAGCCCTCAGGGAGTAGCTGGTGCTGGCAACAACTCCAAGTCATCAGGCACTCAGAAATGCAATGTCAGTACAACAAGGGGGAATGACTCGAGTCGCACAGGGCTAGTGGCCCCAGATGCACAGCGGCCGCCACGGGCCCACCGCCACCGGACGCTGATATGCGGGAGACTGGGGTAGGGTCAAGAGGGCAGAGCAGGGCCTTGCATGTGTCATAGGTGCCTTCCCAGGAGTGTCACAGGGGAGAATGGAAGGCCTACCCCCAGGGCATGATGCAGAGGGCACATGCCAGCGGTGTCCGGCAAAATGGCGTATATGAATGCCACAGAACCAGGCCAGACACCAAGTCCGTACCTATCTGTTGCTGATGACAACCCCCTGACCACAGGCTTAGACACCAACGATGCACCGCCGGAGGATGACGGTCACTCATGGCGCACAGGGTTAGTGGCACCACGTGTCGCAGACCTGCAATATGGAATTATGCCTCACTGATTGAAGGGAGTGTGGTGCTGTGGCCGCTGCCACAGACTTGGGGTTACTGCCCTTCAGGACTCAGGACACTGTTCCACATTTGGGACCTGCTGGACTGAAGACGAGGCCGGTGGAGCATGTTAATAAGTAAGAAGTGATGTGGACCAGAATCGGGGGGGCCAGCGATGGTCTGCGGAGGCTGCAGAGGTCGCGGGACTGGGGCATGGAGCTTGCAATGGCACGTGGTGGGCCCTCTTTGACACATGACGGTGTCGGCAGGTGAGCAGTGCGGCTCTGGTGTGCTGGGGCGGGCAGGCCTTATCTGTGCATCAGCGTTCTGGGGTGTTTTGCAGGCGCACAGGGTCGCAGGCCCCGCTGCTCATGGCATTGGCCTCATGGCGCCGGTGATGCACGGGCCATGCACAAGGCCGGAACCCAAGAAAAACAGTGATTGATAACTCGTATAAAGGCACATGCTGTATCCTTGAAAGCACACCTAGAACACATTTAATATTTTTAAATTATAGAACTAGAAAGGTGCTAAAAGCTACAATTTCCACTCCAAAAAAATTCTCCTTGGAAAACATAAAACATGAGCCCTGCGTGGCTTTTCATGGCCTTGTAAATACCGCCCCTGTTCACGCACCATTTTACATGAGAGGGGTGTGCAATAGTTGTTGCTGCTGGCGTTACACAGCAACACCCATTGCTTTTTTATGCTGCCCCAGATTTACAGGGATTTGTAACTCCGAGGCAGCGCTAAAAGCTAACACCACTGCACAGCAGGTGTTAGGGTGGTGGAACAAGGGGAAATACTTTTATTTTGCCTAGTTTTTTGCTCTTTCTATTTATGCTGCATTTTGTAGCCCATATAGAAGGAGCAAATCACCTTTAATGATCATCCCTGCAATGCAGTCACCCTTGCACCATGGCACAAGTGTGTCTGTGTTGGCACTAGCCAGCTTTATTAGTGCCGGCGCAAGGAAAAACACAGAGGTGCACCGTATTCTTGTGAATATGGCACATTCCTGCATTTTTTAAATGATGCAGTGCAGCACTGCTAAATTGCTTACAGCACCACATTGACTCATTTCTTTGTAAATATGCCCTATGGAGCGCTAGCAAACCTTAGTCGTAACATATAAATACTGCCTGCAATTTATAAACGTAATGCTTACCATGTGGTTCACAAAATTTTCCAGAACAGGGTTGCAGCGTGGGTAAAAGCAGGGAGGATAGGCAAAGGGAGAATCGAGTTTGAAAACCAGCACAACATTGGAGACCAGCGGGGGACAATAGCAGACAGAAAAAAGGTGAAAAACACATGCACTGCGATGGATGGCTTCACAAAACAGAAAAAAATAGTTTCCAAAAAGTAGACACTGGTGGAGGCACAGATTCAGCCATTCAGTGAGGTTGAAACAAGCAATGCTCCACGGGAGGGACAAACATTAGCTGGATTGGCTAAAACAAACAGTAAATAGAAAGTAATAAAAAGGAAATGACACAACAAAAAAGCCACTGTTAAGAAATCGGTTGTGCATACCTAAGCCAACTTTTAGAATGTCCCGCAGATACCTTTCGCAACCAGACAGTCTGGTAGGCTTCGACTAGCAACCTTGCATTTTAAATTGCCAATAACACAGAGCAAAAATAAGTTGTGAGTAGCTCTGCTTGTCTTCTTTATGTCCACTAGGAAACAACAAGCCAATTTCTCTGCAGTAGGTACTAGCCTGGTAAATGCAAAGCCCACGTTCACCAATATGTGACCTCTAAGAACATACGCATTAACTCTATTTTGGATATATGTTCTTAAAGTACTAAAGCATATTTATCTAGTAAGCTATAAATTACCCCTTTGCCTCCATTAACGAGGTAAACAGAATTTAATTCCCCTTATGTGTTGTGAAAAGCACACTACTCTGTCTTTTATATGAGTGTGGAGATAGATGTTTGTAGGGGCAGGATCAACTAGGCAACAAACGCATTCAGTCTAAGGTCACACGTGCAAGCGCAATGAGCGCATCAACGGGAGTGAGCGAGCGAGGCAAGAAGACTCCAGCGGCTCCCTGGCAGCTGCAACAGATACGAGACATTGGGTCCCCCACCTGTGGGCTGCAGCAGATCCCCTTCCCTCCCTCCCCTGGAGCAACCACAAATTTGGGACTGCCGTGCTTGGAGTTGAGCGGGCAAAGAGGATAGAATGCAGTGGCATCAGAGACTGGTAAAGTAAGGTCAGAGCCGCGGCTTCCTCTGACTGGGGTGGAAGCGGCCAGCATTAGGCCAGTGCGGCCTGCTCCATCGGAGGACCGCAATCTGCAATGTGCAGCCCACAATCTTTGCTCTCTGCTCGTAATCCCTTACTTTGTTGTTCCGGCGCATTCGTCTGCTTGCACAATGCCTAATGCCTGACACGGTTACCCCCCTTGTTTGTCCATATTCCTGTGCAGCTCCGGCACTCAGTACCTGCTCCTGCTGACCTCTCGTTCATCTGACCTGGGGCCACAGCTCAGCCACACCGCGGCCCGGCCAAGACTGGCTCAGCACAGCTCATGGCACACTTCATCGCCTGGCCTGGTGAGCCTGTATTGAGAGCGTGCTGCAGCTGCTGGCAGCGTGGAGACTGTAAACAAAGTGAAAGAAGAAGGGAGCATTCACCCTCTTGCATGGCAGAAGGAAAGGTGACCTCTCATTGGTGAGTGGGGAGCACAAGAGCTGGTGGGAGCAGGTCCTTCTCTCACACATTCCACTCGTCTGTGAGCAGTAAAGCTAGGCAACACACCTGTTTCATTTTTGTTTACTCCAGTTCCTGGTCACTGATCACCAAGGTCGTCACCTCAGACAAACCGTGCTTGTGTCCCTCACAGCATCATTCTTGGAGGACCCATGGTGAGTGAGGTGTGGCGGTGCTGGTAAGAAGTGTATTGTGACACTGCTGTCTGTGGCAGAACTGTAGAATGGCGTAAGCAGCGAAGGCACCCTCCCTAGGCAGTGATGCTGCTTGCCACATGCCACTTGTTGCTTGCCACTTCTGCCACTCCGCCTATCACTAACTGACTCCAGCGATCGAGAGCAAAACTAGATATAGCAGCTACAACAGCAAAATGCAGGTTGTGGAATGCACTTGAACACGAGCAAGATCGAGGAGTGTGATGCGAGAGAGAGAACAAGAGTGGAAACAACCGAAGACAGCAGCCAGCTGGTCCTGCGAAGCTCATAAGGCAAGAAAGCAACACACCCCCAGACGCCTCCTATATAACCGCCACTGAGTCGGAAGCCAATGAAGAAACAGAGGCCACCAATGTAAAAGAGAACTTCTTAAAAAACTGTCCAAATAAGGGACACACAAGGAGTAAGAACTATAGCAGTGGTCATGGAGCACAAAGCACTGGTGGGAATGCATCTTAATAACCCTTCATGTGCAGAGGAAGAGTTGCTTACGGTCGCCTTTCAAGCACCAATGGATACAAACACACGGGCCACAAAGGTAAGTGGAATATGGTCACCTGAGCCAGAAACTTCCATGGTTCACTTAGCAATGTCTGAACCGCTTCGACACAAAGATGCCCCTATTAACATGGAGGCTTCTTGCTCAGAAGTACCGCTGACCAACTTGGCCTCTTGCCCGCCGAATCCCTCCCACTAACAATGCAGTCTCATTCTCCAAGGAAAGCCACTCAAAACAAGGTCCCTTGTAATAATCTAATGCAAAATACAGTAAATACGCATGTAGCCAATTTAGACATATCCTATCTCACAATACAGGAATGGGTATAGCTCTTAGCCTTATAGACTCTGCAAACCCTGGATCCATTTCGGTGAAAAAGCCATCATTGACACCAAACTGGCTGACCTCAATAATCTGATCAGGCAGGCCCAAAAAGAGACACAGTTTACACAGGCAAGCTGCGCCTATGTAATCTTTGATAAGCTATCAATCCTACCATCAGTGATGGGAGATCTTCCCACTGACATAAGGAAAGCAACCACAATCTTGCCGGCTGCAAAGTTGGCTGACCCCCTTCAGAAGGTAGATCCACCTTCAGACCAAGCAACCCAGGAAAATCTAGAACACAGACTTACTATAGAAATTGGACAAGTCCATGAGGGGAACTTGTTGACAAGGGAAGGAATCAATGACTCAACTCATCAAGAGTCCCAGGTGCAGATGACCCTCCCCATGTGGGGGCCTGTGACAACAAGCAGACCATTACAGGAAAATGCCTGGTCAGCTGGCCCGCAAGTTTTAAAGCAACGAAGAAAACAGAAAAGAAAGGGATGGAGAAGGAAGACTGATATAACAGAATACTTCAATAGCTGAGTCTCCAGTGACCGTTCACAGGGAGAATTAAGGGATACTTCAACCTCCGAAGATATGAAGGGGGAACCTAGTCAAAACATATCAAAAGGTCGGGCGGGTATACTTAACAGGGGGAACATCTTATGGCTTCTAACGTCAATCAGCGGATTGGAGAATTTAAGCTCTCGTGACATGGAATCAACAGAATTTGTGGAGCTCAATAATCAATCAAGGAATGAGGCAACTAAAGCGGTCTGGGCATCGTCTGGTATAGCTAAGAGGATTCGTAATCAGCAAGAACAACTAAGAGCTTGGGAAATAAAATTGATGCCCAAACCAAGATATCCTAAACCCCTACTAGCAAGAGACACAAGAACCATCATGAATTCCTCCATGACCATACTCTATGCAAAGGGGGGCTTGCGGCACATCCTCAAGGCACAAAGAAGAAACACCACCACCAAGTCCTGGGACACATGCAACAGGAAGCCCAGTACCACAAGACAGGGTCTGGTTAGCTAGGACAATAAATGCCCGAGGCCACAATCCCTGACAAAGTAAGAATGCTTCATCAAAGGCTAAAAACATAATGCGTCTCTGCTCCTGGAACATAAACAGTGTAGAAAACAAGATAGCAGACCTAGAGCTGTTACAATAACTTCAAACATTTGACCTTATCCTCTTACAAGAGACCTGGCTTGATCAACCAACTCACCTACAAGGATTTAAGCTTTACTACCTAACATCTACCAAAAGCACCATATTTGGACACTGTTGCAATCTATACCTCTATAAGGAGAATATATACAGTCAATAAGCTATCCATCAAGTTAGCACTGCCTAAAGCAATACAAGCTCTCAGAATAACGATACATTGCCCAAATAAACACATATATCTGGAACTAATAAACAATTATTTGCACCCACAAGATAAGGCCAGGGAAATTGGGATGGGAGAAGAACTTTCTAGAATATTAACAGAAGAGGAAACGTCCAACTTTATAAAAACTGGTGATTTTAATCTGCACATGCTGTTCACAATGGTTGATGATCACTTACTGGAAGACTGCCCTTTCACGTGGCATATCCCACCACAGGATGTGAACAACTGGGAAAGGCAAACCAAGCTCTCACAGAAACTCCTAGGGATCCTAGCACAACTAAGTTTCCATGCTCTAAATAGCCTATTTCCGGGAGATTGTCCCCAGCCGCTACTTTCCACAACACAGTAACTAGCACTGCTATTGAATACACATTTATTTAGCTCTCACTGTTTGGCAAAGTAGTGGACTATCACATAGGAGTAACGGACCGCAGTGATCACCTCCCACAAGAGATTACAATGTATATGCAGATCACAATCCCAACACAGCCAGTAAACGTGTCAAGTTCTGTATACATTATCAACAATATAAGGCTGAAATGCAAAACTCATGACCCAGAAGGGCTGTCAGCCTTGGCGAAAAATCTCCTGCAGGAACATATGGCAGAACTTGACACATTAGCAGGCTGGGAGAGCTTCACAAAGGCACTAAGAGAAATGTACACAGTTAAAAAAGAGCCACGATCAAGGGGAAAAACAGAGCCTCGACATGAGTGGCCTTCATCTCAATGAATGCACTAGTAAAGCAGCTTAAGAAAGCAACAAACCAAGCAGTACAGAGGCTCCAAAGAGGGGGCCCATATGCCGAAACCCAGAGTGAACTGAGGCAATTAAAAGCAACGTGTAAAAGACTAATCTGGCAACTTAAAAAATAATCGAAATAGAGTTTGTGGGCCAAGCTTGTATATCATACACAGAGCAACAACAGCTCAAGATTTTGGCATACGCTCAACATGGTACTAAATCCAGCAACCCAGGGAATTAGTTCTCACCTGACAGAAGAGGCGTGGATAACTTTCCTTTGTGGTCATTTTAATGAGGGACCCGGTTGTGATTCTAGTCCAAATGTCAAAATGGACCAACAGGAGCCAGTGAGAATCCATGAAACACTCAATAATCAGACATCCAATTCAATTTCAATTTTTGCCAACCAAATTTCCAAGAGAATAACCAAGGGCAGAAGAGGGGGCATCCCGGATCCTAATGGGATTCCCCCAATCTTTTTCAAACCAGATCGGTGTTACTGGGCAGAAGCACTGAAGCCAGTTCAATTAATTCTTCAAACAGAGTTAATACCAGCCTCGTGGAGGGGATCAATTATTTCTTCAATTTACAGAAAGGGTGACAAAAATTATTCCAAAAACTACAGATTGATAACCCTGATAGACAATGATGCTAAATATTATGCCTGACTCATCCTACATTAATTATCAAACTGGGCAGCATAAAATGCAGTTATCCCTCTAAACCAGACAGGCTTTAGCAAACGTATAGGGACTACCACCAACATTTAACTCTCTCCCTGTTGATTGATGCCATAACAGAAGCTAAAAAGCTTCTGTATGTATGCTTTATCGATTACTGCTCAGCATTCGATCGCATCAATAGAAACATACTATGGTGCAAACTTACTAAATGGAATATCCCGCCTCTCCTGACACAGCTACTTTTCCTGCATTCAAATGTGTGGGTGCAGATAAAGCTTAGGGTAGGAGACCATTTGACAAGGAAGATTCAAACTACAATTGGGCAGAAATAGGGCTGTGTACTAGCTCCAACCTTGTTCAACCTCTTAATGGCAGACCTGTCAACTAGGCTAGACAAGTGTACTTGCCATGCCCCTAAAATAGGGGGTCTTGTCCTTTCAAACTTACTATACGCCTAGGATCTCGTACTCATCAGTCGAACTCCAATTGGCCTTCAACACTTACTAGACGCAACACAAAGCTACTCTGATGAAAATGGCCTGAGCATAAATTTGGACAAATCAAAAGTCATGTGTTTAAATCAACAAAGGGCTAAAGGAGCATATCAATGGCACTTGGCTAAACAGCAGTTGGACGTCGTCCAAGAATATAAATATCTGGGAGTTACAAGAGACAGTAAAGAAACCTTCACTGTTCAAATGGAAGCCATACAAAGGAAGAGCACAGCGACAGCCGTGGCACTGAGAGACCTAAAGAATAAGATTGGTGCCATAAGCTATTCTTCGCTGGTCCAAGTGATACAGGCCTAAACTTATACCGACAACCGCTTATGGAAGTGAGGCCATGAGAGGGAGAGATGTGGTTACACTAGATGGCATAGTAATGGGAGCACTTCGAATGATCTTCTGCCTACCCAAATATACATCACCAGCCCAATTAAGATTAGAATTGGTATGCAGAAGCAAGGGCTGGCCCGGCAAAGGAGCATACATCAAATAAAAGTTAAAAAAGGGGAACCAGGGACTTTAAACGCCCATCTATGGACTGAATTGTCAACTGAGGAGACGAGCGCAGCAATGGCCTACCTGGAGGACTCCCTAGAACAGCTTGGCTTGCGGGTTCTCTAGGAGAGCTTAGTGGCACACGAAAGCTTTAAAAAACTTGTCAACAAAACTGTCAAAAGAGACTCCTTGCTAGAGGACAAAGCAGCATTAGCTGCAAGGGCACCTTGATGGTTCACCTTACATAGCTACTCAAAGGCAACCCGTCAATCCTATCTAGGTACCAGGTTCACAAAAATCTCCAAGCAGAAATGCCTGCGATATCGTCTAGGCATATTACCCTCTGCACTCCATCTGCCACCATGGATGTGCCCCTCTTTATCATCATGTTGTCGGCTGTGTGGGGAGGAAAGGGAAGATATTATTTACTTTCCATGCATATGCAAGGAACTATTAAGTGAACGCAGAACACTTTTCTGAAAAGAATGTACATTTGATCTGCCACCTGGTAAGGTTCCTGAGCATATAGCTGAAAAAAGGCTATAAAGCAGGTATACAGTTGAAGGACTCCCGGTGGAATTGGTGGAGGCCACCTGAGAATGATCTGTAATGTTCCAGCATTCCCCAGATAAGCGTTGGCCCTAAGCCTTGAGTGCAAAAATGATCTTATCACAGACACAACGCAATTTATAACTCCTATAATGGTGCAATTTAAACTTAAATTGCTTAATTTGCAAAGATATAACGTAACTTACAATTTTAACTGTCGCCATTTTGCACATAACTGTGCAATTTGCACAATTTAGCCAAACTTAATCGAATGAGGCGAAGAGATTAGACCAGCTAGTCGGTACGTGATATAGCTGTTTTATCTTATACCTTATAACAGGTTGGAGTTCCAAACTTTGCAGAGGGGAGGGGTGAACAGCAGTTTTCATATACTGTTAGTTGACAAATATAAATGTATTTTTTTATCTTTAATTTTTAGCTTGTAATGCATGTAGGAAAACACGATTTAATGAATCACTGTCTATTTTGCAATTCTTAATCTTCTTCTATTTACTTTTACTATGCATATTATTGCAACGGTTTTAATTGTTCATGCAAATAAATTACTTACTGGCATTAACCAAGCCCAACCTCTGCAAAGGAAATCTATTGTCTTAAAGTGGTTTGCATTATGTTGTGTGACCACACCTATAGAAGGCTTTTTCCAGTCTTTTCTCCTGGACACTAAAGCAATATTAAAAGCACAGAAGAACTACATTAAATTTCGAAAGTTACGCTAAGCAATCTGGGAGAGGAAAATCTGCAAGTGATCTGCATTTCCAGCCCCTCACCCTTGACAGCATAGGAATTCAAGGCTGACACTTGAGGCCGCAGAAGATTACAATTGTACTATTATTACCTTCAAAGCTTTACCATTCAATGCTTACATGAAATCTTCAATTTGCACCTCAGTCCACAATAGTGAGATAAGGATGCTGGGTCCTTATTAAGGTTCCAATATCTCATGAAAGTGATGTAACCATGTGTTGTCAGTCTGGGGAGGCATGGCCTCTGAGACATCATCAAAGATCACAGGGGACCTATTAGTCACATTCAGCAGTCTTTCCATCTAGGGCTTTCGGGCGTTGTGCTAGTTTTAAAAAATATGTCCATTACCACTGTAATTTTGATTATTCAGAATACAGCAAGGACAATGGTGAAGAACACACAGAGGTATGCAAGCACCAATTAGCTACATTTGGAAATAACTTGTTTAAGTTGCTAAATCCTTTGACATTTGTGAAACTTTGATCAGGAGAAACAAGAAGCTTTAGTACTCATCTAATGAATCCCAGTTTTACTTCACTTTAAAACGGATGGCATAACTAAAAACCACAAATCTACAATTCATGTAGATTTAGTTTTAAAATGGGGATGCACAAATCTTCATGAACAGTAATTGATCAAATGCAAAGTTAACATATGGAATTTAAGCACAATACTTCTGATTAACTGGAACATATACATTTTTGCATAGATTTTCAATTTCACTTCGTTTTTCCTGATCAGATATATAGTTAATTTCTCAGTTCCATATGGTTGATGTGAAACATATACGAGATATAAAGCACAATATTTTGATGCCTTCACTGAAGACTAAGACCTACTATTTTATCCTTAACCCAGTTAAACTTGCACCTCAGAAGTTCTGCTTCAATAATAATGGTTTAGGTAATTGCTTCTTCATGTAGAATGAAGACAAAGAACAAATGTAGTTCTGCTTCCATTGCCTCTCTTGCAACACCTGCAAATTCTTTCAGTCTAAAATATTCATTTGCCGTGTTCGTTTAGCAATGAGGATGTAGAGGTTTGTGTAAGTAGCTTCACTATTAAACGAACCTAAAGAGTCAAGCAACATATGAGGTACATAGTCATACCAAGATCAAGTAGCTTACTGCACAGATGCCAACTAACTGATCCAAGTGCCCACACTGATCAGAAGTGGCACTGCCAACATTCCAACACAACACCACATAAAAACGGAAGGTACTCAAGGAGGAGCAACAAAATGCGAATGCCAGTGTTTGAGACAGTCTGTTCTGCCATCCTAGCAGAATCTATCAGAGGAGTCTTGAATTTCCTTTGCTTATAAGGTTAATCAACAAAGCTATAAGTGAATCTTCAGAACACTGTGCTTTCACATCTCGGTGGAAACCCCCAGCCCAGACCACAGAATTTTGCCCTTCTTGCATATCTAGACAAGAGTCTGTGGCGCATGTTTTATTTGAATGCCAGGAGTATGTACACCCAAGAAGAAGATGGCTTAAGCAATTGTGTCGCTCGTTAGGAACCAGGCATCACACTGAGGCGCTACGTATTTTAATGTCGGACTCTCGCCCTTTGTATGCTTGTGCCCTTTCAACATTTTTATCATGGGCATGGTGCATTAGAAGCAAAAGGCTTAAAGAAATTGTTTAATTTGTTCTTAACACTTATGTATGATGTGCTTCTTCTTTTGTTTGTAAAAATTGGATTTTAAGGTTAAATGAAATCAAATTATTTTTAACTGTGAAGCTTTTATGATATGTTTTTATCGAAATAAAGCCTTTTTGACTTGACTTGACTTGACAAAGATGTATTTTTAAATGAACAAATCTAAAACAATAGTCAAAATATTATCCATTTACACAGCGTACAAAAAACTAATCAGCAGCAGAATCTCAGAATCATATTTCACCCCATGAAATACTCCAAAGGACAGGAAAAGGGGAACTAGGGGAGAGTGGCAGATCTATTAAAAAATAACAACCATCACATAAACAAAGCAACCATTGAGAAAAACAGAAAACTACTTTCAGAATTTACAAGGAAAACATACCACACCATTCTCCAGCTTTAAAAAAACCCAATAACATAATAATGTGCACCCCTTGTTGAAGCACTCTATTCTAGTTCTAATAACAAAAACACAGCATAAAGGCCATTCCTGCGTTCAGACTCTAAAACAACACGTCTATTGACATCTTTTGTTTTCCGTTTAATGCTATGGAAGACTAATTATCTCTATATGTGAGGCACATCATTTCATTGACCTGCGTCCTAATCAACCACGTTACTTTTCTTTTCACTCTCAGGTCTCTGATCGAAGGGCTGCGTTCTCTTTCTAAACTCTTCTTTCAAATGTCTTCACTGTATCTGTGTTCTCACGATTTATTATTCCAAAATCCTTTACCTACCTTAGAATATATTTTCTGAACTTGGCAATTAGGAAAGCGTGGTATCAGTCTGGAGATCGATATATTTATTTGCATATGGAAAATTCATAAATAAAATCTGATGGGATGGTATTCAGAAAATATGGAGTGCTTAGGGAATGCTCCATTTTGAGGCAATGATGAGAGATATCTGCATAGCTGAACAAGACAAGGGACAAATTCAGAGTAAACACACTGTTTGATTGATTTAGTTCCTAGAGGTGGTGGTGGCACAGATGCCCCAACTATCTGTCTATTTAAATGAGTTTGAAAAGAGGAAACTCAGGTCAGGACAACATTTATATAGGTATCCATTTTTATGTATTTATTTGTTATTGTATTATTAATTAAAATTGTTGCAAATACACCTTCATCAATAAATATAATGAAATCATACAAGAAAGGTCGGCCAAACCGTGACCTTAAAGCACACAAAACTTCACAAAAGGGTTTAATTAATTAACGACTAATATTAATGTACACCAATGTTGAAATAGCCTTAAAATAATTAATACAGTTTTTAACACTAATAAGGGATCAGTGAAGATGAAAGCATCATGATCAGGACAAAGTTATGATTTGAAATCAAGATTTTTAGAAACTAAACAAAAATGATACTACACTAAGACTCAGATTATCTAATTGCTTCAAAACAAAGACAACTCTGGATTCAAGAGCTTAATTGTAATGTTGCAACTTAGGGGCCAATTACAATGTTGGTCCGAAAGGCTCCGAATGAGATTCGGAATCTCAGAATCTGATTCAGAACCTATGTTTCCGACCGAATTGTACACATTTCCAACTGACCGATTACGATGCCCAGAAAGCGTTTGGGCTGTCCGATTCTGTTCCAAAAGGCATTCGGACAGCCCGAGTCTTTCAGAGCCAAATTGTACAGCTCTATGGACATGGTGTTCGAACGAGCGATTACAATGACCGATTCAGACAGCTGTTTCGATTCGGTCTTCCTGACACAAAATGGCTTTCGGAATCTGCCTTTGGGGGCCCGTAGCAGGCCCCCCTTCACCCTGAGGCCTCCAGTTGGGGGCCGTGGGGTACCTAAGTGCACCTACTTCCAACCATTCACAATGTAGCATGCACCATGGGGTACCTGCCACAGGGTGCCAGGTTTTCCATAACCACCCCTTTTTTCAATGGGAGCCTGTGTTCTCGTTCGGAACACAGGCTCACATTGAAGTCAATACGAGTCAGACCGAACGATGATGGGAAGCATCGTAATCAGTAGGTCGGACTCACAGAACCTAATTCAGTCGAAAACGATTCCGAAACTGATTTGGTCAGAAGAGTTTCCGAACGACATCATAATCGGCCCCTTAATTGTGAAGTTGCAAATGATTCAGGGACCAAATATATATCATGTCTGCAAGTCCTAGATCCTGATCTCACAAAAAAATTCCTCTGTAAACATTATTGGACGTCTATACAACTTGCAAAATTACAATTTATAGTGGTGTATACCTGCTGAAATCAGAATTAATTTATCAGGATTAATTCATCTATTAGTTTCTGCCCAGGTGTGAAATACCTATGAGAGCACATAAGTGAGAAAGTAAATGGGATTTGCAGCTATGAGTTTGACATTAATATCAGGATGTTGGTTTTTAATGACACACAGAAGATGCTTTCAATCATCCAACCCTCCCCAATTTTGCCCTCAGAGAGGGAGAGGTTCACACATCAGAGGGTTCAGATCATGTGGACTACCCAACAACAACTTTCAGAGTGAGTACCTTCCTTCTTCTTCCCCTCAAAAGGTGAGAGGCAGACTAAAATTTTGGAATTGGAAATTAAACACTCAAGACCCATGTGTATTAGATACTGTCAGAGGTTTCAAGATAGATTTTATAGAAATACCTACACAAACATCTCACCCGAGAGACATTCCACTGACAGAGGGGAACAACCAAAACAGGAATAACTTCAATGCTTCAGAAAGGAGCAATAATAGAAGTACCATGGGAGCTGAAGAGATTTGTAAGTACCCTCTTCCTCTTCCAGAAAAAGGACAAGGGGTGGAGACCCATTATAAACCTCAGGGAACTAAACACATTTCTAGTTTACAGGCACTTCAAGATGGAGGACATCCACCTCCTGAGGGATTTGTTATTGTAAGGAGACTGATTAGTCAAACTGGATTTAAAGGATGTCTACTTTACCATCCCAATAGCCAAAGAACATCAACCCTTTCTCCAGTTTATTTGGAACAACCATCTGTCCCAATTTCAAGCCCTACCTTTTGGGCTATCATCTGCCCCTGGTGCTTCACCAAGGTTATGAGGACTATCGACACTCTCCTGAGAGAAAGAGGGATTCGCCTAATTATATACCTGGATGATATCCTCATCATGTCCCAACACCACACACAAATTATTCAAGACCTGAAGGTAGTTATGGATCTCATAGAAAGCTTAGGATTCATTATAAACAAAGAGAAATCGATACTAATTCCCTCCAGATCCCTGGAGTTCTTGGGGTTTACCGTAGACACAACAAAATGCCTCCTATTACTACCTTCAAAGAAAATAACCAAAATTCGAAAGGAAATAAGGTTTGTTTTGAAACAAGAAAGCCTAATACTAAGGGAATTAGCCAGGCTTCTCGGTCTCCTTTCCTCATCTATTCAAGCCATCTTTCCGGATCCTTTGAATTACCGAGCTCTTCAAAGCGTAAAAGTAAGAGCTCTAAGGCCTTTTCGTTGGTACGGAGATCGGATAAGCCTAGATCTGGATGCCAAATGAGAACTGATTTGGTGGTTAGAGAATTTAGATGCGTGGAATGGAAAAGCCATATTTAGGTCAACACCAGAATTCATCCTGGAATCAGATGCAAGCCTTCATGGTTGGGGAGCTTGTCTTCTCGATCACAAAATAGGTGGTGTGTGGCCACAAGCAGAGAGTTCTCATCACATAAACTACCAAGAACTGACAGCTGGTTTACATGCCCTGATGAGCTTCAAACATTCTCTTAAAGGGAGATCAGTCATTCTGAAGATGGACAATAGGTCAGCGGTGGGCTATATAAATCGTCGAAGGGGGGAAAAAATCAGCAAATCTCTCAAACTTAGCAAAGAAACTCTGGATGCTTTGCCTGGAGCACAAGGTTGCTCTAAAAGCAGAATACCTGCAGATTGGAACTTAAGATTCATATTGATTGCAGCGACTGGAAACTCAAAGAAAAACGTCTTCAGAGCTCTCAACCATAAATGTGGGGCCCCTTGGAAGTAGACCTGTTTGAGAGCAAACTCACCTTCCAATTAGAGAAGTACTTCAGCTGGATGCCTAACCCGGGTGCTCTTGAAGTAAACGCTTTTGTCAATTGCTGGAAAGAAATCCAAGCATACGCATTTTCACCTTTTGCCATGATTCGGAGAATCCTACAGAAGGTGAGACAGGACCTATGCTCTCTAGTGCTAATAACTCCCTTTTGGCCATCTCAGGCATGCTTCCCCACGACGCTGGAATTAGTTTGCAACATTCCCTTTTTAATTCCAACAGAGAGGGAGCTCCCAACAGATGTAGATGGAAGCGATCACCCCCTAGTACAGACCAGGAGTTTGAACCTTCTTGCCTGGAAAGTGTCAGGAAATCCAATTAAGTGTCTGGACTTTCGTCAAAATCTGCAACTCTCCTCGGAGAGGCATGGGCCCCTGGTACGCACTATAGCTATAACAACATTTGGAGAAAATAGGTATGTTGGTGCCTGGAGAGGAACCTGGATTCCGTGGAGGCTCCTATCATACACATAGTAAACTTCCTGGTAGTACAGTTTGAAAGGGTTCTCAGTAATATATGGCTTAATGGTTATAGATCAGCTATTTCTGCAGGTCACGCTCTTGTCAGTGGAAAGACGGTAGGTAATAACGTTATAGTTTGTAGAGTCTTAAAAAGTATCAGACTAAGGTGACCCCCTAAACCTAAATATGAGTCACTGTGGGATGTTAAACTATTTATCTATTTATTTTAAAGGTTTTCTATAGCGCTGGCTAGACCCAGGGGTATCAGAGCGCTTTACAGGAATGTGAGGAGGTACATTATTCAAAAACATATGAACAAAACAAGAGCCAATATAACAAAGAAAGCAGAGAAAGCACGAAAGCTATTTACAAAACAACTATATTAAGCTAACGTGTGTAGTGAGAACTTAGGTTAGGGTGGGTGGGTGAGGGTGAGAGAGAAAAGATAAGGAGGGGAAGAAGAGAGTAGGAGTTAGGGGAGTAGCAGGAGTAGTAAATAAGAAAGAGGTCGTGCGTATTGCTAGGAGTCATATGTAGATATAGAGAGCAGGGAGGGAGGATGGGGGAAGAGTAGTGTGAAGGAAGGGGCGTTTGGTGGGAGAAAGTGGAGGGGATAGAATTGGAGGGCAGAAGAGGGGGACATGACGGGGTCACAGCGCGTGAAAAAAGTGTCAGAGGTAGGAATTAAGGACCCCAGTATTTGTTGAGGAGGAACAATTTGAGAATTTTTTGAAGTTGAAGTAGGAGGGGTTACAGTGTAGGTTTTAGGCAGGGAGTTCCAGATGGAGGGAGCGTTACCCGAGAAGGAACAAGCTTGGGTGCTTTTCTTATTTAACGGGGGTATAAGAATGAGGGCGTTAGTGTTCCTCGTCAGTCGTGCGCAGCCTGCTTTGTGGAGTTTATCTGAGAGGTAATGTGGGGTGTTTCGGTGAAGGGATTTGTGCGTGATACATGCAATCTTATAGGTGGATCTGACTTCGATGGGTGGCCATTTGAGGGATTTCAGGGCGGGAGAGATGTGGTCAAAACATTTTTACTCTGAGATAAGTCTAGCAGCTAGGTTGAGCACAGATTTGAGTGTAGCAAGGTGAACTTTAGGTGTTCCAGCGAGGATAGCGTTGCCATAGCCGATTCCCGACAGAACCAGCGATTGGACAACAGTTTTAAAGTAGGCCTGGGCTAAAATTCCGTTCCGCTCGTGGAAATTGCGATAATTTGACATTTTCGCGTTCTGCGGAGAGAGCGTAAATGTCAAAATTTCCGCAATCCGCATTTTACCGGAAATTTTTTGCTTGCTCGCGCTGTAAAATAATACATTCTCGCGTGCGCGCGGTCGCCTTACCTGAATCCCCGCGTTCGCCGACAAGTTTTCCCGATCCGGTCTCGTTCTCCACGAGATGTTGGATTGTTGGTAGCCATTTGCGCTGTCTCGCGACATTCGTCGCGCGATCACGTCTTTCTTCTCGCGATCATGCACCACGAGACAAGTGAAAACAAGATGGCCGCGCCCGTGAGCAACCGCATGGGTAAGTTGGCGAGCCGCAACCACGCAGAAAATACCGCGAACGGGCGGGAAAAAAACTTCTGCATCTTCGTGATATTTCCGCGTGCTTGCAGAGATTTTTAACATTTTCGCGATAATTTGCGAAAGTGAATTTCGCAAATTCCGCCCAGCCCTATTTTGAAGTCATCAGCCGGGATGCAGGGCTTAATTTTCTTGAGATGACGGAGAGTGAAGAATGCTCCTTTAGCTGAGGTTTTTGTGTGGGAGGTGAGGGCAAGGCATTATCAATGGCGATGCCTAGAGACTTAACTGAATTAGAAGTGGTGAGAGAGCCGTTGAGAGCATTAAGGTAGGAGATCCAGTCTTCTATAGGAAGTGGGTTGTTTTTGGGCGTGAAGAGAATCATTTCAGTTTTTTTAGGGTTGAGTTTGAGATGAATAACGTGGAACCAAGATTGGATCTTGGTCAGGGTGTCGATAAAGTGAAGGATATCGGTGTGGGATTTAATCTTATGGTAAAGTTATGTGTCGTCGGTATAAAGGTGGTGATTTACTCCTGCTTGTTTGAGGGTGAGGGTGCGTGGTTCCAAGAAGAGGTTGAAAAGAGCAGGAGAGAGAATGGATCCCTGGGGGACACAAAGAAAGATCGGAGTGGGGTTGGAGAGGCAGTTCTCAATATTGATTTGTTGGGTTCTGTGGAGAAAGGAGGTGAACCAGTTGAGGACATGCCCATTGAGGCCAAAGCGGACTTTAAGAGTGTTTAGTAAGGCAGTGTGGTTAACAGTATCAAAGGCAGAGGATAGGTCGAGGAGAATGAGAAGGCATGATTCACCTTTGTAGAGTGAATGATGTATGTCGTCCACTATATTGAGCATGGCAGATTCTGTGCTGCATCCTTTTCTAAACCCAGATTCTAGTGAGTCAAAGAGGTCAAAAGTGTTGATGTGATTATCTGGTTGGAGCCGGGCACAACATTTTTCAAGGGCTTTGGAGAGAAGAGGGAGGTTAAAGCGGGGTCAGAGGTTATTTAGGTCATTGGGATCTGCGTTAGGATTTTTGGGGATGGGGGTGATTTGACCCAGTTAGAGGGAGATGGAAACACACCCTGTGGCCAGGGAAGAGTTAATAATGGTGGTCCAGATAGGGGCAATGATATGTTTTAGGTCTTGGACAAGGTTAGGGGGCAGAGAGTCTTTGGTGTGGAAGGATGGTTTAGCTTAGTGATGATGTTGTAGACTTCATGTTCTAAAACTAATTTTAGACCTATTCACAAATTGGCTGGATAACACAAAACTAGATAGGAAAAGTCTTTTAATTAAACTCGCAACCTTGTTGTGTCTAATCTCATGCAGAAGGGTTTCATATGTCAAAGCTCTTGAACTCTCTAATAGATCTTACAATATATTTGGTGCTAAATTTGAGACAATTAGAATAACTAAAACTATGTTGGATTCAATATTTTATTTACGTTTTGACTCATGCAAGAAACTCTGTGTTGTAGACTGCATGAAAAAGTACGAATATAGAATGAATGGTCCTCGTGCTCACAGCGTGAATCAATTATTTATATCCTTTGTCAAACCTTCCAAAGCCATAACTTCTGCTTCTATAACCAGATGGGTCAAATCCACGATAAAATTAGCGGACATCAATTTAAAGAAATTCCAAGCTCATTCCCTCAGAGGTGCTATGGAAAGTAAATCTTTCTGGACAGGAGGTAAGTTAGATGACATTCTCAAGGCAGCCGCCTGGTCTAATGCAAACACATTTGTACAACACTACTACAAACCAATTGAACATATGTCTGATATAGTCTTACAAAGCTACCAACATGGATAATGGTAGCCTCCGGTCTTGTAATGAAATTACCATTTTCCTATTACCATGACAAGAGAATCTGGATTTCATTAAAGACACGGAAGCTAACATTATCCCACCCTTCCTTTCCCAGGAGTAGTTAACTTTTTCTCTGGCTTATAGAGGGAATATTTTTAGGACATAATGTCTAAATTTGTTTATTACAAAAATAAATAAGATGTATTTATTTGCCTTGCATGTCTCTATTCCCTTTTCTATCTCTTATTCCAAACAATAGAGCACTTATACTTCTCTTTATTTCAGGTAACGCTTTCATAATTGACTCAACATCAGAAGTTTGGATATTCTGAGCTTCCTTTATTCACGCTCAAGTTGGATTTTAGGAAGAGGAGCAAAAAATAAAAAAATAAAGAATTGGAACTATGTCTTATTTCTCCACATTTAAAAGAGGCAGACTCTTCTGTGCTCATGGTTATTGTACACATTGAAGATTCTGTTTTAACTTTGTGATGTAATGCTTTCAAGTGGCTGCTTGGAGTTACATTAAAAGAACTATGCATAATGTTAGCCTCCGTGTCTTTAATGAAATCCAGATTCTCTTGTCATGGTAATAGGAGTATCGCAATTTGCAGCTATGAGTTTGACATTAACATCAGGATGTTGTTTTTTAATGACACACGGAAGTGAAGGACTTGAATCAAGAGAAAATGGTTAGGGCTGTGAAAGAATGTCAGCAACAGATTAATTTAGGAAAACTGGAAATGTAAAATTAGACAGAATATATACTTTTAGGTACAAGAAATTATGCAATTATTTTCAATGGAAAATATGTTTTACAAAACCAAAAGCCAGATTGGCAATTGGAAAATATCTTGGAACACTCTCTGGAAATGTATGCTTAGTGTTATGTAATACATTCTGCTATGTTAACTAATCCATCTAATTCCTATACCACTGCCATGGTTACTTTTAAAAATATCAATTATTTGACATTATTGTATGTTGATGTTAATGTCGATTTTGAGAAAACAGAATTGTCCCTCAAGTAAAGATATTTTTGAAAAATAAAACTTAAAGATAAGGCTACGATAAAAAAGAAGCCTGAGGTATCAACAGGACACCTATTTTCTAGTCAAGCAGAGTGCATAATTGAAGATTCTCTTCCCTATATTTTCTATGGTATTGACAAGAAATGTGTTATTGTCTTCCCTTTGATTCAGTTTTACCCTGCTGCTTCAGATTCTACATTTTGTAATTTTTTAGTAAGGTTCTTAAAATGTTCCTATTCCACTAATCTCAATCTCAATGATGACTATAGCTCCTTAATCACACTCATAATCAACAGATTTTAATTGCACAGCTCTTCACTGAAGATTCTCATCGTCTACGATTTTGGGTCTTTCTAGTGTGGAGTAAATCAAGCCGCATAGCTTTGGATTTGTCTCAATGATACTGCACTAGGAATACTGATTAAATTGAAGAGCCTACTTGCTTAGATGCCAAGAAGAAGCCCGTATACGAGCGAAACCCACTGGCTGCATCCAAATTCTACAAAGAATATGAAATAAAGGATCAAATATATATGATAATTGCTTGCCTTGTTTGTCTATGTTTGGCAACTTTGCTGTTACCTCATTAAAAGTTGGTCTGGTTGCCTCTGAGATCATTGAGATTGATGTTAATTATTTGTGGTTCTAATTGGTGGTGAACCATTTCTTGAGGTGGGTACCTGTACCTTTGTTGTATCACATGACACGTGATTGTGCGGCAAACACGTCCCATTTAGTCATAATTTTTTGTTTGATCTCTATTCCACTAATCACTTCACGTACCTGGTCTCATATTCTTCCATGACTTTTCATTTTCTTTAGTCCCTCTCAGCATTATGATGCTTTCAAGTGAATCAACCCTTTATTTGTTTCTCTGGAGGCATCACTGGTGACCAGAAGGTTACATTGTGACTCTGTAGTGCTTCAAAAAAGAGGTCTGCTTTCAAGAAAGATTTGCTGGAGAGCAGTGATAGAGAGTAGTTTAATGGTTAAGAGACACTTTTTTCCACACAATTTTCTGTGCACAAATATGGTTTGGGCACCAACTAATCCACATTATGGAAAATGAAGTGTTTGCTAGTAAGACTGAAGAATAAAAAGTGTGCATCATTCTAAGAGACATGAAAGAGACATGGGAGAAAGCAGCAAAGTATGTCTATGTGTCTTACCGAAAAACACACTGTGCCTAAAGCAATGACATAGAGATGGAAAAGACCAATGCTGATTAGCCTTTAATAGTTAATATATTTAGTTTTATGTTTACTTCATCAATGCTTGCCTGGTCTGCCATAATGAGCAAATACTTTGTTAGACCTGTCAGTCTTAGGGTAGTCTTCCCCCAAACATTTTGCCTTCACCCCTCCTATTTTTACCGATAGTGTTTTTGCTGGCCTTAAGACTGTGCATTTTACCACTGTTGACCAGTGCTAACATACTTGTGCATTCTCCCCTGAACATGGTAGAATTGGCTTATACCCATATGCCGTATTTAGTTTACTTGTGAGACCCTAGTAAACAGGTACTATAAGTACCCATGTCCTGTAAATGAAATGCTATTAGTGGGTCTGTAGCACGTATTGTGCCACCCATTTAATTAGCCCTGCAAACATGTCTCAGGCCTGCCATTGCAGCCATTTTGTACTGGCAAAATAAACCTTTTGCCAGGCCAAAACATCCCTTTTTAATACATATAAGTCACTCCTAAGATAGGCCTTCAACTGCCCAGGGGGCAGGGTGCAGTGTATTTAAAATGTGGGACATGTACTTTTAAGTTTGGTATTTAAAGAATTGGAATAAAAAGACTACTACAATGGTCAGGTCCGATTTTTTCGTCACAATTCTGAAAATGCACCTTTTAGAAAGTTGGCATTTTCTTCTCTCAACCATGACTAGGTGTAGTTGGCTGTTGGTCTTTGTAATTGTAATTGTATTTATGTAGCGCTTAATACACCTGACGAGGCATTGAAGCACTTTGCAGCAAGTAGCATGCTACTCCAGAACCCAAGGTTAGCAGTTAATCTAGTTATTGCAATTAGTCATGTGCCCTCAAGAAAAATTGCATTAATTCAATCCAGTTATTTAGCGATAGATTATATTAATACCAGTTAGGTGTGATCATTAGTAGGGGCCATGTGGTTTCAGGTAAATGGTTGGCGGAGATTAGGTAATGTTAGATTACAGGGATATAGTTTTAAGGATCAGAGATTTGTGATCTATGAAATGAGGTATCAGGATTATGGCAGACAGGCATGAGAATAAGATGTGGCTATACTTAGTAATAGAAGGCATGCGGAGGATGGCAGGTAACAGAAGGGTAGCTCTGGAAAAAAAAGAGGAATCAAGTGGATCTCGATGAAGGTAAATTTTTCATACAAGGTTTTAGCAGTATAGTGGGAGAAGGATTTAAAGCAAGGAATAGGCGGCTGTACGCTGTAAAAAGAAACATTATACATAGTCGTCCAAGTCTGGGGCATTCAGCTAAACGCTTAAACAGCATTATGGGTTCAAATGTGTGGAAAGTCCCTGAGAGATACACAATAATCAAGTCACAGGATTGTTGATCTATGGATAAGGGTAGATTTTCACAAATGTTGATAATCAACTTCTTTGTTCCTCGAAGGTGCCAAATTCCAAAATTGAAATTCCTCAAAAGGCAATTCTGTTCAATGTGGGTTTATAGTGTCCCTATTAGGCACACAGACAAATGACATGTATTACACATGCATAGGATCAAGATGAGAACTCAGCTGGATCTGAAGGAGGCTAAACTGCACCAGAGATGAGCTATGAGATCATTGTATACTTGATGGGAGTTGTGGGTGCAAACACTGGCAATTTCTTGTAAGCCTTGAAGAGTTTTTGAAGGTGAGGCCTATTTAATGAGTCCTTTGTAATGTTTTTCAGATTTCTGAAGTTTGCAGTGGCACATTTGAAAATGTTTTGCGTGCTCAAGGAAAATACTAGTTTCATATGCAGTTGGGCCCTCAGGGTAGGACCATTCCCATCTCAATAAAAATGCCTATTTCTATGATGCCAAGGAATCAAAAAGAGATGTCTTTTGTTAGATCATGAATATTGATGGCATGCTTAAACAGCTGATCTGGGGCTGAGCAGCATTCTCTGGAAAGTTGATTTGAACAGGAAAACAGAGGAAGGCCATGACAGTTAGGGGAGGTGAGCCCAAATTTCTAGCAGCCAGCCTAATGTTAGGCTGATTTACTTTTATAGTTGACTAGCATGACCAAAAATCTTCTGGGAGTGAGGATTTTATATGTATGACACTTTGACGATACTAGGCAGTTGTACCAGGGGTGCTGTTGTACCAGGGGTGCTGACAAGAAGAATGAGTTACAGAGAAGAGTAGGGGTGGAGGATCCTTCTTTTTCTTGAAGGCCATTCTCTAATTATGTTACTGTGCAACTATTTTGCATCAATTTTTATAGATTCACAGTAAGGGCATGTGGGGAAGATGCATACTATTTTAGGCAAAATTCACCACTAACATGTAAGCAATGAGTGATTGTATGGGTGACACCACATGAGGAAGCAGAGGATCTGGGACTTACGGAGTCCAAGACAATTGTGCATTAAGAAAACGGTGTGCCAATAGCAGTTAACTGTCATTCACCCTACTGAGATAGAATTCTAAGACAACAGGAATAAAGCTGAATTCACTAAATAAAGAGGAATCAGCTGAAGATATGTTGTGATAACAAGCAATTACCATACAATATGTAGTCACTTATAGAGTGTTTTCAACAAAATGTTTTCCCTATTATGACAAGAGATAAATATGTTAGCCCAGTGGATACTGATGTATTGATGTATTGTGAAGAATAGGACCATAGGGGTAAGAACTAAATTCAATGCAGTGAATTGAAACTCAAGTTCCAACCGATGCAAAGTACAGAGATGGAGTGGTCAACTGATGGCTGTCACACAGTGGTGACAAAGAATACTTGTTATGGTGGTGGCATTTAGTGATAAAAGACCACTGAATGGACCGGTGAGGTGACTCAAAATGTGGTCTGACAGACTTACAAGTCGATTGGCAAGGGTGGAGGGGTAGGGGATCGAAGGGAAGGTGTCTGAATCTGGTAGCAGTGGTGCAGGTATGAAGCAGTAACATGGACAGGTTTTACAGGGTGGAGCTCAAGCACTCAGTCCATCAGGGCAGAATAGATGCAGAGGGGATGGGACGGAGAACATATTGGAAGAGAGACATGAAGATGGTTAAAGGCCAAAAGGCAAATCTGAGGAAATTGCGTTGGAGGATCACCACACCTTTCTTTAAAAGCAGGACACTGAAGATGCGGGCCCTGAAGTTGTGATCACAGTGCAGCAGTCAATGTTGAAACATCATGCCAGAGTGTTGAGGTCTTCACTAGAAGCTATTTACTCACTAGATTCCCTTCAGCAAGGGTAACAAAGAATGCAATGGGAGTTATACTGTGGAAGATACGGGAACCTAGCATATTTGTGAAGGTCTGGTTAACTAAGTGTGTGTATTACACATGCAAATGGTGGCATGTTTCAGTCCTCCTCATTAAAACAGGTTGATCCAGAAGGAGTATTTGCAATAAAGAAATTGTTGTAAAAGATATTAGGTGGGTTTTAAGGCATACCACATTGAACAGGTGGAAAAAGTAAGAAATAAGCTGTGATTGCCTTTCAGATGGTGGTTAACGTTGCGACGATGAAATTATGCACTAGACTTTGCACAGCACATTCAGTAAAAGCTTCATTTCACAGTTCATGAACAATCAGTTCTGCTGCAGGGGTTGAAAATCCAATATTTTTCAAGACTGATTTCTCTGGCAAAAAGCAACACAGCAGTTCTGACAGTGGGCCAATCCAATAATTAGATATCATATTTAGTTTGAAACAGCGTAGAAACTACAATCCTGCAAGTCATTCACAATTCTTTACTCATCAAATGCAGCTTGCACCTCAAGCCTATCCTCAACTTCCCTACAACTTTCAATGACATCAATCATCCGACCTAGACACTCATCTTGGATAATGTATTTGACTTATCAAGCACAATATTTCTTAAGGAAGCTCATATCTATCAAAATATATATACTTATCAATTCAGGAAGATGGATATCTCAAGGTCTGAGAAGCTACCTGTGACCTGCAAAGCTTCCAAGGGTTCTAATCCCTTAGTACACCAGTACACTGATGCTGTTAGAAACCTACTCACAGTTAATAAAAGCATAACCAGACCAGAGACTTTCAAATCTATCTGAAAGTCTCAGGCAAAAATGACTGAGAAAAACCCAAGCCTTTGGCTTAATTGAGAAGTTGGTGGCATTAGTCTGCCTGAAGAATGTTAGAAATACATTTTGAAAATCATATACGACTTTCATAAATGTTATAGAATCCTACATTAGAATGCATTTAAAATCCTGCTAATAGGTGCATAAATAATTCACATGTAGGGAAAATTTGCTTGCTTTAAACGTATAGGAAAAATAACGTGGAGTGAAAATGCTGGAGGCTATCATTTTCAAAGTGCTTCTATAACTAGGCCCAAACCATTTTCTTTCCACTCCTGCTCACCAGTAAGTAGATTTTTCTTCAGAATATTTGACTGGCACCAGCATCATATTAAAGAATATGCTGACTTTATGATTGTGTTCTTTAACATCATCACACCACATTAGCTTACACTGCGTTAACAATGAATTTGCTGAGGATTTATAATGAATAGATTGTTAGAATAAAAGAACAAATTAGATATAACGTGTGTATGTTATTGTAGAAAGTAAGAGAATTCAAAGGGACAGTATTAGAGAGTAAAAAAACACATTTTTATTTGCTTTCTGAAAGACCGTTCATTAGTCATTTGGAGTAACTCAGAAGGTATGCTGTTCCAAGTTTGAGGCCAAGGAGGGAGAAAGATCTTCCTCCAGTTTTTGCTTGTTTAACCCTCGGAACTTTGGCAGAATGGCAGAGGGAAGAATGCAAGTATCTTAGGGGAGAGTATAATTGAATCCTGGACCACAGATATACCAGTCCAGACTGGTGCATAACCCTGTGCATAAGAGTCAGGATCTTAAACTGGATCCTTTTTTTTAACAGGAAACGGGTGTAGGTTCCTCAGATGGGACAAGATCAAAGTAATTGAAGAGCCAACTTGGCTGCTGTTTTCTGAACCATTTGTAATTTCTGCAGCAGATATTGTCGTAATCCATCATAAAAGACATTGACATAGTCCAATCTGGACACCACCAGGGCCAGAGGAACTGTGATACTTGCAGAAAGGGAGAGGATTTGCAGACCCTTTTACCACAGTATTTGCAACACACCACATTAACTTGTGAATTCTAGCGTTAGCTGGTTATTAATCTTCACACCAGGTTTTTCAATACTTCTGCCTGGGCATTAGGTGGAGGAAACTCGTCCAGCCAATGGGCTTGAGGTCAAAATAAAATGATGCCCAGTGCTGAGAATCTCAGTTTTATTGGTGTTACATTTGAATTCATTAGAGCCCATCCACCAAAAGAACGCTGATAAGCAGGGTTTGATGGCATCATGCTTGGTTGGCTCACCCTTCTTAAAGGAGAAGAAGAGAGTATCTTGGCACTGAAAGACTCAACTATTGTAGCCAAAGGAGTCACATAGAAGTTAAAGATAGATGGGCTGAGACCTAATCCCTCTGGCAGCACAGGAGCTCATGCTCGCAAGTGGTTGGGAGACTCCTACACGCTGATGTTCCAATACCTCACTTACTCCACTGAATTGATTCTACATTTGTCTTATAGCAATACTAAAAAGCACAACCAAATCACTCCAACATTGTATGTGTTGCACAGCTACCCTTTGTGGCTCCAATCAACTTCATGAATAGCTGGATCACTGACACTACAACAGAAATGGACTCACCACTAAATCTGGCTGAGAAAACTCACCACCTTATGAGCTCAATGAAACACAAGCTGTCATGATGTTAGAAAGCTTGAAATCGAGAAGTGAAAAAAGTAGAAACTAGAGGTAAAGCCTCACAGTTCCTCTCTACCAAGGATGCAATTACAAAATATACACCTATCCAGTTTACACCAAATGGCCTGTGATCTTTAAAGGAAAGTGTGACATTTCTCTGAAGGCAGCGCATCACTAACTATAGATAAGTAACCAATCACCAGTTATGATTGGTCCCTGTTTTTGACCATTCTCTCACTACCTTCTCCTTCCTACTGGCTATTAGCCCTCTATTTCCAGGGTGCCGAAATGTTTTCTAGGAAGGTTTGCATTATATAAACAACTGTACATACAGACGTGTGTGCTCACCCAGAATGTCAAAGGGACCAGCCCAATTCAATAAACCTATTCAACAGCAAAGAGTTTAGTTAACAGTGATTTCTCTGTAGATGTGACTGATTAGAGAATGATTTTCAGAGAAACTATTAGTCCGCAATTTTGAAGATTCTTTATTGCTGCTCATGTTGCTTATAATGTTGGGAGGAATCTGTGTTTAGAAGACCGAAAACCATAAGATTCTATGTCTACTGTTTCCATTCTGAGGGCAGACTCCAGGAAGCTTGAGCTCTGGACCATTCAACAATAGTTACAATTATAAACTAATTTTTATAGGCATAACAATGAATGATTGACCCTACTTGGACAGATGGCAGTTTTCATTTTGAGTATGGCCCTTAATCTTTTAAAATATTTTTTAGGCCATTTGCTCAGAGGCACCTCCATTTATGATATGCAGGAATACATTCCTTTATGTCTTTTGAACCCCTTTGCTAATCAGTTTAGGATATGCAGGGAGGGTAAATACATGTCGGGAATTTGTGGATCTCTTCTTTTATGTGTAAGGAATGCGACGGCTTAGCATCAGACACAGACCGTCCTGAATAAAGAGAATTTAGGGCCATATATAAGATGTGATGCAGCGCAGTGCAGAAAGCCACCTTGGGGCGCTGCCTGACAGGGACATGGCAGGAATGTGCCATATTTACCATTATACGGCCCATTCCTGCCTTGTCCCAGCATTGGTGCACAATGTAATGCCTAGCACCAATGCAGGCACTCTTGCACCGTGGTGCAAGGGTGCTTGTATTGCAAGCAGGATTGTTTTTATGCAGGAAGGAGCTCCTCCCAGCACAAAAACAATCCCCTGGGGCATGTTCCTCTTTCTTTATTTTAGTTTTATGGAAAATATTGTATTTAGAAATAGAAAAATACAATATAATAAACACAAGATAAATACAATTTTCAATTCAGTAAATATGCAAGATAGAGAGAAAAAGAGAAGGAAAAACGACAATCATCAATGTTCAGAATAAGCATTACCACTGTATAATAATTATTATAAAAGAAGACAGCAAGAAGAAACAGAACTGATTAACAACCACTATTAACTATATAAAGTTATATACTATACTACAAAGAGTAATCATGGGGGTTTAGGTACTTCTTCAATTTGGGGGTTATGAAACTGTGCTATTAGCAGACAAATCTAACAACATTAGTTATGGGTAGTCAAAGAAGGTCTCGTTTCATAGCAAGAGAAATTGGGGACACATATGCCCTATCTAATCTGTGATTATAACAAAGTGCATTCCACCAAGCCTGATAAGATACATTAGTACAGTTCTTCCATTCCCTGGTGATCTGCTGGAAAGCAACAACAAGGAGTAAATCAATTGTAAAAATTGCTAGATTGAGAGCCCCAGTCCCCAGAAACACTAGCTAGAAAAATATTAACAAAAGTAAAAGGGATTTGTGTATGAAAAATGTAGTTTATTTGTTGCCAGGCTTGAGTCCAGAAATTATAAATATGTTGACATTCAAATAACACGTGTTTTAAATCAGATGGATTTGTTGCACAGGACCAACAAGAATGATAATGAGTTGAATTTATTTTGTGAAATGAAACAGGAGTAAACATAAGCCAATTGTATATAAAAAATAATGTTTGAATAGTGTTAGCTGCTCTAGAAGAATTCCTCATTTTTGTCCAAATCTTATTCCAAACGGAAATGGAAAAGGAAACCTGGAGATCAGATTCCCTAGATAGTTCCACCTCCATTTTGTCTCGAGTAACTGGGCAAGAAAGTAAATGTTCATATAATTAAGACGCAAAGGGAGCAGCGGCCAAGACTGAAAGTATGGTGGGAGGTGAAAAAATAGAGATAAGGGCAGATGAAAATTGATTGTAGGTGGACTGAATCACCGAAATTAAAGATGCATATTTAGATTCATAAGAAGAAGGTAGGGAAATTCACTAATCAGGAATTCCCAAACTGTTAAATTGCCCCGGGTACTATCTGACCACAACCCCCTTTTCTGTACATTGACTATTAGGCTAGCTAAATCAGAGCCTACTCTGTGGTCATTTGAAAAAGCATAACTGAACGACCCTCAGTATTGTATCCACATGAAAGACTGGATACCCAAGTTCCTAGCAGAAAACATTAATAGTACATCAATAGAGGTTTTTTGGGATACGTTGAAAGCAGGGGTCCGGGGTGAGACTATGTCATATTCACTCAGAGCAAACAGACGAGAGAAAGAGGAGTTACGGAGGCTGCAGGATGAGCTTATGTTAGCAGGAGTAGGATTCATTAGTGTCACTAGCAATATAGACACAACTGGGAATATCTCTAGTACCTTAGCCCAAGTAGCAGTTGCCAAGGCAGCAATCATTAATATGTTTTCAGATGAGGCAATCTGGAAAGCCACGGCACGAAAAGAATTAATATATGAAGTCAATGAGCAAGTGGGCCATCAATTGGCGATGCGATTGCGACAACAGGTCAATGCTAATCTAATAAGGGAGATTGTAGACCCAGTGGAAGGCCAGTTAAAAGACCCAGAGCTGATTAAGCAAGCATTTTGGAGGTTCTATAAAGAACTATATACGGACAATGGCAATGGAGACACCACAGAAATAGAAAGGTACTTAGAGAATTGTGAAGTCGTAAAGCTTGAGGTAAACACACAGCTGGTTCTAGATGAAACTCCGAAAATGGAAGAGGTATTGACCGCAGTTAAGAGCCTCCCTAAAGGAAAGGCAACAGGTCTGGACAGTATCCCTTCGGAGTTCTATGGTACATTTATAGACGAAATTAAACACATATTTAGAGATTTGATTATTCATATTTTCTCCGGGGGGGAACCTCCCAGTTTCTGGTCCAGGGCCAAAATTGTGATTTTCGCCAAAAAGGGGAAACCCCCAGAACATTTAGGATCATATCGTCCAATAACCCTTATAAATGCTGACTCTAAAATATACTCCAAAATCTTGGCAAACCGAATTGCACCCATAATACATAATGTTATCGTCAAAAGCCAGCACGGTTTTGTTCCCGGAAGGTCAACGATAAATCATATCCAGAGGGTTATCACACTTTTTGACGGAACAGAAACTACAGGAGACCCTATGGCCCTGATCCTTCTGGATGCAGAGAAGGCCTTTGATAGGGTCTCCTGGCAGTTTCTCTGGAAAGCAATGGCGATGATGGGATTCCGAATCAAGTTTATTCAGGCGATACAAAAAATGTATAATAACCCAAGGGCTGTTGTATATGTCAATGGAAGTCTAACTAAGGAAATCGCCGTCTCCAGGGGAACTCGCCAGGGATGCCCTTGTTCGCCATTGCTCTTTGCAATATATATAGACTCTTTTATTCGCTATTTAGAGAAAATCAATCATATAACCCCCATTATATCACAGGGGTATGCAACAAAAACATTAGCATATGCTGATGATATTGCTATAGTTACTGCAGACCCCATAGTAGCAATGCTGACCATTGAGGCCGAGGCCAGGAAATTTGGGCTGGTCTCTGGCTACATGCTAAGTCAAGGAAAGACACAAATTGTTTTAAATCAAAAAATTGTGATGGATGATCCTCGGGTGGTGAAGGGAGCGACATACCTGGGTGTCACAATTTCTTCCAAATTAGTTGTGGATATAAATCTTAAGCCAATGCTGAATACGATACAAAAGGATCTACGATGGTTAGACAATCTCCACCTGTCCATTATCGGAAGAGCAAATGCAATTAAAATGGTGTACTTTCCCAAGATATTATATTTATTCAGGGCAGTTTGCCTAGAGTTTTCTAATCAGTGGTTTACAGTAATGGAACGTACTTTCTCTAGATTTATATGGTCATATGCTCAACCCCATCGGGCATATAAATATCTTACCCTTCCTAAGGACAGAGGTGGGTTAGCACTTCCCAATTTAAGGAGATATTACTGGTCATGTGTACTACTCTACAGTAAGGAATTATTGCAAGAGGGGAATAACACAGAGGTACATACCGCCTCAATCTTTCAGCTATTGGTGGGGAATTTCTGCTATGGCTATTTTTGGAGGCACATACACGACAGTTACCACAAAAAGGTCAAATTTAAGACTCTTTATAGTTGTTTTAAGGTATGGAAGGCTGTAAAAAAAAGTGCTAGGAATAGGACGATTCTCATATTACACTCCGGTACTAAATAACCCAATTCTTCCACCAACAATCTTTAAAGATAACTGCGTCAATAAATGGTATAACTTAGGAATAATACAATTAGGGGATTTTTATACTAATCAGGGGATTAAATCTTTTGATGTTTTGAAGGGAGAATTTGGTTTAAACTGGCGGGATTTTTTAAAATATCTCCAGATTAGGGACTTCCTAACTCACAAATCTGGAGTAAGAACACTCTGGGAAGAATCTACTGTAGTAGAGACAATTATACATTCTAAGAAACATTCGATAGGTGGAGTTTATGTGTCATTGCTGGACATGTTCCCTGATGATCTAGATAAAATGGCAATGAGGTGGCAAAGTAAACTCGAGATTTCTAAAGAAGGATTTTTATACTCCTATCAGCTTGCTCAAACCATTCTTATTTCTACCAAACTCCAGGCACAATTTTATAAAACCTGTTTTTTTCTCTATTATACACCTGATAAGATTGCAAAATGGGGAACTGGTAATGGGACTTGCTGTCCGCGATGCAACCTATTTAAAGCAGACTCCATCCATATCTTTGCCTCTTGCCCAGTGTTAATACCTCTGATACAAGATATAGAGAGGTTCTTAACTTCTGTTCTTCACAGAAAGGTTGTCTTGTCACCAGAGGCAATGGTACTTGGGGTGGAAGATTCAGATAATCTTGAGAACGGTCACGATTTTATATTTGTTGCTATGGCCATTTGGCGGCTATGTCTAGCCTCGGCTTGGCTAGACCCGCTACCACCCATTTTTCAACAGTGGCTAGCTAGGCTTTTAGCGGTGCATAATATCGAGATAGCTATATATAAGCGGAAAGGTAGAAGGCGACGTGAGAGGGGCATGAAAATCTGGACTCCGCTTACACTCTGGCGAGAACTACAAATCTGATTTATTATCAATGCTGTAATGTATTTATGTTATTGCTTTAATTGTTTTTTTGTGAAGCATGAAATATATTTTGCAAAATTTCCTATAATGTTTATTTAAATATGACAAACACAACGTAAAGTTCATGATGTTAATGTACAGTATGATTACCTGTCCGGGGGGGGGGGGGGGAATAAATATGCTAAAATCAATAAAAATATCTAAAAAAAAAAAAGAAGAAGGTAGGGAAAAATGAGCTTGAGCAGTTACAAAAGAAATACAAATGTGACAGTGAAAAAGTTGATAAATCCAATGAAGCCCTTTAGCATGAGAGATAGGAAAAATGAGTTTTCAATATTAGTCCATAAAGGTAAAAGTTTAGTACATCATCTTCTTGTAATAACAAAGAAGATTGTTTGAGGGAAAATGAAGTATGATAAGAATGAAAATCTGGAAAGTTAACTCCCCCCAAATGTTTGGGTTGTATGAATTTATGTAGAGACATGCTGGTCTTTTTATTATTCCATAAGAATTTAGATAAAATGGAGTAGATTATATTGTATTGAGAATGAGGGATATTTATAGGAATATTCAAAATATAAAAAGGTGTTATAGGAAACAGCATCATCTTTATTACGTCCAGGCGGCCCCACCAAGATAAAAACAAGGGAGTCCATTTAGAAGTCAGAGTTTTCAATGTTGTTTTCAGCTCTTTCAGTGACACAGTTTCATTAAGAATAGATTTGAACCATAAACCAAGATATGTGATTTTATTTGGTTTCCAATGAAAATCAGAAGATTTGTAATCTGCATGAAAGGATACTTTATTTAAAGGAAAAATTTCACATTTGTCAGTGTTTAACTTATAACCTGACAAAGAGGCAAAAAGATGTACCTCTGAAGAAAAAGCTGATAATAAAGTCTGTGGTTGTGAAAGAAAAAGCATAGACTGAAGTTTTTAATTGACTATCACCATAAAAAAAGCTGGTAATCTGGGGATTCGGACGAATAGTTTTCAAAAAGTGTTCAAGAGCAAGAATGAAAAGAAGAGGGGAAAGAGGGCAACCTTGTCTAACTGCTCGATATAAAAGAAAATGAGGGAGAGAGAAGGACGTTAGCTAAAATAGAGGCTGCAGGAGAGGACTATCACAAAGAGGCATACTTAATAAAAGTAGTACCAAAGACAAACCAAGATAGAGTAAAAAAGATAAAAGGCCAGTTTACACAATCAAACCCCTTTTCAGCATCCAAAGAAATAGCTGCCAAAGAGTGTTTATAAGATTTGGACTTGCTAAGGACATTAACAAATAATCTAATGTTGTCTGAAATATGTCGGCCCTTAATTAAACCACATTGCTCCTGTCCAATTAGCTGCGGCAATAAAGATTCTAAACGAAGAGCTCATATTTTTGCCAATATTTTATAATCTGAATTAATCAAAGAAATGGGCCTATAATTTTTATACTGTAGGGGATCCTTATTGTCTTTGAGAAGAAGACATATTAAGGTACCTTGAAAAGAGCCAATAGATGACCAAGAAGATATAAAAAAGAGAAATAGTTGGTGTAACTTAGGAAGAAGAAATTGAGAAAAATTATAGTAAAACTCATTAGTAATACCATCAGGGCCTGGCACTTTACCACATTTAAAGAACATATAGCAGTAAGAATATCCTGAATTCAAATCTCATCATCTAGTATTGAGAAATCTAAATGAAGGTGAGAAGGAGGGTTATTAGAGAATACATATTGCAGAATATCATCTTGAAGGGTAGGAGATTCAGGTGTATAAAGCTTCTGGAAGAAATGGGTAAAGTCTAATAATATGTCTTAATTTTTATAACCCATACAATTAGAAGATGTAAGGATAGAATTGATTTTGGTATGTTCCTTGTTTATCTTAAGATAATTAGCTAAAAGTTTTCCAAATTTATTTTGACCTCCATGATTTTTAGCCGATGATTTAAGCAAAAAGGAGTTAGCATTGTCTGTGGGTTATTTATTGAAAGTATATTTGGATTTGATAAGTTCTTCTAGGCAGGCTTTTAGAATTTGTGTGATAATAAAAAAGTTCTAATTGTTTAATATGTGCCGTATGGGACTTCAAAGTATTTAAAGAGGCTTTCCAAACATCCACTAAAGACCGTTGCTGAATAATCGACATAAACTGAGAGTGCATGGGAAAAGGAATACATTTAGATTTTTTTAGGTCAAAAAACATTTTACAATCACTACCTACCAATAAATAATCATCTTTATAAGTCATCAATTTAGATAATATTTCAGGCTAAAAAGAATTGTCAGGAGAGATAGGTGCATACAGATATTAAAAAGTCATAGGAATTTTATCAACCAGTAAAGAAACAGAAACCCAGTTACCTATTTCATCTGTATCCTGAGCAAGTCACTGTATATCTAAACTTTTATGATATAAAATGGCAACATCATTAAGTTTCCCAGTACATGGAGAAGCAAAAACATGGCCAACCCATTGTTGTTTAAGCTTAGAATTTCCTTCACCAAAACAATGTCCCATTTTTAATTAGAAATATGAGTTAGTACTCTCTGATGTTTCATGGGGGAACCTAGACCGTTGATATTCCAGCAGAGAGTTCTTAAAGCCATCTATAGTGGAATAAACATTGTAACCAGTAAAGATAAATACTAACAGCAATTAAGTATAGCAAAATCATATAAGTAATGACAAATTAAAAAAAACAAGTGTAAATATACTAGACAAATTGATTAGCATATAGAAAGAAATATGTGATCATGAAAAAAGAAAAAGTATAGAGCCAATACGAAGCTAGATATGACTAGGAACAAATTAAGAAAAGACAACGATATAGTAAAGAACATTGATTGTGGATAGGAAAGAGAATAAGAAAAAAAAGAGGGTCAAAGAAGAGAAAAAGAAACCATACACATAAAAGACAAACTAACATATCAAAAAAGGCATAGCAAAAATGAGGGCAGTGAAGCCACATAAGGAAGACGACACAACTGACCAGACAACTCAAGGTGGATCAGGAGGGATGGACACTCTATCCAAAACAGATCAGCAATCACAAGGGTCAAACAAAAAAACCGCACCTAATATAAGAAGATACATGAAAAGTAAACAGCCTATATTTATCACCAGCTACAGAATGTACTTATAATAGATATCTAGGAGATAAAAAATTTAACCATATCACAAATACTCAAAAGCCTGGTAACATCCAAATCTTCTTCTCTACAGTTGTCCAAAAAATGCTGTAATAAAACAGGATCCTCAAATTCGTAGCGTTATTTTTATATGTTACTTTAATAGACACGGATGAAAGAGGCCAAATCTAGCATTGAGATTACAAAGGACCTGGCCTCATATCTAAAAACTTCTTTCTCTTATATGGTGTTTCCTTAGCAAAGTCCTGAGAAAATAAAATGTGAACCTTGCCAAGAGAAACTCCCCTTAAGCTTATCTGCTTGTAGAACTTTCAATAAGTCAGTATATTCCAAGAAAAGGTTTTCTCTCCTTGCAGGAAAGACTGCTTGGTTGTACCCAGAAACTTTAATGAGTTGCATAGGAGCAAGGTGAGGCCTTCCTTTTCTCAAATAAATATAAACTGAAACCTGCCCGAATTATTCCTTCCTGCAAAGAGCTGAATTGACTCTTTCGAATAAATATCTGATGATAAGCAGGTGGTATAGAGTATATGAGCCTGATGGTAGTAAAGTAAACAACAACGAGGAGGGTCCAACAACTATCTATGGCAGAGGAATCTTGCCAGAAAAAATGACGTAGAAAAGAAATTATGCCAAAATCTCTTCTCCTCTAAACCCCTTCACCAGGCTGTCCACATGAGAAGAGAGACACACATAAAAGCATTCTGTCTCATTAAGTATTCAATAGAAGAGAGTTTACTCTTTGTGGTATAAAAAACAGAGAGACGACGAAAACGAAGATGGCAGGCATGAGTCCCGTAAGAGAGATGTGCCGACCCAACTGCCAAAAGGAGGAGAAAGGTACTCTCTGGCACAGCAAAAATTGCATATTGAAGATCAGAAGTCCTTGATACCTCCAAGGACTCCACTCCTGCAGAGAAAATCAAGAAGTGTTTTGAGGAGGTCGGCACCCCTCCCTGGTCAACAGGCAGCCTCCCTAGAATCTCCGCCTTCTAGTACCTTGAGATGGGGGAAGGAGGTCTAAATCCAAAGTAACCAGGGCTTGATTCGAGATTAATGTACATGGAAGAAAATGTCCAGTAATGGTATATCTGAGAATGCATCAAAATCCATGGGTTTTGCATGGAAACACCCACGCACCACCCTTGGAAAGCCTCTCTTGAGCAGCAAAATGCGTTGCAGTGATTTGAGATGAATTTCATTAATCAGGATTTAGACCTTGAGTGGCCTGATAAATCACATCTTGAGGGCTGCATCACTTTTGCACCCCATTGCATGGCGCAAAACTAACACGACCCCTTGAGAAGTATGTCCCTTAAGGTTAAGCCTTTTCTTTAAAGTCTTATTTTTTTTAATCCCTATGCCATTTAGTTTCAGTCTCCTTTTCTAAACAGTGGTTTTCCTAAAAGAGGCGGATGGTCCAGTGCTGCTTGTTAGCTTCACACGTTCGTATTGACCATTTTTAAACCAACTTTTACACTGGTTTTCTCAACAAACGGTATTTTGTGCATTTTCTTACCTTTATTGTCGCAGGGATTCTGCTCTTATAACAGAACTATGCGTAGAGTCATAGAACATTAGTATGTAGGGACTGAGTCACCATAGCACCTCAGTACCCGTGGGTCAGAGTCTGACTAGCCATAGTGCCTCACTTGCCCTGCTAACCTTACCAGAGAAACAAGTGAATTGACACAACACTCTTGACCCCCCAGGGATCGCAGTAACAGGACACACCCTTTCTCTCTCTCACTCGTACTGTCTATAATAAGATAACCAGAAGATATGAGGGCAGTTTGGAATATTTATTCAAATTATTGTGCCCTAAAATGCAGTATACGTGCCACAATTAGAAAACAAATGCATAACAAAAATACTGTTAGTATAGTTAATAAGGACAGAGTTACGTAAACCCCCACTCCCTGACAATGAAGCTAAATGATTAGGTATCAAATATCTCTGGGATTATTGGCAGACCGCGTACCTTAGCATACACAGATGGACCCTCTAAATCTCAGCAGTCACAGTGCTTTTGTCTCAGAACTCTTGTTCAATCAATTTGTTTTCTGCTTATGTGCTCATTTATATGATAGGGCATTTGTGCACATAAAAGACAGCTGCATTCTTATGTTATGTCCAGGTGCTAGTTCCTGGCCAGGAAAAATAACAAGGGACATTGGTGTTCGACGTTGTCTATGGTGTTCAGACTAAATCCTAGGAAAAGAACAGAACGCGACAACATATGCAGGTTCCGTGTGAAGGTACAATGTGGCACAAAAACAAAATGGATTATATAGTAACATGTACAAAGAAAAATGCGGCCTAGAACTTTTGCACGGTTCGGCTAATATAGAGAAAACTACATTGGGCCATGCAGGAAACACACAACATTATAAGATGACTGGTTTTATAGCATCTTTATATCTAAGTAACAGTATGTTAATCCTTTTAAAATAGTCCATGCCGTGCAGGAACTGTTTTTGGTGTTCCCTTTGGCATGCCCATTTTCTGAGGCAACACCAAAAAACAGCTTGCCAGACAAGAGGAAACTCCTAATTGGGCAGGTGGCCTGACCCCAGCTTTGGGGCAGCAGGAGCATGGTCATCAAGTTCCGTCTGCTCCTGCTGCACCAAAAGTCAGAATTGGGCCCTTAGTGTACATATATGTCCCTGAGATATAGCAATATATTTACCCAGGGTCTGTAAATGAAACGCTACAGGTGGGCCTGCAATACATATTCTGCCAATCACTAACGTAATCCTTTAAAACATATCTCAGGCCTGCATTTACAGTCTGCAGCGCTCAACCTGGAAAACTAACCTGGAAAAATAAGCCTATTGCCAGGCCTATACCTTCTTTTTTAAAACATATGTCACCTAGAATGTAGGCCCTAAAAAGCCATTAGACCAGTGTGGATTCTATTGTAAAAGTAGGACATGTGTTTTTTAGGTTTTCCATGTGCTGGTAGGGAAAAACTCATACATTTGTTTTTCACTACTGTAAGGCTGATCTCTTCCATTTAAAAATAATGGATTACCTTATTACATTTTTTAGGTGCTAACGTTTGATTGAGAACAGATAGCAATGTCAATTTTATACTCAAATGAATTGTAATTTAAAATATATTTTTATTGTAAAATTGGATTTTAAGTCACAATTCTGAAAATACCACTTCCAGAAAGTCCCAACCATTTAGTACCTGTTGCCAGTGGCATGGGTCATGTGACTGTGAATAGCTTTGCTGTTGGGCGTTGTGTATTCCCCCCCAGAAAGTGAGACAAAAAGGAACTCATTGTTGGCAGGATGGGTCATCCTTTCAGGCTGGCTGGGGGAAGAGCTATTCCCTTCCTCACTTACACTTCAAAGTACCTCCAGCACACCAAAATTGAATTTAACACTGGTCTTTTCTCACCTAAAACTTCTTGGAGCCTGGCAAGGGAAGGGAAGAACTTTCAAGAATCAGATGCGGGAGTACCATAAACGATTCTCACATTTCAAAGGCTAGCACCAGATATAAAAGGTAGACATTCAACAACTCTTCAGTACACTCCTGGACCTGTGTGAGACCTCAGAAAGTTCTCCTTGAATCCCCAGAGAATTGCCCTGCTGCTTGAGGCCTGCTTTGCTACTTGAAATCAGGACTACCAGAGTTACTCCAACAGTTAGTCGGATGGCTTCCTGTGAGGCCTACAGGGTCATAACAAGCTCCGGATACTTTAGCCCTTGTGCCTGGCCTCTGCTGGAGTGAGACCTAACTTCCAGGTGGTGCCCCCCAAAGTCCTTGACACTTGGTGCTGCTCCTGCCTTAACCCTAAAAGTTGGGACTTATTTCAAAGTGCCAGAAGAACTTACAGAATGCCAGACACAGGTTTTTTCACTGGTCAGCCTGACTTCATGGTAGCTCCTGCTAGTTCTTCTCCACAGCAGCAAATCCTATTCAGCTGAACTTCTCAGCAACGGCATCTGTCCCAGTAAAGCCCTTTTAGGCTACAGCTTGCAGCTTCAACCCATTAAAGGTTTTTGGCTTCCAAAACTTTATTTTAGTTAGTAGGTAAAAATATTCACAGGACTTGACAGCGACAGGGTCCCTATTGAAGATGACGACCTCATTTACTGGAAATCCAGCTTATCCCACTCAGAGCTTTTTCCCGTCATTGTCTATGCCTTCCCTGAGACTCCATCCAGAGCTCCCCTGTGGTGATAATCACAACCTGCTTTTTGTCCAGCTGAATTGTACCTTTTCTTGGGATTTTCTTCAGAATATCTTCCAAGGTCTTCCAAGTTCAAAGATAAACATAGACTTGTGTATTTGACCTGAGCTCCATTGTGGTCCACCTTATCTTTTAACGTTGCCTCATAACTCAGTTCTACTGATTGGATATCATTCATTAGTGTCATTTTATTTATTAAAATGTACCGATTTTTCTAAATTGGTGTGGAATTTTCCTTGTGTTGCATATTTTCATGCTGTTACTGTTTGTGTGCTGCAAAACATCTCTACACATTGCCTCTAAGTTAAGTCTGTCTGCTTTTGTGCCAAGCAATCAGTGGGTTAAACACAGGTTAATTTACTGACACTTGTGGCTCACTGGATAAGGATTGTTGTTCATGCTTGAGAAGAGTTTTCATCCCCCTTAACCAATAAGCCGATTTTTATTATATATGAAAACTGTTCACAGAGCAGAGTCAATAGCCAGAATGTGTGGAAGTGGTTTTCTCTCCTTGCAGGAAAGACTGCTTGGTTGTACCCAGAAACTTTAATGAGTTGCATAGGAGCAAGGTGAGGCCTTCCTTTTCTCAAATAAATATAAACTGAAACCTGCCCGAATTATTACACTAGCCAGGCTAGATGCAAACCCAGTTGGAGGGAAGCTATCTCCAAAACTATCAGAGTGGACACTTGGGAGGGGACTGCTAATTTCCCTTGTCATGCCTCTGGGTAGAGGCAGAGGGTCTGCACAAGAGAGGAGAGGTTTCCTCATGTAGGAGTTTAGGAATACGATGCACTGTATGATTTTTTCCCATAGGGAAACTAGAAACTGTTTAAAGTGGTATTCAGACAAAATATTGAGTTACAAATATTGAGTTGCAGAAATATGAAGTTTTTAAAATTATAATACAGAAAAATGGCATGCACAAATATCAGCGACAAAGGTAACAAATTTTATTTTTTAAGTTTATGTGTTTAAATATTATTTTAACCCGTTCGCTGCTGGGCCTTTCTCCCCCCCCCCGCCTATTTGGGATAGTTTGCGCCTAGGCCCCTGTAATGTTTTGACCACATAAGGTATCCACGCCAAATTTGTGTACTTTTTATCCAACATCATGGGGACTCTAAAGGTGCCCAGGGTTTGTGATTTCCCCTGGAGGGGACCCAGAAATAAGCCAGAATACAGGTAAATATTGTTTTTTGAGGGGAAAAATGGGAAAAAAGGACTACAGACGAAAGCATCTGGTTTTTTCCCTGTAAATGGTATGAAAAAAGGGGTTGGGGTGCCTCAATCCCCATCTACCCAGCTTTCAGGGACAAGTAGACTTGTGTCAGAAAACCAACATTTTTTACACAGTTTTGGCATTTTTCTGGGACATAGCCTATTTTTGCTATTTTTTGTGCTTTCAACCTCTTTCCAGTTAATGGTAGAAATGGGTATAAAAGCAATAATGGATCCTGGAAAGCTATACATTTTGAAAACGTAGGCAAAATTCTGAATTCAGTAAGGGGTCATTTGTGTAGATCCTTCAAGGTTTCTTTATAGAAACTAACTGTAGAATATAGGAAAAATTGAAAATTAGTTGAAATAAACTGCCTTTTGTGTCAACATTTTCACCTGTAATTTCTTCTAATGATGACAGCTGTTTGACAGCAATATCCCGTTACATCCGCTGAACCTTTCTGGTTGTGGGGATATATAGGACTTGTAGGTTCACCAAGAACCCGACGAACCTAGAGCCAATAACTAAGCAGCGTCTTGCAATGGTTTTTTATTATGTACCGGGTATATAGCAATTAATTTGAGAAAATATATACATGGAGAAATCAGTATGAAAGACACCTATGTATTTCTGAAATTAGAACAAAATATAGAGTTTAGAAACAGTAGATATTTGCAAATTTCCAAAATTGTGAGTACCCATACTAGCATGAGAATTATAGGTCTTTTTTCAAAATGACTTCTTTTTCATACATTGTCTTTTATTTGAAAGGCAGAAATGCATTGAAAGTCAATAGGTAATAACAGTTGCTCTACCATCCTGTGTTACCCTAAGTCTCCCAATAAAAATTATACCTCACTTGTTTGTGTAGTCCTAGTGCCCATGACAGGAAACGGGCCGAAACATAACGTGGACCCACCACATTTTTACAGTGAAAACTGACCCTTTTTTTGTAAAGTGCCTAGCTGTAGATTTTGAACCCTGGTTCTGCGGGCACCTAGGGAAACCTAGCAAACCTATACATTTTTTTAAACTAGACACCCATGGGAATTCAGGATGGGGTGACTTGACTGGCTCTCATCAGGTTCTATTACCCGGAATCCCTTGCAAGCCTAAAAATGTGTAAAAAAAACATTTTCCTCACATTTCTGTGGTGGAAAGTTCTGGAATCTGCGTGGATCCACAAACCTCCACCGACCCGCGTTCCCCAAAGTCGTCCGAGAAATATGGTACCTCACTTGTGTGGGTAGGCCTAGGGCCCGGGACAGTTAACGTCGACACACCATATTTTCACAGTGAAAACTGACCCTTTTTTTGCAAAGTGCCTATCTCTAGATTTTGAACCCTAACTCTCCCAGCACCTAGGGAAACCTAGCAAACCTATACATGTTTGAAAACTAGACACCCAGGGGAATTCAAGATGGAGTGACTTGACTGGCTCTCACCAGGTTCTGCTACCAAGAATCCCTTGCAAACCTACAAATTTGTCAAAAAAAACAAATTTTTCTCACATTTCTGTGGTGGAAAGTTCTGGAATCTGACTGACTGACTGAAGAACTTATAATGCAGACTTATGCCGAGGCGTCTTGGCCCTGGGTGAGTGTGGTCCAAGAAGCTAGACGATCTTAAGAACTTAAAAAAACCAGGTCTTTATCTGCTTCCTGAATAAGGCCCTGTTAGCTTGTAACCTGATTGTCACGGGGAGGGAGTTCCATAGGATGGATGCTTAGTGAGAGAAACCCTTTCCTCCCCATCTAGCTCTTTTTATTTTAGGAACAAATCCTATATTGGTGGACCTGAGACAGCGTTGGGGCTGGTATGCAGAAAATAGGGGTTGAATATCCACAGCCCCTCCTCAGGATATAGCCTTATGCAATAGGCATAAGGCCTTGAAGTTCACTCTCTGACAGACTGGAAGTCAGTGTAATTGCTTAATCACCACTGACAGCATTCCTCCAGGTATCCTGATAAAAATGGTATCTCACTCGCATGGGTGGGTCAAGTACCCGCGACAGGCAAGGGCCCAAAATCTATTGAGGCGACATCAAAATTACCTATCACAAAACAACCTGGTTTTGCAAGGAGGGTCCCATGAATTTTTGGCCCCGGGCTTGGCCGACACCTAGGGAAACCTATCAAACCTATACATTTCTGAAAACTAGACACCCGGGGCAGTCCAGCAAGGTATGGCTTGCATGGGTCCCCCAACATTTCTCTACCCAGAATCCCCTGCAAACCTCACATTTTTGTTGAAAAAATCTATTTTGTCTCACATTTCTGTGTGGGAAAGTTGTAGGACTAGGTTTCTTTTATTGTTTCCCTTTTACCCCCTCACCCCATGTTTTGTATCCTTCCCAGCCCTGAAGAGTCACAGGACCACTCCTAGTGCCGAAACACATGTTAGCTGGTTGTTTGTTTCTAATCCAGTCGTTGCTTCATTAAATAACTTTTCAACGTTATACTGGTGTCGAGCACTACAATAATAATTCACACGAGACTTCCACACCATTGTTATACCCCCACTACGTGTGCCCGGGACTGTGCTCATTTCTCAGTGTGGGTCTTTCGATTCACACACTCCCAGGGGTTATTGGGTAATTCCCCCGACTTGGCAGCACCGTACCTACTCAGGTTCGCATAAGACACCACGTGTACTAGTCAGAGCGCCATTCTTCCTGACTGCGCTAAAAGCCCAACACCTAGCCTTCAGATTCCAGAACTTTCCCACACAGAAATTTGAGAAAAAAGTGATTTTTTTCAGCTAAATTTGAGGTTTGCAGTGGATTCTCAGTAGGGGGTTGGGGGACCCATTGAAACCATACCTTGCTGTACTCTCCAGAATGTCTAGTTTTCGGAAATGTGTGGGTTTGGTAGGTTTCCCTAGATGGCCGCCGAGCCTGGGGCCAAAAACTCATGGGACCCCCCCTCGCAAAACCAAGTTGTTTTCTGATAGGTAATTTTGATGTCGCCTCAATAGGTTTTGGGCCCTTGCCTGTCATGGGTACTTGACCCACCTACACAAGTGAGGTACCATTTTTTTCGGTAGACTTTGGGGAATGCGGGCTGGGTGGAATTTTGTGGATCCAAAATGTGTTTTTTGAAACATTTTGATGTTTGCAAGGGATTCTGGGTAACAGAACCTGGTGAGAGCCAGACAAGTCACCCCATCCGTTTGCGATAAGTTTGGGAGAGATGGCCTTTGTGCTCATGTGATCAGTAAGAAGTCTGTCTTTTAGTGGTGAGGCCTCGGGTAGCTGTGTGCCCGGTGGAATGGTGCTCATCAGAGCGTGTCTGATCTCCATATATCTAAATAATTCAGTTTGCGCCAAGTTGTATGTGTCCCACAAGTGATCAAAGGCAACGACCTCACCCTTCACCCAAAGGTCTCCTATTTTGGAGATACCGATGAGGTCCCATTGTTTGAATCCCTCGGTGTTGTATAGCTTACCTAGCCGTCGGGTTTCCCAAAGCAGTGTAGCCTGCGTTAATGTACCATCCTACCCCAGTGCCCGCTGTGCGGTGTGCCATATTTTGACCGTGTGCGCCGTCGGACCCGTGAGGGTGTTCTTTCTTGTATTAGTGTAGAGGGCTCTCAGAATGCGGTCAGTTGAAAGGACATATCTGTCCTTTTGGAAAGCAGGCTCTTCCTGCGATGCATGTAGCCAATGATTTATAATCATCAGTTGTGAGGCCCAATAGTACAGTTTTATGTTAGGCAAAGCGCTCCCCCATCATATAGCTCCGAACTAGTTTGCTCATCGCCATACGCGCGGGCTTCACATCCCAGAGTAAAGTAGTAACTTCAGCGTCAATCGCTTTGAAGTATGCGGGGGGAACCGGAAATGGAGTGTTTTGCAGGGCATTTAGAACCTAGGTAACGCCATCATTTTAAAAAGGGCGGCTCTACCCAGTAACGTCAGTGGTAAAGACCGCCAATGTTTCACATCACGGCAAAACTTTGTTAGTGGTTTCATAAGATTTTCTTCACTGAACTGTAATGGTTGAGGCGTGATGTAGATCCCTAGATATTTGAATCCCTTGGTTGCAATTTGTAACTTACAGCCCGGCGGTAGCTTTGGGTAGGCCCATGGAGGACGTATAGTAATGACTTTGGCCAATTTATAGTGTACCCGGAGACCTTCCCGTATGCGGTACAGATGTCCAGCAGACCGACAATGGAACGCGCCGAGGATGTCATGTAGAGCAATACATCAACCGCATATAGCAAGATGCAGTCTTCCCATCCCATTTCCCATCTCATCCCATGGATCATCGGATCCTGCCTTATCCACACCACCAGCGGCTCTAATATTAATGCAAAGAGGAGCGGTGACCGGGGGCAACCCTGCCTCGTACCCCTACCCAGTGAAAAGTCTCTTGAGATGCACCCGTTCGCCACCACCTGTGCCAGGGGTTTGGTGTATAACAATTGAATCCACGCGCAAAACTTGGGGCCGAAACCCATCCGCTGAAGGACCGCAAATAAAAATGGCCATTCAACAAGATCAAATGCCATACGCGCGTCTAACGAAAGGATTGCCGCATCCTCTTGTATAGGAGGTATGCGGGCCATTACTCCGGACATTTGCCTTAAATTAAGGGGTGTGTTTTGGCCCGGCATGAAACCCGATTGGTCCGGGTGTATCAGTGTAGCAAGGTGCGGTTGCAGGCAGCGTTTTCGCCAATATTTTAGCTTCAGCGTTTATTAAGGATATTGGCCGATACGATGTGCAATCCTGTGGTGGTTTACCTTGTTTGTGTATTGCTACTATCGTGGTTCATCGCTGATCTCTCGGCAGTTCCCCTTCTTCTAAACTATCGGTGTACATATAAAGCAAATGGGGCATGATAGATGTGGCCGCCTTTTTGTAGAGTTCTACTTGTATTCCATTGGGCCCCATCGCTTTCCCTGTGTGAAGAGCTCCTAGCGCTAATGCCAATTCGTCAGACGTCATAGGAGTCTCTAAGTCTTGCATCACTGTGTGTGACAATGTGGGCAATCAAATGTCGTGGAGAAAGGCCAGGTTGTCGTCTATGGTAGCCGTGGCTGTGGGTGTATAGACTTTCTCATAGTGGGCCGTGAGTGTGTCCACTATTCGTTGTGGATCTGCAGTAAAAATGCCATCTTCTAAGTATAGTTGTGGTATCCAGGGGTTGGCTCTCTCCCGTCTTTCTAGCCAAGCCAGAAGCCTACCCGTCTTGTCACCTATTTCGTTTATTGTGTGTTGCGTTGCAGTGTTTTGAGCTTTTGCCATCTCCCATGCATAAGCCCTGTATTCCTGGTGCGCCTTAGTTAGATCATGTGCCGTGGTGTCATTAGTGTTTGCAGCGTGGGCAGTCTCAGCCCGGAACACTCCCTATTCCAGGGTGTCTAAGTGTTTTTGCTTTTCCCGCTTATGTCTGGTAATTAACGAGATGGCGTGACCACGTATCACTGGTTTGTAGGCTTCCCATAAGGTGGTTGGGAATGCTACTGAGTGCTCATTCTCAATAAAATATTGTCCTGTGGCCTTTAAATGTCCCTTACCGACCAGGGGGATGTTAAGATATCTGGGGTAGAGTAGAAAGATTTGTCTCCGACCTGGGATATGTGATGTGTATGTAATTTGAACCGGCGAGTGGTCCGAGATGCCCCTGGGTAAATGCAGTATCTCCAGGAGTCTCCCCGGAGTCGTCGTGAGTGTGAAGATATAATCTATTCTCGAGAGACTATTGTGGGCTCCCGAGTGGAAAGTATATTGTCGTTCAAGTGGGTATCTGGAGCGCCAAACATCAACGAGTCCCAGCGCGTCTATGAACTCCTTCAGTGTATAATTAAGGCTGGTAGGGTTTCTGGGTGGTTTACGATCTATGGTAGCATCCATTGTGGCATTAAAATCGCCTCCCACGATTAGTTCTCCCTGCGGGAGGTTCAACAAGACTTTGCCCAAGGCAGGGAAGGACGTTTGGTGGAGTGCAGGTGGAATGTAAACTGAAACTAAGTTATAAATCCTCCCCTCCCACTGACAGGATATTGCTGCAAAACGGACCTGATCGTCAGTCTACAATCCTTTGACAACAAGAGGAAAGCTTTTATGTATCAGTATCCCCATCCCCCAGAAACCCGAGGTAAATGCAGTGGGCCATCATCTTGAAGCCCCTATCAAGTGAGACTCTTGAATCAGTGCCACCACTGGGGCCTTGCCCTCTCTTTACCTTATTTCCCAGGCCGTTGACGTTCCAAGATATGATAGGCAGGGGGGGCTAGTGTATCGGGAGTCAGCGAGTGGGCGCCCATGTCATCAGGTCACGTTAGTGTGTGTTCCATGTGCAATTGTTTTAGTCAGCCAGTGCAATGTGGTGCGCAACCTGTAGATCAACATTACATAGCATATAGTACCTCCTAAGAGTTTGTGGATCTGAAACATCAAAAACAAACATAAATCCGCAAACTTTGTCCCATTCCCTTCCCCCCTCCCTGTCTCCCTGCCCGGTGGTTCTAGAACTGCCCACCACCCCAACTGAGTGCTTTAACCCCATAACTTGTACCGTGGTAAGGGGGGTGAGTCTTTCGGTGTCCCTCAAAAGTCTCTCCCTGGAATGTATGCCCTGCCACAGCCACCACTATGTATGTCTGTTCATACCTGCAAGGAGTGCCCTTCTACACCTCAGCATCCTGGGTCAGTCAGACCCTTACATTGAGTTCTTGCATTATGAGACTTTTCCTTTCGGTGGTCCATGATGACTATATCGGTCCCCCTCCCCCGGCATGCGCTGACGGCAGGGATTGTAGCATCGCGTGTGGGTCTGTTCCTTCAAGTATGCTCAGTCTCCGGATTCACTGTGCTCTCTGGTCTTGGACGATTGTGATTCAGTCACTCGTTGTTGCTGATGTTTCCCTGATATCCTGGATCTTGCAGCTGGGCGCCATCCCTCCAACCACTCCTGGGCCTCTTCCCAGGTCTTTCCCATTGCTTCCATTCTCAGTTTTGCCAGGAAAAGCATTGAGTACTTAAGTTCTCTGGCGCGCATCTCTTTCTTCACTTCTAGGAAGTTACGTCTCTGCTTGGTGACTGCAGCCATGTAGTCCGGATAGAGTTTGACAGCACTGTTGTCTATCCGGATTGGGGGTGCTATTCTTGCCACCTGTAGGATTGCGTCACGATCCCAAAAATTGAATATGCGTGCCAAAATTGGTCTGGGGGGGGGCCCCTGGGCGCGGTCTGCCACCTGGAACGCGATGCGCCCTCTCTAGGGAGAAGCTGGACAGGCCCCGCGGTTTCAATTGGGTCTTAATTAGGTCCTCCACAAACAGATCTAGGGCAGGTCCACCTGTAGTTTCCGGCACGCCAACGAGTCACACATTGTTGCATCGTGAGCGGCCTTCCTGATCATCCAGTTTAGCCATGATTACTTTGTTATCTACTTCCAAGCGTCTTACTTGTCATTGCAGGGTAGCCGTGTCCGTGGAGAGCACAGCCGCTGTAGTTTTGACCTCTACCAGTCTTTCAGTCATTTTAGAAAAGTCTGCCCATATTAGGGAGATATCTGTGGAAATCGTGCCAGTGGGGAATTGGACTGTTTGAAGGGCAGCCATTACATCCCTCAGTGTGTCCTCATCTGCTTTATCCACCGCCGGGGAGGCTGCACGGGTGTGATGTCCCTGATGTTCCATTAGTATATGCATATTTGTCCAGTCTGGAAGTTGGCGGACCTCTTGGGCCCCTGCCCCCCATTCTATCCCACTCACCAGGAGCACTACCACGTTCACGGGGTGTGAGCAATAATCGTTGCTGCCTGTCGTGCAATTTTCCATCGCGCGCGGCCTTTCTGGTTTCCTACCAACTCCCCTCGTAGCGTCTATTATAATTGGTGGGAGGGTGTGTTTATGTTCCTGGCGCAGTGGAGTCCCAAATTCTGCATTGGGCCATGTGCTTACTCAATGTAGGGCTTATTCAGAAGGCCGTCCCAGCGTCTCTTGTTTGCGGCCTCTGTAGCAGTAGGTGCGGGTGAGGGGGAAACCCCCACACAGTGAGCAGGTTGTGATGAGGATCTGGTGATGTCTGCTTCGATTGTTCGCCAACCTTCAGTCCCTACTCAGATAGGGGACCCCCTGTCACCGTGTGTAATCGTGGGTGTATCAGTCATCCGCGCTGGCCTTTGGAGCAACTCATCTCATGAGGCCATTCAGGCTGCTTCCTCTCAATGTGCCCTCCGATGGTACCAGGCGATCTTGCAGCAGCTCTGGCGCAATGGATTACAGGCCTCTTTGTTCACCGGGGCCTCAGTCTACACAGAGTCATTCTCTTTTTACAGCGCCGGGCCGTATTTCCTGTCTCCCGGGGGCTTTTATCTGCAGGATCCAATCAGGCCTTGACTCTCGTTCTCTGAGGACCCAGGAGCAATCGCAGATCCCTTACACAGCTCCCCTTCTTCTTCTCATCAGCGGCAGGGGTGGACGCTCCCGCGAGTCATCCTCCATCTCAATCATGAGTCTTCAGCTGCACCTCCGGTAGGAATATTAGCTTTTCATTGGCACCCAGTTGCATCTCAGGCTGCCCGGCACTGCACTTCTGTGGGCCAACAAAGTACGCTAGGCCCCGGTCTCGGCGTGGTATGTAGGCCGCAGTCAGACCGTCGTCCAATAACCAGCTTCCGCCTCATCTCCTGGACTCCGAAGCGGCTCAATCTATGCCGCAGGCGTTTTGGAATCAGATCCGTTCGGTTACGGCTGTTCAGAGACAGGATAAATACCCGGATTTATAGGGAGAAACTTCTGTGGTCCCGGAGCTCGTTTAGGCTGCGGCCATCTTGCCCGGCTGCTAGCCACACCCCGAGGATGTCAAAATTGACCGCGTCGAAGGCGGCACTCAGGTCGAGGAGAATAATGGCTACTGCTCCTCCCTGGTCAATTATCTTTTCGATTTTTGGACTACGGTGATAAGTGCTGGTTCCGTTCCAAGAAGGGGACAGAAGCCAGTCTGAGAATGGTGGAGGAGGTTGTGGGTTTCTAAAAAATCAGAGAGGATAAAATTAACATGTTTTTCCAGGACCTTACAAACCATTGGTAGCAGAGATGTCAGATGATTATTACTTAGGACATCAGGATTTAAACTCGGTTTGTTCAGTAGAGCTCTCACCATGGCATGTTTCCAAGAAGGTGGGACATGGCCATTGGTGATGGAGAGATTTATAACTTCCAGTATCACTGGAAGCACCACCTATTTAACCTTGCATAACTGGTGAGGAGGGGCTGGGTTACAATGGGAGCCCGACTTTGTCTGAGCAAAGACTTTTAAAAGTGTGTCCTGGTCTGAGAGTGGGAATTTCTCCAGGGAGTACCGAATGGGATCTGGAGGCATGTTAATGTCGGAGAGGTCACAGGTCAGTGGGGCTGGGACGAGAGTGTCAATGGGACATGGGGAGACAGGAAATGTGTTATATATGCTCTGGATTTTTCCATGATAGTAATCTGCAAATTCATTGCAACAATCGGTGGATATTGTGGTCAAAGTTTTGGGGGATGGGAGCTCTAAAAGGGTCTTCACGATGCGGAACATTTCTCTAGGAGTATTAGCTGCTGAATAGATTTTTGCTTCATAGTAAAGAGCCTGGTCTTTTTTTAATTTCAGCTTGGTAGCATTTCATGGACTCTCTGTATTCCCTTTTACTGGTCTCACTATAATCCTTCCTCCATTTCCTTTCCAGTCGTTTACAGGCCTGTTTAAGCACTCTAAGCAGGGGCGAGTACCACAGCCACAAAGTCATTTTCACATGATCAAAATAGCGGGCCATATGTCATTCACATTTATATTGTACTTATTTATAATTTGCTTACTCTACTGCCCGCCATCACACACATGTATTATATCCTGTTGCACTAGTAATATGTGGCCACATTTTGGCAGGGAATCCAAATTTTATCTCATAATTATAAAGAAAGCATTATATTTTCATCTCCAACCTTTTTAAAATGATATATATTGTACAATCCATCATATTTATAAAATCTTAGCTGATCAATTATAAAAGTTAATGAACTTAGCAATCGTGTATGTCACTGAGCCATGCACATAAATTGGAAAGAAAAAATCAGGGGTCCAGGATACCAGCTACTAAATATAATAGAACTTGACTTGAAAAAATGCAAAAACATACCATAGAAAATGGGAGTATCTTTGCAGCGTTGTAATCTCTAACTCACTACATGTCACACTTCATCAAATATAGGAATTTCACTTATATGTTAACTGATTAATGTCAACAAATGTGTGTGTGACACATTTAAATTATAACCTAGAGACTATATTAACGGACTGATTCATAGATTTTTTCTTGGATATATATGAAAAATATTTAGGGCCAGATGCATCAAGAAAGGATTTAGCGATTCTGAAACAGCAAATTTTACCAATTCGCTATTTTGGAATCTCAAAATGCAATGTATGTAGGAATCGTAAAATATTTTTCAATTCTGAACATTACCTAATAGCGATTCGGTAAATACAGAATCGCTATTAGGTAATATGACACCATTCATTCCTATGGGCCTACAAGCCCATAGGAATGAATGGTTTGTATTTGCCAATTTGCGATTACCAAATTGGTAATCGCAATTAGCGAATGCAAAGCCGAGAATGCCTGGGGACCTAAGGCCCCCCTGAATCACCCCAAAAAATAGAAAGCGTGGCCATGTAACGTACACACATGCCCGAGTTGCATATGTGCACTACATGACACTTTGAAAAATGCATTTTTGTGCATTTTTCAAAGTGTGCACATGGTTACCATCAACCTGAAGTTGGTGGTAATTAGCATTATCTAAATGCCCAGTTCACATTTAGGAAAGGATTCCTGCATGTGCATTAGGGAGTCGCAAATTGCGATTCCCTGTTTGAATGTGCAATTTAAGTAATTGCAAATAATTGTGATTACCTACATTGCGAATGCCAAGCCTTTGATACATTACAAAAAGCCTTTTTCCATTCGCAAATGGACCGATTCTGCAAATCGGCCCATTTGCGAAAGGAAAATGCCTTGATACATCTGGCCCCATGCTAGTTGGCACCTGCAATAATGGGAACACTAATAAGAAGAAAAATATATAATTCAAACAGGTTGTTTATTCTCAGGTATAACTCTGTAGCAAGATTCTCCCCTAAAGTGTGTGGTATCCATTGGGCATCCCGCTATCCATATTCACCAATGAAAATTATGTTCTCTATTGCTACTATCACAAATCATATTTATAAAGGAAATCTGACAAATGTATTCTGGAAGCAGGAAATGTGGTTGCACTTTATTGTGGATGGGTAATATATGAAAGCCAATACACCTAGATTAAATAAAAGTGTCCCTATTTGCCATAGTCCAAGTAAAAGCAGATTCAGAGTAAAAGCAGCACAGGAGATTACAAAATCAGTGATGTGTAAATTACATGTCACTCTATTGCATGTGTAAAGATAGTAAGAGTATATGTCCCACATATTAGTTATAATATCCAGTTACAAGCATATTGATCTAAGCTGCTATAACTCTTACTATTGGCCAGACATTTGTTTTGTAAGAATATGAAAAAACATTATTTAAAACAACATCATCAAACCATAGGTTACTCATTTGTATTTTTTCAAAGAACTCAAAGGTCTTCTAATTCTATAACCTGTAGGTAAATACATCCATATTGTATTAATCATCAATTAAATGGATTATAATTACACCATGAATATGGACAGTTCAACACATCTATTAAGGTTATTATGAAGCACATCTGTTTACAATATAAAGGGTCATCTATAGTTATTTACCAACATAATTAATCTAGATGCTAACAAATAATAATAATAATAATAATAATAATGCAAATAATTTTAGCTCTAACCTCAATATGCAAATGATATTGTTAGTCATTCACTATTTGGAACTGAAGAGTTGCACAATTATACATCATTTTCAACAAGTTTTGAAGAAGCTTGACTTGGGCTAAAGATTTATGGCTTGGTTAAGTGCTTTGTTTTAGAAGAATACTTGTGAGCTCAGAGGTGATTGTTGAAAGGTAATATATTAAACTGTGATCTCCCACCACAGTTGAAGGCGTTAAATGGGGTATACCATTAACATAAATGTTGCTGCTTTTGACAGCAATCAAAATAATTATTATGTACATTACACTGTTGTTTTTATCAAGTTACTATTCATTTCAATCAGGATTATAATGTGATTAGGAAAGAATCAAACAGTACCATAAAATGTCTGGTGCAGACATATTGATAAAGGTAGATTTAAACTTTCCAATGCATTTACCCTCTTGCAGGTATTATCTTTTCACTTTCATGCAAGCTCAAAAAAGCAGTGGATTAGAATAGAAAATTGATAATCCTTTCCATGCAAAAAAGGAATTTGCTATAGTCACCCAAAAAAACAAGACATCTATTGCTGCTGTCTAGCTCCCATTCTTATTACCCTGTAAACAACCTAAAAAGATGTATATCACAAATGAACAACCTCCAGGAATCCTTTCTTCACTGAGCTCATTGTTAGAACAGTATACAGATCCTCAAGGAATGACCCTTGAAGATTTCAAAACTGGATGATGTAATTCTGAGATGAGTGGATTGGCTATTTAGCAAAGGACCTTTCATTATCTTTGAGGTGAATGTGAATTGTTAAAAGTTATTTTCTTTTCCTTTTTTTAAAAAAATCACGATTAAATCCACTAATATGTAAGTCAAAGGTTTTACAATCTTTTAAACAAGTTTAGCTGTGCAGAATGCAAAAACAGGGCTCTTCTTTGGAACTTAAGGAGAACAAAGAGGTGAATGAGAAACTCCCTGTACCTCCCTTTTGAAGATTTGTTTTATTTTATAGGTGAGATAAAGATCAACAAGCTGTGATCTATGTTTCCTTCCATGTTCTAGATATCAGATTATGCCTGGTGTACTTGGAAAATCAATCAACTTTCTAATAGCTCTGAAAGGCTGAACACATTAAGAGAGATACTGCTTTTTGATCAACACAGAAATTGTAAATGAGAATGGCTAAGGGAACATCACTCATACATGATATGCTCATCTGAAAAAGACACATAGGCAAACAAGATTGAAATGTGAAAAGAAATGGTTAGAAGAGGAAGTTGGTGGGTGGAGATAACTTAGTGATTCAAGACTAGAAACTGAATAGATACACAAGAGGTATAAGTGAGCTTTGTCAAAGAGTTGCAGTGCACTGCAAGAAGGAGTGTAGAATGTAAGGCTGACAACAACTCTGTGAGCTCAATTGTGCTAATGGGTTCATCTGAAGGAGAATGGGGACACCATGGTGTGGAAACACCCACTATTGGTCAAGGACACAAAATATGCCAGATTTCCCTCTGACGCTCTACACTACCCCGTACGGATATATTTATAAATTTGTGGGAAAGTATGCTGCTCTGTGAAACAGTAGCAACTTTTAATTTGCTCCATATGTGCAGTTGCTTCTTAGCCAGAGGAAATACCCTTACTATGCTGTAACATAATGACAGTAGTATTATGGTGAGACCTCAGATCCCAAGAACATCATCTGCGACATCCCTCAATGCTCGCCCCTCAGCCCTACACTGTTCAACACCTACATGAACCCTTTGGCCAACATCGTCAGAACCCCTGGACTATACATCATATCCTAGCTCCCACCCAGCTCATTCTCTCACTATCAGAAGCCCCCCCTATGATGGTCAACTTCCAAAGGTGCATGATGAACGTTTGCCAACTGGATAAAAGACAACTGCCAAAACCTCAACATAGGCAAAACAGAAGTGCTGATCTTCGGGAAAAACACCTCCCCATTTAGCAATGCCTGGTGGCCTTCTGAACTTGGAACCTCACCAACTCTGACAGACCATGCCCGCAACCATGGCATCATCCTGGACAGCTAGCTTACCATATAAAGCCAGATCAATGCAGTCTCCTCCGCCTGCTTCACGCTCTTCTCATGCTCTGTAAGATCTTTAAATGTCTCATTGGCAACACCCGATATACTGTCACTCAAGTCCTAGCCACCAGGCAGCTGGACTACAGCAATGCACTATACATAGGAATCACGTTGCATCCCCTGAAGAAACTGCAGACCATAGAGAACTCAGTGGCAAGACAATCAATAAATCAAACTCACTTTATTCGGTTTTTGCATAAAACCATAAATGTAATCTAAAAACAATACCTGTACTGAAGAGTAACATGAATGGCAGCTCATACTTTAAAGGAAACGATATTCAAACCATTTGTGGCAAGTCTAATTCTCTACCTCCCAGAGCAAACCCACATCACCCCCACCTCAAGAACCTCCACTGGCTCCACATTCAGAAAAGATGTCAATTCAAGATGATGATCCACACCTACAAATCTGTATACAACCTAGGACTAGCATACATCATCCAATGCCTGACATTCCACGAACTCTCAAGACACTTGCGCTTCGCCTCCCTCTTCCACACTCACACCCCTCATCTACAAAAGCAACACCTACCTCGCTGTGCAGTCCTGGAATGATGTCCTCTTTCACCTATGGACCTCTTCCGCCTTGCTGGAATTCAGGAAAGGACTAAAGACCTGGGTATTTCAACTGAACCCTCCCTAAGCAACGGTGTTCTCAGCACCTGAATCGCAGTGATTAGCCATGTTTTATAAGAATTGATTGAAAATCCTGTGGATGAAATTACATTACCACTATATTTTGGAGGATTCAATCCATAAAATTTTAAGTGGTGAGTAAATTGACTGTATAAAGTGTAACATGACAATGCAATGTAAAAATGAATTATTCTGGTTGAAGCCTGCAAAACCAGACCTAAACACACATATTACTTTTTCTAACAGAAGTATAAATTATAAAAATTCTAATTAAGACCTAGAGAGTGAGAACGTGTCAATCACAAGAAAAACCAGAAGCTGTAAAAGAGGCCTGCAGAAACAGTGATTAAGAGAGAGGTAGGGTGATGAGGATTCAGAAACAAAATGAGAAAAACACTAGCATGCAAAGTAAGTGAGAGGTGAGAGCATATGTTTCACACTGATTTTGGTACTGGGAGCCCAAGTGTCAATGCCTAATAAGGCACAGAAAGACAGTGAAAAAAAGAGACATATTTAGAAGTATATTGACAATATTGTATAGGTAATAATTCCCATATCACCTTAGAAGAAGGGAGCAGTAACGAAAACGTGTACATTTTTATTGCACCAATATATTTATAATTGCTGATTCTCCTCCAAACATAGATAGTGCATCACTCACTTCTTTGTTTCTCAGGCAGTAAATCATAGAATCCAGGCCATGTCTAAAAATGTTAATTGTCCGACTAATTAGTCAATTTCACTTGGTGTAAAGAAGGTCAACTAGTTAATCCATAGGTCAGACAGCAAGGGCAGAGCATTTCACTCATCCAGGACGCGGTGGCCAAATGCCCACTGGATTTATTTGTCATAACTGCAACGTACCACAATGGGTTACAGATTGCCACACTGCTAGGAGACAGTTTTCAGTTGATCCATACCCAAACAAGAAATAATATTGTGCAATGCTGTTTGGGATGAAATAGCTTTCTCTCAAGTCAACAAACATTTTTTGGGATAGTGAACACAAGATTAGAATCTATCCAAGAAACAGAAATTGAGTTAAAAGGCATAAGTTGGTTTGCAAAGTGCTCTGTCAAACTTCACCAGTATAATAACCAGCATGTTGGATCCAATGGTCAAGAAATATTTTTTGCAAAAAAATCAAAAAGGAGTATTTGAGGCTGCTGTATCAATTCAGATTCCAAAGTGATGAATTTGATAGTAATGGTTCAATGTCCACCGTCTATCTTGATCCTGAGTTTAGACTCACATCATTAATTATGGATTGAAATGCAGCCTTGTATGCACACAGTTGTAATGTATATGTTGAATATATATAAGTGATGTAAAACAATTAAATGTGCAATCTATGGAAGCTGTCTTGAAAATGATTTCTGATTGGACATTTTCTTCATCTTCCGGCCTCATGATTACTGGGTTTGAACCAGTCTATATGAGTAACGCATTAAACAGTGCTAGAGTTGATCTGACAGATTTCCTGTGATATATACCATTTTTCATAATGACCTAAGTCCAGTTTCTAGCCTATTCTCCTTTCTTTAGAATAGCAGCAGATAGAGCAATTTGAATGAAAAGTTTCTACTTGAGACATGATTCTAACAACATTTTACATGCTACTTCCATTACGTTACTAAAACTATCTATTTTGAGAAGTGAAAATTATTGTTAGGTTGATACTCAACTGATAGAATATGAACTACGGATATACTGCATAGTAAAAAGATTATTCCCTGAATATTGTACACCAATGTCTTTTCTATATACACTATGGGCCTCATTTATGGCATTTTGGTGTAGGGAAACGCAGCAAGGCACCTTGCTGCACTGCCTTACACCAAACTGACAGGGCAGGAATGCACCATATTTAAGCAATACAGTGCCCTGCTGTCTTTTCTGCCTACGCTGGCACCGTTTTAGCAGCCTAGAACAAATGTATCCACCTTTGTACCATAGTGTAACGGTGCCTCTGTTGCATGCAGGGTTATTTTTGTGCAGAAAGGGTTACCATCCTGCACAAAAACAATCCTACAAGGCGTTTTCCTCTTTCTGTGTGTGCTGAAGAAACTTTGGAGGCATAAGGTATTGGTGCTTCCCCACATTTACAGCACTTTGTAAATGTGGGGCAGCATCAAATTCCATGGGTGTTGCGTAGGAAAACCCACTGCAATGCCCATGGAATGCCTCCCGGGTGCAGAGTAAGGCAATGCAGCAAATTGTGCTTCATCACCCTACTCATGATTTATGAGGCCACTCATTGTCACACAAAGCTAGGGTGGCTTTGAATGGCTTCATAAATCTTTAAGAGAGTCCTGCGTCATGCATGTACCACTTTACATGGCACAGAGTGATGCAGGGCTCTCATAAATAAGCTCCTATGTATTGATAACATTCAAAACAGAAATAACGTTTACCAAAATATCCTCTGGATACCAATATATTATTCAAATCTTTGACTACTAAATATGGTATTTAACTAGATTCAATGAAAACATTCAAATTAATAAAAGTAAAAACACCTATATATTTGGAGATTTGATAAATATTGGTAGGTTGATGCTAATTGGACATAATAATCGCTACCAAAAATATTGTACTAGAAAAAGATTGTTTCCTGAATATTTCATAAAGATTTATTTTCTATGTACAGTATGTAGACAAGCATAATATTCAAAACAGAATAACGTTGACAAAACCATCTTCTGGACACCAATTTAGCATTGAAATCAGTGACTACTAAAATATTGGATGTTACTAGAATCCATGAAAACATCCAAAGTAATAAAATAAAAAATGTCACCTACCAAAATATCAAAAACAGCATGTTTCGTAAACTGGCTTTTTATGTAGTGTACCAAAATGAGGTACACTATGTAGAAAGTCCAGATGACCCTTATTGACTTACAGGACTTAAAATAATAATCCCAAATGCTCTCTTTTGTTGTAATGTGGGCGAGCAGTTTAAGCACTTGTTGTATACACAGAGTCAAAAAATTAGACACACTCAAGAAGAAACTCTAAACCAATTTAGAAAAATATCAGGTATTTTAATGGAATTTTTAACACCAAGAACTTCGTAATTAGGTAAGTGCTTTTTGAGCTTTACAGTCAAGTAAAACTATCACTGGAATGCATTTTTATGCAGCAACGCTTTTCTATGGAGAAAGAAACATATACTGCATACAAGTATTTGCAATTGTATTTTGGAGGTCCCCTTTAGGACTTAAGATGCTAGGCGGTCAAGGTCACAAGATCCACCAGAAGTTTGGGTTTACCTGTCCTGGAGTGTCCAGGTGCAGGGTTCTGGATGGGTTGGTAGCCTCGTTCTACACCATTGACAAAGGAGGGGGCGCCTAGAAACCGACTGCAGATGAGGAGTTGGGGACAAGTGTAGACGCTCGCAAGTTTGTGAGGGTCTTGGGAGCAGGAGGCACAGTTGGTGTTTGTGGACCCAGTCCGGGTGCAGAGGGTTTTGGTCAGCTGTTTCAGTGCATCAAAGGCGCTCAAAGCTCTTGGTCAGACCTGTTGAGGGGGACACAACAGGATAGCTGGGCCACTCTCAATGCTGGCCTCTGTGATGCTGGCATCCTTTGTTTGCTGGTAATTCTTCGCAGTGTTGGAGCAAAGGTTTGACATACAAACAAGCCTTGGTTGCTGCCAAGGGTCTGTTTCCCCGGGTATTGGTGTAGGGCAGCTTCTGTGGGTCCTGGCATCACCAAACTTGGTGAGAAGATGGATCTGACCCCCTGGAGCACTGCACCCTCCTCCTGGGAAGATGTTCATTAGTGGACTCCAGTGGTCAGTAGAACGGTGAACTGTATATTGCGGTCAGTGCCTACAGGTTGCAGGGAATTGGCTTCTCCACTTCAAGAGAGATGTTGGCTGGTTGGTGAAGTGCTGTCAGCCCTCCAAGGCTTTTGGAGAATGCACAGCTGTGGGACAACTTAGTTTCTCTCGATCTTCGGGACAGGAGGAGCAGGCAGGCAGGGTTTGGCACCTAAAGTCCACAGTTAGTCCATAGTTCTCGCTACTTCGGCTCTTCTTGGTACTTCTTCTTCTTTAGTGAAGTGAATCTGAGTTTCTATTGTCAGGGGGCCACCTAAAAACTGAATATAGGAGAGTGAAGGGTAGAAGCCAATGAGCAACTCACCCTTGGGGTCACTACACCCCTATATGACCACTTCCTGCGGGGAGTGGGCATAACCCTGTCCCAGAGTTCCCAATTCCACTAAAAACAAGATGGTGAAACCTTCTTTCGTGGGGGCATCAGCCAGCCCACTTTAGGGGTGTGAAAAGCCTGGTGATGCTACATGCCTAATATCTAATTTCCATTCTGTCCTCGAGGCAGATGGGCCTCTGGACAAGAGTTGACATCTCCCAGATCTGGGAGAAGCCATGGTCGCATATCAAAGGTGGTAGAGACTTGGAAGCCTCTGGCCCTGGTATGCAGATTCACTAGCCATCTTGCTGGAGTAGATATCAACACTTCTTGCCAGAGCAGGAATTGTTTCTGACATCTGAGAGTGTGAGCTCTCACTTCTAGGAGGTTAGAAACTCATCTGTGGTGGCAGGCTGGAACATGCCAGTCATTCAGCACATTAAGAGGCTGGTAGGTAAAAACGGTCACTGCAATGAGAACACCAAAAACAGTTCCTGTTCGGCATGGACTGAAAAGTCCAAGCCGTGCAGGAACTGGTGTGCATGCACACAGAGGGCACATGTTGTTCCCTCCTGTGTGTATTCAAGAGCACAGAGACACCAGAGACCCCTGTAGGCACCCCTTTCTTTACTCTCCATCAGGGTTTTCATGGAGGAGGAACCGCCATGAAAACCCTGGCAGAAAGGACACTCCAAATATGATTGTCAGGACCGCAGCAGGTCCGTTAAGCATACTTATGACTCTACACCACCCCAACACCGCCAGGAAAAGGCGGTTTCCTGATGGCTGCCGTGGGGCTGTTGCAGTCCCTCTGCCAAACTCATAATCGGGGCCCTATTGTCTGCAGTGGCCCATCCATATGGGTGAAGGAGTCATGGCCCCTCAACTTGTTCTATAGCAAAGCCCAGCTGACAGGCAGTCTTCTTGATTAGGTCGGGAATAAACAAGCTAGACATCTGCTAAATACACAGGCTCCTGGCTGCCTGAACTGAACTTAGCCAGGCTGAAGATTTCACAGCCCTGTGGGCGTGACCTCTTCAGCCTGGCAAAAGTGCCTCAAGGCCTTCGAGCATCAATGATTGCCTCAGACCTGGGCACTTCAGTTTTTCACCATGAAGTGCCCAGGGCCAAGAGTAAATCAGTGACACCTTGTCACAGAGTGGGGTGGGGCCAGAAACTCTCATTGGCTGATCTTAAGGAAGGCAGCAGTCCCATCCTTCCTGGGACCTCCAAAGCTTTCCTTTCCGGAAGATGCAGGACAGGTATGTTTTACCGTTTTTGAATATTTGGTGCATGCATGTATGTATAAATGTATGAATTTGTTGTGAGTGAGTGTTGTAAATGTGTGTCTGCATGTATGTGCATTTGAGAATACATAGGTGCAAGTGAGTGTAGAAATGTGCATGTGTGGCCTGTCAGCCCCATTCTCTGTCAAAATTACCAGCCACCACTGCTAAGTGCATCACAGAAAGCAGAACTCTGACACAAGCACAGTGTGACATTAAAACTTGTCATGATAAAGTAAACAGGCTTTAATGCTCACCTTATATAACCCATCACAGGGTGATCTGAAGTTATGGGGGCTTGCTAATTCTATTACATCCCACACCACCTTGTGAATAGTTTTGAAAGGGTGGGAGTTGTGGCACCAACTCCCGAACAATGTGAAGGCCTCTGGCGCTACAGAGCTCCACGCAGAAGCACCCAGGGTTAACTCTGCTCTCATGTCTTTAGGGGGTGGAGCCTAACCTAGAAAGCAATGACTTTGCCAAGCTGATCACCTCACAAGCCTCAGACTGCGAGCTCCTAAGCCCAGCAAGTAATAATTGGTTACAGCAGCCTGAGATGGCCGTGTCTGTACATGAAAGAGAGGGAAATTAGTGATGAGTGCTCTTGGGTGTTGCCCTCAGCCCATATTTATGTTTCTTAAATAACAATTATTGTGGAAAGTAGGAAACCGTTTTGGAGAACAAATAAAGGGGGTAGAGCCCCAGTGCCCATATGGGTGAGACACTGCTGATCTAAGTTGAAATGCTATTAGTTTTCTAGGATCTCCGACTTGTTTGGCTCATGTCATGGAGATTCCTATGATGAAAGCAATTCCTCTTGAACTATGCAAAAGTAATGTGACTTCAATAACCCATCCATTTCCAAAGCACCACCTGCGATTAGGGTACTAAGTGTCCAAGTGATAGGATATCAGCCAGCCACCCATACAAATGATGAGACTTTTTAACCTACAAATACCCATAACATATCTTTCTAATGTAATTCATAGATATATGTAAATTAGTCTTAAAATACACAGAATACGGTGTCAGAGATTTCAAAACGTTTGATGTTTGGATAGTTTGATAAAAATACTTCCCATTGATTTGATTGATAGCACTAACTCATATATATATATATATATATATATATATATATATATATATTTATATATATATATATATATTTATATATATATATATTCACTGAAAAAACCATAGGTTTCACACACGTTATAGTTAGGAATTAGCATTTAAAAAACCTTGCAAATTCACTTAAAAAACCATAGGTTTCACACATGTTATAGTTAGCTGGGCATTTTCCTCGTGAAAAACCAATGAAATTCCCCCGTTATAGTTAGTGCAGGCAACTATAACTCACGCGACCGTAATCCGCTGCTGATGACGTCAGATATTACATCACTGTATTTACACATTTATATACCCATGTCTTCTTCCTTTTTTTTTTAGCTATACATATATTTTATTTTATTTTTTCAGAAAGACACATATGTCATCAGTGATGTAATATCTGATGTCATCAGCAGCGGATTACGGTCGCGTGAGTTATAGTTGCCTGCACTAACTATAACAGGGGAATTTCATTGGTTTTTCACGAGGAAAATGCCCAGCTAACTATAACATGTGTGAAACCTATGGTTTTTTAAGTGAATTTGCAAGGTTTTTTAAATGCTAATTCCTAACTATAACGTGTGTGAAACCTATGGTTTTTTCAGTGAATTTGTACGTTTTTTAAAATGCTAAGTTACTTCACGCAGTTCGTTCCGTGCGCGCACGGTGAGCACGCGGTGCGCGAAGCGCACCGCGCGCCCACTTTACGCAGTTAGTGCCGTGCACGCACGGTGCACTTTGCGCACCGTGCACGTACGGTGGGCATGCAGTGCGCTACGCGCACCGCGCGCCCACGTTACGCTTAATGGGCCATGTACGCACGGTGCGCTTCGCGCACCGTCCGCACAAGGAGGACACATGATACGCTTTGTTGTTAAGGGTTTTGGCATAAACTGTTATGAATTGATAAACCATGCACGCCCACTGCGCTGCACGCTGCGTGCGCACACGGGGGGACTGACAATGCAATTTTATTTTTAAGCATTTACACCGTGCGCGCACGCTGCGCGAACCTCGCGGAATTTTTTTCATTTCTATAGTGCGCGCACGCTACGCGCACTCGGCGATTTACCGAAAAAAAATCAATTTTTTTAATTACTCTTGGGGGACCTCCTGGGACCCCTTGACCCCTGCTAGGGGGTCAGGAACTGTCCAGCCTGCCCCCTTTACATGTTTTTCTCCTTTGTGTTTCACCCCCGTCTCAGTGCGAGAGACAAAATGGCGGCCGACACTTCCTGGTTTCGACCGATTCGAATGTTTACTAAGATGTAACAACCAATCAGAAGTGCACTCGCGGACGGCCGAGTGCGCGCACCCTGCGCGCACGCTGCGCGCGTATAGATATATATATTGATTTAAATGCTATTTTCTCAGAAAATACTGAACAGATTTACACCAAGCCTGCAAAAGGCACCAAACGGACCTTATGGCTACCTCTCGTAATTTCACGTAATTCTGTTCAGCCGTTCGGGCTGTAGCTGCGACTAAAGTCCCTATGGAAAAATCCATGGGGAAAACGTGTTTTGGGACCCCCCTTTTTTCTCGGCCCCCGCTTGACGAATCACCCCGAGACTTTCAGGGTAGGAGCTGAACGGAGCGCCCCATTAGTTTTGAAAATTTTGCGAAGATTCGTCAATCGGCGCCAAAGTTATTCAAAATAGAATTTTGAGATTTCCTATGGAAACTCGGTCCTAACTATAACTATCTACTGGCGACCGCCAGTAGATATATATATATATATATATATATATATATATATATATATATATATATATATATATATATATATATATATATTTATATATATTTATATATTTATATATATATATAGTAGTAGTGAATAACTTTATTCGATATAAAATATCATAAAAGTATGCACATAACAAGACATCATTCATGATACAACATAAAAAGTTAAAAAACAATAAAACCATTGTATATACAAGTTAAAAGACCCTAAAAGCACATCTACAAGACATGCAACGAATGCATCTAAATCTCAGAGGCCAGACTCCAGACATTTGATCAATTTACTACGAATCAGCCAGGCACACCCTATAAATTTGGCTACCCCACACACCATTACCAGGGAAGAGGTATCGGACAACAAGGAACGATGTGCCACCCTAAAATTTGCGAATCCCATATTCCTACAAATGGGCCTGAGCCACTTCCTCCTAGCCGCCCTATAAGCCGGGCAGGCAAAGAGAAAATGGGGGACAGATTCTGTTGGAGCAGAACAGGCCGGGAATTTAGATGAAATGGGAAGATGGCAATTCCAGCTCGCCCTCAATGCATTTATCGGGAGGGACCCAAACCTGAGCATCATGTATAGCATCCTGTCTCTTGGACACAGGATGAAGTCCAGATATTGCTCATATTTGGGCGCCACCTTAAGCTCCAGGAACTGATCTGTGAGTCTGCCGCTATTAGAATTCCTGACTTCCTCTCCCTTCACCCAGACCCAATAAGCTTTTTTAATAATTTGTTTTTCCGGGGGAGTTTATTAAGCCAGGCCTCGCCGTGCCCAATATCAAAGACCAACCGTCTTAGCTTGGAGATCCATTTAATCTTGTTGCCAGAGTTTAGGGTTATTAATTCTGGCAGGGCGTCAGCATAACTAGCCAACTCTGGGGTGCATCTCAAGCGCACCCAAAAAAGCAGTGGTCGTATCCTTGCTAAGTCTCTAATAGAACGCTGCCCCAGATCCAAACGGAACGGAAGCAAGGGGGTAGAAGATGGTAGTGAGGCCAGACCTCTCAAAAAATGATTCTCGGATTTCTCCAGATCACTGGTGTTCTCGAGCCCCCACAGCTCCGCCACATAAAGGGCTGAAGGTAGAGCCTTCCCATCGTATACCTTAAGGGCAGCTGCTATTGTTCTGCTAAAGGAAGCCGCTGCTTTCTTAAAATAGCTCCCGCTACCCTTTTGTGGTTAAGGAGCATTTTGGCTAAATGTTCCTTCCAGTGCATTGCCTTGGTGACCCTGATGCCCAAATAGTCAAAGGAATCAACAATCTCAAGAGGCAAACCCTTGAGTGAAAGGCCATTCCTAAAACGTTTAGATGGGGCTAGAGTCATTAGCTTTGTTTTAGAGGTGTTAATTGCAAGACCCCTTGCATCACAAAACTGGCTGAACCCATCTAGTAGTTTTTGAAGGCCACTAGGGCTTTTGGACATCAAAAGGGTGTCATCGGCAAAAAGAAGGGTAGGTATTCTTTCCCCTGCCAGGACAGGAGCATCAGTTGGAACCTCTCTCAAATGGTCGACCACCCCATTTATAAAAAGCGAGAACAAGGTTGTGGCCAACACACAGCCCTGGCGGACCCCCCTAACAACTGGTACCCTGTCAGTCAACTGGCCTTGATTGCCCCACCTGATTTTTGCATAATTCCTGTCATGGAGGCGCCTAATAATGTTAAGGATCAGAGGGGGGAATCCCAGGTCTGACAAAACCGACCAAAGCTTGGAGCGAGGAACCAGGTCAAATGCTGTCTTAAGATCTATGAAGGCCAGATATAAACTGCCTTTCCCGATAGTGACCACTTTCCAATAGATCATAAAGAACCGTAAGACCTGGTCCATCGTGCCCACCCCAAGTCTAAAACCTGCCTGGAAATGTGAGAGAACATTGACCTCATCCATCCAAGACCTGACCCTCATCAAGAGCACCCTGCCAACCACCTTCTGGATTATGTCAATTAGACTTATTGGCCTATAGTGGGCAGGATCCTCTCTATTTCCCTTCTTGAATATAGGAACCACTTCGGCGCCTTTCCATGAATCAGGGACAGGATGGCCTCTGGCGATTAGATTCAGCAAATACTGAATAACAATAGCGCAAGGTTTGGGATTGTGGAGAAGGAGATTGCCAGGAATGCCGTCAGGGCCTGCTGCCTTTCCAGATGGTAATCCTGTGATGGCTAGGATAACCTCATTGAGCTTAAAGGGGTCGGGTGCACTGACGGATACAAGAGAGTCGTTTGTAGTAGAGACCTCAGATATTAAAGAGGACTTAACACCCTTTGAGTGAGGATGATCAGCGGGCTCACTATATAAGCTAGAAAAGTGCAAATGCCACTGTTGCGCCGTAATGTGGTTAGGAATTGGATCATCACCCATACCGCTACCTTTATCAATGAGGCCCCAAAACAAGGTAGCATCCTTGAGACAGGAAGCACGTGTAAGCTCCTGCCAATGTACCTCTTCCCAAGAACGCTTAGCCACCTCTATTGACCTGGCATAGTCTTTCCTGGCAGCTCTAATTAGGGGCGCATTTTTGCTTTGTAGAGCCGTAGATAACATTCGTCTCTTCTCCCTGAAAGTGCCTGAGTACCATAGTTTTGACGCCTTGGGACGTAAATTAAATGGGCCAGGCTCTGATATAGTAAAAAGCAAACTCATTTTTTCTATAAAATCTGCATAGATTTTAATAAGGGGAGAAGTTTGCACACCCATGAGGGGCTCATGGAGTGGGACAAGTTCCAAAGACAGCTGCTCTACCATAGCTCTTATTTTGCGCAATGTGTCTTCATCCTGGGAGACCCTGTGCCACTTTAGGCGACGATTGCAATGAGAAGGCACAACCTCTTTTGTGCTCAGTTCTGTTGTAATGCCGACTTTGGCCACTGACCAGATGTTACTTAATGACATGCAAAGAGGATTGTGATCACTATCCTGAGAAGGTAGGATTTCCATATCCTCTAAAGCATACCAAAGACGAATATCTAACAGAATATAATCTATCCTAGACGGACAACTGGGTCTGTTATAGGTGCTAGCACCACATAAATCAGAGCGAGATCTACCGTTAACAGCTCTAAGGTTATGTTCCAATGTGAGTGCACACAATTGGATAGCCCTTTGCGTCCACTTCTTGATTGGGGTTAAACTAAGTGGGGGGATAGCAAAGTTAGCATCTTGCTCACCAGTGCCCAAAAGATCCTCAGAACAAAGAGGCTCAAAGGTGCAATTGAAATCCCCAGCGACGATAACCACTGAATTGGAGTTGATATTACATATTTCGCTCTCTAAGGTGGCTATAGTCGACGAGAGTTGGGCCCCAGATGGCCCTCTGGCATAAACGTTAAATATTTCCAATCTGGGTACTTTATTAAGCCCTTTCACCGACAGATGTAGAATATCGTCGGAAGGGGTGGTGATGGTAGTTGCAGACCAGTTTAACGAAATACTCAACCAAATGTGCAACCCCCCCGCTAGACGGCCTTTCACTGATTTTAATGCTGGAATAAAGAAAGTACAAAACCCAGACTTATATAAGGGGGTCAGGCTCCAAGTCTCTTGGAACAAGCATATATCTTGGCCATCAATAAAATCGTTCCACTCAGAGAGTGACAGCTTTTTCTACAGGCCAACAATATTCCAAGAAAGGAAGCATAGTGACTTATGTGAATTGGGCACCTTCCCAATGACACCCGCATTCAAGGATCTAATGTGGGCAACCGGTGGGCTCCCCTGGTCAGTTTGTGTTCCCCCCTCATCGTTTGAGCCTAAAACTATTTATATATATATATATCTATATTGCTTAAAACCCTGATACACATCCTGAATGTTGGCTTAACAATGTGATGTAGCGGAAATCGCATTTTATTTGTAGGGGTGCATTATAAACACACATATAGAGCGCACCTGCATATAATCCTTTATTGTATTAACATGAAGTGTTAGAATTTCGAAATGTAATATCATGAAGTGTGATGTGTTGACATCAATAATTGGCAACATAGGGAATTAAGTGGCAAAACATAAATGTAACTAGCAGAAAATATTAACTTGAAGAGCTCGTGTTGTGTTATTCACATCCATTCATGTATTAAAATCATTATTAATTGTGTCATGTTATACATTGGTAATGTATTAATTGAATGTGCCTTAGTTCCTATGAAATTTCCTAAAGCTCTTATGCCATTTTTCTTATGTTAGCTGAATCTTTTAAGCCTGTAATACATTTCTCTGGAAGCTCTCCCTTTGGAATGAATAGCTGAATTCGTGTCTGCTGAGGAATTCCTTCTTTCTCACATTTTGTATTGCAGGTGGAAGATGCACCCTTGTTAGCTAGAATAATGTCTTTGTGTTATTAGTCAGGCAAAGAGAAAAGGAGTTACATCGTAAACTCAAGCCGTTAAAGGAAAGTTGTTATGTTTCACACTGGAGAAGGCCTGGGAGTCAAGGTCAACCTGTTGCAAATCAAGAATACCGTTATCCTGTAGAAAACTACCTTTGAGATCGTGCTCAGAGCTGATGGTGTGACCTGCAAAGACTCTTGGGAAAGATACATGTAATAATACAATGTTGAGAGTAGGGAAAGTGCCCCTCTTCTTCTCTGCCTTTAGAGAATGCGTCTTAGAACGAGCTCCGTCTCGGTAGCTTTATGCTACACAACCCATTATAGTGGAGAGATTTCTTAGGGAGACTCTACTGACGGACAGCTTTTATTTCTTGTCCCTGAAGATGCATAAGTAGGGATGTCATTGTAGTGTTAGAGTAGGGATAGGTTAATGTTTTATATTTATCAACCTTCGATGCAGGGAATCCAGAACTAGTCTAAAAAAGGTGGAACTTAGAACCCAAAAGTCCCAAAACAGAGCCCAATGACTGAGAATGAAGAGCATTTGAAATCGGCGGACACTGACGGACTTAGATGGTGCTGTGAGATGATCAGCGAATGGAGGATTGAGTATCAATAGAGTGTATGTCATGTGTGTTAGGTTGCAGGAATGAATTGATTGTGTGATGTCTGGCAGAGTTGGTGTGAGAGTTGAGTGAATGTTGTTTCGGGCCGGACATGGGCCGAGGATTGAGATTTGAGTTTCAGGTCCCGAAGTGGACTAAGATCCCGGGATATATTAAATGGTGCAGAAGACACTGAGATTGTGATTGTCTGACCGAAGAATTGAGGAGTTGTCATGAGATGTCATCGATGGTTCCACTTAATACAGGGAGCTCTGTGTGAATGGGACATATGGGAATCGTTTGGTGGACCTTTTGTACAGAGGGGGGCTGTACTGATTCAGGTGATCAGCGCAGGTTGAGGGTCACCGTGCGTGAATGCTCCTGGATGATTGCATTCTATCAATCTTTTAGATGGCAGACAATTACAGAGTGTGTGAATGAATGTGTATGGAAAAACTGTAAATGAGGGTGAGCTGCTGCAAGGAGTGAAGGTGACATCAGCAATAGGTTGGTTGGTGTAACACTGTGCTTGGATTGCTTGGTAGTCATTTGGAAGTTGTGGTTGAAAAATATTGTTCCGTCGTAATATTTCAACAAATTGCAATTCAGTCATACGTTGTCTTAGGGTATTTGCAGGATCTTTTCAGGGGTGATCCTTGAGTGGGTGAACAAGCGCCACCGAAGGATACTCCAGCACAATATAAGGGGACAAAAGTAGAGCTCCACCCTCTAATTTGGCTTCAAAATTGGAACAAAATCACTGAAAAAGAAGGTAAATTGTCATTTTCACATTTTGGTTCATTTCTGTTGGACGTGTTGCACCAGTTGAGAGGAGTGATGTTTTCACTGCAACCTTTGCCTAGACAAATACAGTTTGAGGCATTAGACGAATGGATACATGTGGCACATGTGAAGAAGAGGGAGATATATCAAGAGAGGATGAGGAAAGTTTTGAGGGCATGTCTGGAAGTGCAATGGGATGCACAGCTGAAGAGATGGAGAGTGGATACAATTGAGGGAGAAAAGTTGTACCCAATACTGGTAGGAGAGGGGGACTCTCAGAATTGGAATAGAAGGTAAAATGGAAATGATGGTAGTGACTCTGATGACAGCTTGTTGGATGGGTTGTTATCTGAGCATCCTCCACCTTCCAAAACGCATTTAGAGGCGGGAAGGCGAGAGTTGGCGAATACAGCAAATGTGGAAAGTGTGTTAGTACCTCAAACAAGTCCTAGGACAGTTGTTATGGGAAGGATATTGGCAGGTATAGGGGGACAGGAGTGTCTGTTTTAGGATGTATGGAACAGAACACAGAGATAGCGCTGCATCACGGTTACTGGACGCTCTTACAATACCAGTCACTATTGGTCCTGTTCCTGTATATGACCCTAGCTCAATGGGGAACCTTAGTAAGTGACAGTACATTCATGCGGAAGGAACAGGGAAGGTCAGGGAACACGAGTGGAAATTGTCCATCTCTAATGCCTGTGGAATCTACTACCCCTTTACCAACTACTACCGATCCTTCCGGAATTCGCATTGGTTCCAGTACTATACCGTCAATACCCATGACAAGGACTAGTTCAGACTTGAGGATGTGGGAATCTCTGGTGAGAAGACCAGTGGGTGCAACTTCAGAAGCAAGTGCAAGTCAGGGAGTTGCTGGTAATCAACATGTCCTAGATGTTGCAGACTTAGAGACTTGGTTAAGGGATCACAATAACAGCAAGAAAGGTCAGAGTAGTAAATCAGGTCAAGGAACCATCAAGGCTGCAGTAATGGCAAAACTATTGGATGTGGTGAGGTTGAGGGCTGACTTAGATAAGATCATCAGTGGGATTTACCTTTGGAAAGAATAGAGACCTATGAGCCATATAACCTGCTGTTTGTAGGGAATGATGTCGCCCGCAAGGCAAGAAGAGCACATGAGAAGTTGTCAGAACTAGCTCAGAGGTGTGAAGTAGTCTTATCTCGAACGAAAATGTTACAAATAAATCATAGGCTTAATTACAGTGACCAGGAGCTGTAGGAAAAGAGAGTGATGGGACTAAAAACACATGTCCAACAGTTGATTATAGGAATACATGCTTGGAGTATGCTGGATAAGTGGGAGGAAAGGTGGTCTAAGAAGAAGAGTGTCAGAAAAGGAACAGGAGAAACACCACCTCCAGGAGGGAGAATGTTGGGAGTTGAGGCATATCCATTATGGGAGGTGTCTAGTAGAGGGTATGCGCATGTCCCTTCGAGCAAGGGTGACCCAGCTGCATTCACAAATGATTTCCCCAGGTTGAGAGAGAAACCTGCTGAATGGTACAAGCAAGTCAATCACTTTGGTAAGATCTCAAAAGTACTGTGGATTGACTTAAATACTCTTTTTGAAATTGTGGTTCCTAGTGATCTATGGTCTGCATGGAAAATAGCTATTGAGTGACCTGCTGTTCAGCCAGAGAGGGATCCTGTAACACATTGTTCTTCGCCCTTGGTTATGAAGAAGTATGAGCAGCTGATCACATGGTTGCAGCCCAAAATAGCCCCTCAAGACATTGATTGTGTTAAGATAGATCGAACGACCCTGGAGCCTAAAGAGTCCGTGCATGACTACTACAAAAGGCTCTTGCAGGCTTTTAAGCAGCAAAGTGGGTTGGACACACTCAAACCTAAAGACATGGGCCAATTTGTTTCAAAATGTGTGATGGGACTGAGAACGGAAATCAGCCTCATGATCCAGCAGTATCTGATCTGCTGGCAAAATAAATCAGTGGACGAAATTCTACGGTATTCTAGGTATTGCAGTGATGAGATGGATTCCAAACATAGGATAAAAGAGAAGGTGATGTTGGTTCAAAAGTGAAATGCACAAAAGGGAGAGCAGGTACAAGCAACCCGAGGAACAGTAGTTCGTAATCAAGGGAATGTTTCAGGAGGTGTTCAGGGTACATCAGAGAAGAGAAAGAGGTGTACCCATAGATCCTACAACATGGATAGAAGTTGCGACGCTGAGAAAGACAACTGACTGTCATTTGTGTCACAAGATCGGTCATTGGAAGCACATGTGTTGATTAAATCTGGCAAATCAGGTGTTGGAGGGAGAACTCGTGCAAGTAACAGATGTGGTAAATCAGTTACCGATGGTGACAAGGCCGAGATCTCTAAATGCAGAATTAGTTAGTGTAAGTGCTGCAACCTCCAAGAATCTTGCAGGACAATCAAACCTATCATCAAATGCTCCTAATGGAAGCGCTGGATGGATTTGATCAGGACCCATCCTTATGATATTGCCTGAGGGGGAGAAAGTCTGTACACTTGGCACTGTCTTAGAGGTAGACCCGAATGGAACAATATAGACTTGGCACTGTTTTAGAGGTAGACCCGAATGGAACATATATAGAGGTAGACGTAGATGGTTATCCACTTTCATTATTGATTGATACTGGTGCTACCCGTTCTACTGTGAGATCTGCAGGAGTCCCAAGCCTAACCCTCTCGGAAAAATTAATCCAAGTTGTAGGAGTTGATAGGAAAAGAATGACAAACCCTTTGACATAAAAGGTACCGTTGAAAATCTGAAACTTTCAGGATCATCTCCAGTTTGTGTTGCATGATTTAAGTCTAATCTGTTTACTAGGGTGGGACCTCTTGTGCAAATTGAATAGTACCATCAATTCTATACCAAATGGAATTGAATTGCAGACTAATGATGAATACATCCCTTTCAAATTTGCAACTCAAAATCATTGTGTAGCCATGTTTCCTTTATTGGCAGTTGAGGGCATGCCACTGGACAGGAGAGACACTGTCTCTCCTGTGGTATGGGACTTCACAGGAGAGGAAATTGGACTGATTTGAGGAGTCGAGCCAGTCCGCATACAGATCAAGCCTAATACAGAATTCCTGACAACGGCTCAGTACAACCCGACCCCGGAAATGGTGGCAAGGATTATACCTGTGATTGAGTCCATGACTGCGCAGGGAATATTGAGGGAGATCATAGGAAGCCCATGCAAGTTGCACATCATGAGATTGCAGAAACCAAGCAGAAAGTATTGCATAGTTCAAGACCTTAGAATAATGAATAATATTGTGATTCCATGTTGTCCTGCGGTATGGAATCCATCTGTGATCCTATTCCAGATTCCTTGTGAAGCTGTGTGGTCCAGTGATAGACCTCTGTCAGGCATTTATTTCCATTCCATTGCATGAGGAATCCAATTTGTATTTGCTTTCTGTCTGGAAAATCATGTCTTAACATGGTGTTGTATCCCTCAAGGGTATACTAAAAGTTTGGATTTGACCCGAAACTGTGTTAATTCAGTACATTGAAGTCCTCCTTATTGCATCTGAAACACAGGAGGCTTGCGTGGATGATACTATCACCTTAATTAACCTTCTGGTTGACAATGGCCATAAAGTGTCTCCGAGCAAACTTCAGTATTGTTTGTCTGAAGTTCAGTACTTGGGTCATCAAATTGAGAGAGGCAAGAGGAAGGTGTCACCAGAACGAGTAGAGGCGATCATGAAAATGAATCTACCTACTACCTGGAAAGAGGTCAGGATGTTTTTAGGAATGGTTGGCTACTACCGACAATGGATTCTGAATGTCTTTGCAGATGCTGTCCCACAAGGATGTAAGTGACCTGGTACCTCTTGATAACGACTGCTCACTTGCCTTCTTAGATCTGAGAGAGTGCCTTTGTCACGCCCCAGTTTTAGGAATGCTGGATTACAATAAAGCATTTTTTTCTGCTGTTCTGCCACGAAAAGGAATGTTGTGCTCTTTCCGTACTCTCCCAGACACATGGAGGTACCCATAGACCAGTGGCCTATTTCTCTGCTATACTAGATCCTGTAGCTTCAGCATTGCCCAGATGTCTCAAGTCCGCTGCTGCAACAGGTGTCAGTATTGAACAATGTGGAAGCATTGTGCTGGGTCATCCACTTACTGTGTACGTACCACACTCAGTTGGGCTCCTGATGACCAGAACCAAAACACAGCATTTGACTAAGAACAGGCTGACAAGATATGAACAGGTGTTGCTTGCAGCAGACAATGTGAGTCTGAAGCACTGTTCTGCATTAAATGCAGCTCCCTTGTTACCTGTTCCAAATGCTGATGGGGAAGTTTGTAAAGACCATGACTTTCTGACATTACTGAGATTTGCACCAAGCTGAGACCTGACATTGTCGATGAAACATTTCCAGATCCTGATCAAGTCCTTTCTGTTTATGATTCTTGTCTAAGGGACAAAGAAGGTAACCTGAAAGCAGCATTTGCTGTTTGTACCATCTCTGGTGTTGTGGAAGCTGCTTGTTTACAGGGAGTACACTCTGCGCAAGTGGCTGGGATCTTTGCCTTGACCCGTGCATATCTTGTCTCTGAACAGATCCGAGTCACCATCTACACCAATAGCGAGTACGGTTTAGGTGTAGTTCATGACTTTCGACAGCTATGGTAGCAGGTATCAGGCTCTCCCATTAGGAATGGGGAATATGTGAGACAATTGTTAGAAGCATTGCAGTTACCAAAGGAAGTGGCAGTCGTTAAGTGTGCTGCCCATGGCAAGGGAGATGATTTTGTCACGATTAGAAACCAATATGCAGATGAAGTTCCCCGCTTGTGCTACAGGTGCATGCATTTTCAATGGGGAATATGTTGGCGAGAGTACAGAGATGATGCTAGCGGTTGCAGACACATGGAATGAAGTTCGGCATTTGCAAATAGAAGCAACAGATCAGGAACAAGTGGGCTGGATCACAGCAGGTTGTGAGAGAGGAGAAAGTGACATATGGGTTTCAACTGATGGTAGGGCGGTGTTACCGGATTGTCTGCTGAATACAATGGCAAAGCAGATTCTTGGAGCAACTCACATAGGAAGGGATGCAATGCTGATATTGTTCAGGCAGACTTGGTTTAATCCAAGGTTTCATGTGATTGCAGAAGCAGTGTGCCATCAGTGTGTTACGTGTCAACAGATGGGGGCAGGGAAGAAAATTGTTGTTGCCTTGAGCCACATTGGCAGAGCAGGAGGTTCCTTCATTCTGATCCCATTGGACTTTGTTGAGATGCCTGTATGTAATGGATTAAGATACATTTTGGTTGTTGTGCACATTGTTTCTCTTGGGTGGAAGCTTACCCAACTAGAAGGTGTAACAGTCTCACAGTAGCAAAGTTATTATTGGGGTAGCTTATACCTCCTTTCAGATTTCCAAATTCATTGGAGTCGGATAGAGGAACTCACTTCCACAGCGAGATCATGAAGCTGTTATGTACTGCCTTGAGTGTGTATCAGAGACTGCATTGTAGTTACAGGCCAGAAGCATCAGGTATCGTGAAGCAAATCAATAGAACGTTAAAGGCGATGCTGGCAAAAGCGTGTGCTTCAACATCTTTGAAATGGCCCAATGTGTTGCCCTTGGTTCTAATTAGCTTGCGCAGCATTCCCGACAGGAAAGCTGGGTTAGCGGCGCATGAAATCCTGATGGGATGGGTGATGCGCTTACCTGCAGTGCCAGCTACCGCTTTGATAAACAGCTGAGATCACTTGGCTGATGTGGTTCATTCTGTATCTCATCAGGTTGAAGTGACAACTGCACCGACATCGAAGACCTTTGCCACGACCCGAGCCCCGGGGACTGAGTGCGCATCTGAAAGCATTTAAGGAAGAACTGTCTTGACTTTTTGTGGCGTGGACCATATCAGTTGATATTGGTGGCGAATACTGCTATGAAGTGTGGTGGAGTGCTGAACTGGCTCCACACTTCCCATACCCGACGAGCCACAGGTCCCTCCGATAAAACATCTCCTCTCCCAGAAGTAGTTCCAGGCATGATCGGAAGGTCACCGTAGAGGGCAAGCCAAGCTGTGGGGGTTCCAGAAGAGGATGGATACTCGCCAGGTCAAGCTGAGAGGGGTCAAGCTACACAAGACCCAGGTATAGACTCTAAGGAAGACGATAATATTGATAGTGGTATAGAGTCTGACTCGGCTCCTGTGGTGTAGAAATTGGTTGAGTGCAGTCAAGGAAGAAAGAGGCCACAAATGAAAGTGGCCTATGAGACAGAAAAGGAGGAACTTGAGACTTGCATCTGAGGAAGAACTTTCACCAATACGTGAATCATCTGAGTCCGATCAGAGTAAGTCCGAACAAGTCCCAGGAAATGTAAGGAGATAAAGGAGACCAATAGTTGTGTGTCAGAGATACTCCTTTTCCGTGTAGACTTATCTAGCTACTAATGCCGGGGAGAGGGAGGTCCGAGACTTAGATACTGATTGTCCTGCGGAGAGTTCCTGGAATACAGGCTAATGCAATCCTGTCATTGATTGTGCATTATCCACCAAGGTTGAGTGGTTTATGGACTTCAGTTCTGGAGGACATCAAATTCCTGAGCTTTGGAACTCAAACTCCTCCTTAGGAGATTGCAGCATTCAGAGCAGAACTGAGTCATTGAGAAGATTGGCTTTGATCTCATAAGGGATGTCAATTGAACGTTTGAACTGTCAATAAAAATTGCTTGAAGAAAGATGACTTAGGTCAGAGTGGAAGAAGAATAAAAATTGGGACTTTCATTTAGAAAAAGAAAGAGGGCAAAGGAATTCTTCCAAGCTGTGTAAATATGGTGCCAAAGACTTACAAGACTTTTTTAAGATCCAAAAAGAAGTTGCTCAAAGACTCCGTTGCCGTTACGTAAGAAGCAGAGAAAAGAGACGCTGGGCCAGATGTACAACCCTTTTTTGCGGCCTCAAATGGGAGATCCTCCCGTTTGCGACTGCAAAAAGGGTTATGGCATGTACAAATGCTATATTGCGAGGCGCTGACTGGCAAAATAGCATTTGCGACTCCCGCTATTAGGAATGGGCGCCCACTTGCAGTTTACCACCTACTTCAAGTAGGTGGTAAACCACTCGCAGACTGGAAGGGGTCTCGAGGGGACCCCTTCCTCTTTGTGAGTATGTGAAAAAATATTTTTAAGAGCAGGCAGTGGTACCAGGGACCCCGACTGCACTTTAAAAAATGAAACTGAAGTGTTTCATTTTTCTTTTTTAATGCATCCTGTTTTCCTTTAAAGAAAATGAGCTGCATTTTTTTAAAACAAAAACTGCTTTATTTAAAAGTAGTCCCATACATGGTGGTCTGCTGACCCCAGCAGTCCACCATCCCTGAGAGTGCTAGCCATTCCTAATTGGGTCGCAAATTGTATCTGCCTTATTAATATTCATGAGGCATGCAATTTGGGACCCCATTAGGAATCGCAAACAGTGTCTGAGACACTGTTATGGATCCCAATTTGCGAGTCGCAAATTGTGACTTGCAAATGCGATGCAATTTGTGAGTCGCAAATTGTTGGGTCGCACATCTGGCCCTCTGTGTGTTGATCCTCTTACAGCTAAAATCCAAGCCACTTTGAAAATGGAGTCTGGAAACTCGAATCGTAGACAAAAATGTATTATAGGCAACCCTGGGTGTAGTGAGGCTACGTGAAGCAATACGGAGTGGGGGCAAATCTACGCCCATTCGCACACTTCGCGTAGCCCCACTACGCGCCGCCCGCCTCCCTCCCGCCCTCATTTTACAATTACTAGAAACATTAGATAAAGAAAAATTACTTACCTGAGCTGCCGCGTCCCGGGGCTCTATCTTGCTGTTTCCTGGATATCTTCTTCCTCACGAATGCGCATGCACGGGCGCCCGCGCATACACATTCATGAGGAAGAAGCTATCCAGGAAGCAGTAAGATGGAGCCCCGGGACGCGGCAGCTCAGGTAAGTAATTTTTCTTTATTTAATGTTTCTACTAATTGTAAAATGAGGGCGGGAGGGAGGTGGGTGGCGGGCAACTCTGCTCCGCCGTGGGGTGTGCGTAGTCTGCCCCTGCTATGCCTACTTTGCACAGCGCGAAGTGGGCAGTACTACGCACACTCCGTGGGCGGAGCGGAGCACTGCGCCCACCCTTAATTATAGGTACACTTATTATAGGGTTAATCTTAGTGATAGCTGTAGTCATTAATGAATCCATTTTAAGTGTACACAAAGCTGGGGTACAGGGAGTGGGGGTACATGAGACATCTACACCTACCACTGCTGCCTCAAAAGAGGGTACATTAAAATCTGATAAAGGATTAATGGAGCAAACTAGTCGCTTTCTTCATGTAGTCTTGTCTAAAGGCGATTATATGCTGAAAGCTTATGCAAAGCTATTGCATGAATATGTGAATACTTTGGATGTGAGAGATTGTTACTTGTGCATGCAATTGCCTGCTTCGGTTGAGGAGGGGATCAGGTATCATCACCTGCCCTTGACGTATGGTATTACATGTAGTTTGCTCCTTCGCATGTTTTATGGAAAGGGTCATTATGAGTACTATTTCTCGTACTATGATTTGGTACTCTCAGAAATTCCAGTCTACAAACATCTGAACAAATATGATTTTTGCAAGCAAGAGGAGAGAATTGGAAAATATTTTGTACCAACAGTAACACTAGACACTGCTTCTGTGCATGGACACAATTTAACCTGCACATTAACAGACATGGAGAAGAAATGTGTATATTAAATAGAGGATAGACATAGAATCCTAAACGTTAGGCTTAATAATAGGGAAGGAAACTTTGAGTAGACCAAGGAAGAGTTAGTTCACAAGGCTAATGGAAGCTATCGTCCTATAGTTCTAGATTGGTAAGAAGGAGGCAAGCTTTGTATTCGACAGGTACAGACCCGTTATGACACTATTGCTGTGGGACAGAGTGTGTGTGATCACATCTTAATTGAGGCTTCTTCGAAGAAGCTTCTTCAAGAAGCAGTGCAAGTGGTTCCAGGAGTATATTTTGTGTGTAGGAAGCATGAATATGTTTGGCTTCCGAACAATTGGAATGCTACTTGTTATGTGGCTGTTGTGTTTCCAACGATATATCATGTGGAGGATTAGGAGGGTTTAGAGGGAAATCGAACCATAGAGAAAAACATTGTTTGAGTGCTGGTGAAATTTTGGGAGACATATTTGGAGCGATGGTATTCAGTTTGGGCGTGGTGTTGAATAACATCAAGATTAGAAGGTTATCTACCATTGTGAATAAGTTGGCGGTTAACACAGCTCAGTCATTATTGCTCATAGATGGGGAGATGCTTCAATAAGAGAAATGGTGATGCAAAACCATCTTGCTTTGGATGTGATATTGTTAAAAGAGGGCGGAGTCTGTCAGATGCTGAAGGTCCAACAATGTTGCACTTACATTCCTGAAACAGTAAAGATCAAAGGGGATATATAAGTATCATTACTGAGGTACACCATGAGATAAATGACTTGGCAACATAGGGAGTTTGGGATACGATTGGAAAAGGATTTGGAACAGTTATAATTTAGTTTGCTAACCTACGAAAGTGAATTCTTGGATATATCTTGAAGCCAATAATTATTGTTGCGATCTTTGTTGTCATCTTACTAGGTATGAAAAGATTATACAAATGGCACAAGGTGAGGCAAATGGAGTATTCCTTTATGGAGAGAGAAAGAAGGGTGGAAAGACTGCATGACAGTCATCATGAAAATCTGAAGCAGTTGGAGGAGTTCAGACAGAGGATACTAGCTACGATATCTGTTTAGATCAGTCTACTCTACAGGGATTTAATGGTGGTTTGTGATGACTCATCATCATCAGAGGGGCGAACTCGTGTAGCAGAAATTGCATTTTATTTGTAGGGGTGCATTATAATCACATGTGTAGAGCGCACCCGCATATACTCCTTTCTTGTTTTAACGCAAAGCGTTAGAATATCGAAATGTAATAATATGAAGCGTGATGTGTTTAGACCAATATTTTGGCAACATAGGAAATTAAGTAGTAAAACGTTAATGTAACAAGCAGAAAACATTAACTTGAAGAACTCATGTTGTGGTAATAACATTCATTCATGTATTAAAATCATTAATAATTGTGTAATTTTATACATAGGTAATGTATTAATTGAATGTGCCTTATTTCCAATGCAATTTCCTAAAGCTCATGTGCCCATTTTCTTATGTTAGCTGAATCTTGTAAGGCCTGAAATGCATTTTCCCGGAAGCTCTCACTTTAGAAGTAATAGCTGAATTCATGTATGCTGTGGAATTCATTCTTCCTCACATTTTGTGTTGCAGGTGGAAGAAGCACCATTGTTAGCCAGAATAATGTGCTTGTGTTATTTTTCAGTCAAGGAGATTAGGAGTTACATCGTAAACTCAAGCAGATAAAGGAAAGTTGTTATGTTTCACATTGGAGAAGGATGGAAAATCAAGGTCAACATGTTGCAAATCAAGAGCATCATTATTCCGCGGAAAACTACCTTTGAGATTATGCTCAAAGCAGATGGTGTGACCTGCTAAGTCTCTTGGGAATGATACCTGTAATCATGCGATGTTGAGAGTAGGTTAAGTACCCCACTTCTTCTCTGCTTTCTGAGAGAGAGCATCTTAGAACAAGCTTTGTCTCCTTAGCTTTATGCTTCATGACCCATTATAGTGGAGAGACTTCTTAGGGATACTCTACTGACTGACACCTTTTGTTTCTTGTCCCTGAAGATGCTTAACTAGGGATGTCATTGTAGTGTAAGAGTAGGAATAGCTTAATGCGTTATATTTATCAACCCTCAATGCGGGGAAACTTGGACTCATGCTTTCTGATCCTCTGCATTCTATTTCTTGAATTAATGTTTTTGTTTATGTTGCACTTGATACATAGGTTTGGCTTCATGCTGATTCCGATGTATTTCTACACTCTCATTTTGATGTGTCTATATGTCCAGCTATCTTTGACTTTGTAACTAACCTTACGTAGTTGTCTGTGGTTACTATGTGTTAAGAGAATTTCCAGTTGAATTTATTAGTAATAATAACAGCATTTCTCGCCTCTTCATTTACATGCTGCTAAAAAGAACCATCAGATTGTGATTCTAGAATAGGTCCAGAGCTTGAGGCTTAGCCAACATCCATGCAAAGACTTATAATAAGGTGATAAAGTAAAAAGGAAAAATAAACGCGCACATTAGTGTCAGCGTAAATCAATCTAGATGCGGTCTGCCGATGGGATCCACTAGGTCAATTTGACGGAGGAAAGCTGAGTCAAGGTTATTTAGGCTCCTCCACCCCGGCAGACCATGAGGCAAATTTTGATTAACTACTAAATACTACGCGTTTAATCTAACCGTATGTAATCGATTTACGCTGACACTAATGTGCGCGTTTATTTTTCCTTTTTACCATATCACCTTATTATAGGTCTTTGCACGGAGTGGTACACATGGGGCTCGTCCCCATGCGGTCCTGAAGAAGAGGTTTAGGGGATAACCTCAAAACATGTTGGCTTTCAATATTAGGGACTATTAGCACATTATTACCTAATTCCTCCCTTTTATTAACCCCCCTTTTTATCCTTTACCAACTAGGAGCACGAATAAACTCATTTACGCTCACTAGCTAGGTAATTTTTAATTTAAACCCACACCACTCCCCTCTCACTGCACTACACATAGTCTTCACTAAATAGTGCTCCTACGTAACTATCGCAAGTCGCAGCACGCCCCAAGCAGTAGATGCTTGGGATGGCCCCAATGATGAAGCATGTCACCTAGGGGAAACCTTTGGTGAGTGAGGGGGCTCAAGAAAAGTATTTTCTTTTCTCAATTTGAGGTGCGTCTTACTCACTAAGTAGACCCCTCCCTTCCCATCTAGCTAGGTTCTCCTATTGGAAATCGACAATCCTTAACAGGTAAGTCTTTTCTCACAAAAACAAAATGAGATTCTTCTGTCTGTGTAAGTAAAAGTGTTGTAAGATATCACTAAAATAAGGACTAGAACAAAGTACTGAGAAAGAAAATATAAACGCTCCAATCCCTAACTTCCTTTGGGGTAAGTAAGTGTATAACGACTGAGTTTATTTCAACTCTAAATACAAGTAGTGGTAACAATCCACCTAACCACCTGGCTAAGCTAAAGCAACTGATTTTGATACTCGGTAACACTGACTCAACTGTAATAGACTACTGTGTGGTATTGACAATGTATCACCTCAATTCGGAACAATGTGACATTGCAACTGAATTTACTCAAGAACTCGAAAATACTGAAAATCCAGACAGCATGCGTGACCGCGCCTGACAATTTCCTTAAACTATTCTCTCCCAAAATACTCTGGCCCTGCTTACTGACTTGCACTCCTCTAGCTCAACAACGCAGCACTGGAAACAGCTTCCCGAACCGGAGGCTCATCGAACGTGATGGAAGGTCCCTGACGGACTTCCGCGCCGCAAGGTGCCGACTCTCCTTCTTCCGTGATGTCTTCAGGTGAAGTGCGACCTTCTGCCGGCGCTTTACCTGGACATTCTCGATTGTCGTCAAGGTCTGGCACACTAGACTGCTGACTCGAAGGTCACTCAACGGCAGCCATCTAGGATCTCCTTAGTCATAGCCTCCTATCTATGTAATGTCCATGTACTCTGCTTAGTTAACCCTTCACTACGATTGAGCAGGTGGAAAGACCTTGGTTTCGAGGATTCTGGATGGTTCTGCAAGCCGCTGGTGAATTGCTTTTTTTGATGCACCGGTAGCGCAGTGTGCCTCCCCTTATGTACAAGGCCATGTAAAGTCACCCTGCATGACTCTTCTTGGCTTTGTAACTATGGTCCCCTTTCACTGATTACTCAGTCCATGCCTGGGAACATTAATTCCTAAAAGCATCACAATGTTTTATTCTAACCTAGCCCTAGATCCCAGAATAATACATTTAAAGGCTATTTTAACAAACTCACTCAACTCTTCTTTCACTCACTGCTACCACTCAAAGAGTTCAACTTACAAACATGTCGAGCCCACTCATTCACGTTCAGTGTCTGGGTGAGGGTCCAAAGAAGAAGCATGCCACAGGTGGTACCTGTGGATGAGGATCCTATATGAATATATATATATATTCACCAAAAAAACCATAGGGACGTTATAGTTAGTTGGACATTTCACTCATACAAAACCATAGAAATTCCACTGTTATAGTTAGTTCAGCTAATTATAACTCGCGCCCCCGCAATGCACTGCTGATGACGTCACATATTACATCATTCATGACATGGTCAGTGACATCACTGATGACATCACTGATGACATCTCAAATGATATCACTGATGACATCACTCATGACATCATTCAGTGAATGTGGTTTTCTTTCAAATTTAAATATGTATTATATATATATATACCAAGCTGTATTGATGAATGAATGGATGTATAAGTGTCTGGATGGAGGATTTAGTAGGTGTGTGACTGACTGTTTAAGTGAATGATTAAATGTATCTTACTGAATACATGGGTTAGTGTCTAAAGTGTGTGAATGTCTGTATCACTCGGTCTGTTGTGTAAGCTGCTGCATCGGTTGGTCAGAAGCTACATGAATGTCTATATGGGTTATTGATTAGTTGTCTGTGTATTTATATAGGAGACAGAGTGTGTGTAGGGTTGGGTGGGGGGTGTGTGACTGTGCATAGATGTGTGAGTGGTTGATTGACAGGGTGTATGAGTTTAAGAGTGCATGTAGAAACAGTTGTATGGGTGGGTAAGTGTGTGTATGGGCGTCTTGGTGAGTGAATCGATGTCTCAGTGCACATGTCCAGCTAAGTACATATATAAAAGGCAGTGTATGTGAGAGTTGGTGTATAGAAATGACTATACATGAGAGTCAGTGATTGGGAGAGTGGCTGTATATATGAGTGTATACTTGTATTAGTGATTATATAGGAGACTAAATATGCGTTAATATCTGTATGAATAAATGAGGTGGTGTGTGTATAACTGTGTAGGTGAGTAAATGGAACTGTGATTGATTCTTTGCATGAGTGGCTAGGATGAGTACATAACTGACTAGGATGAGTGCTGGTGTGTCAATATCTATATAGGTGTATGAGTGCATTTGATAGTGTTCTATTGATCAGTGACTGCATGTATGAGTGATTGTATGGGTGAATGGGTAGATGTGTGTGTAGACCTAGGAATCACTGAGTGGGTATGTAGTAACTGGTATTAGAGTGTCAATGGTATCGAAAATGATAGTCTGTATTTTACAGTGAGTGTATCAAAGGTTATATTAGTGTGTGAGGAGGTGCATCAGATTGTCACATGGATGATGTCATCAGTGATGTCATTTGAGATGTCATCAGTGATGTCACTGACCATGTCATGAATGATGTAATATGTGACATCATCAGCAGTGCATTGAGGGGGCGGGAGTTATAGTTAGCTGAACTAACTATAACGGTGGAATTTCTACGGTTTTGTATGAATGATATGTCCAACTATCTATAACGTCCCTGAAACCAATGTTTTTTTCAGGGAATTTCCAAGGTTTTTTAAATGCTAATTTCTAAATATAACGTGCCTGAAACCTATGGTTTTTTCAGTGAATTTCAAAGGTTTTTTAAATGCCAATTTCTAACTATAACGTGCCTGAAACCTATGTTTTTTTCAGAGAATTTCAAAGGTTTTTTAAATACTAATTTCTATCTATAACGTCCCTGAAACCTATGTTTTTTTCAGTGAATTTCAATGTTTTTTTAATGCTAACTTCTAATTATAATGTTCATTTAACCTATAGTTTTTTCAGACACCCAAGAAGGACACAACACCCACTGCCACAACCCTCAGGACCTCCCCCCGTACCACTCCTCTCCCTACTGTAATTTTTTTAATTTGTTATTTAAACTATACAATGTCTTCTTGTTTTTTAAATATTAAACAACTACATACAGTATGAAAGAGAGCCCAGCCCAGAGCCACATCTGAAGACCAACACATGTCATAGATCTACTGATCAAGCAGCTCCGACACCCAAGAACGCCACAACACCCAACACCCCACCCCCCCAGGACACCCCCTCTACCACCGAGGCAGCGCAGAACAAGACAGCAAACTTTCCGAAAACGGCATGGCCCCTCAGCCACACAATAGCTCAATATTGGGACAGATGTGAACAAACTAAATGTGAAGGAAGCAATAAACCAATTGAATAACAATGCACACAATGCAAAGTGTAGCGGTAATGTGCTGGACACATCTCAGTATGCAGAACACACACCTCTCCATGTGCACAAGTACTACTGGTGCTTGTAGTGTTGTGGACAGTGGACCCAACCATGTTACGTCAAACACTAGGGAAGATCTCAGTCATGTAGCTGTGTCGTACCCCCCTGTAAGCATAAGTGTAACCGGAGTGGGCTAGTCTGAGGTATGCCACTTCTGCGTAGGAGTGTGAATAAATAGGCCGGAGCTATGGGCATGGTTCACTTGAGGGAAGGTCAAAGCGTCTGCCAGAGTGGCACCCCTCATGAGGCCACCGACGTGACCGCCAGCCTCCTCAGACGATCGCAGGTTTCCGCCACACAGGCCCCCAGCGGCACAGCACTGCGGACTTATGTCTGTACAATCTACTGCCTCCGATATACACTGCGGACAGCAAGGCTCACAATTCAGATCGAGTAACGATTGTAGATGATGCAGTCCAGTAGGCAAGAGACATTGCTCAAGTCAACATCACGTAGGCCCGTCCTGACCGCTGCCTCTGGCCTATGCAAATGTCAATATCAAATATTCTTGTAGAGCGCACATCTCACCGGAAGGTCTCATGGCGCTTGCAACAAAGACACAGCAATACGGACAACAACAAGAAAACTAAAGGCAAGCTTACTGAGGGAAAAGCCAGGTTTTCAGCTTCATGCGAAAACATCTATGGTCATTAAGCATTTTCAGATGGAGTCGAGATTGCAGATGACGCAGTCCAGTAGGCAAGAGACATTGCTCAAGTCAACAACACGTGGCTGTGGGCCCTTCCCGAATGCTGCCTCCGGCCTACACTGCGGTGAGTAGGGCTCACAATTCAGATGGAGTCAAGATTGCAGATGATGCAGTCCAGTAGGCAACAGACATTGCTCAAGTCAACAACAGGTGCCTGTGGGCCCTTCCCCACCACTGCCTTCTGCCTCCACTGTGGTGAGTAGGGCTCACAATTCAGAGCGACTCGCGATTGCAGATGACGCAGTCCAGTGGGCAAGAGACATTGCTGCCAGCCCGGACCATGCATCATCACTGACTGCGCACACGCTAAGCGCTTCAAGGACCACTAACTCTGTGCAGCTCAAGTCAACGCCACGTGGCTGTGGGCCCTTGATGACCACTGCCTCTGGCCTAAAATGCGGTTAGCAGGGCTAACAATTTAAGATTAGTGCCGATGCAAATTGTGTAACAGAGTATAATCGGTTAAGAAGACTCTATGCTCCCAATCTGTGCATCTCAAGTCAACGTCAAGTGGCTGTGGGCCTTTGCTAACCGCTGCCTCCAGCCTACACTGTGGAAGACCGGCAACACGTCGTGCCACTAACCCTGTTCAACACAAGCTGGCGACATGTGGTGCCACTAACCCTGTTCAACACAAGCCGCAAGACGTGGTGCCACTATCCCCTGTTCTACACAAGCTGGCGACAAGTGGTGCTACTAACTCTGTTCAACACAAACCAATCCCACATGTGGAACTGTGTCCTGAGTCCTGAATGGCAGTGACCCCAAGTCCGTGGCAGCAACCACAGCACCAGACTCCCTGTGATCAGTGAGGTATATTTCCATATGCAAGGCCGGAGACACGTGGTGCCACTAACCCTGTTCAACACAAGCTGATCCCACATGTGGAACTGTGTCCTGATTCCTGAATGGCAGTGTCCCCAACTTCGTGGCAGCGACCACAGCACCAGACTCTCTTCGATTAGTGAGGAGTATTTGCATATGGAAGGCCGGCGACACTTGGTGCCACTGAACCTGAACTACGCCGGCCGGTGGGGCCACCAACCTATGCAAGTGGCTGTGGGCACTTGCTCACCGTTACCTCTGGCCTACACTGTGGTCAGCAGGGCTCACAATTCAGATACAGTCGCGATTGCAGATGACGCAGTCCAGTAGGCAAGAGACATTGCTACCAGTGCGGCCCGACCGTACCAAGCAGCATCACAGGCTCATACACTCTAAATGCTTCTGGTGCCACTAACTGTGCACCTCAATGTCATGTGGCTATGGGCCCTTGCTGACCGCTACCTCTGGCTTACACTGTGGTCATCAGGGCTCACAATTAAAATTAAGTCTTGATTCATTAATTACAGAGTCCAGTAGGCAAGTAATGATCACAGGCCTCAAACCTACATAATATCCTTTTAGTATCCTTGCTTCAAGAACTTTTTTTATATCAGTTATAGCTTTAGTACAATCAACAAATTCATCTTCAAGTGCAAACGAACACTCATTAGCAGTCTACATTGCGGGTAGCAGAGCTCGCAATTCGAATTTTGGACAGGTGGTGCCACTAACCCTGTTCAACACAAGCCGCGACACGTGGTGCCACTAACCCTGTTCAACACAAGCCGGCGACAGGTGGTGCCACTAACCCTGTGCGACACAAGCCGATCCCACATGGAACTTTGTCCTGAGTCCTGAATGGCAGTGACCCCAACTTCGTGGCAGTGACCACAGCACCAGACTCCCTTCAGTTTTATTTGTTGTTGTTTTGTTTAAATAATTTTTTTTATATGTAAATCTATACATGACTAAGATTCTTGTTTGTCCAACCGTACAGGGACAATTCCAGGCCCAAGAAGGTTGTTGGGGGCATGTTGCTAATGTGGGAAGAGGGTGCGTTACCTGCTGATGTGCTGAGAGGCAGCGTGAAAGGGGTATCTCTCACAGAAAGAACTCTGGTATGTTTTCAGATATGCCTCGGACAGATGCCAGCTGACGGACTGAATCACAAAATGTCTTTTCAATGCTTAAGTAGTGTGACTTATGAACAGTTTGCACCCAGGCTCGCAGAGGGACAAATGCGGCCCGTCCGCTCAACTCACAGACGCAGTACTACGAGCCGTCCGCTCCCAAAGGAACAGCAGCGTAGTAGCTCGCAGATGTACAGGCACAGCAGTGTAGTAGCTCACAAAGGTAGAGAGCTGTGAGCCAACGGACTGGCTTCTAACGGCATAGCTGCAAAGTAGTGATGTTGGCCAGAGGAAGCGTAAAAGGGTTATCTCTCACAGAAAGAACTCCGGTACGTTTTCAGAAATGCCTCGGACAGATGCCAGCTGACGGACTGAATCACAAAATGTCTTTTCAAAGCTTATGTAGTGTGACTTATGAACAGTGTGCACCCAGGCTCACAGAGGGAAAAATGCGGCCCGTCCACTCAACTCACAGACGCAGTACTACGAGCCGTCCGCTCCCAAAGGAACAGCAGCGTAGTAGCTCGCAGAGGTACAGGCACAGCAGTGTAGTAGCTCACAAAGGTAGAGAGCTGTGAGCCAACGGACTGGCTTCTAATGGCATAGCTGCGAAGTGGTGATGTTGGGCAGAGGAAGCGTGAAAGGGTTATCTCGCACAGGGAGAGCTTCGGTATATTAAATTGCCCCCGGGTCCTTTCTTTTATATTTTCACTCGATGCAAGAAAGCGCGCTTTCTGGACCAAGACCGTTCTCCCTACCAAATTTGGCATAATTCCGTTCAGCAGTTTGACCTGTAGCCTTGTATAAAGTTTCCTATGGAAAATCCATTGAGAAAACACGTTTTCACCGCCCCCCACATAGCTACCTGTCGCAGGCGTACTCGCTGTTGGTGTAAAGGTCAACGGTCTAGTTGTCAAAATGTCACGGCCACTCCCTGAGGGCAGGTTTGCACTCACACCACACCCATCCAGCACATGCATCACAGGCCATGTGACCACGCAAATATAATGGATCGACAACATCACATGCTTTATTGCCAGTGGTGACTGGATGGCGGACGCTCCAGGGATCTCAATCATAAAGAGTCCATGAAAAGTTGCACAGAGGGTTAGTCGCACCTTGAGCTGTATGGCCGTCAGGGGTCTACTACCACGTGGCGCGGACTTGAGTTGCACAGGGTTAGTGCCACCTGAAGCTGATATGGCCGTCAGGGGCCTACCACCACGTGGTGCGGACTTGAGTTGCACAGGGTTAGTTGCACCCTAAGTTGTATGGCCATCAGCGGCCTACCACCACATGGTGCTGACTTGTGTTGCACAGGGTTAGCGGCACCAAAAGCTGATGTGGTCTCCGCCATTGATGACTCAGGACTCAGCGACATGTGTGGGATCTGCTGGGCCACGGAGCAGGTCCACGTAATGTGCACCAAGCCATGGTGGCAGGACCGTGCCCTGGAGCTTTCACAGGCATGTGGAGTGCCCACTGCCAGACACTTCGGTGGCAGCAGGTTATTATTTGGTCATGGATGTGCAGGGGCGGCAGTGTCTCTCTCTCTCTCGCACATTTCCCTCTCTTCACTCTCTCTCTCACTCTCTTCCTTCCTTTCCTTCTATCTCTCTCACTCTCTCTCCCTTCTCCCTTTCTCACTCCCTTTCTTTCCTTCCCTCTCTTTTTCTCTCTGTTTTTTTTTTCCTTCTCTCTTTCTCTGTGTCTCACTCCTTTGATATGAGCATTACACACGTCCTTATTTTTGCTTTATTTTCCAGGCTGTGTCGTGGACATTAATGGACCCGACAGGAGTCTTCCGCCTTGTTGTTTTGTGTTGAGTTTGTTAAATTTAGTTTATCCTCTATATGTACGCAAACGGAAAAATAAAGTTTGAAAAAAAAAATTCAATAAAGGTTTTGGTTGTTACTCAAGTGCTGTGTGACTCTTTCTCATTCTTATTACTGTTATTTGGTGGTGTTCACCATGGTGTTAAATTTTGGGGCAGTTATCACAGGAATACTGGTGATGTCTGCAGTATGTACCAGCTTCTGAATAGTGTGTTAGATTTATCTCAACTTTAGTTGCATTAAAGTGCTGATAATGAGATGCAGAGTAGGCGTTAACGTGCAAAAAAAACACAGGGCGCACCTTTGCGATTTATTCTAAATACTAAAATCCTTTATTGATTTGCACTATGGTAGTGGGTGCATTTACAGTGTACACACAAAATCAATGAAGAAATCTCATTGTATTTATATTGATTGGGAATAATGGGTCAGGTGTTGGATCTTGACGGGATACACTGCCCAGTTCATTTATTTTTCTGTACACGAAAAAACACATCACAACTTTCACAACGAAAAGCAAAAACTGCGATGCAAAACAAATTCCGGCGATAAGCCGCGTTAGCGCCAGGGATTTTACACATGCTTTCTGCAGGACGACTACCTGCAGCATGAAAGGGAACACAGCCAAGAGCCACACCGGAACACCCACAGGTGCCATAGAGTCAATGAGCATGATACCGGATACCCATTAGGGCCACAACACTCATCTCAACAACCCCAGGACCGCCAACGCCCCCCGAACTGGCATCTGAGCAAGTGTATCCGTGTGGTCATTGTTTTAGCATGATAGGCACGGGCCCTGCAACATCACAGTGTGCTTTCTTCAGCGGACGTTACCATGTCACCTCAGCTTTGGCAGTGAGCCTGGACATGTAGCTATGTGAGCATCCTCCTGCATGCACAAGTGGCGTGTGCTGGTCTGGCATACACAGGTCAGCGTGGGGTGTGCCTCTCCGGCAAGGGGACGGGGTGTCTCGGACATGTCAGTGTGCAAGAAGTACGTGAAGTGTGTCTCTGTGTTCTGGTGTGGCCGCCACAAGGACCGCAGCAGTCGATGTTGTAAAGTGGCATGCACCACCTCCAAACGGCAGTGTCACGGTGTGACTGGAAAGCCACAGGACATGCGTGAATGGGCATTATAATGGTGTGCCGTAGGAGTGCACAGGATACAACAGCGCAGTGCACAAAAGTGTGGGAGCTCGTGGGAGGGAGGTGCAGCTGTTTGGCAACGTAACACACAGTGAACCCGCCCATGTGCCACATGCTGGACATCTCATCCATGATGACCAGGGCTGCAGAAATCCCACAACACCCATGACCAGCCTTTGTACACATCCTGTATGAATGCAGCCGGAGAAGTTACTGTAGGGATGAAAGGTTCTTTGAGCTATCTTGCGCTAACACATCTGCTGCTCTGAGAAGGAACTTGCAAGTGGCCAGCCCCCCCTGACTGATACGATAATATTTGCATCCATCTCCCACATTACGCACTGCCCGATTTGAGAACAACGAGTACACATCCCACACTTAAAAGTCCTTAGTCGTAGTTAGCGTGCATGAAATGGCCTTCACACATACTCCCACCACACCCCTGCCCTGCACCCATTGCACACAGACCTGGCTCATTGCCCCAAGCTGTGCCATTTCATCCTCAAGACTGGCACACGGCAAGCCAGTGCAGCTACAAGCAGAGCCACTGACGCAATGGCAGGGCAGCCCGAACGCATGGTCGACTCCATTCACATCCACCTATCCCTTGCACGTCTGCTGCATGTCCTGGGTACACTGCTTTTGGCAGTGCTGCGGATCACTTACTTGCTGAGCTTCCGCATTGCGGACGTCACCTGCGTTCAACCTGTATTGCAATGTCGCACGTGCCTATCTGAGTGATGCATGGACATGTGCCTCTCCAATGTGTGGGTAGCTGACATGGATTACGACGGGTGTGTGCGCCCCCTGTTGGCCCACAACCAGGAGTGTCATGGTGATGCCTGTTTATGGCATGAATGGATATTTAGCATGCATGTTGGGACCTGAGCCTGGGAGATTGCACGTGTCGTAGTATGCAGTGAGCAAATTGACCCACTTCCAGATTCTGCTTTGGTGCACATTGGGTACAGTGGTTGGAGTCAGCACATCTGACCCGGTCAGCTGATGGATTACGTCGACAACATTTCAAATATTGTGGCCAACCATCACTCATTAGAGATAGTGGCTTACGCAGCTGCACTCGCGTTCATGGACGAGTGACAAGGTACCTGCAGTCACGAATCGATGTGCCACATTGCACGTCTCCCACCGCATCATTGCACGTTATGCATCTGGTCACATGTCCCAAGATGACAGTGGACATGGCTGCATTGGCGTCGACTCATGTCCGAGGCATGGACAACCAACGCTGCATGTCACTGACGTGTGTTGGTGATGGACTGCCTCGAGGTGAACATGGATGTTTTCCTACGTTCCTTATTCAGGCATGCTGCTGCACTTGTCTGCATATCGTGGTACTACTCTTGGCCGTACTGTTACTCACTTTTTTTAATAAAGTTTCCACATTTTCACTTGTCTCCAAATGTGTTGTGTCTTCATTTGTATGCCAATGTGTGTGTCACATACTCTCTGGCTGCCTGCCATACGTGAATTGCTACCCCATCCGGAGTATGGGTTTGTACTTATGCGTTCTCATGTGCCTGTTTCGTACTGATGCTTTTGGACGTTTATCCACCACAGACGAGTGCATTTGTGTCCTGTGTTCGATTGTGCGAATGTTTGTGTTTGGACAATATTGTGGTGCCACTATCCCCTGTTCTACACAAGCTGGCGACAAGTGGTGCTACTAACTCTGTTCAACACAAACCAATCCCACATGTGGAACTGTGTCCTGAGTCCTGAATGGCAGTGACCCCAAGTCCGTGGCAGCAACCACAGCACCAGACTCCCTGTGATCAGTGAGGTATATTTCCATATGCAAGGCCGGAGACACGTGGTGCCACTAACCCTGTTCAACACAAGCTGATCCCACATGTGGAACTGTGTCCTGATTCCTGAATGGCAGTGTCCCCAACTTCGTGGCAGCGACCACAGCACCAGACTCTCTTCGATTAGTGAGGAGTATTTGCATATGGAAGGCCGGCGACACTTGGTGCCACTGAACCTGAACTACGCCGGCCGGTGGGGCCACCAACCTATGTAAGTGGCTGTGGGCACTTGCTCACCGTTACCTCTGGCCTACACTGTGGTCAGCAGGGCTCACAATTCAGATACAGTCGCGATTGCAGATGACGCAGTCCAGTAGGCAAGAGACATTGCTACCAGTGCGGCCCGACCGTACCAAGCAGCATCACAGGCTCATACACTCTAAATGCTTCTGGTGCCACTAACTGTGCACCTCAATGTCATGTGGCTATGGGCCCTTGCTGACCGCTACCTCTGGCTTACACTGTGGTCATCAGGGCTCACAATTAAAATTAAGTCTTGATTCATTAATTACAGAGTCCAGTAGGCAAGTAATGATCACAGGCCTCAAACCTACATAATATCCTTTTAGTATCCTTGCTTCAAGAACTTTTTTTATATCAGTTATAGCTTTAGTACAATCAACAAATTCATCTTCAAGTGCAAACGAACACTCATTAGCAGTCTACATTGCGGGTAGCAGAGCTCGCAATTCGAATTTTGGACAGGTGGTGCCACTAACCCTGTTCAACACAAGCCGCGACACGTGGTGCCACTAACCCTGTTCAACACAAGCCGGCGACAGGTGGTGCCACTAACCCTGTGCGACACAAGCCGATCCCACATGGAACTTTGTCCTGAGTCCTGAATGGCAGTGACCCCAACTTCGTGGCAGTGACCACAGCACCAGACTCCCTTCAGTTTTATTTGTTGTTGTTTTGTTTAAATAATTTTTTTTATATGTAAATCTATACATGACTAAGATTCTTGTTTGTCCAACCGTACAGGGACAATTCCAGGCCCAAGAAGGTTGTTGGGGGCATGTTGCTAATGTGGGAAGAGGGTGCGTTACCTGCTGATGTGCTGAGAGGCAGCGTGAAAGGGGTATCTCTCACAGAAAGAACTCTGGTATGTTTTCAGATATGCCTCGGACAGATGCCAGCTGACGGACTGAATCACAAAATGTCTTTTCAATGCTTAAGTAGTGTGACTTATGAACAGTTTGCACCCAGGCTCGCAGAGGGACAAATGCGGCCCGTCCGCTCAACTCACAGACGCAGTACTACGAGCCGTCCGCTCCCAAAGGAACAGCAGCGTAGTAGCTCGCAGATGTACAGGCACAGCAGTGTAGTAGCTCACAAAGGTAGAGAGCTGTGAGCCAACGGACTGGCTTCTAACGGCATGGACATGTGCCTCTCCAATGTGTGGGTAGCTGACATGGATTACGACGGGTGTGTGCGCCCCCTGTTGGCCCACAACCAGGAGTGTCATGGTGATGCCTGTTTATGGCATGAATGGATATTTAGCATGCATGTTGGGACCTGAGCCTGGGAGATTGCACGTGTCGTAGTATGCAGTGAGCAAATTGACCCACTTCCAGATTCTGCTTTGGTGCACATTGGGTACAGTGGTTGGAGTCAGCACATCTGACCCGGTCAGCTGATGGATTACGTCGACAACATTTCAAATATTGTGGCCAACCATCACTCATTAGAGATAGTGGCTTACGCAGCTGCACTCGCGTTCATGGACGAGTGACAAGGTACCTGCAGTCACGAATCGATGTGCCACATTGCACGTCTCCCACCGCATCATTGCACGTTATGCATCTGGTCACATGTCCCAAGATGACAGTGGACATGGCTGCATTGGCGTCGACTCATGTCCGAGGCATGGACAACCAACGCTGCATGTCACTGACGTGTGTTGGTGATGGACTGCCTCGAGGTGAACATGGATGTTTTCCTACGTTCCTTATTCAGGCATGCTGCTGCACTTGTCTGCATATCGTGGTACTACTCTTGGCCGTACTGTTACTCACTTTTTTTAATAAAGTTTCCACATTTTCACTTGTCTCCAAATGTGTTGTGTCTTCATTTGTATGCCAATGTGTGTGTCACATACTCTCTGGCTGCCTGCCATACGTGAATTGCTACCCCATCCGGAGTATGGGTTTGTACTTATGCGTTCTCATGTGCCTGTTTCGTACTGATGCTTTTGGACGTTTATCCACCACAGACGAGTGCATTTGTGTCCTGTGTTCGATTGTGCGAATGTTTGTGTTTGGACAATATTGTGTTGGATGTTGGTGTGCTCTGCTTCCTATGTGTGTGTGCTTCATTGTGTATGAGATGTCCCTTCATGTGAGGTTTTGTTCACCCGTATCCCTTTCGGGTAGTGTGGATTTCACTTCTGTGCTCGGTCAGTGGTGTGATGTTGGCGGGTTGTGTGACTTGTGCTCCTTGTTGGTGTGTTTCATTTTAGCCATGGTTTGTCTGTAGTTGCGCTGTACTTAATTGTGCATGTGTGCCATTGTGCCCATCTCCCCCCGTGCCCCCACTCCCTGCTTGTTCCTCTTCCTGGTGCTGTTGTGTCTGTAATTTTGTTACTCCACACATAAATAATTGTAAAGAACAAATTAGATTAGTTCCTTGATTCTTTTAGATTACAAAACTTCTCTCTATTGGTTATTTTTGAATTTTCCATATAAACCATTTTTTAAAATATTTAAGGACACATCGAAGTCAGAAGTGCAACGTATTCTATCAACACACTTTCTACAACATTCTACAACACGTGCAGGTTAAAAGTTCATCAATTGTTTTAAACCTAACAAAAACTTTTTGCAACATTTTCTTAAACATTTAACAGCACGTGCAGGTTAAAAGTTCACAATTGTTTTAAGTTCGAACAGTGCCTTCCAAATGCAAGTAGCAGGTGTGGTTGAGTTGACCAAATTTTATCCTATGATATGTACTCCACGTTTAAACTGATTTTTCTTAACCAATCACAAAGATGCTTTTCCACAAAACGAATGTGCACCTTACTTTTAAAAAACAATGCTTTTCATCTTCCAATCAGTTATCGTTTTGAATGAGAAAAAAAAGTAGTTCCCCACCTTTAAACATATATCTCATTTTAGGAACGGACTGCATGAGCTACAGACATCTATCCATACTTCCCAGCCATACCTTCAAAATACTAGTGTGGATCGTAGGACATAGCTATGTTTTCTGGTGCAAGAGGTATGCAGAACAGAGATGTATTGACTTAGACCTAGGTTTACAAAATGTGGACATTAAATGGTTTGGACAGAGAGGATTGAAGTGGCACCAATTGTTACCTTTGGTTAAAACCTGTCTGCATCTCCAACACCCTGACCTCATGATTGTTCACTGTGGTGGAAATGACCTAGACACATTGACTGTTGTAGGTTTGGAAATACTAATGAAAGACACCTTTCGACAATTGATGTTGCTTTTGCCTCTAACTGTCTTTGTATATTCCAATATATGCCAAGGACAGAAGTGGAAATGGTCAAACCAATTTTGTCCTCAGATTAAAAAATCTAGGAAGAATGTCAACAAAACTGTGTCTGCATACCTGAGAGACCATAGAATGGGGTCGATCTAAACCAACAACATATGTTTTGATATGGCTGATATCTACAGAAGTGATGGAGTACACTTCACAGATCAGGGAAATCTAGTTTTTCTGAATAACCTGAAGCTGTCCATCCACACTTATATGTAGCTCCAACTAATAAACACAAGCGCTCTTTTTAGAGCCGCCTTATATTCCCAATATCGGTTCGCAGAGTGACAGCTGCGATCCGGCTAGCACAGGGAGACCTGCGGGCCGTAGAGCAGGCTCGCAGCGGCAGAGCTGCGGCCCGTCTGCTCAGCTCGCACAGGGAGAGCTATGGGCTGTCGGCTCGCAGAGGGAGAGCTCGGGTCTAACTCGCAAAGGGACACCAACGGACCAACGGCCCTGCTAGCAGAGACACACCTATCACCTAATGGACTGGCTTGCACATGTACTGCTAGGGACACGACAGCTCGCAGATGCAGACCTGCGAACCGATGGACTGGTACTGTTTTATGCTTTAGGGTAGTACAGTGGTGTTTGTGTCCTGTAGGGGATTTGTGCTGGAGGTAGCGTTTTAGGGTTTAAGGTAGTGCAGTGGTGTTTGGGTAGTGTAAGAATCATGCTGGAGGTAGTGCTTTAGAGTTTACGACAATGCAGTAATGTTTGGGTAGTGTAAGGGGTCATGCTGGGAGTACTGTTTTGGGGTTTAGGGTAGTGCAGTGGCGTTTGTGTAGTGTAGGGGGTCATGCTGGGAGTAATGTTTTAGGGTTTACAGCAGTGCAGTGGTGTTTGTGTAGTGTAGGGGGTCATGCTGAGAGTAGTGTTTTAGGATTTAGGGTAGCACAGTGGTGTTTGTGTAGTGTGGGAAGTCATGCAGTGAGTACTGTTTTAGGATTTAGAGTAGTGCAGTGGTGTTTGTGTACTGTTTGGGGGTTCATGCTGGGGGTAGCATTTTAGGGTTTAAGGTAGTGCAGTGGTGTTTGGGTAGTGTAAGAATCGTGCTGGAGGTAGTGTTTTAGAGTTTACGAAAATGCAGTGGTGTTTGGGTAGTGTAAGGGGTCATCATGCTGGGAGTAGTGTTTTAGGGTTTAGGGTAGTGCAGTGGTGTTTGTGTAGTGTAGGGGGTCGTCCTCAGAGTAGTGTTTTAGTGATTACGGTACTGCAGTGGTGTTTGTGTACTGTAGGGGGTCATGCTGGGGTAGTCTTTTAGGGTTTAGGGTAGAACAGTGGTGTTTGGGTAGTGTAGGGGGTCGTGCTGGGGGTAGTGTTTTAGGGTTTAGGGTAGTGCAGTGGTGTTTGTGTATTGTAGGGGGTCATGTTGGGAGTAGTGTTTTAGGGTTTAGGGTAGTCTAGTGGTGTTTGGGTAGTGTAGGGGTCGTGCTGGGGATAGTGTTTTAGGATTTAGGGTACTGCAGTGGTGTTTGCGTAGTGTAGGGGGTCCTGCTAGGGGTAGTGTTTTAAGGTTTAAGACAATGCAGTGGTGTTTGGGTAGTGTAGGGGGTTGTACTGGGGGTAGTATTTTAGGGTTTAGGGTATTGCACTGGTGTTTGGGTAGGGGGTCGTGATGATGGTTAATTTTAGGGTTTAGGGTAGTGCAGAAGTGTTTGGGTAGTGTAGGGGATCGTGCTGGGGTAGTGTTTTAGAGTTTACGACAGTGCAGTGGTGTTTGGGTAGTCTTTGGGTAGTGTAGGGGATCGTACCGACAGACTGACTCACATAGCTCCGAGCCGACGGACGGACTTCTAAAGGCATAGCCGGGACCTGGTGATTTGAAGAGAGGCAGCATGAAAAGCATATCTCACACAGACACAGATGCCACTGTTGCCTCGCAGAGGTAAAACTACAAACCCAATGGCTTCTACATGGAGAGATGCAAGCTGACGGAGTAAATCACAAAATGGCTGCCAACACTTCCTGGTTTCAACCATTCACAGCCAATAAGCCACAAGCTGGTGCATGTAACCCCTCAGCCAATCACATGTCAGAATTCTCAAATATCGATATCTATAAAATGTGATATTTCTCAAAAACTACTGAACAGATTTACACCATTTAAACAAAAGCGTGCTTTCTGGGCCACCGCCTTTCTCCCTGCCAAATTTGGCGTAATTCCGTTCAGCAGTTTCACCTGTAGTCTTCTGTAAAGTTTCGTATGGAAATTGCATGGAGAATACACGTTTTAGGACCCTCTTTTTTCTCAGCCCCTCCTACACCATTCACCCCCAAACTTTCAATATAAGAGCTAATCGAAAAAAGATAAACTTTTTGGATAATTTCATAATGATTCGTCTAACGACGCCAAAGTTAGAAGCACATAGAAGGCTCCAGGAGAGGGGCCGCCCAACCCCCTCCCAACATGAGTGAAGCCCCTGGGCTGCGCAGACCCCAGCGCACCCCCGCAACCCCTGCGAGCCCCTGCTATTATTTTTTAAGAAATACCTCCAGAACCTGGCCCACCCAAGGACCTCATTAAAATGAAACGTGAGAACCCGCGACCCCAGTGCGAATTTTTGCTGATTTTTTTTTTTTGTTTAAATGATTTTTTGATTTTTGGGACCCCCGGAGCAGGCCTAGGGGGTCAGGGTTTTTCTACCCTGACACCTTCTCTTGTTTTATACCTTTGTCTCTCCGTTTTCAGGTGACTCGCTTCTACCGAGCCACAAGATGGCTGCCAACACTTCCTCATTTGGACTACTAGCAGCCAATCACAGTAAAGCTCGCACACGCGACTTAAGCTCCACCCAGATATCGAATCTTTTATTTTTCTAACTTCTCAGCAACTACTCAACGGATTTACACCTTTTTTTAAAAAGGTCGCTTTGTGACCCAAGCACTACCTTTCTGGCAAATTTGGAGCTGACCTGGATAGACTTTTTTTAGATAATTTCAGGAAGATTCATCAAGCGACACCGAAGTTATTAGCAAATGAAAAAATGCTTTTCCTATGGAAACTAGGTTCTAACCATAACTACCTACTGGCGACCGCCAGTCGGTAATATAAATATATATAGTTTCATTTTTCACACCATGTCTGAGAAAGTTTACTGTCTGAGGAATTGTGAAGCCAGCACCGATTTACCTTGGTGCATTACGCTCAGGTGTCTCGGATACAGGCAAGACAGACACTGTCACAAAAAAGACTGGGTCTCCACTCTCCTTTTGGTTATTGTATAGTAAAATAGGGAAGCCGAGGATATACCCTTACCATATATTTCCTACTCCCGTTCGGTGTATAAAGAAAGATGTTCCAATGCAACATTCATGGAACCTGACACATTCCCAGATTTACAAAGTTTTGTATACTGGGAATGCGTCAGAATCCTACACCTAGAAGGAGGAAAATGCCATCAATTATTGTTTTTAAGCAGGAAGGCGCAGAGCGTGTGGCCCCAGGTGTAGGAAAGAACTACGCTGCCCATTGAGAGCACAGTTTAATTCCTTTTCTTTTTCAGAACACTGATGAAAATGTTTATTTTTTCAGCACTCATGGAAGTAAATTTAGACACTGAAATTCCTTTGCATTTAGAGAAAGGGTGTCTTGTGGAGGGTATCTACGTTGTTTGGGAAATGCTGTTAAGCTTTCCACTTTCTATTATAAAAACAAGTTTGGTAATGCGCTTGAGTTTTAAAGAGAAGCACAGGCATAGGTATCAATAATGTGCAGTGGTACCTGGGCACATGGATCTTAGCCTACTGACCTTGAATGCAGAAGACAGTGGCCATTCCATTGGTTTTACCAGAGCCTGAGGCACCTGAGACCAAGTTACTCTGGGAATGTGTTCTCTTCCCGTGTAACTCTTTATATAGGAAGATATCATAAGTTATATTTATCATTCCTAGAACATTACAGAGCCCAAGGGAGTAGCTTCAGAAGACACGGGGTGGGGGTGGGTGTTACACCCCCCCCCCTTTTCCAGTAAAGGTGTTTTCTGATAAGTAGTTGGGTACAAGGGCGTTCAGTCGGGTATGGTGAGGTGTCTGTTGGATTTCACAAGGAATTTTTACATAGACTCAGACAAAAACTCACATACTCTCTTCCTCTCTGTTTTGAAAATCCTCGAAAATCTTGGTTATTTTACAAAATATCTTGCTTTCTTTCACTTAATACTCCTACCAATTTGCATTCCTCTCCCTTTCCAGCGCTCCTTAGACACCTCTTGTGTACCCTGCTTGTCCTATAATGTATTTCAACATTATATGCCAGAGTGATTGTTGGGAAAATCTGAAGTTCACCCCCCTAATCTAAAGACCAAGACACACCGCTAACTGAGCTAGTCATTTTGGTTACTTAGTTAATGGACAGACAAAAGGTAACTGGACCTTGTGTAATGTTCTGCCTTCCCCCCACAGAGATGGACAGCAGCCAATGCAGGTTTACACCTTTATTTTCCTAAATACACTTCTTACACCTAAGAGCGCCGGGCAGCCGCCTCCGAACGCTTCGTTTCTTTTCTCGCGTCTCGCGCGCTCTTCGCGCATGCGCAGACTTGCCCAATATGGCCGCCACGCGAATGCGCGTAATGACGTAGTGCCCGGTCAACTAGACTGCGACACTACATATCTCCCCTTTTTACACCACACACAAAACTATATACATAACTGAGAAGGTGTTACCGTTCATAGTCTGTTACTCCAGTTCATAGTCCTTAAGCTTGGCTGGTCTCACCACCGCTCTCCCAACTCGGGTGTATCTTACCGGGGTAGTGTGTCCTTCTGGCCCCTCTGCTGCGACAGGGTTTCCCCTTCTTCCTTCTAGGGTACCTTTCCCTTCTCTTCCTCCTTTCTCACCCTCTTCCCGGGTCCTTTCTTCCCTATGTGGTCCTTCTCGTTCATCCTCTTCGTTGATATGATCTTCCTGCATACTTTCTCCCTTTTCTCCATTCGGTGTTCCTTCTTCGTCCCTCATGTCCTCTGGGGCTGTCACTCCTTCATTGTCCTCTCGGGGCCACTGTATGATTTTGTTGCACTTGGCCATGCGGTCTTGGGACCATACGTTCCCATCACTGAGTAGTGCCGCTCTGTCATACACCTCTTCCACTCTCAGGGGTGGGGAGTATTTGCTGTCTCCCTTCCTCTTGAGAACTGCCAGCTTTACTCTGACCCACTCCCCTTTTTCCAAAGCTGTCTCTTTCACGTTCTTTCTGATGTTGTAATGGTCAGTATATATCTTCCGCGCTTTCTCCAGGTTATGTTGCACCACTGCAGGTGACCACTTGCTTGTGATTGTCTTCTCTTGCCACGCGACATTGTCTTTCGTGAAGGGTTGCCTTCCACGTAAAATTTGAAACGGGCTGTACCCCGTGCTAGTGGGGGTGATGCGGTATGCCCATAGTGTGCTTAGTACCTCCTTTTCCCAGTCCTTGCCCCCGGAGATGGCTGCCTGTATAGAACCCATTATCACCCTATTGAACCTTTCTACTTGGCCGTTGCTGGCCGGGTGATATACCGCCGTGTGTTTAAGTCGTATGCCATTTCTTTCTGCGAATCGGTTCCATTTGTCCGAAGTAAATCGGGGTCCGTTGTCGCTTATAATGGCTCTGGGTATGCCTTCCCTGAGGAATACCATTGTTAGGAATAGAATGATTGTCCCTGTGTCCATTTCTTCTTGAATGTGTACTTCTGGCCACTTTGAGTATTTGTCCACTATCACACATATGTACTTCGGGATACCTATGTTGTCAAGTACCGACCCCAAGATGTCTACCGCCACTTCTTCCCAGGGATAAAATGGGTTCGTGAACCTCCCTAGAGCTGGTCTCATGGGTTTCAGAATTTTGTCAGCTCCTTGGCACTGCACACAGTCGGTGACATGCCTCTCCACCTGTAGGTCTATGCCTGGCCACCAATATGTCTGTTTAGTTAGTGCTTTCATTTTCACGATTCCCAGGTACCCCTCATGTATTATCTTCAGAAGATGTGGTATTATCTCTGCTGGTGGTACCACGCGGTTTCCTCGGTATACGAACACCCCATCATTTCCCACCGACAACTCGTCTCTTCATAAAATTGCCGAATTTGGGGCTTCTGGTGTCTCCTATCGGGCCACCCTTGCACTATGCATTTCTTGACTTCTTTCAGATCTCCATCTGCTCCGTAGGCTTCCTTCCATTCTCTCCTGCTTATTGCCCTTTCCGGATCCTCCGTCAAGGCTACCATCTCCTCATCTTCTTCCGTGCCCGTGGTGGCACTCTCCTTTGCCGCCGCCCTGCTGAGATAATCCGCTATCTTGTTCCTTGATCCTGGGATATATTCCACATCATAGCGATATTCCAATAGTTGCAGTGTCATCTTCGCTATTCGGGGAGTCGCGCCGGCATGGCCGCTGGACGTTAATACTTTCACCAGGGGTTTGTGGTCTGTCTTCAGCAGGAATCGCGTGCCCCACAAGAACTGGCGATACTTCCCCATGGCCCATACTGCGGCCAGCATCTCTTTCTCAATCACGCTGAACTTTTGTTCTGAATTCGTCAGTGATCTGGATGCAAAACTGATCGTCTCCTTCTTGCCATCTTGTCTCTCTTGCATGAGCACTGCTCCCAACCCCTTTTCACTGACATCTGTCATCAGAATCGATTTCCCTTGGGGATCGTACCCTTGTAGCGGGATAGCCTGGCTTATTTCTCGTTTGACTGTGTCAAACTCTTCATGTGCTTCTTCCGTCCATGCGAACGCTGTTTTCTCCCTCGTGAGCTGGCTCATGTGGCGCGTTTTTGTGGCAAAGTGTTGGATGAACTTACTATAGTATTCCGCCATCCCTAGGAAGGATCGTACTTCCTCCTTGGTGGCGGGTGGAGGCGCATCGCATATGGCTGTCACGTTCCCCTTCTTTGGTGTTATCCCACTCTCTCCGATTTCGTGCCCTAGGTAGGTGACCGACGACATGCCAAAATGGCACTTCTCCCATTCTGCTGTTAGTCCGTTATCCTCCAGGACCTTAAGCACCACCTCCAGCTTCTCGTCGTGGTCTTCATGTTCCTTCCCCATCACTAGGATATCGTCTTGGAAGTATTGTACTCCCTCTATGTCCTTGAACAGTCGGGCCATTAGCTTTTGGAAGACTGCCGCTGCCGATGCCAACCCAAAGGGCATGCAGCAGAACTGATAGCACCCGAAGGGAGTTATGAAGGACGTCAGTTTCTTACTCGTGTGGTGCAGGACTACCTGATGGTAAGCTGACTTTAGATCGATGGTGGAGAACCACTTCACTCCTCTTGTTCGTTCCAGCATCTCCTCTATGCGTGGTAGCGGTAACTTCTTCACCACAATACACTTGTTGAGTTCTCTGAGGTCCACACATAAGCGCACCTTGCCTGACGGTTTCATGGCCATCACTAACGGTGCCAACCATTCCGCGCTATCAATGGGTTCAATGATCCCTTCTTTTTCCAGTCGGTGTAGCTCCTGTTGCACTGCCTCTCGCACAGCGATCGGTATGTTCCTCACTTTGTGTGTGACCGGTTGGACGTTCTCCTTCAGCACTATTTTGTGTGTAAACTTTTCCAATTTTCCTATCTTGTCTCCAAATATTTTCGGGTGCGCGCCTCGCAGTCCCGCTGCCTTTGACCATTTTCCTTCCAACGCTACTAACACTTGTGTGTCTCCTCCCGGATGCAGTTGTATGCCCAATTCCCCTTGGTCCATCCACCCCAGGACCGAGGGTCCCTTCTCTGCAACGTACAATTTGCACTGGGCGCTGCATTCTATGAACTGGAAGAGCAGTCTTCTAAATCCCACCATTGGGATAGGTTCCCCCGTGTACGTGACAGGCCGTATGTCGGGTGGTTCCAGGTGCAGGCCTACTGTCGGTTCAAATTTCGCTTCCCACACCGACCATTGGACGATCGTGTAGGGGTACCCTGAGTCCGCTACTATGGTGATTTCTACTCCTCCGATGTGGATGTCGCACTGGGGTTTTCGAGCTCTTCTGCCGTCGATACCTAGTACTTGGTCTTCCACGCACAGGACTTCGTCGTCTTCTTCCTGGCCCTCTTCTTCCTCTCCTGGGTCTTGTGCCACATATTTCACCGCGCGCTGTTTCCACTTCCTGCGACACACCTTCTCGTAGTGGCCGACCAGGCCGCAAAACGCGCACTTAGCTCTGAAGGCGGGACAACGTTTGTCGTGCGCCGCATGGCTCGGGCTCCCACACCTGTAGCACTTCGACGTTCCTTCTTTGTCCTGTTTCCACATTTGTCCTGGCTTTCCTTTCCCTTTGTACATTCCCTTATTGTCTCCTGGCGCCGGTTTTCCTCTACCATATTGGTCGGCGTCTTCCACTTTGTTTATCGTTGGTCTCGGGGCCTGGTCTCTCTTCGCTGCATCTGCGCAGCGCTTGGTCAGTTCTGCTCTTTTCACGATGGCTATCACGTCTTTTAACGTAGCGTCTCCGCTTGCCCACAATTTATCCTGCACCGTTTTGCTTGTTGTGTGCATGACAATTTGGTCCTTTATAAAGTCGTCGTGTAGAGCTCCGAACTTACACGTTATCGCCAGCTTCCTTAGTGCCGCCACGTAGTCGTCTATCGTTTCTCCCGCTTCTTGCTTCCTCTGCTGGAAATTGTAACGGTCGATCGATGTGCAGACTGCAGGGCGATAGTGGTTGTCTAAGTCTTCAATGGCGTGTTTGAACACATCATCGTCCGCTGGTGGACGGGTGACCGGTGTTAAATTTTGGAATACTCGTATGCCTTCTGGTCCCAGATTATGCAAGAGTATCCTTTTCCTCCGGCTGCTGGAGAACGCTTCTTCATTCTCGTCTTCCAGTGTTTCAAGGTAATTTTTGAAATATTCTCTCCAGTCCTCCCATTTCATTTGAGGCTCCCCTGGTCTTGGTAAGAACGGGACCGGCGTCGTTAGCGCTGACGCCTGTGCACACATCTTGATTTCCGCCTGTTTCCTAGGACTACCTGGTGCTTCCGTCCCTTTTCCCTTTCTTTGGGTCATCTGGGCCTCTTCGGTCCCTTCTGCGCCGTCCCTCCCTGATTCCGCCAGGGCCTCTTCTATCTCTCGCCCCTGGGTCGCTTACCGCGCTTCCTTGCACTTGGTAGGCACTCCTGCTTATTCTTGTGCCTCCCTCTGGCTCGCGTCTGCCACTGCCGCGCTCTCTCGGTGTCCTTGAGTCCGTCCTGTGACCCCCTGGTGTTCCTGCCCCTGTAGGGCGTCGTCTCCTCCGGTTCTCCTGCTGTTGGGGGGCTTCCTCTCTCCTGGGTGTCCTTCAGGGTCCTCTGCATCCCACCCTCGTCGCCACTGTAATGTTTTGCCTTCCCCCCACAGAGATGGACAGCAGCCAATGCAGGTTTACACCTTTATTTTCCTAAATATACTTCTTACACCTAAGAGCGCCGGGCAGCCGCCTCCGAACGCTTCGTTTCTTTTCTCGCGTCTCGCCAATATGGCCGCCACGCGAATGCGCGTAATGACGTAGTGCCCGGTCAACTAGACCGCGACACTACACCTTGTACTGGAAGATGCTCTTGCAAATATGTGTTTCATCCTTCTTCTCAGTTATAAACAATGGAAAGAAATAATTACATCTGAAGCAAAATGATGAATGATAAAGGAGCCTCGAACAAGCTGGGGGCTGAAATCGCTCTTCCAAGATCGCAGTGACAATGTGCAAGACGGGGACATGCAGCACACACACTGCTCTACACAAGAAGCCACTTCAATACAATATAGAACAGATGAAAGAAGGAAAGTACAGTGGAGACGATGCAGGTAGAAGTCCGGGAAGGAACCCAATCTCACTGTTATTTTTATGCCACAGAAATACCAATCAGCAAACCATAGAATGCGGAAAATGTTGCAAAATGCATGTCCTAATTGAGAGTGGAATTTAAAATGACGGGCTCCACCAACATGTACAGAGAAAAGAGCAGAAACAATACAGGTTCCCATTAACATATGTGTTTCAAGCATATTCAAAAGTCCAGGGAAGGTCCGGGGGTCCTGGTACTGGATGCTTGTGTTCGTAATCTATGGAGGAGCTTGGTTCTTTCCAGCCCCGTATTTGTAACTGTGCAGTGGGGGTTTGAGCATATGCTCCTCCTTAGATGATATGGATAATTTCAATCATGCAGATAATTTCCTTGTTTTGGTTCTGATGTATTGAAAGAGAGGAAATTGTCTTGTATATGCCAGAGATCATATTTTTTTGTGCTCTGGGGGCGGTTGCACCTCCAGAGAACATAAAATATGATCTCTGGAATAACAAGGATGTTAATGATAAAGAAACCTTTTTAAAGACAACACCAGACAATTGCCCCTCTTTAAATATATCAGAACCAAAACAAGGAAATTATCTGCATGATTGAAATTATCCATATCATCTAAGGAGGAGCATATGCTCAAACCCCCACTGCACAGTGTTTCAAGCATATGTCGACATAAAACGTGAGGAAAAAAGCGGAGCGAACATAAACTGCAAAATCACTTTTAAGCCCCAGGGAAAATGGAATTAGGAATGCTGACAATTGCTGCAAAGTTACACGTGAGTCTAGCTGTGTGATGAAATCTGCCAAGGCGATCTCTTTTCTTCCAGAACTCCCTGAGGCAAATCTCCACTAAAACTTTAACCCCTTGCTTGAGATCACTGAGGTAAAAGTACTGCCGACGAGTCTTTAATTGCTTTCTTCTTAAGAAGGAAAATGAGTTGTGTTAGTGTGGAAATATGGATTTTTCTGATCAGTTATGTCCCCTATCTTGGACCCCAACGGTTTCATGTATAAATCACAAGTACATGTATGTTCCCTCCAGTTCCAGTTATGAAGACGCAAATACATGTGCGTCCACCGTTAACATGTCCTCTTTCAGATCCGCCATGAATGGGCCGGATATTCCATTCCTAAGTACGAAAGGCCACCGGTTTTATATGGTTCACTTATGCCATTTTACAGTTCAGGCGAGTAGGCCCTGATTCTGCCATCAAGCTTTTCCTGCCTTCTGCCTCTGAGAGCTCCAGTCTGAGCCTGCATCTGTATCCATGAACTTTGTCCTCATTCTCTGCGCGGCTCACGGTGCCTGACATCAGCTTGCTGCCTGCCAAAAACTGTATTTTACCTTCGAAATTATCTGCTCCGCTCCCTGCCCAATGCATTCCTGTCTAGTAGTTTAAGTAAACAGTCTTCCAGCTACCAAGCAAAGGCCCGGCTTCTCTGTCTTTATGCAAGTAATTCATAGCCCTATTATTATGGAAGACTTTTGCCCTCGCATCTAGTGTAGACACTTAGACGCTTGTACACGCACTAACAGTCAGTATAGTCAGTATAGAATAAGATTCTACTCTAAGAGACCTCTCTTTTGGATAACATAGTTCTTTAAACATAGGATGTTAGATATGATTTGGGATAAGGTTGACTTGACCCTCCAGACATCTGTCGCCACATGTAGAGTTAAATGTCAAATCCCCTTCACCCCCTAGTCGCACGTCAATCATACGTCATGCTGCTGCGCGCGCATTTCTGCCAAGTATTTCTGCTGACATTGCGAAATTCTTTCATGGAACCACCCTATTATGACATCATACCTGATGACGTTCTTTAGTTACACCCAGTTACGCCCACTTTGGCTACGCATGTATGTTTTATCCTTATTATCAATTGTTACGCCTCCTGCATTTGCTTCACTGTAATGCCTATTGTATAAAAGTAATTACTTATCAATAAAGTATGTACTTCACTTCCTGAACCTCCGTGGTGATGGAACCTGGAGTCAACGATTCGAATCGTCCATTGGAATAAAGCCCATTCCGAACCTCTAATGTCACGGATTTTGCCTCTTATTTTACTGAGCTATATTTATTAATTTTCTGTATCAAATTAAGTCCCGGTAATTAAATTATTTACCACATGAATGGCGCCCGAACAGGGACACTTTCTCATCTCACGCGCCGGCGGTGCGTTGCAGGCCCGGTCTCCTGCCACAGCTGGACGGACAACAACGCGTACCAGCAGGATTTCCTGTATCTCCCTCCGGTCAAGCGGGGGCGACTGAGGCTGCGATCAACACCCAGACGAGGCGGTGAGAAGTGCGAAGTATCCCGACCAGAGCCTAGCTGAGAGAGCAAGATCCGAGGTATACAGAGGCCCACCAAGTTCCGAAGTTCCGAAGTTCCGAGGTTTCCGATGTTCAGAAGTTTCCGAAGTTTTCGAGTCGAGTCCAGTCCAGTTCAGTTCAGTTCCGTTCCGAGGCCTTCCGTTCCGAGCTACCCGGTGAGTACCATTACTGGGGAGGCGTTCTGGCGTGCACATAAGTTGTGCCGGTCCAGACGGGTTTGGGTACACAAATCCGGTCTGCACTGTTTTAGCGGTGTATCTGTACTGTTTAGCAGTATATCTAGTATATCAAGTATATAAATTCAGAATAATTCAGTTAAATGCCGAGGATTATGTCTTGTGATTAAGTTTTCTTAGATCGTCATCATCATTGTTGCTCATTTAAAACGTCAAATGTTAAATGTGTTAATACGTCCTGCATATTGTGGTGTGAATGACTGTTCATTATTGTGTTTATTGTATTAAGTTTGTTCAAGACCAAGTATCAGATCAGTTCTCAGTATGCCGCTCTTTTCGAAACTAAGACAGATCACAACTAGAAAAGGGGTACTCGAAGAAGCTGTTCCCATTCCTCCTAGGGACACTCCAGGGTACTTCATGTATCATAAACATGGCCTAGACGCCATATTATTTCTTGATCTATGGGTAGACTACACTAAGGAATTACCAGAAAGTCAGAGGTGGCCCGCAGCTGGGACCTGGGATGCAGATTGCATCGTGAAAGTAGAGGAAGAATTATGGAAAAGGAAAGCTAGACAATCACAGAAAGACGCCATTGAATTATGGCGTAAAGAATCGTATAGACGTACAGAAAAAGCACGTAGACAGGAAGAGAAGAGTAAGGAAAATTCAAATAAAGTCCGAGAAAATCTATTAATTGAAGAAGGTACACGAGTGAAATCAGAACAAGTAGACAGACAAAGAAATGCCCTTATGAATGGTATGTATCCCCTTCTGGCCGAGGGATTACCTAAGGCTACTCTGGAGATACCAAAAGACTTGCCACCCCCATTGTTCCCAATAAAAATGCATCCTAAGGGGCATCCTAGAACAGCAGAAGATGTTTTTCTTTCCTCATATTTAGATGAAGCAGCTCCCGAGTATGCTAACCCCGCCCCACATAGACCGTCTGCCGGGGAGGTTCAACGCCAAGACCCTGTATCTGTATCCCTACAGCATCAAATCCTGACACCAGTTCCGGCAAGCACATCTGTTTCCACGTCTGTTCCTACAGCTGCTTCTACAGCTGTGCCCACACCTATAGTTGCTGTATCGCGTTCAACGAATCCTTTCACGCCCGATACCCCAGACGGGGCTACCGGAGGTGCTACCAACATTTTTTCTACGCCACCCAGAATAAATAAACTTACTTTTCAAGAATCAGCACATCCACGTACCCCCAAACTCATAAATTCCCGCACGCTTAAGGAACTTCTTGTAGATTGTAGATATGACCCTGTGCCCGGAAAAGAGGACGAAATGATCATGGCATCACTACGTATCAGACGAGCTGCGGTGTATTTAGGAAAGCTACCAGGAATGACTATGCATCTAGATAATATATATCATTTTGTCCAAACAGGGCGAGATTCTGAATGTATTAACAGAGCTATGGAATACCAGAAAGTGGAGATACAGGGGGAACTGTTACGTTTCCTCATAAATTGTGTAATCAGAAATCAAGACCGACCGGGGGTAGATCCGGAAATAATGCAAACCCTTACCAGATGGAGCCAGAATATATCAGAGGGGAGACATGATAGGCAAAAATGTATAATAGCCATGTGCCGAAAGATCCGTAAAGAAATAGAACGCCTACACGAAGAGAGATTAGCGGTAGACCAGTTTGAACAAGATGAGGAGGAGGAAGGATCAGGACTGCCCACAGGACAGTCAGAAACCATAGCCTATGTAGGTAGAGGAAGATCTTGTAATAGTACTAGATGTTTCACTGACCCGATACGTCCGATATGTCCAGATAATAACAGGAATTTCCAAACACCTATAATAAATCTAAGGTCCCCCGAGCATTCGTTCCAAGCCGCTGACAAATTACTCCGAGAACGAAGGGGTTATCATTTACTCGATTCTATGGATGAACAAGAATTAGCCAGGTCAGCCGTTCATTGGGCTGACAGTCCCGGAAAATATGGTGATGATACAGTAGCACACACATTTTTGAACCTCACCCCAGATGAACAGCGTTTAGCTGGGATTTATATGATTCAACAACTTCTTATACTTTATCAAAGTCAACATTCCGATCCTGGTCCGTTACCTGATATATTGACTGAATTACTCACGAATAGATGGAGAGGTTCAGGTACTAAGTTAATTAGAGAAATACTAGAATCAAGAAAGCAGTACATTCTTTTTGTATGCCCAGAACATGTCTCACTGCCCATCAAGGAAAGAACGACGTATTACATGGACAGACAGAATCCCTTACGAGAAGTACACCCAATAAAGGGCGAGGACAATCAGTTTAAACGTGTATATGTATATACGCCCATATCGAAAATAGAATTGTTAGAAATGAAGAAAGTGGTACCCAGTCATGACAAAGACCCAGCGGGTTTTCACCGAGAAATTAAAGACATGTTACTCATGGGAGAGTATACCTATCCCGACATTATGACAATATTAAAGGTATTAATGCCTGCTGGCATTTATGAAAAACTCAAGGAAAAAGAGTGGGAGGTAGGAGACCAAAAGATAGACTGGACAGCATTAGAAAATGAAGAAAGGGCCCGAGGTCCAGGTTCGGGGCTTGGGGATAAAACTAAAGCACTACCAGGTTTACTAGTACAGGTACTGCCACGTTTATTAACCACGAAAAAGGAAGACTGGGGTGCAATCTCAGCCTGTAAACAAAAGCAAGATGAAGACACTAGTGATTTCTATGCCCGATTCGAAAAATGTTTTGGTATAAATAGTGGTATAAAAGCAAGTAGCGAGTCATACCCACATCTGTTTGTGACAAAATTAGTTGAAAATTCCTTGCCCCAGGTGAAGAATCAAGTATTAAAATTCGAGAGTACCTGGCAAGGTAATACCCCATCACAAATGTTACAAATGTTACAGTACCATTACAATAGAATTAGAGAGGAACAAGAACATGAACAGAAACGCATGAAAGACACAAAAATGAAAATGCTAGTCTCCCAGACAGTTCCAGCTGAAGGTCATAAAAAGGGTACGACACAGTCCGGTGATTCAGCAGGACCTGTAAAGGGGACATGCAACTATTGTAAACAACCAGGTCATTACATACACGATTGCCCAGTCTTGAAGCGTAATATCGCCACAGGTAAAACACAAGAAAGACCACGGCCACCTAGACAGGATCAGAATGAACAAGGAGCACCGCAGCATGCACAGTCCATGCCAGCTCCACAACAGTCTATACAGTTTGTGCCAGCTGCACCAGCGCTGCCTGTTGCTGCCACACAAACCACGACACGACAGCTGTACCAGACCGCACAGTATGATTATCCTGATTATCAACGATACGCATGAACCAGCCTAGAGAGGGAAGTTGACTTACCCCTTAACGAGGTCCCTGTAGACCAAGAAGGACCTTATGTACATAGTGAACTATTAGGCCAAGATAGAAAATTTTTACTTGATACAGGGGCAAGTCGAACAACTATAAAACGTAGTGAAGTTCCAGGGGCACCCCTCTCAGGCTCACAGAATATTTCCCTTGGTTTTTCAGGAAAACCTATTGTTAATGAAGTATCACAGCCTCTTCCACTTACGATAGGACCCTTAACCCGAACTACAGATTTATTGCTTACTAAATCATGTCCAGAAAACCTGTTAGGTATAAAAACACTGAAAGCTCTAGGAGCTATAATATGTTGTTCTCCGGAAGGAGTAAGATTGTTTTTACGTGATTTCAAAGGTCACTATGTGTCTCGAGACATGGATCCCCGACTGCAGACTTTACCTACACATTTATGGGCACAAGGCCCTACTGATGTGGGTTGCATGAATATTACACCATATCGGGTTACACTAAAGGCAGGAGTGGTACTACCACGAATGCGACAATACAAGTTACCACCAGATGCTGTAGTGGCTTTACTGCAAATTATTGACGAGCTCATTGTCCAAGGAGTGGTTGTGGAAACAGACTCCAATGTATGTAATTCCCCGATAATTCCGATTCTTAAACGAACAGATCCAAAGGCTCCGCCAGTATATCGATTGGTTATTGATCTGCGCGAATTGAACAAATGCATTGTGCCACAATTCCCTGTGGTCCCAGATATCTCGTCATTACTGACAGCTATTGATTCCGAAGCAACATTCTTTACTGTAATTGATATCAAGAATGCCTTTTTCAGCGTCCCAATAGATCCGGAAAGCCAATACTTGTTCGGATTTAGTTTAAATGGACGTAGCTTTAAATTCACACGCGCACCTCAAGGATTTACAGAAAGCCCCAGCATCTATAGCCAAGCACTGAAACGAGAACTTGACAGTATTCACATGCCAGTCAACACTGCCCTGCTTCAATATGTCGATGATCTGCTGATCACCGCTAGAAACGAACCTGAATGTGAGAAAGCATCACTGACGGTATTACAATTTTTGGCCGAAAAGGGGCACAAGGTGTCCCCTTCTAAGCTGCAATTCTGTGTCCAGCGAGTTGTTTACCTTGGTCACTCGCTGTCCAAGGAGGGAAGGCAGCTTACACCAGATCGCATCCAGCTAATTGCAAATATGCCGATACCCAAGACACAAAAGGAGGTGCGGGCTTTCATAGGCCTCACTTCATATTGTAGGCAGTGGATCCCTCAGTATGCATTTCTAGCAAAACCACTCATTCAATTGACAACACAGGAGGCAGCCACATTGACTGTCCTCCCTTGGACTCAGGAACATACACACGTTTTTGAAAGTTTAAAGAAAGCTTTATGTCAAGCACCTGTCCTAGCAACACCATGTTACAATAAACAGTTTACACTCTTTGTTACAGAACGCGAAGGTACTGCCTTGTCAGTACTCACACAGGAACAAGCAGGATCACACAAACCATGTGCCTATTTTTCTAGTACATTAGATCCCGTAGCTCAGGCTTTGCCTGCATGCCTAAAATCAGTGGCAGCAACAGCCTTAGCAATCAGACAAAGCGATGCCATAGTATTAGGACATCCATTGACAGTACAAGTACCACATGCAGTAGAGGTTCTTTTGAACCGCACACAAACACAACACTTGACTATAGCACGACTCACCGGTTACGAATTAACATTGTTTCAGCCACATATAGAAATCAGACGTTGTAGTACATTGAATCCTGCCACACTGTTACCTGTAAATGGAACAGATCCACTTGCACATGATTGTATTGAAGTTATCACTATCACGACGAAACCCAGACAAGATTTAACAGACGTTCCATTATCAGACCCAGACCTGACGTTGTATGTAGATGGTTCATGTATGAGAACAGGTACAGGAGAGTTAGTGGCCGCTTATGCAGTCACAACAGACGCTGAAATCATTGAAACAAATTGTATAAATACCTTGTCCGCTCAAGCAGCAGAGCTCATCGCTCTGACACAAGCCTGTATTCAAGCCACAAATAAAAAAGTCAACATATACACTGATTCACGTTATGCATTCGGAGTTGTACATGACTTCGGCGTGCTGTGGCGAGAGAGAGGTTATTTAACTTCTCACGGTGCCCACATTCAGCACGGACCCCTCATTCATGCCTTATTAGATGCAATACATCTACCCACTGCAATATCAATTATGAAATGTAAAGCTCATACGAAAGTTACTGATATCATTTCTCAAGGCAATGATCTAGCTGACAGAACAGCTAAACAGACTGCTCAAACTCAAACATCCGACATGACAAAGACAATAGTCCCGACGCCAACACATTGCATGATGATTAAGGATCCCGCTCTTGACGTAATTGACATACAGACACATGCTACTCCAGACGAAATAAAGAAATGGACTGAGTTAGGAGGGATCCAAACGGATCAAGGATGGATGACAAAGGAAAAATCTGTGTGGTTCCTTCCTGATTCAATGGTCCAAGTCGTTATTAACACTGTACATAGTCCAGCACATCTAGGAGAAAAAGCTATGCTAGACAGCATCCAACACATTTGGTTCAACAAACATTTACGAGCAGCAGCTAAACAAAAAGTCCGTACCTGTATGATCTGTTGTCAGTTTAACCCAGGAAAAAGCATTCCCGTAGAACAGGGTGGATTTCAGCCTCCTGATCACCCTTTTGAAATCCTCCAGATGGATTATATCCAGATGGAACGATGTCGAGGATTCAAATATGTTCTCGTAATTGTCTGTGCTCTTTCCCGTTGGACAGAGGCATACCCGGTTTCAGATTACACTGCCCCGACTACTGCCAAACAGTTAGTTCGAGAATTCTTCCCACGGTACGGTTTACCACGTGTTGTCTACTCAGATAACGGCCAGCCGTTCTCATCCGAACTAATGAAACACGTTTCACTTTTGTTAGGTTATCAGTGGAAGTTTCACTGTGTCCGACACCCCGAGGCAGCAGGCCTCGTGGAAAGACATAATCAGACCTTGAAAATTAGATTGTCCAAAATTTGTAGAGAAAAAGGTGTCGACTGGGTAGTAGCTTTACCCGTTGCACTCTTTTACATGAGAATGGTAGCACACTCTCGAACAGGGCTATCCCCTTATGAAGTGATCTTCGGTAGACCACCAAATATGTGGGGGACGCCTATACCACGCAAAATAACTGATATTGACTGTAATATGCTGACAGATTACTTGGCTTCCTTGATGTCTGCACTACAATCTTGTCGTTCACAGGTAGCTGCAGCTTTTCCCGACAACACTGAGGTGAAACCCCATGACGTAATTCCAGGAGACTTGGTCTTAGTGAGGAACTTTGATCGGAAGTCTCAGCTGGACCCTAGGTGGAGGTCGCCTCAGCTCGTGTTATTAACGACGAGGACAGCCGTGAAGATCGAGGGTCGAAAAGGCTGGATACATTCAAGTCATATCAAGAAATTTCATGGACTACCATCAGATGTAAACGACACACCTTGCGTGTCTTCCCCGAGTGACTCTAAACTTCCTTTGGTTGAATTAAATAGTCGTGAACTATATAAACTAAAACTCAGGTCTAACCAGTCAGGCAATTTGATTGTTTAAGTCCTCTCCAAGGTGAAGCGGTCGAATTTGTCTCTGACATGTATCCCTTAGACCTGTACAGAGAAAGAAACAAAAGGATAAAACTGAAACGACATGCGTACTGTAAATCACTGCGTAGTCATTGCACAGTGACGTTATTAATTCTGTTTTTCCTAAGTCTTTTAATAATTACTGCAAGTATATTGTTGCACATATGTTATCCTATTTCTAGACATGTTTATAATGTTACTGCTGAACATTCTTTTAGTGAATTACCTCCGCATGAATTGTCATATAGATTTGCGCTGCGCAATAACACTTTTATTAGTATGTTACATCATTCCCATCAGGTTAGCAATGCTACAAATTGTTGGATATGTGGCCGACTCCCTCCCTATCAGAATTATAAAGGAATTCTACCTCTCTTTCCATACCCGTTCACACACAACGGCTCCTGTGGAGCATGGTTTAGTTTAATTAATTCCCAAGATTCGAATTCTGCAGTTTATCAAGACAACTGGGTATGGGGAAATTGGAACTTAGTTTTACTTAAAGTCTGCCACCCCAACAAGGAGGGACTTCCCAAAAGAACAGGAACTGATCTAGAAAATGAAGTATATGGATTAGGTAATTTTACGCTTAATCTTATGATCCTAAATGTCGAATCCGAAGCTACTCCAATTTTGCCCGCCATGTCAGTATTTCCAGAAAAAGGTGAATTATGTGTAAGAAAGAATGGTTCCATACATATGGGCCATAGTAGATGCACCACTGTAATAGAATTTAGTGATCAAGGCAAGTCGACATTTAGAGCTTACCGCCATTCCTATTTTATATGTGGTCAGACCGCATATATACGCCTACCTCTAGATTGGGATGGTACCTGTTATATAGCATTCCTTTTGCCACCTGTTTTCCTAGCTCCTCCTGATTATCACAGAAATACTCGTTTAGTACACAATAGAGAAAGGAGAGATCTCCCAATAGTCGATTACACTGAAACAGCATGGGAAAAATACACAGATTTCAATAAAGGTCTCTTTCCCTATATAGGTACCGTTACTAATAGTAAGCTGATACGTAGATTAACTAGAACCCTTGAAGCAGTAGTGAACGAAACTATTTCCGCCTTAGGCAATTTAACAGAAGAGCAGTCTGCTATGCGGATTGTTGTGCTTCAAAATCGTCTTGTCCTTGACGTCATCCTGGCCGATAGGGGCGGAGCTTGTAGGGTCATCGGATCAAGTTGTTGCATTTTCATACCAGAAAATTCGCCATCTGTATATAAAGCCATAACCCGCCTTCATAAGATTGTAAGCCAGATACACCAGAATCCAGGCACCTGGACTTGGTCCGGTTGGTTTTGGAGTGTATTATCTACCTTTGGATGGAAGGTCCTATCCTTCCTAGGTATTGGCTTTCTCATACTATTCAGTTGCTGCCTATGTCTACAATGTGGACCAGCGATCTGTGGTCTGTGTGCCACATCGTGTATTCCACCACCAAGATTTCATTCATCCCGGAAGAAGAAAAAAGAAGAACAAATGATGCTATATGAACAGATCAATGGATTGATGAAGATTGATATCTCTTAACGGGCAAGTAGGGGACAAGGAGGGAATGTGGAAATATGGATTTTTCTGATCAGTTATGTCCCCTATCTTGGACCCCAACGGTTTCATGTATAAATCACAAGTACATGTATGTTCCCTCCAGTTCCAGTTATGAAGACGCAAATACATGTGCGTCCACCGTTAACATGTCCTCTTTCAGATCCGCCATGAATGGGCCGGATATTCCATTCCTAAGTACGAAAGGCCACCGGTTTTATATGGTTCACTTATGCCCTTTTACAGTTCAGGCGAGTAGGCCCTGATTCTGCCATCAAGCTTTTCCTGCCTTCTGCCTCTGAGAGCTCCAGTCTGAGCCTGCATCTGTATCCATGAACTTTGTCCTCATTCTCTGCGCGGCTCACGGTGCCTGACATCAGCTTGCTGCCTGCCAAAAACTGTATTTCACCTTCGAAATTATCTGCTCCGCTCCCTGCCCAATGCATTCCTGTCTAGTAGTTTAAGTAAACAGTCTTCCAGCTACCAAGCAAAGGCCCGGCTTCTCTGTCTTTATGCAAGTAATTCATAGCCCTATTATTATGGAAGACTTTTGCCCTCGCATCTAGTGTAGACACTTAGACGCTTGTACACGCACTAACAGTCAGTATAGTCAGTATAGAATAAGATTCTACTCTAAGAGACCTCTCTTTTGGATAACATAGTTCTTTAAACATAGGATGTTAGATATGATTTGGGATAAGGTTGACTTGACCCTCCAGACATCTGTCGCCACATGTAGAGTTAAATGTCAAATCCCCTTCACCCCCTAGTCGCACGTCAATCATACGTCATGCTGCTGCGCGCGCATTTCTGCCAAGTATTTCTGCTGACATTGCGAAATTCTTTCATGGAACCACCCTATTATGACATCATACCTGATGACGTTCTTTAGTTACACCCAGTTACGCCCACTTTGGCTACGCATGTATGTTTTATCCTTATTATCAATTGTTACGCCTCCTGCATTTGCTTCACTGTAATGCCTATTGTATAAAAGTAATTACTTATCAATAAAGTATGTACTTCACTTCCTGAACCTCCGTGGTGATGGAACCTGGAGTCAACGATTCGAATCGTCCATTGGAATAAAGCCCATTCCGAACCTCTAATGTCACGGATTTTGCCTCTTATTTTACTGAGCTATATTTATTATTTTTCTGTATCAAATTAAGTCCCGGTAATTAAATTATTTACCACAAAACTTTAACCCCTTGCTTGAGATCACTGAGGTAAAAGTACTGCCGACGAGTCTTTAATTGCTTTCTTCTTAAGAAGGAAAATGAGTTGTGTTAGGACTGGCCCTTTTGACAGATTTATCCCAAACCTTTTTGCCTCCTATTTTTCTGACCCTGTTTTTCTGGGCACTTTACCGCTGATGATCAGTGCTAAAGGGCATATGCTCTATGTATAGATTGTGATATGATTGGTTATCCAGGATTGGCACATTTGATTTACAGGTATATCCCTAGTAAAGTGCACAGTGTGTGCCAGAGTCTGTAGCTCAAATGCTACTAGTGGGCTTGCAGCACTGGTTGTGCCACCCACATATATAGCCCTGTAAATGTATCTCAGACCTACCACTGTAGGGTCTGCACGCACAGTTGTAAACTGCCATGTTGACCTTTCAAGTGCACACACTTCCCAGGCCAAACCTTCCCTTTCCTTAAGGTAGGCCCAAGGTACCCCCTTGGGCAGGGTGCAGTCTATGTGAAAAGTAGGACATGTGGTGGGTGTGAAATGTCCTCATGATGAAATGCTGTATATTTCATTTTTCACTATGGAAAGGCTGCCTGTCCCATAGGCTTATCATTGGGGCTGCGCTGTTACATTTTACATGTGTAGCTTTCCATAGGGACAAGATAGAAAAATTGAGTTTAGGCTCTCTGAACTCAGAATTAATCAACGCACCTATTGATAAAGGTGGTTTTTAAATTCTGTGCTTGATAATGCCACTTTTAGAAAGTGGGCATTTTCTTACTGTGTGTCTCTGGCAGTTTGTATATTCAGCGTCTGGTGTTTGAGTGACAGGAGCTGGGATGTGCATTCACTCTAAACAGTCCCTGGAGGGTTGAGGTGTTTCCTGCCGTGCCTGGGTGACTCATCGCACGGCTGACTAGACCTGGTCTGCATTTGGAGTAGTGGGAGGAGTTTCGCTTGCACCTGAATAGGCTGTGTCTCCTTTTCAGGTTTCTCATAGCGTTGCAGCGCAATGCGCTGTTTGCTTCGCATGGCATGCAGTATACACTATAGTGGGGAAGCTCCGCCCACTTTCCGCCCATATTTTTCATTGGCTTCAACCATAAATTCTGCATTGTGATTGGTGTTTTGCTTGTTAGTTCCGCCTCCTGATGGCTGTGTCATCGTTTTCTCCTTCTGAGGCTATCACCCCTTTACTCAAACACTATTTGCGGCCCTGTGTCCCCCCCACCATGGCTCCCTCCCGCAGTTTGCAGATTTTTCACCCCCCCTCACCTCCCCACTTCTGTTCGTGCCTACTTAAATGCGATAGCTCCCATTTGTAATGCAATACGTCTCACGTAAATGCGAGTCGTATTGCGTTGCAAATGTTAGTTTGAAAATAGTGCACAGTCACAAGCATGCCCACCTCACAATGGAAGATGAGGCCACAGCTCCATCACCGTCATCGCTGCACCGCAAGGGATTAAAGCCGGACTAGTGGAAGGAGGCTCCGTTTGCAAGCGGTCGGCTCTGTTTTAGTAGGACACACAGGTCACAGGAGGCTCTGCAGGGGTGTTTGATTAGGGATGCTTGGTATTGTGGGGTCAAATCTGCCATTCACGGACGCACACAAAAGAGTTTACACCATGCTGTGATGGGGAAGGCAATCGGAGGCACCAACCCTGATGAGCCCGACCTTGGCAGAGTTCAGCTCCAGCTTCTAGTGACTTCTGTATGAATTCTGCAACGCCGATGCCACTGCTGGAAGGTGCCCAGCTGACGGAGAAGTCGAAAAAGAAAGCATGGTCCCCAACGGAGAAGTTGCTCCACATCGCCCCAACTGAGGGGAGAAAGGAGGTCGCTCAGGGGCTGCAGCGGGTGGCGGGCATTCCAAGAGACGGACCGCCCACTTTCGAGTGGCAGCCGTAGTCACAGTCAATGCTCGGTTCAGACGTGACCTCGGGGCTGGCCCATCTCTCGCATGTAGCTGGGCTACATCAGCATGCATTGACCTACTACTGTGGGGGGAACCAGTGTGATCTCAAGATCTGGAGGCTCTGCTATAGCCTTGGCGACAGCGGTCCGCGAGGCCCCGGAGGACTTCGATTATGCTGTAACAGACACAGACACAGACACACTGTCGAACTCTGGAACCTCCTCGACACAACATCGCCAGACGTCGCCTTCCTCACAGAAACCTGGATGAACGCCTCCTCAGCGCCCGACATCGCCACAGCCATCCCAGACGGATACAAGATCACCCAGAGGGACCGCGTCAACCAGACCGGAGGAGGCATTGCCATCGTACACAAGAACACCATCCGCATCACAACCAACTCCGACGACACCTTCACCGCCGCTGAACACCTCCACTTCCAGATACACACCGACACCAAGACGACCCTCAGAGGCACCCTCATCTACAGACCCCCGGGACCATGCACACAATTCAGCGAAGACATCGCCTACTTCATCAGCCCGCACACCCTCCCCTCTGCTGACTACATCCTCCTAGGGGACCTCAACTTCCACCTGGAGAACAACAAGGACTGCAACACCACCACCCTGCTGGACAACCTCGCCAACCTCGGACTCAAGCAACTGGTGAACACCCCCACCCACTACGCCGGCGACACGCTTGACCCCGTCTTCTCTTCCAGCAAGCACATCTCCTTCAGCCACTCCACCGGACTTCATCGGACTGACCACAGCTGCGTCCACTTCAGCTTCAGAAGAACCACGACCCACCACCACCCGCAACAGGTTCCTCGCCGGAGCTGGAGCAAGATCACCACCGAGCAGCTAACCACCTCCCTCAGCCAGAACCCTCCCGCCAGCACAACGGACCCCAACGAAGCAGCCAACAACCTCACACAGTGGCTGACAGCCTGCGCCGACGACCTCGCACCACTGAAGAACCCTCCAAGCAGACCCGGCAGCAAGAAAGCCCCCTGGTTCACCGACGAACTCAAGGACTCCAAGAAGAACTGCCGCACCCTCCAGAAAGCCTGGCGCCACGACCAGACCACAGACAACATGACCGCCCTCAAGCACGCCACCCGCAAGCACCACCAGCTGATCCGCACCACCAAGAAGACAGCATTCAAAGAAAGACTGGACAACAATGCCCACAACAGCAAGGAACTCTTCAGCATCGTCAAAGAGCTCTCCAACCCCAGCGCCGGAAACAACGACATCACTCCCTCACAAGACCTCTGCGACTCACTCGCCTCGTTCTTCCACCGCAAGATCGCCGACATACACAACAGCTTCGGCGCACCAACCACGCACCCAACCACCGAACCAACGCCCCCCACCACCACCCTCTGCGCCTGGACCCCGGTCAGCACCGAAGACACCACCTGCACGATGAACACCATCCACTCCGGATCTCCAACCTACCCCTGCCCCCACCACGTCTTCAACAAGGCCGACTCCATCATCGCACCCCAACTCCGAGACATCATCAACACCTCCTTCTACACTGCCACCTTCCCGGAGAGCTGGAAGCACGCCGAGCTCAGCGCCCTCCTGAAGAAACCAACAGCGGACCCCACCGACCTCAAGAACTTCCGCCCCATCTCGCTCCTCCCTTTTCCTGTCAAAGTCATCGAGAAGACCGTCAACAGACAGCTCGCCGCCTTCCTCGAGACGAACGGATCCCTCGACCCCTCGCAGTCCGGTTTTCGAGCAAACCACAGCACCGAGACCGCACTGATCGCAGCCACCGATTACATCAGATCCCTGCTCGACAACGGAGAAACAGCGGCCCTCATCCTCCTGGACCTCTCTGCAGCGTTCGACACTGTCTGCCACCGCACCCTAGTACAGCACCTCAGCAACATCAGGATCCAAGAGAAGGCACTGAAGTGGATCATCTCGTTCCTTGCCGGAAGAACTCAGAGAGTCCGCCTCCCCCCGTTCAGATCCAACGCCACCGAAGTCATCTGCGGCGTACCACAAGGATCATCACTCAGCCCAACCCTCTTCAACATCTACATGAGCCCCCTCGCAGCCATCGCACGCCAACACAATCTCAACATCATCTCCTACGCCGACGACACCCAGCTGATCCTCTCCCTCACCAATGACCCCGCCACCGCCAGAACCAGCCTCCAGGAAGGGATGAAAGACGTCGCCGAATGGATGAAGAACAGCCGCCTGAAACTGAACTCAGACAAGACAGAAGTCCTCATCCTGGGATTATCGCCCTCCGCCTGGGACGACTCCTGGTGGCCCCCTGCCCTGGGCACCACTCCCAAGCCAACGGACCACACACGCAACCTGGGCTTCATCCTGGACTCCTCCCTTTTGATGACCAGACAAGTCAACGCTGTCTCATCATCATGCTTCAACACCCTGCGCATGCTCCGTAAGATCTTCCGATGGATCCTCACCGAAACCAGGAGGACGGTCACCTAGGCACTCGTCACCAGCCGACTGGACTACGAGAACACCCTCTACGCCAGAACCACAGCCAAACTTCAGAAAAGACTCCAACGCATCCAGAACGCCTCCGCACGACTCGTCCTGGACATCCCCCGACACAGCCACATCTCCGGCCACCTGAGAGACCTGCACTGGCTCCCCATCAGCAAGAGGATCACGTTCAGGCTCCTCACCCACGCACACAAGGCTCTCCACGACCTGGGCCCCATGTACCTCAACAACCGCCTGACCTTCTACACGCCCACCCGCCAGCTACGATCGACCAGCCTCGCCGCCATACCACGCATCCGCAGAGCCACCGCCAGAGGAAGATCCTTCTCCTACCTGGCACCCAAGACTTGGAACTCCCTCCCCATCCACCTTCGGCTGACCCAGGGCCATCTCTCCTTCAGGAAGCAACTCAAGACCTGGCTATTCGAGCAGTAACGGACCCCTCTCCCCCAGCGCCTTGAGACCCTTCCGGGTGAGTAGCGCGCTATACAAATGCTATGATTGATTGATTGATTGAGCCAGAGCTGCTTCACCTGATTGAAACACTGCAACATTGCAGTTACGGCCTTTTCAGCCTCTTACCTTGCCGGGAGCATCGAGTGTGATTCCCCTGAATGCGAGGGTGCCCTCCCCCCTTTTTTTCCACGGGCCTGCACAGGATGTATGACGTATTCACGCATGCTCTTACAACGCATGCCTTTACAACAAGCGCAATACAATGAACGCATTGTTACCATTAATTCCTTTGCAAAGCAAGTCACTACAACGACTTGCCTTAGGGGAGTGCTGTACTTTGGAATAGTATATTTAACTATTCCAACTCAAGTCTGTGCAAAAGTAGGGAAGGTGTTGGACTGAAAATCCAACAATGCCTTTCCTAAAGCAATTTGTTGGACCGACTTGCGTTGTAATGGAACATGTGGTAACAACACATTTGTAGTAGGGCTTGCATTGCAATGGCACTGCGTAGTTCTGTCTGCATTGTAAGCGCTGTTTCCCATCTGCACATACCTAAGAGGCACTGGTTTTTGTTGGTGACGATCGCGGGGTGAGACCTCGATGGAGGCCCCCGATTACCAAAAGATATTTGACACATTGACTCATTGCCGTAAAATAACTAGAAGGAGCGCAAAGGCTCCAGTGGAATATAGGGAATTGCCGTATAAAGGGTTGTAAGAGTGCAGGAAGCTGCACCCTATATGGTTATGAGGACAGTTTATTTAATGAATGTGTTTGACCTATAACCGTTGTCGTTTATGCCCCACTGCGGTGTCCTGCATGGTCAGGATAACAATCATGTTTGGTGTCAGAAAATGCATAAGGTGCACAGTATTGATGTTCTTGTGACAGGGGCCATATATATGTCTTTTTAATTTTGCCCTACTTCTGGTGTTATGACAGTGGCCTAATTGGCGAAGTAATGTATAATCTATGCGTTATTATGACAATTGCTTAATGGCAAAGTGAATTATGTCATTGTGGTCTGATGTGTTTTTATGTATAATACAAAGGATATTTTGATATAACCTTGTGTGGAGTCTTTTATTGTGGTGTGCCTAGAGTGTCATTTTATTTGTGTGTTGCGCAAACACTTTACACATTGCCTCTGGGATGAGCCTGACTGCTCTGCCAAGCTACCAAGGGGATGAGCAGGGGTTACTTTGGGTGTGTAACTCCCTTACCCTGACTAAAGTGATGGATTCTGCCTGACTTAGGTACATATCCTAGCCAACCAGAAACCCCATTTCTTTTTTTAACAACAGATTTTATTAGTCATTTGCAGAATAGACGCAGGGCTCTGTACCCCAGAGGCCACTGCAGCATTAAATTACACAATAATAGAATCGCAAAGGACATTTTTGTTTTTTATGAAAACAAAACAAACACATTCTTTGAACTTAAGTGTCATCTCGTATATCCAACCCCCTCCCCCCAACTTCCCCTACCCCCCCAAGTTGCGCAATACCCACTGATGACCGCTCACCCGCCCACGCTCAAGGACCAATGAGAGGAATGAAAATGGCGGCCAACTCGATCCAGTAGAGAACCATCCCACTCTGAGCACACACTCACCCCCGGCGGCCCCACCACCCCCAGCCCTGCCCCTATCCCACTAGGAGATCTTCTGTCACCGCTGGAGGCTCCAGCCACAGGCCCCGGTAGTCCGCTCACCGCTTCCATATTTTATAATGCTTACGCGGACAGCCCAGGCCACAAAAAATGGGCTGTTCCAGCCCCATGCAGAAGTCTAGGCAATTTTTCCAAGCCGCCACCGAAGGTGCCCGCTCATCTTTCCACATCCTAGCTATGTCGCGTTTCGCCAACGTAAGGCCCAGCTGCATAAGTTGCCGTTTATAGATATTGCCCCCGATGCCATCCATGACATGCAACAGTGCAAGCTGTGGCGTCCGTGGGAGCAACCACCCCAGGACCTCAGACAAACAAGAGAAGACCCCCCCTCCAGAAGTGGTCCAGCGATGAACAATGCCAGACTGTGTGTAGGAATGTGCCCTCCGCCCCACCACACCTAAGGCATTCCGGGCAGGCAATCAGGCCCGCCCGATAGAGTCGCACCCGAGTATAGTACACCCGGTGAAGGTATTTGAATTGGATGAGGCAGAGGCGCATCGCAATGGCTGCCCCCCGAGGGGCAGCCAAGGCCTCCCTCCAGTCCTCTTCCTCCAGCGTACCCACATCCTCCTCCCACACCCTCCGTAGCTTGTCCAGCAAAGGCGCACTGTGGGTGACCAGGGACTGATAGATCCGCGAGATCTTTTTGATTGCGAGATCACCCATGAAAACTTTTGCCTCCAATGGGCTAAACTCGGGAATATCAGCGAGACCCTCCAAGCTAGGGGAGAGCGCATGACGGAGCTGGAGGTACCGGTAGAACTGGGTCCGGGGCATGCCAAATTCTTCCTGCAAATCCCGGAATGATTTAAGGGACCCATTCCTCATCACGTCGCCCAGAGTGGAGATGCCGATGTCATCCCATCTGCTAAACCCCTGCAGCGCCGCCAGCTCCGGCAGCCGACAACGGGGTTTCCCCCGTCAGTGTATTCCACCACCCCATTCTCCTTATGGACTGCCGCCAAATCTGGAAAACCACTCTGGACACCGGCCGCAGTGCATTCCGCAGCGTCACTGAGTATAGGATCGTGTGAAGAGTGTGACGCCCCATTAGATGCCTCTCCAGCGCATAAGCCGGATCCCCTCGGTCTCCATACCACCACACGTTGAGGACCAGCAGGTGCGATGCCTGGTAATAGGAAAGCATATCTGAGGTCGCCAGCCCTCCACAATAAGTGGAGAGAAAGCACATGCGCAACGCCACCCGCACCGCCCCCTGCCCCCATAAAAACCGGCCTAACACCGAATTCACCAGTCGGAACCAGCGAGGCGCGATCGGGTACGGGTGATTCTGTAGTTGATAGAGCAAGCGGGGGAGCGCAACCATCTTAAAGATAGCCGATCTACCATATATAGTCAGCGGCATACGGGACCATGTCATACATCTGCACGGACACGCTCCCACACCGGCGCCAAGTTCCGCTCCCACGATATCTCTGGCACCTCCGACAGGAAAACTCCTAGGTATTTAAGGCCTCCGTCAGCTACCTGCAGCGCAGATGCCCTCGCACCCACCCCCACCCGAGTACCCAAGACCCACAGTGTGGACTTGTGGGGGTTCATATACAGCCCGGACGCTTCCCCGAAAATTTGCATTATCTCCAGTATGCGTGGTCCCGACCTATCCAATGCTGTTAAAAAGAATAGGACATCGTCGGCATATAATTCTATCCTGTCTGATAGGCCAGGGGCCCACTCAAACCCCTTCAACTGTGCATCTATACGCACCCACGCCGCCAGTGGCTCCATGGCGAGGGCGAATAAGTAGGGCGATAGCGGGCACCCCTGTCTAGTAGCCCGACAAATGGGGAAGCCGGACGAGACCGCTCCCGCCACGCGGACCGAGGCTGTCAATTCGGTATACAAGAGCATCACATACGACAGGAACCGAGGGCTGAGATTAATCCGGCGAAGGAGGGCAAACAAATAAATCCAGTTTAGGGAATCAAATGCCCTGTCCATGTCCGCCAGTAAGAGCGCCGCCAGCTACCCGTCCCTCGGACCGCCGCCAATGCTGCGTGTGCCCGCCTTATGTTATGTCGCGTCGCCCTATGAGGCATGAATCCTGCCTGGTCCGGGTGGACCAAAGTCGAGACATGAGGTAGGAGGCGATTAGCTAGGCCCTTGGCCAAAACCTTGGCCTCGACATTTAGGAGAGAGATGGGGCGTTATGAAGCGTGTTGTTCCGGGGGCCGACCAGGCTTGTGGAACACCACCACCTCCGCATGTCACCAATCCTGTGGGAGCCGACCGGCCTCCCTGGCCTCCTCCACCGCCGCCCGATAGTAAGATGCTAGTTGTAAATTGTATCGACGATGAACCTCGCTTGGGAACCCATTGTGTCCCAGCGCCTTCCCTGAATTAACAAAACACTGAGATCCAGCACTCCACAGAGTTATTTTATAATCATGCAATATATCAGTCCATTCAGCAGGTGTGATTTCACAATTATTTCTTTATTATATTCTTCTTCTCTTTACAAATGTAAAAGACATAAACAGCGTAGCCGACGCGTTTCGTCCCAGCGGACTTCTTCAGGGCTACAACAAACAGATATAAAATATCTTACAAACATGTTTATGAAATTATATACAATTTAAAACATTTATTTTAATATTAAAATTCTGTATAGATCGCTCCTTTATACAGAGAAAAGCTAAAACACCAATTGTTTTTCTATAATTTCTTATACACATATCTTACGGATTGCTACAGTAATCCATCATTAACCTGGATTTACACCTGCCACTTCAATTTTCGATTTTACGTTTCTTCCTTACGTTCATGTTCTAGAAATAAATTAATTCATTATCGCAAGAGCAGTCTTTATGACTAGTCAAGTGAAGGCATTTAGACAAAGCTACTATTCTCCTCTTCACATGTCAGGTGATTTCTTTAAGTATTCATAGAACCAATTAATATTTCACACTTCACACGAATACTGTCGATATACATAGTTGCACATATAAATATCTCATTATCTAACATCTTATTCTAATCCTATATTTGTCATGAATACATCATGTGCTCTTACCCAATTACTCAAGTGTAAAGAAGGTTTCACCTTGTTTCCCTCCAACTTCAAGAAATATAGCTATGCCTCCCTCTAGTAGTCTGAGTCAAATACGTTTCCTTAAAATCCAAAAGAGAAAGTGAATATATCAATGATATCCTTCCTATTTCTTATAATACATTGATCCTTTATTGCAAAAGTTAAAAAGAGACCCAATGCATACCTTATTTTTTGTTAGATCAGGTTTAGTTTTTCAAGTGTGTTTTTTTCATTAGTATATAGTTAAAGTGATATCTGAAAATTATAAAAAGAGAAGGGAAAAAAGATAGAAGCTAAAAGGGTATGTCATTGTTCTTTAGAATTTTAGTCCGATAAAATAAGGGGACATCGTTTGGATTGGATACGAAACAATGAGATCAAAGCGATCCCTATCTGTTGAGAGCAATTATTACCATCAACGCTTATATCTCTCTTGATGCAGAGCATTAAAATTATTTGTAGCATAACGCGTCTATTGCTGATTATGCATGCGAATAGAAGTATTTATTCTCAAAGTATCAGGGTCAAACCCAGTGATAAGTAAAACATTTTTTGACCAATTGGAAATTATGGCTAGGACCTTGCAAAATCAACAAGGTTTTTGGTACAAGGGAAATATGCCTGGAAAAAACACCGTATTTTAACACAATAGCAACAGTATTTAACCTGGAAGTATCTAGGTCAAAACTAGTAATAAGCAAAGTTCTGACCAAATAACTATTGTTAAATAGTCACATGAAAAATCTATTCTGGGATCACTAAAGTCCTAAATTGTAGTCAAGCTTACCCGTATGTAGGAGCAGATTCCCTCCATCTAGAGGTCCCGGCCGTAATGAGCTCTGTTTTTCAGTTGCTTTAAATACACACTCAAGAGCTCACCTGTTGAGAATTGGGACTATAACGAGAGAAGACTATGGAAAGCCAGGCTGCCATCTTATAACGATGTATTTAAGATAGCGTTTTGTCACCATATCTATATATTTCGCATATGGTGTTGCATCAGGCGATTTATTTAAAAGCGCATAAATTCCAAAATAGAGTTCAATATATCACAATGCTTGCGATGCAGAAACATTGTTTTAAAGTCTCTTAATGATTGAGAATTTTACCGCCATTTTAGACTATAGAGATCGGGGCCGCCATCTTTAGATGGAGTATTTAAATAGCGTATTCCCACTATTTTGCACAAACAGTGTTCTTTCCAAAGCTTTATTTTTCAGAATCCTATCTAAAGTTCACGTTTGTATTTTGTCTTATTGTATACCTGTTATTTAAAAACAACGCATATAGCTCAATGATGTTACTTCCGCATATTCTAATGCACGAGTGTCATGCCGCCATTTTGGAATGGGCAGCAAGTTTTAAACGATATTAGCTACATACATCTAACCAAGCTCTTATATCAGAATAATATAAAGGTTACTCCTAATATAGGCAGTATCTAAGCAAATCCAAATGAATAAATATGGAGCGTAATGAATATTTTTTATGGTCATAATAAATAAAACTTTCGCCGCCATCTTAGACTGTAGAAAGCGGGGCCGCCATCTTAAAATGGAGTATTTAAATAGTATATTCCCACGATTTTACACCAAGAGGGTCTAAAGCTTTATTTTAAGAATCCTTATCTAAGGTTCATGTTCCTATTATATCTTATTACACATTTATTATTTAAATGAGAACGCTTATGGCTCAGTGATGTTACCTCCGTATATTCTAATGCACGAATAGCGCGCCGCCATTTTGAAATGGGCAGCCGATCTTAGAACAATATTTATTACATCCATTTAACCAAGTTCTTTTATCAGAATAATATAGAGATTACTCCAAATATAGTCGTTATCTCAGCAAATCAAACTGAAAGCACATGGTGCGTGTTGATTCCCTGTGATGAATATTTTTCACGAGAATATTATACTAATATTATGCTATAGTGAGGCAATTTCCAAAAATACAAACCAATGATTTAGGAGGTCAACCCAGAATCAGACAACAAATCCAGTTTACCTCAATATGGAGACAGTTGGTAATAGATGATTATGATTACCTAACTTAGCCATAGTTCAAACGGTTATGACATGAGATCCATATAAATGTCATTCAATTTTTTAACATGACTATTCCTTCTCAAGTGGGGATACATTATGACAGTTTGTTCAATTACACTTAAACAATTCAAAGAAAATGATACATTTCATTGTTAATATTCAAGCCCATGCTGATAGTCCTAAGGTGACAAATCCAACTTGCCTCAGCCTGTCTAAGCATTCTCTCTCTGTCTCCACCCCTTTCCGGGACCCTTATGTGGTCAATTGCATGAAACCAGATTGTTGTTTTATCCGGGTGTAGTTCAGCAATGTGGGTGGCAATTGGGTATCTATCATCTCTATTTCTCATCGCTCTCACATGTTCCTGTAATCTGATCTTGAGGCAGCGAATACTGCTACCCACATAGACTTTGTTACAGGAACATCCAATTGCATATACAGTAAATGTGGTGTTACAATTGATAAAAGCGTTAATCTTGAATTCTCTTTCAGTATTGTATTTAAACTTGGATTTTTTGTGTACTCCAAATTGGCAGACGTTACAAGTGCTGCAGACAAAGAAGCCAAACGGTTTTTGGGGGAGCCACATACCAGTTTGTTCTTTCTGTTTTTTCACATAGCTGGGGCATAAGATGTTTTTAATGGTTTTGCCCTTCCTGTAAACCACCTTAGGTTTTGGAGAGATAGTACCCTCTGGAAGTTGTGCTTTCATTAATAAATGCCAGTTTTTTCGTAATATATCATATATATGATTACTAAAGGCATTATATTCAGTTATGAAAGTCACATTTTCCTTGTTCGTTCTATTCTCGTGTTTCTTTTTTTGTAGAAGGGTGCTTTTCCTATCCAATCTCCTGATTTTAGTTTCAGCATGCTCCAAAGATTTCTTAGAGTATCCTCTCTTCATGAAGTTATTTTTTAAAGACCCTAAGTAGGTGTTAAAGGAGTCTTCCTCACTGCAGTTCCTGCGAGTGCGAACCATTTCGCCATATGGTATCGCATTAATGGTTGCACTAGGATGGGCACTTTCAGCATGAAGTACACTGTTACATGCAGTGGGTTTCTTATATACTTCGCTTTGTATTCTTTGATTCTTTATATACAGTCTCAAGTCAAGAAATTCAATTTCTTTACGTGAATAATTCATGGTTAGTTTAACATTGAATCTGTTCGTATTTAGGTAAGTCTGGTATTCCAGTAATTGCATTTCAAACCCATTCCATATCATAATCACATCATCAATGTATCTGCCAAAAAATATGACATTGTTGGTCCACTCCTTAGCACCTGCTGAATGGACTGATATATTGCATGATTATAAAATAACTCTGTGGAGTGCTGGATCTCAGTGTTTTGTTGACATATTGTGGGATCTTTTAATCCTAAGGGGGTTTAGGGGTATTTAACCTCATGACCCGTTGCACCTGAAGAATATTGATAATTATGACCTAACTAAATGATTTGGTGCATTCAAGTACCTACCTTATACCCCGCTTCGTCTGTGTATTTTGGCCTTCCCTGAATTAAGCTCCCCCAGGGCCTTACTCAGTTCCTCCTCTGAGAGGGGGAGTTCCAGCTGTTGGCGTATCTTGTCAGGCACCGCTCTGGGCGGAAGGTCCTCAATGAACTTAACCACCGTTGCCTCCGATAGGCATTCCTTAGGGGCATATAGATCCGCGTAGTAGGCGTCAAAACTCTCTGCTATAGTCATAGGGTCAATGATCGGCACTCCCTTCTCATCCAGCACCCCTGGGAGGACCTGGGGAGAGAAGACACCCTGGCAGAGCCGATGCAGCATCTTGCTCAACTTGTCGCCCGATTGATAAATTCTGCTGCGCGTCGCAATCCATACTTGGCGAGCCTCATCCATCAGGAGAGAGGCATACGACTGCCGTGCCAGCAGCAGCTGTCGCACCACCAGCCCGCCACCCGCCTCCCTGCTCCAATGCTCAAGCTCTTCCACCTCTGCCTCCGCCCTAACCAACTCATCCCGACGCTTCCTACGGGCTGCCACACTCCATGCAATGTCCACCCCACGTAAAGTGGGTTTCAACGCCTCCCATAGTATTACTGCACTGGGGGCCGACCCCGTGTTAGCGGCAAAGTAGTCCGCTATCGCCTCCCTCATGCGCCTCTCGTAGTCCGAGTTTTGCAAGTTCCACATTGCTAGTCGCCAACGAAATGGTTGCCGCCCCCTACCCAACTGCAGCACCACGGATACCGGTGAGTGGTCCGACAGCCCCCTAGTAAGGATCTCTGCGGACGTTACTCTTGTTGCGATTGCCCGGGGTACGAAAACATAATCCAACCACGAGAAGGACTTGTGAACCGCAGAAAGGTATGTATATTCCCTCCGATCCCCATGCACATGTCGCCAGGTGTCGACCCAATCAAGGCTCCTCACCAAGGAGCGCAATTTCGTGGGATGGGTGCCCCCCAAATCCCCTCCCGCCCTGTCCCTGTCCCTCCCAATAGCCATAACATCATTCCAATCTCCACCCACCACCGCCGCCACGTCCGGCATGGCCGCCCACAAAGAGAGCAACCGCAGAAACCCCATTTCTAACAAGTGTTCACCTTCGAAGGAAGTTATAAGCTGTATATAATAGGAAACAATTGTCGTAGGTTGTAAGAAATTGGGTTATTATTTAAGCGGAATGAAAGCACCACTCAAATGATAAATATAATCCTTGTCAGGGTGAACCACAAAAGTCACCAAATTAACCTGTGCTCAACCTCCTGCTAGCTTGGCACAAAGAGCCAGTCGAGCATTGCAAAATGGGCAGTGCTGAAGCCAGTGGCGGCTCCTCCTCTAAGGCAGAGGTGCATTGTCCCACTGTTTTTAAGCAGTGTAACTAAAGGAAAAATAAAATGATAATAGCTGAATATTTTCATTTTATTTGTTACTGCTGCTTTGAGGCCGGGGTGCGCAGGGCTGCTGTGCTCTCAGAACAGGACAGGGAAGGAGTGGTCTGCCCATTCCAAGTGCACATTAATGCTTGGCTAGCCCTATCAGGCGGGCCAAAGATTTATGCACACTTTGCATGTTCTCCATGCAGGCTGCATTATAGCCTGCTTGTAGAACATGCCTAGACCCCCATTCCCTGGCTGAACACTGAAACATGGCGCTCAGACCAATCACAACGCTGCATTGCAGCATTGTGATTTGTCCGGGGAACCTGGGTTCTTCCTGGTTTCTGTTCTGGCTGACTCCTGACGTGGAGAAGAGACTGGAGCGACGCGGCTGCGATAAGGTAAGTTTTATTTTATTTTATTTTTTACGTCCACATCACCCTGCCTCCCCAGTTCTGTGGCGGCCGCCTCTGGCTGAAGCATGAAGATCCTGTCATTGCTGGAGCTTCACAGTGGTGGATTGCAGCAGAAGATAGCTGTTGGGGTGAAGTGCAAGTCTTGTGGTGGCGGCTGTCACAGGTAACATGGTCTTGGCACAAAAGTGCCCGTTCCTGGTTGCGAAGGGCTCAAACTTCAGGATTCTAACCTTTTCTTCATGGAGCATACACTTTGATGCCAAGTAAAGGTGTCCAGAACCTTAGAAGCACCTCTTGGGGATCAAGACTCGCTTCAGGTGGATGCCAACAGCAGGATTCAAGTAGGTCCAGGCTGGTCCAGTAGGTGCCGGTTAGTTTGGCAGTTTCAGAAAGACCTCTGGAAGCTGGTTGTGTCTCTGTAAGTAACACAGGAGGGTCAGCCAACTGATCCTTGGAGTCACTCTTGGTAGTTTGGGCAAGCAGGTCAAATCTTTTTTCTTTGAACAGAAAGGTAGACTGAGGCTGAATCTGAATCTTCTGCAGGTCCAGAAGTGTTCTGTTGAGTGGCCTGAGGGTGCTATTTTTATACCTTTTTCCATCCTTTGTCCATTCTTCTGTGTTTGGCACCAAACTTCGAGGGTGACAGAAGTGAGGGCAGGCCTGGTGTCAGGTTCATTTATGTGTGCTGGAGGCAAGGATCTTTGAAATGTAATCAGAGCAGGGGACAACTCTTCCACACCCATCCTGCCAGGAAGACCCTCTCCAAGATATACCCGGGTCCCATTGTCCACTGTCTGGGTCCAGTATAGATTGTTAATGGGGAACCATCAATAGGACCAGGCAGCTGGAAACTCTTAGAAAGGCCTCAGACACCTTGAGCAGGAAAATTAGAAAAGTGGCATTTCCACAATTATATTCTTTAACTTGACTTTAACTTTAAAGAGGATTTCAAATTACAATTAGTTTGAGTGTAAACAGCATTTCCCTATTGGCTCTAAAGTAGGCCTGGGCTAAATTTCCGTTCCGCTCGCGGAAATTGCGATAATTTGACATTTTTGCGTTCCGCGGAGAGCGCGAAAATGTCAAAATTTCCGCATTCCGCAGCTTAGCGATAATTTGTTTCTTGCTCGCGCTGTAAAATAATACATTCTTGCGCGCGCACGATCGCCTTACCTGAATCCCCACGTTCGCCGACAAGTTTTCCCGATCCGGTCGCGTTCTCCACGAGATGTTGGATTGTTGGTAGCCATTTGCGCTGTCTCGCGACAGTTCGCGCCCGCAGTAATGTCATTGGTCGCGCGATCGCGTCTTTCTTCTCGCGGTGCATGATGCACCGCGAGAAGAGTGAAAACAAGATGGCCGCGCCCGCGAGCAACCGCATGGGTAAGTTGGCGAGCCGCGACCACGCAGAAAATACCGCGAACGGGCGGGAAAAAAACTTCCGCATCTTCAGGATATTTCCGCGTGTTTGTGGAGATTTTTAACATTTTCGCGATAATTTGCGAAAGTCACTTTCGCAAATTCCTCCCACCCCTACTCTAAAGGCAATGTTAGCACTTGTTAATTGAAATTGAGGTATCCCAGTGTTAGCATGTGGCGAGATAAGCCTTACAACATTGAAAAACAACTTTGAGAGTTTTTCACTGTCAGGACATGTAAAACTTAAACACATATGTTCAACTTTTTAAATACTATGCACCAGTGACGGCTGGCACGTAAGGAGGGTGGTGCCAGTGGCGGCTGGCACGTAAGGAGGGTGGTGAGATGGGTGGACACAATTAAAAGTAAAGCATAAATATAAAAAATAAAACATTCACTTCGCTTCCTGGTGCGATGTCCTCTTCACTCCAGTTTTCTCCAGGCAGGCAGGCTCCAGCAGGACCCAGGAAACTGCATTAACCAATCCTAGCTCTCATGCAGCATGAAAGAAGCACCAGGATTGGAGGGAGCAGACTCCTCCGGCGCTCTTGAGGACACTGGAGCCCTATGCTGCCTCTTACCCAGCTGTCTAGGATAGCTGGGATACAGTGGTTTAAAATACGTATGTCTGACTGGCCCTCACAAGAAGGCCGGCCAAAAAGACATGCGCATTTTAAAGTGCCCGGTCCATCACTGCTTTCTACCCAGAAAGCCCTGGACCTCCTCTCCTAATGTTCGGCTTAGGATGGGGTTTTGAAAAATAAAATGGTAATAAATTAACTTTATTACTGTTTTATTTTTCCATCTCTGAGGGAGTTTTTTAGTGGGTGCTGCACCCTAGCCAATGAGCCTTTAGGGCTGACCTTAGAGGTGGCTTATGAGTATTAACAAGCATTGTAAATGCACTAGGTTTCAATTTTTTGTTGTTGGAGTCATTAGCATTGTAAATGGTAATCTGGCACATGCATCAACAAAGACTTTTGTGATTCCTTAATTGCAATTTTTAAGGAATGGTAATTAAGGAATTGCAAAAGCCTATGCATGTAGGAATCGCTATAAAAATAGCGATTCCTACACGTTCCTTAATTGCGACTCGCAAATTGCGAGTGGCAATTAAGGAATGCCGTCCCAATCATTCCGATGGGCCTCCAGGCCCATAGGAATGAATTGGAGATTGCAAGAGCAAATTGCGAGTACCAGTAGGTACTCGCGAATTGCTCATGCAATTTCAAGGGTGCAAGGGTGTCAAAATGACAGCCTATTGCACCCCTGAAATTGATCTGTGCACATATGTTGCACACACACATGCTCTAAGGGCATGTGTGTGCGCAACATGAAACTTTGAAAAATGCACAAAAGTGCATTTTTCAAAGTTTTTGCAAATTACCATGAAGTTCAACTTCATGGTAATTTGCTCCCCCTATTAGCGAAATCGCTAATTTTTTAACTTTAATGCATTGCATTTAAGGAATCTCAATTTGGGATTCCTTAAATGCAATAGCAATTTAAGGAATCGCTATTTAGAGATTCCTTAAATTGCGATTTTTGCATTTGGGATGATGCATCCCAAATGCAAAAATACCGGTCGCAAAGGGGCAGATTCTGCTAATCTGCCCGTTTGCGACCAGGTTTCTCGTTGATGCATGTGGCCCAATGTGTTTTACCTACCAAGGGAAGGAGCAGTAGAGAGACACTGAGGAAACAGGCTTATGCCTGGAACGCAAGTGAAAGGAGTAGAGAAAACAGGGAGGAATAGAGAGTGAGACAGAGGTAGAGGGTCAGAAATAAGTACGTGAAGCACTACGGGCCAGCTCCTTGTAGGTGCTGGCCAAAATGGAATCCGTACCCTAACGGATTCAAGTTTTTTGACAGGCGGTAGGGGTGAGATAAAGTCAGCTCGCCTGCCCTTGAAAAGCCTTGGGTGTGCAACATATTTAAATATACAACCGGTCTGATCTACCCATCTTCAGACCTTCTGCATTGTGCAAACACGAGCCCTGCTCAGAGTTGTCATGTAAAACAGTTGCAATACATACTACTTAGTGTTTGCACGTGATAAATCACGATTATTTGCAATAATGTTGTGCATGTTGTCAGTAAGCTAATACCTAAAGGCCGATGCATTAAAATATACTGTTTCCTTAGCTGAAGGTGTACTACTGCAACTGCTGATTGTGTACTCTTCACTATATCCTACATTGTATTCTGGTTAGAGGCACCTTGTTAACTGCACTTTAACTTAAGCACTTCATTTGTCACCTTTTAATTGTATTTGCACTTTACTCAGACCTTTTCATTTCGGCAGAGAAGCTTGTGGAAGCTTGATGTGTTACTTTCGGCAATTGGCGAGTTAAGCTTTAGGTTTTGCTATGCATGTTGAACTGATAAGCCAGTGTTGAACCCTGCCATCAGTCTGCGCCGCCTGCCAGTTTACAGCTTAAATTAGCTTCACTGATATTTTAGTACTTACAATGCGTCCCTGACATGCTGGTTAATCTTGCTAATTGTGAGCATTTGTCAGATTAACACTGAGTGAATACTGTTTGCCAAGTGTAGAGCTGGCTTCAAAATATAAGGCAATTGCTAAAAACTAATGAAAAGAGAGAAGGGTGACACCATTAGTGAGGTACTTTCTTGGGAAGTAAACACAAGTAACTAGCTCTCCCTATTAAGGTTACCAAGGAAAACAATCCTAAATTGTTTAATCCAATTGTCTAGTCCATCTAAGACCTTCTCTATCCAAATTTTAAGCAGTTTCTAACAGCTCCAGAAAACATTGTTTTAGATTGAGACTATATACTCAAAGAAATGGATCCCAAAAATATGCTGGTTAAATTGAGGCAAGCATGGGTCCTTTGGGCTATGTAGCAAGCAAATGCTAATTACTGCCACTATTTAGCAAACAAACGCTTATCACTGCCAAATATTATATGACTTAAGGAAAATAGTACAGGATTTATGTTGGAGTGATATTGAGTTTGATTTAAAAGAATCTCACTCCTAAATATTGCTTATTCATCTCTGAACGACTGCATATCAAATTGGTCGGAGAATGTACAGGTTAATAGAAATGTAGTCATCTTGGCCAAACTAGTGTAGAAACTGAGTTCTATTTTGAGGGGTCTGATTGATGGGTCAACCAAGTGGTGATAATGGAAGCCATTTTAAGAATGGATTTCACAATCCAGGGGATGCTGAAAAAAACCTTTGGAGGGTAATTAAAGAGCATAAGTGGAATGTAACATCTATGAGAATGTAAGGGGTGAGTTGAGTTAAACAAAAAAAGCACATGGATTGTGGGTACTATGGTGCAAAGTCTTTGTAAAAAAAATCCTTTTTTTTTTATTTCCCACCTAGGAGGAATAAAATTGAAACCCGTGGACCAATATTAACACACAGGTAAAACTTTTACCCTCACTTTATCATAGAAATCCCACTGTAGTAGCTTGGCTGTAAACCTATTGGAATACAGGGTTTGACACATTTAAAACAAACTACAGAGGATATACTGTCCAATAAATAAATAAAATAAGACAGGCAAGATGCCCCCAGACATCTTATAGTAGAGGGGTCACTCTGCTAGAGGGCAGTTCCCCATTTAAATGTATTGAAAGAAAGTGCCTTAAACTCAGCTAGGGTATTCCTGAAAAAGCCATGAGGAGGCAAACAGGCTTCAGTTTAATCCATTTAGCTGCAGAAACTGAATTTGGTATGAGATGTAAAATTGGCAAATATAATCTCTGCTGGAACACACAAGCTCATGCAGGGCCTATCACGAGAAAGAGATAGTTATTAAGGACAAACTTCTTGCTATCAACAAGTGATTATGAATGGTCTGGTTAAAAAGGACAGTCTACTTTTGGAAATTTTCAGGAAATGTAGAAGTAAAAAGATTTGACTGCATAGTGACTAGAGAATATGAAAAAGATGGCCAGTTTAGATTAATCCAATCACTTTGCTTTGTTTTGTTCATCTCTGCTTATCTTACTTTATCTCTCTATTTCCATTTGGGCTATGTCCTGCCATCTTACCTCCTCTCTTGCTTTCTACTTTCCTGGTTGTGCCTTCTATTAAAAAACTAGAAGGTTGGGGACGTCATGGGTGGAATGCTGGGGTGGCAGTGTCCGTTGGGACCTGGTAGAAGGATGGTTGTACTTAGAGCTGCTCCAAGGGTGTGAAGGCTTGTACCAACCTTGATTACAATAAATATCCTGCCAACTTATCCAGGAGTCTTGGACTTATTACTGTGGTGTTGTCAAACCTGTGTTCTGAACCCATGGAAGAAGAGAAAACTTACCCCGGTCTAGACCTCGCTCTGGAATCAACTTACTGCATTTTCAGGCTGTGACGAGTCCAGCTGGCATCCCTGGTAGCCCTGCAGTCTGGAATTGTGGGCATCGAGGAAGTCCTTAAGGTGGTTGAACTTGGAGGGTTTGTCTTAGCCGGATCTGCATTGGTGAGCTTGTCAAGTTTCCCCTTCCGGCTCGGCTCCCCTAATGATGACGTCAGGCCAGGACTGGAAGCGTGAGTGAGACGTGAGCATGACTTTTGCCGGGTGCAGTCAAGAGGGTGAGTGATGACCCAGCATTCCAGGAGGTGGTGGTACATGTGTTCACATCATCACGCACCTTGCTGCATGTTGGCGGCCGTCTTGAATTCCTCACCTCCCAATTGAGTTGCCGCTCCAGTGTTCCGCATACTAGCGTGCATCCACGTATTTACGCACACTATTGTACATTGGTGGCCATCTCGAGGAGGCACTTTATCCTAAATCTAAATAAGATGTTCTAGCGTTCACTGGCGAACATCATCATGTCCTCTGGGGGTCATTTTGGGGCCATTTGGGAGATTGTCTCAAGTGTATGTGCAACCTTAAGGGTGACATTCCAGTGTTGCCGCTGTCTTGTTCTTGCCTCGTTTTCTTTTTATTTTCTTCATTTACCAACTGCAGTTCAATGGAACAGCATTGACAGTCATCCAATTCTGCGGTAAAGGTACTGAGTGCTCCAGTGTGTGTTGTTCATGGAGGCACATCTCTTACCTTGTGCCTCATTTTTACGGTGATAGGCACACTTTTCTTACATTGTGCATCATTTGTGTTACGAAGACAGGCACACTTTGAGAGAGTGCCTCACTTTTACGGTGATAGGCACACCTTTGAGAGTGCCACACTAGGGTTTTGAGTTGATTGGCACACCATCTTCAGAATTTTGTGGGCACTAAACTATCTCACAACTTGGTTCCTTTTGGGGAGGCACAGCAAATTGCCCACTGTTGTTGGTTTTGTGCCCCATTTCTGCCTAGACCTCACCATGTCCTCCAATTCTGAGTATCCTCACTTCCTCTCTGTTGCCGTGGAAACGATGGAAACTGATTTTTGGCTCTTATCTCATTGCCTCTGGTGGTGAGAAATTCTCTGCTGCAGGGAAGCAGGCAATTATTCTGCAGAATTTGGGCATTGAGGCCAGAAGTGTATATGAAAGTCTGGATAACATTAAGATTGGGGAGGATGAGAGCGAACCTGACAACATCTTTGAACATGTCTGTTCTGATGTTAGAGAAATACTTTGGTTCCCTTGTGAATGTTGTGTTGGAAAGGCACAAGTTCTTCACCAGGGTGCAGGGTAAGATGAAAAAAGATGGCAGGTATGTGGCAGCTTTGAAGACCTTGGCCCGCACGTGTGAATTCGACCATCTGTCTGATTCATTGGGGGGGTCAAATTGTTAGGTGTTCTAACAGTTCTAAGGTTCAGGAAAAGTTACTTTCAAAGAACCCTTGTTTGTCTGATGCCATTGCCATAGTGGAAGCCAAGGAAAACACAAGCATGTGGGTGAGGGAGATAAGAGAAGAGAAGAAGGATGACAGTGTCTCTTTTTCAGAAACGCCTGTCAATGAATCAAAGCCAAAGAGAATTTGAGACCCAAGGAGTATGGCAAATATAAGGAGACTGGTCCAAGGAGGAAACTGCCACAAGAGGACTTGAAAGCTGGGGGATTGAAGTGTTTTGTTGAGGGAGTGATACACATGTCTCTAACAGCCCGAATTGTTATGTAAGGTTTGCTACCTGTAATAAGTATGGCAAGAAGGGCCATTATGCTTGCGTGTGCAAGGGAGCAGTTGCCCAATCTAATGAAAATCAGTTGACTCCTGATGAACACAAATTTGTGTTGAGTGTAACAAGTGAGGGGATGGTGGATGCTGAACCCATTGAGATTCCCGAGTGTGTCATAGCTGTAGATGGACAAAATGTTTCTGTATTAGCTGATTTGAGTTACCCATAAACGATAACTGGGGACAAGAATTGGGACACCTTGTTTGGTCTGGAGGAGATAGAGCTGCAAGATCGTGATATAAATCTTGTGGGGCATGGGGGCAAGGACATTGATGCCTTGGGTTATCATGTAATGAGGAATCAATTTGAAGAACATGAAACTGTGGGCAAAGTTTATGTAGCCAAGAGAGGTGATAATGTGTTGGGCTGGAGGCATCAAAGGGGCATGGGAATAACTCTTAACCCCAAGGACAAGGTGATGGCTGTTAGTAAAGTAGGCTCTCCTGAATGCATAGTCTCTGAGTTTCCCAAGGTATTTAGTAACAATCTTGGCTTGTTGAAGAATTTTGAGCACAAGATTGTCCTTACAGCCAATGCCACATTGTTTGTTTCCAAGGTTAGGAGGGTCCCCCACTTGATGCTGTATCCTTTGGAACAACAACTCAACAAACTCATGAGCTGTGGTGTGTGATTGAGTAAATTGAGAGCTCTGAGCGGTTGGCCCCAGTGGTTTTGGCTCCCAAGGATGGTGGAACTGATATTGGTATGTGTGTGGACCTCAGAGGAATAAACAAATATATTTGGGATGACCAGCAACAGTTACCCAATATTTCTTAGACCCTAGCTTTGAACAAGAATGCCAAGGTCTTCAGTGTCATGGACCTGTCTTCGGCATATCACCAGATCATGTTACACCCGAACTCCATGCACCTCATTTCCTTCGTGACCTCCTGGGGTGTGTTCCGCTTCGTTTGCATACCTTTTGGGCTAGCCTCTGCTGCTGCGTGCTTCCAGGGGGTCATGAAGAAAGTCCTGGAAAGACTGAATAAAGTACTCTTCTGCCAGGATGATATTTTGGTATATGAGAGTGAAGTCCTTGAACACGATGACATTCTGCGATTGGTGTTGAGCCGGTTACACAAAAGAAAAATGTAAGTTCAGAGTGTCGACGGTGACTTACCTTGGGCACACCATCTCGGGGGAGGGCATGAGTCCTAAGTTGGATTTAGCTAGCAACATTGTGGGCACCTCCACACCTGAGAACAGGGTTCAGGTACATTTGTTTCTCGGGCTAGCGGAATTTTGCTCTAAATTCATGCAGAACTTTGCCAGTATTGCCCAGCTGCTTAGGTCCCTGTTGAAGAAAGGCAGTCAATTATCGTGGACCGAGGACTATCATCCAGCCTTTAAGGCTATCAAGGAGTCTATTGCTAAGTTACCCACCCTGGGTCATTTTGATGCTAACGAAAAAAAACATTCTCTTCACTGATGCTAGCTTGAAGGGGTTAGGGGCCGTTTTAGTCCAGGTGGACAAGGGTGAGCTTAGGATAGTGGCCTTTGCCTCTCGCTCCTTGAAGGGGGAGGAGGAGCATTACTCTGTCATCGAGACGGAGGCTTTGGTGGTATACTGGGCCATCCTGCATTTTAAGTTCTTCTTGTGGGGTTTGCCTTTTACTGTGAGGTCAGATCACAAGCCCCTCAACAGAATTTTTGCCTGCAGGGACTCGGAGAATTTCACTCCTAGAATAAGGAGGTGGCTGGAGGGACTAGCTTATTTTACATTTCTGGTTCACAAAAGTTTGCAGCAGACTGTCTTTTCAGATTACCTGCGAATGTTGAGAGTGGCAAGGTCAAAGAGGGGTTGGTAAATTGAGCGTGTGAGGCAGCTCTCAAGGATTAGGAATGGTTGCGTGCTGCGAGTGAAGTACACTTGGAGAACCTTAAGAAGTTCATTATGGAAAGGTGGCCAGACAGGAAAGAAGTTCCGGTGCCCCTTGAGGGTTTCTTCTCTGTTGAGGATGAATTGTGTATTATTGGTGATAAGATTTTTAGGGGAAAAAGAGTGGTGCAACTGACTGCTCTGAGGGAAAAACTCCTACATTTGTCTCATATGGGGCATCTTGGCAGAAATAAGATAAAGGCCAGGTTGCGAGAGTGGTACTGGTGGCCATGTATGGATCGAGAGGTGGAAGGGTTAGTCAAAGACTGTTGGCAATGTGCCAGCAGTGACAAATCCCCCCAAAGACGTGCTGCTCCCTTGTCCCCCGTTGAGATTTTCGTTGAGCCGTGGACCAAGTTGCCATTAGATATTGCTGGTCCCTTTGAACTTTTCAACCTCAATGAGTCATTTTTCCTACTCTGAGTGGATTACACGTCCAAATAAGTGGTGACCAAATGTCTTCCTGTCGTCAACATCAGAGCTGTGATTGAGTTCCTCAGAGAGGAGTTCTCATAGGAGGGTATGCATAAATGTTGAGTCACAGAAGATGGGGTGCAATGTACTTCTCAAGAGATGTCTGATTTCTTGGATCTTCTTTCAATTGTTCATTTCAAAACAGCTCTTTATGCACCTCAAGCCAATGGTCTTGCCGAGAGCATGAACAGGGGGGTCTAGGCTTCTGTTCAACGCACCTTGCTTGATAAAACATCCTTGTGGGAAGCCTTGAGGGAAACTTTGTGGGCTCACCGGCTTACTCCCAATGAAACTTCAGCTATTTCTCCTTTTGAGGCTTTGAGGGGCTGGAGCCCACATTGCAAGCTTAGCCCAGCCTGGCTGAATTGGACCACCAGGGTAACCAACAAATGGTCTGACCATCCTGTCAAGCAGCGCAGACTGATGCATCAGCACAGATACAAAGAGTAGTTTGATGCCAAGTCTTGTGCTCATGCTCGGATTTGGCACCCGGGTGATAAAGTGTTTGTGAGAAAGCCTGGGTTGGTTCGGAAGGGTTTGTCTAAGTTTTAGGTCCTTTTTCTTATTTCTGAAGTGAAGAAAAACGTGGTTGTTTTGAACTCTTATGATGTGTGGAGCTTCTCAAGACTTGTAAGAGCTGCAGACTTGCCGGCCCGGAAGCAAGGGAGTGTTAGACCCTCCTCTGTTGGCCCTGCGGTTGGTCCTGTCTCTCACAGGAGGCCTACCATTAGGCCAAGATGTCTTTAAGATGAATTAATTTCTGTTGGTCCTGCAGTTGACCCTGTTTCCTTCCAGAAATCAGCCAATGGGCCAGGGTGTTTTTTTAATGACCTTTTGCTCTTTTATATCTTGTTTTTATTTTCTCCATCTGTCCTTGCATTATTAAGGGGGAAGATGTATTATGTTCTGTTCATCTCTGGTTATCTTACTCTCTCTCTCTCTTTCCACTTGTGTTATGTCTTGCCATCTCACCTTCCCTCTTGCTTTCTACTTTCCTGGTTGTGCCTTCTATTAAAGAACTAGAAGGTTTGGGATGTCATGGGTGGACTGCTGGGATGGCAGTGTCGGTTGGGACCTGGAAGGAGGATGGTTGCACTTAGAGCTGCTCTGAGTGTTTGATGACTTCTACCAACCTTGATTACAATAAAGATCCTGCCAACTTATCCAGGAGTCTTGGACTTATTACACTTGTTACTCAGATGGCCTGCAATACATCAGGATGAAGAATTATTTGCTATGTCTCCATTTTAGTGTTGATATGGGATAGGGACCGAATGGATTAATTGAGTTTGAAATGCCTTTTATCAATTTGTCCTATTGTTCTGAAGCATAGGAAAGCCATTTCAAAACATGGTATGTCTTGTTCTTGGTAATGATTTCCAAAAGCTAGCACTTCCAAATGCAGGGTTTGCATTTGTTAATTTTTAGTGACAGAAAAGGGAAAATATCTTATTGGATTTGAATTACTACTAATCAAAGAGTCCCCAACAGGGTGCTATTTGTGAGCTGTTAAAATAAAAGTGCATACCTCCCCACTAAATTTGAAAGGTTTTAAGTAAAGGAGCAACTACTGGAGGATCAAGTGGACAGAGCGTGGTTTAAGCACTGAAAAGAATGAAGGCCCATGGGAAAGAGGCACTAGACGACTTGAGGCGCCAGGGGCTCTGAAACCAAGGAGCATATATCCTCATACCAGGTTTGGATGAAATCTCTATACTAAGAGTACATGTGACGAAGAAGCATGTGGGTTTCAATTGGGCAGCTGATATCAAGGATGCTATAGAGGAGCAACCAAGATACAAGAAGCAGTTGCTAGAAGGACAAGAGGTGTGTCCAATGGAATCAACAGAGGATCTTACTATTACAAATAAAGCATAGAGAACAAACTATGAACTCGCTTGAGAAAAAACACCAAAGATAGATTGCCTGATGTGGCTTTATGGCGTTGTACGGTTTGAAGCTCTAGATAAGAATAAATGCAATTGTAGACAGTTGTTGGAATCTTCTCCCACTCTACCAACAATTGTCTTGGCTCTTGTAGCCAGGGGCCTCTGTGGCCAATAAGGACTAATCTTCAAGAACAGCAAGCTCCAGGAAGCAAAAGCTTGAACTCTGAAGAACTAATCTGAGAATGTATAGTCAATGAACCAGCTCTCCGCCCATGCAGCTCTGCTAACTGTGCCTCCACCACTGCCCTTTCTACCTCTGCTGGCAGGGGTTCGAGTCTGACCTGTGTCCTTATGTGACCTATTCTGTTTATTTGCCTTAGTTCAATTTCATTCTGTTGTTTATTTGCCTTAGTTCAATTTCCTTCTTTGTTCATTGTTCGCACCCTCCGTATCCATTTTGTCACCGCTGCTGCCCCCATCGCCCCTCCCCCCTGCAGGTTTCCTGCTCCCGCCTCCCAGCTGCACTTCCCTCACCCCTTCCCCTATTTAATGGCGGCCGCTGCGTGGACGTCTTAGCAGGACCTTTGACCTCCTGGTCAGTGACCCAGCTCTCTGCGCATGCAGCTCTGCTGATTGTGCCTCCACCACTGCCCTTTCTATCTCTGCTGGCAGGGGTCCGAGTCTGCCCTGTGTCCTTATGTGACCTATTCTGTTTATTTGCCTTAGTTTCATTTCATTCTGTTGTTTATTTGCTTTAGTTCAATTTCCTCCTTTGTTAATTGTTCGCACCCCCGTGCCCGTTTTTTTGCCGCTGCTGCCCCCACCACCCCTTCCCCCCTGCTGGTTTCCTGGTCCCACCTCCCAGCTGCACTTCCCTTACCCCTTCCCCTACTTAATGGCGGCCGCTATGTGGACGTCTTAGCAGGACCTAAGCTCCTGTCCAGACCCAGCTCTCTGCCCGTGCATCTCCGCTGACTGTGCCGCTGACCCTTATGGCTCTGCTGGTAGGGGTTCGAGTCTGCCCTCTATCCCTGTGTCCTTATGTGACCTACTCTGTTGTTTATTTGCCTTAGTTTAATTTTGTTCTGTTGTTTATTTGCTTTAGTTCAATGTCATACTTGTCCATTGTTCGCACCCTCCCTGCCCTGTTTTTTCACCACTGTTGCCTCTGAAGCCCATCCCCCCTGCTGCTTTCCCGCTCCCGCCTCCCAGTTCACTTCCCTCCCCTCATCCCCTATTTAACGGCGGCTGCTGCACAGATGGTGCTTAAGGCAAGCGCGTCTGCGCCTGTCAGTGACCCGACCACGACTAGCGCCAGAGACCCTGGCCCCCTGGCTAGCCACCGGTATGACTCAGCTGCCCCCCTGATAATCAACCCCAGAAGAAACAACAACTGCCAGCTGTGCATGCCGAGCACCACCCACGGCCAGTTCTCCTACCTCCACTGCCACCAAACCTTCACCACCCTTTGTACATCTACGGCCGCCGACCCCAGACCGCATGCCAACACCACTGAAGCCCTGAGGTGCATCGTCCTCAACGTACACTCCCTGCACAGACATGCCATAGAGATCTTGGACCTTCTCGACCTCCTTTAGCCAGGTGTTGCCTTCTTCAAGGAAACCTGGACCAATGCCTCCTCCAGTCCCAACATCGCCACCGCCATTCAGATGGCTACAAGATACAAAGGAAGGCCCGCCCCAACCGCCCAGGAAGGAGTTCTTGCCATTGCACACAAGAGCTCTCTCCAACTCTCCACCTACACCAGGAGCGACTCCTCCGCCACCACCGAACACCTTCACTTCCAGATCCAGACCAGTCCTAGAACCACTCTTTGCGGCACCTTCGACTACAAACCCCCCGGCCTCTGCACTTTGTTCACCACTACCATTGACGACCTTGTCGCACCCCATGCCATCACCTCCATGGACTACATACTCATCGGAGACCTGAACTTCTACCTCAACAACCTCAGCGACCCTAACTCCACCGCCACCTGGACAACCTCGCCAACATCAGACTGAAACAGCTTGTCACAACCCCTACCCGCAAGGCAGGACACACCTTCGACCCCATCTTTGCAGGTGGGAACAACATCCATTTCAGCCACACCACACAGCCCCTCTGGACGGGCCACCACTGCATAAACTTCACCTTCAAAACCGCCACCACTCCCAAACCCCTTCTTTGCCCTCCACCAAGAAACTGGAGCAAGGTTACAGAGGAGCACCTCAACTCCACCCTCAGCCATGACCCCCCCACCTCGACCGACGCCAACTCTGCAGCCAAGGAGCTACACCAGTGGATCACCAACTGCGCAGACAAGCACACGCCCCTTCGTAACACCAACAGACGATTCCCCCTGAATGCCACCTGGTTCACCACGACCTCTGAGATGCCAGACGCTCCTGCAGACATCTCAAAAAACGATGGAGAAACAGCAAAGCCACGGAAGACTTGACCACCTACGAGAACGCCATGACAGACTACCACCAACGCATAAGAGCCACAACGACGACTTTCATCCAGAACAAAATCCTCACCAACTCCAGCAACCCAAAGGAAGTCTTCAACATCATCCAGCAATTCATCAAGCTCCACAGTGAAGTCACAGATGTCACTCCCTCCCAAGACCTCTGCAACAAGCTCGGCTCCTACTTCCACCTGAAAATCAAGGCCCTCTATGGCAACTTCAGCGAGCAAACTCCAGAAACCACCCTTTTCTCTAGCAACGATAGCCAGCCCACCATCACCGCCTGGACCCTGGTCACCACCGACGATACCCCCACTATCATAAACAGCACCCACTCAGGAACCTCGATGTACCCCTGCCCTCCGCATATCTTCCACAGACCTGTTAACGAGATTGCGCCCCAGCTATGATGCACCATCAACACCACCTTCGAATCCGGCCCCTTCCCAGATGCCTGGAAACACACAGAATTTAAGCCCTTCCTCAAGAAACCCTCGGCAGACCCATTAAACCTGAAAAACTACCAACCCATCTCTCTCCTTCCCTTCCAGCCAAAGTCACCGAGAAGATCGTCAACACCCAGCTAACAAACTTCATAGAAGAGAACTCCATCCTTGACCCCTCCCAATCAGGATTCCACAGCAACCACAGCACTGAGACCACCCTCCTCATTGCCACAGACTACATCCGCACACTCCTCGACCAAGGCCATACTGCAGCCCTCATCCTACTCAACCTCTCCGCAGCTTTTGACACTGTCTCTCACTGCACCCTCGCAGCCAGACTCCACAACACCAGCATACGGGAAACCGCCCTCGACTGGCTCTGGTCCTTCCTCGCCGGCAGAACCCAAAGAATCAGCCTCCCGCCTTTCCTCTCCGAACCCAAAGAGATTGACTGCAGAGTTCCACAAGGATCTTCGCTCAGTCCCAGGCTCTTCAACATCTACATGGTCCCCTCGCCGGCATTGTCAGACAGCGCGGACTCAGCATTGTATCCTATGCCAATGACACCCAGCTCATCCTCTCCCTCACGAAGGACCCCGAAACCACCAGACTCAGCTTCCAAGAAGGAATGAAAGATGTCACAGCTTAGATGAGCACCAGCTGTCTGAAACTCAACTCGGAGAAGACAGAAGTACTAGGCCTTGGACCCTCCCCCTCCGCGTGGGACAACTCCTGGTGGCCCTCCACACTGGGCACCCCTCCTACCCGCACGGACCACGTCCAAAACCTCTGCAGCATACTCGACTCCTCCCTCACCATGACCCGACAGATCAATGCCGTTATCTCCACCTGTTTCAACACGCTCTGCAAGACTTTCAAGTGGATCCCCCTGGCACCAGAAAGACCGTCACCCACACACTCATAACAAGCAGACTGGACTACGGAAACACCCTCTATGCTGGAATCAACAAATCCCTGCTACGCAAACTTCAGACCATCCAGAACACTGCAGTTAGACTCGTCCTCGGCATCCCACGGCATGAGCATATCACCCAACACCTGCAAGACCTCCACTGGCTCCCCATCGAGAAGACAGTAACCTTCAAGCTAGTCACCCAAGCCTACAAATCCCTCCACAACTGTGGACCCAAATACCTCAACAAAAGAGTCTCCTTCCACGTACCCTTAAGAAACCTCCGCTCAGTGACCTCATCCTGGCAGAAACCCCGTGCATCTGCAGAACCAGATCAGGTGGAAGGGCCTTCTCCTACATTGCAGCCAGAACCTTGAATGAGCTCCCAGTCAACATCAGACGCTAACCTACTCTGCACACCTTCAGGAAGAGTCTCAAGACCTGGCTCTCCGGCTGATCTGGAGCTACACCCTCCCTCCCCCAGCACTTAAGACCCTCACGGGTGAGTAGTGCTCTTTAAACCCCCTGATAGATTGATTGATTGATTGAGGAGATGAATTGAAAACCAAAGTTTTTAACTGTGGACATGCGAATGGGGTTATGAAATTTTAGCATGGATAACAAGAATTCCAGTATGCACGATTTTGGTCAGCAGCACATAGTAAATCTCTATATTGGCATCAATTAATCTGAGTACAGATCTACAAGTGTCTAGTTTCTCACTTGCACAGTGTAGTAATCAGGTCCACACTGGTAGGTATGATTCAGATGATTTATTCAGGTTAGTTACAGGATCAGTAGTACAGCCAGTGTAAAACCAGAGTAAGACAGTGAAGAGCCAGAGAAGAGCCCTTAAAGAGCCCCACCGGGAGCAGCCAGCCAGGCGCTCAGCCCATCTCCAACTGTGTGTTTCACAGATCAACATTCCACATGACATCATCACCCAGTGTTCCACTGATGGAGAAGTAAATAGGAAGAAACACACTGTACCAAGATATAACATATCCTCCTTCCTTCCAAACGAATAACCAAACAAAGAAATAAAGAATAAGATAAAGAGCTCAGAGGAACCAAACTAAATAGAAGGATACAAGGGCGAACAGAGCGAAGGTAGAAAAAGAGAAAACAAGCAAATAAAGAATCAGATAAAGAGCTCAGAAGAACCAAACTAAATAGAGTGATACAAGGGCGAACAGAGCGAAGGTAGAAAAAGAGAAAACAAGCAAAGTTCTTAAGGAAACAGAAAACAAGCAAAGGTCTTAAAGAAACAAATAGTCTAACTTGTTTCCCATCCTCCTTTCTACAAATGAGAAAAAAAAACGTCAATGAGTACTCCCTCTGCACTCCAACTGGCCAGGTGGGTGTGCGAGAGAGCAATCACATCAGTAAGAACAACATGACAGAGAAGACGAAGAATGTGTAAGATTAATCATGCTTCCCTGTGAAAGAATTAAAGATAACAAAACATTTTTAACAGCACTGAGTAAAACAACAAAGAAAAATCTTAGCACCCAGTGAACATGAAGTTAAAGCACAAGGCGACTTACATTAACAGTAACGTGATGCGCAGGGCGGCTTACACACAAAAGAGAAAAAAAAACATGAACATAACAGCACTGGGTAAATCTTAGCACCCAGTGAACATGGAGTTAAAGCGCAAGGAGACTTACATTAACTGTAACGTGATGCGCAGGGCGGCTTACACACAAAAGAGAAAAAAAACATGAAGCGCAGGGCGACTTATACATACATAACATGAAGCGCAAGACGGCTTATACTAACATGAAGCGGAGGGCGACTTATACACAACCATAACGTGATGCGCAGGGCGGCTTACACACATAACGCAAAACACATGAAGCGCAGGGCAGCTTATACATAGATACACGGGTGAGGCGCAGGGCGACTTATACACAACTATGACGTGAGGCGCAGGGTGGCTTATACAAATATAAAACGTGAGGCGCGGGGCGGCTTACACACAGTCCAAACGTGAGACGCAAGGCGACTTACACACAGGACTAACATGAGACGCAAAACAAGGAACGGAAATGTAAACGTGTAAGGTACTTTACATAAACAAAATAATTGTATATAAAATGCAAAGATGGAAAATGTATTAACACCCTCGGCATACATAAATGAGCAAATAGATAAAGATAGCTGGTAATCAACGTGTACATGGCATCTCATATGAAATACACCCTATTGCGGGACTACACAGTAGAGCTTAAACAGAAAAATACACTGTGTAGTTTTAACAAAGCAAACTATCACTGGTGTGCCTGTCACCGGAGTAGGAACAGGCAGACAAAACACTAAACCAGAGTACACTCGAAGACTGACTGCTGACTGATTCAGGTCCCTGACAAAAGGTGTCACTTGTAATTAGAAGGAGAAGCGAGATCTTCAATAATCAGCGCATTTGTTCAAGAGCAGGGAAGTGTAACTCACCACCCAAACATAGAATAATACTTGCTCAATAAAGGTGAAATGTTGAAGTGATGCGATGCCTTTCGCCCCTAATTGGAGAGAACTTTATTGAAAAAAAAAAAAAACAGCGTGGTTGCCAAAAGACAAGATCGTGGTTTGCAGAAAACGTCGACTCCCTTGTGCCAAACGATCGTGCTCGGACTCCCTCTAGTTGGCTAAGGGCAGTGAAGCACTGTAAACATCACAGGTTTCAGCCAACCAAAAGATGGCGGTGCGCAATTGACGTCGCTGCAGGGTGGCTCACGGTGCTTCCGTGCACCAACAGAGAGGACAAACAACGCAGCAGTGCTGAAGGTTCCGAGAATGTGAAGGAAGGACGTCAGCGAAGAGTCGTCAGGCAGCACACACAAAGATGAGTGTGCTCGCGCATACATTTTCAAAATGTCCAGTTGCGGTTTAACCGTCGTTGTTGCCACAAAGGTAAAACAACATTAAAAAAAAACTGTTCTCAGCAATACAGAAACATGGCAAAAAAAACAACTGGGTCATTCCACCAATTAAACATTGTTGACGCGCAAGAGTTGAGCAAGCGTGAGTCTAGAGGAGGCATGAGGTGCACCGTTGACGGGAACTGCCATCGCTTGATACAAAATCTTCCCGTGAACTCACCGCTGTGCCCTACATACTAGACAAAATTAGACTCACCTCACCAGAGCTTGAGGGTGTTTGATGGGTCCATCCGTCCAATGAGTATACGCACTCGTGACGCGTTAAAAGTGTCCCAGAAAGTGCCTCATCACTGAAGTCGTTGTAGTATTCAAGACACTGTAGATCGATGTGGCAAAACAGAAACACCTCACTCCATGCTGAGACAGAAACTCAGGCAGCACCATTTACCTTGCTTCTTGGGCAATAAAGACAGGAACACATCACTCACCCCAAGAGCTTGGTTGTAGAGACACTGCAGGGCCAGCAGGAACTGATTTCTTGAGACGTTGTAGGAACAGCAAAAACAGACCTTTTGAGATGCTGTAGGAACAGCATGAACAGACTTTTTGAGACGCTGTAGAACTGCAGTTGAAAAAGATGCTGTAGGGACAGCAGTAACAGACTTGAGCTGCAGTTGTGACAGGAACTTGCACTGTAAAACCTTGTTCCTTGCACGTTGATACGCTGTAGGAACAGCAGAAACAGCCTTTTTCAGATGCAGTGTGAACAGCAGGCAGAGGCTTAAACTGTACAGAAACTGGAACTGGCACTGTAGAGTTGAGGGCGACCGTTGTAGAGGTCACTGGTGGGGCTATGATGTGCCAGGCGTTTGAATAAACGCAGCTGTAGTTCCTTGAGTTGCTTTAGCTTGATAGTAGGTACTCCAGCCTTGTAGACTTGACATTGAAGGTTGCAGAGGTAGCAGAAGCAGGTTCTTAGTTTAAATTCGTCGCCAAAAATATGTAGTAATCAGGTCCACACTGGTAGGTATGATTCAGATGATTTATTCAGGTTAGTTACAGGATCAGTAGTACAGCCAGTGTAAAACCAGAGTAAGACAGTGAAGAGCCAGAGAAGAGCCCTTAAAGAGCCCCACCAGGAGCAGCCAGCCAGGCGCTCAGCCCATCTCCAACTGTGTGTTTCACAGATCAACTTTCCACATGACATCATCACCCAGTGTTCCACTGATGGAGAAGTAAATAGGAAGAAACACACTGTACCAAGATATAACACACAGATATTAACAGTAGATGGCAATAACAAACAAAATATTCTCTGACAACCTAAATATTACCTTGTTTCAGCAGAATGCCTAAGAATACATACCACAAGGGGAACAAGCATCTCATGGAGGAGGTAAGGGAACAGTGCAGGAGACCAGAATGAGCCCTATAGGACTCCAAATCGAACTTCCAACCTACGAGGGAGTACAACACATCCATGAACACACAACAACAGGAGTGACCGGTGCAGGTAAGAGCGGTGGGGCCGGGTTGGGGAGGGATTCGACAGACGACCACAAGGGAAAATTAAATATATAATGAATTTCCCCTCGTCATTGGCTGTCGAAATGCCCCCTGCCCCCACCGGCCCCACCGCTCTTACCTGCATGCGCCGCAGCTGATTTCCACTAAGAGCTTGAATATTTTTGTATTCATTGAAGCTATGTGGGTAATACAAATGGGAGATGAGTATTTTCTAATAAAAGTTAACATTTTAGTGAGAGCTGTTTTGTAGAACGTGCAAATAGTAAAATGTTTCCAAATGCATTTTTTTTCGTGTAATTAAAATTTATTGTAGGAAAATTTATTTTTAGACACAGAAACCAGTTACTTTTCCTCAATTATCTTAACCCAATCAGAGAGTTATCCATAACCAGTTACTGTTTCCTGTAACTATACGTTTATAATGAAACTAATAACTCAGAATGAAAGTGTACTTGTCTGATACTTTGTGGGTAAACGTACACACTGCTGTTAAAGCAGCAAAAATCTTTTTTTTTCTTTGTCTTAAGTATCTACAGTGACTGTTAATATTTCAGTCTCTTTACCCTTTCGATGCTCTGACTGAGCTGGTCTGTAGTAAAGAAAAATCATAAAACTAACACATTCAGGGACCATGTGAGTACTTGATTTTTTTCCCAGAAAGATGAAACTATATAAACAACCTAACCGGTTCAAAAATGTTCTCAACCTAATGCACCTTTTGTTAGAACGAAATCGCCTTGATATATATGTTTTTTTAAAGCAGGGCAGCTTTTATTTAACACCTTCCAAACACATAATAGTTCAGTAAAGTATTTCTATGGTGAAATATTTTGTAAGCACCCACCCAGCCAAAATGAGATTAAATGCGCAGCACAATAAGGTAATAAACAGAAACCCCCTAACATTTAAAGTAGGCAATACTGACCTATATTTATAAGAGATCACTTCGAAATGTCATACAATTTCAAATTTAAAGTGGCTAAGCATGGGGAAATGTCCTGTTATGTCAATAAGAAAATGCACATGCAAAAGTTATTTTACCCAGACTAAGTAAATCTTAACTTATTCCTCACTTGTTTACCATTTCTACAAATATGCTACCTTTAGGTGATTGGTGTGTTTACGCCAAAAAGTTCCAGATACTCTAAAAAGGCTTTTTGTCTCCAGCTTTAGGGAGCTTTTCTTTTGAGGAACAGTAAATTAGCAAAGTAAGAAGAGTAAATTAGAAGCAGATGGTAAAAACAGCTGTAAATCTCCCAAACTGTACAGATTATCATCTTTTTTTTTTTGCAGAGTTTTATATAGCGCGAACTTGACCCGAATCCAATCAGGAATCAGAGCGCTTTACATAGCACCAGTTACGTTACATGAGGACACACATTCAAATCCTTGTTTGAAGCATGTGTGCATGTTATTGCACCTTAACCATGTGTCTGTGAAAGTAACAAACAATACAATAGACGCATGGGGGTGGGGAGTGTTGGATGTTGGAAGGTGGAGAACGGGTGACAGAGAGGAATACTGTGGTTAAGGCGGTTAGTGCACCAAGAGCTTTATATGTTTTACTAACAGTGCTCTTGGGCCAATGTGCCAAGGTTACAAACCTTTAAATGCAAACAATTGTAAAATAGCAACACAGAAACTGAGCAGTAGTACAATTGTTTTTAAATCTACATTAATTTGTTTTCAAAGTTTCCTAAATGCTACTTCCACTCGTCCTCCATACACTTATGCAGAGGTCTGAGAGTCAAGCATATGTGGCACGATTTGTAATGCAACTTGTGAAGCCGCAGAGGCTAATACAGTTCCTCAGACTGATACAATTCTGTCTATTTGGTTGGTTACTCACTGCTCCCTCATACTGCATCTTTTTGTCAGAAAGCAGTTCATTTGTAAAACGTTCGTGTAAAGTACCCAGGTCTTGCAGGTCTCCGTTGCCGTCTGGAAACAATAAATATCCTCTGTTTCAGTGAAAGGCTCTAGCAACATAACAGGCAGCTAATTAGTACACGACTATTTATTTCATTCCCGGGTAGGTTACAGCTACAATCCGGCCACTGGAGAATGTGCTGGGGAAAGATTTAGCGGGCAGAAGGCTTCTTTTATTCACGGTAAATCCTAGTAAAGCCCATTTAAGCTACAAAATAACGTGCAAAACAACAATTCGTTCTCAGCAATTAAGCCAAGGAGCTGCAAACAAAACACAACTTGTTTGCAAACATAAAACAAAATAAACGCTGTTTCAGACGGTGGTGGTGGCACGTTGAGTTGGGTGAGTAGGAGCTAAGCCCTGAGCCAGGCAGAGCCTCTCCGAGGAAGAGGAGTGAGCCGGTTGGGCAGTAGAGGCTCCTGGTGGGAGTGCTGCGGGGAGGTGGGGCAGGGGAGGGGCAGGGTGGCGGGTAGTAAACCACAGAATACGGCCGAATGGAGGTAAGTACATAAATAAACAAGCATTGGCATAGCCAATAGGTCTCGCCTTTGGGACCTTATAAGTGTTTAGCCATGCAACAGTTGCATAACTAAATACTTATAAGGTCCCAAAAGCGAGACCTATTGGCTATGCAAAGCGGCCGTGCGGTCGTGAAAGTGATCCCGATCACGATCAAACGCCCGCGCACATGCACTGTAGCTCTAGGCTGGCCTGGTAGCACTTTTTGGAGCCCTCTCAATAAGTCTCGCCAGACCAGCGCATGCGCGGGGTCAGGCGAGACCTAATAAAACGAATTACATTGTGCACGCTGCAACGCCAAATGGCGATGCAGCGTGCGCAGTGTAATTCGTTTTCTTTAATTATTTATGTACTTACCTCAGTTTGGCTGTATTCCGTGGTTAACTACCCCCCACCCGCCCCTCCACCTTCCCGCCTCACCGCCCCGCAGCACTCCCACCACTAAACTATTAGCAGAACACCCCTGTCACACCAGCTCCGATGGGAGCAAAAGAGCTGGTCTTTTCCAGCTTGGGAGGAGGTGGGAGGGACGAATGCTGCATTAAAATGCAAGCATCTACAGGCCTGAAGCACTCACAGTGTAACACGAGCAGGGCAGGTAAAGTAATAAAATACCCCCCACACTAACAGATAAACACAATCAAGCGTGCTGATGCTGTACTTAGTCCCTGCTGCCTGGGAGGAACAAAGAGTAAAAGGAGGGGCCAAGAGTCAGGACTGGCCACTAGCAAGCAAGGATTTTTAAAGGACACTGAAACAAAAAAAAATCAAAAGCAGGGGCAATGGCTTTAAGCCCGCTGAGAAGCATACTAAAGTATACAAGAGGTCGTATGCTTACGCTCGGCCTAAAAACCAGAACTCACAAGTGTGTTGGTTGAAGGACAGCAGAGGAAAAAGAGTCAGGGCAAAAAATGGTGAGAAATGGGCAGCTGCTTTAAGACTGCCGAACACACGCGATGCAACAAAAAACCTGAACACACATGTCCGGGGTGAAGGGCAACAGAGGAAAAACAGTTCTCCCAAACAAGAGATTACGAATGCCAGCGTAAGGAAACTGAAAGTTGCCGGAGCTTGTCAGGCTGAAAGGAAGTGAGATATCGGGAGCGTGAACCAATTAGGAGCCAGCACAGAAGAGGGACACAGGAGTCTACCTATAGTAAGCAGCAGGCAGAATTACTCTCCATATAGTGGATACAACACATTTTGCCTACAGCACATGCGCGCTGCTGCTCAACCTAAAAAATAAAGGGTTTAGGCCTGACAAATGGCAGTTCAAAACTGCATTACAGTCTTCAGGGCTGAGGCATGTTTTACAAGACTACTTTAGTACGTGGTAGGATGAATGTTGCAGCTCACTAGAACCATTTAATTTACATGCCGTGGGTGCATGTAGTACCATATACTAGGGACGTACAAGGACATAAATTCTCCAATAAGGTGTAAACCAACTTTACCATATTTTGAAGGGACAATGCAAGCACTTTACTGTGGGTTATAAAGTAAAAAGTGCCGTGAGTCTGAAAACCCAGCAAAGAATGACAGAGGGAGGTAAAAATTTGGGGTGTGCCTGCAGAAAGGGCCAGGTCCATCATACGTCTTTTTTGTTGCTTGCCAATAAGAACACTCTTCTTCTTTTTCCTTTAATCATGTTGGTTCTGTGAGAAGGCCTTTGTTCTTGCAGAATTGGCAGTGTTTTCAAGTATCCTGTAAATCTACATCAGAAGCAAAACACTCTTTGCCAAAGCAAACACTGACACTTCTCCAGTTAAGAAATGTCATCCTTCATTTTCCCTTGTAACTAGAAATGTTTAATGTAATACTACATCTTAGATTGGTTACCCAAACAAAATACTGATCAATGACTAATGTCAGTGTACAGACCCCAAGCAGTGTGGGAAAGAAAACAATAATGGAGAAAAGGCAAAATATGTAAATGTTACAAAAAAGACATCCAGTTACCTTATGGTATTCACGAAGAAGGGCAGCATCGAACTCAATACACAAAAGTACACACAAAGGTCTCAAATCATAAGGAGTTGCAAGGCTCAACTTAGAATATCTTTTACATTTCATTTATTTAATTATTGTTTCAACTGTCAGCCTTATAATATTTAAAAACTAATAAAAAAGAGGAAAGGATAAAAAAGCAAGAATTAAAAAGAGCATCATAAAAACATGTAAATAGTCAACTAGTAGCATTTTAACTGTTCAATCTCAATAAAACAATTGTCTAGTTCATTAATATAAACAGGATTTGGTTAACATACCTGTACAATAAGGTCAGCTGGATGCCGTGACAACACAATACATTAAGGGACATGTTCTCAAGGACTTATCGCCAAGTTAGCTGCACTTTATCGCAGCCAAAGTGGTGATAAATGTATCGCCTTATTCACACGCTGGTGCTAACAGCCAATATAACCAGTTTCCCTGCGATAGCAGCCGCACAAATCATAGCCACGGATGACACCAGCAACTAACGCTAATGAGATGCAGAGTAGGCGTTCCCGTGCAAAAAGCCACGAAAATACCACTTCGCAACATTCTGAACGACCAGCCAGATCGGCGATAAGATCACAAAACATGCGATAAGGCACGTTAGCAGCAGGGAATTAACACCTGCTCTTTCCTGGTATTAAGTCGGACGATAACCTGCACCAGAAATGGGAGCTCAGCCCACAGCCACACCAGAAGAACAACAGATGCCATGGAACTACTGATCATTCAGCTCGGACACCCATGAGGGCCACAACACTCACCGCCACCCCCCAGATGCTCATCAAAGGACAGAGAGAGAGAGGACAGAGAGAGAGAAAGAGAGTGAGAAAGAGGGAGGAAGAGAGTGTGAAAGAGAGAGATAGTGAAAGGAAGAGAGGGAGAGGAAGAGAGAGAAAGAGAGGGAGAGAGAGAGACAGTGATAGGAAGAGAGGGAGAGGAAGAGGGAGAGGGAGAGAGAGTGCTGTCACTGTGGACCCAGGCCTCACTGCTCACCTGCTGCCACCAGTGTGTCTCCAACCACGTGCCGGTATACACTGCAGGCCACCTCATCGGAAACAGAGTCCAGATTAATGAATGGCAGAGTTCATATCATTGAACACGCCATCATCGCTTGCCCGCCCTGGGCCCACAGGCTGCTGACCCAGCCCCTCCCACCACCCAGTGGTGATTGCCCGCCCCTGCGCACTCAGGCCTCACTGCTCACCTTCCACCACTGGCGTGTCTCCAAGAGGGCCCACCACGTGCCGGTGCAAGCTCCAAGTTCGAGGCCTGCAACCATGGCAGCCTCCACATCATGCAGCCCCGCCCCGTGGGCCACAAGGTCACACACGTGATTCTGGGCCTTGATTTCGCAATGGCAGAGATCATATCAGTGCACACGGCATTATTGCAGGCTGCACACTCGCCCAGCTCTTTAGGTGCCACTAACTCTGTGAACCGCGGGGCAATGCCACGTGGTGGTAGGCCCGTGCTTCCCACTGGCTCAGGCCTACACTGGGGTCCAGCAGGGCTCACACAAATCCTTACCAGTCCGGACCGCCAGGACGGCGCATCATCACAGGCTGAACACCCACTCAGCACTTAAGGTGCCCCTACCTTAGTGCACCGAAAGTCACCATCCTGTGGCGGTAGGCCCGTGCCGGCCGCAGTGTATCCGGTGCCACCAAGTCTGTGCAACGCAAGTCATGGACCCTCAATGATTGAGTCTCGTGATATGCCAGGCGGACGCAGCCATATCACTTCCAGCAGTGGGGAAGAACTGGGACACATAGCATCGTTGTCCCCCCTTTATACGTAAGCCGAGTGGGCTGGGTCGGCGTACGCCAGGCCAGAGTAGGGGTGTGTATAATTATCCCTGGGCTCTGGACTTTGGGCGTGGTTCATTTCTGGGCTGGACAGGAAACCAACTGATGCGTGTGTCTCTGTCGCAGTGTCGGCACCACATGGCCTGCAATCGACAATGTTGCAATGTTGCATGCACCCGGAGGGCGGCCGCGCATGAAGGGATTGTACAAGGAGCGCAAGACCACTCAGGCTCTTGGCTCATACATGTCAACTGCTGTGTGTGTATAGCTATTGGTGCACCATAAGCCTAAGGCCTAGCCTCAATTGTAGTGCAAAAGCCACATCACATTTCCAGAATGCAAGCAGTAGTCAGACTAACATTAGGGATGAAAGCACCTTTGTCTCAATAAATAAGGTGGAAGCACATCTGTACCTCCGACCTTGGTCTTGCATGTGGCAGGCACACCCTGAGAGAGATACCATAGCAGATGATGACGACTCCCACACTACGCACAGCACTAATGAAAGACCAACGTATCCACACCCCACACACAGAAGTCCTTGCCCGAGGTACTCTTGCATGGAATGTCCTTGACACTTACGTACACAACAACCCATACGTACAAACGTTGCACACACATATGACTCATTGCCTCGAGCTGTGGCATATCATCCACATAACTGCCGCAGGTCAGATGAGTGCCACGAGCCACCAACGCAATGGCAGAACATCCCGGGCACATGCACAACACCTGTCACATGGAACTGTACCGTGACCGAATGCGGCCTGTTAATGTCTGATGCATTGGTCTGCATGTTGTGGCCCTTATCTTGCCTGTGCTGACACGCACATGCCAATTAAGTCTACGCAACTTCACTAGTGTTCAACTGTGATGAGTGTTAATTAGAATGACAAATCGCGTGCCTCAATGAGCATTGTCCGCACACAGTGAGGGACTGACTGACGAATTTCACTTAGGGATGAGTCCCTATTGCCAGCTCCACCTCTGTGAGTCAGACATTGTGGTTGGGATAGTTGCTGATAGACCTGTGCTCTTACGTGTCTTCAGCAATGTGAGTATGGTGTCCAACTTCTTGCCATGTGGATCAATATGATCCATCACTGCAGGCTGTGTCCACCCAGCTGAGTGTGAGTAGGTATGTGAAGAGATGTTCTGTTGTCAAATGTGATGGGGACACTACTTTAGGCCTGCTAACAACTTTGACATTTCACACACAGCCCTATTTCTAACATTGCGTGGGGCAAAGTTGTGAAATTGTGCGTTTGTTGTTTCAGAGCAATGAGGCCACAGCTAGTGCACACATTCCCAGTCATCTCACTGCCTATGTGTCACAGTCACACATGCGCATTGCTTTCATTTCCCAGGGTGTACCTTTTTGTGTAATCAATGTCCTTACATTTATCCATACTTTCATACTTGATTGATTATGAACATGACACATCTGTGTGAATTTGAATGATTTATTCACATTCGATGGAGTGTCGGAGCTGGAGCAGTACATGACCATGCAAACCCCACATTACATTGTAGTCCAGTGGAGGGCCAGCCAGAGTCATTTAGGGATTGACAAGTGCATCGGAAGAGAAAGAGCAGAGTCTGCAGTCTGATTGCTGTGTCATTGTTAGGAAGACAAAATATAGCAGTCCATGTCGAGGTCCAAGGTGAGTGTCGCAGAGTGTTTCGGGGGACAGTGGGAGGTGTTGTTACAGGGCATGAAGATTGCTACTGGCTCCTTCTCAATACACAGGTGGAATCACCCGCATCTTCGTCCTCTATGTCATCTGTCTGACATGTGGGTGCTGATGTTTGGTCTGCAGCACTGTATGCCACACACACATCAGGGGCTGGTGATGTGTGTGTGGAAGTACCAGCAGCATTCATCAGCAACTGCCTTAGTGGCAGCAATGCAATGATGAGGATCTGCAGGGCACGGAAGATAACAACAACTTTTCGGTGGTGTGCATCCGTGGCAGCCATTCTTTCCGCATGCATTCACTCCATTTCTCCATTATCCTCAGCATCTGTGCCAACTCTTGGCTGACATCGTTGAGGCCACTCTGACTAGACAGTTGTTCTCCTCTTAGAGGCATGGCTCTAGCGGTGCCAAGCATGGAGCTTGGCACCGCTCCATGCTCATGGAGCGAATTGTGGGTGTCTGTTAGGGAGTGTGAGTGGTCCCTGATGTGACTTAAACACCCACGTATGTCATCTAGTTTGGTTGCCATGTGGTCGAATCCCACCCGTGCCTTTGCAGCCACCTCCTTCTGGCAGTCTAACACCTGGCCTTGGAATGCGATGTGTTTTTCGGTGAGGTGCTGGGAGCCAGCAGTGGTGGTGGGTTCTTCCTGCTGTGTGGTCTGCACAGGGGGTGGGGTCTCTTTGATGCAGCTGGGCTGCTCTGCTCCTGGAGATGGGTTGCCGTAGCTGTCCATGAGCTGTTGGAGGGCGTCGGTGTCGAAGGTGGGAAGGTCCTCTTCGTCATCAGTGAAGAGTTGTTGGGTCTGCTCTGCAGGAGGTGTTGATTGTACCTCTGCAATGTGAATGGGAGATGCATTTTAACATTGTGTTGACATGTATGTTGATGCATTGTTCAAGTTTACATACAGACTGCATGACAATGTACATTGTTACTGTTTGGGAGGAGCTAACTATTTGATGCGGCACAGTGGACATTTGGACTACATCACGGATGTGAGTTTGTACATGAACATTATCATCTCACAGTTTCCTGCTATGCCAGATGTGATTGGCAAGTTTCTACACACAAGTGGAACCAGTTGTGTACTCTGTTCTGTAGTGAAAGTGTTGCACTTTGTACCACATTGTCGCCAATGTTGATGTGCTATTATTCCTATGTGTGTGTGCTGCATTGTGGAAGAGTCGCCCCTGCAGCTGTTTTTTTGCTGCCACTTATCCCTTTGAGGCGGTGTGCCTCTGACTTCTGTGCTTCTACAATGCTGAGATGTTGCAGACTTGGCTAATTGTGGCTCTTGTGCGGATTTTGTACTCTTGGGCATGGTTTATCCGCAGATGTGTTGTTGACGTTAGAGGTTGATTGTACACGTGGATGTGTCAGAGTGTGACCTGCTCCTTTCCGGATGTGTTCCACACTCAGCCACCTCAGTGTTGTGGCATGCACCATGTCATGGTAATTGGACTAGAGCCATTCTGTCCGTCATGCAGTGTCACCTGCATTGTCAGTTTGGCTCACAGACGCAAAGCTTTGCTGGTTTTCACACATGTGCATGAGTTGGTTGGGAGATTGGTGCTTTGTGGGGAGGGACCCCTTTGAGCCCATAGTGGATGGGGGCCTACTTGCTGTTTGTATGTGTGCTGCAGTGTGCCAAGGGGATGAAGGACATGATCCAGAGTCATTGTGGGTGTGCAGTGTGCTATTCTTAATTGTGCATGTGTGCCATTGTTCCCATCTCCCCACGTCCCACCATTCCCTGTTCGGTACTCACCCTGGTGCTGTTGTGTCAGGTCATGTCGAGCAGTCTCCGGACCCCCAACTCCTGCCACTGTCTCGCCACTGATGACTGTGGACACCATTTCCTCCATCTCATCCGGCTCCTGGTGTTCCACTGGACTGCCACCTCCAGTCTGCATTGCTGCCTGATGGTTGTCAGCGAGTTTCTTCTTGGTTTTGCGCTTCGCATCATTCCAGTGCCTCTTGACCTCTCCAATTGTCCTCCTCACTCCAACTGCATTCACCTTGTCCAGGCTGGACTGCCATATTGCATTTTTATTTGTCAATGACACGTTGTGAAGCATGGTCTATTTTATCATATAGTACCCCAGGCCCACTCCGCCCACACCTGAGGTATGAGACCCTTATCCTTGCCCTGCCAGCCTAATTTGTAGGCCTTCTGTTAAATTGACCAGAGTTCTGCACCCATTTTTCTGAACAGCAGGCTCTAAGCCTGTCTGACTAATATTCCCAGCCAGCTTCTCTCTGTGAGGCATACTACTCCAGAATGAATAGCCCCCACCCTTCCAGTGTGCGCAAAGATCACTGTCTCAAATTCACTGTCTCTCCCTCCACCCTGTCTGCATATAGCACACCACATCCTGGGTACGTCTGACCATGAGAACAGGGAAGTTCCCACCACAACAGCAGCAGACCAGGGTGATGGATGTGGCAACCAAGACATTGCTGTGTATTTTATTCCTTACATTACATTTTTTTCTGCTTGTTCTATGTATCTTAAAACGAGCGCTTAGCCTGAGAACATAACCCTTAACCTAGTCTATGTTCAGCATTTAGTAGGATAAGCTTCCCACTTTTGATAAATGTGCAACCCGTGGTGTAATTGACGTAGGTAGGACTGACGTTTCAATAAGCACTTCTGCTTAGATCCCAGCATTACAGGGTATAAAAGGGAAGCCCACGGGGTTCTTGTCAGACTACCCCCTTGTCTGTTTGTAGATAACAGGCAGGTTGGGTGCTCCCCAAGAGCTCTTGTTTTTTGTTTTTTACGATACAATTTAACTTGCCAATATATTTGCTATATATGCTATATATGCAATTTTGTCTCTAAACTGGTGTTTTCTTATTTAGAATTTAATACTTACATTATAATTGCAAAGCTGTTTTACTCATGTTTGTGTGTGCCTTTTTGACATCTCACCCAAAATCTGTTTGACATTCAGAGAGTATTCCTTCTTGATCTTAGTTGCGTATTCCATATTGTATTTACAAATGTGTCTTTGAGGTTTTTTATCTGCACACCTTATATTGCATTTTCTGAAGTGTCTCTGCTCTAATGATTTCAATGTTTTCATAGAAACGTGCCTTCTGATAAGTGTGGCTCTCTGTGAATGCGAGGTCACTATATTTTGTATTTTAATGCCTTTCTCTTGAAGCTATGCCTTCTAAATAAATCTGTTAAACCTTTTGGCTTAGTTTCCATGACTCACACATTTGTTTCCTTCATTTTAGTATGAGTGTTCCTGTGCACCCCACCTCAAGTTAAGTTGCCCCTAGAACGCTCCCTCCAACATTTGGGGACCCCAGACGTGATTTGCAGCTCCAGCTGACAGGAGACCACTGTGACTGCGGGCACAGACTAACCTTCGTGCCTCTTTCCTGACTGAACCACAGAGCACATCTCTCGGGTAAGTTCATTTTGGCTGCCTGATGTGCTGTGTCTGGGAGCAGTGGTTAAGGGCACTCGTGGGACATCTGTGTCTGATGTCTCAGTTTCCTGTCTAACTGGTCTCGCTTATTAAAAGAACATGCTGTAAAATTCCTTTTGATTATATATGGAAATATTGATCGTATGAGCACACGTATCAATTCTAAGCTGGCTGGCCTTATACCAACTCCATCATTTGAGGGTAAAGGCCCGCTAGGTAGGGTGTTGATGTGGTCTGTATAATCTGTATGAGGTGACGAACAGTTGTTGGTGGTGTTCTATCACCTCTGAGATGAGTATCTTGTTTTCCTGTGGACTGAACCTCGTCTTCCTTGTCCTCTTCTCCTTGCCCTTCTGTGACCCCGAGGTCCCAGGCTGGTCCTCCTGGGGGCTTGTGGGGTTCTGGTCGTCCTCTGTACTTGCTCCGGCTTCCTCCATGGTGCAACGCAGTTTAAATTATTTTGTTTGTGTTTTTCGGTGCTTTTATAGTGCATTTTCCTGCCTGACGTGTGGGAATTGCAGGCCTGTCGCTGGTTATCGCTAATTTGTATATCGCGATTGGCTACATTGCATTTTTTTTGCATTTGTGTTTCGTGTTTTTTTGGTGTTGCATTAATTTTAACACAGTCGTTTGGCACGTTATCCTGCGACTATCGCATGATGCCGTCGGGTTGAGAATACAACATTAACACGGCGTTGTTTTCCCGCGATAGACTATGATGTGCAAAGTTACGTTGAGCTAATTTTGCGATAATTATCACACGTTCTTGAGAATATCCCCCTAAGTATGATAATTAATACATAATAGGCAACCAATCAATTTACCAATGCTTGCCCACATGGTGCTAAAGTGCATGTGTATAAATAACTTTAGAAATATTACAATTTAATCATCAATGCATGGCACTGTACATGGCAGAGCATACATAAAACTGCTCAAAGAGGAAAAGGAGTGCCACAGGTTTGTCTGGTATGGACAGGGTCTCATATAGGAAGTAGTTATTATAGGCAAGATCACCTAACCCGTCAGTACAGCTCTGCAGAATCAAGGGCACTCGAACCTCCTGGCCATAAGCCAAATGTAATTGCCCAATTAAGTACATTTTGCCCCAATGCAACCCAGGAACAAACACCAATGTACAGCTCAGGCACCAGTGCTTGAAGGGATGGGTATGTAGGTTCTCATGAAAGTGTAAGGCCAAGCTTGATTGTCAGCTCTCTCAGACAGGGCCATGTGGCCCATCAGTATGATTCTATGGAGGTATGCGCATTCATATCACCAAGCCTAGCGCAGAGTGTCACTGCTGCTTTGACACATTTGACCCCATAGAAGAGGGGGAGCAGCCACCGCCGCCATGCCAGGTCATATTGTTTGCAAAACAAAGTAAAATAGGTTAGGTTGTCTAATCTTCCGAGGCTACAATCACAGTGCTCAAGCTCAATCACGAGCCTGCGCATACAAATTAAGTAGTCCCTTGTCGGAAGAACACCCAGTCTCTATTTTACATACACAGAGCTTAGGCTCAGGATATATCAGATTCAAATAAGTAGTACCCGGGGGGCCATAAGCATTGGTAAAATAGTTACATGTAATTGAGACAGGCCAAAGCCTGAGGCATGCCCTTGTCAACTCATATTCACGGTATCGATCCTGCCTCTTCTACAGGGCCTCCTCAGGACAAGGCGATACAACGGACAGCCAGAGTTAATGGAGGAAAGTTCTTCAGGATATGATCCACTGTTGGTTGGACTTAAGGGGCAATAAATGCAGCAGGTTCCATGATGGTAATAAATCACATCAAAATGGCAGCATAGTTCAGTCTCTCTCCCGTGCTGCTCAGGAAGCGAACAGTTTCTAAGGGCACACCACCAATGAGGGGCTTCTGCTCGAAGCCAGGGGATGGCATCTAAACCATACTGTTTGTCTTACTACTGTTGATAGTCAGCGACTTTTAGTTACAGTAATCCACAAAGCGGATAAGCAGCCTGTTGGTTGCATTTTCTGTACACACCATCAATACAGCGCAATCTGCAAATAATTGTATTGGGACCATCCTTCCACCTCTGGTGGGTATATCAAGTGGTTCGTCAGGTAAAAAATCAGCTACATCATTCAAAAAGAGACTAAAAAGTAACGGAGGCAGCACACATACTTTCTGGATGCCTTTTTTCCACTGGGAAGTGTTCAGTACCCTGACCACCTGGTCCATATCTAACTCTGGCCGTATTACCAGAGTGGAGCGCCAATATGGCCTTTACCAGGGTAGTATCGGCCTCTAAGTCTACCTGTCATCTCCAAAGTTTGCCCCTATCTACTAGATCAAAGGATGCTTTCATGTCTACAAAGATTGAATATAGCAAGGACTATCTTACTATTGTGAATCTGTATGAGATCATATATAGGCGGAGGGCCTGATCAAATGGTACTTCTGTCATGAAGTTAAGGGAATCCACCCATTCCTGTTGGCGATTGAGCAGGACTTTCCAAAAAACCTTCCCTGCCCTATCAAGAAGGGAGACCGGGCGGTAGTTGGAAGGGTTGCCACAATCGCCCTGTTTGTGGATCGGGAGGAAAGTGGCAGAGCGCCAGGAGGGGGCTACGACATTACCAGCAAGGTCTGAGTTGAACACTTCAGTAAGAATACTGGCCCAGAAATGAGGCTCCTTGCGATAAGCATAAACAGGCACAAGATCAAGGACCGGCGCCTTGTCCCTCTTCTTGGCGCACAGTGCTTTTTCCACTTCTGGGATCAGAATATCAATTGCACAAAAGTCCAGGGACAGAGCTTCTTGCACCAACGAGGTATCCAGTGGGCATCTAGGGTTGGCACTATCTAAGACACTGAAATGTTTGACCCATGTGGGTAGACCGATAAAGGTTTTTATGGTATACACAACCCCCTTCCCCACTTGTGTTAAAAGTTCCCAGAACCTTTATTATTGTTCCCAGATGATGCCTCCCTTAGTTCCACCCATAGTGCCTTCTGAAGATTTATTTGAGTTTAGCAGGCCCTTGTACTCACTCCTGCATTTTCTGAATTCCATTTTGCTTTCGTGGCTGCAATGGCGCTACATCAGGGCATACAAGAATATTCCTCATTCTAGCACAGTCGTCTTCATACCAGCCAATCACTGCACCTCCCACCATTTGGGCCAGCTGTTTTGGGAACAGCAGGCTTGGACCACAGGGCCTTCAACTAGTTTGCCATCCCATCGTATACAGCTAAAATCTTGCCACTATCATTGATAGGAGTACTCCATACTTAATCCAAACTAACTCTATATTTAATCGCTATACATTCGTGCTGCAGGAGGTCAAGTTGATACTTCTCGCTACTTCATTTTATTCTCCTCTTGCTATTGGGCAGGACAATCAATTGTCCATAACTCCCCTCATATCAGACATGCACACTAGCATACCTCACAGAGTTTGTGAACACTCTCCACTCTCCACTCTGTTGATAACAACCAAATCACACACGCACTCCCAGGTCTCTATATTGACAATTACATAATCAATTAGGGATAAACTATGAATATCTTTTATGCAGAGCTATGTTATCAAGATAGCTGAATACTTCTGGAAGTTGATGCATTTATATCAGAGGGAAACGGATGCTCTAGAGGTGGAACTTAACAAAAGCAAAGCAGATTCTGAAATCTGTCTCATAGTAATATGTCCATCAAATGGAATTTGAAATGAAAACAACAACCTGATCGTAGACTATAATGGATGGAAGTGCAATGTTCATTTTGAAGGCATGGCAAAAGAGAGTCAAATATTCACAAAGTGTAGGATAATGAAAGATATATCATTAACCTGGAAGATAATATGAACACTATGAACACTCGCATAAAAGAATTGTCAGATTTGAAAAGACTTACTTCTTTAGTTGAGGAACGGAAACCAGAGGATAATAAATAATCCCAGATTCTTGGGGTCTGGTAAAGATGTAAGGTTTGGCACTACATATTGAACCCTTTGTAGCAGACTTATTCATATAGAAAACAATCAAACACATTCTAGGACTGATATGCTATACATCCATAAAACATCCTAATCGGGCAAAATACATGAGCCACATTTCAATGTATACTGGTAAGACAACTAGGTTTATTTGTGACCAAAACTCTGTTGTATTATCCAAAGTTCATCATACATTTCCTGTCATATTGTTATTGGTGAAGTTGACACTAACATTACCAAGTATGGGGAGTTATTTTACTAAGGAAGCTCTTTTCACTGCAAAGTGTTAGTGTTAATTTAACCCCAAGTCATCAACTGTGGATATTTGCTTGCGTGATAGAAGCTGCTTTATTTAATTTGGCCACCGGGTATCTTCTTATTTGTGTGAACCAATTGCTGCTACATCATTATTTGTTATTGTGAGGCAATAGTCATATTGCATAAGGGCAGCAGACCAGTTACCCTTAAGTTTCTTCTCTTTCAAACGTGTGTGCTCTGCTGACATCATATCCTCTGGTAACATTTGGGAACATTATGGAACTGTTTGCTAAACGTAATCAGTGTGTTATTACCTAAGGTTTTACTTGTATATAATTTGGTCTCCTATAGTATGTCGTTTGTGCCCTGTAAAATTCAAGAAGGCATAGATTCCATTGTCTTGGATATTTCATCCAGTTGGTTCTCCTATTAATATATTACTTTTGACATTGTTTTTAGTTAGGATTTTTATTCTGGAAGGGTAATGCACCACAAACCACATTGCTGACTGGGGAATTCTGGGTGGGTGACCTTTTAAATTGGTGAGTGGTGTCAAAGGTCACTGTCACAAAGTGAGACAAACATTATAGACTTTACCAGAATCTATCAAAATGTAAAGACCTTGTAGACCTTAAACTGCTACAGACTACACAGGAGTACATATTGTTGGTCAGAAGACAATAAGTGGTCAGCATTATTATGGAAATCACATTTTTAGATGGGGAACATATTATCAGATGTTACAGTGAGGTTTCACATTGGACTTTGTGACTTTAACATGGCTTATTTTGGTGGTTGTGAGATTATGGTCTTAACACGGCTTAGAGAATCATTAACAAGTTCACTGTCCTTTTTGTTGTGAATGAAATATTGCTTGTTCCTATTATGAAATACACAAAATAGCTAAGTCTATTGTATGTTTCCCTTCAAATATCAGAAACAATTAGGGTTAGCTTGGTCCATCTCATTAGGGTTCATTGTTTCTTAATGTTGATTATTGTCTTACTCAAGTGCATGAAAGAGATGCTCTAAGCACAGAATATAAAGCAAACTTAGAACTACGTTTTATTTTGACACTAACAATCAGTATTAATTTAGATGCAGTTAAATGTTTGTGAAAATACATCTCACATAAAATATACTCCACTTGGGTGATGCACAAGATCAATGTGCTAGGTGTTAATATTGTAATAGATTCACCGTGCTATCATGGTGATAATTTCACCCCAGCAGCATCCCGAAATACAAGTGTATCATAGTGCTAGTAATGAATTAGGAAAGTGGGCTGTATTATATATTTATATATAGGTATACTAGAGGTAGTTATAGTTAGGACCTAGATCCATGGAAAAAGCATTTTTTGACTTGGCTTTTTCTTTGGTGCCGTTCGCCAAATCTTCATGAAATTTGGGTCTTTTCGTGCATGGAGAGTTTCAGGATGATGTGTCAAGCAGGGGCTGCAAAACAGGGCGTAAAAAAAAATGTGTTTCCCAAGCTCATTCCCATAGAGATTTTAGACATTCCTACAGCCCAAACCGCTGGATTTAATTACACCTTACACCAAATTTGGCAAAAAGGTAGCTTGTGGTCCAGATAGCACACTTTTTGTTATTTGGTGTAAATCCATTCATTAGTTTTTGAGATAATAAAGGAAATCCAAATATGTAAGTCTAGGGTCTCAAAGCATTCATGAATAATTATGAGCTTGTGCAGAGACCTGTGGAGCTCTGATTGGCTGCCAATACTTCAGCCATCAAGTGTTGGCAGCCATTTTGGGCCCCGGCTTTAGTGGCGTTCCCCAAAAACATTACAAAAAAGAAAAGGGGGCAGGTTATGAATACCCTAACACCTAGCCTCCTCTTGGGAGCCCGCCAGGGTAAAAAAGCATTTTTATTTTTTAATTCTAGGCAATTTTCACAAAATTTCACAAATATTGCAGTGAATATAAAAAAAATAAGTGCAGTCTCCCACGCTTTGTTTTTAACGAAGCTCCCAGGTGGGCCATGTCCCGTGGGCATGCATATTTTTATAAACATATTGAGGCGCGCATGTGGCCCCCTACTAAGGGTATTTTTATTCCTCGAGGACCACCACCTCCTTGGGGCTACACATAGGGGAACAGTGCAGACCCCCAGTTCCTGGGAACCACCAACTCCCGGGGACTTTTAAAAAACAGGAGTAGGGCCCTACAGGCAAGACTCCTACAGCCTTAGGAAGCCCTGGGGACCACCGCCTCCTCGGGGCTAAATTAAACAGTATGGAGGGAGTCTGCATGGACCTCTGGGGACCACCACCTCCTCAGGGCCAAATCAAAAATTGAAACATGGAGGGGGTCTCAGGGACCACCACCTCGTCGGGCCGGCCCATGTAAAACTCTGCCCTCCTCCTGGAGCTATTTATGGCCCTAGGGCCCACCACCCCTCAGTGCTGGCACCTGCTATCTCCTGCTATCTCCCAAGATGCCCACCCTTGGAAGATAGCAGTTTGCATATGCTTGGCAGGAGGTGTGACAGCTCCGACCAAATGAAAGCAAACACTAACTCCGCTCTCAGCAAGCCAGAGCTGTCGAACTGCTCCCGCTTACAGGGAGTGGAGTTTTAATCTGTTTCCCTACCCGCCACAATGCAGGCATGGAACCAAATGAAATATTTCTCCCACACGCAGGTAGCTGCATATTTAGCAGCACCCCATGTGTGGGAGCAACACCGGCTCCCAATGGAGGCGGGGAGCTGGCAGGGACTGTGGGGGCATTGAGGCTCCCCTCTCGGTCCCCATCATAGAATACTGGGTGCCCTGGGTGGGCTCCAGGGCACCCAAGTAGATGTGGTCAAGTCCTGATGGATGGGGTCCTCTGGGCTGAAATCGGCCTGGGGGGCCACATAGCCCGCTCCCCAAGTTGGGTACAGATTTCTGGCAAAACTGGGGACTCTCCTTGGATAAAGTGAGGTTCCATTCTGGCCCTGATGCTCATTTCACAGCACTCACAAATATATACATAGCAGATGCCCCAGTCGAAGTTCCACCTCAGTAAAGCATAAACAATTCTAACTTCTTGGGTTTGGGAAAGAAAAAGAAAGTGTATTTCCTGTTGTATTCCACTTTGAAAATTCGACCCGGACCCAATGGAGGTGACTTCAATCCGATCTGGATTGGCCGTGAAGAGTGGTTTGCTTCTCGTCATGTCCTGGTGAGAGCAGAGTCCATGGTTCTCCCTTGTATTACCTATTGTATGCAAATGCCCCAAATCCATAGCACCACTCACACACCTAATCACAGACACACAGAGGCACTCACATACCCACTCACAGACCTATTGTGCCAATCAGAGACCTCCTCACACACCCAGACAGGCACTCAAACACCCACTCATAGACCCACACAGGATCTCACATACCCACTCACAGACCCATAGCCCCACTCTAACCTACCATCAGACCCGGACATGTACTCACACACCAATTCATGCACTCACACACCCACTCACAGACCCACACAGACACTCACACACCCACTCACAGACTCATATAGCCACTCACACACCCACATCTACTCACCATCCCATACAGCTATTCATACACACCCACTCACAGACCCATTTAGCCACCCACACACCCACTCACCGACCCATACAGAGACTCACACACCCACAAAACCACTCACGCATCCACTCACTGACCCATATAGCTACTCACATACCCACTCACTGACCTATACTACCACTCACATACTCACTCACACACCCACAAAATCACTCACACATCCTCTCACAGACCCATACAGTCACTCACACACCCACTCACAAAGGTTTTAGGTTGCAGTTAGGAAATAAAATCTAAAACAAATGTTGAAATTCACTGAAAAAAAACAAAAATTACAGGGATGTTATAGTTTTTTTTAAAACAAACTTTATTAGAATTTATGAAGCAAAGCACTGATATCTCCCAAATCTCAATCCTAGTCCACCTCCCCTCATTGTAATATTCATTCGTACAAACAGAGGATCGCAGCTCAACCTTTAGGCACGTTTCCGCAATGTCCTTGAGAAATAAGAATCATGTAACCAAGGGAGCAATGTCCAATACTCAATGGGGCCCAGCATACGAAACTTAAATATTCCTACTAAATATATCCATACCCTAAATATCCATCCCCCCTCCCTCCAGGCATGTCACATCCCCCATTACTATACATTCATCGATAACCACTAGTGATATGTGATCGGTGATCTCCAAAAGGTAAACAATAGAACCTTGTGTAGGCTGCCGCTTTGGGTTCACGTATCTTACATATTGTTAATGGGGGCGCCTGGCTACTTCTACGTGCTACAGAGGGCCTACCCTGTCACCAGCTCTCCCTGGTCCATGTCATCGTCACTTTCAGCATCTGTTTCTTTTAATAGTCCCACCAAGTGTTCCCATGCTCTAGCTGCCTGAAGTGCTCTATCGCTCCCCGTCCTCTTTGCCAATTGTAGCCGAACCATTCCATCACAGTCAGCCCATTTGATAAACTCTCTCTTCCAGCAATCTAAGCTTGGGGGCCCACTCGCCTTCCAGTGCTTCGCTATTTCTCTCTTGGCAACCACCAGTCCCATATCTATAAACTTGCTAGTGATTTTAGTTTTAGCTGTGTGGAGATACCAATGCAAACTACAAGTCCCCAATGCCATTTCTAGTTCCCTATCTGTCACTACCTTCAATAGTGCAAGTACGTTATTCCAGTACGTAGCCAGAAGCGGGCACTTCCAAAGCATGTGAGGAAAGTCTGCCCCTTCACCCCGACATCTCGGACATTCATCTGAGTCAGTGTTAAAATATGTTTTGATTTTTGCCAGTGTGAGGTAAGCACGATGTAAAACATAGAAATGGAGCAATTGAAAGCGGGCATTCCTGGTGCTCTTCCACGCACGCTCCAATATCTCAGCCCAAACCCTTTCTGTAATCTCTCTCCCTACACTACCTCCCATTTGTACTTAAGTATGTCCAAAGGGGGTAGCTTCTCAATGGTCATGCGCTTGTATAGACACCTGACTGCCTTAAACCTCCCTGCTGCTGTCACTATGTATTGGCACCCTAATGAAACCTTAGGTTCCGCTTGGCCCTCTCTCCAATGTGCACAAATAGCCGCTGTGAGCGCTGCATGAAGTAGGAAGTCCCCTCCACTCAATTCAAACCGCTCCTGCAATGTACAAAAGGGTAACATGGTCCCATCCTCATATAGGTCCCCAAGAGTTGCCAACCCCCTCTCAGCCCAATCCTGCATCTCCTACCAAGAGCCCCCGTGGGGAAGCGCCTCGCATATAGAGAGTGGTATATCAGGGGCATACAGCACTTTCAAATCTGCCCTCTTGAGACTCCGCCTCCAACATTGTCTCGCTGTCTTAAGATCCGCAGGCAGGGCACCCATGTGAACAGGAAGATTCAACACTATTTGAAATAGCTGCTGCTTCTCCGGGACTCCTCCTCTCTCCTCCCCCATGCCTCGCAGTGTCATCGCCACTTGCTGTGTCAACCACTGCAGCTGCGCAGCTAAATAATAGGTTTCAAAGTCCGGCACCGCCCAGCCACCCTCTGACCGTGCATGCATCAGTACTTTCAGGGAGGCCCTCCGTCTCCCATTTCCTCATAAAAACCCCGTGATCATGGAAGTGAGTTGCTAAAATATCCGCACTGGTATCCAAACCGGCAGGGTTCCAAAGAAATACAACAGTCGGGGAAGTGCCACCATTTTAAGTAAAGCTAACCTCCCGGCCACTGACAGCCAATGGCTTCATGGCCAACGCGAACAAAAGAGAGGAAAGCAGGCATCCCTGCCTCGTGCCCCTGGTCACAGTGCAAGCGTCTGATATCACCCCTCCCGTAGAAGATTTATAAAGTAAAGCCGTCCAGGGGGCCCAACAACAGTCAGTCATCACCCCAGCACAGGCTCCAGGCAGGGGTCTTGGTCAATGGAGGAGGGGTCCCCAGGGAAGTATCCCACAGGCTACAATCACTGAGTAGAGCCAGGTCAGGAGGCTCCCCACACAGTCCCTCAGTGCACCCCGCCCCTGATACCTTCAGTGAGCACGTCCGTTCGCACCTCTCCACTGGGCCAGTCGATCAGGTCTCAAGTCCATGCAGAAGTCCAAGTACCAACACCACGGACCCAGGGATCATCCACACTCGGTGGGGGCACCAGTTACCGTGCTGATCGCAGCTCTCCTGTCCTCGTCTGCTTTCTGCACACATCACTCCCCAGGCAGCAGGTGATCCTCCGCATTGCAGCGGTAGTGGGGGATGGGATCCGGAGTCGGCCGCCCTCCTCACTCCTGCGGCCCCCAGCCTCACCAAGTCGATATCAGGCACCCGCGAATCGACGTGCCGGCACAAGGATCCCCGCAGTGTTCTTCGTGCCTGCAGTCCAGCTCCAATGCCCTGGGGCTACCTACTCGCTCGGCCGCTTCGTCTTCTCGGCCATTTTGAAAGACTCGGCACCCCAGAGCCGCTGCATAGTCCCCACGGGAACTCGGTCGCGCCGCACTTTTCACCGCGTCCGAGCATCGCCGCTGCCGCTCAGTCCCTTCAGAGGACTTGATGGGCCAAAATTGCACCCCGGCTGTGCAGTGAAACAGGATAATGACGAGGCTGATGCAGAGCTCCTCGCTCATGTGTCCACCATTGCTGCTGGCCAAGCCACGCCCCCTACAGGGATGTTATAGTTAAGCTCAGATTTCACTTGGACAAAACCACTGACATTCAGCACCTATAGTTACCTGAGCTAACTATAACTTATACCCCGAAATGCTTATGACCTCACATTTTACATCACTCATGATATGGTCAGTGCGTTGCTATTTGCGACCTACCTCATTAATAGCAATGAGGCAGGTCAGTTTGTGGCCCACTCTGATTGGGCATCCTATTAGCACATAGATCGGCTAACAAAATTCTATTCCAGTCGCAAAATGTCAGTGTGACATTTGTGATCACTTTTTTTGAGAATGGAGTTTTCATTCATCTAGCCATTTGCTCCTTCAAGTAATACATTTTTTTTTTTTAAAAAACCTCTGAAATGTAATGAGTGAAGCAAGGAGAAATAATTCACAAATATAAGTGGCCTTAATGAAAATAAAAGTATGGACTGCATCAAAAACGATCTTAACGTAGTGTGCAGTAATTTGCAACACACTGGAAAACAGTAATGAGCCCCTTTAGCAAGTTTTGACTTATCACCTGAAAAAGCACTGACATTCCAAAAGAAAAGCAAAATGAAGCCATTTCAGATACAAAAAAATCATACTGGAAGAATAGAAAACAATGTGAACCTTAGTTGAAGCCTCATCTTCTAGAAAGGTAATGAAGGAAAATGTAAGAGATTAATATATTTTGGTTATACGGATGAAAAAGGATCCAAGGGCTGATGTAATTTTAAAAGACAGACAGGTCAACTCTTATGACCCCTTTTCATAACCCATAGTACTGAGATGATGAGTTTTCAAATATATATACGGAAATACCCAAAGACCCTAATAATAACAGTTGACAAGAAATGTTCGACTAGGATTTATTTCTCTATTAACATGTTTGTCATGATGATGACCCACTGGCTATTTACACAGGATCAACATTGTATCTTTTCTACTTTGCACCAACTACGGGCTTATTTATATCTTGGTGGGACTGGTACCACCGCTGCTTTTTCAGTGGACTTCCCACCCACCTACACGGCCGTCCGACCGCCTGATTTAGATGTTGTCTGGCAATGGATAAGAAGACAGCTGCGGTACTGCAGACTCTGCCAGTTCTGAGCTCCATGCCTGCATGGACTGCAGCAGGCAGGAGTCTAGCCACAATGGCCTCTGTCCACATTTGGATGTGGCCTGTTTTGACTGGAATTCAGACAGGAATTTCTCCTCCTTCAGGATGGCAGAATGGGGAGAAAAGGGGTGATTACTCACCTATTCTCGTGGTTCCAGCAGCGATTTCATCCTCTACGCTATCATCCAGGTCCTCCCTGTCCTGCTGCTCCTTGACAGCAATGGACCAACACTGCATTTCGATTGAATCAATGGTAGGTGTTTGTGGTTTGTGCGGGTGTACAATGAATGATGTGTACACTCATTGATGCAGAATGTGAGAAAAATGGTCACTACACATTACGTACATGCACTTATGAACTCATACTCAACATATAGGGAATTTACTTTTCAATAAAAATACCACTTACTTGTGTGTGCACCCCCATATCCTCACTCCATCAGGGGACTGTGGATCTCAGACCACCAGCCTATCGGGAACATTTAAATCGGCTCGGTGCAAGACCACCAGCTTGGTGTCGGCAGAGTACTGAGAGCCAGGCTGTCTCTTGGATACAGCTGCAACATTGATACTAATGAACTATATAAGAAGGAGAATATATAAAGCAGTTTGCATAGAATATCTGGTCCCTCCGCAAAAATGATTCCAAATAGTTTAGGTTGTCCCATTAGGATATTAAAAAGGAGTTTAAAATGAGACTGATGTGAAAACATTTCAATTGTTTATACCAGTTCTTTTGCCTGTTAGCTTTAGGGTGTTCTTCCCCCAAACTTTTTGCCTTCACCCATTTTTTTCTGAATTTATTTTAGTTGGCCTTACAACTTTGTGCATTTTACCACTGCTAACCAAGTCTAAAGTGCTTCTGCTCATTCCCTAAAATGTAGTAGAATTGGCATACACCTGATATATTTAGTTGACTTATATGTCCCTAGTAAAGTGGCATAACATATACACATTTCAAAGTGTCGTATTCACACACACAGCAGACATCTTGGTCCCAGTCGCTGGTAGACACACTGCCATATTATTATAACTAAAATATACAGCCATTTTTTTATATGGGAGAAATTTAAAGTGCAGAAAAAGGTTCTATCAACTGCAGAAAAATGTTCCTTAATAGGAACATTTTTTCAGAAAATGGTTATATGTTTGTGTTGTACATGTAACGGTGCCACATATGGCTAAAGGTATGTCCTGTACCACAAGTACATAAGACACAAGGTCTCAGTCAGCAAGTCACATATATCCCATTCATTGTTTTAGTTGGCCTTAGAAGTTTGTGCATTTTACCACTGCTAACCAACTCTAAATTGCTTGTGCTCACTCCCTAAAATATAATAGAATTGGCATACACCTGATTGGCATTTTTAATTGACTTATAAGTCCCTAGTAAAGTGGGGGGGGTGTGGCCAAGCAGGCTACGATGGCGGACGCACTCTGCTGAGGCTCCGCGGTCGGGCAGACGAGCAGGCTGTATCACATCGTCGAATCCAGCCTCCAGCCGTATCCACAGGTGTCGGAACAGGAACTCCTGAAAAATACGGAACATGCGGTGATTTTCAGAGTTGGCTCGCTCCGGGACCTGACGACAAGATGGCTCCCATCTACACCTACCCTTGACTACGGCGCGGCACCGGCGAGAAGGAGCACTCGGTGGTTGGCCCCGACAGCGGCGGGGCAAGACGGTGTGCCCTCGCATAGGATCGCCTCCCGCTGGCCGTCACCTCCACGACAGGCTGCAGAGGGGGACGTTCAGCGGTAATCCGGGGCCAGGGATGGCAGGACCATACCTAAGCGGCAGGAACCCAGGGCACACATCCGGAGTGGCGGCCGGGCCGCTCTCCGTGTTTGCCGGTATTCGGCTGCTGGGAACCGGATCGCTGGGGCCGTCCGCCCCAGCATGTCGCATAAGGCCTTGTCGAGCCGGGTCCGCCTGACCCAAAAATGGCACCTGCGAGGAGGAAGGAGCCAGAGCACAGAGAAAGGATCCCCGTGAGATCTCTGAGGACACGGCGGCAGGTGAGAGGCGGGGACCAACCCCATTCCTGCTGGCGCTGATAGCGTGGATGCCCCCCAGCTCCCTGCAATACCCACGTGAAGGCCATACCAAGAGACTGTCCTTGCCTGACCCTAACATGGAGACTGTAAGGGTGCAGGGTGATCGGTGGGCGCACTGAAGCTTATCCCACGCTGGCAGCAGCCTCGGGTTTGACACACCCTTGACACAGGTCCTCGGTACTACCCACTAACCAGAACCCAGCAGTGCGGCTCTGGAGGCGCAGGGCTGTGCCCCCAGAGAGGGCTGTCGGCCTAAAGACATTTCTTGGGAGACACTGAAGTTGGGACGCCCGGTGAGCCCTAATACCATACCTCACATGTCATAGTGCGCCCGGAAAGGAGCGCAAGAGGTGCCATGGGAGCTCACCACGCGTGTGACTGGCAGCTCGGCGGAGAACGCCCCACCGGGGCGGTGAAGACCTGCGGACGCACTACGCCCCTTACACCAAGCGGGCGGCCAGGAAAATAACTTGGCCACACGACGACAACGGGCCGACTGTGCTCTATCCGCCAACTGCACTGAGCACGACGAACCTCATCTCAAACGCCGACATGGGGAAGCCCAGAGCCACACAGCAGGAGGCGGTCCCGGAAACTGCACCGGAGAACCTGCCGCGCACTCATACGCTGGCCAGGTTCCCCACCTCCCAGCCAGACCCGGACAAGCTGGATCAAGTGCAAGCGGCCATCGAACTGTCTAGGGTCTCCATGGAGGAGCGTCTCGGCGCCCTCACCACGGACATCAGTCTCATCCGAGATGATCACAGAAAGCTGGCCGACAGGGTAAAGGATAGCGAGAAGTCACTGGCAGACCTACAACCCACCATCATCGAACAACAAAAGGCGACGCGGTCTACGCTGGTCCGCCTGGCGGCCGTGGAGGAGCGCTTGGACGATTTGGAGGGGCGCTTGTGATGCTGCAACATCCGCGTCCTGGGCCTCCCGGAGGGAGTCGAAGGGGCGCGTCCAATCACGTACATGGAGGCCTGGGTCAAATCTTTCACCCTGCCAACGGAACGCCCAGCTTTTTTCTCAATAGAGCGAGCCCACCGAGTTCCAGCCCGCAGACCGTCACCTGACGCCCTGGCCGCTGTTAGCTAAATTTCTCTACTTCCAAGACCGTGACGCAGTGCTTAGGGCCGCCGGAAATGCGGGCCCCCTGCAGGTGGAAAACAAGCACATCATGGTCTTCCCCGACTATGCATGGGCGGTGCAGAAACAAAGATCAACGTTCCTGGAGGTGAAACGCCGACTGCGAGCTAGCAACATACAATATTCATTATTATTCCTGGCCCGTCTGAAAGTTATCCATGCTGGCACCATCCACTTCTTCTCCACGGCCGAAGACGCGTGTGACTGGGCAGACCATCACTGCGCGCAGAGCTCCACAGCAGAGGCCACTCGGGAGCGGACAAACAGGGTTCCACGCACTGGGCGGTGCGGCCGGCAGCCATCACAAGCTCGGAGACTGCAGGGCAGGAGAGAGTTAACGGAACATACCTGGAGCAAATCATACAGGAGCGACGCAAGGCCGTACAGGCGGTGACGGATCTAGGGACTGCCTCGCAGGGAGAAGACATAGACGGTGCCACCCATCTTTTCTCGTCGGAAGAAGAAGATGACAGTGACGAGACTCAATCAAAAACCGACTCTGTCACTATGCCCTGGGTCACTCCACAAACTGCCGACACTCTGCACTGAGGATACATGAGCTGACGAGCAGAAGCATTCGGTAAGATTGACAGACACATACTCCTGCACCCCCGATACGCCATACCCACGAAATACATCGCAACACTTTTGTGGGTTCACCAACCGGATGACGAACATTGATCCTACTAATGCCCTACCGAGACGCCGCCCCGCAGGTTTGCGCTGCCACCCCCATGCATCGATTGTTCACTCTCTAGTTCTATGAGAGTCAGTTTGGACGTATCGGCCTCGCTGATAGGTCCCAGGTATCGGGACAGTTTCCCACCCCAGTTTCAGGTTCTACCGACCCGGTTAACTCTCATCCCTTACCCCCCAGGGAATGCCAGTGACAAGCTAACCCCCAACCTTAGGCAGATGCCACCAACCTCCATATCTGACAGGCGCAGGGCCAGGACACCGCCGGAACTTATAGCACAGCCACTCCTCATCGCACCTAGGGGCGCAGGTACCACTCACCACATACTCCAATGCAAAACACAGACGTTAGCGTACTGACTTTGAACACAAGGGGCCTCCACACACCACGCAAACGGTACGCGGTCTACTCCTACATCAAGCGCCACCACTCACAAATAGCGTTCCTCCAACAGACCCATCTTACAACACCAGAAATTAATCAACTATGGGCCAGATGGCGAGGCACTATATGCGCGACGTCATACTCCGCTTACGCACGAGGCGCGCTGGTCTGGGTTCGACCGGGCACCCCATTCCAAGAACTCCGAAGAGTGGTGGACAAAGAGGGAGGATTTGCACTGTTAGAGGGACTCTTGGATGGGCAGCCCGTTCTCTTGGGTAGCATCTATGCCCCAAATATTGACCAAGAAGAGTTTTGGGAATCCCTTACTGGGGTGTTAGCTCAATTCACGACTATCCCATGGATCTTAGGGGGGGACTACATATGCGCGCTCAACATCACACTAGACAGATCCCATCCACCACCGCCACATTCACCTGCACCGAAGCAGACTGAGCACTTTCAAAGGTGGGTTACACACTGGGCGCTAATAGACGCTTGGAGAGCACACCACCCTCAGACACGTCTCTACTCATTTCATTCCATACCACAAAACCTACGGGTCCGATTGGAAAGCTTTTTATGTTCCCCATCACTGATTCCCCAAATAAAACACTCAGACTATCTGGGCCGTGTGATTTTGGATCACGACGCGCACATCCTACGTATCCAATGGAGGCCCCCTCACCCTCCGGTGCCCACTTGGCGCCTCCCACGTGACTGTCTGACGGACCAAGTGTTCAAACACGAACATGAGCAGGACATACAGGACTACTTTTCCAACAACTCGGGGATGGCATCCTCCAAATTGGTTGAATGGGACGCATTTAAGATAGTAGCCCGGGGAGCATGTATTAAGCCAATAATAGGAGCGCGAAGCACACTTGAACGCACACTCACCACCACAGAACTGAAGTTGGCCATCCACATGCGACAGGAAGATGCCAACGCTGCCACAGCAGCACAAGTAGCGGCAGCCAAAACACAACACGCTGCTGCCATGGCAGACCTACGTAAATACTGCTGGAGCGGGTTATGCAAAATGTTGTATACCCACCCCATTTTGCATGTCATCTTATTAATTAGATGAATTAATTAATTATAATCGTACTAATGGTTTGGAGTGATATGAAAATAACTAACCAACATTATTAAGGACCGAAATACACATGGGATTTGCATCTGCATGGCCTAATTAATGACGTGAACTAAATTCCGTACGCATACTAATGATAGATAAATAGAACATTGCATGATATATGTTACTTTGGTGATGTAATTGTGATTTGTGCTTTATTTTGTAAGTATAACCCGCAATGAGTCTTGCTTTGGCTAGATAAATACACACACATATGGGTATTGGCGAGGGAATAACATTTAATTAGTCATTTTTATTTATTAATTACGTTTTTGTGTCTCTTTGCTTAAGTTGTCCATTTTGGCCTGCCAAAAGATGGCTGCTTGTGGTGCCTAACCCGACTGCCAACGCTGAACAAGGCTTGGGTGAAGTGCGCCTGCGCTGACAACAGATACACAGTGGCCTGGACCTGACCCCAGATGAACATGTACCTTTCAAGGACAGTCTGGGACGCCGTCCAAATATTCCAAACAAAGACTGCTGTGTGAACCGGAACTGGCAAGGGTCATAACCCAAAAGACACTTTTGTGAGAACCCAAAAGGATGATCCCTGATTGTCCAATCAGCGAACTCGGATGCCCAAAATTTGTTACTTTTTATCATCAATTTTACTATAAATTATGGTAGAATAGAGAGGTAATTAGAGTCGTCGGATCGCGCTTTTCGATTTCCTGATGATATGCTGACAGAGAGGACGGTGACACTGCTGGACAGCTGTTAGCCTAAATCTCTGACGGACTGAATTAATGCCCAAATTCCTGATGAACTTAACCTGCTAAATTGATGAGCATAGAATTGCGAGACTACCAGACTTGACATAGAGGACGACTTTAGCCAGAATAGGTAAATATGAATGGCAACTTGATCAAATGAATGATTTAATCTGCAATATTAATATAAATTTGGATTTGAACAACCACAGAAATGAGTCGGGTTGTTTATTCATTGAAATGTGTTAATGTAAAGGTTAATTAGAGAATTAGGGTTTCACTAAAACTTCAACTAACAGATTCATCCCGATTTTGGGAGGACAATACCAAATGTGGAGTCTAGGGCCTAATGAGTATTAGAAGGGGTTGTAGGTGTGTTGCTCATTAGGGTAAAGTAGTATCTTCCTCCCTCATTATTCAGCGTTTTGAAGGATAAATCGCCTCTCACACGGACTAATGGTAAGTGTGCGTTGGTGTTATGGGCCCCACCAGCAAAAGTATAGATAGTGTGTGTGTGTGAGATATTTTAGTCCGTGGCAGTAGGGAGGGATTTTGCACTCTGCGCTGCATCAGTTTTTCTGGTAGCAGTATGATGGTTTGTTATTGTTTGGTTTAGTGATTATTGCTTGTATATTGATTATTGATTTTGGTTATTGATTGGTATTGATTTATGTACTAACACTCTATCTTGAGTTACGTCGAGTTTAATGTTGTTTGCACGGCTTCTGGGATGTAGGAAGTCGGAAGTTTGTAACGGTTCCGTAGTAGAGCAGAGGTAAGCGCTGCTCTCGGGAAAGACGGAATTGTTGTTGCCCTGTAGGTACACTGGGGAAACGTGTGACAATTGAAGTTGCACGACGCATTGTCTGGGTTTGATTCGGTGACATCGTCGTGTGTTTCCATTAGAGACATTTTCTGTGTGAGAGAAGTGTGTATGATAGCGAAGGTTACCTGTGAAATACTGGTCTTAGGTACCAGGGATCCAACTGGCATTCCGATAACGCTTATCACTGGAAAGGTAATAGGTATTCTCTGAGCTTGTTAGAAGGACAAAGGAGAGGTAAGCGCTGCTTTGTTAACGTATGTCATAATTCTGTAGTAGGACAGACTGTTCGCTGTTCTCGGGAAAGACAGGATTCTGTGTGAATGTACAACATTTTCTGGTGTGAACGAGTGTGAATGTAAAGGCATTTGGATTGATTGCGAAACTCTGGGTTTATTTCTCAGGAGCATTGGTTCTCCAACTATGTGTCTTAAATGCTAGAGAAACAATTAGCTAATGCTTGTTAGAAGGGTGAAGTAGAGGGATGTGCTACTTTATCAACGGAAGTAATGATTCCGTAGTAGGGCAGAGGTAAGCGCGGCTCTCGGGAAAGACGGAATTCTCATGAGAAAGGTCTTTTTGCTGTTCTTTGGTTAGCGAAGCGGACAATGGAGATGTTTCTATGTTGTTCCTAACAGAAGTGTGGAAAATGTAAACAAAAACTTACTGAGCGGATTTGGAAAGGAGGGGTAAACAGAAGCAGGAGCAGGAGCTGCCGCAGCGGCTGCTCACGTCAGAACGACCGTGCTGGGATTGGACAGTCGGTCAGAACTGTGAAACGCCTCGGATTGGTGCGTTAGTGTACGCCGAGGTGGGATTGGAGAAAAAACAGGGTGGCGTAGACACTCCTTATTGGTGCATTAGTGTACGCCGCGCTAGGATTCGATGACTGTGACAGTGACGTGGACGCTCTGAATAGGTGCGTTAGTGTGAAGACGCGCTGTGATTGGATAGATTAGCGGTACAGTTGTAAAGAGGGACTAGCGTTGCGCGAAAGACAAAAAAATGTATTACGACCCTCCAGAAAAGGAGAAAAAGACCTGGTTAGGGAGAATTACGAAGTGGTTTAAGAAAGACAAACCAGTTAAGACTAGGGAAGGACAGTTACTTCCTCCACCGAAAACCCCTGCATCCTTTATGATTGCAAAATATGGGTATCATACTTGTATTTGGTTGGATAACTGGGTGAGATACACCAAGGACGACGGAGTACTGGCTTTTCCAGAGCATGGTTCATTTAATTTGGCTGTTTTAAGAAACTTGAGGGAAAGAATGACGAATTTAGAGCCAAGACTTAGACCGACACAGTTTGAGGCTTTGACCGAATGGGAAGATGAAATGCATGAACGAGAAAGAAACAGAAATGGTAGAGGATATAGGTATTGGTTTGGAAGACCATACGGACACGAAACGCATAGTGACCGAATGAAAAGATGGCGAGATGCGAGCATGACTGAGGGTGTGTTCCCTGTAAGAACTGTAGGAGAGAATGAAGGTCGAAAGTGCGTGGAAAAGAGGCATAATTTGGAGTCGAGAGGGTATGGAGCAAATGAGTCTGAGGATGATGTTCTTGATGATATGTTTTATAAAAATCCACCACCGTATAGATCAGAACCAGAAATGTTAACTCCAAGTGCCCCAATGAGAGAAACAGTGCGAATTATAAAATCGGAACCAGAATACCTAAGCTTGAGTAAAAGCAGTGGTACCGGGGAAGTAGAAAAGAGAACAGAAGGAAGAACAGATGGAGAAAATTCCGTAGAATTAGCAAAAACAACCTTGGAATCAACTGAGAAAATAAGAGAATTGACCAAGAATCTAGAAGCAGTAACTGTTCCAGTAACGATAGGTCCAGTAATGCCTATTTTTGAAAAACAGAATGACAGTGAGCATTGTTTGACAGTCCCTTATAGAAATAGTAACCCTGTAGAACAACCAAGAGTGAGACAGAATGAGAATCCATGGAGGCAAACTATGAGTGTAATGGAACCGAATTTTACAAATAATCCATTTGTAGATCAGAATTGTGCAGAGAGGCGTATGACAATGATAGAGACAGTGTCAGAAACACAAAATGACTTTGGACACGGAAGTGTAGAAAAACCAGTAGGGTCATCAACAGACGAGTTAAGTGAATGGTTAAGAAGCTTGCAGAGGAAAGACAAAGAATCCCAATCAATTGATGTGGCCAAGCTACGAATGGTATTGGAAGAGTTAATCGTAGGAACTATCCCGACAGAAAAATTGAAAACCTATCAGGATGAAGAATTATTTCTTCTATGTAAAAGTGCAACCTGGAGAGCGAAAAACTTGCATGAAAGGTTAGAAGAAGTAGCAAATGAAATGGGTATTGATATGGAAAAGGTAAAATCGTTGCAGAAACCTTATAGAGTAGAATTCACTGAAAAGGACATTGAAAACATGAACACCACAGGACGAATAGGTCAAATTAAGGACATAATCATTTTGCTGAGGAAATGGGGAGACGTGGATAAATGGAGAAGCAGGTGGTATAGAAAACGTGACTATGCCTCAGACAAGACATTTTCAGCCTTTCCTGTAAGAGAAAAGGAGAAGGTAGTGACGGAGTGCCCTATGAGAGAGATTCCAGGAGGAGGATATGTACATGTTCCATGGACAAGACAGGATAATTTGTCATTTACGAATGACTTCCCTCGACTACGCGAAAAGCCCGTCGAGTGGTACAGACAGGTAGACAGATTTGTGAAATTATCTAAAGTACTATGGATTGATTTAAATAGTCTGTTTGACATAATAGTGCCAGCAGACCTATGGTCAGAATGTAAACTGATGATAAACTGGCCAACCAAGGAATATCCAAGGGATCCTAAAACAGGAGCACCAGACCCTGATGTAATGAAGAAGTATGAGCAGGTTATGGTATTTTTGAAAAATAAAGTGCCCCCCAAAGAAACAGACTGGGTAAAAATTGATCGACCACACCAGGAAAGTAAAGAGTCAGTACATGCGTACTATGAGAGGCTAATACAAGCTTTTAAGCAGTTTAGCGGAGATGAGAATCTGAGTGAAAAGGATTTGAGCCATTTTGTATACAGATTTGTATATGGTTTAAGACCAGAAATTGGTGAGATGATTAAACAGCATACGGTAGATTGGCAAAACAAGAAAATAGATGAAGTATTGAGACATGCTAAATACTTCAGTGATGAAATTGAAGCAAAACAGCGAAAGTTAAAGGAAAAGGCAATGTGGGCACAGGTAAAGGTAGCGGAGAGACAGGAAGCACAATTGGTGGAACAAGCAGGGACCAAGCCAAAATTTAATAATGGGAAGTACAAAGGTAACATTGAGGAAGCTAAGAAGAAATTTCTGTGTCATAATTGCGGCAGGAGAGGGCATTGGAAATCCGAGGGTAAGTTTCCTCCGAGTACTAACAATGAAAATCCATCATTGAACCCACAGGTGCAGCATGAGGTGAGTGGTCAACTGCAGCAACAGCAGCAAGTTGTTCCCCCACAGAATCAGGTGCCAAAGCCGCCTTTTCCACAGAGCAGAAACACACAGAAGTATAGTAGTGAATCGGGATTCTACAATGAAGAACAGGTAAATAAATTGCCGCGCGCTAGCGCTGTCTCGCAGTATTGGCTGCAACGTGATAAGAGTGACGCAGAAGAAAGCTATTGACGGTGCCGAAGGGACGAAGAAGAGTGCGTACTTGGCACAACTCTAGAAGTAGACCAGACAGGACCTTTTGTAGATGGGAGGGTTAATGATGAAAATATTACTTTCCTAGTGGATATTGGTGCTATTTGATCAACTGTTAGATCAGCTGATGTTAAGAATCTTCCTCTCTCGGATGAAACGATCCAAGTAGTTGCTGTGTCCAACAGGCAAATTAAGACCTATCTTACAGAACCAGTGAAAGTCAGCATAGGGAAATTTTCAGAAATGCACCGCTTTGTGGTGTGTGACACCAGTCCTGTGAATTTATTAGGTAGGGACCTGTTGTGCAAAATGAATTGCACTATAGTTTGTACTCCGGATGGAATAGCTTTTGAAATGCCAGATGATGATGTATTGTATAAGATGACCCTAGCTAGTGAAGTTACTGAAACATATGCTGTATTCAACCCTGATGAATTACCAAAAGAATTGAGAAACTCCGTAAAGGCAGAGGTTTGGGATTTCACTGGAGAGGATGTAGGACTAATGAGAAATGTAGATCCAAGTAAAATAACTGTAAAAGAAGGAGTAACGTATCCAAATGTTCCACAGTACAGACTGACACCTGAAATAATTGAAGGTGTAACTCCTATAATAGAGAAAATGATCAGACAAGGAATCCTGAGAGAAATAATGAGTAGTCCATGTAATTCACCGATAATGGGACTGAAAAAGCCTAATGGGAAATTCAGGATAGTGCAAGATTTGAGAAAGGTGAACAAAATTGTGGTATCATGTTGTCCCATTGTACCAAATCCATCAGTGATTTTGTATCAGATTCCCCATGATGCAGAATGGTACACAGTAATTGATCTGTGTCATGCTTTCTTTTCCATCCCATTGCACCATGACAGTCAGCAAATGTTTGCATTTCGGTTTGGTGAGCGTATTTTGGCATGGTGCCGAATCCCACAGGGGTATACAGAGAGCCCCTCAATATTCAATCAGTTGTTAAAGAGATCTTTGGAGAGTCTAGAAATGCCAGAAAATTCTGTACTGGTACAATATATTGACGACCTTTTGGTGGCGTCAAAAACACGTGAAGCCTGTGAGGTAGATACAATAGCCTTACTGAATCATTTGGCAGATGGAGGACTTAAAGTGTCACCTGCAAAACTACAGTTTTGCAAGAAGGAAGTGCAGTATCTGGGACACATCATTGAGAAAGGACTAAGGAAAATAACAATAGACAGAATCAGAATAATAAAAGGAATGGGAGCTCCCATGACTCAAAGAGAAGTAAGAATGTTTTTGGGAATGGTAGGGTATTGCCGTCAGTGGATAGGGAACTTCTCCTTGATTGCAAAGCCTTTGGTGCGATTAACGAGAAGTGATATAAAAGATCCCCTTGAATTAAGCAGAGAAGAATTGGCAGTATTTAGACAATTGAGATATGGTTTGTGTGAAGCACCTGCATTAGGCATGCCTGACTATGAAAAGGAATTTGAGTTGTACTGCAGTGAGATAAATGGATGTGCACTTTCTGTGTTGACCCAGAAACATGGAAAATTGAGAAGGCCAATTGCATATTTTTCATCAATGCTAGATCCAGTAGCTGTAGGTTTACCTGGACGTCTGAAAGCAGTGGCTGCAACATGTCGGAGTTTGGAGCAGAGTGAAGGAATTGTGATGGGATATCCATTGAAAGTGTTTGTACCCCATGATGTAGCAATTCTGTTGACAAGGAGTCGTACTCAGTATATGACACACAGTCGGCTGACTAAGTATGAAAAGGTCATATTGGGTGCAACTAATGTGAGTCTTGCAAGATGTGTGAATGTGAATCCTACAACTTTGTTGCCTGATAATGAGATTGTGGAGGTAAGAGATGAAGTTGATCATCATTGTCTGGATGTACTTGATTTCTGAACAAAACCACGACCAGATATAAAAGATGTACCTTTGCCAGAAAGTGATTTTGTGATGTTCGTTGATGGGTCATGTCTGAGAACAGATGAAGGAGTGCTGAGTGCAGCGTATGCAGTATGCACAGTCGCAGCAGTAATAGAAGTATCATATTTGAAAGGAGTGAAATCAGCCCAGGTAGCAGAACTTGTGGCTTTGACTAGAGCATGCAAGATTGGGAAGAGTGTGAGAGTGACTGTGATAACTGACAGCCAGTATGGCTTTGGAGTCATCCACGACTTTGGCCAACTGTGGCTGCAAAGAGGTTTCCTGACCTCGAGTGGAACTCCCATTAAGAATGCAGAAGTGGTTGGAAAGTTGCTTGAGGCGATACAGCTGCCGAAACAATTGGCCGTTGTAAAATGTGCTGCACATAGTCAAGGTGGTGATTACATTGCCACTGGGAATAGGTATGCAAATGACATGGCGCAGTATTGTGCACAAATTCAGAATTCGGTCAATCGGGCTAAGGAAAGAGAAATGTCTTCTTGCTCATTGATGTTCACTAACATTGTGGGAACTTGGGAAGAGGTAAAACAATTGCAGGATGAGGCAGGAGATGAGGAAATGAAACAGTGGGTAAAAGCAGAATGTGCCCCAAGGGAAAAGGATCATGTGTGGGTCTATAGAAATGGAAGGTTATGCCTGATAGCATGATGTCTACCATGGCACGGATGTATCATGGCCAGGGACATATTGGATGGGATGCTATGATCAGGTCCTTTAAACAGACATGGTACAATGCAAAATTCAGACTTGTGGCAGAAAGTCTTTGTCAGAGATGCTTAATATGTCAGCAGTACAATCCTGGCAGGAAGACAGTAGTGAGTCTGGGAACAATAGGTCGAGAAGGAGGGCTTTTCACCAGAATGCAAGTAGATTTCATTGAGATGCCTCCCTGTGACAGATTGAGGTATGTTTTGGTAGTGGTCTGCCTATTCTCCAGGTGGGTAGAAGCATTCCCAACAAGAAGAAATGATGGGTTGACAGTAGCCAAGCTACTGTTGAGAGAATTCATCCCCAGGTTCGGGTTCCCAGTGACAATTGAGTCAGACCGAAGAGGACACTTCCAGAATGAGATTGTAGGATTAATTTGTGAAGCATTGAATGTACAACAAAAACTACATTGTGCCTACCGACCAGAGGCTTCTGGTGTGGTTGAACAGATGAATGGTACTATCAAAAATAGAATAGGGAAAAAGGTGTTTGGCTACAGGTATGAAATGGTCTGATGTCTTGCCTCTTGTACTCATGACAATTAGGGCCATTCCAGACAGAACCACAGGATTGAGTCCTCATGAAATAATTATGGGACGTGCAATGAGACATGTGTTTATACCAGTCAACAAGCTGATGACAATTTCTGATGACATGGTGTTGGAATACTGTAAAGGCCTGGCTGACGCAGTTCATTCTGTGTTTCATCAGGTTGGCCAGATGCCACCACACATGAAAATAAGCAAGCCCATGATCTGAGCCCAGGTGATTGGGTAAGGATAAAAGTCCACAGAAGAAGAAATTGTCTGGTTCCAAGGTGGGGAAAACCATGACAAGTCATTTTGACCACAACCACAGCTGTGAAGTGTGCTGTACTGAAAAACTGGATCCATGCCAGTCATACAGTGAGAATTCCAAATCCAGTGGACAGCACAGGAAAAGAATATTTTGATGAATCAGAATCAAGCACTGAATCAGACGACGAAGGGTCAAAGACACAAGGAAACTCTGAAAGGGGGGAAACAGAACAAAGATCAGCTCTAGTCCCCAGAAGTGTCGCTCTGAGAAGAAGATTGCAGATTTCCGAATCCAGTGATTCTGGAAACGAGCAAGAAGCGCAAGGTTCCAAGAAGGAACACAGGAAGAAAAGAGGAAAGAGTACTGAAGATGCAACAAAAGAAATACGTGAAAGGAAAGTACCAGATGAGAGAATGAGAGAAATTCCATCCACCTGAAGTAACAAATCTGAGTGAACAAGGGACAGGTACAGAGAGAGAGGGACAGATTGCGGAAGACCCCCGAGGAGGTGTAGGGAACTGCAACATCCAGTTAGGCGAAGGGACAAGTAGCCTGCAGGAAGATTGCATGCCGGAGAACCGAGGAGGGCCAGAAGCAGGGAAAACAAAACAAGTGGTGGAAAAGGAAGTTGCTGAAAAGACAAAGCAAGTTGAGACAGAGTCTGAAGAGAGTGAAAACAAAATACCTGAAGGTCGAGTTCTGAGAAAGAGAGCTTGGAGGAATGAAAAGAATGACAAAGGAAGTAAAGTAAAAGAGTTGCAAGAGATGATGTTTGGCCCAATAAAATAAGGAAACTGAGATACAGACTGACATGAGTGAATTCACCCAGAGCTGAACAGGTGAATGAAGTGACAAGTCAAGAGAAATCAAAAGAAGACGAATTAACTGAAGACAAAGAGAGTAGAAGAACAAGGAAACCTAACCAGAAGTATAAGTCACCAGAATGGACGTACGTGGCACTGCCTGAACTGGGAGAAGAGGCAGATAGTCAAGGAAATCCAGAGGAGACTGTACTGAAAGTGGTTGAGGATGAAATAGAATCGGAAATTCTGAGAGTTCTCTTGTCCAACATTGGAGAAGAAGAAACGGAAGTTCAGGAAAATCCATATTTGGAAGACGAGAGGAGAGTGAAGAACGATGAGATGCCAAACTGAATAAGTTAAGAAAACTATTGATGAATAAAACAAGATATTGAATTAAAAATAGTGACTGGTAGAACCAAATAGGTGTTAGAACCTTAGGTTAGAAAAACTAGTTGTGAAGTGAAAGAGGCTAAATCAAAAGACACGGTCCATTTTAAAAAGATGGCTAACATAGAAAGTAGTAAAGGTAGATGTACATTCATGAAAAGATGGTGTAAAATGTGTTGTTGTTGCACAGGATTATTAATGCTTTTATGGAGCATCCTTGCTCTTGTCATTTCCTTTAAGGCTACTATAGACACTTTAGAAGGAGATAGTGAGAATAAAACTAATATAGGGAAAATTCCAAAGGTAGTTCCAACTAGAATAGATACAAATTATTTGCATAAAGACAGGTCGATAACAGATTTTTCTAATAATGTGTTTTCCAAATTATTGTATGAATATGTAAAGACAATGGACGTACGGGACTGCTACATATGTATGCAGTTACCTGCATCTGTTTCTGAGGGAGTGACATATCATCACCTTCCAGCAACGTATGGTATAACATGTAGTGTAATAGCTAGTTTGTTTTACGAGACAGGGAAATTAGAATATTATTTTTCAGCTGTAGATAACATTTTTGCGCAAGTGCCTTCTTATAACAAATTGAACAAAGTAAAGCCTGCTAAGGTATTAGGTGAATTCTTTTTGGAAACTAATGAACTAACATTAGAGTATATTTTTAGAAACAATTTAACATACAGTTTGAAGAAGGAGGAAAAGACATTCCTAGACATGGTTGAGGAAAGAAGATTGAAAATGCAAAATAAAGTAGCAGAAGGGAAAGTGGAGAAAACAATCTGGGATATAGAGAAAGAAAAACATTTGAAAGGAGAAGCTAGTCCAACTATAGCTTTAGATTGACCTCAGAAAGGGAAAGTTTGCATTCGAAGGAATCAAACAGCGTATGATAATTATTTTCTAGGTAATAGTGAGTGCCATGATACATATCGAATCATGGTTGGATGGGGATTCAAAGGTGGAAGAGATCCAGTCTTTCCTGGATTATATTTTATTTGTGGGAACAAGGCATATTATCGTTTGCCAGACCATTGGTATGGCACATGTTACGTAGGCCTGGTCTTTCCAAAAATCTTTCATATGGATAGAGGAGAAGATGGTGTACATAGCTTAAGTAATCATTTAGCTAGGACCAAGAGAGAATCTTGGGCAGAAATTGTAGGTGATATTTTTTAGGCATTGAAACCAGCAGTGGGAATAACTCTGAATGCAAACAAAATTAGAAAATTGTCAACAGTAGTGGATTGCTTGTCAACAAGCACCGCTGGAGGATTTTTATTGGTTAATACTGAAATGGTTGCCATGCGTGCTATGGTAATGCAAAATCGACTTGCCCTTGATATTTTATTGGCAAAAGAGGGTGGAGTCTGTGGAATGCTGAAGGTTCAACATTGTTGTACTTACATTCCTGACGAAAGCAAAGATCTGAAAACTTATATTAAGAATATTACTGAATTGCATGATGAACTTGCACCACTGGAGGTTGAAAGTGTTTGGGATAGAATTGGAAAGAAAATAGCTGCTATTAAGAATTTCTTAGTAAAAATAGGTAGTATACTTATAGGTAAAATATGATTTCCATTAACATGTGTAATTTGCATAGTTTTAATGATAAGATTATGTTGTATATGCTATAGAAACAAGAAAAATAAGAAAAGAAAAAAAGAGAAAATTCAAAAAGAAAAGATAAGAAACAAGATAGAGATTTGGAAGAGATAACATTAGAAGAATGGAAGGAGAGTATTTATTAAACTGCAAAAAGAGAGGAAATGGGTGAAACTGAATTATGATTAAGAGCAAGAAAACATTTTAAAGATTCCGTAAAGACAGAACAAAATTTTGGGAGGTGTGGTGATGAAATCACCAAAGGGGGGATGCGCAGAGTGCAAAATCCCTACCTACTGCCACGGACTTAAAGATCTCACACACACACACTATCTATACATTCGCTGGTGGGGCCCATAACACCAACGCACACTTACCATTAGTCCGTGCGAGAGGCGATTTATCCTTCCAAACGCTGAATAATGAGGGAGGAAGATACCACCTTACCCTAATGAGCAACACACCTACAAACCCTTCTAATACTCATTAGGCCCTAGACTCCACATTTGGTATTATCCTCCCAAAATCGCGATGAATCTGTTAGTTGAAGTTTTAGTGAAACCCTAATTCTCTAATTAACCTTTACATTAACACATTTCAATGAATAAACAACCCGACTCATTTCTGTGGTTGTTCAAATCCAAATTTATATTAATATTGCAGATTAAATCATTCATTTGATCAAGTTGCCATTCATATTTACCTATTCTGGCTAAAGTCGTCCTCTATGTCAAATCTGGTAGTCTCGCAATTCTATGCCCATCAATTTAGCAGGTTAAGTTCATCAGGAATTTGGGCATTAATTCAGTCCGTCAGAGATTTAGGCTAACAGCTGTCCTGCAGTGTCACCGTCCTCTCCGTCAGCATATCATCAGGAAATCGAAAAGCGTGATCCGACGACTCTAATTACCTCTCTATTCTACCATATTTTATAGTAAAATTGATGATAAAAAGTAACAAATTTTGGGCATCCGAGTTCGCTGATTGGACAATCAGGGATCATCCTTTTGGGTTCTCACAAAAGTGTCTTTTGGGTTATGACCCTTTCCAGTTCCGGTTCACACAGCAGTCTTTGTTTGGAATATTTGGACGGCGTCCCAGACTGTCCTTGAAAGGTACATGTTCATCTGGGGTCAGGTCCAGGCCACTGTGTGTCTGTTGTCAGCGCAGGCGCACTTCACCCAAGCCTTGTTCAGCTTTGGCAGTCGGGTTAGGCACCAAAAGCAGCCATCTTTTGGCAGGCCAAAATGGACAACTTAAGCAAAGAGACACAAAAACGTAATTAATACATAAAAATGACTGATTAAATGTTATTCCCTCGCTAATACCCATATGTGTGTGTATTTATCTAGCCAAAGCAACACTCATTACGGGTTATACTTACAAAATAAAGCACAAATCACAATTACATCACCAAAGCAATATATATCATGCAATGTTCTATTTATCTATCATTAGTATGCGTACGGAATTTAGTTCACGTCATTAATTAGGCCATGCAGATGCAAATCCCACGTGTATTTCGGTCATTAATAAGGTTGATTAGTTATTTTCATATCACTCCAAACCATTAGTACGATTATAATTAATTAATTATTCTAATTAATAAGATGACATGCAAAATGGGGTGGGTATACAAAATTTTGCATAACCCGCTCCAGCAATACAACTTTAGAGCCTACGCCTTTCGAATGCATAAAGAAAGAGATAAAACGGGCACACTCCCGGCTTAGCTAGCAAGACAGGACACGGAAGTAAAACCCATCATCTAAATAATCGACCCTTCCAGTAATCTAGTGCGATCCCAACTGGGCATTTTAACTGCATTTCAGCAGTATTACACTATAATTTACCGCACCCCGTCACAGCTCAGGCAGGAGGTGATCGACTGCTTTCTGGACCCCCTATCTATCCCGCACATCTCAGAAACAGAGAAAAACACCCTAGACGCCACAATAACTCCAACGGACGTTACCCACGCGATTCGTGCGCTAGCGCGAAATAAGGCGCCGTGCCTTGACGGTCTACCTCTCGAGTATTACAGCACCTTCTCCCCCCTGCTAGTTCCTCGCCTAACTGAGATGCTGGCGGTTGCTCTAGAGAGGGGAGAATTGCCCAGCTCACTCCGTGAGTCGGTCATAGTGACGTTCCTTAAACCGCACCGAGACCCGCAGCAGTTATCTTCTTACCGTCCAATCACGCTCCTTTCGGCAGACTGCAAAATATTGGGGAAAATTCTAGCGGAGAGGTACGAACAAATCTTGCGACCCCTAATCCATCCGGATCAATGCAGGTTTGTGCCCGGCAGAAATACGTCACAAAACATACGGCGCTTGTTCCATATTCAGGATCAAGTGGAAAATACACACCCTAACGCGGTCTGCTCAATCTTAGACCTCGAAAAGGCCTTTGATACTCTTACTTGGCCTTACCTTTTCGCCATGTTGCAGCGAGTGGGGATAGGCCCAACCCTCCTCGCGTATTCAAGGCTTCTCTACACCGGGCTCACATCCCGCATTCGACTGGGCCGCCACATCTCCTCATCAATCAAGGTGGAGAGGGGGACGAGACAAGGGTGCCCACTATCGCCCCTGCTCGTCGCTCTAGCGGTAGAACCGCTGGCAATCCGATTGCGTGAGGAGGGAACAGAATGGGGCATCCCCATAGCGGACACCGTCCATAGCGTCTCCATGTACGCGGAAGACCTCCTAATATATATCCGTGATATCACCACGGACCTCACACCCCTATGGACAACCCTAACGGAATTCGCTGAGGCGTCCGGTCTTAAAGCAAACTGGGACAAATCCACCCTATACCCACTACACACAAACCTCGGGCCGCTGGAGTTGCGAATTGGTACGCAGCACCTCTCATGGAGCACACACGCCCCCGATATCTTGGCATCCACCTATACCACTCCCCCACAGACATATATGAGGGCAACCATCGCAAAGCGTTGGCTGGAATTAGATCGGCGGTGGGATTTTGGAAAAATCTCCCGTTGGCCCCAATAGGCCGGGTGGCCATAGCAAAGATGATCGCTGTCCCCCGTCTGCTGTACCACTTCACGAATTTACCAGTGATCCCACCTAGGGCCTTTTTTCGAGACCTGGACTCGCTCCTCCGCTCACTCATCTGGGGCACGCACAGACATCGGATAGCCCTCACCAAGCTGCAATTACCCACCACACAAGGGGGACTGGGCGCCCCCTCCTTCGAAGCGTACTTTTTGGCGGCGCAGTTACAGTGGCTGTCGTACTGAACGGCGGGTAGGAACACAGGAGAAACACATACGTCCGAGGTCCGGGTTCCCACCCCGGAGCTTTGTCGCCTACTGCTCCCAGGTACCAAACCTCGACGGACATATCCGTTGCAGGTGTCGGTGGCCCGCCGATGTATGCAAAGAATCCATCGCATGTCGGCGGGGACCCCACATTACTCCTCTCGGTTACCGCTGGTCGGCTGGCCCAAGAGGGAGACGTACTTCACGGCGGCCATGCTCCGTGCATGGTTGGACTGCGTTATAACAGAAGCAGAGGCGTTGTTCGTGGAGGGGCAGCTCAGACCCTATGATCAGATCGCGGAGGAGTATGGTTTATCCGTGAGACAGTTTTTAACCCACCGACAGCTTCTAGATCACTTCCGGCCGCTCGCTGACCTTTCCACAGGCGAGCCCAAAACCCACCCAGTCATTCACACCATCTTACATATGGGTACAGGTCGGCACTTAGTTACTTGGATCTATAAATCCATCAGAGAGCTTATGAATGCACCACTGCTCGCTCTCCGAACCACATGGGAGGACGAACTCGAGCGTCAGTTGCACAACCGGGAGTGGAAGAGGGCCCTAGAGTTCCCTAAAAAAGTATCGAGGAATGCACGTTTTAAAAACATACAGTTTTATGTCTTACATAGAGCGTATCTAACACCAGCGCGCCTGCAGCGGTTCTACCCGGACACTCGATTTCTCTGCCCCAGATATCGCTCGTCAGATGCACACTTTCGTCACATGTTCTGGAGCTGCCCCACCTTGCGGCAGTTCTGGTCAGTAGTCCTCGAGACACTTAAAGAACTTACAGGCCTTCCAGATATTCACACCTGGGAGGCGGTCGCTCTCGGAATATTCCGTAGACCAAAAACACTAAAAGTACCTATCCGCTTCGCAACCCTAGCAACTCTACTAGCGAAAAGAAGCATCGCCATGAACTGGCGAGCCCCACTGGGAGCCCCGGTGGAGGCATGGGTGGAAGCGGTAAAAAATGGGTGGCAGCAGAAGAGGAAACACTTCGGGAGAAGGAGGTGAAAGGACTGCGGAAGCATCCCATATCTATGGAATGGGCCATATTGTCCCACCAGTTCCAGCACTTACAGTCGCGTACCGATTCTAGGGCATCGCAATGCACCACTACAGAACTGGAAGCATGCCACCCAAATGTGAGTACACCTAACACAGCCCCCAACCCCCCAACCAATGAGTGAGGCACATAAACCCCTAGGTGCACTTCACGGCATGCGGCCACTAGCCTGGCTGTCCTGGCGCCTGCCTACAAACAATGTCCTGACATCTGCACACAAACAGCTGCACTGACCCGGACGCCATACCCATGGCTCACACCCTGGCTCCCTCCTTCAATGCATCCCCAGTTATATTGTCCCCGGTTCCCCTGGCATCACAGTATAGAGAAGATATATGGGCCGTAACGACAGATACCCCTTCTAAGTGCAGGATGCACATCCCACAACTGGACAGCACAACTACTGTCGATAAAATAAGTGTAATGAGATGAACTGTGGATATTGTTTGTTGTAAAAATGATAATAAAAAATATTTAAAAAAAAAAAACGTTCCTAGTAAAGTGGGATAGTATACACACATTTCCAAGTTTCGCATTTACACACATCAGGCATCTTGATCCCAGTCACTGGTAGACAAACTGCTGTATTTTTATAACTGAACATACAGCTATTTGTTTATATGGGAGAAATGTTAAGTGCAGAAAAAGGTTCCATCAAGTGCACAAAAATGTTGCTTTATAGGAACATATTTGCAAAACATTTTTCTGCACTTTAAGTTTATCCCATTTAAAAAAAAGTGCTTGTATGTTTGTGTTGTACATGTAATGGTGCCAAATATGGCGAAAGGTATGTGTTGTGCCACAAGTACATACGACACATGCTCTCAGTCACCAATACACATATATCTCATTCATTCACACACATGTTCCTACATCCACACAGACCATGCACTTACTGACACACATGGCAGCCCTATGCTAGTAAGCCTAGCCACAGTATTTTGTTCAAACCATGGTATTGGACTCCATGGACATTAGAGTTAAAGTCAATGAAGATGGGCGAGGGGGTGTCTGACCTTCAGTAGTTCACAACCATTTTCACTGATTTGAAGTAGCTCTCATTACGGAACAGGTTGGATACCTCTGATTTATATCCATTATTACAGTTAAAATTGCAAATTTCAACAATTTCATGACTAATAAATTATCTTAGTAAAAACACAACTAAAAAAACATATAGAATTAAACACACTACAATAAATTACATATAAGTTAACACGTACAAACAATATTGCATATGACAACATTTTCTACATCAATGTTTTTTTACAATGATATTAAAAACGACAAAGTAGTTTTGTTTCACAATTTCTTTCCAGATATTTTGTCAACATACCTTACCTTCACAAGACTTATACATAGCTACCGGAGATGGCAATACACTGTTCAGTCCGAGTTTTAGCAGAAATGTATTGGGAAACTCCCTACAGTCATCAGTGCACACTCTGGAAATCAACACGATTTGTCACAGTATGACCAAAATAGCAGAAAATTCTCCTTCCGTCCATATGATACCCTTTCTCTGTGTATAACACCTTCTATCAATTTGCTCAGTAAAGGAGTTGACTCAAAGAGATGGTGCTGGCACTTCCTATTGCCACCCTCCAGGACCCACTAAACAACAAAAGTAATACCCCCCAAAGACATTTATACACAGATTGACTGTGCCAAATCTGGTTCAGGGGATTCCAGTGAAATCAAAAGTTACTGAACCCTGATTTGATCTATGGGGGTTTGGTGTCCTGGGGCCTCTGTAAAGCAGAATCTCAAATTGTGTACCAAGTAACCCTTCCAGCACATGACACAGTATTTACAATTGTAGTGCCTTGCCATCTTGGTAATCAAATGCTGGGGAATATTGGTCAATGTTTTGTGTTGTCTTATTAGGAGACAGCTTAATCAGGAGAATGATGTTGTTTACTTTGGTCATTCTGATTATGATATATGCGCTCATCCCATCACAATCTTAATTAATTGAAAATTACAATTTAAACACACGTGCAGTCAGCAATCATTTGTGTATCAAAAACAGTGCAACAATCCTAATACCATAGAGCCCCTAGAAAAATCTACATATATGCCCTAAATTGACCTGTGAAGAATTTAAGTCTGTCTCTCTTCCTCTTTCTGAAGTTAGGGAGCAGCTTCCAATGGTATTACGACTCCAGTACTTCAGTTCCTAAGGCATTCTTGATTCTAGCAGAGAGATCTTTAGTATTATGCTCTGCAATAATCCTTTTTAGTTATGCGGATTTTAAAGCATTTGATAAATAAACATGTAATACTTTTATAGTAGTCAGTAATTATGTGGTTAACTTCTGTGAAACAAGCCACTTTGGTGCTTAGCACTACTCCCAGCTACTTAAGACTGTCATGTTAAAGTCTTTGAATAGGATCATTATTAACCAAAATTTGATTGAATCACACTTCATGTGAGGTTAATTAAATGCAAATTTTTTAGGTAATGTTATGTAAAGGAAAACTAACCTCGCAAGTGTAGTGCTGGGGAGGACCAGGCGTGGGTGTGAGAAAAATATTTTTGGGGAGCATCTATCACCCTTCTCTGGTTCTTTATTTACTACCTACCTCTCTTCTTCCAGTCTGGTTCCATTCTGGTTCTGAATCCAATTGCCATGCCTGCACATGAATGCTGCTTAGGCTTCTAACACACTTCTGCAATGCGGAATTGCTGTCCTGGATGCTGCCCCAGATATGTAACTAGTTCTGTTGCACCTCCCCACTGGGAAGTGTCCCTCGTATTGCACAGCCAAAAATCCAATTAGGAGTAATCAAGTCTATTAATCAATATCCAAATATTCAATGAATGTTTCAACACATCGTTTAATTAAAGCTGTATGTTTTCAGTCACATCAATTTCATGAAATGTGTTATTCTTCCAATCAATATGCTTCCATAATCACACATGTATATCGGCCTCAAAGCATTTCGGGCTCGTCCCCGCCCTTCGTCAGGGGTTAATTTCCTAAAGAAACTGAGAACAAGGTAATGAGACGACAATGAAAATGTATATGTACACATTGTGCTTTACATTCGTAATGTGCAACATATGAAGTGCCATGATTCCACATGTATTAATATCTAATTGTGTCTGAAACAACCTCAGTGAAAACAAATGCTCAAAGTTAAGTAAAAGGATTTTCTCCAAACGTGAACTGTGTCCGTGAATTAAATGATTTCAGGTTTATGGTGCACCGAGAATAAGAGCATAAAAACAAGCGTGACGGCAATTGAAAATAGACCGATGTGACAACGTGTGGTTATCTACGCTGAAGCTGAACGATTTATCAGAGATGAGATTATTGTGCCCAAGTCAAGTGAGTGCACATAAATGTGGTTGGTGATTCAAACGATTATATCATGCAATTATCACGCAATATAGCTGCTCGCATATACGCTAACAAGTGCATTATGGCTCAGAAAGCTGCAGGAATTTACCTCTGGTCATTAAACGCTGAGATCTGCCATGGTGGGTGCTGCTGATTACACAACTGACTCGAGATGCACGTCCCGGCAGTCGCCATTATTAGCAAGGGTACAGGGAGTGGAATGTGAAAGCGGGGTGACCAGGCTCCATCTACAGAGGCGGCCATCTTAACATGGTGCATAAAAGTGTCATAATCATATCTTATTGATGGGTTTAGTAGTACAACCAAACTCAATAGATCGAAAAATGATTAAATGGTGAAAAGGAACATTAATAAGAGAAATGAAAGTTGACTCTGTGTTTTAACAAAATTAAGGAATAATCAAAAACTAAAATAAAATGAAAATAAAATAAAAAGAAGGATAATAATCAGGTAATGACAATATAAAACCATTATATATGGTTTTTGCAGGCAATATAGGATCACAAGAAAGAATTGTATTGTTGTAATTAGGCCTGGGCGAAAACTCCGTTCCGCTCGTGGAAATTGCGATAATTTGACATTTTTGCGTTCCGCGGAGAGCGCAGAAATGTCAAAATTTTCGCAATCTGCATCTTACCGGATTTTTTGCTTGCTCACGCTGTAAAAAAATACATTCTCGGGTGCGCGCGATCCCCTTACCTGAATCCCCGCGTTCGCCGACAAGTTTTCCCGATCCGGTCGCGTTCTCCACGAGATGTTGGATTGTTGGTAGCCATTTGCGCTGTCTCGCGACAGTTCGCGCCCGCAGTAACGTCATTCGTTGCGCGATCACGTCTTTCTTCTCGCGATCATCCACGGCGAGACAAGTGAAAACAAGATGGCCGCGCCCGTAAGCAACCGCATGGGTAAGTTGGTGAGCCGCGACCATGCAGAAAATACCGTGAACGGGCAGGAAAAAAACGTCCACGTCTTCGCGATATTTCTGTGTGTTTGCAGAGATTTTGAACATTTTCGTGATAGTTTGCGAAAGTGAATTTCGCAAATTTCACCTTCCCCTAGTTGAAATGTAATAGTAATGATAACACTTGAGCAGCCGCAATGTCTCGCAATCAACTTTTGACCACACAAAACGTGTCACGCAAACAAAACGAGCTGTGATAGTTTCCAAATTTTCAACTGCAAGCTGGGGATTTAAAAAGATCATATTAAAACATTGGCCAATGCTCCAGGTGGAACCTGATTTCAACCGATCCTTCTTGGAGAAACCACTCTTTGCTTACCAGAGAAGCAAAAACCTGGCAGAGCTCATTAAAACAAAAAGACCTTATACGAACGTAACCACTTACATGGGCACAGGACCATGCAACAACTGTGGTAACTGTAACAACATCATAAAAAGAAACACAGTGAACCATCCAACAAAAGGCTTCAAAATCAGACTCTATACCACAGCCACATGTGATTCTAAAAACCTGGTGTATCCTCTCAAGTGCCCGTGTGGACTGGCATACATTTACAAAACCGAGAGGAAGATTAAAACTAGACTCAATGAACACAAAAGCAACATCCGAAATAAAAATCCTAAGTCAGTGGTGGCCACACATTTTGCACTTCTCAATCATAACATCAGTCAATTGCGGTTCCTAATGTGTGAAGTCGTTGACATCAGAGAAGGAGACAACCGCAAGTTTCTAATACAGTGTGAAACATTTTGGATCATGAAATTTAACATGTTGACACCTAATGGTCTTAATGACCGGACTGAATACAGTTGTTTCATGTGATCCTATGTTGCCTGCAACAACCATGTATAATGTCTTCATATTGTCTTTATATGCGTATTATCCTTCTTTTTATTTTATTTTTGATCATTCCTTAATTTTCTTAATACACAGAGTCAACTTTCATTTCTCTTATTAATGTTCCTTTTCACCACTTCATCATTTTTTAATCTATTGAGTTTGATTGTACTACTAAACCCCTCAATAAGTTATGATTATGGCACTTTTATGCACAATGTTAAGATGGCTGCCTCCGTAGACGGAGCCTGGTCACGCCGCTTTCACTTTCCACTCCCTGCACCCTCACTAATAATGGCGACGTGCATCTCGAGTCGGTCGTGTAATCAGCATCACCCTCCATGGCAGATCTCTGCGTTTAATTCCCGGAGGTAAATTCCTGCAGCTTTTTGAGCCCCCATGCACGTGTTAGCATATATGCGAGCAGCTATCTTGCGCGATAGTTGCACGATATAATCGTTTGAATCACCAACCACAGTTACGTGCACTCACTTGACTTAGACACAATAATCTCATCTCTGATAAATCATTCACTTACAGTGAAATAGCCACACGTTGACACATTGGTCTTATTTTCAATTGTCGACACGCTTGTTTTTATGCTCTTATTCATGGTGCACCATAAGCCTGAAATCATTTAAATCACGGACACTGTCCTCGTTTGGAGAAAATCCTTTTACTTAACTTTGAGCATTCGTTTTCTCCGAGGTTGTTTCAAACACTATTAGATATTAATAAATGTGGAATCATGGCACTTCATATGTTGCACATTACGAATGAAAAGCACAGTGTGTACATATACATTTTCATTCTCGTTTAATTCGCTCATTCTTGGTTTGTTTAGGAAATTTACCCCTGACGAAGGGCGGGGACGAGCTCGAAATGCATTGCGGCCGATATACATGCTTTTGTGATTATGGAAGCATACTGATTGGAAGAATAACACATTTCATGAAATTGATGTGACTGAAAACATACAACTTTAATTAAATAACGTGTTTAAACATTCATTAAATATTTGGACATTTATTTATAGACTTGATTAATCCTAACTGGATTTTTGTCTGTGCAAAACGAGGGACACTTCCTAGTGGGGAGGTGCAACAGAACTATTTAAATACGCCCAGGTCTAGGGGATGATACCTCGGTGCATGCCCTCAAATTATTCCTAAATCATGGAACTTTTTGTTTATATCTTCTTAATTTTGGAGTGCGGGATCTAATACCCTTTGATCCAGATATGTAACTACCCACTGAATGCGCTACACCGATCCAACATGTGAAGTCACAATTGGTAATGGATTTGGAGCATAGCTCCACTTAACCCACTTTCTATCCAATATGACACATTTTATTTCAGAAGGAAAGACAAAAGGCTGAGTCATAATGATTTTGCAATGGTAGGAATGTTTCTTTTCCTTTGGAATAAAGGGCTCACCTTAAACCTTCCTACAATTCTCTGCTGCAAACCATTTGGTTTCTGACAATTACATAAGGAATGAACTAGTTGTACTAGTTGTCATAATTCAACAATATTGTGTCAATACAGCATTAAGGGCCAGATGTACGATCCTTTCATTTAGCGCCTTGCAATTTGTGGCACATTGCGAGTCGCAATTTGAGAGTTGCTAAATGGAATGCACAACAGTGTGTTTACACTGTTTTGCGATTCCCAATAGGGTCGCAAATTGCGAGAGGCTCTTTAACAATAATGAGCCTCTCGCAATTTGTGAGCCCATTGTGAATTCATCCTCTACCAGGGATGGTGGCCTGCTAGGCTCAGCAGACCACCATGTCTGGGTCTGCTGTTTAATAAAGGAGTTTTTTTAAAAAAAATGCAGCCTGTTTTCCTTAAAGGAAAATGGCTGCATTTAAATAAGAAAAATGAAACTTTTCAGTTTCATTTTCTTAAGAGCAGGCAGTGGTCTCTGGGACCACTGCCTGCTCTTAAAAAATATCTTCCCACATACTCACAGAGGGGAAGGGGTCCCCTGGGGACTGCTTCCCCTTTGCGAGTGGTTTACCACCTACTTGAAGTGGGTGGTAAACAGAGAGTGTTTTGCGGCTGCAAGTGCGGCCGCAAAACATTAGTAAATAGCATGTTGACTCACTTTTAGGAAGGGATGCCCCTTCCTAATAGCAAGAGTCGCAAATGCTATTTTGTGAGTCACTGACTCGCAAAATAGCATTTGTACATGCTGTCACCCTTTTTTGTGGCCGCAACTGGGAGGATCTCCCGTTTGCGGCCGCAAAAAAGGGTTGTACATCTGGCCCTAAATCACTAAACCAAGATTATTGCATCTTCACATAGGTCATAAATGCATACAAGCTGGCCTATATTGTTCATAAGAATATGTTCTGAAGTGCAGTAAACTACCTGACACACAAAATAGTTTTGTGGGGTGTGGATTGGTGCTGCAAAAATTGTAGTTGCTCACTGAGCAAGCGCCCAGACAGGCCTACCAAATCATTTATAATACAATGTTGGATCAGACCTTTTCTCTTCGCCAAACACCCTCAGAGCATGCTGCTGGAACCCCTATGGTTTGAGCGGTCCCAATAGTACACCTCAGATCAAGGTTGGCCTGTCTGCTGCAGTGGGCTACCCCATGCCGTGGCAGGGGACACATGCCTGGAGGACACGTGTAGACCATCATCTTATCTGCATGACCTGGGCCTGTGCCCGTGCACCAGGTAAGGTACATTTTCAGAAGCTTTTACTCCGGTGAACTACGATGGGGGGCTGGCTCCCCCACCCCCATGGTAGTGAGCTTGGTATATCAGGATGTGCTACATAGTTTTGACATGTACAGGGGACAAAGGATGCCTGTTAGACCTGGAATCCTTGCATGGTTTTTCATAACGTTTTGCCTTGAGACCTCCTGTTTTTGCTGATATAAGTATTCTGCACACTGTACCACTGTTAATTAATGCAAAATTGCTTGTGCTCATGCCCCAAAATGTGGTAACATTGGCGTAACCACAAATGGCATATTTAATTTACTTATAAGACTTTAGTGATGTGCACTACCTGTGCCCAGGGCCTGTAAATTAAATGCTACTAGTGAGCCCTGCGTTGTAAAAGATTTTGCAGAAAAAAAGGGTAATGGCATGTGTTGTAATGCATTCGTCGTAAAAGATGTTTAACGATCCACATCGCCCTTGCATCTTTGCAACTGATGCATTCCTGACGACATGGCACATCTTTGACTCAGGATTCTCACATCCATCATCAACGGCAACTTGACGATGATGTCAGCCTCTGCATCGCTGCCTTGCAGATTCTCGGAGCTGAGGAATCGCCAGCTGCGCTACATCCTCGACTTCACATTGCAAGTCTTGTCAACTGGATCCCCACGATGATGAAACAGGATATCGCACTGCAGCCTCGCCACATCTCGGAACTGATGCACCGTTTTGATCCTGTAGCAAGCCCGTGCTCCACCACAGTCAGCCTGAACTTGTGATGTTGTCCCAGTCAGATATCTCTTATCGGTGCTTTGTGCTTTTTAGTGCTATAATACCTTAAGACTTTAAAATTCAGAATCTCCAGTTTCCCTGATTGGGTTTTTGTCTTTTTGATCTTGTTTTATTAATTAAAATCTACTCTATTTTTGTATGCCTGGTGCTGGATCTTTTTGTGTGGTGTTTTCACTATTTTACTGTTTGAAATGTTTCACAAATACCTTTACACATTGCCTTCAAGTTAAGCCTGACTGCTCTGTGCCAAGCTATCAGAAGGTGAGTACAGATTAATATGTGGTTTGCTTGTGCCTTACCCTGATTAGGATTGTGATTAGTGCTTGGCCAGGGCTCAAAACCCAGTCAACCAGAAACCACATTTATAACAATGCCTATGAGAAATAATGGGAGGAGGCCACCTTCCCCTGCCTTCTATTTAATTTGACCCATTCCTCCATGGTGGCCTCTCCCTACACGTGCAGCCTGGGAGGGTGGTAAAATGAGGCTAAAAAGTTCCAGTGAGCCCCCATGCCTAGTAGCAGAGTGACTGTGACTCTGTGTGTGCCAAGCTTGACTTGATCCTACAAACCATTGCAGAAACCAGGTCGGTCCTGGAAAGCAAATTCCAGACAGCGATGATTGAATTAGGGCTAGTTTCACAAGCAGGTTACTGCCCTTACAGATAGGGTTAAGTTCTTAGAGGTCAGGGTGGATTATGCAAAGGGGTGATACTGATGCAACAATATTCACATCATTGGCCTACCGGAGGGTTTGGAGGGCACTGACCTCACTAATTTCATGAAAGAGAGGCTATCCAAGCACATTGATCCTTCTGGCCTCTACTTCTTTGCAGTAGAGTGTGCCCAGTGTGTACCAATCAATCTTTTATTGTTATAAGTTAATATAAACCGTCACAATAGTGTTACATACAATAATATCATAAAACGTATAACGCCTCAAAGTTCACACTGTATTTACTGTTGAAATTGTTTGCAAAATACTTTGGAGTTCGTAACAAGTCATGAGTTGAGTAAGATAAAGTGCCATTGTCTTTACTGTAAATGTCTAATGCGATGAGTTGTTTGGAACTTATTACTAGACATTGGGTGGTGTTCTTTTACCCTAAAACCTCGCCTGGGAAGTCAAACGCAGTTGATTTCAGATTTGTGCAATGACAAAAATGTTAAGAGTTTGCAATTAATCCAAGGGTAAGTAGGGTCTAGGTACTTGATTATTGCCATTCGATATGTTCAAATTCCCCTTTCATTGACTGCAGGTTTCAACAGTAGTACTCGATGGTGTCTTAAGGCCGAGCAGAAACAAACTAGATGGATTATGTCTTTCTTTGGAGTACCACAAAGTCTGCATGATTTTAAACCTTTGTTTCTCCAAACAGGCTGATTGTCCAAGGATGGGAGAGCTCTAAATCGAAGTGTCATCAGCTTTCTTTTTAGGCATACCGGATATGTCGTACTCAGGTATTCAGCTGGTTTTAAGCTGTTATACGATTGGACTACCATCCAGGCATGTGACCGAGAGGATAATTTGTACTTATCCTCTATAAGAGAGTTCAATTTAGATACTTTGTTGATGTCTAGGCAGAATGTAATGTGTCAAACTCAGATCCTATAGGTTGTTGGTGTTTGTTTCAAGTAATGAGGAATGCAGGTATTTACTGTATATTGAGTCATTGACATCTTCCAGTGACTGCCATAACACTCTAACCAGTGAGTTGGTTCAGTTAATCCATATTTTATGCCACATTTTAATGGTTGTGTATCTTCTTGCAATGCTCTGTTTCATTAAGCCAAATTCCAGATAGATTTGTGCTGGGGAGGCACTCTGAGAGAGGCCAAAGACTTGCTTGTAGGTGTTTGTTTGAATTTTCTCCAAAGTTGGGGGAGTCTTTTTCTTGCATAACTACACTGGAGAAACACACTGATGACCATAGTTTTGAGGTAAAGACGGCTAATAATGGTTTAAAAGAGGGGCCGTCCAGTTTTATTGTGAGCACACAAAAGGCATATGTAAGCACCTTGCTTTGTTCCCCCAAATATTGTTTGTGCATCATGAAATTTAGCTTTGTATCTATGGTGAATCCCAAATATTTATAGCTGCTGACTTCCTTAGGGTTATGTTGTTTGATTTGATCCATAGTGAGGTTCTGATGATGTTACCCATGGTCATTTGTTTTTGTTTTAGTTTTTTGATTTCTAATTTATTTATCATGGTGAACGCCGAGAGTTCCTCCATCAATCTTTGTAGACCCACTCTGGTGTGACAAAGCAGCATGATGTCGTCGGCATATGCCATGTGCGACCGGGGCAGTGGTCCTAATCTGGGGAGGATGTGAATTTACTTGATCAAGTCTCAAGGATAAGTCAGATATAAATAAGTTGAAGAGGTGTGTTGCCAGGACACAGCCTTGTTACAGGCTGGTTGCTGAATGCCTACGACTGGACAGCTGAGACCACTCCTCCATCTTAATTTGAATCCATGTGTTTGTGTACAGTTGTTCTACTTGTTGGAGGATACTCTCTTGAAGGCTGCACCATCTTAGATTACCCCACAGAAGTGCGCTGTTGACTCAATCAAAGGCGGCATTCAACTCTATAAAACATAGATGCAGGGTTTTCTGTAGGTGCTTGCATGTGTCAGCAATAGCTATTACTGCTAGGGTCTTTAAGGTGGTACTGTAGCCTTTCCAAAACCCAGTCTGGTTAAACAGAATTTTGTTTTTGGAATTGGACCACTCCACCAGGTCTTCCAAGATTAGTGAGGCGTAATATTTAGCCTCAGAGTTAATTAGGGCAATTCATCTGTAGTTAGATGGGTCTGATCGATTCCCCCCCTTGAAAATTGGGTTTATTATCGAAGCTCTGCAGCTGCCAGGGATTAGACCTGTTAATCTCACCTCATTGTACAAAGGCGACAGTGTATTGGCCCAATATCTTGGGTCAAGCTTGTAAATTGCCTGCGGGATGTCGTTTGGATCTGGGACCCGTGACGTTGGCCTGGTATGATTATCGTTGTCACATTCTCAGGGGTGCAGTGCCGTTTTGCAGGTTGAGTTGGAGTTTCGTGAGTCTGCATTGTCTCACCTGCCTTTATGTTGATGTTTTTGCATTGGACAGACAGGCATTTTTGAATGTCAAAGATTCCAGTTAAGTGAGGTACTCAGTCTTTTTCTTGAATGCTAGAGCTGTTTATCATTCTTACAGCTCTACCAATGTGATTGATTGTTGCCCAGAAAGCTCTAGAGTTTATTAGTTTAGAATTAAATGGAAGCTTTGCCCAGAATTCCTCTGATTTGACTTTCCGTTCTTCCTGTAGTTGCTTTATGTATCGCTTTTTCAGGATTTTAAATTTCCCCCATGTTTGTGCTGATCCGCTGGGTTTACTGACTTTCTTAATTTAATGCCTGAGTTCTTTCCTTAGGCTTAGTGTTTTTGGCAGTAAACCTACTGCAGTTAATGTGGTTTCCCTTCTTTTGAGTTCCTGTGTTGGGTCTTGTTTTAACAGCGTCATAAACAAAATGGGCCAAGCTTTGAGTGGGTTAGTGTGTGACTTCACGGTAGCTTCCAGTATTGCTTTCGCTTTTGTGGCCAGTTTTGGGAGGGAATTATGAGCCTGATTATGAGCTTCAGACTGACTGATTGTAGGCTTTGGATTTCCAGTCTCTGTTGGTGTTTTGGTGGGTTGAGTGTTAGCTCCAGATATTGATTCGAGTGGTCACTTTCAAAGAGGCAGGGAAAGGACTGTGTGATCAAGAATTGATGCAGAGGTTGCACCACAGTTTGTGAACCGCGGAGGGTTAGCCTCTTCAGTCCTGCCATTGATTACTCTAAGGCCCAGGTGTTCAAGTGTGGTGATCAAGTTCTTCCCGAGGTGATTCAATCTTTTTTGAGGATCAGTGGCTTGAAGGAGAACTGCCCAAATCGCGTTTTCAGCTGCCAGGTGGTCGTCCTTATCTGAGGTGTAGATTAGGCTGGTGTTGAAATCACCTGTCACTACGATGTCCCAAGTAGGATTTCTGAATCTAATTTCCGATATCTGGTGGATTAATTTCTTTAATAAATTTGACTTTATTTGGAGGGTGGGATGTGCATAGATGTTTGGTAATACTATTGGGGTTTTCCAATGATTGAGACAGAGGTTAAATGTGATTGCCTGAAATTCCGAGGTAGAAGTTGATAGTTGCTCCCAGTCAGTTTTCTGCTCCATAGAAACGTAAACTGCAAGTCCCCCCCTTGGCCTACTGAAAACGTGTGTTTGATTGTACCAATATAATGAATGGCAAAACAGGCAAATTGGACAGGTTCAGACAACCAGGTCTTTTGTAAGGTTATGATGTCTGGCCTTCTCCCATTTTCCAATTGTGCGCCGTTCAAGAATTTGTGTTTTGCACCCACTATATTCAAGGCGAGGATGCTAAAGGACATTTCCTGGGGTTCGTTCGTAGGCGGATTTGGAAGTCACTCCTTCCTGAGGCTATTCAAGGTTGATGCTAACCAGCCCCATTCCTCTTTGGTATCCACCGTCACTTGATTCCCCATGTTGTTAACTCTACCTGTGGCCCCATGGGCGTTCTGCAGAATGGAGAACACCGCAGTGATGCTCAATGAAGATTTTGGCCTGTGGGGGTTGTTCAACAGGGGAGAGGGATAGCCCTGGATTGTCGGTCTCGAGAGAGAAATGCCCCAAGTTTCAAATTGAGTTCCGCGTTAATGACTAAAATGACCATTGCCCTTGTTTTCCATGTGGTTAGAGTTTTCTCCATCAAAGCGCCGCCTTCGTTTGGAAGAAATCTGACTGATTCGAGGTCGGTTGGCTTGATGTTCCGCAGTATGGGTATTGCGTCAATTAGATTCATGATATTCCCTCTGTTCGGCATATCTTGCTGACCTTGAGATACATAACAAGGAGAAAAGATGATTGGATGAGAGACGCTGTCCGAGTCCCTCTGGGATCTGTAGTCTGACTTTGGGACAAACCTAACTGGAGAATATTTCCGTCCGTACTGATAGCTGTGTTCCATGTCGATTAGGAGTTGGTTTTGGGGAAAATCTTTTCATTTTGTGCCACTATTTTAATTGTTGTTCGTGCTGTGTCAGTTTGAAGGGAGCATCTGCCGCTGAGGGATGGATTAACTATATTACCCGATCCGGCTGAATTTTGCTTCCCGTACATGCGGTTCTGGAGAGCCTGGTCTTGTGCAAAGGAAACGTTGTAATCCTTAGGGGTGGGCTAAAACGTTTAATTGCGGGTTTGACCACTTCCGGACTTCTTGTGACAATGCCTGTGTTTTGTTTTTTCTAAATCTAATTGTTGTATCTCACCATCTTGATTTTTTGAGCTGTGGCTGAGACTGGACAGATATAAGTGATTAGTGTTGAATCCTGGATATCCAGACGTGCTAGTGTGATTCCTGATTTGATCGACAGCTTTGACACCGTGCTTTTTTTTAATGGTCACTGTTGGGGTGTCTAGCGCATCCTGTCCTGGTAGGTTGATTTAATGGCCTGGGCCATCAGTGGGACATCTGTCCTAGCGCAGGTAGCTGCCATGGTGACTGATGGAGACATGAGTGAGAATTCTTTCCCCAGTTACTCCGTCTTTTCTGGGTTGATGTCATTGGCTTCATTCGCGGAAGTAACGGTTTCTTGAGACACTTGTTGATTTTGGTTGGCCAGAAATATGGGATATAGTTTATTTACCAGTCTGAGTCAAGTGAAAGCGATTCTTTCTCACTTTTCTAGCGCGTTTCTTTTGTATTTTAGTTGTAGCCAGGCTATTGGAGTCATTAGCCTCGCTCCCCATTTACAGGGTCTGGTGTGGAGCCGATAAGGGCAAGGCCAATATTCTCTGGCTCGTTGATGAATTGGGAAGAATATCTGATGTACCGTTTCCTGCCATACTTTGTTGGTTGTTTGTTGATTGCAGCTGCTTGCCATTGGTTCTCTTGGGAGCTACTGTAGTGGGTGATGCGCCCTTCTCATGATTTCTCATTTCTTTTAGAATGTCAGATAGAATAGATACTAAGAAGCTTAGTTTGTCTACAATTAATGCACAGTTGTATCTGCCTTGCTGGGCTGAGTTGTTAGTCGATGGTGTGGTGGTGATCCGATGAGTTAGCATTTCCATCCTGGTGTTAATGCTGGCTATATGTGTCGAAATTACGTTCATAAGGACAATCTGTAGGTCCAGTTTGTCTGATTGCATATTCAGGGTCGTTATTGAAGTTTACAAAAAAACAAAATGTCAGGGCACTAGAAACCTGCACCAGTCAGGCTGGTATTCTATTGTAAGTAAGCAAAGGTGCGGTGCAAAGAGCCAGGGGTGTGACCTTCTTGCATCCCTATTATTTGGTACAACCAAAATTGCAAAAGACAGAAATGGCTCAGCACACAGCTAGAGTTATATATTGCAGACAATAGTATATGTCAGTATCTGAAAACAAGCAAAAGTACAATGTCTCCCAAAAGATTCACAATGTGCTTTAATTTCTTAATGATGAAATTTTCTTTATTCTTTTGTTAAAAAATGTTCTGATTTTAAAAGCACAGCATACAGTTCATAGCCGACGCGGCGCGTTTCGTCCCAACGGGACTTCTTCAAGGCTCAAAAGTAGTGCATACACAATCCAACGTGAAATTCAGTACTCTATGAACAAATATTCAGAGTTCATAAATCTATGTATTTATGGCGATCAACATCTATATTTATGTAGTGTAAAAACAGGTGAATCAAGGTTCGATAGCCTTGGCCATACGAAAAAGTGTATCGTCACGGAATCCACGAACAGCGTGTCATAGAGTTGCTCATTATTGAGGTTTGTAGTAAGCTTAATAGGGAGGAATGCAGATGTGTAACTTTCTGTCCTTTGAGGTCATCACGATGTTCCTCCAGCCTTGTTCCTGCTTCTCTGTTGACCCTTATCGCTTTTGAGTGGTCGTAGAATTCCTTGTCCCTAGACCCTGCTTCCTTGGTATACCCTCTTATCTCTGTCCAGGGGCGCTGTTTTTGCACCATCCTGCCGTTCCAGGATGTTCCTACATGAGGTCTGCAGAATCGACCTTAGTCATAAGCAGGGAGCTGATTTGGTCGATTTGTTTTGGGGATATCAGCGGCTCAAGATTTCAGTTGTCAACGGGGCCAATTCACTTTGTATTTCAGAGATGTAGATTGGAGTAGTTGATGGTAGGCCAGATGTTTTATTTGGGTTCTCGACTAATAAACATGCACCTTGTTCATTATCAATGGACAGGTTAATGGTCATTACCCCCAGGGATTGCATGAGTTCAGCATTATTCATTATTGAGGTTGAATGTAGCCAGGTGTCCTCCATGTTGTTGTCTGGATTTCCTAACCTGAAGCTGCCTTGAGTGAAAGGTTAGTCTGAGATCCTATTTTTTGATCCGTCGCGGGAGTTGAATGCTGGAGGTTTGAGCCATGTGGCCAGGCCTGCAACAGTGCTATTTTGTGGAGTGATGGGACTGAAGATGAAGGGTGATCTGTTATTGCAGTAGGAGTTAATTGCTGGCCGATCAATCCCTGGGACTGTCCGCTGTTGTGAGCCAGCGAGCCCAAAGATGGAGGGATGGCTATCTTCCCAGGTTCTGAGACTGAGTAGGCTGGGTTGACACTGCTTGAGGTGTGTACATTAGTTAAACTGTAGTCCCGATGCAGAGGGGTGGTGATTATGTCCAATCTTTGAGGAGTAAGGGGATTTGAGATGCCCTTTATAATGTATGTTTCTGAGTAGATCGCAGCAGCTGGATCCTTTAAGAAGGTGAATTTACTGGTGCTTCCAGGCTTCCCAAAAACAGGTTTGAAGGGAAGATATCGAAGGGGAGGGCGGGCCTGTGATGGCTTTTGACGCATTTGCTGCTGCGTTTGCTGCATTATGTGGCTGCAGGCCATGGGTACTCACAAACATTTTGTCAGGGCGCAAAGTTTAATCTTTGGTGTGACCGATGGCTGCAATGATGCTAACTGGGGAGAGGGTGTAAAGTGGGTATAAATGAAGTGAAGCATGTATATCTACTGGCTTGCACAATGTGAAAGCAGAAACCCTGGGATGAATTCCAGCTTCTCCACTTGACCAAATTGTGTGACCCTGGGCAATTGTTTTATTTTAATTTCCCTCCTTTTTCCTCATTGTCACATATAAGAGGACCCTGAAATACATGACTCCAGGATGCATGCTGTACAAAACCTTCTCCTGTACTTGGATGAAATCACTAATGGTATTGCTGTCAGGGTGGTGGTGTGGGGGTGGTATTGGGAAGCATAAACGTTTCTAAATACATGTTTGAAAACCATCACTTTGAAAAATTACTTTTGAATGCACTGCTATCATTTGATTTACTAAGGTAGATGGTTCTAAAAGTTAATGAAATACACGTTTTGAATTTTGAAAAGACTATCATATTTTTGCATGCATGCTGTCTTTAAAAATGAAGTTGTTCCTAAAGTTAAGGGCCTAGTTACTTCCTTTTGTTTAACTGCAATTAGCCTTGCTTTCTATTTAACATATTTTCTAATGTTAGTGCTGAGTCCAGTAAACAGCAGCTCAGTCCTGCTGCTGCTCAGGAGGCCGCATGTAAAGGTCAGTAGGGCCGCATGCAGACCCCGGGTCGTTCTTACAGTATTGCTGCTGTAGGCCTTTGTTTTTTGAAGCCTCGCTTTTTGTATAGTTGGTTGTTTTCTGACGCATACCGACCTCATGATCCCTTTGCCCATGGAAGCAACCAGGCTGTTGATTTTAGGGCCTAGAGCTAGACTATCTGTGCAGCTTGTGGGGGAGACGCTCCAAGGAGAAGGATCCCTGCCGGTGTGCTGTCGCTCCCTTCCAGGCTACGGGGGGCGGAGCATGCAATAAGGAATAGGTGGTTTGGTGAAGGGTGGAAGTGACTATCCCAGATGTATTCCTGTGTTGCCTGTATTGACCAGAGCCCTCACAAATAATCCAGTGTAATCAGGGGTGGAAGACTATGCTACACAGAGCCACATGAGAGAATGTTCCTCTGCAGGGGCCTTCTGCAGAGACGGCTGATGATATTAAGGCGTGGGGGCTGCTGAGCGGATGGTACGTGGAGGTGCATGCAGGATGGGGTGGTCCCACCAGGGAGTAAGCTGCACCGGCCTAATGCCGACCGCTTCCGCCCCGAGGGGTGGACCACGATGCTGGAGTTAGCCTTACCCGCTTTCCTGTTCTTGTGTGCTTTTACTGCTCCTCTCAATGGCTGATTTGCTGGCTTAATGGCGAGGGTGCTACGATTCCGGTCCAGGTACCACCAGGCCCTTACAGACCCCCCCTCCACCTCCACCACCTGGAACACAACCGGGGAACAAGAAACAACCCTGCGGTTGATGGGAGGGGTAGGCAGGTGGTTGGTTTGGAGGTTCGGCTAGCGCAGCGTTGGGGGGGCCAGGTACTCGCGGAGGATGCTTTCTCTAGGTGCAGCGAACCGCGGCACTCCACTGTGGGCCGTTGCCACCCTGCCACTTGACAGCCGTAGCCTGCCGGGGGTGGCGGGAGCCTGGCACCCTGGCGACAGTTAGGGTTGAAGCCCGGGTGCCCTGGAGGCTGGAGCGGGGCCAGGGCATGGATTTGGATCCGTGGAGCCTGGGCCTGGAGCCTGTAGGCTGGGTTCAGCGTCCTGTGTTCAAACTGCGTCTGCGTCTCAAGATCTCGGAACAGGATGTTTGTTGGCTTAAGGACAGGGATGCCGTAATTGAGTCTCGAGAACCAAGTTCGAGTTCCAGTGTCAGCATCCAGGGACTGGGGCTCCTCCCAGGCCAATGGTAGGCAGAATATTAAACTTCAGAGACAAAGATGTACTGTGGTGGGCTGGGCCACAAGCCAGGCAGATCAACATATTTTTTCAAATGTTCGCATTAGGAATATCCCAGACTAGTGCAACACTGCCAGGCTTCATTTTTTGGGACTTCAAACACAAACTCCGAAACCTTGAATTTGAATGCTACATAATATTCCCTGCCAAATTAAAAGTAATGAAAAACCAGCACTCATATTTGTTTACAGAACCAAAAGCTGCATGGGACTGAGTGGAGCAACAGGAGAATGCACCTGCGATGGCGGAGGTGCTCTTGGTCTCCTGGGGGAGCTCCCTGCTCCATGCACCACACCCATGAGCGGGCCCCTCATGTCAGAATCCCTCCAGTGCACCTTCGTCGGCCCAGTCTCACATTAAGAGATTCTCAGCACTTTCTTTTTTAAGTTCAGATAAAGTTTTATTAAAAGAATATGCTCAAATGTTACAAAAGAAAAGAAAAATAAGAAAAGCTAACAATTAGAAGTACATATCATGTTAAGTAATGACAATAACATAGGCTGTAATATTATACATAAAAAAAAATTGAGAATATTTATAAGCAAAAACTGGCAAATAATATAAAATAAGGCAAGAAAGAGGGATATGGAATATACATTACAAGCATAAGAACAATCAATAAATAGAGAAAAAAGGAGTATTCTTGATTAAACAAAGAACAAGAAGTCATGGAGGTTTAGAAACTTCTTGTTGTAACGGGGATAAAGAGAGAGAGGTACGAGCACTTGTGTAAAAAAAAACTGTGACTGGATTCCACAATTCTCTTCATTTAGTAGCTAAGGCCAAGGGGTAAACAAAAGTTGTATCTAATCTATGATTGTAGCAAACTGCATACCACCAAGCCTTAGGAGATAATTTGGTATAATCCTTCCAATTTTTAGTTATTTGCTGAAATGCTACTGCTAATAATAAGTCTATTATTCTAGTGCTACAAGTGCAATGATCCCAAATGGGAGAGAGACTCCCTAAAAAAAAATGAGAAAAAGAAAAGGAGTGAGTGGAAGAAAAAACTTATTAATTTGAGACCAAACCTGTGTCCCAAAACTAAGAACAAGGTGACAGCTAAAAAGCATGTGAAGAAGATCTGCACGTGGAAAGGAGCAGGACCAACACTTGTCAGAGGCATCTGGGAAATGTTTACTAAGAGTGAGTGGGGAAAATAATAAACGATTATAAATAAAAAATAGTGTTTGAGTGGTATTAGCAGCTCTGGAGGATCTACGAATCTTCAACCACAACTTATCCCACAACTCAATAGGCCAAGAGATTGTAAGATCTTTTTCCCAATCTTCTTCTATTGCGGTTTTTATGCGGGGGAAGGACAAAGTGTGGAGGAAAGCGTATATTTTTGAAGCCTTAGAATGATTAGTAAGTAAAGAATTCAACGAGGAAGCATCAGGGGGTGTATGAATTGATGGAGGATGTATAGCAAGATGAGCATCGTAGGCCTGCTGTAATGCGTGTGTCAACAACAAATATTTGGTTCGACAAGCTAGAGGTAGATTAAAAGAAGTGGCAGCTAAATCAAAGGAGATGATCTGAGTATGATGAAACAATTGACGCACCCAAATAAGACCACGCATTCTCCAGGACCTCCAAAAAATTGGTTTACTATTAATGAGGATAGACGTGTTATGCCAAATAGGTTGATCAAAAAAGGATAGAGTATCTGGACAAGGAAGAATTTTGGCAGTATATTTAAGAATGGTAGTAGATAAAGATTGAGGTCTGCGAGTAAACATGAGATATTCTTTGAATGAAAAGGGAGAAATGAAAGACTCCTCCAAGGTCAACCAGAGAGGAGAGGATAATGAGGAATCATCAATCCAATGAGAGACTTGATGTAAGAGAAAGGGTTTATGATATAAGGAGAAGTTTGGAAAATTCACCCCACCCTCTCTTTTAGAGCACATAAGCTTAGACAAAGACATACGAGATTTTTTGTGCCCCCATAAAAAGGAAGATAGAATAGAGTTTATTTTCTTGAAATATTTCAAGGGGATAGCAAGTGGTATATTAGAAATTGTAAACAAAACAATCGGAGAAAGCATCATCTTGATTGTATCCAATCTACCCCACCATGATAGATAAAGAGGATGCCATTTGTTAGTAAGAGTAGTTAGTTTTTGAATACAATCTTCCATACATTTAGTGATTGTACCAGAAAGAGAGGAGTGGAAATTGAGACCCAAATATTTAATAGAATTAGGGCTCCAAGTAAAATCTGAAGCAGAAAAGTCGTCTTTGAAAGTCACTTTAGTGAGTGGTAAGACTTCGCATTTGTCCTTATTTAGTTTGTAACCCGATACTTGAGCAAAAGAATGAACTTCATCTAAAAATGCTGGAAGGGAGGTATCTGGTTGAGAGATAAATAGTAGGACATCATCCGCATAAGCTGCCATTTTAATGACAGAATCATGAAAGTTAAAACCATGAATGTTATCATTCTGACGGAGTCGTAAAAGGAAAGGTTCTAAAGCAAGATTAAACAGAAAAGGTGAAAGTGGGCAACCCTGCCTAACCCGTCTTCCCAGTGAAAAATATGGAGATAAGCCCCCATTTGCTGAGATTGCTGCTCTAGGACTAGAGTAAAGGAAGGAAATTAGGGAGGAAATCTTTGGAACAAAAACAAACCACTTTAAAGTTTTAAATAGATAAGGCCATTTAACCCGATCGAAGGCTTTTTCCGCATCCAAAGCTATGGCTGCGAGGGAATGGGGATAATGAGAGGACTTGGAGAGAATGTCAAAAAATAATCTAGTGTTATCTGACAACAGCCTGCCCTTAACGAAACCAGACTGCTCTTTCCCTAAAAGCTCGGGTAGTAGAGACTCTAAGCGTAAAGCTAATGCTTTAGAAAAAAATTTGTAATCAATGTTTACTAGAGAAATAGGGCGATAATTTTTACAATACTGTGGATCTTTGCCCGGTTTCGGGATAATACAGATAAGGGCGTCAGAGAAGGATACAGAAGCGGAGCCAGTTTGAAGGAAATTAGAGAGAAGCAGATGTAATTTGGGGATAAGCAAATTTGAAAAACAGGAAAACAATTCAACAGTGAAGCCGTCCGGCCCCGGAGCTTTACCATGTTTGAGAGTATGAAGAGCCTGGAGAAGATCCCTGTGAGTAAGATCGGATTCTAAAGAAGAAAGGTTCGGAGGAGTATCAAAAGGAGAAGAGATGGTCGACAAAAAGTGGGAGATGGACTGTTCAGAAGAGGATGCTTCGGAAGAATACAATGCATCATAAAAATGTAAAAATTCCTGTAAGATGTCTTCGCTTTTGTGTTTCAGTAACCCATCATGACCGTAAATAGATTCAATGTTGATTTTGTTTTGTCTCACCTTTAAATAATTGGCCAACAGCTTTCCAGCCTTATTCTGTCCACCATAGAACTTGGCGCTAGATTTTAAGAGAAAATTAGAGGCATTAAATGTGGAATCTTTATTAGATTGAAATTTGGCAGAGATGAGATTGTTTAAGCAATCTTTTGATTTAGAAGTATAATATAAGTGTTCTAATCGTTTAATTTTGGAAAGTAAGGCATTAGTTTCTTGTTGGGCTTTCTTCCGCTTACGAGAGACATAATTAATGATGAAGTCTCTTGCCGATGCTTTAAAAGCATCCCAAACTACAGGGAATGGAACTTCACCCATATGATTAAGCAAGAAATACTCTTGGAAAAAGGATGTAAAAGAAGAGACAAATTGTGCATCAAGAAGAAGAGCGTTATTAAAACGCCATTTTTTAATAGAAGTAGGCTTTCGTACAACATCCAAAACAATAGAAACTGGGGCATGATCCGAATTAAAATGGAGCCGATATCCGAAGAGATGAGGGACTAGGTAAGGTGATGTGAAATAAAAAAATAATCTAGTCGAGATTGAGTTTGGTGAGGGGGTGAATAAAAAGAGTATTCTCGTAAAGTGGGATTACATAGTCTCCAAGCATCAGTTAATTTGTATTGTGCAATGAGGTGAGTGAAAGATTTTTGTGATTTATGTGGAATGTAAGCGCTAGCTGAATGTCTATCCAAAAAATGGTCAAAAACTTTGTTGCAGTCACCTACTAGAATAAAGTCATCAACATAATGTTGAGTAATTAGCGGAGCTAAAGAAGTCCAAAAAGAGGCGTCTCCATTCGTTGGAGCGTACACATTTAAAATGGACATAGGGACATTATCTAAAATGAAATTAACTAACACCCATCTACCCGAAGTATCTGCAAAATGCGTCACTGACTTGACTGGAAGAGATTTTCTAAACAAAATCAAAACGCCATTACGTTTACCGTCACCTGGAGAAAAATACATTTCACCCACCCAGTCCCTATTCAATTTAGCAGATTCAATTGCCGATAAATGTGATTCTTGTAAACAGGCTATATCTGCGTTAAGTTTGGTCAAATGGGATAATACTCTCTGTCTTTTAATTGGTGAATGTAAACCTCTAACATTCCAAGAAAATAGTTTCAAAGGCATAAAACGTCGTTAAGCATGCATATCAAAAAACCAGTTGAGGAAAAATCATGAAAAAGAAAAACGTGTAAAGCATAAAGGCATATTAATGAGATGCATCTGAAATAAAAGAAGAACATTTCATATAAAGCAACAAAGTAAAAGCCAGTTACTTGATGAGAAAGAGAAAAAAGGAAAGTACAAAAGAGGAGCAATAGTGAAAACATAAGGAAAGAAGATGGAAAATGAAGGGGCTGGATCAAGAAGAGATGATAAAGAAAATGGTGAAAAGAGACAAAGCCAGAAGAAGAAAGAAAAAGAAGTGTAAGAACATAATAACAGAAGAAAAAGAGCAAAAGACTTACATGATATCGAGAACAAACAGGTGGGGAGGAGGATGGAGGCCACATAGAACCATGACGGGTCAGAAGCTCCAAAGGGAGGGCAGGGAAGGAAAACAACCGCAACGAACTCCACGAACATGAAGGTGAGTGACGATACGGATGAGAAAATCTGTGCAAGGGGGAAATAGAATAAACGTTAAATATTAAGAACATGGAAAAATGACGTAAAACAAACACTAGTAAAACTGTCTAAGCAAACCAATCATGACAACCAACAAGGAATGCAGCATAAAATCCTTAACAAATGTGAGTGAAAACCAATTATTAAGAACTTGAAGAAGCAGCAATGTCCATTCCTGTGGAAGTATGAGAATACAAAAAACTCTTGAGTTTCAACGGATCGTCATAAGTAGTAGTCTTGTTATTGAAAGTCACCTTGAAAAGGCAGGGACGGAAAAGTCCATATCTCGCTCCCATAGAACGTAGCTGTGGTCTAAGTGAAAGAAATTCCTTGCGCCGGTCAGCAGTGGGTTTAGCATAGTCTTGCGAGAAGAAAAGCTGATTGCCAGGCCAGGTGAGTCGGGGGATAGCCCTGGCTGCAGATAATACTGTAAGTAAATATGTATATTCCAGGAAATAGAGAATAACACCTCTCGGCCGTTTAACGTGAGTAGTAGAAAAACCAGTAGGAGGAGGACCTAAACGATGAGCTCTTTGTATATTGAGATTGGTGGTATCTGGCAGCTTGAGAATCTTCGGCAAAAAGGATTTGAAGAAAGTAAGGGCATCAGATCCCTCTGAATTTTCCGCCAGGCCATAAATACGAAGATTGTTCCTCCTATTTCTGTTCTCCAAATTCTCAAGTTGCTTGTGGAGTGTAGAGACTTGGACGCATAATGGATCAACTTTGGCAACAGATGAAGTAAGAGATTCAACAGTCTGTTCTAGGAAGGTAACACGACCATCAATAGTTGACCACTTGTCAGATAACAGCTGAAGAGTAGTTTTGGTGTCATCAAGAGTAGTTTTAGTTTCTTCAATAAAAGGACGTAGGGCCCTAATTTCCTCCAGTAGGATATCCATTGTTACTTGCGAGGCTTGTTTGGGAGGAGAAGGTGGGTCTTTTTTTAGCCTTTTGATAGAACCTTTGGTGGTGCCACTTGGTTGTGAAATTGAAACAGAGGAGGAATTTTTGGCAGAAGGGTCAGAGGAGTCATCCATCTCTAAACACTGGTATCTAGAACTCGTGTGAAGGAGAAACCTGCGAGAAGTTGGAGAAGGTTTGCGTAACTCCTTATATGTTCTACCCATAGAAGAGATGACAAATGCAACTAGAATGGAACAGAACAGGTAACGAGCAATTTGGGATTCCTGGTCCTGAACCCAAATGGTTCCGGCTTGCGCTTCCCTTCTGATAAGTGCCCGTATCCAAAGGTTAATCCGTTGTCATACCTGTCGTTTTGTTAGTGAAATATCTAAAACAACTTGGTAACCACAGTAAAAATGTCAAGAATTATAACTTTGTTTTCTCATATAGAAGTAGTCTGCTCAAGGTCTGAAGACGCAGCAGCCGAAGTAAAACTCATTTTACTCAGTCACTAAGAGCAGGGCTCCTGTCAAATTTAATGAAAAGAATAGGATTCAAAGAGCCTTGTATGACAGAGTAAAAGACATCGCCCTAAGCTTAAAGGAAATAAGTAATCCGGAAACACATGAGAATATCAGCCAAACAGAGGGCTCAGAAGGAAGTGGAGCCACATCTTGTACAGTACCTAAAATATTATGAGGAGAAAAGCGCCACATGTATTTGCACGGAGCATTTCTGTCACTGGAATTTCTCCTCACAAAGAAGAAACGACGATGCAGTCAAAATGGCGGCCGCCGTCAGCGTTACGAAAGCGCTGAGCACAACACAAAGGATTCCCGGTGCCTCAAACAACAAAATGATTCATGAAATAGCTTGCGTGTGTCCAGGCATTTTCCGACGTCGAAATCCGCTCACCGTTTCGGAAATGAAATCCGTAGGATGCGGTTGCTCCGACCCGCGCTGCGGAGCTTCACAGGAACACCGCCATTCGCGCCGGGCGCTAAGCCACGCCCCCGATTCTCGGCACTTTCAATGCATCACAACTACATGACCTGACGGTGGGCAGCGCAACGGGTGACTCGGTTAGCTCCCATCTGAGTTAACCTCAATGATTCCTCCATCAGTTATTCCTCAATCAGCAGATGGCATTATTTCGCTAAAATGGCTACTGTTTACTCGCTGATCAGATGTCATGTTTTGATAGTCTTTATAATGCTGTGGCTCTCTTTGCAGTTGTGTCTATTATGCTTTTATTTCACTTGCTTTCATTGTTTCCTTTACTACCGGGTATGTACAGACCGTTCTCTCTGCCAATGCCAGAACAAGTCATGTGCTATGCCTCGAGGCTAACTAATATTAGTTATTCCCACACTAGCTGCATGTACCTGGGTCTTTGCTGTTCGCTCTGAAGTGCCTGGCCGGGCTGCTCCCCGGGCGGTGGCATCCCACCTCAGCTGATGCCGACTGCATACAATCATCCTGTCTGACAAAGAGGCTGATCCACCTCTCTTTTGATTGTCACATTCCTCATGGGCCAACGAATTGGTCCCCGGTTGCTCCCACTGGGTCCTCACAGTTTCAGGTTAGATAACAGTTGAATGCCTTCATCAACTAGTTATTTGGGCCGGCAGTTGCTCTGTTACCCTGGGGTGGGAATTCGGGCCATTCCCTGTTCATTCTGGGAGTCCCTCAGAGGATAAGTTTTGAGAAATTTCTTTTCAGCTACTGCTTCCTGAAGCCACTCACTCCCCTGCCTTTTAATTTTCACAATATGGCTAAATTAACGCTGATGTCCTGGAATGTTCATGGCATGAGCTCTACTAAGAAGCCCAACAACATTTATGTTTTCCTCAAACGTAGAGACGCCCACATTGCTTTTTTGCAGGAGACTCATCTAGCAAACGAAAAGGGCTCCAACCTTCGCAAGCACTGGTGGGGCCAGTGCTAAGGCAATGAGCACTCAAATAATGTCAGGTGGGTGCTCATTTGGGTTAGCTCTACGGTCCTCTTTAACTGTTTTGATTTTGTAATTGACATTGAGGAAAGGTATGTTTTTGACAAAGGCATCCTGGATGGTACTGAGGTCCATCTTGGTATCATACTCTCCCCAAACACAGGGCAATCACAGCTATTAGCAGAACTTTCATTACAACTGGCCCTCTGGTCCCATCTCCCCGGGATCCTTTTGCATGATCACCCCCAATGTTTTTGACTGGCACTGCTCATTTTTTGACTCTGAGAGTGCACTGAGGTCTGCTAAATAGACCTCAGTGCCAGTGCTCTGACCCTTAAATGTATATGTTTAATTGGCTCATACACAATTGACTTACGTTAACTTACTTATAAGTCCCTAGTTTATGATAACAAAGGTAGCTAGGGCCTGTAACTTAAAGTTTTGCAACACTTGTGTCACTCTGAGTGTGACAAAGTAAACCATGACTCCCAGTGTTCTACTGCAGACTGGTAGAACAGTTTTAAACTTCCAACTCAACTTTGCCATTTAAAGCAATGAAAAGGTCTAAACCTCTCTCCCGCACTATAGCAGGCCTATGAGGTAAGGTAGGGTGCTGTAAATTCAAAAAAATAGGATGATTATTTTGTATGTGTCCTTAACAGTAAAAACTTCAAATTGGAATTTTAAGTGAGGAAAGGTTAGTAGCTCTATTGGTGTGTACAAGGTTATATGCTAACAAATCAGTTGTGCTACTTCTGAATGAAATGAAAATGAAAATATATTTGTAAAGCGCACGGCTACTCACTCGGAGTGTCCCAACGCTAATCTCGTAACAGTAGACCTCAGCCCATACTCCCCTCACCCATAGTTACTGTTGGAATAACCACGTTTTCAGTTGTTTCCTGAAAGACAACAGGTCCTGTAATTGCCTCAAATGTAGGGGTAGCTCATTCCATATACGCGCAGCATGCACCTGAAATGCCCTTCCTCCAACCCGGATTTTTTTAACTTAGGGATCACCATGAGCGATTGCTTAGCGGATCTAAGGACCCGTTGTGGCTGATAGCATTGGATCCTGTTCCTCAGATACACAGCACCTGTATCATGGAAAGCCCGGTAGGCAAGAACTAAGGCCTTAAACTGAACACTTTTCCTCACCGGGAGCCAGTGAAGAGTTTCCAGGAGGGGCGACATACGAGTTCTGGTGTTAACCCTGAGAACCGCTCTGGCCGCCGCATTCTGCACAACCTGCAGCTAATTGAGCAGGTACTCAGGCAGCCCCAGATACAGGATGTTCACATAATCCAGCCTTGAAGTAATCAAGGCTTGCACCACGATCTTTCGAGATTCTAACGGTAGGAGAGGGAGAAAGTTCTTCACCATTCTTATCAGGCCGAATCAGGTGCCTGCGACTGATTGAATTTGGGCTTTCATCGTAAGGCCTGAGTCCAACTTAACTCTTACATTTTTGACCATGCTAACTGGCGCTACGGGAGGGGACATATCACTGGGCCACCATTCCATCCAATCCTCATTGGGGGAGCAACCGAAAAAAACGATTTCCGATTTTTCCGAGCTGCATTTCAATTGGTTCCGTCGTAGCCACGTAAAGACCTCAGTGAGACATTTTTTTATCTCCTGCCCACGAATGCACGCTCCTTTATCACAGGTGAACAGGAGTTGCGTGTCGTCGGCATAGGAGATCATTTTTGCTCCATGACGCTCCGTTAAAAGAGCGAGAGGGGCCATATATATATATTAAAAAGGGTAGGGCTCAAGATGGAGCCCTGCGGAACTCCCACATGCATTGACGTAATGTTCGCTGAAAATGGCGGAGAGCAGATTTATTGTTGTCTCTCTGAAAGAAAAGAGGAAAACCATTGGTACACCGTACCCCCGACCCCACATTCTGCCAGCCTACGCAGAAGCCGGTCATGGGGCACGGTGTCAAAGGCCGCAGACAGATCCAGTAGTATTAGCACTTCCCCCTTTATCCAGCTGAGCTTTGATAGTTTCTGAGACCTCCAATAAAGCTGTTTCTGTACTAAGAGAGCCTCTGAAGCCTGACTGGCTCTCATGCAGCACATGGTTAACCTCAATGAAGTCGGTTAGTACAAGGTTGACGTACTTCTCCAAGATCTATGAATAGAAAGGCAGCAGGGAGATGGGCCTGTAGTTAGATGCGATCATTGGATGGCTGAAGGCTTTTTCAGCAACGGAATCATTTTGGCCATCTTCCAACATTTAGGTACTATTCCACACCTAAGGGAGGAGTTAAGAATTTAATTGATTACCGGGTTTAGGGATTCTGCCAGCTTCTTCTGAATCCTAGCTGGGCAAGGGTCGGATGGGGAGCGCGACTTCAGAGGATACATGATGTCGAGGGTTTTTTCTAAGGAGATGGGTGGGAAAAGGGAAAGTGCCCCGCACGACCTCAGTGGGCGAACACTGTGCGGCAAAACCACTCAATAGGACCCGTAGGGGCAAAGGAGTGTTGGATCAGATGGATCTTATCATGAAAATAGCAAGCCATCTGATGGACCCAACTGAGGGTGGGAGTAAATGTCTTACGTACAGCACAAGGCGACGTGAAATCTTTCACAATTTTAAAAATTTCTTTACTTTTATTCTCCGACCTTGTATTTTTAATGTAAACATTTTTTTCTTTTCCACCCGGACATCGTTATAATAGGCTTTTAGAGCTAATTTGTAAATCACTCGGTCAGTGTGATTATATTTAGTACGCCAGACTCTTTCTAGGCGCTTACAAGCACTTCTGCTTTCCCTGAGTGTCGTTGTGAACCATGGAGCAGAGGCACCTGTTCCTCCAGCCATTGCTCCAGCCCAGGAGCGTCAATTTCCGGATTTCCACTCACTGTAAATGGATGCTTCACAAGGGCATTCTCTATGCTGTCACATGTGACCTTATTAAAGGGTCTAGAAGTGACGGGGCAGAGCAACTCCCTATGTTGGGCTTGCGCTGCCAACTTCAGCATTTTGAAGCTCAAGAGGAAATGATCAGACCATATTAGTGGTATGGGGGCCTCTACTCCCATCCTTACGTTGGAAAACACTTGGTCTAATGTATGCCCCTTTACGTGGGTGGGGTGGTGGTTATATAGGGACAGGCCTAGGATCGCTAGAGATTCCAGCAGCCGACTGGCATCAGGGTCGGATGGAACATCCATATGGACATTAAAGTCTCCTAATAGGAGACCATGTTTATATTTCATTGAGATAAGGGATGCAACATTAATGAGTGACTCAATGAACGCGCCCACCGGACCCGGTGGCCTATACACCAGGATGCCCGCAATGGATTGGTGCTCCGATATAGTTAGCACAAAACTGAGGCTTTCCGCTTCGGCAATATCCTGAACAAGGAGGGTGGCGCAGGACAGGGATGCTTTAAAAATAATACCCACGCCACCCCCCTTCCCTACAGGATGGTCCTTCCTCAGAAACTGATAGCCTAATGGAATAACCCCTGCTATTGTTGGATTAGAGCCATCATTCAACCAAGTCTCAGTTACGAACATGACATCAGGGCTAAACTCCATCAGTAGATCATATATACGTGTGTTCAGGAGAAGGAGCTTGAGAGGGACTTTCTCGCAGGTACCCAGGCCCAAAGCTGGGTCCTGGCTTGCCATAATGGTGTTAACATCCCCCGAAATTATGCCAGATCGGTCCACTGCCCACTTACACCCCTGGCAGGCCGCCAGAGGCTCGCTTCCCCTCTTTGTGCCAATCTGGCGGCATCGCTTCACCTGGCCTCTGATGTCCAGGAGTTCCACAGTGTTATAAACCAACGGCTTCCCCTGTTGGGCCCAGTCCCTGGCAGCATTTCACTCTCGGCAGGTGAGTACAGCACTGTCAATTACCAATACGAGCTTAAGCGCGCTCGCGCAGCGTCTCTCTTTATTGGCGCCAGGTCTTAACAACTAGACCTAGCTCGGAGGAAAAAATGGCGGACTCGGGTACGTCCGGAAAGTGCTAACTTTCAACTGCCCCCTTGGCAAGGAGAAATACAAAATACACAGTTGGCCTCTGTTCCCCACAATTTCCCCTGCAGAGCACTGTTATTCGCTACAGTTTTCCAGAAGAGTTGTAATCTTTAAAAATGCCCCCAAAAGTTTTCAGTCCGTTTCCCAAATTAAAAATGTTTTAAAAATGACACTCCCCCTACACCGCACCAGCAGCAGTGACAGGTAGACAGGCTAAAGCACTCAACAATTCCACTCTCACTCTCGGCAGGTGAGTACAGCACTGTCAATTACCAATACGAGAATGGAACTACTAAACTTGGTACTTCAAGACATCAAAATAATCTTCACATTAAACCCTACTAGTTGCCGTCTAGAAATCAAATTCATTGCAACTTTTAAGTATATCCAACTTTTAGAAAGTTGCCATTCGTAGATGCTGGCCACAAGACTGCCTTCTACCCTCCTGTGGAGAAATGTGAGCGATTCCCAGGAAAGGGATCAATAGAGGTCTGCAATTGGAAGAGGTGTTACATCTCCATGGCTGGAAGCCACACACAATATAAGTTCAAAAGGTGACCTTCAAGGGGCAAGCATCCTTTAAAGGCAAATGGTGAACACACATTATAGGGGCTACTATTTTGTTCAGAGAGAAGGGTTGGCATCAGAGATAGAGAGGGCGAATCCAGTCACGAAATTTGTTTTCTTGTTGTCATGTAGTGCTTAGGAAGCCACACCTCAAGGGTGGGCTACCAAGCTCCACTCACTGAGTGACGGGTTAAACCATCTTTAGAGTGGGAAGAATAGTGCACTCTGGTATAGCTAGATGCCATACACTGCAGGAAGTCATCATCTGGAGTTTCACACCCAAAGTTGGTCAAAGTAGCTGAACACAAAGGGCCTCTTTTATGAGTTTTTGCCGCAGCGCCACAAGGCTTCCTACGGCAAAAGAAAAGGGCAGGAATGCACCATATCTATCAGATATGGTGCATTCTTGTCCTTTCCCCAGCGCTGATCCACAATGGTCTGACGTGCGCCAACGCATGCACTTTTTCTCCATGGTGCAAGGGTGCCTGCGTTGCAGGATGAATATTTTCGTGCTTTCCTGCACAAAAACAATCACAAGAGGCTTTTTCCTCTTTCTATATGTGCTGCAGAATGCAGCACACATAGAAAAGGGAAAAACAAGGAGAAATAAAGATATTTCTCCTTGTTGTGCCTCGCTTACGCCTCCCCTGGGGAGGCTTACATTTTTGGCGCTGCATCAGAGTTACTATTTCTCATAAATATAGGGCAGTGTCCAAAAGCCATGGATGTTGCCGGGAACACCTTCAGCAACAACTATTGCACACCCCTTTAATGCAGAAAACGGTGTTAAAGGGAACAATATTAAGAAGGCAGTGCTGCCTCGAAAGCATGGGGCAGGCTCCTGTGCCTCCGGAGCATCACAAAAAGTGGTGCACCGGCGGCACAAGGGGCTTATAAATAAGCCCCACTGTTTCTGCTAACTGTGGAAGCTATGAATGCTTTCTTTAATTTTTGAGTGGAAACACAGATTTACATTTCACTTAAAAATATATATCTTCTGAACCCTTCAGTTCTTTTTTGTGTCTGAAAATTAATAAATATAGGATCTATTTTTATACATTGGTGTTGGCTCTCTTTTGTGTTGTGTGATGATTTATTTCATTGGTTTGGTACTTCTGAATGCTTTACAATTGTTCTTGTGTTTGAGTGTGACTGCTTGAAGTCAGCTACCAAGGATTGAGCTAAAGTTTTTACAAACAAGCCGGACTGGAGCCAAGATGGTATAATGAGTGTATTACATGGTGAGGTCACCCAACCACACCACATAGTACACAACCTTCCTCACATCTATTTACTCCCCCCTGATGATCTCCATGTCTGCTTAGATTGCTTGCTTTGTCCAACAGCTATACAATGTTTAGTTTCGAACATGGGATATATTGGCAAGACCATTTGTGCCCACAACCCTTACTACTACAACTCACTTGGGGTGGGTACATCACCAATATGACCTGAAGGTTGCAACCTTCTAGTATAAAATACCCGGTTTTCCATGAGAGCATACGGGAGGTCACAACTCACTACTTTGCTGAAACAGCAGCACTGCTTCCGTTCTACTGGTCGAATGAGATGCGTTCAACACCGTGGTAAGAGGACAAGGCATACGCTCTATAATTGGGGCCCATAACACCGTAGAGTGGGAATCTCAAACATTCTCTTGGTGATCTAGAGGGTGCAGTGTTAGCAGATGGCACATTCAGTGATGCACTCCTAGCTGCTGGAGACTGGCAGGCACCGGTGATTGAATCTCTCTGTTACATAGATTACATAGCACATCTGGCCAAGGGGCTACTGGCTGATTCAATAGGACACAGCAACCATCACTCAACCAAATTTTAGTATATTTACATGCACCTTTTGCTCCCACTATCTGGTCCTGTGTAGCCCTTTGATTTCCCCCTTGCAGTTCCACGTTTCTGAATTCTAGAATGAACTGGTATTAACGGAGGTACCTGCTGACCTCACTGAGTCTTTTGAGAGCCTGATTACAGAACAGGAGTTCCTGTGTGCCATATGCAATTCTACAACACACAAAACTTCTGGCATGGATGGCTTGCCGAATTAAGTCCATGGGATATACATAGATCTTCTGGCCTGAGACTGGCTGAGATATATATAACTTGACATTATACGAAGGGTCATTAACCCCCTCCATGAGGGAAGCCCTCTTGGCCTCCCTTACTAAGACAGGATGCAACTTCCTGCAGTCACCACATATAGACCCCTAGCCATACTTAGAAGTGAGTATAAGATCTTAAACAATATTTTGGCAGCATAATTATTAAAGGTCTTGCATGACTTGATCCATGCCAACTATGATGGCATTGTCCCTGGCAGCTCTAAATGCCTTGTGTAGTTAGCACTGGTCACAAAATACTGGTTGCTATTGGCAACCAGTATTTTTGCAAAGAATGTGCGATTTTGAGAACCGACCTATGCACTATTACGTTGGTTCACAAAATGCTGACTCATAGTGGGTCGCAGGAATAATTATGAGGTAGGTCGCAAATAGCAACCCCTAGGAATCACAGCCATCACAGGAATGGTGGCCTGCTCGGGTAAGCAGGCCGGCATGTCTGTCATTGCTTGAAATAAAGCAGTTTTTTAATGCAACATGTTTTCCTCAAAGAAAAATGGGATGCATTTTCATAAAAACTAAATTAAAAGTGTACAAATCATTTTTTTAAGTCGGACAATAGGTCCATAGGACCACGGCCTACTCTTAATAAATATTAGTTTCAACATTCTCACAGAGGAAGAGGTCTCATGGGGACCCCTTGCCATTTGTTACTGGCTTACCACCACATGCTTCTACTCTGCAAAGTATTATTGTTTTGCAAACGCATTTTGGTCATAACACATTAATGTGTGCCATTCAGATTTGGTATTTGGAAGGGATGCCCTAAATATGATCTTTCCTGGGGTAACTACCATGGAGAGCTTCTCCATTCCCAGGAGGAACCACAATTTGTGCAGCCATGGTATATGCTCTGGTATCTTATCTGTGTCCCAAATTGAGAGTATTATCTGATGGGCTGCGTTCAAAGCAATAGCCCACTGCCACCCCTCAATGGAGCATATAGGAAACATCAAAGGGTTCCGGAGCCCTAAGTGAGTGTATGCTGGGAATCATGGGATATTGGTATGGAAGGCTAAATCGATGTCATCTAGCACCTGTTCCCAATATTTAATGAGCTTGGGACAGTGCCAAAGAAAGGTGGAGCAGGGTCCCAGCATTGCTGCAACCCCTCCAACAATCTTCAGAGTGACCCACCCTCCAATTATCTATCTGCATCGGGGTGTAATACCAATATGTAGCAATCTTGTAGGCTGTTTCAGTGCCAGACATTGTATATGTTGTATGATGTACCCTATAGTGTATGTCTTCCCACTCCTTATCGGAAAGAGGTCTACTTATCTCAACCGCCCATCTCTGTTGGCCTGGGGATCTGGTCAACGGCTCACTCTTCCCCAACAAAGCATAGATTCCAGAAATTAAGCGCTTATCATCCGTTGTAAGGAACAACCACCTTTCAAATGGGGTCTTCCGCTGGCCGGCGCCTTGTCGAGTGACAGCACCCAGTGATGCAATTGTAGATATGAGAAATGTTCTGCATCTGTCAGGGAATAGTCACGTTTAAGCGGATTCAAATCAAATAGACAGCCCAATCACTTACAACCCCCATCTATCCATCTGTTAAACCCACCCTGAGCCATCCCAGGAGGAAAGTCAGGTTTTGCAAAGAAAGGAGCCATTAGCGAGGGGAATGTGGTCAAGCCAGATTTAACTGAAACCACATCCCAGACCTCAGAGCAGCGCTTGTCACAGGCAAATTATATAATCCCCAAGCTTTGTGTCGACGGGGAAGCCACATCTCCTTCCAAATCTGTGTGGCTGCCACAGCCTCGTCCATGAAGGTTCAGTGCTTTTCAGAAAGCGGTCTGCTCCATGCAAATAGGACCCTCAACTGGGAGGCTTGATAATAGTGAAACAACATGGATATCGCAAGCCCACCTCCAGGCTTCGACCAATACACCAGACGCTTATGAAAGCGGGTTTCTTACCATTCCAAATAAAGTTGTTAATTTTCAGCGAAAGAGAATGGACCACACCTGGTGGGGGGCCAAACGCAGAGTTTGAAAATTATAAAGGATTCAGGGGAGAATGGTCGTCTAATCTGCCGCAACCCAGCCCATCCTGTAAAGGAGGTAACTGTTCCATACATCAAGTCTCTGCAAATCTAAGTATCAAGGGCTGAATCGTTTACCGCAGCAATCTTGTGCAAGGTTCACACTAGGGAAATACCCAGGTACAGAAGTCCCTCCAGAACCCACTAAAAAAAAAATTGTGATCTCAAAGCCCGCTCGGTCATCGGGGTAACTGAGAGATTCAATGTCTGTGACTTCTGCATACTAACCTGGAATCCAGAGACCGAACCGAATGCCCGAAGTTCGGCAACAAATGCCAGGAGTCAGATCAGGGGTTCCATAACTGAGAAGATGACCTCATCGGGATAAAGGCTGATCAGATGGTGGCCGTAACCAAAGGGAATCCCTGGCACAGCTGTGTTATCCCGAAGCCTCTGCACCAATGACTCCATATATAAAGCAAAAAGGAGCGGCAACAGTGAGAACCCCTGGCAAGTGCCCAGACAGATAGGAAATTGTTGGGACTGAACTCCATTAACCCTTACCTCCAACATCTTCAATGTTTTGAAAAGATAAGGCCATTGCCCACGATCAAATGCCTTCTCGGTGTATGTGGAGAGCACTAGAGCTTCCTTGCGTGATTGGTGTACTTTGTCTAAATAATGACATAGACGCTTGGTGAGAGGGAATAAACCTCGACTGGTCTGGGTCTATAAGACACAGCATAAGGGGATTGAGATGGTGAGCCACAATGCTCGCAAAGAGTTGTGCATCAATATTGAGCAGTGAAATATGCATATGTGCCCTCCAAAGGGCCGGATCTTTACCTGGTTTGGGAATTACTGATATGGAAGCTTCTAAAATGGAAACCGTCAGTGAGCTTGAGTCAGAGATAGAGCAGAAAGTTGTGTAGGCACAGGAGGCAAGTCCTTGCCGAAAGTTTTATAAAATGAAGTGCTGAAGCCATCCTGGCCCGGGGACTTTAAAGGCTTCAGGCGAGCAATGGCCAAGATCACGTCTTTAACATGAACTTTCTGTTCCAGAGCATCAGCCTCTTCAGGAGGCGAGGGAGTGAGAGTTGCCTCACAAAGGTATTCCAAAGGGTCAGTGGTGGGACCCTCCGAAGAAGAATATAAAGAAGCATAAAAGCCCTGAAAGGCCCCGGCAATGTCATCGGTATCACTGTCTCAGTGTTGGGGCCGGTATTATTAGATTTCACAGAGCCAGCGTGTTGCTTTCTAAGAAGTCGGTGTGCTAACATGCGCCACTGTGGTTATTACTCAGATGGAATCCATGCTTAAGACACAACACATCATATTCTGCTCAGTCCAGATCTAGCCATTTAAGCAGCAATCAAGCGTCTCCAAATCCCTCCAGATCCTGGGGGCAGCAGACCTCTTGTGGATAGCCTCCAGTTCACAGACCTTCCTCTCAAGGTCTTCTCATTTGGCGAGTCGTCTATGATTCTTAATAGAAGAGAGAGCAATGAACTGCCCTCGGCCAACCAACTTGCAAACTGAGGACAGGGAAGACTCACCATTGTCATTTAGGCCATGTAGTCTGTAAGGACTGCTCGAATTGCCTCTACCGTACTCGGGGACTGCAGCATAGCATCACGAAGTCACCAGCGTGGGCTCTGGGAAGGAGAGATGGGCAACCGCATCATCTGAGAGAGAGCAGGGCTTGATGTTAGTATCAATGACGCAGTCTAAAAGGGATGAGGAAGCTAAGAAATGATCAATTCGAGCATACGTCTTATGTGAGGCAGAGGAGAATGTATAGTCCCTATCTTTGGGATGAGACTGTCGCCAAAAATCTGGCAAACCGCAGTCCACGAGCCAGTGATGGACCCCAGGTGAAAAGGCTTCAGCCTCGACAGATCTCTGACCGGAACGGTCCAAGACAGAGTTCCTCTTAAGATTCAAGTCACCCCCAATCCGTATAGTGGGTCTGGTGGCTCAGTGGACTAATGCATACACGGCAGGGTCCTGTGTTTGACCTCATGGTCACAGGTTCAATTCTCTGTGGGTCCACTCACCCTTTAATCCATCTGAGGTCAATAAAATGAGTACCGTTGGGACACAATAAACATCTGTTATTCAGCGCCAAGATACCCTGTTAGGGGTGAATGTGCACCATACAAATACACGTTATGTTATAGATGCATCTGGGGACTGAAGGACCTTGGCCAACGAGTTTGTCTGGTAACTCTCTTGCTGTTCATTAGAAGCATAAACATTTGCAAGGGTGACATTATAGGTGCCTATCCTCAAATGGAGTGCCAAAAGGTGAGCCTTGATCTCCACAATTGTGTCCAACACCTACCTTGTGTAGCATTTAGAAAAAAGAATGGCCACCCCACCCTTCATAGTAAGATCAGAGGACCAGTACTACTGTGGCAACCGCATGGACTGCATTTTTTTAACATCTTTAGACACAAGGTGTGTCTCTTGAAGGAGGCAATTATCACCGTCCATTAGCTTGAGTAGTGAGAGGATGGCCGCTTTTTAGTGGGATTGTTTAGGCCTTGAACATTGAGGCTGATAAATCTAAGCTCCAGGTAGTATGGATAGGGAAAAAATAGTAAGATATTACCCCCCTCTGGAATGCATGAAGCATTGAGAAATAGTAATCAAATCAATAGCTAAGGTCAAGGCCCATAGTGTAAGGTAGCCTAGCATAGATGGAGCGTTGAAAAGGAAAGGGACATACCCCATAAAACCTCCATCCCCAAAATAACAGCTGGGAGTAATTGTGAACAGTCCATCAAACATGGAAACATCAACAAGGGAGTGGCATCCGCACAAGCTTCCATTAACAAGACATAAGTAAACCTCGCTTCCCATCCCCCCATCCACATCCCACCCACGGAGGTGGAATAACTCACGCAACATCCCCAGAGTCAGGCTTCTTCTGCACCAACTCCCTCTCCAGAGAGAGTTAAAGACAGACTCCCTCTCACACGCCATGGTGTCTGGATCGGGACGCAGGACCTCTGAGGCGAGGTTATGTCATCTCCTGCGCCGTTTACAAGCCCCCTTTCGATCTTGCGTGGAAATAGGATGGGCACCCCGGGGTTGATGTTCAATTTCTAGGACCTTGCAAGCTTCGGAGAGAGACCTGAGTTGTTGGGTCTTGCCCTCAAAACAAAAGATGAGGTGAAATGGATGTCTCTAGGAGTAAGAAATCCTAGAGTTTCTCAGACATGCCCTGACTGGCCGAACGTATCACTGTTTTTGCAGTTTAATCATTGCTAGGTCTTGGAATAGCTGGGGAGTGTGGCCTCTAAACTGAAGTGGATGGGCATCACAGGCCTTGTGCAAAATGGCTACCTTAGTTTCAAAATCATGGACACACACCAAAATGTCCACTGGAGATTGTTTCGCTGCTCTCAGTGGTCCGACTCTGTGGCATCTATCCAATTTTATTGCCTCTTCAGGGGGGTCCCTAAATCAAGATGAAACAACACTTGCACATACTCCTCTAGATTGGACCCTCCGCAGCAGTCGAAACACCCCAAATCCGAAGGTTGTTCCTTCTGGACCTGTTTCTGAAGTTCTCAACGTGCGACTGAAAACCGTTCTGTTGTTTCTGGAGGCAAATTACTACCTGTTGTAAGTAGGCCTGGGCGGTAAATTCCGCCCCGCTTGCGGAATTTGCTAAATTTCTGCGATCCACGGCATAGCGGAATTCGTGAGCATGTTCGAGGCTAAGCAGGAGGTAGCACTTACTGATTAGCCAGCAGAAAGTACTCCAGTTGAGTAGAGGTATTGCACAAAACGGTGGTATCTTCTTGGATAAATATGCTTGGCAGGATTCATTCTGGCACTATGCACCTGTCACAAAAATGAAACCTCAACAGGAAGCACTTATAGATATAAATAAAGCAGGTGCCCGAGTTAAAGCTCAAATTTGGTAACGCATTAATCAGTCCCAAAAAATTGTGAGCTCGGTCGAGGCTGGGCAGGTGTGTTTTCTCTCCATATCTACCGTCAAAAATTAGCCGTGATGCTTGATGGAGGTCTTTGCATGCATGACTTTCTCGAGCGCAATCCCCGTGTAGTTCCTGTGACCAGGAGGTTCTTTCTCCCCATCTGCTGCTTAGATCGTGCTCTGACCCTTTATAAACAAGAGGCTTGTGAACTTGCATAGAAGCCCCGCCTGTTTGGCCCAGCCCCACATACACTAGCGACATGCAACGTCTTCCCGTCCTTTCCCCACTATGATGGTCAGCTTATTCAAAGGACCCCTGCGCCTTTCTGGTGCGGTGGCAAAGTTACAGCTGTAGTGTAACGGGCGGAACAAGCAATTCCGCGAGCTCGCGTAATTCCGTTTGCTCACGGAGATTTTTTGCAGTTTCGTGGAACTTTGCAGAATGCAATTATGCAAATTCCGCCCACCCCTAGCTGCCTGCAAATCTTCAACTAGAGAGGTGAAGAGAGATTCCATGAATGAACGGGGCCATCACAATCTTCAACATCACCTGTTGGTCCTGTATCTTTCATTGTGGACCTCTCATTCAGGACTCTGCCGGGATGTTTAGTGAGCATATCACGTGCTGAGTAGTCTTTTTTGGCTTTAGTAGAGGCCGTGTTATTGAGTCTTGCCAGTGAGTTTATTGAAGGAGGAAACCTAGGTGATGACTGTTGTGCCAAAGCAGGTCCACCAGGGGTATACCATCAAGCAGGCCACCTCAATATCAGAGAGGGCTGGCAAAGGCGTCCTCAGGCCAGAGTGATGCATCAGGCCTCACCCTCAAGAAACACCAACCTTGACCGATCCCTGGAACTCGGGTCACCGTATACTGGAAATCCTCAGGGTTTTTGGGGGAACTTCGGGCCTCCATGCTAACCCCGCCAAATCTATTCTATTCCCGGTGTGCGGGCATCAGGGATGCGACTCCTGGGCATCGCAGCTTTCCCGGGCGAAGGAGGGCTTCAAATATCTTGGTATATATATTTCCCCATGTCCGAAAGTCTCCTGGGCACGCAATATCTCTCCTTTACTGGCTAGCCTTAACAACGAAACCACCTTGTGGTCCTCTCTCCCTCTCTCCCTGTATGGGCGCTCAGCCATTTTTAAAATGGTATCGCTGCCCAATATTCTGTATCACCTCCAGAACTACCCATATCCCAATTCGCGCTCATGGTTTGCACAAGTAGCAGCCATACAAAATACATTCATGTGGAACGGCAGGGCGATCAGAGTGGCGCTCCGTACATGTACACAATCCACATATTGCAGCGGGATCGCCGCAGCAGACGTTTATGCCTATTATGTAGCTTCCTATATTATGATAATAAACGAATGGTGGTATTGCTCTCCCACAGATCCAGCATATTCGGCGGAACATGCTGCTATGGATCAGGTCCTGCTCCTCCATTTATTATACAGCTCGGTTCATCTTGACCACCTACCACCTGCCGGCAGAGTCCTGATACAACTCTGGTGGGCTAAGACTCGATAGATGGGCTGGCGGGGGACACTTACTCAAATGACTCCCTGGTGGCAGGACACAAATCTTAGATCCTTATCGTCATTAACGGGGTTCAGAGGGTGGGACCGTGTCGTGATTTCGATCCTTGGCGATGTAATGCAGGGCACCACAATAAAATCTTTTCAACAACTACAGAACGATTTCGATTTACACAAATCACAATTCTATAAGTTCCTTCAACTCCGACATGTACTTCTACACCAGATCCACACATTAGAATACCTCCCCGAGTTTCAACCCTTAGAGGGCCGACTGCTTACAGGAGACCTAGGACCCCACAAGATCAAACAGGTCTATCAGACACTGACGACCCATACATCCAGCACACTGGACAAGACAAGGCTTGCATGGCAAGCAGATATACCTGAAATCACCAACGATGATTGGGCCGAAGTCATCACCAGCCCTAGGGGTGTGGCGGTGTCCATGCACTTTTGGCTTATCCAATTTAAGTACATACATCGCGCATATTACACTAGGGTACGTCTATGGCAGAGGGGCATTATTCAGTCCCCCATGTGCCTGAGGTGTGATAGGGAGGAGGGGTCATTTTTCCACAGAGGTTTAGGGCTGCTCGGCGTTACAGCCATTTGTGTCTCCATCAGGTGCTGTCATGGGATCTCCCGCTCGACCCTCGCCTTTTCTTGTTACATTCCACAGAGGACATTGGGGGGAATAGGTATAAGCAGCACCTCTTGTTTTTAGCACTCAGGGTGGCCACGAGGGATATAGTGCAACTGTGGAAGGCAACATCGCCCCTGACCTTGGGCAAATGGAAAACTGAACTAGATAAATGTATGGGGTCTAAGATTTCTGTTTTTGTGGCCCGAGGATACCCCGCTAAACATCGCAAAATCTGGACTCGATGGGCAGACTATCGTGGTATCGACCTCCCCCCCCCTGCCCGAGTCGGACCCCTTAAACTGAATCTCTATGTTTTAATGTACTGGTATATCTCCACTGAGGGTGCAAAAATATGTGTATGTATATATTTAATGTGGCACACTATGACGACTGCACTGCTTGTACGAGTATGGAGACCAGAACATGTCTTTAAGTTTTTCGATTATGTCACCTACGTGTTCAGTGGGTGTAGTTATATATCAGAAATATGGTTGTTGACACAAGCTAAAAGTACATCTCTCTGGCCATGGTGAAGCTGCGACCCCTACATATTGCAAAATAACCAAATAACATTTGTTATAAACCAAAAAAAACGCCAACCAGACTGCTAAGACCCTAATTGTCGAGTTGTGATACTCCATGTGGTGCCCTCGAGGGCCGTTGAGCACCAGGGTAAAATGAAGAGCAGTTTAGAATTCTGCAGCAGTTGGGCCAGAGCTCAGCACAGACCCGTCTATGCCCTGGTATTCACTGGGCACTGGGAAGGAGGGCCTAGTTCCTACCTGGGATGTAATCTCCCCACAGCCCTTCCAGGTCACTCACCCCCCGCAGTCCAGGGCAGACATCTCGAGAGTCAGGAGGCCCACCTCTAATGGGTTGTGCTGCCAGCTAGAAGGTCATACCGCTGTTTTGATGTGGTCCCATCAAACCGGGTGCTGCAATTATAAGGAGGAGGGGAAGCTCCACTGCTCACCTCAGTGCCACCTCTCCTATCCGGATTGTCTGCAAGGGTCAGGAAGAGATCCTAGTACCAGGCCACAGGTAGGCCTCTACACAGCTGCTCTTCCAACCAAGATCTCATGCTGCCACATGTACACCAGTGCGCATCGGGGTGATACACCTGGGGGGGTCCCTAATCCCTGCCCACCTTCAGGGCAAGGAGCTCTGCAGTACTTCTCCTGACCCCACCGGTGCTCCACCACCCACGTGCAACTCTGCCTTCGCTGCAGTCGCCAGCCTGGGGCACCCAGTTCCTCCACAAGCAAGGCTCAGGCTATCGTAGGGGGGCTCCAAGTACGACCTGGGGGAGGTCTCTCACCTTGCCTCCACCCGTCTGTGCCACAGACAGCACTGCCGCAGGAACTAGGCAGCAACCCAGTGGTCCCACTCACCTCCGCCTACCCCCGCAGGTCTCATGGACATCAGCAGAGAAGGCCATCAGAGCAGCACGGCGACTCACTCCAGGTCTGCTGCCTCCCTCCTATGTTTTCACAAAGCGCCGTGCCAGGAATCCACAGGCCCTGACAATGCCACAGGCTGACACTCTCCTCTACAGGCAGCAACCAGCGTGTAGAAAGTGAGCGGTATAGTTGTTGGGTGGGCGGAGCTAATGGGACAAGGGGAAGAGGAGGGGACACTACAGGAAAAGGCAGTTAGAGTAGGGACGAGGACCGAGCAAGAAGCTCTGAATAAAGCTTGTAATAAAAGTATCTCTAGTGTCTGTGATCCTTGAGCCAAGACACTACAACTGGCGACGAGGGTGGGATGCTGCAGCCCAGCACCCACTGAACATCAAGAAGAGCGTCCCGTCCCTTGGAGCGTGAAAGAAGAAAAGCGCGTTTGAAGCGGAACGTTGGTTTGCACCAAATTGTAAGTCACCCCTGATGCGTGCAAGTTGGCACGCAAGTGACGAGGAGAAATCGGGAGCCCACCCCGATTCTGCTTGCTGCCCTGGTGATCGGGAGGTGTCCGAGGCACGACTGAAGCCTTGTAGCAGGGATCGTAAGAAAGAGCGCCGTTGCGCGCCAAGAATGAAAAGCTCACCCCCGATGCATGAGAAACGGCACGCGCACGAAGAAAAGTCGGGAGCTCACCCCGAGCCTGCCTGGGTAGGTGAAGTGCCCAGAAAGGTGGGCGAGACACTGCTGATGTCCTGGCACCTGGGGAAGTGGCTGCGGGTGAGTGCCGTATGAAGCGTGGTGAGCCTGACAAGGACTGCAGCCAAAATCTCATGGGTGTGAGAGTCTCTGTGTAGTGCCCATCTTAGAGTCAGGCGTCCGTGAAAGACATCCCTATGAAGTTCATGGGGCGGCCATTTTGAAGTCAGGCAAGGCCAAGCAAACAAGCATTGATCAAGAAGTGAAAAAAAAAAAGCCTGAAAAGTAAACAAACACCAGTTAATGCAAACAAGAAAAAACAAACAAGCATGTGCATAGACAAGAAAGAAATAAGAGCGTACTGCCAAGATGTTGAATCATAACTCTCCACAAAGAAATGAAGTCAAACCACTCCTGACGGGAGTGTCACATCGGCGCCCCCCAGAACCCTTAACGCTGACGACTGGAGGGAGCATGGGGCCCTGATGGCAGGAATGGCTCGAGGACTTTGAAGATTATATCAAGGGATCAAAAGTGACAGAGGATGAAGACAAAGTGATTGCACTGCGCAACCTAGTGGGTAAAGAAATCAGCAAGTTAATCAAAGAACTGCCGAAGGCAGACACAGGAACCTATGATAAAGTGCGAGACGCTCTGAACAAGAAGTTCCTACCTAAAAGAAATGTGGATTACGAGAGATATGCTTTTCACCAAGCTCGTCAAGGGAAGGAGGAAGTGATGAGCATCTTCATAACAAGACTACGTCGACTGTCCAGGTATTGCGAATTTGATGCGTTCTCAATGGATGATGCCATCAGGTCACAAATAATCGATGGCTGTCAATCCGAGACGCTTAGGAGGAGATTATTAAGAAAGAGTCACAATCTGGAGGAGATTGAGGAAATGACCCGAGCTTACGATCAAGCGGAGGAACACGCCAAGGGCATGGAGACCGGGCGCACTGAAAGAAGAGAGCAGGTATGCCGAGTGCAAGCCAGCCGTAGTCGCAGACATTCGAAAGAGCGACAGCACAGATCCCGACCGTCCTCTCGCCAGCAATACACAGAGCGTAGGAGGCATGGGTCAGGCCGGAGAGACAAGAAACAAGACAGCTTAAGAAAATGTTATTCGGGGCGGGTATGACTTCCCGCACAGAGAGGCCTGTCCGGCCATGGGCCAGCAATGTCGGAAATGTGGACGGACGAATCATTTTGAAGCTATGTATGGAGAATATCGCAGGGAAAGAAGGGATGAAAGGACAAGGCCAACTCGCTCTGACACCAGACGACACCATGTGAAAGCCGTACAAGATCGACCGAAGTCGTCCTCTAGCTCTTCACATTCCAGCAGAGATTCAAGGAGGTCTCAATGGTCAAGGAGGACGTCGTCCAGGGATTCCCGATCAGGGTCGCGTGAATCGGAATACACTATTGAATATGCTAGTATGGTCGCAGATCCTGATCAACTCAAGAAATACCAGAGACTGAATATAAGTGTAGGGAATCACGCCACAAAGTTTGTTCTGGACAGTGGAGCATCACTGAATTATATCCCCGTAACGGAATACAAGAAAATGAAGCCACAGCCACCTTTGAGTCCAGCGTACGTCAGGGTATTTACCTGGATGTCAAAGAAGCCACTTCCCTGTCTAGGAAAATTCTCAACAACACTCAGACACCAGACCATGTCTGTGCCGGCATTCATACACGTAATTGATGGCCCGGAAGCTGATTGTCTTCTCAGCTTACCAACTGCGGAGCGCCTTCGTCTAGTTGAGATTCTATACAGGGTTAGTGATGACCCGGACATTCTACACAAATTCCCCAAGCTGTTCACCGGGCTGGGAAAGATGAACAGATGTCAAATTCGACTTCACATTAATGAACAGATAAGACCTGTTGCACAACATCCCAGGCGAGCGCCTTTCCACCTTCAGCAAGCAGTGGAGGATGAACTTCAAGAACTATTAGCAACTGACATCATTGAACGCACCGATGGTTCCACCCCATGGATGTCACCGGTAGTCATTGTGCCAAAGAAAGGCACACCCGGGAAGGTGCGTCTATGTGTTGACATGCGGCTTCCTAACACTGCTATCGAAAGGGAACGTCACCCTGGGCCTCATTTGAGTGACATGATTTCTGCATTAAATGGTGCCAGGGTATTTTCGAAACTTGACTTGAATAAGGGATACCACCAGCTGGAGTTGCATGAAAAATCGAGATACATAACAACATTCGCAACTCACTTGGGGTTGTTTCGATACAAACGGTTAAGTTTTGGTATTTCCTCGGCTGCGGAGATCTTTCAAGAGGCCATCCGTCAGACTATACACCACATACCCAACACGCTGAACTACAGCGATTATATTCTCGTGTATGGGTCAAATGTTCAGGAACATGATAACGCTCTAGATCGGGTATGTCATGCCCTCTTGGAAGCTAATCTGACCCTAAACAAGGACAAGTGCGAATTCCATCAATCCACTCTCAAATTCTTTGGACATGTGTTCTCTGGGGCTGGGATGAAGCCTGACCCTGAAAAAGTGATGGCACTCAATGACACTAAGAGTCCTCAAGATGTCAGTGACATTCGATCGTTTCTGGGCATGGCCAGCTATTGTGCCAGATACATCAAGGACTATGCCACGATTAGTCATCCTCTCAGAACTCTTACAAAGCAGGGACAGCCTTTTGACTGGACCCCTCAGTGTGAGCGGGCGTTCCAAGACATCAAACGGGCAGTTGAGTCTGCCGATAATTTAGCATACTTCAGTCCCAAGAGGAAGACGGAGATAACTGTAGATGCTAGCCCTGAGGGCCTGGGTGCAATTTTGGCTCAGTATGACAATGACTTTGATCAGCGGCATATTGTGGCGTACGCCAGTCGCAGTTTGTCGGACACGGAGAAGGCGTATTCTCAACCAGAGAAAGAAAGTCTGGCAGTTGTGTGGGCCTGCGAGCATTTCCATGTTTTCATCTATGGCAAACATTTTACCATGGTGACCGATCATCAGGCGCTTGTCACCATCTTTGGAAATCCCAGGTCAAAGATGCCACCTCGGATTGAGCGATGGGGCTTGCGTCTACAGGAATATACATACACGATACTGCACAAGCCGGGAAAATCAGCAAATCCGGCCGACTACATGTCACGACACCCTCAATCATCGCCGGCATCACGATCATCGATGGCTGAGGAATACATCCACTTTGTGGTGGGCCAAGCCCAACCACCAGCAGTTCCCCTGGAAGCCATTCAAGAGGCCACTACGCAGGATGTCATCCTGCAGAAAGTATTCCGCTGACTGCAGACCAATAGGTGGAGACATGACAGTGAAGAGGAAGGGAATGATCCCACAATCCGACAAGAAATGCAAGCATTCCGACATGTGAGCGAGGAACTCTCTGCCACCTCGGAAGGTCTTCTACTGAGAGACCAACGGATCGTCATTCCGACGCAACTACGTCAGGGCATCATCAACCTCGCCCATGAAGGCCACCGGGGAGTGGTCGCGACTAAAAGAGCTCTCAGGGAGCGGGTGTGGTTTCCGCTTTTAGATCAAATGGTGAAACTCACCCTCAAAGACTGTCTCCAATGTCAACTCATCAGTCAAGGAGCTCCCCCAGCTCCTCTGCAAATGACAAAATTGCCCAGTGGAGTGTGGCAAGAACTTGCCATGGACTTTTATGGACCTCTTCAATCGGGAAAATATGTCCTGGCAATTATGGATGAATATTCAAGGTTTCCACTTGCCCAATTCGTATCATCCACCAATGCATCTAGCACCATTGCGGTGTTAGACGAAGTGTTCGCGGCATGGGGTATTCCCAAAGAACTCAAGACGGATAATGGCCCTCCTTTTAATGGACATGAGTTTGGTGAATTTGCAAGGCATTTGAATTTCAAGCACCGTAAAGTCACGCCCTTGTGGCCGCAGGCCAATGGGACTATTGAAAGGTTCATGGCCACTCTAAAAAAGACCTTTCAACAAGCCACCGTCGAAAAAAGGGATCTTCAAGTGGCTCTCAATGAAGTTCTAAGGGCTTACAGAACAACACCGCATGCCACCACAGGAAAGTGCCCTGCCACATTAATGCTTGGGCGACCAATCAGGACTCGGATACCTACCTGGGAAGGCGCTCTGAGAGCGGTCTCACCTGCCCGTGTTCATCAGGAGGTCATGACAGCTGACCGTATTGGAAAAGACAAAATGAAGTCATATGTGGACGCCAGAAGGAGAGCAAAATCACCATCCATGCATGAAGGGGACTGTGTCATAGTCAAGCAGGAACAGCAGAGGAAAACGGACTGTAAGTTCAGAGCTGAGCCTTTGACGATTACTCAGCAAAAGGTGGTGACCGCAGAGTTTGACAGCAGGAAAGTCACCAGGAATGTATCACATTTTCAAAAATGCACTCCAGCCATGAGAGAGTCGCTCCAGAAGATGATGGGACGACCAGAGAGTGAAGGGAGAGAACGGCCTGAACCAGCAGTCGCGGTTCAGCGTCCTGATACTCACGTAGAACCTGAGACTGAAGCTGGGAGCTTATCCCTCCGACCTCGACGAGACATTAAAAGGCCAAAACGACCTATTGAAGAACTATGAACAAGTCAGTCATTTCATTTTGTTAACAAAGGGGGAGATGTAGAAAGTGAGCGGTATAGTTGTTGGGTGGGCAGAGCTAATGGGACAAGGGGAAGAGGAGGGGACACTACAGGAAAAGGCAGTTAGAGTAGGGACGGGGACCGAGCAAGAAGCTCTGAATAAAGCTCGTAATAAAAGTATCTCTAGTGTCTGTGATCCTTGAGCCAAGACACTACACAGCGTCTCGCAGCCTCAGCTTGCTTGTGATCCAGGAGCTGTCGGGGGCCAAGGATCTCGATGGGTGGGGCTACAAAGAGTGCTCTATTGGTGGAGAGGAAGGAACAATGCTCAGGCACGTCCTAGCCAGCCGCCATCTTGGCCACGCTCCCAAAATTATCCTTCCAAATACTAAATTGTGTTTGTTCACACACCCAAATGCAATTTTGTAACACGTTACAGAATCACAATTTGAAGTTTTTACATATCAAATGACTTTTTGAGATTCACGCCATTTGTAATTGCAAAAATGCAGCAGCGAGCGGCGTGTAGTTACCAGGGTCCGGGCCAAAAGTGTCTGTGTGCTCTGTGTTAAAAATTGAACTTCCAAACACTGCAGTGGTGAGTCTGAGACAAATTTTAAATACTTCTGTGGGTGGCACAATCAGTGCTGCAGGCCCACTAATATCGTTTGAATTTCAGGCCCTGGGCAAACACAGTGCAATTTACTAGTGGCAAAAACAGGAGGCCGGAAAGCACAAAAACAGGGGAAACACGCCAAAAGTTGCCAGCTAACAATTCTCCTCTCATTAAGTTACCTTCAAGCAAGTCTTTGTTGGTGTGGTACACTTTGACGCCGAAATATCTCACATGTGTGAGCAATCCAGACTGCGATTCACAGCCCCTATCACAGGGCCCCATAAATCTCGAGGTAGCTTCTAACCACATTGATATAATGTAACCAGGAATGAGGTCAGAAACTACTAAGAGACACAAAGAAAATAAAAAAATCTAGCAAGCTGGATGCTTGCAGGAAGGGTTTTCCTTCTATCAATACCCTAATTACGTACCAATCAGCCGATTTAGGCAAGATAGCAGATAAAATCAACTCTCTAAATAAAACTCTAAGTGAAGCACTAATTAAGCAATTAGCTAGGGTGGAAGCTATCGAGGACATTTTAAAGAGTCAACATTCTTCCGTAAAAGTTCACGATGACACCTGCGCTAGGAGGGAATTAATGACAGGTGCTGAACAACATGAAAAGATCGGTCCAATGTTGTCATCAAATTTTGTTAACCCTGACTACCTGGCCTTGGGCTCAACCCCCCTTGTGTCAAATGTCAATACTGCTAATGCCTACATATATAACACCTCAAGGGTACCCGCCAAGCCAAGTCCAAGAGTGAACCAGCTTCCTACTTACCCACCACACTCACAAAGGGAAAGTTGCATACTAGACCTACCACCGGCAGCAACCCCTTATACTATAGTCCTGGCCAATTTCCCAGTCCTTTCGACTCGGATAAAAGAGCCATGGGACACCATGAGAAATAAAGCCTTTTTTTGGCTGGGTTCAAAAACAGGACTAACAGAGGCTTTATTTGCAAAATTTAAAATGGCGAGAAGGGTTAGCTGGATTGGCAGAGATCACAAATCACTATCTGGTGACTGCGTAGTACTGACATTTAGATCCCCAAAATTAACACAAGTAATTCTCTCCAGAGCTGGCAATCAATATATAATGGCTACCGACATCAATGTCTTGCCTCTGGGGTACTTTTATCAGCCCCACCATGTAACCCACATGAAAACATAGAATAGAGGAGCACAGGTTATTTCCCCCAAGTTTTTATAATGTTCCTGCATCCAACCATTTTGATATCCTTCCCACCTTAGAGGGTATAGATTGACACGATGCCTCTAATACTTGTGGTGCCCAAACGAGGAGCTACAATTTGTGTACAACTCCCACATTACCTGTATATTTTAAAAACAAGACAGTTTCTAAATTGATAGATTCTAACCCTTCTCCATTGGTTAACATACCTACCTGTGCTCATGATATACTGGCGAAGACAGAACTACACCATAAAATTGTTTATCAGGATAGTGATATAAATCACTGTGGAGTTGGTAATAGAAGGTCATCTGTCTGTAATATTTCGTTTTGGAATGTGGCGGGCTTGCGACTAAAGTCAGTGTCTCCCTATGGTTACATTTTATAGAAGACTTTAACATTCTGTGCCTGCAAGAAACCTGGATGGAGATCCCTTTGCATGTTAATGGCTACAAAACATTCCATTCACCAGCATTAACATCAGCACATGGGAGAAACCAGGGAGGCCTGTGCACTTATGTGTTCGATAGAGTTAATGTTAAAAAGGTTGTACTCACAATATCGGGCATTTACTATCAGATTGTCTTGTTTCACATGGATAAAAAGCATTGTATTGCTCTGGTACATTTTTATGCTACTATTCCTAAACAACAGGAGGTGGGAGTTCTAAATAAACTACAGAACGATCTGCTTAACATTCAGAATAACATGGAGAAAGACATGTGTATCATTTGGGAAAGGGATTTTATTTCCGCTCTGTGCCCCTATGTCTGAATTTAAAAGTAAAACGCTTTTTAAAATTGTAAAACCTTCACTAACCCGGCCTTGGAGTCAAAGATCGCTCCGACCACCGCCGATTGGCCAGGAGTATTAGCAACCTTTTTCCATGATAAGATTAAGACGATCCAAGATACTCTGGGGGCAAACTTGCCCTCGAATGACAATTTATTATTCGGTCCTTCTATGGAGCCTGTGCTAGGAGCCGCTCACTCACTGTAGCAATTTCCCACGTTGTCATTGGAAACCTCCCTAGCTAGCATCAAAAGTCGGGCTCTCCTTCTGACCCTTGTCCAGCAAAACTGTTAGTGTCTATTGCACAGGCAATCAATCAGGTGGTTAATAACATTTGCAACACTTCATTAGAATCTGTATGCATGCCATCTAGATGGAATCAGGATAAAATTCTGCCACTGCTTAAAAAACGTCCGCTGACCCGAACATTCCAGAAAGTTACAGGCCCATCACCCTTCTCCCTGCCTTCTCTAAAGTTTGGGAGAAATATGTTAACTCAGTGATTACCAACTATGTGGAAACCAACAGCCTTCTCCACAGTCAGTCTGGGTTTAGAGCTAACTATAGCACAGAGTCTGCCTTACTAGAAGTCTCCGAACACATTAGGGAGAGCTTGGATGGGGGAGGGAAAGCCATTCTGCTCCTGTTAGACTTGTCAACGGCCTTCAATACCATGCCCCATGACAAACTATTGGACAGGATCCAGGCTCTCGGTATCGGAGGCTCAGTTTTAAAGTGGCTTGCCTCCTATCGGAAGGACAGGGTTCAGGAGGTTTGGATTCCTCCTTTTGCTGCTGGAATCCCAAGAATCGAGGTGGGGGTCCCTCAGGGCTTAATTTTGAGCCCAAAATTATTCAATCTTTACATGTCTCCTTTAGCTGTCTTAGCGGACACATACGGAGCAAAAATTATTTCATACGCTGGCGATACTCAGCTCCTTTTCTCCTGTGACAAAGGAAAGAGTTTTGAAGGATCCAAGATTAAAATTTGCCTCTCAAAAGTTTTTGCATGATTGTTGGAAGGCGAACCCCGGGGGAGTCGGAGAGACCACCCAGGGGGGCCCCCACACTATATGAAGTAGCCGAGCGCTGCTGAGAAGCCTCCTAGGAGAGGTCCTTCTCCTATACCGTACCAGCACAGTAACACCACCACACAGGATTCGAGGATGTTTATCACGATGAGCAATTCTTTATCAGCATTTAGGAAGTTACGGTTATCGATATATACAAGGGGGAATCGAGGGATCCACAAGAGTCTCAGAGTCTTTGGTAGGGACGGGGTAGCGGGACAGTCTTTGGTAGCAGCTGGGTACTAGGGTACCTTAGGCCCAGTTCTTGTTCCTCAAGCTGGAGGGACTCCGTGTCCCGGAGTGGTCGAGCCGTGACGGCGTCAGCAGGGCTCTGGTGATCAGTTCGTGGAGCTTGAGCCGCGACTAGGTCAGCAGGGCTCTTAAGGTGGTTCAATTCAGCTCGAGCCGCGACGACGTCAGCAGGGCTCTGGGGGAGGCTTCAGCGAGGTTGGGCCGCGTCAGCGTCAGCAGGGCCCCGATGTTCCGTGAGGTTCCTTGTCTCAATAAGGTGGAGCCGCGATGCAGTCAGCTGGGCTCGTGGTATAGGGTCAAGCAAGAGTTCTTCTCCGTAGGGTCAGCCGCGATTCCATCAGCAGGGCTCTTGACTCCGGGATACAACTGCTGTTCCATTGTGGGGTTGCCCCAGATATAGGTCTGGAGCCCTTTGATGTCCGGACCCTTGCGCCTGGGGGGGCAGAGAGGCCGGGCTGGGAGAGGCCAGACGCCCAGCGGGAGAGGCGCCAGGCCCGGAGAGGCCGGAGGACGATCGCACCTAGGTGTGGAGGGACGGTGGGGGTCCCATCGAAACTCTCCTCCTCCGGGAGAGGTGAAGTGGCCATGCGGTGCCCCCTGGCCACATCTTGGTGCCTCGGTGTCGGGGCTTCGCTGGGGCCGAGGCCGGGGGGAGCCGGGTTGCGTGGGCTGGTGTGTGGAGCAAGCATGGGGGGAACCCCGAAGAGATGAGGGGTTCCTGTGCGTCCTGGAAAAGGGGGCCGCTGAGGCGGGTGTAGGCAAACGGGTACAATCCAAGGGGGACCTCGAAGGGAGGAGGGGTCCCTGGCGGCCTGAAAGGGCGGCCCGTGTAGGCCGGTGCGGGGGACGAGCACAATCCAAGAGGGTTAAGACCACACCACGAGGCCGGGTCCAACAGGCGTCCCCCCCAGCCGAAGGCAGCGAGAGTCACCCATTTCCTTGGGGGTTCTCCTCGTCGAGGCGGAAGAAGCGGGACAGGCCGTCGGCTTTGGCGTGGTCACTGCCGGGCCGGTGTTCAACAGAGAAGTCCATCCCTTGCAGCGAGATGGACCATCGCAGCAGCTTGGGGTTCTTGCCCCTCATTTGCATTAACCACTGCAAGGGCCGGTGGTCCGTCTGGACCCGGAAGTGGGTGCCGAAGAGATAGGGCCGGAGCTTTTTGAGGGCCCACACTACAGCGAAGGCCTCCCGCTCGATGGTGCTCCACTGCTGCTCCCGGGGCAGCAGCCGTCGGCTGATGAAGGCCACGGGTCTGTCGAGTCCCTCCGAATCTAACTGGGACAGGACGGCCCCAATTCGATATTCGGAGGCGTCCGTCTGCACCACGAACTCCTTGCTGTAGTCAGGGGCCTGCAGCACGGGGGCAGTGCACATCGCCGTTTTGAGAGTCTCGAAGGCCGCCTGACAGCGGGGGGTCCAGTGTACCTTCTTGGGCTGTTTTTTTGACGTGAGCTCTGTGAGGGGGCCGACAATGCTCCCATAGTCTCTGATGAATCGCCGGTAGTACCCGGTGAGGCCCAGGAAGGCCCGGACAGCTGTCTGGGTGGTGGGGGGTTCCCACGCCTGGATGGCATCAACTTTCGGTTGGAGGAGAGCCACCTGACCGCTCCCTACTTGATGGCCCAGATAGGTCACCGATCCTTGGCCTATCTGGCATTTGCTGGCCTTGATCGTGAGCCCGGCCCTTTGGAGGGCGGTCAGGACTGCTTTGAGGTGCCCCAGGTGCTCAGCCCAGTGGCTGCTGTATACGGCAATGTCATCTAAATAAGCCGCGCTTAAGGCCTCTAGCCCGGCCAGGACTTTGTTCACTAGTCTCTGGAAGGTGGCCGGGGCGTTCTTCATGCCGAAGGGCATCACCCGAAAGTGGTAGTGCCCGTCAGGGGTGGAGAAAGCGGATCTTTCTTGGGCACCGGGGGTGAGCTGGATCTGCCAGTACCCGGCGGTGAGGTCAAAAGTGCTCAGGTAGCGGGCTGCCCCTAAGCGGTCGATGAGCTCGTCGGCATGGGGAAGAGGATAGGCATCGGTCTTGGTAACGGTGTTCAGGGCCCGGTAGTCCACACAAAATCGTAGCTCCGGGGGGGTGCCTGGTGCGGCGGCTTTTGGCTAAGGGTGGGCGTAGTTCGCGAAGTAGCACTTCGCGAAGCTACGCAAAGTGAAGTTCGCACTACGCGAGCTACGCGTAGCACTTCGCGAACTGGGAAGTAACATGTTCGCACTGTGCAAGATGTTGTTTTCAATGATTGCACAGTGCGGACAAGCAACCGGCACTGTGCAATCATTGAAAATGGCATCTTGCACAGTGCGAGCAGTAGTTTTCTGCTGCTCGAGTAGATTTTTCCTCGAGCTGCAGCTTTCTCAACGCGAACTGGTAGTTTCTCATCGCGAGCGGTCGCGAGTATACGCGACCCCTCGCAATGAGAAACCTGACCTTCTCGCGTTGGAAATCTCGCCGGGAGGTTTATTTTCCATGCTCGCGATCGCGAACAAGGAAAAAGTCTCGCCAGGATGTCATTTTGCTTGCTCGCGGTCGCCAACTTGACGTTGAGGACCGCGAGCAAGCAAAAAATGACCGCAGCACTACGCAACACTACGCTACGCGTGTTCGCACTGTGCTATGTGCAGTTCGCGTAGTGCGAAGTAGCGCGAACTTCGCAAACTACGCGAGCGAAGCGTAGTGCTTCGTCCAGGCCTACTTTTGGCACCAGGACGACGGGACTGGCCCACGGGCTGTCGGAGGGCTCGATGACCCCGAGGGCCAGCATCTTCGCCACCTCAGCCTGGATGCAGGCCCGCACCCGGTCGGGTACTCTGTAGGCTCTGTGTCGCACGGGGGGACTGTCCCCAGTGTCGACGTCGTGGACACACCATGGAGTCACCCCCGGAGTGAGGGAGAAGAGGGCGGCAAAGGGCTGCAACAGTTGCTGACAGTCGTGGTGCTGTTCCGGGGTCAGGGAGGGGGCGAGTTGGACGCCTTCGATGGTCCCGTCGTGGTCGCTGGTCCGCAGGAGGTCGGGTAGGGGCTCGGAGTCGCCTTCGCCCCCGTCGTCGGTCGCTAGCAGTAGGCTTAGTTCGGTCCGGGCAAAGTGGGGTTTGAGCCGGTTAGCGTGTAGAACCCGGAGGGGCTTCCGGGGAGACTCCATGTCGATCAGGTAGGTGACAGGGCTCTTCTTTTCCACCACCTTGAAGGGCCCGGTCCATTTGTCCTGGAGGGCGCAGGGGTCAACCGGCGACATGACCCAGACTTGCTGGCCCGGCTCAAACTCGATGGCAGAGGCGTTTTGATCGTACCATCTTTTCATGTCCTCTTGGCTGGCCTCGAGGTTGGCTTCGGCCAGGTCTCGGAACCTTTGTGTCTGGTTGCGGAGGGTCAGGAGGTATCTGTAGACATCGGGAGTGATATCTCGGGGCTTCGTCTCCCAGCCCTCCTTGACCAGGCTGAGGGGTCCTCGGACTGGATGCCCGTACAACAATTCGAATGGGCTGAACCCCAGGGACTTTTGCGGGACCTCCCGATAGGCAAACAGGAGGCACGGCAGCAGGACATCCCATCTCTGCCATAGGGGCTCTTCCAGGCCCTTGATCATGCCTTTTAAGGTTCTGTTGAACCGCTCGACCAGTCCGTTCCCCTGAGGGTGGTATGGGGTGGTGAACTTGTACGTGACCCCGCACTGGTGCCACAGGGACCGCATGTATTTAGAGATGAAGTTCGTACCTCGGTCACTCACCACTTCTCGGGGGAACCCCACTCTCGAGAAGATCCCCATTAAGGCCCGGCCCACTACGGGGGCTGTCACAGTTCGAAGCGGGATGGCCTCAGGGTACCTGGTTGCGCGGTCTACGAGGACCAGGATGAAGCCGTGACCCAGGGCGGTCTGGGGGTCCAGGGGCCCTACGATGTCTATTCCGACCCGTTCGAACGGGGTGTTGACTGCTGGGAAGGGCTGGAGAGGGGCTTTGACCCGTCCCCCCGTCTTGCAGCTGGCTTGGCAGGTCTGGCAGGACCGGCAGTGGTTGTCCACGTCCCTCCGCATCCGGGGCCAGTAGAAGTGGGTCACCAGGCGGCTGTAGGTTTTGTCCTGCCCCAGGTGCCCAGCGAGGGGCACATCATGTGCCAGGTTAAGGAGGAACTCCCGGAATCGGAGGGGGACCACCAGCACTCGACTGGCCCCTAGTTCTGCAATCTTCTGCTCGCTGTACAGTAGTCCTTCAGCCCAATAGACCCAGTGGGTTCCGGTCTGGTCACCGTTGGCCTGCGAGGCCGCTTGTTGCCGGACTCCTTCAAGGGAGGGGCAGGTCTTCTGTTCCTGCAAGAACTGTTCTCTGGTGGGGCCCCCGTCGTGGCGCCATTGGGCAAGTTCTGGGAGTGTGCCGAGAGAGGCGATCTCGTCCGGGGGGGGCACCGTGGATCTGGCATCGGTGTCCGCTTCTTCCTCGCTGGAGGCAGGTGGTGGCACGGGCCCCTCGGGCTCGACGGTGTCGGCGACCATGGACGAACGGGGGGCCTGGGCGGCCATGGACCGGGTGGTGGCGCAGGCCCATTCGGGTAGTCCTAGCATTCGGAGATGCTCTCGCCACTCCACTTGAGACCTGGGGGAACTCTCGAGGTCGTTCCCCAGGAGGCAGTCCACCGGAGCGTCATCGCGGACAGTCACCTTCAGTATGCCCGTCACCCCTCCCCATTCAAAGGGAATCTGTGCCATCTGGCACATGCTCTCGCTGTTGTCGGCCGTCCAGATGGGGCATAGCACATTCGGCAGGATCTGTTCGGGGGCCACCAGGTGGCAGCGGACAGCGGTGACACTGGCTTCGGTGTCACGGAGGGCTTCGGCCCGTCGTCCATTGATAGTGACCCACTGTTGGTACTTCTGGGTGTTGCTCGGGATGGGTGTTCGGGGCACCATTTCTCGGCTGCCCAGGCAGACCAGGGACATGGCCGCCGGCTCCCACTCAGTGGACCCCCCGTTGAGGGGTTCTTCCTCTTCCTCCCCTTCTCCCAGGGCGGCAGCCACTAGTTGTCGGGGCGGGGGCCCGCTGGTCCCACTTCGTCGGTTCATGGGGCAGGCAGGGTCGCTGGCATAGTGTCCTGTTTGTTGGCAGCCGTAGCAGGTTATCGTGGGCCGGGGTCCGGTTTTGGCTGGTGCCGTCCCTCTTCGGGCTAGGCTCGGGGAGGTGTGTTGCTGAGGCGGCCCCCGAGGCGGACTCCGGGGCGGCCCGGCTGGGATGTCCCGATTCCTGTTCGACCCTCCTCCCCCGCCGCACTGGCGGGGGGGTCCGGTGGGGTTTCGCTGGTACTCCCCCATCGAGCTCCGGGGGACTCGGGTGTTGACCCATTGATCGGCCTCGGCGGCGAGCTTCCGCGGCTCGGTCAGCTTGCTGTCGAGGAGGTGTTGTCTTAGCTCCACGAAGCAGTTGTTGGAGAGGTGTTCCCAAATAATGAGGTCGACCAGCTGCCCGTAGGTGGTGACCTTGCTCCCCTTGATCCAACCTTCTAGGGCCCTGCTGAAAAAGTCAACATACTCTACCCACGTGGTACCGGGGATTTTCTTGCAGTCTCTGAAACGCTGGCGGTACATTTCCGCGGTTAGTCCATAGCGGGTGAGCAGGGCCTCCTTCATATGGTCGTACGAGGTCATCGCCTCTTCCGGGAGCTGGAGTAGGGTGTCTCGCCCCTCGCTAAGGAACCGACCCCATAGGCCGGCACCCCAATCCTTCCGGGGTACCCGATGGGAGGTCATGGCCACCTCGTACGCCTTAAACCACTGCTGGATGTCGTCGTTTTTATAGTACTCCTTGACAACATCTTTGGGAATATGGACCTTGGCTTCGGTGGGCGGCAGAGCGTCTCTATTGCTGGGGGTGCCGGTCTCCCTCTTCTGGGCCTTGAGCTCGAGTTCTTTGAGGCCCCGCTCGTGTTCGAGGGTCAGCCTTTTCTCCTCCAGCTCTCGATGCCGCTTCTTCTCCTCTATCTCCTCTTGTAGCCGTAGCTGTTCCATGGCCAATTTCTTTTCGGCCAGCAAGAGTTCGCCGTCCAGCCGAAGTCGTGCGAGCTCTAGCTCATGGGTCCGGACCTTCTCCCGCTCTCGTATTTCTTCCGCGGAGAGGCCGGTTTCCAGGCTGTTTCTCCCTCCGTTCGCGGGGGTCGGTGCTGGTGGCGTGGCTGCATTCAGGGGCAGGGGACCTTCACTCTGGGAGGGACCCGCCTCGGACTCTATCCAGGTTCTCAGGGCTTCCTGCATCTCTTCCTTGGTACCTAGGCCGGTGGTCGCAATGCCCTTGTCCTTGCAGAACTGTTTTAACTCTTTGTGCGTGTACTCTTCCAATCGTTCTGGTTGGAACTCCATGGTCTCTGTTCGTCTGGATGGATAGCGAGTGGGTTACTTGCTTGTACGCTCTGCGTTCGGCTCGGATCCCGTCGCTGGCCACCAAATGTTGGAAGGCGAACCCCGGGGGAGTCGGAGAGACCACCCAGGGGGGCCCCCACACTATACGAAGTAGCCGAGCGCTGCTGAGAAGCCTCCTAGGAGAGGTCCTTCTCCTATACCGTACCAGCACAGTAACACCACCACACAGGACTCGAGGATGTTTATCACGATGAGCAATTCTTTATCAGCATTTAGGAAGTTACGGTTATCGATATATACAAGGGGGGATCGAGGGATCCGCAAGAGTCTCAGAGTCTTTGGTAGGGACGGGGTAGCGGGACAGTCTTTGGTAGCAGCTGGGGACAAGGGTACCTTAGGCCCAGTTCTTGTTCCTCAAGCTGGAGGGACTCCGTGTCCCGGAGTGGTCGAGCAGCGACGGCGTCAGCAGGGCTCTGGTGATCAGTTCGTGGAGCTTGAGCCGCGACTAGGTCAGCAGGGCTCTTAAGGTGGTTCAGTTCAGCTCGAGCCGCGACAACGTCAGCAGGGCTCTGGGGGAGGCTTCAGCGAGGTTGGGCCGTGACAGCGTCAGCAGGGCCCCGATGTTCTGTGAGGTTCCTTGTCTCAATAAGGTGGAGCCGCGACGCAGTCAGCTGGGCTCGTGGTATAGGGTCAAGCAAGAGTTCTTCTCCGTAGGGTCAGCCGCGATTCCATCAGCAGGGCTCTTGACTCCGGGATACAACTGCTGTTCCATTGCGGGGTTGCCCCAGATATAGGTCTGGAGCCCTTTGATGTCCGGACCCTTGCGCCTGGGGGGGGTGGAGAGGCCGGGCTGGGAGAGGCCAGACGCCCAGCGGGAGAGGCGCCAGGCCCGGAGAGGCCGGAGGACGATCGCACCTAGGTGTGGAGGGACGGTGGGGGTCCCATCGAAACTCTCCTCTGGGAGAGGTGAAGTGGCCATGCGGTGCCCCCTGGCCAGATCTTGGTGCCTCGGTGTCGGGGCTTCGCTGGGGCCGAGGCCGGGGGGAGCCGGGTTGCGTGGGCTGGTGCGTGGAGCAAGCATGGGGGGAACCCCGAAGAGATGAGGGGTTCCTGTGCGGCCTGGAAAAGGGAGCCGCTGAGGCGGGTGTAGGCAAACGGGTACAATCCAAGGGGGACCTCGAAGGGAGGAGGGGTCCCTGGCGGCCTGAAAGGGCGGCCCGTGTAGGCCGGTGCGGGGGACGAGCACAATCCAAGAGGTTAAGACCACGCCACGAGGCCGGGTCCAACAATGATTAAGATCGAACCAGCTTAAATGCAATTCCTAAAAGTCGGAAAATATCTTTTTTTGGCACCTAACCGCCAGTCGATTGGAGGCACTGGTTGCCAGAAGATATGTTGTCACCTCTGGCCGCACAACAACAGATAAAGAATTTGGATGTTTTGATAGATGGCCGCTTATCTATGAAAGCCCAAGTCCAATCTGTAGTGGGAATGTGCTTTGGCCTCCTCCGGGATGCTGAGGAAGTTCCTTCTACTCCTGACCTTGGATTACAGAAGATCTGTGGTACAGGCACTGATCTCTTCAAGACTGGACTATGTGAATATACTCTATCTCGGTATTCCAGAATATCTTCTCAAGCATCTGCAGGTGGCACAAAATGCTGCCGCTAGAGCCATTCTCAGGCTTAAAGCTAGGACTCATATGTCCCTCCATCTCAGAGTGCTCCATTGGCTCCCGGTAAAGAATAGAATCAGAATTAAAGCTATGGTGCTATTGTTTGCATGAAATGGGGGCTCAGTAACTTTGCAGAAGAATCGCACACTATGTTCCTTCCAGAACTTTGAGATCTTCCTTGATGAACCTAGCCACGGTCCCTAGAATTTCTCTTGTCTGGACTGGGGGCGCTTCGTTTGGGTTCCTCAGGGCTCAAGCATGGAATGCGCTGCCCGCTTCACTGAGAGCGGTGCCAGATTTAGCTACTTTCAGGAAACGTCACAAAACTCTGCTCTTTAACCAATAATTGTGACCATTCTGTCCTCTCTCTCTCTCTCTCCTGTCCCTGCTTCCCTTCTTTTCCTTGCAAGTGCAGCTGGTAGGGGAGGGTCTCTTCCTCGGGCCTCTGATGCGCCGGGATACTCTTTTGAGTAGCTGTGCGTTATAGAAATGCCTTATTCATTCATTCATTCATTCATTCATTCATTAAGCGGGGTACCTGTGGCCTAGTTTATGAAAAGGGTGCAGACCCAGTTCATTTTCCACATTCAATACTCGGGGACAACTTAAACTCAATCATGTTTCTACTTGATGTCGGTTTTGTAAATGAACTGTGTTCCCCTACAGTTCCATTTAGTTGTACCTTTAATGGTAGAGGGCATGGCTCTATCATTGATTATATCCTGATTTCAAACCAACATTCAAGTATTATTTTCCAATTTCCAAATAATTTGCTAAATAAAAAGGGTATCTCAGAGCACCATGTGCAACACATTACTCTTGGAAGGAATAATGGTTACTCCCTTCGCTGGTCTAAAGTGGAGCCAATTAAATTTATGAAAACACATTTAATTGAACATAAATCGGATTTTTTTGTCTGTCTTAATGAGTCTACTCCCCATGCAGAGGTCTTGAATTCCTTTGGTTTAATCTCCTTAGAGATCAAGAGGAGTTTATTTGTGGAAAAGAAAAAGTGCCACATTAAGAAACAGGGATGGTTTGACGCTAAATGCACCCAAGCTCACACGGTATTGAAAAAAGCCCTGCACAAACCTGAGAGAAATCAGTTGGAAATTAAGATGGCCAGTAGGGCTTATAGACATGCACTGAAAGAGCGAAAGGATGCCCTGAAAACTGAAACTTGGCGGGTGCTGCATGAGGCCTCTCTACTTAGAGATAACATTATTTTTTGGAAGGCTGTTAACACGCCCTTCTTTGCCCCTAGAGACCTACCGTCAATTGAAATAACCATTAGTGAGGATCAGTGGGTGTATCATTTTACTACACTGCATAACGAAGAAGAACAAGCAGTATTACAGTATTACAGACTGCACCTTGCCCTCACCGTGAGCCAGAACCTTCTAATCTTTTCCCACTTGATATCCACTTTTCATTAGATGAAGTGATTTGTGCTATAAATGCTAGCGCAGGAGGCAAAGCCCCCGGACAGAGTCCCAGTCGAATTGTATAAATCGAACCTTTCTTTTTGGGGCCTTTATTAACTTTGGCTTTGAAAGTATGCTGTCACCAGGATTTTATTCCATCTTGGCCTGAATCGATACTGGTCTCAATCTTTAAAATGGGCAATCGAAATGTACCTACATGCTATTGACCAATTTTCTTATTAGACTCCTTCCTTAAAGTGACGGGCCATATTTTATTAAAAAGACTGCAGTCTTGGGCAGAAGATAATGGGGTTATCTCAGGGACACAATATGGTTTCCCCCAGGGTTTAGACACAATAGAACAGGGTAGAAACCTAAATCTATTATTAGGTAAATACACCCGGACCAAGCAGGGGAAGCTATTTATAGCATTTGTGGATCTCAGCTCCGTTTTCGATTGTATCAGACATGATAAACTCTGGCCCATTCTCGAGGAAATGGGAGTAGAAACACCACTTATAAACTTCATGAGGCAGCTATATCAAGGTGCTTTTGCCAGGGTCCGTTATGGATATATGGGAGAGTGTACTGCTAAATTCCCAATAAGAAAAGGGGTGAGACAAGGCTGTGTCCTGGCCTCCTTTCTTTTTACTTTATATATTAATGGCCTCGGCCAAGTTTTATTTAGTCAATGCCAGGATCTTCCACTCATTGATAAACACCCAATCTCTGCGTTATTGTACGCACACAATGATTTCTTAATGTCGCGTACTCAATATGGGCCAAAAAGAGTAGTGACTACCTTTGCCACATACATACAAAATCTGGGTTTGCAGGTGAACACTTCAAAAACATTTATAATGAAATGTGGAACGAAGAGTGCTAAATGCTGCCATATTTTTATTAATAATACCAAGGTTGAGTGTACTAACAGATTTCCATACTTGGGTATTCATTTTGATTATAGAGGGTCTTGGACCCATGTGGTTTTAGCTAGGAAAATGTTATTTTCTAAAGCCACTACTGCCCTTGCCCATTTCGCTAGTAAATTGTAAATGTAAATTGATACTTGTATAGCGCACTACTCACCCGCAAGGGTCTCAAGGCGCTTGTACGAATACCGCTGTGGAACCCATCCTGGCTTTCCCTGTGAGGCGTCCACTCCTGGGCACCCCCAAGGTGGAGGCCATGCATCCTTAGCGTTGTGGGGGCCGTTGTGGAGATTAAGCAAGCTATTGCCCAGCGTTGCAGAGTGGGACTCCATGATTGGAATAGGCACCGAGGCGAGAATTATCAGGTCCGTGGAATTTTTTAGCCCAAGACCCGCCGAGGCAAGGAATTGAACCCTGGTCCCGGGCTAGACCTCTGCATCAGGGTCTGCCGCTCTAATCATTTAGCCACACTTCTAGTAAATTGGGGAGAAGGCCGGTTGTGGAACTAATGCAAATATACAAAGCAAAGTGCCATATACGGCATAGGCATCTGAGGCTATGTTGATTCCCAACCTTTGCAACTAGTTGAGAATGCATTTGTCACATATTTATTGGCAGTCCCCAGCAGCACGGCTGCTTACATCTGCCATGCAGAGCTTGGGATTTCACACATATCTGACCTAATCAAAATGTAACCAATTGTATTATGGCACAAACTATGGGCAACAACATACACTAGTCTTAATCGGGACATCATAACTGACTGTTTAAAGCTTGATAGGGTGTCATGCATTCCTTTGTTAAATGATATAAAAAAAATGTATGTCAGACATCAGCCACCCTGAATATTTCTCCAATCCGAAATGTATTACATCAATCTCGACAAAAATACTGAAAGTTGAATGTCTAATGCATCTAGAGGCAATTAGGCTCTCAAAAGAAATTGTAAAACCCACTGTTTTGGAAAATCAGCTGTTAATTTCATGTTATGGTATTCAGCCATACCTTCTGTATGGAGCAGGGGGCTATGACAGGATGTTGTTGACTGCTTTCCCCTGGGGATTTTTCATAGACTTACCAGTTTTCCTGTCATGAATGACTGGTCTCAAACCCTGGGCACATGCCCATATGACGACTTGTCTCAGCAGTCCGCAAGGCACATTCTCCTTGTTTGTAAATGTTATTCTGTTCCCGGAAAAAAATGGTTTGTTCCAATTTTAAAATGTTACAACTCTTACAGCATGAATTGTTTACTAGCCCTTTAACAATGTATTTGAAATGTGTGATCAAATCTAGAAGAACAATGTGGAATATGAACCTGGTTTTTAACACTTGACTTTATATAATTTTTAACTATGTTATACCATTATGACTTACTATCTATAATCAAATGTGATAAAAACCGTGCTTTTATGATTTATATGCTAAATCGAATAAAGCTTACTTTGAATTTGAATTTGAACTGCCATGTCGACCTGGCAAGTGCACCCACTTGCCAAGCCTAACTCCTCACTTCTATTACATATAAGTCTCCCCTAAGGTTGGGTCAAGGCAACCCCATGGGCAGAATACAGTCTATTTACAAGGAAGAACATGTAGTGGTGTGTTATTGCATGTCATAATAGTGAAACACTGTGCATTTTGTTTTTCACTTTTGAAGAGTTATCTATTCCGTACGTTAACATGGGGTCTGTCTTGAAACATCTTTCAAGTGCAGATTCGCATAGGAAGATGATAGAAAGTTGAAGTTTGGGATTTCTGAACTCACAATTTAAAAATACATTGTTCAGTGAAGATGGTTTTTAAATTACATGTTTGAAAATGCACTTTTAGAAAGTGGGCATTTTCTTGCTTAACCATCTTGTGCCTCTGCCTGCCCGTGAAATCAACGTCTGGTTTTAGATTGATAGGGGCTTGTTTGTGCATTCACTCTAGACACTCACACAAAGGGAGCTGAGGTGTTTCCTGCATATGCTGATGAGCCACCCTGGGCTAGAGTGGTGGGAGGAGTTGTAACTAGCACCTGAACAGGCTGTGGCTACCCTGCACAATGCTGTCTCTACCCCCTGTAGAGTGGCTGGACCAGGAAGGAGAGAACTGGTTTTGCCGAGCAAGAGTGAGTTTTTTAACAAAGACTTCAAAGGGAAAAAGGGGTATAAGAATCAGCCATAAAAGCCCAGAAATTTAGAACTCTTTTAGACTAATAAAACTGACAAGAAGAGTTGGAGAAGCTGCCAGGAGGAACTATCACTTTGCTGCATACTTTGCTGCATTTGCCTGCATTGTCTGCTTCTGTCTTAAGCAGTGTAAGGACTGGACTGAACTTCCTTAGATCCTGCTTTTAGAGTTTCTCCAGGGGTTTCAAGTCTTAGGCACACCAAAGACTTCACCATTCTCTGGGTACCTGCACCTGGAACTTAGTGTTTCAATTGCCACTGAGGGAAAAAGCAACACAATGCTGTCAACAATGCTGCTCTGTGACCTGTGAGATCCACAACCAGCACTGCCGCACTTCACACTGCAACCCTGGTCTCACCAATGGCGTTCGATGCCGTCGCTGAGCCTCTGCTTGCATTGTGATGTGTGGGCACAGCACGCCGCACTGCCCTGCTTCACATCATTGCCCTGGTCTCACAGCTCCAAGCTGACGACAATGCCGCTGCCTGCACCTTGGCCTGGGGGCACGGCTTGTAAGGTATACAAAGCACCACCCAATCCCACACCGCAGCCTTCGTCCTCCAACTCCAGCGACATCGACTCCAGATCGACAACCGACACCACTGCCTGCACCACAACCTGTGGGCCCCGCACACTGCATTGTCCTGCTTTGCACAGCAACCTTGGGTCTACAGATGGCATTGCTTCAGCAATGACGCCGCTGCTGCAAGCACCCCGACCTGTCAGCACTGCAACAAGCACCACCCCACTTCGCACCACAGCTCTAAATTGTAATCTAAATAGAGTATTTGTAAAGCGCAAACTACTCACCCCTAGGGGTCTCAAGGCACTGGGGGCCATCAGGGATATTGGGTGAGCTATTGACCAGAGTCACATGAAGCTGAGCTGAGCTGACGCTGGCACCAGGGATCGAAGTGTGAACCCTGCACTCTGGAGTCAGCCGCCGTGTCTGCTGTGCCACACCTCTCCCTGGTCTTACTGATGCAGCTGGATGCAGTTACCAAGCTGCTGCTTGCCCTGCAACCTGAGGGCATTGCTCCACTTCGCACAACAGCCCCAACGCCTGCCAACGCTCCTTACTTCAATCTCACGAAGTTCAATCTGCAATGTGTGTGACTTCAAGGGCCCAATGACTCCTGCACCAACCTCCGGAACCACCACCTGCTGACACCAGCAAGGCCACCTCTTCAGACCTCATCGAAAGGCCCATGATGTCCTGCATTTCCAAGGTACTGTTTGCGGGTCTTCCTGACACCGTAGCTGGCATACGACCTTGCGGTTGGCCTGAATGGTTGAATTTGTTAGCTCTTGATACTGTGATAGTGCCGGGCAGAGCTATTGACTTTAAGGAACTGTCTTTTAAATGTATTCTTGCAAAATTCATATCTTTGTTACTATATGTTGGATTTTCATCATTTTGGTCTTGTTTTACACAGATAGATATTGGCTATTTTTCTAAAAGTATTGTGGTGTTCTTTTGTAGTGTCTTCATGTATTATTGTGTGTTATGTGCAAATGTTTTATACCTTGAGTCTGATATAAGCCTGACTGCTCTTGCCAAGCTACCAAGGGAGTAAGCAGGTGTTCTTTTAGACGTGTAAATCCCCTTACCCTGACTAGAAGAAAAGGTCACTACTTGAACAGGGTACAAAACTGCCAACCAGGGACCCACCTTTCCAACAAGTATCTTCCCTTAGACCTCAGATTGCATTCTGGTGATCCCGTCCCCTGATGGTACAAAGCAGGATTGCTCTTGATGAAATTGCAATGCTGTCGAGATTACTTGAGCATGGCCCCGTGCTAATGAGACAAAGAGACTGTAAGGAGGTGCACTAACTAAAGTGTTGCAAAGCTAGTGAGATGTGAGAGGAGGACACCCACATATATCCCTCTGCAGTTGGATGCAGCCATTGACAGCATGTGCCTGCATGGGGATCCCTCACTTTCAAAAGCAGACCAGATGCGGTGTAACCTGTGAAGAATGGACCGGCTGGTTTAAATATTCAGTCTGCCTTTCACTGACATGTTGCCTCAAGGGCAAGTGCGAGTTTGCAGCTGCCAAGGGAGTAGTATGCAATCTGTAATATGGCACACTGCCCCATTTTGGCCCCAGCTCACTTAGTTAAAGTTGTCCTGCAAGGCAAAGAGAGACAGAGTATCCAATGAATAATGGGGCTCCTGATCTTTGCATTGCGATAGGTTTTATGCACTCATGTAACTCTCTCTGCTTTAGTGTTGGGTGTGGGTTGTGCTGTATAAAACTGCATATATGTGTAAACAAATGGAGAGAGCGAGGAAATTATATGGGGTACGTCCCTATCCCCAGATTAATGTACAGAAAGCAAAGTGGACGGACCCACTAGCAAATTTGACTCACTAGTACACTTATCGGTGTCAAAACACATTAGGTTTGTTAAAAGACCCCTTAACCACCAACCTAGTTCGCGGCATGCTTCATCATTGGGGTTCCAACTGGGTAGCCGAGTGCCACCCAGTTATGCTGGATTTGTGTAATTGTGTGATGAAATAGTGATGAGGAAGTGGTGCAGAATAAAATTGCCTCAGGAGTCCTTACTAAATAGTACTTTATTGCCAGTGGCCAAGGACAAGGTTAAAAAGAGAAGGGACAACTTTAAGATGAATTGATCTTTGTTGTCACTGTGGTCAGTCTACATGTTTCAGGCTGGTTAAAAAATTGTGAGGCTTTCTTCAGGACTAGGTGAAATAGGTGAGGGTTTGGCAAAAACACGCCACGTGTATCGTTTATTCAACACACACGTTAAGGTGTGTTGTGCAAGTAGTGGTGTCTTTCTACTTACGGACCCACTGGAAAAACCTGTAAGAGAAAAAGAAGGGAAATACAAGTAACATAAAATGCAATCTTATTTACAGTATTGTTGTGCCACCTTCTTTGTCTCAATCGGTGTCTATGGCGATGTGGCACAAGCATGAGTCGATCAATACTGCCAACCAGATGGTCAGCCATAAGTGCATACTGGTCAGGTATACTGTGCTCTACTGACATGCATGCTTCTGCTATAAGTGATTCAGTCGTTGCATGCCGTCCAGTATACCAGAGGAAATGAAAAGGCTAACGATGCACTGGGAAGTGCCACATGTGTGAGATAAAGTGCCATTAGCTCTATGTTTAACTGTTCAATTGTAAATACATTAAAATACTCTCAGCAGGAACACATACATAAATGGCTACGTGTTTGTTGTAGCTGTTTACAGGACCCGGGAGGGGCGACCGTCTGTAGTCACACACTGAGGGGCAAACAGAAAAAGAGATGTGAGCGGTCAAGCACCGGGGGAGAGAACAGAGATTCCTAAGGCGATGAGCCTTACATCAAGAATCTGTGTGGCTCGCATTCTTCTGAACAGCTCAGATGGCTGTACAGTGGCTGTAGAAGTATAATAAAGGTCTTACTTCATCAAGACAGAGCGTCTGCTGTCTGCACTTATTGTGGTCCCATCGCTGTCCTGGATGCTAATGAAACCGTCGGTTGGCGTCTATTTTAAAGAAGGAGAACCTAGCATCTTTGTGGGGCTGTAGCGTACTGACGTCATTGCATCCACACCAGTGTGTGTGACGCAGTGACCGTCTATTATCTAGAATGTTGACCTCAATGAACTACGGGTAATGGGAGGGGGAGTGGTAAATTCTGCGCATGTCCCCGGAGTGGCACGATTTAGCTGGGATAAACTCGTGTTTAATGAAGGGTCTGAGTTTTGCAGACATTGTAGTGCTAGGGAGCAAGAAAGCAGCGTGGGTAAAAATAATTTGGTGTACGACTAGGAGCTCCACCGTGTATATGTTGTGGTGACCTAAAAGAATGGGGGTCTCGCAAATTGTAGGTATCTTATCCCACTGGTCCAAATGGCAGGAGACCCTCAGGTGGGTAGGTGTTGGCCTCAGTATTTAGCAGTAATATAGGTTGGCGACCAGTATTAAGGGCATTAATCATCTATCAGTTGGACAGTGTATGTACCCAGTAAGGATTCCTAAAGCTAGGGGGTCTGGTCCCTGTGTTGAACCCCCTGAGTGGTACTATGGGGGTTATTAAGAGCATTCCACGGAATGTTGTCATTAAGGCCAGTTAAATGAGTGGACAGACGGTAAATCCTTCGCTGTTCTTTCTCTAGGAGGCGGCCCTGGAGGTTCGGCATGTTGGTTTCCAAAGTTTCAATCACCATTGGTGGTGTGTCAATCCTCGAAAAAGTGATTGGTCATGAGTGTGGTACATCGGATATTACTCCTTCACATATGCAAGTTAAAAATTTTCGATGAAAGTCAGTCCGCATGGGCAGACGATGCGGTAAATTGCATTCATGGTATTGCAATTAGTGTGTTGCCGGATGTGCCAAGTTTTGCCTGGTTCCAGATGTAGGCTTTTGGTAGGTTCCGTCAAGTGGCATACACTGCCGTTACCACATGGGAACTGGCCCACGATATTCGGGAGTCCCCAGGCATAGGGACGTACCCCATATAATTTACTCGCTCTTTCCATTTGTTTACACATATTAGACAACGTACAGCTGTGAGAGCAGTATATATAATTATCAAACAGTCACACAACATTTACCATGGCAGAGAACCCCGGACTCACAATCACTGAAGAAAGCCTCACAATTTTTTAACAAGGCTGAAAGATGTAGACCGACCACAGTGACAACAAAGATCAATTCATCTTAAAGTTGTCTCTTATCTTTTTAACCTTGTCCTGGGCCGCTGGAAATAAAGTACTATTCAGAAGGACTCCCAGAGACAATTGTATTCTGCACCACTTCCTCACACAATTACACAAATCCATCTCCGCTGTAATCAGGCATTGTAGCACAACTGGGTGGCACTTGGTAACCCAGTTGGGACCCCAATGATGAAGCATGCCACCAACTAGGTTGGTGGGTGAGGGGTCTTTTAACAAATCTAATGGATTCTGGCACTGATAAACGTACTAGTGAGTCGAATTTGCTAATGGGTCCGAACACTTTGTTTTATGTAAAACTGCATATAATCAAATAGTTATATCTACAGTCCAAACTATATAAATATCAAATATTTTTATCCCAGAATTGGCTGGGATGCAAATATATAGCTCACAGGGTTTGCACAAATATATTCAGTTCAGCATGTACATATTAAGTTATTATGTCATTTGTGTGTTGAAATAAATAGAGTACTTAGGAACAGGTGGAATACCAGCACCTAGCAATATTGCCGTCTCTCCCCTAATCTCTCTCATTTTCGCTCTCATATTTATAGAATTAATATTTATATAATGAAGCCTGTTTCTAGGCAAGGTGGGAGTGGGGGTGGTCATGAGAGCTACTCCAATCCTCAGCGTTGGGGCAAATAATGTTTTCCCTCCTGCTCAACTGACAGATTTTGTTCATATGCTTCATATGCTCACATATGTAGGGAGAGAGAAGAAATAATTGGCACATCTCTGGCCACAGGTAAGCCCCTTGTAAAAGTTACCATGGGTGTAGAAGTGGACCTCAGCTAGGCCTACCAGTGCAAGGGGTTCGCCCTTCTCTGCACAGAGTCCTCAGACCAATAGGAAGAAGTTGGCACAGAAACTGGAATAGAAAATACAAAGTTTAATAAACCTCATGAGGTGGAACTACATTCACACAGCACCCTTCGGTATTGAATGAAGTAGCACACCGAACAGAAGGAGCATGGTCCTTTTATACCCACACAGGGGCTCAAAAAGAAGGCGGTACAAGTACAGAAGAAGGTTTTATGCACATATAAGGTCATATAGAAATGCACAATCGACAAGCAGGAGGAGTTAACAGTTTGCCAATGCTAGTAAATACATCCTGACAGTTACATACTACTAACAGCTGCAAGGACAGTTGAAAACTCAACTGGGCATGTGCGAAGGTGGAAGATGCTAAATATAGTTTGTTTCTATGCAGATTCCAAGAGCAGTCAACACTGAGGGAGGACAGAGCACATGGTGAGCACGTGGCAGCAAATGCCAGAAATACAAAATGGATTCCACAAAATGGACAAGATAGCCTCTAAATACAAGATGGATTCCGCTAATGCTAATCCAATCGCTGCCAATTTACAACAGACGACCCTTTTAGCATTAGCTGAAGACATTCGTTCCTCTGGGGTAATCTAAATATGCATCCCGTACATCTATTAGCATTATTTCGGCCACCTCTTTATTCAACATTTGTTGGGCCTTTGTTTCTGCAACATTCCTTTTGACAGGTATACAGACAGAGATGCAAATGGAGCAAAGCATTGGACCACATTGGATACATACGCAGCATGTAAAAAGTATCGTAATCATTACACATAGGATAGTCAGTAGCTTCCAGCCCCAAGCAGAAAAAAGAGTCCAAAACCATCCAGCAAAAGTCCAAGTACCAGTCTCTGGATGAATTTCTGCAGCAATTTTATGCAGTTTTGATATTGTGTCATATACTGAAGGTGAGTGATCCGGTATGAATACGCAACAGCTGCTACCGATGATGCGACATGCAACACCTCGAATAGGCCAGAGCCACATCTAGAACCATTTGGTTCTGGAGAGCTACAATCCTTGCAATTTGCAGCTCCTCCGTAATGTTCCCAAGTGCCATAGCCGTCTGATTGGTAACAGCTTTCACATCTCTAGTCAATTGTCTTATTTTCCTACTGTTTAATGCAGCACCCACAAAGAAGAACAAACCTAAATTAAAATCAACATATTGTTGCAGAGTAGTATCAGTTTGGTCTACTTCGTCAGCACTTATTGTCCTTTTGTATCTATTTCTAGAGATATCGTCGAATAATTTAAGGTCCCGGTGGTATGATGCAGGTGCCAGAAACACAGGGGGCAATAGAAAGGACACATAGCACACACCTGACCACCCAGCAGGTAGTTGATAATATCCTTGGCTACCACAGATAAAGTAGGTGTTATGTGAGGCTATAAAACGACTGTTATTTACACCTTCAATAGTCAGAATTACAGTACATTCGCTTTTCCCAGCTGGAATTCTCCCAATACTGCGTCTACATAGATCTGCTTTAGCTCTAGTAACAGAAATCACAAATTGTTCATTACTGGTAAAAGTTCTCATATTTGTGAAGACATATGGTGTTGAAATATTGTCTGGTTTATACTCTTCCCATTCCCATTTGGTCCCTTTGGCTTGAGGATAACCATCTTTATCTTGGTAGCATACTTTATTAAGGCGAAAAAGATGCCCGCCTACTGTACGTCTTCCAGATGCAAACAAAAGCGCATACCAAGCTTGACAAGAACCATTATGAGAAAAGGGAAGAGGAATAAAAGGTGTTCCTCCTTTCTTTTGATGTGCAGGTAGCATCCCACACACCCAACAGTTGGTAGTATTTGTGGCATTATGAGTATGATGCAACATCTGGATAAAGGTATTATTTAAGTAGGATTGTCGTTGCTTCTGCTCATGGTAGGGAAGTGTAAAGTAGTGGTGTTCAACTGATACTGGAGAAGTGGTGATCAAAAGCTCTCGAGCAGGAGCCACTTTCTCAACGAACCAGGTTATTACTGCTACAGCCACCATAGCAACAACAAACCCTATAGCACAAATGATCTTTCTCTTAGCAACAGTTGATCTCATTGTATACATGATCAGCTTGTTGTTGAAAACAATCGTTGGAGCTCTTATCCCTGGGCAGCCGTTGGTTTCTTCACCGAGGGTCAAGACAGGTGTACACTATACAGGACTGATCCCCTCCTTGCCACATCGGCATTCCGTTTCACTAACCCAGGGCGGTTGCTCAACCAGTCTATTTCGACGATGCAGGATCTTTCCGTTGTCTCAGTTGGTATCGAGATACTCCAGCAATCGTGTGGTCCGGGAAGGCTTCCTCAGGTTCGTCAGGTGATATGGCTTGGCCTTTCTCTGTATCCAGGATGTCCCGATGGTCGATCAAGGCAGCAGGATCCACCAAGGTAGACAGCACTTTCTTGCAGTGGCTGGAGTGCACCCAGTTCCTCCTGTTCGTCACTCGGACCGCAGTTCTCATTGAAAGGAGCACCTGCTCTGGGCCGCGCCACCTCGGTTCCAAGCTGCTCGACCTCTGGAATGATCGGATCATCACCTGGTCTCCAGGTCGAAGTCCATGGCCTTCACCTGCAGACCTATCAGGAAATCAAACTGTCAGTCAATTGTGATAGGTAGTCAGTCATCAATACACATGGTACATCATGTATGGGACGTGGTTTAGGAATTCCCCAAATGTTCATAGGCCTTCCAAACACCACCTCATATGGTGTAAGACCATATCGCGAATGTGGCGCTGATCTAATGGACAACACTAGCCCTGCTGATTGTGGATGGAAAGCAGCATGAAATTTCTGCTTTATCCTTAATCCCTTCAGGACATATTTGACAACTTGCCCCTATCCATTTACTGAAGGCACATACCACTACCAAAACATACTTTAAGTTGTTACAGCGCTCAAGCTGGATGTAATCCATTTGCAAAACTTCAAAAGGTGCGGTTGGCGTTGCAAACCCTCCTGTAAGAGTTCGTGTCCCTTTACCAGGATTATGCTGAAGGCAAATCAGACAAGACTGCATCATCTTTTTAGCTGTGCCGGCAATTTTTGGATGCTCCCAAACTTGCGTGAGCAATTTCGTTATCGAGGAGGCTCCAACATGTGCCCGCCCATGTGCCATATGAATCATAGGTTGTAGATAGGATGTAGGCAATCTCCACTTGCTCATCTCTTTATTCCTCCAACAGCCCTCATCGTCCAATGTTCCCTCCTTAGACCATTGCTCAATTTCTTCTGCAGAAGCAGAACTCTGAATATCTAGCACTTCCTGTCTGGTATCATGCCAGAGTTCAGCCTGGGAGTTCACTACGTACATAGACGTGGTGCTTCGCTGCATGGCAGTTTCACGGGCTGTTTGGTCTGCAAAAGCATTGCCTTGTCCTATCTTATCAATTACTTTCTTATGTGCGCTACATTTAACAATTGCTATTCTCTTCGGGTATGTTAAAGCAGTCAAGAGATTATGTACTAATTCTCCGTGCATTATTTGCATCCCGTGGGATGTAAGAAAGCCCCTCTCCAGAGTAGCCACAAATCATGAGCCACTCCGAAAGCATAGCGGCTATCTGTATAAATGTTCACAGATAAGTCAGTACTAAGTTCACACGCTCGTGTCAAAGCTATTAGCTCAGCCTGAGCCGACTTCTGTGGAATACGAGCTGTCTCAACTACCGTCTGAAGTGTTGTAATTGCATATGCAGCTGACGTTGTACCATCTGGTAACTTCAAACAGGACCCATCAACCCATAGTTCCCCATCAACACTTGAAAGGGGCGTGTCTTGCAAATCGACACAACCCTTTGTCTGTTCCTCAGTAAGGAATATACAATCATGAGACTCCTATGACTGAGACTGAGTCACTGGGTATGGCAACAAAGTGGCTGGGTTTAGTGTCGCATATCTCTTCAGTGTAATGTGAGGGGCCAACAATGTCAATTTGTATCCTGTCAGACGAGCACTAGTTAAATGCTGCATCTTCGTCTGATTTAAAAGGGCATCAACCGCATGGGGTACTAGCACCAACAGCTTACGTGACAAAACTATCCCTTCACTCTGACGTATTGACACAGCTGTTGCTGCAACTGAACGGAAGCATCCAGGTAACACACGAGCAACAGGATCATGTACTGCTGAAAAATATGCACAGGGACGCTGTTTGTCACCGTGTGTCTGCACTAAAACTGACAATGCGCATCCATCTTTCTCATGTACATAGAGTGTAAAAGGCTTTGTATAATCTGGAGTACCTAACACTGGTGCTGAACAAAGAGCTTGTCGTAACTGTCAGAAAGCAGTCTCACATTCATCTGTCCATGGGAGGGGCATTGGAGTATCTTTAGTCAAAAGTGCTAGCAAGGGTTTAACAATGTGTGAAAACCCTAATATCCATTGCCTACAAAAAGAAGTAAGACCAATGAATGCACGGACATCCTTCTGAGTACGGGGCACTGGTGTGTCTAAAATAGCTTGAATGCGATCTGGTGTGAGTGCACGTCCCTCCTTAGACAGAAGGTGACCTAAGTAGGTTACCTTCAGTCTACAATATTGCAATTTCTTTCATGACACTTTGTGATGATGGGAAGCAAGAAAAGAAAGCAAGGACAAAGTACATTTTTCACACTGTTCAGGGGTATCGCCTACCAACAAGATGTCATCGACATATTGTATGAGAGCCACACCTTCAGGCAAAACGAAAGAATCAAGTTGTCTTTTTAATGCTTGACTGTAAATACTAGGACTCTCAGTATAGCCTTGAGGAATTCTACAAAATCTAGACGATCGATTATTCAAAGTGAAACCGAACAAATATCGGCTATCAGGATGAAAAGGGATTGAAAAGAAAGCATTTTTCAAGTCTATCACAGAGAATGTAGTTGCTGTCGGAGGAACCAAAGTAAGAAGTGTCGTTATATCAGAAACCACAGGGTATTGTGGTACTACAATCTTGCTAACTTCTCGCAAATCAATAATGAATCGGTAAATCCTAGTGTCAGTATCTTTTTTCAGAATAGGAAGAATCGGACTGTTACAAACATTGTAATGAACTTCCTCAACAACCCCCACTTCAATGAGATCATGGACAATACGTATGAGTGCTTCTTCGCCTTTCTGTGAAATTTTGTATTGAGGCAAACGTGGCAGCACAGCGCCCTCCTTGACACTAATATGTACTGGTGGAATAACCATTTGCCCTACATCAGTGTCTGAAGTAGCCCACAAAGTACTAGGGAGTGAAGCTAATGCAATATCCTCTTTAACAAGACAAGCTCTCTCCGTCACAGGATGGTTGTCATTCAAGATAACACGTACACCTTCTGGAGAACATCGTATTGTGGCCCTGAAATACTTGAGCATATCAAGACCCACAATATTGTCTGGTGTATTCGGGGAAAGCAAAAATGGACATGGAGCAGTAAATTTATCCACATGGAATGCAAGTGGTTGTGACAGTGGGCTAAGGGAAGGGGTTCCATCAAAACCTATTGATGTAATGGTTAAGCCAGACAGGGGAGCCCTTGGAACCAATTGTTTAGACAAGGCGCTACGAGTAGCTCCTGTATCAACCAGAAACTGATCAGTAGAACCCAAAACATGTGCTGTAACATAGGGACCCCTCTGATCTACTAGAACTTCAACTGATTCCTTACCCCATCCTAGGCAATCCTATGCATAAGCAGAACCTTGTAAATCAGACGGCACATAGTCGGACATTTGATATTGGTTCCTTCTATCAAAAGTTGTTAAACCCATCCTGCCCACGTATATTAGCATCAAACCTAGCACAATCCCCTGTGCTTCCTCTAGGCCCTGAATATCCTGAACAATTTCTCATTTGTCCCCAACCACATGGACACTGCTGAGCACGCAGTGCTGGACAATCGAAAGCCCAATGCCCACATTTCTCACAGTACGCGCACTGGTCAACAGACAATTTCGAACGAGTATAAGAAGGGAAAGACGAACCATAAGATCCACGCCCACCTCTATCACTACCTCTAAAAGGCGGACCATAAGCCTGAGCCAACATAACCTTCGTTTTTAATTCTTTAGTCTTCTTATCCTCATTACCCTTTGCTTCTAATTCCTGGCATTCATACTACTGAGCCATAGTCAAGAGAGAAACTGGAGAAGAGGTAGTCCATGAACTCTCACTGGCTTTTAGGCGACTAGCTATTCCTGGCAACAGGTTTGCGACATATTTATCGACAAACAGATGTCTGCCCGTGTCATCTGTCAATGACTGGCCACTAAAATCGTAGAATGCTTCTTCAAAGCGTGTAAAGAAATCAGAGACCGATTCACCTGCCTTTTGCTTACAAGACGCTAAAACAGTCCAATCTATCTTTTTAGGGGGAATAATCGTTTTTAACTTAACTAATATAGCTGCAGGAAGATCTAAAATTAACTGACATGGCTTCTGTACGGGTACCCTTTCTACATCCATTTGTTCTAAGTCTTTCCATAGCGCCCCAAAAGCTGCACGATCATCAATTTTACGAACAGTTCTCCACATATCAGGCGGTAATATCAATCCGAAAAATAAATCAATATCAGGCAAAGTCATAGTACAAGAGCTAATAGCAGCCTCAACTTCCTCATAAAAAGCGGCTGGATTTTTCCGCGGATCAGGCAATGCAGTTTTAAGTGCCATGACATCCATCCTATTCCAAGGAATGTAAACCCAATTATAAATAAAATAACCCTTTGCATCGATAGAAGCCTTATCATCACTTGTACCCGTTCCTTTAGGAGGAACATACAAAGGCGCGGCCTCCCGCATAGGTTTCGCATGAACTATCATAGTCTTATCTGTTCCGAAGATAGAAGCTTGTGCCATGCCGGTCTGAGATGTCTGTGCAGCTACGTCTGCAGCCTTTTTCTCCTCTCGCAACCGGGCTGCATAAACACACAGTTTAACCAAAAGCCTGATTGCATCAGTCACCTGGGAGAAAACAAAAAGTCCATCACGCATTTGCTTACAATTATCTACTACATCGTCGGGCTCTAACTCCTCAGAATATTACCTAAACAGCCCAAGGACCTCTGCTGCAAACACCTCAGTAAAATACAGCTGCTCCCTTTCCTGCCACCCTTTCATACTATCTAGAAGTTCAGAGGCGGGGGCAGTGCTACGAACTGCTTTACGAGCAGCGGATCTAAGCTGGTATGCACTCTCAGCGGTCAACATAGAACGAGTTTCTCATGCCTTGTGTTCCTCCGAACCAGAGTCCTCATCTGACTAATGAGGGGCAGAAGGAACAGTATACGGAGGTGGAGGACGATCTAATAATAAGAAATCATCTTGTGGTTTATTAAGTATAGCATAAAGGGGCCGCCGAACAGCGTATTGGCCAGTTACCTGTAAATTGCGCTCCCTATCTTCTCTCTCTTTTAACTCTTTTATTTCTTTGTTTTCAACTCTAATGCTTTTGCATAAACGTTCTTTCGCTGTTCTTTTTCAATCAAGGCTTGCTCACGATTCATTCATTCACGCACTTCTTTCTCCCACATTCGTACACAGTCAAACATATCTTGCCTAGTCTTTCTCTTAAACATACATTGTTCCACATACTCAATCATTCGTAAATCAAATGACCCATGCATAGGCCTACGCAACTCAGAATCCTTACGAATGTATTTATTCCATAATGTGCTGTACATTATAGAAGAAAGACCATACTTAATATACATATCCCTATTAGGCGTCCCCTCCGGGGGGGGCGGTTGTGCTTCATTGAGTCTCAAATTAGTACCACTACAAAAGCAACACATCCTACGAAGTGTGCTAAAAACAGGCATGCCAAAAAAAGTGCAGAATAAGCAGTATTATAATCAAAGTAGCACTTAAGGTACCTTTAGTACGATGTGCCTTTCAAATCAATTCAGATAGAGAAAATTCTCCTCATTACCTGCCTATATAAATTGCAATTTATATACGAATCTCATAGAAATACAAGTTGGCCAACACAAATTCCAAAATACAAAAGCCGCAGTAAGTGTTACTAAACTACCTTACCAATCCCAGGCATAAAACCCAACAGCAAGCACCGCAAACGACTCTTACCAATCACTTGGTGGCCAGGTTCCAACTGCCAAGTTCTAAAATCGACCAAATGGTCACTGCACGGCGAATCAACAGAAGAGATCTCAGTCAAGGACCGGCACCACCTGGATGGTCAGATCAGAAAGAAAGGAAAAACGCCGTGGTTGCCAAGACTCACCAGGCAGCGATCGCGTCCAGAGCGAGATTCCAATCCTTCGTCGCGACCAATCCCTCGGGCATCCGGCTGATGAGCCCCATGTGTCGGTCGCCAATTTGTAGAAGTGGACCTCAGCTAGGCCTACCAGTGCAAGGGGTTCGCCCTTCTCTGCACAGAGTCCTCAGACCAATAGGAAGAAGTTGGCACAGAAACTGGAATAAAAAATACAAAGTTTAATAAACCTCATGAGGTGGAACTATATTCACACAGCACCCTTCAGTATTGAATGAAGTAGCACACCGAACAGAAGGAGCATGGTCCTTTTATACCCACACAGAGGCTCAAAAAGAAGGCGGTACAAGTACAGAAGAAGGTTTTATGCACATATAAGGTCATATAGAAATGCAATCGACAAGTAGGAGGAGTTAACAGTTTGCCAATGCTAGTAAACACATCCTGACAGTTACATACTACTAACAGCTGCAAGGACAGCTGAAAACTCAACTGGGCATGTGCGAAGGTGGAAGATGCTAAATATAGTTCGTTTCTAGGCAGATTACAACACTGAGGGAGGACAGAGCACATGGTGAGCACGTGGCAGCACATGGCAAACAAAATGGCTGCCAGAAATACAAAATGGATTCCACAAAATGGACAAGATAACCTCTAAATACAAGATGGATTGCGCTAATGCTAATCCAATTGCTGCCAATTTACAACATGCGTACCAAGTGCACTGTGACCAGGGATGGCCTCTAAAGGCTGCAGCAACTATTGTGTCCCCCTTAGATGCCCTGCACCTTAACGCCCACACACTGCCATTGCAGGCTGCGTGTTTTGGTGCAGAGAAAAGTGAGGAATCGACATGGCACACATACCTGTGTGCCATACCTTCAATCTACGGCCTGTGGCCTAGGTGGCCACCCCTCGAGCAGGGTGCAATAGACTTACAAGGGTACAGTTGCATGAGGACTGCACTCCTACAGTGTCTAAGTTCATTCTTAGACATTGTAAGTGCAGTGAAGCCCTAAAGAGTATATGGTCTAGGAGTTGGTTGCTACAAACTCCACAGCTCCATAATTGCTTTACTGAAACCTGGACAGTTTGGTAGCAAAATTTCTCAGCCCATTAAACCCACACTGATGCCAGTGTGGGATTTAATGTACAATGCACTCAGAGGTCATCTTAGAGATGCTCCCTGAAAAAAGACCAGCCCTGGTGAGGTTACTGAATGACTACCTGCAATTTGGCACCACCAGACAGGTTTCTGGACCCCTGGGTAGAGAGCCTCCACTCTCTGGGTCCAGAAAGAAAGCCCATCCTGGGTAGAGGTGTCATGCCTCCTCTTCCAGGATGGGCTGGGTCTCCGAAGGGGACACTTCAAAGGCCTGCCGCCTTTGTAACCTGGCCCTGTCTTTTACTGCCCTCAGCAACTGGCTTCTACTGGTTCTGCCCCCCTTCTTTGGCTAGGAGAACCGGCGGGAAAACCAAGCATGAAAAAGAGGTGTGCTCACCTTTGTCAACCCCACCCCTCAGGTCGGGGAGGTGAGGTGAAGCACACATCTAAGTCCCTTCCATCTTGAAGGTGAGGGGACACAGCTAATTAGAGAGAGGCTCATGCCTCCCTCCCACTGGAGAGTGGCATATTAGGGTGTGTACTCACCCCAAGAAAGGGACCTATTGATCCTAACCTACAAACCCCTGTAAACGCCCCCAAATTTAGCATTTAGGGGTGCCTCCTCAGATTTGAGGAAGAAAGAAGAAGGACCAAAAATCTGTGTTGACCAAGGAAGAAGAGGACACTAACTGCTTTGGCCCTAGCCCTATCGGCCTGTCCCGACTTTGACCTGCTCACAGTGAAACCCCAGCATGTCCAGCAGCCATCCGGATTCTGGAGGACCTGCTCTGCACTCATCTGAAAGTCACCTGTGAGCACAGGATTAGCTCAAACCAAGACTCCAACACAGATCCCTGCTCCTGGTGGCTTCACGGTTCTACACCACTCTGCACCCAACACCCACGACCTGCGGTCCAGTGGTCCAATGCTACGAGGAGATCTCCCCAGCGATACTGCCCCAGAATCTGGTGATACCTGACCTACCGCAAGCTTAAGACCGAAACCTGCAGCTGAAACCTGAGGATTCCCCCCATCCGTGACCAGAGCTAGTAAGAAGATTCGACGCCAAAAGACACCCTTGCATCCGATGCCCCACAGCTTTGGGTGACAAATGCACCCAACGGATGATATCCAGGCATCCCCCAAGAACCTAACTTACCTCTCCTGCAGGTGGTCACCCTCAGGAAACCTCCTTGCCTGATCCAACAGCCTTTTCTTTGAACAGGAGATCTCACATGCAAATCACAGGGCTCCCTACGTCTTCTTGGCACTCTGCATCCAGCCGCCTCTGTTAAGCTGGTGGTGCAGCTCCTGTGCTGATTGTTGGCCCCTGCAGTGCTGATACTAAATCCAAGAGCTTTGCTCCCACAACCAAGTGGCCTGCACCGTAAGCAGCCCCTGACCAAAGAACCCCCCCAGCCCCTGCACTTGTCACCCGGCCACCCTAGTGCCGCTGGTGGTGCAATTTCAGTGCCTAACTGAACCTTGGGGAATCTTGGTTCTAACCCCAAAAAGCTGTCCCTGCAGGTTGTTTACTTACCTGCAAACCATTAACCTTATTTTCCCCATAGCAACCACTGTTATGATTTTTGGTCCAAAAATGTTCTAAGTATTGAACTGAACTTTTGTATTGATAACAAAGTAACTGTGCTTTAAACCAAAATCCCTCTTACCTACCTGTGATTTGTAAAGTCCTCGAGGGGATATCTAAGCATATCTCCTGAGTAAAAGTAATCCAAAAGTAATCGAAAGTAATTTTTATGTATTCTAAACGGTTTTAACAGCAAATACAAACCTGAAACAAAGCCAGATCCCTTCACTATTGCATTTGCTTACAAGGTTTTGCATTTGAAAGTTTATTCTACTTACCTGTGCCAAGTCGTGCTTGGTTCTAGAAATAATACATACCATTACCTTTTTATACTTACCAAATTGATCTGGATTCTGTCTCCGAGTGTATGCCTTCAGTCTTGATCACGGCTGGACTGAGAACCGAAACCGACCCTGGCAAACAACCTCGGCCGGCCCCTGGGAGAGGCTCGGTCTAGCTGTTTGCCAGGGCCGATTCTGGCTGCTTTTGTTACAGGAGGCAGATGTTGCACCTATGCTGCAAAACTGGCCTTTGTAACAAAAATGGTCCTCACTGACACCCAGCTCACGGACACCCAAGTGGCAGTGCTCAACAAGGGTTTGGGTTTTGTACCCACCAATACTCTTGATGTCTTCAAGATTCGACAAAAACTGGGGGCTTTCTTCTGCAATATAAGACTCAGAGTTTTCTTTGGAGACCGGGAAGAGGGAGTAGAACAAGGAACGGTACCAAGAGGGACACCACTTTTCGTCCAAGATCCAAGTTTACACCGGCAACGGGGCCCCTCCCCATAGAGGTGCAAACATTTGAACAGGCTGTGATTCATGAAATTGAAGCACTTTTGGGAAACAATTGTTCCACCTACTAGAACCTGATGAACACAGAGAAGCAAGCCCTTGAGGAACTTAGGAACAACCAAGACCTGGTGATTAAGCCCGCGGACAAGGGGGGAGCAATCGTTGTCCAGAGTAAGATTGCCTATGACACATAATGCCTGAGGCTCCTCGCTGGCACGAAAAATTACAGCATCCTGAGAGGAGACCCGACTGAGGACCTCAGGAAGGAGTTAGTGTCCATTGTTGAGGAAGCAGTACACAACGACTGGATCATGGAAAAAGAGGGGAGTTTCCTGTGTCAAGTGGACACTGTAACACCTTATTTTCACACCCTCCTCAAGGTGCACAAACCAATGAGACCTCTCCCGGGGAGACCAATAGTGTCGGACATCGGATCGCTCCTTGAGCCACTGTCAAAATTTTTTGACTTCTTTTTCAAACCAGTAGTCCAAACGAGACCGGCGTACCTGAAAGATACGACTGATGTACTGCTCCTACTGAAGGATCTCAACTTTGACCCTGAGAAAGAATTCCTGATGGGTTTGGACGTGGAGTCCTTCTACACAAACATACCACAGATGGAGACTCTGCGTGTGGTAGAGGAGATTCTGTACTCTTTGGATTGGGATTACTGTACCCCCAGACCTTTCATCCTACACCTGGCTGAAATAGCTCTAAGAACTATTTCAAGTTCAAGGATACCTATTACCTGCAGACTCATGGGACATCCATGGGGAGTGCTTTTGCCCCCAGCCTCGCTGGGCTTTCAAGGATCATTACATCTACGCCCTCAGGAGTGTCTGGAATAATAACATCAAGTTATGGTGGCATTATATTGATGATGTCCTCCTGATCTGGGAGGGAAACAGACAATCCATTGACGAATTTCTGGAGTGGCTGAACAGCCGCAACCCCTTGATCCTTTTTACGTCAGTCATTACTAAGGAGAACCTCCCTTTCCTGGATCTCACCATCTTTCCAAAGGAGGGAGGCCTACAGTCAAGAATGTTTCATAAACCTACAGACCGGAACATTCTCCTGTCATTTGAGAGTTTCCATCCAAAGTATCTCAGAGAGAACCTACTTGTGGGCCAATTTCTGCGCCTCCGCCGTAACTGTTCCAACACAGAGGATTTTAGATCAGAAGACAGCACCCTGCAGCACAGATTACTGCAATGGAAGTACCCATGATGGACCGTTAGTAGGGCCTGTAAGAGAGCAAACAACTGCCACCGAGAAACTCTTCTGGAACATGTGGAAAAACCACCGACAAACAGAACAGTGTGTGCTACCACATTTAACACAGCCTCCCGCAAGTTCCAGAAGATCATCCTGCAGAACTGGAGAATTCTCAATTCAATGGCCTACAGCTGGAGAAACCCCTGTTCTTTTTTAGAGAGGACAGAACATAAAAGATTTCTGGTCCACAGTAGACCCAGAGTGCCGTCCCCAAGACCAAGAGTGGCGTGCGCATGTGGGCTAACATGGACCCTCCCCCCGGTGATGGGATACACCCGCTGTGGGACACGCGATGTGTGTCACCTTACTGCTAACACCAAAACAATGGACGTCGGCCTCACCCACCCTTGGGAACAGCGGAGGCATACTAATTGCAACTCCACAAATGTCATCTACATGCTGAGATGCCCCTGTGACCTGTTTTACATTGGGATGACCACGAGGAGAGTGAAGACGAGTATCATGAAACATAGGTCCACCATTAGGTGCCAGAGAACAATCAGCCGCCTCACCACCAACTATAAGGAGAAGAATCACTCAGCCAAGGATTGGTTCTGGACGGTTTTGGACAAGCCTAACCTGGGAGCCTTTACCAGGAACCCAGAAAATGCCCTCTTCATTAGGGAACAGAAGTGGATGTATAGGATCTGTAGCCATGTTGTGGGCCTAAACTATGACATACCTTGGAACACCCTTAACAACCTGTAGGGTTCCTTATATACAAAGTTAGTGTGATTGACATGAATAACCAATTAATCACACTGTACAGCGATGTTAGGCCCCCCACTCCTGGCCCTCTCCTGTCACATATCGGCCCCCACAAATATGTCTCTATCCCCTTGGGTTTATTCACACCTGTTGCTGTTATATGTGCTCTGTAGAACTCTCTCGCATCTGAGGGAGCCGCACGGTCATGCGCTGGCAGTACAGCACAGACTGGGGCTATGAGACACTGTGCCTAGGGTGAGAACTTTTTATAAACCAGTAGTAGTAGACTGCTCCAACGCTTAACACCCCAGACACATTTTTGTATAGTTGTGGTTCCCCTTCTAATCTCTTCAAAAAATTGGTAGGGTTACTTGACCAGCACCTCCACCGGGTCTACATTCCACACACTAGCCCCCCTCTAGACTATAGGTACATGACGCGCTCCCATGCTCCTCTCCCAACATGGAAGCAGCGGTTGATGCTCTAGTCTTTCCAGAGCGCATCTCCCTTCCGGTTTCCTTTCCACGCCCGGCACGTCCATGATGACGTGGCTGTGTGCAAGACCGGAGGGAGTAACAGGGTCTCGGCAGCGCCACATTCAGAACCTACACGGCGCTGGGAGAGACACACAGAGGGGCCGCAGCTCACCTTGACGAAGTAAGGGAGCTCTTTCGGTAATAGAGACCCAATCTGGGTCAAGGGTAAAGCACACTCCTGGATGGAGAATCTTTTTCCAATGAGTTGTGTTTAGGAATTTGTCTGCAATATAACTACCCTACAAATGGGGTGCATTTTCAGCCACGCAGCACTTGTCCAGCCCTTTTGACCTACCCTCCCATTACTCTGGAGAGCGGTATGGCCTAACAATAACGCTCCATCATTATAATTTGATCTAATGCATTTCTTCATTTTTATTTTCCTGCAGAGTGTGACTATAGGGAGCTGCCCTCACTCTCCCGCCAGTTCAAGTTTAGATTTCATATGAACTCTGTAAGCTTCACATTATGCATGATGGTGTTTCCGGTCTAGTAATGACACCTGTTTTTAGACAGTAATATTGGTTTTATCAGTGTTCTTTACATGTGTATTTAGCGCATTTTCAGGGGACGTTAAATTATACACAAGCATACCACCGGGCATCTTTAACTCTTCATGATGTCCTGAGCTGGTATCATTATACCCTGTTGTGACTGCTGTTTTTTATGGGGGGGGGGGTACACATCAATATAGTTGTTACCATGTATTGCACAGAGGGCACAGCACTTTTCAGTTTACACGTGTTCTTGTTGTTTCACTTACAGGTTTCTTTTGGAGAACAATGTGCTCTACCATATGTTCTCAGAGTAAGTTACTCATCAAGGGTTTCTTCCCTCCACCCCTGGCAATAGGAAGTAGGGTTAGTACCTTTGGGATCATTTATGAGTCCTGATGAAAGTCGGGTTATTAGATTGTGCCGGCTGAAACATGTCGATGGTTTTTGCAGAGTGGAGAGGTTTTCTAACACATCATAGGTTTCCCATACCACCATCCACAGGTCTTGGTGTGACCACTTTGACTCTGGATAGGGTACCCAGTATAAGAATTGTCAGACGGGACTCCCTGTGGCCAGTTTTTATCACTGTCTCTGCACCTATTTTTGCTTGTGATCCCCACATTCTTGGTCATCTATTTGTTGTATTGTCTTCCCCCTCCCTATTGCTCCACCTCCAGCGTTGGTCTGCATGGAGGTGTGTTAGCAGCCCTATGTTGAAGCATGACACAGACTACTGTGTGTGATGGCAGTTTAAACATTCCTGTGTGATTCCCCCACTCCTCTGATTCACAGCATCTTATGCATACAGTCCCTCTTCTATGTAGTGGTTTCACAACAAAAATGGCCCCCAAGAGGTCCAAAACCAGCCCGCACATTGGCCGCCCACTGGGGAAATGACTGGTGCCCACTACGGCCAGTCTGGCCCTGGTCTTGATTGAGTGAATACAATAAATGCTTAGCACACTGTGAGAAGTTGGCCTGATATATGATGTCCATTAGTTATAGTGGGCACCTTGTATCAGTCCAAACAACCCCTTATGGTGATAGCTTAAAGACAACCTTTATTGAAAGCTATCCTAGTGGTAGCTATGGATAGCAGCCTACAGGCTAAGTCTTTTTTTTATTTTATTTTTTATTGAGCAAGGCATTAGGTACATAAAACACATAATCTACTTCAGATCATTTAAAAAAAAACATTTTGGTGAAGCAGATACGATAACCTCTAATTAGCAATATGAAAACTAAGTAGCCTAAAGGGCGGCAAACCACATGGTTGCAAGTGGTTCTAAAGTGCAATATCCAATAAAGTGCAAGTGCATTTTTATCACAAATAACAGCTATCATTCCAACATCAAGATCAACTTTTTTTTTTTTTAACAATATAACTGAAACAGCTGTTACCCTCATTAATCCAAAATAACCGTAAGTTGATCATCTAATAAAGTGCAATAGTGAAAAAAGTGCAAATGCTTCTAAAATACAATGCCAAATGGCTAACAACATCAAAAATATAAAACCAGTGTTAAAGTCCCTCTTTTAACTTTTCTAAATCCATTAAAAACTTCCAATTTGTTTCAAATTTTCTAATGGCCCCGATCCGTCTAGCATAAGGTTCTTCACATTTTCAAGACCTCTTCATTTTGTTGAACCATTTCAAATGAGAGGGGGCTTCACTAGATTTCCAATTCTGGAGAATTAAAGAACGGGCTACCGTACAAGAAATGAATAAAAAAGCTTTCTCGGCCCCTGTTAACCTCATTCTGTCCCCACAACATCCAAATAAAGCTGCCTCGGCCTCTACCAAAACAGTCTTCCCGATTATTAACCTAATATCTGCAAAAATTGCCTCCCAAAAGGGCCTCAACTGTGCACATGAAAAAAAGATATGGTGCCATCCGCCTTCCTCATCAGCCTGGCAACGGAAGCACTTATTCTCCGCTCCTGGAAATCTTTTTTTTAAAGCAGCCGGAGTTAAGTAAGAAAGCCACCGAGATAGGAAGGACATCCTTTTAAAATTTGCAGCATGCAATGATTTACTTCCTAGAAGACACAGAGCCTCCCAATCATTCAATGAAAGAGTACATCCTGCCTCACGATCTATTTTAGCCAAGTGGCTCTCTAGGACAGACGTTTGACCCTTTTTATATAACAACCGGTACCAGTTCCCCACACCACTCACTCTAGCCCCATAAAGGGCTACCACCAGTTGATTTGGAGCGTCAAAAATGCCACTCGTGTTTTTTAGAAAGTGAGCAATTTGCAGATATTCAAAGAAGGAGGGTTTCGAATGGCTTTCCGCCCTACCCATTACCTCTGACCAGGAAATCGCCCTGTTTTGAATTATGAAATGTCTTAGCTCAGATAGTCTACAGCTTTCCAAATTATTGATATGTCTTAATCGAAACTGGAGGCCAAGACTAGAAGCTTCTCTCAACTTTAAATAATGGATACCAGAAGAGCCCGTCTTTTTAAAAAACGACTGAAGTCTAAAAGCAAGATCCTTCAATGTCTTATTCCTAGTTTTTTTAGGAAATTTGGAAGTTTTTAAAGTTTGTGAATCCGATTCTTGAATCATTCTATCTAAAAAGAAGCTATCTTTGGTACATTTAGATCCCATCAGTCCAGACACTAGGTCTAGCAACGGAAGTATAGGCATTTTAATTAAGGAAACTCTACCCACTGTTGATAAGGGAAGTATCAACCGTTGTTCCAAAAGTTTCTTGATTTTCTCCCTCATTCTTAAATATTTCAGTTTATATAGCTGTGGTACTGGCTAGACACATATATCCCAAGATATCTAATGGGATCAAGGTTAGTTGCTTGCCTTCTTAAACAAGTTGGAAAAGAATTTACATTTGTATTAAGGGTAAGAACTTCGGTTTTATCTGCATTTATTTTATAGCCGCCAATTAATTCAAAGTTCTTGAATTCCCTTAAAACAATTTCAAGGTTAACTTTATCCGGAGACAAATATAAAATTATGTCATCTGCGAAAAGTTTCAACTTAGGCATGCCACAAATAGGTGTTTGAATAGCAGCTTTGTTTCGTAATTTAATTGCAAGAGGCTCTATAAAAAAAGTAAAAAGCAAGGGCGACAGCGGACAACCCTGCCTGGTCACACGTTTTATTTTTATAGCCCCTGCTTCTTTCGAGTTTATAACTACCTGGGCCGTGGCCCCCTGATAGATATTGCGGAGCATGTTAACGACCTGGGCTGGGAAGCCAAACCATCCAAGGGCAAAAAACAGGGTACTCCAATTCACTAAGTCGAAAGCCTTCTCAGCGTCGACCATAACAATACTTGCTGGGATAAAATTTGTATTAAAATAGTCCAAGGCATGTATTAAAAACTGTGTGTTTGCCGTCATAGATCTACCCCCAATAAAACCAGTCTGATCACTTTGAATTGTCTCTTGGGCGGCAAACAAAAAGCGCCCTGCCCACACTTTCATTAGAATCTTATAATCTGAATTCAGAAGACTGATGGGCCTGTAAGAATTAACATCCGCCGGATTTTTATCTTTTTTAACAAAGGATACAATTATTGATTGTTTAATACATGTTGGAACCAAGCCTCCCTCTTTTATATAATTAAATAATTTCTTCAGGGGCATAATCAATTCTCCTAAAAAAACTTTATAAAATTCAATAGGGAAGCCATCCTGTCCACATGCTTTCGCCCCAGCTGTTGCTCTAATGGCAGCCATGATCTCGGCTGATTCCACATCGAATCCCACTATACTGATCCGGTTAGCTGAGAGTTTAGGAATGTTCATATTCATGAAGTATTCCTTGATCTGCTCTTCCTCCACAAGGTATTCAGTCGAATAAAGTTGGTGGAAATGTGCTAAGAAGACCTGAGGGATCTCGGCACTATTAGCTACAACTTGACCAGTCTGAGGATTGAGCACTTTCGATATAATGGCTGCTTCTTGTTTTTTCCTGGTTGAATTGGCCAGAAATTTACCAATTAGCTGGCTTTCCTCGTAAACTTTTTGTTGAAATATTTGTGAACTACAGATCTCCTCTAGAACAAAAAAATCCCTCAATGCCATTCTTGACTGTTCAAGTTGATTGGGAAGCAACTGGAGTTGGAGAGCGTATTCCTTTTCAACTTCTGCTTGTAATTTGGCTATCTTAGACTTCCGGATGTTTGATTGGGCAGCAGTAAAGGCAATTATTTGGCCACGGGCCACTGCCTTAAACCCACCCCAAACTGAGAAGGGCTCTGCTGTATTCTCATTGATCTTAAAATATTCGGAGATCCATTCTCTAAAATCTTTCACCCAATCCTGATCTTGTAGAAGGAGCCGATCCAGCTGCCACCTAGGCCGCTCCCTCCTCCCTCACCCAAGCATCATTTCTAATGTAACATAGGCATGGTCCGAGAAAGGGTTGCACCCAATATGAGCCTTTAAGTTCTGGAGGGATCTAGATGTAAGAAAAAAATCAATCCGTGACGCGGTCCGAAACCGATATGAATAGCAAGTATAAAGTTCTTTATCCGGATTAGTTTCCCTCCATGGATCTATCAGTTGATATTCTTGTCTGATGGCTTCCACTAATTTTTTGGTATTTGGTTTCAATTGTTTTTTTTTTTATTAGAAGTATCTTTTCTAAGGTCCTGAATAAAATTGAAGTCCCCTCCACAAATAATCTGACCGGGGGCTCCTATCAAAAGCTCATTAATTTGAATCAGGGCTGAAATATAGTCCAACACTGGACCATAATAATTTATAAAGTTCAAGATCTTCCCCAGTAGGTTAGTAACCACCCATATCCATCTCCCATGTACATCCCTATGTATTTGTAAAAATTCCCAAGGGAGTTTTCTGGAAAAATAAATAGCCACTCCTTTCATGGCTAAACCTGCCGATGCAAAAAAGGCATTAGAGAAGAACCTTGGTATAAATAACTTAGGGGAATTACATATTAAATGTGTCTCCTGTAGAAACAACACATGGGGATTAAATTATGTCAACCATCTAATAAGAGCACCATACTTCTTAGAATTTAAAATTTAATCAACATTAACTGATAGGATCCTACATTTACTGGTCTCTATTCTAAGATCTTTAAAGCTTCACGTTGTATGTTATCTGTACCTTTTGCTCTTGCTCTTTTTTCTGCAATAGACCTAATCCCACCCCCACCCTTGAAAATGAAACCCCACCCCGCGGAATGTGACGAAACCCCTACCAACCACGCTATCCACATTCCGCCGCACCCCTCTAACCTCATGGGTGTCATGAATTTACACCCTAAGTGACCCCGCTGACCCCAACACCCCCCCCCCAGCAATACAATACTTTGTCACTTTATCTCAGCCAGATAAATAACAGTCTAGCAAGCACATCTTACAATTAAAGGAGAAAAAACAAAAAGGACCCCAATTGTTACCACATCTCAAATTGACGTTTGGGCCATCCTTTTAAACACAAAATCCTTGCAAAAACTCCCTCCCTCCTCTTTTTTCTTCCCCCCCTGCATCTAACTATTCCTTTAAGCCCGAGATCCTTGCGAGATCTCTTTTAATAGTGCCTGAGCTTCTTCCAGATCAGAGAACATAAAATATTTCCCCTTGACTAAAACTTTCAACTTAGATTGCTGGGCGATTTATCCTTGAACACCATTAGCTTTAAACAAATGGAGGATCTTAACAAACTCTTTCCTTCTGCGCGCAGCAGCAGTCATATCAGAAAAAATACGACATTTCTCTGCTGAATAGCTTTTGTCAATATTTTTTCCTTCACTCGAAAATCTGCAAAATTTAATAGTATTCTTTGCGGCATCGTGGGGTTGGGGAAAGGATGGGCTGGAACTCGATGAACTCTGGTAATAGTAAGATCTCCTTCATACTCCGGGATTACTTTCTGCTTGATAAAAGAGTTGACCCATTGCAGGGTTTGAGGGCCTTCAATACCTTCGGGTACCCCAACAATCCGGAGGTTGGATCTCCGAGAATGATTTTCAAGATCCTCCAGTTTGTTTTGCAGATAGCTCTTATTTTTTACTGCCACTTTTACTTCACCAATTACCGTGGTCATCTGGTCTTCTAATACAGAGATTCTAGGTTCCGCCTCCTGGAATTTGATAGGAAAGCATGACATTGCTTCTTCGATTTTCCCTAGCCGTTGGTGCAGAGAGGCAATTTCCGCTTACTGCGTACTCTTCATCTCGCGGACTTCATCCAATTCGTTCAACATATTCTTAATATCCAATTGATATTCACCAGCTGTCTCCATAATTAGGCTAGGATCATTTTGAGCTCTATCGGCACCAGGAGAGCTATTTCTGACCATAATATCCTTATAAGACGGCTGGCTACCTGGCAGTATCAAATCCTGTGATGACGAAAGGGGTTGTAACTTAGATTTAAGGATTGTCGTATCTACAGGGATATTTTTTGTGATCTCTCTACTTTTGTGATTTTTTAGTGATTCCTGTAGTCGGGACTCGCTTGTAATGGGAACGATCATGACTAGAATCTTGGCCCATACAAGCCTCCAAAACTGCCATACGTTCCGGTTCTAAATTGCATTGTGATTTCTCCCGATTGTGAGATGCCAAAACTAAAGCTGGTACTGGCACTGCCAGTGCTGGTATTTCTGAAGAATCTTTAGAAAATTTCGGAGCTAGACCGGAGCTTTGGTTTAGGAAGGATGATGGTAGGGTAGCTTTCTTCAGGAATAGAGAAAATTGCTTTGCCTCTTTTTTTTCCCTAGGGACCTCTGCCAGCGGGTTGTCTTGTTGGGGCTCGGTTAACATAGTTGCGGTTTCGCTCATATTTGTTTGATTGACACATGATTCAACCTGTTCCGAAGATGTAACTGGAAGCAGGTCCTCTTCTGAGCTCTCGAGGGAGCTGTCAAGACCACACGAGTTGATGTTATCTTCCTTACTAGCCAGCCGGGCCAACCGGGCTGCTTCTTTTGCTTGGGCTAGTCGTGTTTTGGTTTTAAGACGGGCAGTGGAGTCGGTTTTGGCAGCAGCATTTAGATGTTTCAGAGGTTTACCCATTTCTCAACCTTTCCTGTTCTTAATTATCTCTGGCTGTAATGTCTCTCTCTTTTTCTTCTCCTTTTTTTCTTCTTTGTTAGCCCCCTCATAGTCTTTAGCTGCTTTACCCTGCCTTTATTTGCCTTAATTACAGCTCCCAATGCTGTCGCGAGAGGCCCCCTAACTCGAAATTGCCTATTAAATCTTCCGCTCCAGGAGATATGTCCGTCTGCAAAAATCAAAAAGACTCACCAAAGCGTTCTATTTGTCCCCATAATATGTTCAAACAGCCTTCCCTGCTATGCCTCTTTCAATTAATTGTTTCTTCCGTTTCTAGCAGGCAATCTAAAGGCATTACAGGCGGGAGGGAACCGGCAGCAACTTTGTTTCCCAAGCCGGAGGACAGCAACCAGCAGCCAGCAATCCACAATCTTCCTCGGTCCATCACTACAGCCAAGCAAAGTAGAGGGGCATAAGAGCCAGCACAGCACAAGAGCGAGGCAAGGCAGCAGCAAGGCAACCTCGAAAAAGAAAAAAAAAAGCCACAACTTGGGAGAGCCACTATCCGCCTCCACTTCACCTCCTCCGCAACGCCGCCAGGACGACAGAACAGCTGCTCAATGCTCCAGGGCTCTTCACGGACCACCCGTCTGAACACACAGCGCCGTCCGTCCCCGAAATCGGCAAAATCGGCAAAATCAGCCACACCTCGAGCACCTCAGAGGAAACGCGGAGAAGACCTCCAAAACAGAAACGCCGGCCGGGGGTGGGGCCGCGGGTCACCTGTGGCTATCCGGAAGCGTGGTTCTCCGTAGCCATCCCCTTATGAAACCTTAATGAAAGTCACCCCTTCAGGCTAAGTCTTGAAGGAATGTAAAGCAGCTTGTTTTACCAGTCTATAATCTCCTGAATGATCAAATGAAAGGACAACCACGCCAGGTATATATTTAAAATATATGTATTTAAGATAAAACACACCCCTCTAGTCTCTTTATGAGGCTGGAGTTCGAAGTACTTAAGTTAAAAGTCAGTATTCAACAGTAAAAGCACAAATATACGTTTGGGCCCTAGGGGCGTACCCAACCATATACCAATAAAGTGGTATAAGAACCACAACTGAGCTAGACACAAGGCCTAGAGCCTGTAGAAGTGTTTGGACCACAAGGAACCACCCAAGGTAGTGAGACAGGGGACCCACGGGGGACGCGTGCAGTGTGAGAACACAGCCGCGATTCGCCGTTAGCTTCTATGGGGAAAGACGCGGTTGGAAATTAAGAGTTTAAGGACAATTAGAGGATGGCTACGAGCGAACCCTTTTGGACTTAGAGGTGTCTAGGGCCAACACCCACGGGAGCACCGTAGTACTCGAGTTACCTCACCCAGGGAAGCCGGGTGCCTAGGTGTCTTTTGGTGTCGGGTCGCGTCGCTGTTTTCAATGGAAGCTGGCAAAGAAGTGCCGCTGCCTTGAAGAGGAGAAGTGTCCGGAGAGATCCAAGCCTGGATCGAGGATGGAAGGAACCGGAAAGAAGAGGGGACAGAGTCTGGGTCACTTACCAGTGACCCGGGGCACGATAGTCCAATGCCCACAGATGTCCGGTGCTTCACTTGAGTTGATGGGTGTCTTGTCTCTTCAGCCATGAGGTCTAGCAGGCGTCAACGACAACCAGGAGCTGGACTCGAGCTGTCCCACAAAGTCTGTCGACTGCTGCGGTGTCGGCGACCAGATTGGACCCAACAAGCCTTGGCAACGGCATGTCACATGGAAATAGAAAAAGACGTCAGTGCAGACCAGCAAGGTCATAGACTCACCCAGCGAGGGGAAGTCGGGGCATGTCTGGAGCAACCAGGAAAGCCCAATCAGAAGAGGAGTTGCCTTCGTGGGGACACACTAGCCAACGGGCTAGCGATCGCAAAGGAGGATCAAGCGGTCGCACTTGAAACTGGCCCACGGGTCACTCGTGGAGTGGAGGCCAGAGATCTTCAGTGCAGGAGGTACTCAAGGCTGGGGCTACTCAGAGTCCAAAGCACAACTTCGAGGAAGACCAGGAAGATGATGGATCGGCAAAAGATCATGGTGTCCAGGGGTCACGGTTCCATGTCACCCATGATAGCCACGGGCCTCAGCTTTGCTGTGGACTCAGGTTAGCCTCAGGGAATTCTGGAAATCCACGTCTGGTGATGCAAAGACTTCGGCATCCGGTGGGAGCTTCAGAGTTGAAGACCAGACAGTTGCTTCTTTGGTGCCTGCCAAGCAGGGGAGTCACTCCTTGACCCCAAGGGAGATTTCTTCAGTCTTCTAGTCGAAATAGAACGTCGAAGGTCCAGGATATATGTTGCAGAGTTTCGTCCAGGGTAATCCAAAGTCTCAAGGACTGGGTTCCCATACTTATACTAAGTTTGGGTGTTGGACATACTCTAGGGACCCACCTATGGGAGGGTTTGGAAAGAGTGGTGGTTACACCCATTTCCTTTGTCCAGTTTCGCACCAGAGCAGGGGCAGGTAGCCCCTGCAACTGGTTTGAACTGGACTATGCACAGGGACCCCAAGTGCTCCCCCAGTGCAGGACTTCAAAGCACTAGAGAGTGCTCCCGCCCAGCCCCAATACACATTGGCCTGTCTGGGGAGTTGGTTACACCTCCCTGGGACAGGAAGCCTATTGTCCAGGCCTCCCCTGCCAGAATTTCAGTCAGCAGCAGGAGGCCAGACCTATGTCTGTGGCAGTGGCATCCATTTTTTGATGCCAGGGATTTAGAAAGTCTTTACCGGGTAGACCAGTGTGAACATGTCTCTCCCTCTAGAAGGGTGGAATGCTACCCCCGTGGCCATAACTGGTGGGGGGGGGGGTAGTATTCCAAAGTGTTTGACGCCAAACACCACATGTTTCCGTGCAGCCAGTCCAAAGTTAGCATTTACCGCGAGGTTATAATGCACTTAAGAGTATATGGTCAGGCTGCACCCCAAACAGCATCAGAGGAGGTACTCCAACCACTGCAGAAGGGCTCTGCTCATGCATGGGCACCCTCTCACATAAAACCAAGCACTCTGCCTTCAGGATTGTTAAGGCCTGCCATAGGAGTGACTTATAGGTTTTATATGTGTGTGCAATGGTAGTGATATAGGTAGCCTATACCACAGTAAGGGGTGCAGGCACCACCTTACCCAGGAGGAGGCCAGACCCGTGTCTGTGGCAGTGGCATCCATTTTGTGATGCCGGGGCTTTAGAAAGTCTTTACCGGGTAGACCAGTGTGAACATGTCTCTCCCTCTAGAAGGGTGGAATGATACCCTGGCCGCCAGAACTGGTGGCAGGGTAGTATTCCAAAGTGTTTGACACCAAACATGACATGTTTCCATGCAGCCAGTCCAAAGTTAGCATTTACCGCGAGGTTGTAATGCACTTAAGAGTATATGGTCTGACTGCACCACAAACAGCATCAGAGGAGGTACTCCAACCACTCTGCTCATGCAGGTGCACCCTCTAACAGAAAAACCAAGCACTCTGCCTTCAGGATTGTTAAGGCCTGCCATAGGAGTGACTTATAGGTTTTATATGTGTGTGCAATGGTAGTGATATAGGTAGCCTATACCACAGTAAGGGGTGCAGACAAAACCTTAACCAGGCTGCAGTAGCAGACCTGTGGTGTCATTTTGGAGTACTTCCCAGGGGTGGCATACTACATGCTTCAGCCCATGCTAGACCTCTGAGGTACCTATGCCCTAGGTACATAGTATACCATATGCTAGGGGCTTATAAGGCACTCCAGAATCCAATTAGAAATGTACCTAATGTACATGGAAACCATTTCAGAGAGGAAGCAGCTAGGCTGGGGTCCTGATTAGCAGGGCCACAGCCAGACTAAGGTCGAAACACAGTGAAACACCAGCAAAAAGGGGGGGTACCCATGTGAAGCAGATCCTACTCTCCTACACCCCCCCCCCCAAATGCAGGAACATTAAACTAACCTTGACCAGTTGAGTCTCCATGTTCTAAGTGGAAATACCTAGAGAGTCCATCTGCATTGGCATGGTTACTCCCAGGTCTATGTTCCACTGTAAAGTCCACCCCCTGTAGGGAAATGGACCACCTAATCAGTTTGAGGTTTTCACCCTTCATTTGTTTTAGCCATAAGAGGGGCTTATGGTCTGTCTGAACTACGAAGTGAGTACCAAATGAGTAAGGCCTCAACTTCTTCAGAGCCCAAACCACAGCAAAGGCCTCCCTCTCAATGGCTGACCAACGTTTCTCTCGAGGGGTCAGCCTTCTGCTTATGAAAGCTACTGGCTGATCCTGACCTTCATCATTCAATTGTGACAGTACAGCCCCTACCCCCAATTCAGATGCATCTGTCTGGACAATGAACTTCTTGGAGTAATCAGTACTCTGTAGCATGGGAGCATTGCACATGGCCTGCTTCAGGTCATCAAATGCCTTTTGACAGCTAGCTGAAACTTTTTGGGCATTTTCTTAAACGTTAAGTCATTCAGGGGTGTCACTATTGATCCATACCCCTTGACAAATCTCCTATAGTACCCAGTCAGGCGTAAGAAGGCTCTCACCTGAGTCTGGGTGGTTGGAGCAACCCAGTCTATGATGGTCTGGATTTTGCTCTGCAGTGGTTGAACCTGGCCTCCACCTACAAGGTGGCCCACGTACACAACCTGAGTCTGCCCTATCTGGCACTTGGTGGCCTTGATAGTGAGGCCTGCCTTTTGCAGGGCCTCCAAAACATTCCTTAGGTGGACCAGGTGATCCTCCCAGGTGGAGCTAAAGACAACAATATCATCTAGATAAGCTGCACTGTAGGCTTCCAGACCTGTGAGAACTGTATTCACTAACCTTTGGAAAGTGGCAGGTGCATTCTTCAAACCAAAGGGCATCACCACAAATTGGTAGTGCCCACTTGGGGTCGAAAATGCTGTTTTTGGCTTTGCATCATCAGCTATTCTGATCTGCCAGTAGCCAGCTGTCAAGTCAAATGTGCTAAGGTACTTGGCTGAGGCCAAAGTATCTATAAGCTCATCTGCCCTTGGAATTGGACGGGAATCAGTCCTAGTGACTGCATTGAGACCCCTGTAGTCCACACAAAACCTCATCTCTCTTTTCCCACCACTGGTGTGAGGTTTTGGCACAAGGACCTCTGGACTAGCCCAAGGGCTATCTGAGGGTTCAATAACTCCCAAATCCAACATTTTCTGGACTTCTGTCCTGATACAGTCCCTGACATGGTCAGGTTGCCGTTAAATCTTATTTTTAATAGGCAGACTGTCCTCAGTGTCCACTTCATGAGTGCACCAGGCAGTCTGACTTGGAGTCAGAGAAAACAGGTTTCTGAACTGATTGAGCACCTGTCTGCAATCAGTTTGCTGCTGGGCAGTGAGGCTGCCTGCCAAGGCCACAACATCAACTGACCCATCATCAGGGTTCTGTGAGAGGAGGTCAGTGAGTGGGTCACTCTCTTCCTCCTGTCCCTCGTCAGTAGCCATGAGCAAGCCCATGTCAGCCCTGTCTACATTTGGCTTTAGCCTGTTGACATGGAGAACCCTGTGGGGACTCCTGGGAGTTCCTAGGTCTACTAAGTAAGTAACCTCTCCCTTCTGTTCAACAATAGTGTGGGGTCCACTCCATTTGTCTTGGAGAGCTGCTGGGGCCACAGGCTCCAATACCCACACTTTCTGTCCTGGCTGGTAAACAGTCAGTACATCTTTTTGGTCATGCCAGGCTTTTTGCAGTTCCTGGCTAGCCTCAAGGTTTTTAGTTGCCTTTTTCATGTACTCAGCCATCCTGGAGCGGAGACCAAGTACATAGTCCACTATGTCCTGCTTTGTGGGCTTGAGAGGTAACTCCCATCCTTCCTTCACCAAACACAATGGACCCCTGACAGGGTGACCAAACAAAAGTTTAAAGGGGCTGTAGCCAACCCCCTTTTGTGGCAACTCCCTGTATGCACACAAAAGGCAGGGCAAGAGAAGGTCCCATCTTTACCTAAGCTTTTCTGGGAGCCCGTTAATCATGCCCTTCAAGGTTTTGTTGAACCCTTCAACCAAACCATTGCATTGTGGGTAACAGGGAGTGGTGAACTTGTAAGTCACACCACACTCCTTCCACATTGTAACCAGACATGAAGTTGGTACCTCCGTCTGATACCACCTCCTTAGGAAAACCCACTCTTGAGAAAACTCCCAACAGGGCCCTTGCCACCACATGTGCTGTAGTGATTCTAAGGGGAATAACTTCTGGGTACCTGGTAGTATGATCCACTACCACCAGGATAAATCTGTGCCCAGATGCTGTTTGGGGATCCATGGGACCAACAATGTCAATCCCTACCCTTTCAAAGGGCACCCCCACCACAGGTAGTGGTATCAGGGAGGCCTTTGTAGTGCCACCTGCTTTGCCACTGGCTTGGCAGGCTAGAAAGGAGCGACAAAACTCCTTTCTGTCTTCAGACATGTGGGGCCAGTGGAAGTGAGGGACAAGTCTGTCCCAAGTCTTGTTCTGGCCCAGGTGACCTGCTAAAGGGATATCATGGGCTAGGGTCAATAGGAAGCCCCTGAACTTCAGAGGTATAACCAACCTCCTGGTGGCACCAGGCTTGGGGTCTCTACACTCTGAGTACAGGAGTCCATCATCCCAATACACATTATGGGTACCACTAGCACTCCCAGCAGCCTCAGCAGCAGCTTACTGTCTGAGGGGTTCAAGAGAGGGGCAGCTCTGCTGCTCCTGGCTCAGATCTGCCCTGGAAGGACCCCCTGTCCCCAAGAACTCAACCTGATCAGGCTCAAGCTCCTCTGGGACAGTTCATTCTTCAGGACTGTGATCATCTCCCTCAAGAGACTGATCCTCCTTCTGAGTCAGGAGGGAAGGCTCTGCCTTCACCCTTCTGCTCCTCCTCTTGGATGGCATTTGGTCCATTATTCCAGAATCCAAGGCCTGTTCAGTTTCAGACATTTTGGCCTGTGACCTTGTCACAGCAAACACATCTGCAGGGATGCCCAGCATTTCTGCATGAGTCCAGAGCTCTACTTCTGCCCAAGCTGAAGTCTCTAGATCATTGCCAAGCAAGCATTCGACTGGTAGGTCTGCACTCACCACAACCTTTTTAAGGCCAGTTGCCCCTCCCCAGGAGAAGTTAACAACTGCCAGAGAATGGTCTGTTCTGACATTGCTAGCATTGGTCACTTGGTACATTTCACCAAGTATAATCTGCCCAGGATCCACAAGATCATTTGTCACCATAGTGATACTTGCTCCTGTGTCCCTGAATGCCAAAGCCTGTACTCCATTGATTAAAGGCTGTTGCCTGTACTTGCCCAAGTTACTGGGACTCACAGAGGGGGTCATATCCATGCCCCCATCACAGACAAGAACAGCCTGAGTGGTTTCTCTAACTAGGCCAGAACCCAACTCAGTACCCAAGTTCAACCGCGCTATACCCTTGGCTTGTGTATTTCCACCACCAATTGTGACTGCACTAGGGGGAGCAGGTGCCTTAGGGGCATTGGTGGGGGCTGGAGTATTCTCTTTGGACTTGGTGCAATCACTGGTCCAGTGTGTCTTTTGCTTACAGACTTTGCACCATGGTTTCTTTTGGCCTTTCCCTTTGTTAGACTGTGAATCCCCACCTGGAGAAGATTTGTGGGGCCCGTGTGAAGACTTCTGGTCTTTACCCTTCTCCCCACCCTTGTCAGAGTTCTTAGAATCTTGCTTCTTAGGGTCACCACCTTGGTTCTGTACCTTCTGCCTCACCCTGGTTCTGGCCCATTTGTCTGCCTTCTTTCCCAATTCTTGGGGAGAGGTCAGATCAGAGTCTACTAGGTACTGGTGCAACAGCTGATTTTGACAGTTATTAAGAATCTGCTCCCTCATTATCAGATTGTACAATCCTATGAAGTCACACACTTTGGTGCCCAATAACCAACCTTCTAGAGCCTTAGCAGCACAGTCAACAAAGTGCACCCAGTCTTGATCTTGTGCTTTTTGGGTATCCCTGAACTCTAACCTGTATTGTTCAGTGGTTAGGCCAAACCCATCTATCAGTGCACTTTTCCTGACCTGGTAATCATCAGCATCCTCTTCTCTTACAGTGAGGAGCTTGTCTCTACCTTTGTCTGCAAAAGAGAGCCGTAAGATTGCTTCCCACTGCCCTTGGGGGACCCTCAGTACTTTACAGGCCCTCTCCAAGGCAGTTATCCATTTGTGGATGTCATCCCCACTCTGGTAGGGAGGGACAATCTTACTTAGGTTTCTATGGTCATAAGTCTTCTCACTATCTCTAGGGATTTTGCTGCCACTAAGGGACTCTAGACCCTCCTTTTTGCTGGCTCTGTAGATAGGCTTCTAGATAGGGCTTCCCTATCTAGGGCTATTTGCTGCTTTCTAAGGTTAAACTTATCTTGCTCATACTTCAGCAGTCTCGCTCTCCTCTCCTGGCAGGTTTCCCTCCCTCTGTGAGAAGAAACAGAGGTCCCTACAGATGAGGTAGACTGGACAGACTCCCTTGAGAGAGATCTATCCCTTCTAACCCTACTTTCAACTCTTCCTGGTGGGACAAAGAGGGGAGCATTGGGCTCCTCCTCATCATTCTCATTCAGTTGAGCTGTGGTCACCAGATCCTGTCATCAGTCTGGTCAGCAGCAGAGTTTGGGCCAGGGGGAGTTCCACCCCCAAATCAACCACCAACTGCTGCCCCACCTACTCTGCCTACCCCTTCAGGCACACTAGGCCCTGAGAGATAATCCAGCCCGAGTATTTGTAAAAGATGCTGGGTGGTTGGGCTTTTGCCTGTCTTCAGCTTCCTAATGGAACATAAGGTCCTAAGCTGTGCAAAGGTGAGATCCTCATATTTACAGGGGAGAAGCCCACTGGCTTCTGGCAGGGACCCACTGGTTCCTGGCTGATTAAACATTACTAGTGTGGTGTGGTGTATTGCACTACCTACACTAGTGTGGCCTACTAAACTCTCTTGAGTTGTAGAAAGGGTGCGCTAAGCCCTTGACACACAACTCTAAGTTCAGTAGAACTTACTGTATACTAAGCTTGATATTATATGTACCTAAGGTACCTTTAGTGGTTTTTCAGTTGATCCATTCAATTGAGATTATCTGGTAAAACAATAGCAAGCTGGAATCCCACACGCTGCACACCAATGTGAGAAGTTGGCCTGATATATGCTGTCCACTAGTTATAGTGGGCACCTTGTATCAGTCCAAACAACCCCTTATGGTGATAGGTTAAAGACAACCTTTATTGAAAGCTATCCTAGTGGTAGCTATGGAAAGCAGCCTTCAGGCTAAGTCTTGAAGGAATGTAAATCAGCTTTTTTTACCAGTCTATAATCTCCTGAATGATCAAATGAAAGGACAACCACACCAGGTATATATTTAGAATATATGTTTTTAAGATCAAACCCCTCTAGTCTCTTTATGAGGCTGGAGTTCAAAGTACTTAAGTTACAAGTCAGTATTCAACAGTAAAAGAACAAATACACGTTTGGGCCCTAGGGGCGTACCAAACCATATACCAATAAAGTGGTATAAGAACCACGACTGAGCTAGACACAAGACCTAGAGCCTGTAGAAGTGCTTGGACCACAAGGAACCACCCAAGGTAGTGACAAAGGGGACCCATGGGGGACACGCGCAGTGTGAGAACACAGCCGCGAACCGCCGTTAACTTCTATGGGGAAAGTTGCAGTTGGAAATTAAGAGTTTAAGAACACGTAGAGGATGGCTACAGGTGAACCTTTTTGGGCTTAGAGGTGTCTAGGGCCAACACCCATGGGAGCACTTGAGTACTCGAGTTACCTCACCCAGGGAAGCCGGGTGCATAGGTGTCTTTTGGTGTTGGGTCGTGTCGCTGTTTTCAATGGAAGCTGGCAAAGAAGTGCTGCTGCCGTGAAGAGGAGAAGAGTCCGGAGAGATACAAGCCTGGATTAAGGATGGAAGGCACCTGAAAGCAGAGGGGACAGAGTCTGGGTCACTTACCAGTGACCCGGGGCATGATAGTCCAATGCCCACAGATGTCGGGTGCTTCCGAGACAAGTTGCCGGGTGTCTTGTCTCTTCAGCCACGAGGTCCAGGAGGTGCCAATGATGACCAGGAGCTGGATTCGAGCTGTCCCACAAAGTCTGTTGAGTGCTGCAGTGTCGGCGACCAGATTGGACCCAACAAGCCTTGGCAACAGCAAGTCACGTGGAAATAGAAAAAGGACATTGGTGCAGACCAGCAAGGTCTGGTGGACTCACGCAACGAGGGTAAGTCGGGGCACATCTGGTGCAACCAGGAAAGCCCAATCAGAAGAGGACTTGCCTTCATGGGGACCCACTAGCCAACGGGCTAGAGATCGCGAAGGAGCCTCAAGCGGTCACACTTGAAACTGGCCCACGGGTCACTCGTGGAGTGTAGGCCAGAGACCTTTGGTGCATGAGGTGCTCAAGGCTGGGGCTACTCGGAGCCCAAATCACAACTTTGAGGAAGACCAGGAAGATGATATATCAGCAAAAGATCACGGTGTCCAGGGGTCCCAGTTTCACGTCACCCACGATAGACACGGGCCTCAGCTTTGCTGTGAACTCAGGGTAGCCTCGGGGAAGTCTGAAAATCCACCTCTGGTGATGCAAAGACTTCGGCGTCCGACGGGACCCTCAGAGTTGCAGCCAGGATAGTTGCTTCTTTGGTGCCTGCCAAGCAGGGGAGTCACTCCTTGACCCCAAGGGAGATTTCTTCAATCTTCTAGTCGAAATAGAACATCCAAGGTCCCGGATATATGTTGCAGAGTTTCATCCAGGGTAATCCAAAGTCTCAAGGACTGGGTTCCCATACTTATACTAAGTTTGGGGGTTGGACATACTCTAGGGACCCACCTATGGGAGGGTTTGAAAAGAGGGGTGGTTACACCCATTTCCTTTGTCCAGTTTTGTGCCAGAGCTGGGGCAGATAGTCCCTGCAACTGGTTTGAACTGGACTATGCACATGGACACCAAGTGCTCCCCCAGTGCAGGACTTCAAAGCACTTGAGAGTGCTGCCGCCCAGCCCCAATACACATTGGCCTGTCTGGGGAGGTGGTTACACCTCCCTGGGACAGGAAACCTATTGTCCAGGCCTCCCCTGCCGGAGTTTCAGTCAGCAGCAGGAGGCCAGACCCGTGTCTGTGGCATCCATTTTGTGATGCCAGGGCTTTAGAAAGTCTTTACCGGGTAGACCAGTGTGAACATGTCTCTCGCTCTAGAAGGGTGGAATGCTACCCCCGCCGCCAGAACTGGCAGTGGGGTAGTATTCCAAAGTGTTTGACACCAAACACGTGTTTCCGTGCAGCCAGTCCAAAGTTAGCATTTACCGTGAGGTTATAATGCACTTAAGAATATATGGTCTGGCTGCACCACAAACAGCATCAGAGGAGGTACTCCGACCGCTGCAGAGGGGCTCTGCTCATGCAGGGACACCCTCTCACATAAAAACCAAGCACTCTGCCTTCAGGATTGTTAAGGCCTGCCATATGAGTGACTTATAGGTTTTATATGTGTGTGCAATGGTAGTGATATAGGTAGCCTATACCACAGTAAGGCACCACCTTACCCAGGCTGCAGTAGCAGACCTGTGGTGTCATTTTGGAGTGCTTCCCAGGGGTGGCATACTATATGCTTCAGCCCATGGTAGGCCTCTGAGGTACCTATGCCCTAGGTACATAGTATACCATATACTAGGGGCTTATAAGGCACTCCAGAATCCAATTAGAAATTTACCTAAGGTACATGGAAACCATTTTAGAGAGGAAGCAGTTAGGCTGGGGTCCTGATTAGCAGGGCCACAGCCAGACTAAGGTTGAATACAGTGAAACACCAGCAAAAAGTGGGGGTACCCATGTGAAGCAGATCCTACTCTCCTACACACACCCTCTTGATAAGCTTATCTGCTCAACCATACTACCACAAAGGGACTTGTTGGTGAATATCTAATTTGGCCTCTACTATACATCTGGTGATCCACTGGAGTCTGTGCACAATAATTCTTACTTTGGTATAGTACAGTGATACTCAAATTACGGCTTGGGGGCCGCATGCAGCCCTCTTGACTTTTACATATACGGTCCCCTGGTCAACATTAGACCTGTGCTGTTATTTACTCACTCACTAGGAACATCAAAAAAATATTAAATAAAGGGGCAAGCATTTTTTTAAAGGTAAAGTTAAGAAATATTGCATCAAACCTGTAAAAATATGATATTCTTTTTATCATTGGAAAAGGGTATTTCATTACCATGCAGAACCATTTCCCTTGTGATATGAGAATATATCAGTGCATTGAGACATATTTTTCAAAAGTGATCGTTTTCCCACATGAATTTAGAAAAATTCATTCTTCCACCTACCCTAATAACAATGGCAATAGTGAACAAAGAGGAAAGTCATTTGCAATCACTCTCTGGTTGGCTTGTGTTATACATAAACTGCAATATAGTTTATTAAATCAAACTTAGGAGAAGGCTTTGCACAGTGCACATTCTGAAGTCATATATTTTGAGATCCACCTCTATGCAATAATGAAGTAAAAGGCAAAGGTAATTAAAACAGTGGCCATGGATCACACAATTTGGTAAAGTGAGGAAGCTGTATATATATATAACCTACTGGCGATTGTCACGATTGTCAGTAGATCATTATAGTTAGGACCTAGTTTCCATAGGAAAAGCTTTTATTCTTTTGGCAATATCGTTGGTTCCGTTTGATGAATCTTTGTGAAATTTTCAAAACTAATGGAGCGGTCAGGTCAACTCCTGTCTTCAAAGTTTTGGGCTGATTCGTCAAGCAGAGGGCAAAAAAAAGGCAGTCCCAAAATATGTTTTCTCCATGTTAATTACAATAGAAAACTTTAGACAAGGCTGCAGCCCGAACTGCTGAACAGAATTTCACCACGGTCCACTGCGCTTTGTTTCTTTTAAGCCCCCGGGTGGCCCAGGTCCCGGGGGCAAAGCCTACTTATGATGCAGGGTCCAGCGGGATAACGCCACCTTCCCGGGGCTTTATTCCTAAAAAATGAAGGAGGGTGCTCCTGCCCCCCACGCAGCCCTGGTGACTGCCACCTCCCCGGGGCTATCTTTATAAATGTAGTATGGGGGACCGATCCCCCCACACTACCCCAGGAACCCCACCTCCCGGGGGCACAATTTGATTAAATGCGAGGTCTGTTGTGGACCCCCGGCCATGGGGACCACCACCTCCCTGGGGCTACACACAAGATGGGAGGGGGGCCGTGCAGCCCCCTCCTGGGAGCCAATAATGGCCCGGGGGACCCCCACCCCACCCCAGGATTAGCTCCAGCTCCAGCAATGTCCTGGGGTACCCATCCCTGGGATATTGTAGTTTGCCATGCAATAGCAAACTCTGCTTCGCTTCATGGAAGCGAGAGCAGGAAAACTGTTCTCGCTTCCATGAAGCAAAGCAGAATTGCTTTTTTGCAGAATTGCTTTTGGGCAGAGGGAGCTGCATGTTTGCAGCTCCCTCTGCTCAAAAGCAATGCCGGCTCCCGCATGAGGTGGGGATCCAGCAGGGACCACGGGGGCCTTGGGGCTCCCTCTGCATCCCCAACATAGTGGCCATGCCCTGGGGGATGGGGTCCCTGGGGCAAGATAGGTCTCACAAGGGAGGCTGCGCAACTCCTGTCTAAACATTTTAATAAAATAAAATAAAGGGTAGGCCCTGGGGGATGGGGTCCCTAGGGCCCAAAAAGTATCAAGGGTAGGGGGGCCACACAGCCCCCTCCCTAAAATAGGAGAAAAAAGGAGCTGGAAACTCACCCGAGGCCATGCCCCTCTCTGCACTACTCTGAAAATGGGGCTTACTGGAGGCAACAGGTAGGTTAGTTGGCACCTAACGGCCCCCAGCAGCAAAGGGAACTTCATCCTCCAACCTCGAGCGCACTAGGAGGTATGTTTGCAGAGTGGTGGAGAAAGGGGCCATAGCCTGGTATCAGGACTCAGCAATCCTGCTGTGGGGGACTTACTGGAAGTAATAGGGGGGGGTAGTTGGCCCCCAAGGATGTTCTTGGAGACCAACTACCACTCCTGTTACCTTCAGTAAGTCCCACACAGTGTGATTGCTAAGTGGTTTTCGAAGGCCACCCCCCCTTTCTCCACTACTCTGCAAACACGCCTTGTCGTACAATTCTGGTTGGGGGATGACGTCAACTTTACTCATGAGGGACCTTGGGGGCCAAGAAGCCCTCCTGGTACCTCCTATAAGTTGTACACAAAGGAATTCTTGAGCACTGGTTCTAGTGACTGTGAGTGTGTTTAAAAATGTTATGAGTGTTAAATATATACCAAGGTGTAATTGTGAATCAATGGGTTTATGAGTGACTGTATGGACAAGTCAGTGTGTGCGTGACTGACTGTATAGGTGAGTGATTAGGTGTCTCAGTGAATGAATATGTGTGTGACTGGTTGTATACATTTAGGTGTCTGAGTACTAGCCATGCACTCATCAAATCACTAAACCAGTACCCATGCACTCATCTAATTACTCAGGCACTACCCATGATCACATGCATTCTCTCAGGCACTACATATGCACTCATCCAATCAACCAATCACTACGCATGCATTCATCCAATCACCCAGACACTAGCCTTGCACTCATCCAAATACTGAAGCACTACTCTTCAACTCAAGCATTCACTCAGGCACTAAACATGAACTTATGCTTTATCTCAGGCACTAATCATGCACTCATCCAATCACTCACCCACTACCCATGCTCTCATAAAATCACCTCTCTTACCTCTTTCTGCACCTGTCTTACTTCTTTCTCTACCTCTCCTGCTTCTTTCTGCACCTCTGTTGCTTCTTTCTGTACCTCTCTTACCTCTTTCTGTGCCCCACTTGCCTCTTTCTGCACTTTTCTTGATTCTTTCTGCACCTCTCTTGCTTCCTTCTGCACCTCTCTTGCCTCTTTCTGCACCTCTCTTGCATCTTTCTGCCCCTCTCTTGCTTATGCCTATACCTGTTGTTTCTTTCTGTAACTCTCTTGCTTCTTTCTGTCCCTCTCTTCCTCTTTGAGCACTTCTTTTGCCTCTTTCTGCACCTGTCTTTCTTATTTCTGCATCTCACTTGCCTCTTTATGCACTTCTCTTGCCTCTTTATGCACTTCTCTTGCCTCTTTCTGTACTTCTAGTGCCTCTTTCTGTACTTCTCATCCTTCTTTCTGCACCATTCTGCCTCTTTCTGCACTTCTCTATCTTCTTTCTGCACTTTGCTTGCCTCTTTACAGGGATGTTATAGTTAGAAATTAGCTTTTAAAAAACCCTAAGAAATACATTAAAAAAACAAAGGTAACAGGGATGTTATAGTTAGTCTGACATTTAACTCACTCAAAACCAGAGAAATTCAGCTGTTATAGTTAGCTGAGCTAACTATAACTCATGGCCCTGCAATGCACTGCCAATGGCGTCACATATTACACCACTCATGACATGGTCTGAATTTCTCTGGTTTTGTACGAGTGAAATGTCAACCTAACGATAACGGCCCTGAAACCTATAGTTTTTTTCACTGAATTTCTAAGGTTTTGTAAAGGGTGATTTCTAACTATAACTTCCCTGAAACCTATGTTTTTTTCAGTGAATTTGTAAGTTTTGTTTTAACTGCAAATTCCTAACTGTAACGTTTCTTACACCTATGGTTTTATGTATGATTTTCTACTGTTTCTTTAAAAAAAAATGTTAAAAGACTTTTTTCTTTTTTTTTCTTTTTCATCTATCATTTTTTAAATAGTTTTAAAATATATAGAAGCAGTTTTTAAAGAAAACCATCTAACATTCCTATTCCTATTCCTTTGAATTAACATTGTTTTCTTGTTTCCAATTGTGTACAGTGCGATATTATATTACATAGTTTTAAAATGAAAAAATTATTTAGAAAAAAATATTTGTTATTTTCCAACTATATTTTGATCAAATAAATGTTGTATAATCACTTTTAATGGTATAAAAGTTGAGGCAGTGTTTTTGGTGGGAGTGCTGGACAGCATTTTCACCCTGCCCTCTAGCTACGCCACTAAAATTAAAGGGTTGCATACCGTATGCAAACTTACACGATAGATGTGTGACTCTGTTATATAGAAATATCACTCAAAAACACATATTTAGGATGAACTAATATATTTTTTTGACGTAGAGCTTTATCACAAAGTACCTAAAATATTAATAAAGAAGCTATTCTTTTGTTGTGAAATGTTTTACACAGAATTTTGTGGACGCAATGGTATCGCCAACCAGTTGCAAATCTACGTGTTGCATGCACAAAACTGTTACACAAATGTAATTCTAAAATACATACTTACACTGAAACAATATATGTTTTTTACAAGGAGGTTTATTAATCAATAGTAAAAATGAGAATTAGTGTTCTTCTGCAATATTTTTAAGATCGATATAGCAAATTGTATGTATGCTGCCCCATCACGCAGCAGACGCGTAGGGATCATGATTTCTTCCGTCATGTATTTCCAGGTTCACGTAGGAGACACCACTGTGGTGCAATTTTTAAAAGTTTCAAATATGCATATTTCAAATTTAAATATCTGTTTTGCATAAACACTTTCCATTGAAATACTTTAAAAAACAATATCCTAATACTTATTTACCATTTTACATTATATTTAGTACATTTTACGAGTACTCTACGCATACGTGATCTGTGCACCACCTGTACACAACTCCATTTGACATACAAAAAAGCTTCTCATTGGTTAAAGAGCTTTTCATTCTCTTCGTGGATGAAAGCAACACCTGTCCCAGTTCTTTCTTTTTGGGTGTGCCTGCCTTAAAGACTAGCTTTTCCTAGCTTCTCTAAATTTGATATCCTTTTTAGTGATCTTCATGTTTCAAAATATAAAATGGCATCTGTGTTTCCTCAAGAGGAGGACAAGGAGACGGAAGAGGTGTAAGAGCCTGTAAAAAAGACAGAAGAACAGTATTGTTTATTCTTTTGTCACTGACCCGGAGGCAGAGAAGAAGGTGAATGCTCACAAGGTAACATGCACAATCTGCCAGAAAGTCCTCTCCAGAGCTTCAAAGAAGAAGTATTCATGTGGTACATCTTGAATGAAGAAACACCTTGAAACCATCCTGTTCCTCTTGCATGAGAGGAAGAGCACTAAAGAAAAGAAGAAGCAGCCAGTGATGATGAAACACAACTATCAACAACTGCAGGGGTTACTTTGACCACTCCGCAGCCTTATTTTTTCCAGAGATGGCAGATGCTGCCATCGACTGTAGGAAACGCTTGACAACCCTTTGCGTGGGAGGGCTGTCCATTGATGCTATCAAGACTCCGCTGAAAGCACATAAGTGCTCGTAGGCTTGACTCTCTTTACAAACGGCTGGGCTCTGATTCAGGTCTTATCCAGGTCACGAACCAGGCTGCTGGGGACGCCACGCTGATCTACGGGGGACGACGCCTTTAACCGGACATTGCTACAATCGGGACTGCGAGGTCCAGGGTGCTTTGCGCACAACTCACCTGCTGCACCTGGCTCCTCTTCCCGACCTCGCCTCCCCTTTTACTTTCCAATAATAGCAAGGCCCTGCCCATACGCAGCTCGGGGCGAAGACCGGGCAAAGAGCGGGCCGTTTGAGGCCGTTCGAAAACGGGCAAGGAAGGGCCAGGGCCATTATCCCTGGCTCTGGATTGCGCCACGAATTGAAAAATCGCACTGGTGAAGATGTCTGCCAGAGAAACGAGGAGTAAAACATCATCGGCCTCGGGGGCCCCCAAAGGTACTTTGGATACGTACTTTGCCAAGGCGGGGTCTCTTCTCATAGATGAAATCTCTACACTTGAAAGGCGCATATCGCAAGAAATAGAATGGGTCAGAAGGTCATCCCTGGGCCCACTTCGACATGCCACCACTCCAGACTCTTTGCCTAATCGCACATTGGTAGCAGGGGAGGGACCAAATGTAATACCCAATGTAACTACGGATCTTTCTGTACTTAGCAATTCTGGTGTCTCATTAACTGACTGTGACATCTCTGCTTCTACAGAGTTTAGCACACTACCCCACCCGCTACTCACTTTACCTACACCTGCCACTAACGTTAAACCCAGCACACCAAATAGAGAGCAATCCACATCTAGGGTTTCCCACTCCGACCAAACACCTCAACATGTGCGGGAAGGAGCCATTCCGAAAAGTAAAAGAAGAGCTCAAATAATAGGAGGGTGAAAGCCCAAGCACCCTAAACATAACCCCACCTGTGAGAATAACCGTGAGGGTACGACCAAAACGGGCCAGAGTAAATCCCAAGAACAAGGGTTATTATCTTCTAGTGTCCCGACCCAGAAAAATCCCAGCCCAAATGTCGCATTGAGGGAGGAGGGCCTTACCCTGCTGAACATTGGTGCTCTCCTGAGGGATTTATTTAACCCCCTTGAAAAATGTCTAATAAAGATAGAAGCATGCTTAGCGCACCTCCAGAAGGGCATCACCCAATTAGTAGAGGGACCAAACATTATTATTCAGCCCCAAGGTGGTAGCCCGCCGGATACTGCCGGGATCCCCCCATTTGTGCCCCCAACTGAGGAAGGGTGTAGGACATTAAAGGCCACACATTCGCAACAGCCACTGCCTGTTATCCCAGAGTCCTCAAATTCTAACCTGCCAAAGTATGCACAAGGCACAGGCCAGCAAGTGAAGACAGCTGAACATTTAATGGGCACCTATGATAAAGATGCAAATTATAGATCCATCGATTTGCCACCAGAGGCCATACCTTACACAGTCATCTTAACTGGTATCCCTGAATTAAACCCCTCTACTCGTGAATCTCAGGGGGCCCTGAAGAATAAGGTCATTCATTGGCTCTCCGCCCATAGGCCTCTCCCGTAAGGAATACATAGTGAGGTGCTTATGGTGAGGCGAGTCCCATGGATAGGAAACACCAGAAAGTCAATCCAAGGCGACTGCGTCCTGATTAACTTTAGGGACCCCCTCACTGTCTCTCATATATGTAGCTGGACACATCAGGCTCGACGGACATCAATACACCCACTTCCCCTATTCTTCTTTTATCCACTTGTTAATCGAGTACAGGAAGAAGAGCAATGGGAATTAGTAACCAGGAGGGGAGGCACCCGGGCCCCAATGGTCTCAAGTATTAACCCTCACCTCAGACAAGAAAGACTTGATTGTGTACCCACCTACAATAGATTTAGTAGCCTTGACATGGTGGATTGACATAACATGATAGTGGGCGAGGAGGTTATAGTGCCCAATAAGATCAAGGAAACTCAAGCTCGGAAAGTAGTTTCAGCAGTGAAGGCTAAAGCCAATTGGGATCGTGTAGATATGGAGAAAGTTGTGGGGACCTTTCTACCCTTGCCTAGCTTACAAGAGGAAATTCCACCTCAAGTGGCTAGTTCAGATAATATTCCATCTACAGGGCATGCCCCGGGTGAGGATGCACCCTTAATTTTAGCAATGGAGAAAAGTAACTGCCCCCCCCCCCTTAAGATTTTATCTTGGAACGTGGCAGGCTTGGGAAATAAAGTAAATTGCCCGGACTGGTGTGCCTACATCCAGGCCCAAGACATTTGCCTGTTTCAAGAAACTTGGGCAAGAGAACACCTCCCCCATCTAGGCTTTGCAACATTCGATGTGCAAGCAAAATGGGGAGGTATAGGACGCCCCTCGGGAGGTTTGGCCATATGTGTGGCTAATGACCTGGGTTGTAGGGCTGTCGTTCACCGACAAAAATCGGAGGATATTCTTGCTATTCGGCTCGAGTGGCCAAACGCAAATAGTCTCTTGTTGGTGAATGTATACTCTAGGCCAACTAAAATTTCACAGGTTTCACGCACGATAGAGGAGTTGGCACTCGCTCTAGATGAAATTCCCCAGGGTACTCCTACCGTAATCGGCGGAGATTTTAACTGCCATTTTGAGCCCCTTCCGGGCCTATTGGTGGACTTGGCTCAGGAAGAGGACCTGGAGTGGTCTATACCTCCCGTGCAAGCTTCGGTTCCAAGAGCCTGGATACCTCTAGCCACACAAATTACCTCCTCAGTTCTGAAACATGGTCTTCGGGCCTGTAACGGCAGGACCAACTCAGATACACTAGCTAGACATACCTACAATCGAGTGGGTAGGGAGTCAAGACTGGACTATATTCTCGTTCCACTAGCTTTGTGGTCACGCATTATTGATTTTCGGGTGACATCTAGGGCAGACAGCGACCACAATGTGTTGGAACTGGAATATGACCATCCCGGCCTTGACCCCAAGGTGAGACAGAGGGTGACATCTGAGGTGGGTCTTGGCCTTACACACAATAGACGCAGAGTAAAATGGGAGAGATTAGTTTCCAGCCCAGAGAAGTTACCCATGCTTTACGCGAGGGTTATTCCCATATTTGAAAGGATACAGGCACTCATGGCCCATGGTACAACTCAGAGTGCCCATAAACAATTAGGGCAGTATCACAAAGATCTCTCTAAGTCAGTATCTGTAATCCTAACCTGCTTACCAAAAAGGGCCAACGGAAGTATCAAAGGTCCAGTTTGGTATAACAAGGCTTGCCGAAACGCAAAAACTAACTTATTGACCTCCATCAAGGCGGGGATGGGAAGTGAGGAAATTAGGGCGAAGAGATCTGCCTATAAAATCTTAACTAGCAACGCAAAAAGCGAATGGGAACTGTCCAAATGGGAAACTCCCTCCACTTCTCTTGCTAGGGGGGATTCACGTAGATTCTGGCGTACCATACATACGGGCTCTGCGGATTTGGCCCCAGCAGTGGAGCCAAATATTTCAGCTAGGGCCTGGACAGACCACTTCCAACTGTTATATCACCTACCCGGTGTGGAAATGGTGGTTTCTCCCCTATCGATGGTTGATAACACTGTGGAAGTGGTGCATTTTACACTAAAGGAGGTTAGAGCAGCTATCGCCGGGTTGGCATCAGGCAAGGCTCCTAGCCTGGACGGCCTCCCGGGCGATCTTTTTAAACAGGAACCGGATGTATGGGCACCCTATTTAGCTCTACTATTTAATTCTATCCTGGAGGGAATGGAGGTTCCGGACATTTGGCTGGGTGCAGAGATCGTCCCCATTTATAAAAAGGGTTCGCCTCTGCTCCCAGCCAACTACAGACCTATCAGTCTTATCGATGTCACACAAAAAATCTTCGGTAGACTGATATTGAATCGCCTTCAGGTCTGGCTTGATGATTCCCAAATTCTGTGCCCTTTTCAATCAGGGTTTAGGAGAGGTGTGTCAACGGTGGATCAAATTTTCCGCTTGAACCTCCTCTATTGGAAGTCTGTATTAATTGAGGGGGGTAGTCTATACACGGTGTTCGTTGATCTGCGAGCGGCCTTTGATTTAGTCCCCAGGGACAAACTATGGGCCGTTTTGACGGATCTAGGGGTCCCCGCTGATCTTTTGATAATTTTGAGGAAATTACACCAGGGCAACTTTGCAAGGGTAAGATGTGGTAGAGGAGGACATCTCTCAGATGGTTTTCCAGTTGACAGGGGGGTTAGACAGGGCTGTGTGCTTGCACCGACCCTCTTCTGCCTCTTTGTCAACGGGGTTTTTAGCCACCTAAATGACCTAAGCAATATTGATGCCCCCAAGTTGGTCGGCAGCAGGGTGCCAGCAATTATGTTTGCAGACGATACCCTGCTGCTCTCCAAATCTCCCATGGGCATACAAAAAGTCCTAGATGGATTCATGGACTTTTGTAAGATACATGGTTTGGAGATCAACACCTCAAAAACTAAATATATGATCTTCAACCCCCCTTCCTCAACACGACTGAGCCCTCGGATAGGGGCATCTAGACTTGAGAGGGTATACACGTTTGAATACCTGGGGGTTATATTCAATCAGTCCATGAAGTGGGATGCACACCACACTAAGGTAAAACTGAAGTTGACCCAGATGACGGGAGCCATTTGTAGGATGATACAAGGACTGACTTACAAGCCACTAGGCCCACGTCTTCACATCTACAAAACCCAGGCGAGGGCAGCAGGGCTCTATGGGGGTGAAATATGGGGCCACACGGCTAACCAGAAACTACAGGTTATCGAAAACAACCTCCTAAGACATATGACAGCCTTACCGCCTAGTACACCATTACTTCCATTAAGATTGGACCTGGGTTTAAGACCTTTTACTGAGGAGCTTGGACTCAAACCCATAATTTTTTGGCGCAAAATTTGGTGCACACCAGAGCTCCAGAATTATAGAACGGAGCTCCAAGTGATCTTGCGCCTTGTAAAAGCCGTCCAAGTTCCATGGCTAAAGTATGTGAAACAGACCTGTGACTTACTAGGAAGACCTGATTTGTGGTCAGATCCGGCCAATGCATGCCGTACAACTTCACGCAAAACTATTTCACTGGCCTATTATGAGTATAAGTTACGTGTCTCACTCATGAATGTCCGAGATGGGTCTCTTACCGACCACTTTCTGAGGTGTAAAGACACATATCACCGGGAGCCTGTCTTCGATGATATAGGACCACCATTAACAAGGAAACTTTACTTCCAATGGCGTTATGGCACCCTTCCCCTCAGGGCACACATGGCTAGCTGGTCAGAATTGCAGTTTACAGCACAATGCCCAGCATGTGGTCATCCATCTGAGTCTGACCTACACATCATATTCTTTTGCCGAGCCTACCAGAGACAAAGGAAATACTGGCTGGTCCCACTATTAAAAAACCTGGGTTTTAGGCAGCACCTTCCAGCTTACAGAATTTTAAAAACAGATTTATCAGTTTCTACAGTGTTCGGAGTTGCGAAATTTTTAACAGCAATGTGGTTCAGTCGCAACCGTTGTATAAAATTGAACACTGTAACTGAACATTCTCTCTGATAACTATTGTTAACTTTATTTGATTCATTTTATTCTCACCCAGAGCGTATGCACTTTTTTGTATGCTATTGTTTTATTCTTTTATGGTCCTAGTGACCGAAATAAAGTTGACATGAAAAATTATTTTTTGTATTTAGTTTCATTATTTGAGTTTCATCATTTAAAAGAAACACAACAGTTGGACTGTTATACTTTCATTGCTATTTTTTTAAATTGAAAAACACCAAAAAGATTTACAAATTTAAAAAAATACAAAAAAAATGTTCTCATAGAACCAACTCACCAGTTAAAAATAGAAAAAATGTATGGAGAGAAAGTGATTGCTTCTATACCTCTTTGTATGACCAATGTTACTGTTGTGTATAAGTAGTGTCTCACTGAATACACGAGTAACATATAAACAAATCAATACAAATCAATAGCTGAAAGAATAGTGTTCAGGTGATTTCATATGTGCATAGTAGGTAGTAGAGTGAATGAATGACTGTATCCATAAAATCTGTGTGAATGGTTGAGTGTAAGAGTAGTATTTGAATGATTCCATGAGTGCATTTGTAGTGTGTGGGTCATTCTTTGAGTATATATCAACTGTATGGGGGATTACATAAATGCATCCATGCTACTGGAGTGAAAGAATGAGTGCAACAGTACTGCCTGATAGTTTTTATGAGTGCTGGTGTATTGCCTGGATAATTGCACAGATTGTGCTTCAGGGAATTCACGAGTGAATACATAAAGCCTGAGTGAATGATTGAGTGCAAGAGTAGTGCCTGGCTGATTGCATCACTGTATAAGTAGTGCCTCCTTGATTCTATGATTGCATGGGTAGTGCCTCAGTAAAAGGATGGCTTCAAGATTGATTCCTGGGTCATTGTATGAGTTCTTGTGTAGTACCTGAGGAAATCGATAAATGCAAATGTACTGCCTGAGTGAATAATTGAGTGCACGAGGGGTACCTGGGTGATTGCATGATTGCATTGGTAATATCTGATTGATTGGATGTGTGTATAGCTAGTGCGTCCTTGATTACATGAAACATTACCCCGTTGGTACATTTAAGTTCCTTGGAAGTGATTTTATTCGCAAATTTTATTAGTAGCTTTTACATTTTGCTGTCCTAACAGGGAATCACTGTAACTCTTCCGTACAACATTCTTTAGTTTGTAAACAAATTAAAGTACACAGAGATTTTAATGTTTCGGCCTGAAATATGTACTGTTTTTTCAAACAAACTCCAGTGCCTACTGTTATTCCCACGCTCATTCAGCTTTCGAACAGCAGTTATCTTATCTGAAATAACCACACTGCAGTGGCTTACCAGCAGGCGTCCCGTATATACCAACTCTTTCGCAACGTGTTACATGTTGCACTAATGTCTTTTGTTCTCCTCCACATGGGATTGTGATAGTTTGTTATGGCCTTCCATTCCCACTTTGAAAACAGATTTTAATAGCAAACGCTGACACAAAGCGCTATTGTTCCAACAATAAGTGGTGCTCACATCAGCTCGTGAGACCGTCAAATACCAGGTGGCTTAAACACCAAGGCCCACATGCATCAAAGAGAAAAACGGTCGCAAACGGGCAGATTCTCAGAATCTGCCCCTTTGCGACCGGTATTTTTGCAATCGGGATGCATCATCCCAAATGCAAAAATCGCAATATAAGTAATCTCTAAATTGCGATTACTTAAATTGCGATTGCATTTAAGGAATCATGCAATGCATTAAAGTAAAAATTTTTGCGATTTCGCTAATAGGGGGAGCAAATTACCATGAAGTTGAACTTCATGGTAATTTGCAAAAACGTTGAAAAATGCACTAAAGTGCACTTTTCAAAGTTCCATTTTACACACACACATGCCCTTGGGGAATGTGTGTGTGCAAGATGTACTCATATGCAGATTTCAGGGGTGCAACAGGGTGTCCTTTTGACACCCTGGCACCCTTGAAATTGCATGAGCAATTTGCGATTCTCTAATTGAGAATCGCAAATTGAGAAAGTCTTCCCATTCATTCCTATGGGCCTCTAGGCCCATAGGAATAAATGGGGAGGTATTCCTTAATTGCGACTCGCAATTTGCGAGTCGCAATTAAGGAATGTTTAGAAATCGCTATTATGTAAGCGATTTCTACATTCATAGCCTTTTGCTATTCCTTATTAGCGAATCCTTATTTTTCGCTAATAAGGAATCGCAAATGGCATTGTTGATGCATGTGCCAGTGACATTAAGTCACTGCTCAATACCAACCTCCCTCTACAATCTGCAGAATAAATACACCAAATATTTAATGTGTCTGAAACCTAAGGCCTACTACATTTTTTTAAACTAGTTGACTCTGACCTCGTTATCTCTTCTCAGACTATTTTTTGAGAAATACCGGCTTTTATTCATTCTAGTTTTCACAGTGCCTTTGGTGGGTTTTCCGTGGTGCTCTTGCAGGTTTGCGCCGTACTCGTGCTTCTGATCCTACTGTGAAATGGCTGCCCATCCTGTGGTTGAGCCCATCCAGGCCAATTGTGGCTGTACCGTGAACAAATGCTACAACTTTGTGGATGCTTGCCATTGGCAACTCTTGGCATCAGCAATAGGCTGAACCTCCGGTACGTCTATTTCACCTGCGTGCAACCTGTGTTCAACTCTCTCCGATGCCCCCTTGAGAGAGACCTGGATGTCCGCCTCTACACTACTTCTCTGCGCTGAACTGGATTATGAACAGTTGGTAAGTCGATTTCTGGCTCAAGACCATGACTGTTCTGGATGCACAGGCTTGATGAATGCATTTAATAATGAAATAAGGGGGAGATGCGGTATGTGCGATCATGTGCAGCACAGTATCATCGAATATCATGCAGGTTGCCCTGACATGCTCCTGGTTGCACGAGATTACAGTGACCATGTCTCTTCTTTCGGCTTGCTGAATTCAATGGTGACCCTCTTTGCTTGGAGAGGTGATGATGACCGTTTGGGGCTGATTGCATTCCGTGGTGTTGGTAAATTCTTGCATTTCGATGAATCTCAATAAATACGCATGGGAACCCAATTTCATTGCCTGTTATTTCTGCACCTCAAAAGCACAGTTTCTTTCCTTTTTCTCAGTCTATTTTTCGTTTCTTGTGAACTTTCAGATATTTACTTTTTCTACGATATCAACTTTACAGATTCAGTTTGGCTATGCTTATCTTTGCGTTCTCTTTGCCTGACTGCTACAGACCTGGTGAAGGGGAGGGTGCGACCTGGCCGTTTAGAACATTATCAACTTCACTAACTTAACATAAGCCCTGCAGCCATTATCCAGCTTTTGCGCATGATAACACAAGGCATTATTTTTGCAAAATACCTTGTTCGTATTTTTCACATGAGAACTGTCTGCTGTGTTTCTTCTCAGCATCATTCAGAACTTTAAATTCAACATTGTGGTCAAAGTCGATAAACAATATCCCTCACTTTTCTGCTCTGGACAGGCCCTAGCACCTGTATAAAACATGCCAATGCAGTTGTCGTTGAAACCCATACTGTGATACAATTGGGATACACGAATAGGTGGCACACACACTTGGAGAGAAACGTTTCCAGGGCGAACAGCGAAACAGCACCTATAATTTAGATTTACCATCTATATTCAAAGTTATACGGTCTGCAGACAAAGCCCAGAGATCTTCTATTATATAATAATACTTCTTCTTAGAAACGGAAGGGAGGTTAGGCAGTATAATCTTTTCTGCAATGTCCTTTTATGATGACAACTCCCTTTATTACATGTGGACTAACTGGTATTCTATTATATTTCTATCAAACATTTTTATTTTTGTTGTGGCACATACTGCACGTTACGCCACGTTACTTAAAATAAATACTTTAAAATTTTTCATGTCTCTTACAAGTGCAAGACTGACAGTGAAAGGGTGTGTCTTGTTACTGCGATTCCTGAGAGTTATGGGAGTGTTGTGTTCTGGGTTGTCTAATCAATTGTTTCGCTGTAAGGGATTCGAACAGCAAATGAGACAATATAACAAGTTGGTCCGGAGCTTACAGGCACTCCGATAATAGGATGACTCAGTCCCTACCTACTAAGTTCCCATAATCGTACGCATAGTTGTCATCGTAGGCAGAATCCCTGCAACAGACTGACTAAATGAATTACTCCATGGGTAGTGCCTGAGTGAATAGTTGAGTGCAAGACTAGTGCCTGGTGATTGTATTAATGCATTAGTACTGCCTGAGTGAATTGATAAGTGCAAGAGTAATGTCTGTGTGCTTAGATCACTGCATAGGTAGTGCACAATTTAAAGGTAACTGCAAGACTAATTCCTGGGTCTTTGCATGAGTGCATGGGTAGTACCTCAGATAATGGATGACTACATGGGTAGTGCCCGAGTGAATAGTTGAGTGCAACACTGGTGGCTTAGTGATTGCATCAGTACTTGTGTACTGTCTGCGTGGTTCCATGACTCCAGGAGTAGTGCCTGGAAGATTGTTTGTCTGCATGGGGACTATTTGAGTGACAGTACGAGTACAAGGGTAATGGCTTAGTTGTTAGATAAGTGCATGGTTAGTGCATGACAGAATAGATGAGTGCATGGGTAGTGCCTGAGTGAATGGATGAGTACATCAGTACTGCCTGGATGGTTGTATGAGTACATGGGTAGTCCGTTGGTGATTGCATAAGTGCAGAGGTAGTGTATTGGTGATACCATGAGTGCATAGGTTGTGCCTGTGTGAAAGGAAAAATGCAAGAATAATGCCTTAGTTATCCTATTAATGCTAAAGTTCTGCTACAGAGATTACATCAGAGCATACATAGTGTTTGTGTAAAAGAATGACTACCTGGCTGATGACATCAGCAACACAATCAAAGTTTTCAAATAGTATAAATGATCAAGATCTTTTTTATTACAAATAAATAACAAATAAATGAACTTCAAATATTGTTTCACGTTATCATACATATTATGTTATGGATTCTTACCTTTTTAAGTAATTTAAAAGCATGACTCTGTTGAACTATTTTAGAGTAGTATTGACCTAAACAGGATTAAAACTCTTTTCAAAGTTCACCACTACCTACTAAAAAGAAGAAGAAGAAGAAAAACGATTATGTAATGTAATGTATTACAGAAATTGTACTATTACATTTTTAATTGGACAACATTTTCAGTTTCCCCTTTTTGCTGTTCTCAGATTCTACTTCACTTCACCATACACAGTGATTTCAAATAAACAGCGGGGAAAAAAACAATATCTGTAGCTATGTGTTTTCCTAACTACAGAGTCTTTATTACATCCTTCTTGTACATTACGTCTATTATTTATCTGAAAGACACTTGCCGAAATGTACACTCTCATTTACATATGGTACAATATACACAACAAATATATAAACTATTTGCTTTTCAACACAATTTTCCAAATACAATACCAATTACCACAAATAATAATCCAAACACTAATTAGAATTAGTAATTCTTTGCAGTGCTGTCTACTTTCTGTTCACATCTTCCCAATAGGCTGAATGATGTATTCAAAACTTTGGCTTCCAAAATACCCAACATGAATTTGTTAATTCGTCTTTACATCTTCCCAATAGGCCGAAGGATGTATTTAAAATTTAGGCTTGAAAAATATCAAAGATGAATTTGGTAATTCGTAAGGCAATCTAGGTTTAAATTCCAAGTGGGCATCATTGTAATGTGTCCATCCTTTATTACATTTTAAATACACAGTATAGTGTCCACATGTGGTGGTAGATCCAGCATGGAGAATAATAGCCACTTTTGTAAAAGTTCTTCCACAAATAGATATTTGACTTGCAACAACATTTTTCATTTTGCTGTCCAGTTTTCTTCCATTTGCTCTACAATGTTGTATCAGTAAAATTAGATGTTTTCCATATCTTTCTATATGTAACGTGGACAACATCTTTGATATACAATGCGAACATTTCATATCATGATTGGCTGTTTTTACTAATTTGTTAAGTGGTACTGATTTGCAGTCTGGTATCGGTAAGTATATGAATTGTTCTGTGTCTATGTCAGTGCTGGAATAAATGAACATTGTTCACATTAATGATCCCATCTGTAACTTCGGCTAAATAAGTTTTCAATCTGTATTCCTTCATCTTCTAATACTCCAAGTGTAAGCATTAAAAATTCTTGTGCATCTTGTTGTATATTGAGAGCAAATGTCAATGAACCAGTACATATATCCAAAAGATGCCAAATGCCAGAAGCAGTATGGATTTTACTTCTGTCAGTTACCAACAGTTGAAATACATGTCGTAGTAAAGAACAAAATCTTTTTCATGATTTCACATGATTTTGTGATGAAGATCTTGTAGATAAAAACAACATTCAGAATCATATTAGCATACCTGAACTATTTTCCAACTGGTATCCTACAATGTCATCAACTGTTTCCATTTTCTGTTTCTTTAGACCTTCAATTTTTTATTTTTTTCAACCTCACTTGAATCTTTTGACATATTTCCATTTTGGACACACTGCACGTTGTATGGGATATTCACCTAAATCCGGTGTATAAAGTCTTCTTAAATGATTATACTCTCTTACACAATTTACATCAGGACTAACCTTTTTCTCATCAAAATCAATCAAATACAAACCAGACAATGTTCTTACTCGAGATAATGCAACATATGCCATTCCCTCTTTGAACACTGTACTTCTAATATTTACCAATGCACCGTCTATACTTAAACCTTGAGATTTATGAAATGTTTATGCATATGCTAAAGACAGAGGAAACTGATTTCTGCAAACGTACAAGTCTTTTACAAGCAAAAAACATACAGCACTACGCCCAATCTGTTTTACCTCTTTAATCTGATCAAATTTTACTTTCAAAAATTCTATTCCATCTGTGTTCTGAAATTTTACTAAATCAACAACTTTTACCATTGCTCCATTTACTAAATGTTCTTCTACATTCAAATTACGCCGTAAAATTACCCGACAGTTTATACATTCATGTAAAGATTTTCTAAGCCTGCAGTTTTAGATATTAACTTTTCCAAAGAGTGCAATTTAGTATGTAGTTTCTCTGTAAGAAGAACAGTCACTCCCTGGTGTTCAATTTTATCAATAGCTTTAGTTTCAACTATTTCTTGTTTTTCCAGTTTGAAAAGCTCTTGATTTAATGTAGAACACTCTTGCAGTGTAGGCATTAGGCAAATTATAGACTTCTTTCTCCAATTTTCTTGTATATTACTTCAGCCGCTGTTTTTTTAATATCTGAACAATTTCCTTAGTAGCCAACTTTCTAAAGCTTGTTTACCATGTTTCGTCAACACACCGAGGGGGATATTCTCAAGGACCGGCGATACCTATCGCAAACGCCAATTAGCAGCAGTTATTTTATCGCCGCCTAACCCTAAAAACTATTGCCATTTTAGCGGCGTATTAACAAGCCGTTGCTACATGGCGATAGTATCAGGGAACGGCGGTGAAAACTGCCGCTAACATCAGCGTGAAAACAATAAGAAATCTGGCGTTAGCGGGCGAAAACTACCGATAGACCCATTTGCGGCAAAAAAACTCACGCTAGTCAAAAAATAGCCTATCAGTCACCATCCAATAGAAAATAGGCATAAAAGCCAAACATTGCTGAATGGAGCAGCCTGGGCCAAGTGCAGCACACATCAACAACCCTTGCAAGCCACCCAACATCCAGGATGACCAGGATGAGAGCCAGGATGCCTTGCTGGACCTGCGTCTGGAGCCTGGATGCCTCGCTGGACCTGCCTCTGGAGCCTGGGTGCCTCGCTGGACCTGCATCTGGAGCCTGAATGCCTTTCTGGACCTGTGTCTGGAGCCTGGATGCCTTGCTGGGCCTGTGTCTGGAGACTGGATGCCTCACTGGACCTGCGTCTGGAGCCTGGAGTGGGATGTGGAGGAGCTGTGGAGTCGATGAGCTGTAGCAATAGACATTGAGGCACGACGATTGCCTGTACCTGGTGGTGACGTCTGGCAGGTCGCATGGATACACGTTGCTGACCTGTGTGAGAAGACTGCATTGCACACCTTGGAGCTGTTAATAGTAGAGGTGCTCCTGTGCCCCAACGTAGCGAGGTCTGCATCGCATACCATGATCCACCACTACACCGGAGTGCACGGAGGGGATTACCAATGGTGAGTGCCGCCTCTCTGCATCACAGGCCAGTTGATGTTGGGCTGGCGGGACACTGTGGAGGGTGAGACCCCTGAGCTGCGCCGAACTTGTGTGGCGGGAGAGCTTCACGTCTAAAGGGACCCTGCTGCATCAACTGCATCGGGAGGTTCACCAGCGAACTTGGGGGCAACTGCTGTACCCATGCTTGTGAAATCCCACCTGTTGAGGCTCCTGCTGGCTGAGTCACAGATTTGGAGAGACTGCAGCGGATTGCGCCACGGTGTCAATGTGAAGGTAAGGAGAAGGTGGGACACATAGCGCAGGATGCCTGGGGGTTGAGTCGCCCAGGCCTAGCACAATTAGATGACGCACCCCCAATGGCAGCTCATCGGCTATGGCGGAAGAGCGTCACCCCACTGCTTTCAAGCAGTGCAGAAGAGGAACAATCATCACATGATGATAACTTAATGATGTAACTGTGCTCTGTTTCCTTTGTGGGTGGGAGGTTGGGTAGGACTGCTCCAAGCATGGGGCAAGGGATGGGCGGATTGGCACGCCCACTCAAGTGTGCAATGACTGTTTGGTCGGCCCACTCTGGCCGCCCAAAGCAGTCATGTGCACTTCCCTGTTCATAACGCAGGCTGCATTACAGCTTGCATGGAGAACATGCCCACCCCTCCAGCCCCTGGCTGCATGCCTTGTCCCGTTGCCGATTATCAAACCCACCGCTGCATCGCAGCATTGTGATTGGCCCAGGGGAGGGAGCCTGGCTGTTTACTTCCTGTTCCTGGAAGCAGACGCAGGAGAGCAAGAGCAACAAAGACACGGGACCCAGCTTCAACGTAAGACTTCCCTTATTAAAATATTTACAACACCCGCTCACACACATCCCCGTGTACATGCCCCATCCAGTGTTCTTTTCAGCGTTTACCACCTAACAGCTGTCCAGCCCCCCAAGCATTTCTCAATGGTGGCCACTGTGTGCCCATGCACAGCGGGCGTACCACTCGTGTGCCAAAGGCACATATGTGGTTGCAACGCATGCCATAACATCACATTCCATTCCAATGGATACAAATACTAGGCAGATTGCAACATTAGCGTAGGTGTTGCATAGCTGCGACATTAATATCACTATTCCCACTTCAGTGAGTGCAACCCAAAACTAACCTTTGCACCCCAAACCCAACCGTGAACCCTAGAACTCCTTTTTGAGCCCCCATAACACACCCAAAAATGTAATTTGACCCAAAAGCACACCCTAATTTCCATATTTTACCCCAAAACACCCCCCAATTTCTATAATTTACCCCAAATGCACACCCCAATTTCCATATTTTACATCTGAAACCCATACCAACCCGAAAAACTTTAAATTACCCCATTACTGACCTCACAATGCGTTGTAATCAAATGCGATGTAAAGGCACCTGCGTTGTCGGAGTTGCATTGTTAACGATGTACTGCCTGCATTGTAATGGTCGTCTCCCGTGCCAAAGGCAACCCATAGGCTACGCCTTTTGTGTCCGTCTGCCCCTGGACCACGCTCAGTACCAAGGAGCCTTACTCTTGGACACTCCACCGCTACAATGCCAGCACCCTCCTCGCCATCAACCCTGGATGCCACCTCGCCTCCCAGGAACAAACTCTGTTCCGGACCGGACATCGCCATCACTGACGGATGCAGTATCACCCATAAGGAGCACCCCTACCATCAAAGAGGAGGCATTGCCATCACCTGCAGAAGCACACTCCGACTGACCACGCACTCTAATGACCCAAGGATGACCATGGACCACCTCAACAGCCAGATCCGGACCAAACCCAAGCACTTCCTCTGTGGCACCCTCATATGCAGACCCCCTGGGCCATGGCCCCCTATTCTCCCATACCATTGTAGACCTCGTTACAGTCCAGGGTCTCCCATACACCAGCAACATCCTACTCGGTGAATTGAAGTTCCACCTGGACAACCCCAGTGACCAGGACACCACCCCCTCCTGGGGAAGGTCACCTGCATCAGACGCAAGCAGCAAGTCACCTCAACAAGCCACATAGCAGGACACAGGGTCGAGCATGTCACCTGCGCCAGTGGGAACTTCAACTACAGCCAAAACACCGAACTCTCCTGTACCGACCATCATTGGTAACATCACGCCTTCACCTTGCCCACCGGACGCTACCACCATCATCGCCCCCCCTCGCAGCTGGTTAAAGGCCACCAAAGAACATGTTGTCAACTCCCTCCACACCAACACTCCACCAATGCTTCCAAATGTTGACACCGCAGCGTGCAACCACCACCGATGGATCTCCAACAGCGCCGACATTCGGGCACCCCTAATGAACGGCACTGAGTCAGTACCTTCCACCTGCCTGATGGCAGGCATGAGGTTGACGCAGTCCAACAGGGATAGGCTGGCCCCATGCCTTGCTGGAGTTGCGTCATGGTTGTGACACGATTGCAGCAATGCGTCACTTTAGCACAGACAGATACGTCAGGATTCCTGACTTATCTGTCATTACTTGCGTCATGGAGTGCTGTCCAGTGAATACAGCGCATCCATGCTGTCGCAAGAAGGGCGTAGTGAGAAGTGTTGTAACGCTGTCTTGTCGCAGTGCTGCAACACTTTTCAGGACTGGTGCCCTAGAATGCACAATATCTTATGGATGTTGCGCATTCCTGCACTGTAGTTTTGTCTCAGGGCAGCGCTGCAACATTGCTTGCAGCACTGTACAGCACCAAAACTTGCTGAGATGTGGCCCCAAGTCTTATCCCCATTTTTAAGACCAGCTATTTTCTGGCCTTAAGTAACTGCCTCTAATTAGAGCCAGTTTTATTTGTCTTCAGAATTTCAAGGATCCCCTTGTGAATATGGAGTAGTGGTGTTTGTGGCCGTTTTTGTATGGGAACACCTCTCCTGCATATAATTATCGCTAACAGAAGTGGCGATCTTTACAACGGATGCTTTTGCCTAAAAACTGTTTCTAACGGCTGTTAGCGGCAGCTTGGTAATAGAGCGATAAAATTATTGCCGCATTAGCGGCAGAAAAGTGCCGCTAACGCCGTGATAACTCCTTTCGAATATGCCCCCAATTCTTATATCGTTAAGAATATTTCCATAATCTTCATCACTTGCTTGTTACATATTCTTTATAAGTTCTTTATATTCAAAATTTAAACAAATGTTCACATTTCCAATACTTTTCAAAGTTTTTCGGGTATCTTCATACAGAAGTGTTTTAAAAACTGGTTGTCAAATCAAATCAAATCAAAATCAGCTTTATTGGGTGCAACAAATCTCACCGTAAAAGCATACTATTATAAAAACATTCCTATATTTACATTGTCATCTCTAATTCATACAAATACAGGGAAGAGAATTAATACATTTTCAAATGGTCTGAATCCATAAGGCAGTCTTTAAACCTTTTTTTTTAGGTGCTAGATACAATAATACATTATAAACTGATCAAGGAACATTGCATTCATCTTAAGGGGAAAAGTACTGGTGCGTAAAGGTGCATACTAATACCTAAAGTGCAAAATGTTGCATCGTATCAAGGGTATGCAAATAAAAACGGCACTAAGAGTGGTCTTCAAGATTATCATATATCAGTGCATTCAAATGTGAATAATCTTTTCTTTTCCTAATTGCAAGTTGTATAAAACAAATTACAGAGTTTATGATTTTCACATTTTCTAGACTACATACGAAGTTAAAAGCATATTTATAATTAAAAAGCATATTAGATAAAAAGAGGGGTTTTAAAACTGATTTCCGGATATCCTTGTAAAAACTACAAAAGAGAGTAAAGTGCATCGTAGATTGTACAGATTTTCTATCACATGGGTAATTTGGCAGTTTTCGACAAAATTTTTCCACTCTGGGGAAAGCAACTAAATATTGTAGAGTACCCATCCTTATCCTTGTTAGGTAGAATCTCTGTTGTACATTTCTCACCAATATTAAATATGGCTGTATGCCCCTCACAAGCGGTCGTTCACAATATGAAATGACGCTATGTTTTTCGCTAGCAGTCCGTTCTCTTTCATTTTCTATTGTTTTTAAATATTTCAACTTAACTTCCATTTTACTAAACTCCTGTATGGAGAGGGGTCTTTCCCATTAATGCAGACTTTGGAATATTTTAAAAGGCTGAGAATGTACTCCAGCCATGGTATCTTTCTACTTAAATCAAGAGCTAAACAGTCCATATTCAGATCTTTTGTAAATTTAGTTGCGTCTTTTGATGAGACACCATGCCAAAAGGTGATGCCGCAGCATTTATTATATCACTAATTTACGGGACTGATAGTTCTTTATGGATTATATAATTAGCAGTCGCACTGGGAACTGCTAACAATCTTTTTAAGAACTTGTTTTCTTGAATCTGTAGGGAGACGGTGTTAGATCTTCCCCAAATTGCTGCCCCATAACAAACCCCTGAGATACATTTGCTCCGGTAAAGTGCTAAAATTTCTCGGATGTGTTTATTACCTATTTTTGCTTAAAATCTGAAAATGCTCTCTATCGATCTTAAAAATGTCATATTGCATAATTCAATATGGGTGTTCCATGTACCATTCTTATTAAAAAGCATCCCCAAATAGGAGAAAGATGAGACTCTATTAATTATCACTACATCTACGTGATGTTGTTTGTTTTTAGACCTGCAGCTCCCACATGTCATTACAAAAGTTTTCTTTAGTTTTAATTTAAGACCTTTATCATTCATGTACAGAGCAAAATTTCTATAAGTTTTTGTAGGCCATTCGCTGTCCTTGATATTAGGACAGCGTCATCTGCGTAAAGTAATACTGGCGTAGGGGGAGACCCAACTTTTGGAGCATCTACACTAAGATTTTGTAAAAAGTGGTCTACGTTGTTGAAATAAAGGGAGAACAGGAGGGGCGCTAGTACACATCCCTGTCTGATGCCACATGTGACCCTAAAGTCAGGTGTACATTCCCCCATTTTTCCAAACCGTACCCTATGTGTTAAGAGGGTATAGATCTGGGATAAATAGGTGATTATATCAATGGGGCCCCTTGCTCTTTCAATGTTTGCCATAATTTACTATGGTTGACTAAATCGAAAGCGCTGGTGAGGTCAACAAAACAGAGGTGTAGTGCCCCATCCTTTGCTAGAGTATACTTCCCTATCATTAGCTCTAAGTTTAAACATTGTTCTACCATCCCAATACCTCTTCTGAAACCATACTGCACATCAGTCAAAATATTTTCCTCATTGATCCAAAGTTCAACACTTTCAAGCATTATTCGGCCCATCAGTTTTGACGTGGATTCCAGAAGAGATATTGGGCGGTAGCAATTGGCCTTCCCTCTGTCCCCTTTTTTGAAAATCGGAACAATGATACTGGTTTCCCTTTTACAGGAGTTAGTTGTAGTAGATCTCCAAATACAATGAAATGTTTTCCTTCAAACAGCACATTGTATTCTGTTTTTAAAATCTGTTGCATTCTCAAGTGTACAAAGGCAAGCATTAAGTTTGAGACCATGCTTACCTCATCAATGATTAAAAGTTTCATTTTCTTCAGTACTCTTGACACTTCATAACCAGCTTCTCCAGACAGCTTCTGATATTTCAATTTATTATCATGTTCAACTGGTAGTGTAAGTAATGTATGTAAAGTAATCCCTTTAATATTGTGTGCTGCTAATCCAGTTGGAGCTGTTACAACATAAGATAAATGTGAATCTGTAGTTCTCTGCTGATAACTGGTCAAAACTTTAATTAAAAAATGTTTACCTGTTCCAGATTGACCACTGATGTACATAAGAATTTGTTTAAATGATGAACATTGGCATTCTTTTTTTTAATGCAACAAACCATATTGTATCTGTTGTGTCTCTTGTACATATATTTCTTTTTGTTCAATATTTAGTTGTTCTTCTAAATTTTCCAACATAATATTATCCTGTTGTGCTTGTTGCATTGCAGTGTCTACCTCACACGTGGCTATTGCTGCTTCTTTTTAAATAATTGGTTGTCTCAGTGTATCTTCACTCAGTGGACAAGAACTTTGGCTATCTTGAGAAGTGTCTTTAGCTATTTCAGCTGCAATAGTGTTTTCTTGTTCCATCTCATCATTTAACATTTGTAGATATGTAGGGAAAATTGTGCATTGAATGCTATCTTTACATACATTAAAAGAACCTTCGTAGCAGTCAAAATCTCTAAGTAATTCTGTTTCATTACACCATGGCTTGAACAGTTGCATAAGTGCTAAATAGAAAAATTCTCGCTTATCTGGAGTTTCTCAACTGAGTTTTCTGGATTTAATAAGATTTCCTTTGACATGTTTTACTAAACATCTGTCACATCCAATTACTGCATATTTTCCTTGTTTTATATTTTCTGTAACATTTTTTTTAAAGCTGTAATGTTGAAGTTTTTCATACAGACATAGCTTTTCCAGATGTGGACTCCTTTTGGGATAGTATGTATCCAACATGTTAGTTTTAACAATTTCTCTACTTTCTGGTTCATTCAGTGCTAAGTATTCAATTTCGTCTAATGTTTTCAATACTCTATTTAGTGTGCAGGCAAGACCTAACCTTACCCAAATGATTCCTCTTGAATTTCAAAATAACCTGGTAGAGCACAAGCGATCTGAACATTCATAGTATCCAATCTCTCTGTGGGAAAGCATTGTCAAGCTAAAGCAGTAAAAAATGTTGCCAAGACTCTTCTCTTGTGAAATTTCTTCCCACATCTCTTTTATCTCTGTCTCTCTGATTTGCTTATATATGATGTTACATAACGTGCAACAGCAATTGAATTATCTGCAACATATTGAATATCCATGTTTGAATTCCACATTTTCAAAATAACTGGATTGTAGTCACTAATATACTTTGACTGTTCTTTTCTTTTTCAATTGTATGTATTCTTGGGAGATTTCTGAGTCATTGTATGCCTTACTGCTGACAAAACAGTATGTACTCTTCTTCTAGAAATTATTGGATGTAGAAATCCAAAACAACACTTTGTATAAAATATCCCTTTAGACTTGTATTTGCATCGACAATACTTTCCACAGGGGGGCCTAAGGAAAGGGGGTGTACCACCTGGCTCATGGGGCACTGCCTATATCATTATCTTTCTAAAAAAAGGACAAAGATCCTACTAGTATGGGCTCATATAGACCTATTACTCTGTTAAACCATGATGCCAAATTAAACTTAAAGATTTTTGCCACTCGCCTAAACTCTGTGATGCATCATCTTGTTTCAGTTTGGCAGCACGGTTTTATATAGGAGAGGGGGACTGTAGATCACGTCAGGAGGGTACTCTCACTTTTGGACGCTACCAAGGTCCTCGCAAAACCTATGGGGGTGGCTTTCTTGGATGCCGATAAGTCTTTTGACAGGGTGTCATGGAGCTATCTATGGAAGATCTTGGAGGCCAACGGCCTAGGGGACTCATTTGTGAATACAATACAGGTTTGGTATGTCAACCTTACAGCGCGACAATGAATAACACAGACATTTTCAATTGGCAGGGGGACAAGGCAGGGATGCCGTCCTCCACCCTGTTATTCGCCCTATATATAGATCCCTTCCTTAGACGGCTGGAGGCCTCTGCTGATATCACTCCTGTTAGTTTGCATGGCTGGTACACTAAGCTATTGGCCTATGCCGATGATGTGGCTATAATTACATCCGACCCCAATAGAGCAATGTGCGCAGTGGAAAGCATTGCCAATAAATTTGGGACCCAATCAGGCTTTTCATTGAATAAGGCCAAAACACAGATTGTGATAAATAGATTTACTACAGGCTCGGACACTAGGATTGTGGAGAAAGCAGTCTATTTAGGCATACATATCACAACGAAGGTGGAAGATATATTGGATCTAAACATTGCTCCTATAATGGGAAAATCAAGAATGACCTCCAGCGATGGGATAACTTGAAGCTGTCAATAATGGGGCGGAGTGACCTCATTAAAATGATAATTTTGTCAAAATTATTGTATATGTTCTGCACGATTCCCTTGGAAATTCACAATTATTGGTTTAGAGAGGGAGGTAGCTCGATTTATTTTGTCCTATGGTAGGACTAGGAGAGCCAACGCATTCCTATCCCTACTTAGGGATAGAAAGGGATGGACGCTCCCTCACTTCAAGCTATATTATTTAGCCGCAGCTCTGCAATATTATGGGCCTCTCTTTGTTATCAAGGCAAAGGATGGAGATGACCCCAGTTATGTTCCGTCAATATTTGACATTTTGATTGGGGCACGGGCCAACGGCTTCCTTTTGAAATTCTATGAAGCAAGATATTTTTTAAAAAACACAGTTTAAGGTAATAACCACTGCTTTCTGTAATTGGGCAGGCATAAGGAAGAAACTTGGGGTAGGTAGGTTCAGTAGGTACACCCCAATGATCGCGACGATCAGCTTCCAAAGGCCCTACAAGATGAGTGTTTGGCAAGGTGGGAAAAAGGTGGCTTCTACATGATAGGGGACCTTCAGGCTGGGGATCAAATTGCTTCTTTTGATGTGGTTAGGAAAAGATTTAGTATTGGCCCCCAGGATTTTTTTAAATTTTTACAGCTGAAGGATTTCCTTCTTAAAAAAGCTGGTGGTGCTGTGGGCAGGAATCCCTAATTGAATTACTAATCAGTAGCATGGGCTCCTCAATTTCACAAACGTATAGATGCTTCTGGAAGGGGTGCCAGACGATCTAGATAAGAACAGGTTGAGATGGCAGGATAAGCTGCTTTTTTAAAAATGATTAGAAATAGGGGATACCGTACTGTGCTCTGCCAACCTGCAGTCACAAAATTTTAAGACTTTATTTGATCTTTACATAACGCCTGCGAAAATTGCTAAATGGGGAGGAGTGGAGGGAACTCACTGCTTTTGGTGTAAGGCACATAGTGCAGTTATAGTACACATTTTTTCCACTTGTCCTCGAATAGAACCAATAGGCCAAGAAATATCTGTTTTTACAGCATGTAATGAAAGAGGATGTCCCTTTGTCACCCCAGCTTATGTTATTAGGTGTAACTGAACAAGAGGGGAAAAAAGGAGACAAGCTCACCTTCATAGCCATGGCGATTCTTAGGTTCTGTGTCGCCTCTGCCTGGCTAGATCCACAATCCCGACCTTTCAGCAGTGGAACGGCTGATTTTTGCATGTATATAACTTGGAAAAAGCACTTTATGAAAGAAGAGGCAGAAAGGGTAGCATTAAAGGGAATAGGATTTGGGGCTCTTTTACTACCTGAGTTATCCCATTCACTCAAGCGGAATGAATTTTATGGTAACAATTAAGCATGATTTGCTGTATAAACGGAAATAATCTAATCTAAAAATCTTTGACTTACTAAATGTATTTAGCCCATATTATCCTATATTCTCTAGCCTTTGGCATACTGCTTTATATGATAAACTCACTAATTGACTGTATAATGATTATTATTATTTCAAATGAAATATGTTTTTTGGGTTGTATGTATTAATATCTAGATTATTTGCTGCATTTGCGCTGTTTTTTCAGAAAAAAATAATAATAAAAAAAGAATCTGCTAGTTCCTCTGGAATAGCTACTAACTCTAAGTTTTTATATACACCTCTAGCTGGCATTTTGTTCTCTACTAATTTGTTGTAACAATATTTACAAATACTTTGATCAGTACCCAACTCAAATCAACATTCCACCAACAAATAAGCAACAAATTGCTGCCACTTATCATTGTTTTCCTTTTAAATTTTTAAATATAAATTAACATTCCTAGTTTGACTTCTATAATGAGTACGTCAACAGCAAACACAAACACAGTTTGGTTTTTCAGAGGACACTGTCGTAAACATTGTAATTTCTTCTACAAACTCATCAATACTAATCTCTTTCCCGACTTCTTCACCATCTACACAATCTCTCACTTTCTACATACACCTGTTGTGAACCAAAAAAACAAAACTGTATATCATCACACTTTTCTTTAAAGACAAGCCAGAGAATGTCGTGCAACTTAGTATATTTTCTTATTTTACATGGATCTAGTACTTGTAACATCCCAATCTTCTGTTTAACACTTTTTTTTGCATGCTCTTGGAAAAAATTTCACATTATGTCAATAGAATCCTGTTGGATACTGCAAATACTGCTACAATCCCGCTTTTATACAGGAGCTTATGTACGCTTCCCTTGCACTTATTTAGCTATTACTTCTTCCACACTACTAACAGGCACTTCTTCTTTTGGAATGGGACAAACATCTTTCATCTCACAGCATCGACCACTAGTATCAACTTAATTCACTAATGTGTTCTGTTGAAAGTAGCTTTCTTCCTTAAAGAAAGGTTAACTAGTAGAAGTGTACTTCCATTCACCAGTGACATTTTTACGAAAGTTAGTTCTATTAAGAAGTCTCTCTCTTTTGCTTATATCTTTCATAAATTTAATTATTTTAGCCAACATTCTCATTCTCTTCAATATTGAAATGAATAGTTTTTGTTTCAAATCAAAAGCAGTATCTACTACACTTTCAATCTGTTGCTTCTTCTTATATGCTGCTGATCTTCTTTTATACTTTTTATAATCTTCTAATAAATATGAAATTACTCTACTTCTAAAGATTCATACACATATCGGTTTAAATTGCTTTTCTTTTCTTGTAACTTGTTGTTTTTCCAAAAATTAATGTCTTTTTACCATTAGAAATGTTGTTCTCCTTCTGCTTTGTTGAAAAACTCTTCTTTTTCTATTCATTATTATTGTCTATCTTTAATTTCCCTGCAACTGTTTTAAGAAAGTCTTTAATGCTCTTACCAGAACAAACCATATCCTTAGTAACATGATTTCACCTTTTTGTAACGCAGTCTTTTTACTTTTCTTTAAGTAGATCTGTTTTTTTGTTGTCTTCACTTTTCATAGTTTCTTGCCATCTTGAATTTGTAATCTAAATAAAATAATTTTCTAAAAATCTAAGAACAGTTTCAATAGATTGTTACATGAATTAACTATTTAAATTAATAACATATGAATACTGATATTAACTAGTAAGCAATTAATTGCAATTACATTGCTATTCTTTTTATTACCAATATAAAAATGTGTAGAAACAAGCAAGAGAACTGCAGAAAGTGGACAAATCATACTAAGACAAAAAGAAAGAGACAGAAAGAAAGTTGAGAAACACCTAAAAGAAAAACACAAAGAACAACACAGCTACTAAAAAATGTGAGAAATTTCAGAAAGACGCAACAGGACTGCACAAAGAGACAATAGCGGTGAAAAAAGAAACAACAAAGGTGCACAAACATCCAAGAGAAGTGCACAAAGACCCAATACAGATGCAGAAAGAGGCAAGACAAATGCAAAGCAGGAAACACAGGTACAGAAATAGGCAAGAGGGGTGCAAAAAGAAGCAAGAGAGGTGCAGAAACAGACTAACAAAGACGCTCAAAGATGCAACAAAGGTGCTGAAAGAGAGAAAACGGATGCAGAAACATGCCACATGGGTTTAAAAAGAGGCAAGATGACAGACAAAGGAACCAACAGAGGTGAACATAGAGGCAAGACAAGTGCAGAAAGAAGCAACAGACATGGTTAAAGTAGCAAGGCAAGTGCACAAACAATCAAGAGATCTGCAGAAAGAAAAGTGAGGTGCAGAAAAACGGAACAGAAGTGGAGAAACACAGAAGAAAGGTGTGGAAAGAGGCAAAAGAGCTGCGAAAATGGGAAAGAGGCCTGTAAAAATAAGCAAAAAAGGTGCAGAAACAAAGAAGAAAAGTACAAAATCAAGCAGCAGAGCTCCAGAAACACACAAGAAGGATGCAGAAATAAACAACACAAGTGCAAGAACTGACATGCAGAAATAGTCCAGACAAGTGCACAAACAAGCAAGAGAACTCCAGAATTTCAAAACAGCAATCTTGGCAATGTTGATGTTGTAAATCTCACCATACTCCTCAAAGTATGCATGCATCTGTGCCTTTTTGCTATTGCCATCATACATCTATTTATATAATATTTTTATGTATGATGCCACTAGCAAAAGGCACAGACATATGCATGCATGCATTCAGGAATATGAAGAGACTTACAACAGTGATGTGTGAAGAATTACTGCTTTATATTTGGCTAGGCCAACCACTCTAAGTAGTCACTGAATAGTGATGCTACAAGACAAACCCGAGGTTTAAAACATACTGTCAGAGGGATTAGGGATTAGGCTAGTTTGTACGAATCTTTGAAAATGTACACATGAAGTACGCCGTATAAATTTTGGTGTGTTTTTGAAATGGAAAGTGCACTCTCTCTTGTTGAAAACAGTACATGGTCTTGCGACTGAGTTATATCTCTACTTGTACATCTATTTTCACACATGATATGTATCTAAAGATGTTATGTTATGTTATGTTAGTGCTATTTGTATTGCGCACGGCTGCTCCAGCGAAGGAGCGTCCCGGCGCACCGACAAGGTGGCGAACACAACACAACTGGGGAACAGAAATAATTATTAAGAAATTGGGGAGTGAAGGATTTAACAAAGCTCAGAAAATAAATGAGTTTTAGCGGCCTTGCGGAAGGAGAGCAGGTCACCAAAGGTCCGGAGTTTCAAAGGGAGAGCGTTCCAGAGTGCGGCTGCCCGCACCTTAAAAGAGCGACCCCCCACCCGACTGAGTTTGAACCGAGGGGCTACCGCTAATTCTTGGTCTAGCGAGCGCAGAGTGCGGCCCGGGATGTAAGGGCGCAAGAGTTGGTGCAGTAAGGGAGGTGATAGGCCCTTCAGAATTTTGAAGGAAAGGCACAAAACTTTAAAGTGGATCCGCTGCCTAACGGGTAACCAATGCAAGGCTCGCAAAGATTGACCGGCCGAGCAAAACCTAGGAAGACCTATGATCGCTCTGGCCGCAGCGTTCTGCACTCTTTGAAGTCGGGTTAACTCAGCCTGGTTTAATCCTATAAAAAGGGAGCTGGCATAGTCCAACCGTGCCAAAACCGTTGCTTGCACCACCAATTGACGAGTTGCGGCATCGAAGTATTTAAGGGCAGGGCGCAGATTGCGCAGGATGCCGAAGCAGCAAGCTTGGCAAGATGTTAGATCTGTAAAACACATGTATACATGTATTTCTTTCATGTAGGATGTCACTAACAATTCAACAAAGTAGACTAATGACTAATACCTCTGCCTGCATGTCTTAAACCTCACTTTTGTCTAGCACCTTTACTATTCAGCAACTACTAAGAGTGTTGGGCCCAGCCAAATATAAAGCATGAACCCTTTACATGTCACTGTTGTAAGTGTCATCATATTCCTGAAAAAATGCAAACATGTGTCTGTGCCTTTTGTTAGTGACATCATACATAAAAGAAGCATGCAAATGCATGTATACCTGTGTTTTATAGGTCTACTGTCTTCACATGCATATCATGTATGTAAATACATGGGTAGTGCCTCAGTAAATTAATGACTGCAAGAGTAATGTCTTGCTGCTTAGAAGACTGCATGGGTAGTGCCTGAGTGATTGGGCTAATGTAACTGTACTGCCTGCATCATTGGATGAGTCCATGGGTAGTGCTTCATAGAATAGGTGAGTGCATGGGTAGTGCCTGAGTGAATGGATGACTGCAAGAGTAGTGCCTGATTCATTGCTCGATTGTGTAGGTTAATGTCTTATTAATTCAATGTGTGCATAGGCAGTGCATCCTTGATTGCATGAGTCTATGAGTTGTGCCTCTGTGATTGTATGAGTGCAGCAGTAGTACCTGAGGGAATAGATAACTGCATAGGTAGTACCTGAACAATTGAGTGCAAAACTAGTGCCTTACTGATTGCATGAGTACATGTATAATGCCTGAGTGATTGTATGAGAGTAAAGGTACTGCCTGGGTGATTGTATGAGTACATGGGAAGTACCTGAGTGTAAGTATGAGTGCATGGCTAATGCTTTCATCATTGGATGAGTGCATAAATAGTGCTTCACGGAATGATCACTGCAAGGGTAGTGCCTGAGTAAATGGTTTAGCTCAACTGTAGTGCCTCTATCATTCGATGAATGCTTCAGTATTGCTCGACAGAATAGATGAGTGCATAGTTAGTGGCTTAGTGAATGGTTGAATACAAGACTACTGCCTGCGTGATTGCATGTTTATGTAGGTAATAACTGAGTGATTGAATATGTGTATAGGTAAAGTCTCCTTCATTGCATGAGTACATTGGTAGTACCTGGATGATTGCATGAGTACAGGGATAGTGCCTGGGGGATTGGAAGACTCATACAAGGTACCCTAATCACTAATCCCTCGGCCAGCATGTATTAAAACTCAGTTCTTTTTTTTAAACGGAAAGAAGCGCACAGGGTGCGCGGATCCTGCCGATTAAAAAAAAAAAAATGAAGCTCGGGCTCCTGCGTTTAGTTGGTAATTAGCCCCCGGGGGCCAAGTACCGGGGGTAATATTATTATGTGAATGGGGGGCTCAGAGTGACCCCCCAGCCCCGGGGACTGCCACCCCCGGGGCTTTATAAAGTTATGTGCGGGGGGCTCACAGCCCCCCCACGGCCCCGGGGACCGCTACCCCCGGGGCTTCAATATTCATGGGTGGGGGGGCTCAAAGACCGCCACCCCCCAGGGCTTTTCACGCGCAAGCGCACAAGCATCACATAAAGTAATACCTATGTGTCGCGTATGTGCCTGGAGTCGCGTACCAGTCGCATAGCGATCGCGCATGAAAATACACACCCATGGCACATCCTACACGGATTCTACACAACAATCCGAAAATGGAGGCTATGTTCCGTGCACTGATCGAGAAAGGTATGCATTGGGTGCGGGACTCCCCCAAAAAATTTGAAAAAAAAAATAAAAATAAAGAAAATAATATAAATATATTAAAAAAATATAAAACGAAAAAAATATTTAGTTTCAATATTTAAAAATAAAAATTTGTTTCCATTTATATGAAAAATATATAATGTAATTTAAAAAATAAAATATGTAAAAATAAATAGTTTAAAAAATGTAGAAAATCAGTATCAAAAAAATAAATATAACTATTATTACATTTAAAAATTGTCATTTAAGAAATCTTTGAAATTCACTAAAAAAACATAGGTTTCAGACATGTTATAGTTAGCAAATGGCATTTAAAAAACCTTTGAAATTCACTGAAAAAACCATAGGTTTCAGACATGTTATAGTTAGGAATTAGCATTTAAAAATCTTTGAAATTCACTGAAAAGAACTATAGGTTTCAGACATGTTATAGTTAGGAATTAACATTTAAAAAACCTTAGAAATTCACTGAAAAAAACACAGGTTTCAGGGGTTTTATAGTTAGCTGGACATTTCACTCGTACAAAATCATTGAAATTCCTTCGTTATAGTTAGTTCTACTAAATATAACTTGCGCGCTCGTAATCCACTGCTGATGATGTCACATATTACATCATTCATGACATGGTCAGTGACATCACTGATGACATCACTGATGACATCATCGAGTGAATGTGGTTTGGTTCGATATTTAAATATGTATTATATATATAGCAATCTGCATTGAAGAATGCGCGAAAGTATGAGTGTCTGGATGGAGGATTTACTAGCAGTGTGATTGACTGTTTAAGTGACTAATTTAAAGTGTCTCACTAAATATATGGAATAGTGATTAAACTGTGTGAATATTTGGATCACTCTGTTAATTCCTAACTATAACATGTCTGAAACCTATGGTTTTTTCAGTGAATTTCAAAGTTTTTTCAAATGCTAATTCCTGACTATAACATGTCTGAAACCTATGGGTTTTTCAGTGAATATATATATATATATATATTACCTTACCTACTGGCGATTGCCAGTAGGTAGTTATAGTTAGGACCTATTATCCATAGGAAATCTGCAACATTCTATTTGGAATAACTTTGGCGCCGGTTGACGAAGCTTCGTGGAATTTTACAAACTGGTGGGGTACTCCGGTCCGCTCCTATCCTAAAAGTCTCGGGGTGATTCGTCAAGCGGGGGCCGAGAAAAAAGGGGGTTCCTAAAACGGGCAATTTTCTATAGGAACCTTTAATCGCAGCTACAGCCAGAACTGCTGAACGGAATTACACCAAATTTGGCAAAAAGGTAGCCCTTGGTTCACACGTGTGCCTTTTGCTTAAATGGTGTAAATACGTTCCGTAGTTCCTGAGAAAATCAAAACTAAAATCATAGATATATCAGGGCGGAGCCTAACCACACATCTCATCGTGAGATCTGAATGGCTGTCAGCACTTCATCCAAGAAGTATCCAATCACTTGTACATCTAATATGCACTCCATGTTTTTTAGAGAGACCAGAGAGACTGGGGCCCTGATTAGCAGGGACACAGCCAGACTATAGCCAGAAACCAGTGTTAACATCAGAAAAAAAGTGGGGGCAAAATAAGTGCAGATCCTACTCTCCTATATGCAGAAAGAAAAATTACGGCACATTTTGACTTCTCAAATCCTCTTCTATTTCATTAAAAAATTCTGGCATGAAGACTGAAACATGCACTTTGAATACCAGCAGCAGACTTCCCTGGTGAGCAGTAGCTTTACTACAGTGATGTAATGAGCAATTAGAGTGCTAACATTCAGAATTTATAGCAAATGTGTGACACATCTGAATGCCTTCTTGATTGAACCAAAGTATACAAGCATTGAAAATGCATTAGGTCTCGCCCTCGTTTAAGTTAAAGCAATTCTGTTTGTAATTAGGTGGCTTTTTAGCTTTGCTTTTATTAGTGTTTTAAAACTTTCATGTACATAACATGCATATGTATGCATATATGTATATGTATGCATGCATTTATATTTGTATTTATATAGATATGGAAATTATATATATGTTTATATATGTATATATTCATAGGTTTCACACACGTTATAGTTAGGAATTAGCATTTAAAAAACCTTGCAAATTCACTTAAAAAACCATAGGTTTCACACATGTTATAGTTAGCTGGGCATTTCACTCGTGAAAAACCAATGAAATTCCCCTGTTATAGTTAGGTCAGATAACTATAACTCGCGCGACCGCCACTCTATCACAAGGATGATGTCATCGGTGATGTCATGAGTAATGCCACTGACCATGTCATGAGTGATGTAATATGTGACGTCATGAGCACTGGATTGCGGGCGCGCGAGTTATAGTTATCTGACCTAACTATAACGGGGGAATTTCATTGGTTTTTCACGAGTGAAATGCCCAGCTAACTATAACATGTGTGAAACCTATGGTTTTTTAAGTGAATTTGCAAGGTTTTTTAAATGCTAATTTCTAACTATAACGTGTGTGAAACCTATGGTTTTTTCAGTGACTTTGTACGGTTTTTTAAATGCTAATTTATGTATTTATTTATTTTTTTAAAGTTTTTTCACTGTGCGCGTACCGTGCGCGCATGTTGCGCTTCGCGCACCGCGCGCCCACGTTACGTAGTTCGCGGAATTTTTCCGTTTCTACCGTGCGCATATGCTACGCGCACTCCGCGATTTTTCGTAAAAAATATGAAAATACATTTTTGCCCTTGGGGGTCCTTCTGGGACCCCCTGACCAAGGCTAGGGGGTCAGGAACTGTCCAGCCTGCCCCCTTTTCACGTTATCCACCTTTGTTTTTCACCCCCTCACACTGCGAGAGACAAAATGGCGGCCGACACTTCCTGGTTTCGACCGATTCGAATGTTTATTAAGATCTAACAACCAATCAGAATCGCGCTCGCGCACAGCAGCGTGCGCGTACGGTAAGCTTACGGTACGCGCTCGGAGCGCGCCTATAGATATATATATTGATTTAAATGCTATTTTCTCAGGAAATACAGAACAGATTTACACCAGACCTGCAAAAGGCACATCTCTGACCTGAGGACTACCTCTCTGCCAAATTTCAAGTAATTCTGTTCAGCCGTTCGGGCTGCAGCTTGGACTAAAGGTCCTATGGAAAAATGCATGGGGAAAACGCGTTTTGGGACCCCCCTTTTTCTGAGGCCCCGCTTGACGAATCCCCCCGAGACTTTCAGGGAAGGAGCGGAGCGCCCCACCTATTTTGAAACTTTCGCGAGGATTCGTCAATCGGCGCCAAAGTTATTCAAAATAGAATGTTGCGGATTTCCTATGGAAACACGGTCCTAAGTATAACTATCTACTGGCGACCGCTAGTAGATAATATACACACACATATATATATATAAATGCCTATGCATATATATGCATATATATATGTGCATATGTGTGCGTGTAGAGAGAGGTAGAGAGGTAGAGGGGTAGAGGTAGAGGGTAGAAAGGTAGAGAGTAGTAGAGAGAGAGGTAGAGAGAGGTAGAGAGGTAGAGATTAGAGGATGAGTAATAGAGAGTAGAGAGTGAGAAGTAGAGAGTAGTAGAGAGTAGTAGAGAGAGTAGCAGAGAGTGAATAGTAGAGGGTAGTAGAGTGAGTAGTAGAGAGTGAGTAGTAGAGAGTGAGAAGTAGAGAGTAGTAGAGAGTAGGTAATAGATAGTGAGTAGTAGAGAGTAGTAGAGATTAGTAGAGAGTGAGTAGCAGAGAGAGTAGTAGAGAGTAGTAGAGAGTGAGTAGTAGAGAGAGTAGTAGAGAGTACTAGAGAGTGAGTAGTAGAGAGTGAGTAGTAGAGAGTGAGTAGTAGAGAGTGAGTAGTAGAGAGTACTAGAGATTGAGTAGTAGGGAGTAGTAGAGAGTGAGTAGTAGAGAGTGAGCAGTAGAGAGAGAGTAGTAGGGAATAGTAGAGTAGTAGAGAATGAGTAGGAGAGAGTGAGTAGTAGAGTAGTGGAGAAGTAGAGCGTGAGTAGTGGAGAGTAGTAGAGAGTGAGTAGTAGAGAGAGTAGTAGAGATTGAGTAGTAGAGTGAGTAGTAGAGTGTAGTAGAGAGGAGTAGAGAGTGAGTAGTAGAGAGTGAGTAGTAGAGAGAGTAGTAGAGAGTAATAGAGTAGTAGAGAGTGAGTAGTAGAGTGAGTAGTAGAGAGTAGTAGAGCACGAGTAGTAGAGAGTGAATAGTGGAGAGTGAGTAGTAGAGAGTGAGAAGTAGAGAGTGAGTATTAGAGAAAGAGTAGTAGAGAGTGATTAGTAGAGAGTAGTAGAGTGAGTAGTAGAGCGAGAGTAGTAGAGAGTAGTAGAGAGTGAGTAGTAGAGCAGTAGAGACTGAGTGGTAGAGAGTAGTAGAGAGTAGTAGAGTGAGTAGTAGAGAGAAGTACAGAGTGAGTAGTAGAGAGAGTAGAAGAGAGTAGTAGAGTAGTAGAGAGTGAGTAGTAGAGAGTGAGTAGTAGAGAGTAGTAGAGAGTGAGTAGTAGAGAGTAGTAGAGTGTAGTAGAGAGTGAGTAGTAGAGTGAGTAGTAGAGAGTACTACAGAGTGAGTAATAGAGAGTGAGTAGGAGAGAGTAGTAGAGAGTGAGTAGTAGAGAGTGAGTAGCAGAGAGAGAGTTGTAGAGAGTAGTAGAGAGTGAGTAGTAGAGTGAGCAGTAGAGAGTAGTAGAGAGAGAGTAGTAAAGAGTGAGTAGTAGAGAGTAGTAGAGAGTGAGTAGTAGAGAGTGAGTAGTAGAGAGTGAGTAGTAGAGTGAGAAGTAGAGTGCAAAGTAGAGAGTGAGTAGTAGAGAGCAGTAGAGAGTAGTAGAGAGAGAGTAGTAGAGAGTGAGCAGTAGAGAGTAGTAGAGAGTGAGTAGTAGAGAGTAGTAGAGAGTGAGTAGTAGCGAGGGAGTAGTAGAGAGTAAGTAGTAGAGTGAGAAGTAGAGTGTGAAGTAGAGAATGAGTAGTAGAGAGCAGTAGAGAGTAGTAGAGAGAGAGTAGTAGAGATAGAGTAGTAGAGAGTAGTAGAGAGTGAGTAGTAGAGAGTAGTGGAGTAGTAGAGAGCGAGTAGTAGAGAGTAGTAGAGAGTGAGTAGTAGAGTGAGTAGTAGAGAGTAGTAGAGAGTGAGTAGTAGAGAGTGAGTAGTAGAGAGTGAGAAGTAGAGAGAGTAGTTGAGAGTGAGTAGTAGAGTGAGTAGTAGAGTGAGTAGTATAGAGTAGTTGAGAGCGAGTACTAGAGAGTGAGTAGTGGAGAGTGAGCAGTAGAGAGTAGTAGAGAGCGAATAGTAGAGAGTGAGTAGTAGAGAGTGAGTAGTAGAGAGTAATAAAGATTGAGTAGTAGGAAGTAGTAGAGAGTGAGTAGTAGAGAGTGAGCAGTAGAGAGAGAGTAGTAGGGAATAGTAGAGTAGTAGAGAATGAGTAGGAGAGAGTGTGTAGTAGAGTAGTGGAGAAGTAGAGAGTGAGTAGTGGAGAGTAGTAGAGAGTGAGTAGTAGAGAGAGTAGTAGAGATTGAGTAGTAGAGTAAGTAGTGGAGAGTGGTAGAGAGCAGTAGAGAGTGAGTAGTACAGAGTGAGTAGTAGAGAGAGTAGTAGAGACTAGTAGAGTAGTAGAGAGTGAGTAGTAGAGTGAGTAGTAGATAATAGTAGAGCACGAGTAGTAGAGAGTGAATAGTGGAGAGTGAGTAGTAGAGAGTAGTAGAGAGTGAGTAGTAGAGAGTGAGTATTGGAGAAAGAGTAGTAGAGAGTGATTAGTAGAGAGTAGTAGAGTGAGTAGTAGAGCGAGAGTAGTAGAGAGTAGTAGAGAGTGAGTAGTAGAGTGAGTAGTAGAGAGTAGTAGAGAGCGAGTAGTAGAGAGTGAGTAGTAGAGAGTGAGAAGTAGAGAGAGTAGTAGAGAGTGAGTAGTAGAGTGAGTAGTAGAGTGAGTAGTATAGAGTAGTTGAGAGCGAGTAGTAGAGAGTGAGTAGTGGAGAGTGAGCAGTAGAGAGTAGTAGAGAGCGAATAGTAGAGAGTGAGTAGTAGAGAGTGAGTAGTAGAGAGTAGTAGAGAGTGAGTAGTAGCGAGTAGTAGAGAGTGAGTAGTAGAGAGAGAGTAGTAGAGAGTAGTAGAGAGTGAGTAGTAGAGAGTGAGTAGTAGAGAGTAGTGGAGTAGTAGAGAGTGAGTAGTAGAGAGTGAGTAGTAGAGTGAGTAGTAGAGAGTAGTAGAGAGCGAGAAGTAGAGAGTGAGTAGTAGAGAGTGAGAAGTAGAGAGAGTAGTAGAGAGTGAGTAGTAGAGTGAGTAGTATAGAGTAGTTGAGAGCGAGTAGTAGAGAGTGAGTAGTGGAGAGTGAGCAGTAGAGAGCGAATAGTAGAGAGGATAGTAGAGTAGCAGAGTAGTACTAGGGTAGTAGAGAGTGAGTAGTAGAGAGTAGTAGAGAGAGAGTAGTAAAGAGTAGTAGAGAGTGAGTAGTAGAGAGAGAGTAGTAGAACGTGAGTAGTAGAGAGTAGTAGAGTAGTAAAGAGAGAGTAGTAGAGAGAGTAGTAGAGAGTCAGTAGTAGAGTAGTAGAGAGTGAGTTGTAGAGAGTAGTAGAGAGTAGTAGAGTGAGTAGTAGAGAGTAGTAGAGAGTGAGTACTAGAGAGGATAGTAGAGTAGCAGAGTAGTAGAGAGTGAGTAGTAGAGAGTGAGTAGTAGATTGAGTAGTAGAGAGTACTAGGGTAGTAGAGAGTGAGTAGTAGGGAGTAGTAGAGAGCGAGTAGTAGAGAGTGAGTAGTAGAGAGTGAGTAGTAGAGAGAGAGTAGTAGAGAGTGAGTAGTAGAGATTAGTAGAGTGAGTAGTAGAGAGTGAGTAGAGAGAGAGAGTAGTAGAGAGTAGTAGAGAGTGAGAAGTAGAGTAGTAGAGAGTTAGTGGTAGAGAGTAGTAGAGAGTGAGTAGTAGAGAGTGGGTAGTAGAGAGTAGTAGTAGAGAGTAGTAGAGAGTGAGTAGTACAGAGTGAGTAGTAGAGAGTAGTAAAGAGTGTGTAGTAGAGAGTGAGTAGTAGAGTAGTAGAGAGTGAGTAGTAGAGAGTGGGTAGTAGAGAGTGAGCAGTAGAGTAGTAGAGAGTGTGTGGTAGAGAGTAGTAGAGAGTGAGTAGTAGTGAGTGGGTAGTAGAGAGTAGTAGTAGAGAGTGAGTAGAAGAGAGAGAGTAGTAGAGAGTAGTAGAGAGTAAGTAGTAGAGAGTGGGTAGTAGAGAGTAGTAGAGTGTGAGTAGTAGAGAGAGAGTAGTAGAGAGTGAATAATAAAGAGTAGTAGAGAGTGAGTAGTAGAGAGAGAGTAGTAGAGAGTGAGTAGTAGAGAGTAGTAGAGAGTGAGTAGTAGAGAGAGGGTAGTAGAGAGTAGTGGAGTAGTAGAGAGTGAGTAGTAGAGAGAGAGTAGTAGAGAGTAGTAGAGAGTGAGTAGTAGAGAGTGAGTAGTAGAGAGTAGTGGAGTAGTAGAGAGTGAGTAGTAGAGAGTAGTAGAGAGTGAGTAGTAGAGTGAGTAGTACAGAGTAGAGAGCGAGTAGTAGAGAGTGAGTAGTAGAGAGTGAGAAGTAGAGAGAGTAGTAGAGAGTGAGTAGTAGAGTGAGTAGTAGAGTGAGTAGTATAGAGTAGTTGAGAGCGAGTAGTAGAGAGTGAGTAGTGGAGAGTGAGCAGTAGAGACTAGTAGAGAGCGAATAGTAGAGAGTGAGTAGTAGAGAGTGAGTAGTAGAGAGTAGTAGAGAGTGAGTAGTAGTGAGTAGTAGAGAGTGAGTAGTAGAGAGAGAGTAGTAGAGAGTAGTAGAGAGTGAGTAGTAGAGAGTGAGTAGTAGAGAGTAGTGGAGTAGTAGTGAGTGAGTAGTAGAGAGTAGTAGAGAGTGAGTAGTAGAGTGAGTAGTAGAGAGAGAGTAGTTGAGAGTAGTAGAGAGTCAGTAGTAGAGAGTGAGTAGTAGAGAGTAGTGGAGTAGTAGTGAGTGAGTAGTAGAGAGTAGTAGAGAGTGAGTAGTAGAGTGAGTAGTAGAGAGTAGTAGAGAGCGAGAAGTAGAGAGTGAGTAGTAGAGAGTGAGAAGTAGAGAGAGTAGTAGAGAGTGAGTAGTAGAGTGAGTAGTATAGAGTAGTAGAGAGAGAGTAGTGGAGAGTGAATAATAAAGAGTAGTAGAGAGTGAGTAGTAGAGAGAGAGTAGTAGAGAGTGAGTAGTAGAGAGTAGTAGAGAGTGAGTAGTAGAGAGAGGGTAGTAGAGAGTAGTAGAGAATGATTAGTAGAGTAGTAGAGAGTAGTCAGTCAGTGTCAGTCAGTCAGTGTCAGACAGTCAGTGTCAGTGTCAGTCAGTCAGCGTCAGTCAGTGTCAGTCAGTCAGTGTCAGTCAATCAGTGTCAGTCAGTGTCAGTCAGTCAGTCAGTGTCAGTCAGTCATTGTCAGTCAATCAGTGTCAGTCATTGTCAGTCAGTCAGTGTCAGTCAATCAGTGTCAGTCATTGTCAGTGTCCGTCAGTGTCAGTGTCAGTCAATCAGTGTCAGTCAGTGTCAATCAGTCAGTGTCAGTCAGTCAGTGTCAGTCAGTCAGTGTCAGTCAGTCAGTTTCAGCTAGAGCAGCTCTGCTGACCTGGTTCTCTGGTTCTAAAGCAGCTCTGCTTACCTGGTTCTCTCCCTCTAAAGCATCTCTGCTGACCTGGTTTCTCTAGCTCTACAGCAGGTCTCCTGACCTGGTTCTCTGGCTCTACAGCAGGTCTGCTGACCTGGTTCTCTGGCTCTAAAGCAGCTCTGCTGACCCGGTTCTATGGCTCTAAAGCAGTTCTGTTGACATGGTTCTCTGGCTCTAGAGCAGCTCTGGTGACCTGGTTCTCTCCCTCTAGAGCAGCTCTGCTGACCTGGTTCTCTGCCTCTAGAGCAGCTCTGCTGACCTGGTTCTCTGGCTCTAAAGCAGCTCTGCTGACCTGGTTCTATGGCTCTAAAGCAGCTCTGCTGACCTGGTTCTCTAGCCCTAGAGCAGTTCTGCTGACCTGGTTCTATGGCTCTAAAGCAGCTCTGCTGACCTGGTTCTCTGGCTCTAAAGCAGTTCTGCTGACCTGGTTCTCTCCCTCTAAAGCAGCTCTGCTGACCTGGTTTCTCTGGCTCTACAGCAGCTCTGCTGACCTGGTTCTCGGCCTCTAGAGCACCTCTGCTGACCTGGGTCTCTGGCTCTAGAGCTGCTATGCTGACCTGGGTCTCTGGTACTAGAGCAGCTCTGCTGACCTGCTTCTTAGGCTCTACAGCAGCTCTGCTGACCTGGTTCTCTGGCTCTACAATGGCTCTGCTGACCTGGTTTCCCTGGCTCTACAGCAGCTCTGCTGACCTGGTTCTCTGCACTCACGATGCATGCACCCGACTTCGCGAAAATATATTTAAACCGAACTTAAGTTTATTATAAGTACAAATATATTATTTTTATGAATGTCTTCGATAATCTCTTGCCCTAACATGTATTAAAGACATATACATATCATTTTGGAACATAACATTTTTTTGTGGGAGTCGTGCACCCAGTGCGCCCCAGCACGTATATGGCATCACGTGGGACCCGCCACCGCGCAAGCATCTCGTACTGTAATGCGCATGAGTCGTGAATGCACATTAGTCACGGACTCGTCGAATGCCAATCGCGCACATCACGTTATATCAAATGTATATGATGTAACTGAGAAACACGCAGCCGTCGCACACCATACGCGGATCCTTCACAATTTTTCTAAAATGGCGGCTAGAATCGTGATGTGTACGCTTTGAGTGTGCGACTCTGAAAAAAATTGGGAAAAATCTTTTTTAAAGAAAATAATATAAATGAATTAAAATAAAAACTGAAAACAAAAAAATTTATCAATATTTCAGTTTGAATTTAAATTTTTTTTTTTTTTGCAATTTTCAGAAAGATGTATAATGTTATTTAATCAATAACATATTTATAAATAAACAGTTAAAAAACTGTAGAAAATCAGTAAAAAAAAATAGGTATAACTACTATCACCCTTTGAAATTAGCATTTAAAAAACCTTTGAAATTCACTGAAAAAAACCATAGGTTTTAGAGACGTTATAGTTAGAAATTAGCATTTAAAAATTCTTTGAAATTCACTGAAAAAACCATAGGTTTCAGGGGTGTTACAGTTAGCTGGCCATTTCACTCGTACAAAACCATGGGCGGCTCATTGGCTGCGAACTGTTGAAACTAGGAAGTGTTGGCAGCCATTTTGTGATTCAGTCCGTCAGCTCGCATCTCTCCCTCTACAAGGCATCGGGTCTGTAGTTCTACCTCTGAAAGGCAACACTGAAAATATATCGCAGCTCTGTCAGTGCGAGAAACCCCTTTCACGGTCCCTCTCCCCACATCACCAGCTCGTGGCTATGCCTTTAGAAGCCAGTCCATCAGCTCGCAACTCTGCGACTGCAAGCTGTCAGCCATTTTGTGACTCAGTCCGTCAGCTCACATCTCTCCCTCCCATCGGATCCGTAGTTCTACCTCTGCGAGGCAATACTGAAAATATCCCGCAGGTCTGTCTGTGCGAGATATCCCTTTTACTCTCCCTCTCCCCACATCACCAGCTCGTGGCTATGCCTTAAGAAGCCAGTCCGTTGGCTCGCAGCTCTGTGTCTGCGAGCCATCGGACCTGCAGCTCTACCTCTGCTAGCCACCTCGGTAGCTCGTAGCTGAGTCTGTGGTAGCAGGCCCTTTGCCCATTATTCTCCCTCTGTGAGTCAGCCCATCGGGTCTCAGCTTGGGCCCGCAGCTGTACCTCTGCGAGCCAGTCCGTTAGCTCATAGCAGTGTCTCTGCTAGCAGGCCTGTTGGCCCGTTGGTCTCCCTCTGCGAGTCAGACCACAGCTCTCCCTCTGGGAGCCAGTACACTGCTGTGCTTTTGCGAGCCGACAGCCCGTAGCTCTCCCTCTGCGAGCCGAGCCAACGGGCTGCAGCTCTACCTCTGCGAGCCTGCCCGACGGCCTGATGGCCCGCAGGTCTCCCTCTGCTAGCCACACCGAAGCTGACACTCTGTGAGCCTATATCGGGAATATAAGGCGGTTCTAAAAAGATCCCTTGTGTTTATTAGTTGGAGCTACATGTAAGTGCGGATGCACAGCTTCAGGTTATTCAGAAAAACTCGGTTTCCCTCATCTGTGAAGTGTACTCCACAACTTCTGTAGATATGAGTCATATCAAAACATATGTTGTTGTTTTAGATCGACCCCATTCTATGGTCTCTGAGGTATGCAGAGTTTGCAGACACAGCTTTATTGACATTCTTCCTAGATTTTTCAATCTTTTGACAAAATTGGTTTGACCATTTCCACTTCTGTCTTTGGCATATATTGAAATATACAAAGACAGTTTGAGGCAAAAGTAACATCAATTGTCCAAAGGTGTCCTTCATAAGCATTTCCAAACCTGCCCCAGTTAATGTGCCTAGGTCGTTACCACCCTGTGCACAATCATGAGGTCAGGGTGTTGGAGATGCAAACATGTTTTAACCAAAGGCAGCAGTTGGTACCACTTCAATCTTCTCTGTGCAAACCATTTAAGGTGCACATTTTGTAAACCTAGGTCTAAATCAATACGTCTCTGTTCTGCATGCCTCTTGCACCAGAAAACATAGCTATGTCCTACAATCCAATCTAGCATTTTGAAGGTATGGCTGGAAGATATAGATAGATGCCTGTAGCTCATGCAGTCCATTCGTAGAATGAGAGATATGTTTAAAGATGGGGAACTACTTTTTTTTACATTTTTACATACAAAACGTTAACTGATTGGGAGAGGAAATGCATTGTTTCCTAAAAAGTAGGGTGCATATTAGTTTTGAGGAAAAGCTTCTTTGTCATTGGTTAATAAAAAAGCAGTTTATACGTGTTGTACATGTTATAGGATAAAATGTGCTCAGCTCAACCACACCTGCTAATTGTATTTGGAAGGTGCAGTTCGAACTTGAAAGAATGGTGAACTTTTGACCTGCACGTGCCGCTAAATGTTGGAGAAAATGTTGTCAAATAAAAGCGTTAGGTTTAAACAAATTATGAACTTTTAACCTGCACGTGTCGTAGAATGTTCTAGAAAGTGTTGATACAATACGTTGAACATTTCACCTGTATGTGTCCTTAAAAAACTGTTTATATGGAAATTTCAAAAATATCCAATAAAGAGAAGTTCATGGAACTATTCTGATTTGTTCTTTACATGTATTTATGCGTGGAGTAGCAGGGAAATTGCACCATTACTGGTTCCATTCTTGATGAAAGTGGTGCAAAACATGTACTGTGTGACAAAGAAAGAATTGGATGCATTTGTGACATTTGAAGTCTGCATACCAACTACGAAGGTAAGTTAGAAATTAGGAAGGTGTGTTATGTGTTCTGTAGTAGTGGTTAAGTATTTGAGGTGATATTTTTAACTTTGAAAGTATTTTTTATTTCTAAATAACATAGTGTTAGTGAAGTTTTGTGTTTTATTGGTTCTAAAATATGCATAAAGTGTGACTAGTTGTTAAACAAGTACTTTATATATGTTTAGGAGTTTTTCACAAAGAAAAGGTGTAAGTTGTCATCTTTAAAAGACTGTATGGTTTTGAAAATTCGATGTAGCGTTCATTTGTATTTGTATATCTAGTCCGGCTACATAAACAGAATGTCGCACGTTTGCAAATTATGCTCAGTCTGGAAATAGTGGGGAAGGGGTTAGAATAGAAAATTCATTTGTTATTAACTCAACAGAGATGGAACAAAAAGCAGAAAAAAGCAGAAATGTTATGTGCACAGTTTGTGGTCTCATTTTTTACACTGAGAGGTAGATTTCAATGTCAGTCAAGGCTGGTGTGGTACTGCGAGGCTTTGGATTTGGGTGTTCTTAGGAAATCTAAGTTGTTGGGGAGCGTTTCTTCAGAAGAGATTTTTTTTAAATATGTGAGAGAAAAAAAAATGAAAGTGTTTTTTTGTATATTTTCTGTACTATTTTGTTCACAGTGCTAAAGTAAATGTGATTATTAGTGATAGTAACTGTCAGGGTGTGTTCCTCTGCTGAATATACGCAGGCCTTTAAGTGATCCGGGTCTTATCGGTACTGAGCTCCGCCACCCCTTTAAGAGAGCCGCCAATTTTTTCATCCCACTTAAAGCTGTTAATATACGTATAGTAAAGGGACAATGCATAAAAGTTTGGAATTACACCTTCCACCACCATTTTGTGCCCCCAGCAGTACTGTTTATAAAAATAATCCAATACAGCTTTTTGTATTATAAAATTGCACTTATAGGTTATTGGCATATTGGTAGAATTTGTACTATATAGAGAATGTTGCAATCAGTTTCAATGGTATAAAACTGCACTGTATTATGTTGGAAATATGGCATAGGTTGTGATGTCCTTTTTTTTCACTGTGAGGTACATTTGAGTATAAGTGACGAGAGGTGATATACTGCGAACTCGTTCAGAATGTGCACAGATTACATGGAGAGTAAATGGACAAAGCAAACATGCCCGTTGCTTTGTGTATGTATGCATGGTTTGAATCATTTGATGATACTTTAAGATATAATCGAAACACTCAATGTTATTGATGCACACGCTTAAAATAACAAGTGTACACAGTAGAAACAATTGTCACACTATGAACTTCTGTTCTTCTTTTTTATTCATAATGAATCCTTCCGATCCCAACGCGTTTCGTCGTTAAGGGGTGTATCCCATACGACTTCTTCAGGGCTGGAAGTAATGAATAACCATTGTGATACAATATATTGATGGTGGGCAACAAACTAGATTATGCCCCCAAATCGTGTACCCAGTGCAGAGTAAACACAGGTGCACACAGGTAACTTCCATTGCACCACCGGTGTAAAGGTTAAAATGTACAAACTTTAAAGTGACCTCATAAGCATAATGAAAACAGAACAGTAAATATATTTCAAACAAACAAAGTTTGTGAATGCGTTTTGTCTCTTGAATAAACTATAACTAATAATTATTTACTCACCACCCTAGTGAGTTACATGCTTCGTGCAACTAATGGACAATAATATGTATAAGTCTTTACCTGAATATCTGTAATGTAGAGAACCTGTAATTATATAAATTACGTTCAGTTATTTGCTAGAGCACTGACTCCACCACACTTGAGGCAAAATATATCATAGCACTAATAAAGATTCTACTTAATCACGATACCTTCAGAAAACTCGTGTGGTTCCTAGTAGTATTCTCCAATATTATCTCCCATGTAGTTTATAGGCAACAGCCAAATTATTTATGGCCCGAGAAATCCTAAAAAGAATAGTACGACAAAACTTTACCATCTCAGTAATTAAAGCGCACATGAAATATATAATGTGCATCCAAAATATCATTATCCGGGCTTACCCTATTTCCGGTCATCCTACGCCAAAACACAATGTACTAATATTGGAGGATACTACTAGGAACCACACGAGTTTTCTGAAGGTATCTCTTCGTATGCAAGCCGTCCCGCAGCTCTCCCTCTGCGAGGAAGCCGGTCGGCTCGGAGCTCTTCCTCTGCGAGTCCTCAGTCCCGCAGCTCTACCTCTGTAAGCCAACACTGGAAATATTCCGCAGCTCTTGCTCAAGAGCTAGCCGGTCGGCTCACAGCTCTCCCTTTGCGAGCCAGACCATCGACTGACGGCCCGCAGCTCTCCCTCTGCGAGCCAGGCCTTCAGCTCGCAGCTCTGCCTCTGTGAGACAGCCCGTCGGCTCGCAGCTCTTGCTCTGCGAGCTGTCAGGCCCGAAGCTATACCCCTCTGAGCCAACACTGAAAATATATTGCAGGGCTACCTCTGTCAGATACCCCCTTCACCCTTGTTCGCCCCACATCACCGGCCTGCAGCAGCCCACAGCTGTTGCTGTGCGCGGCGCGCCCGCAGCTCTCCCTCTGCGAATTGACACACAACTGTTCCTCTGCAAGCCAACAGCTCGCAGTTCTCCCTCTAGAAGCTGTTGGGCTCGTAGTTCTACCTCTGCAAGCCAACACTGGAAATATACCACAGCTTTCCCTCTGCCAGACATATTGAACAGATATAACAAATAATGTAAACTTTTTTTTCTTTCTCAGAATATTATTTTGTTTGGATTAAAAATTTAAAATGCCTAGAACAACTGAAAAAAAAGGAAAGACAAAAAGGTAATCTACTTAAAGAAAAGTCAAAAGTGTGCATTACAAGTAAAAGAGAGTACTACAAAAGGAGTTTCTTCTAGTAAAACACTAAACAATTTTTATTATGAACATTTAATGAAAATAACATCACACAAAGGAAAAAGAAGAATTTTTCAAGTAAGGAGAAGCAGACCGACTTCAAATTGCAAGAAAAAAATATGATAAAGAAAGAGTATTTGTAACCCGTAGACAAAAACTATTTCAAGAAATTCGTCAAAGACAAAAGTAAAAAAAAAAGATGTGTGAACAGAAGCAACTTATGTAAAATCTTCAGTGGAAAATGGAAACATACATCTAATAGTGAACCTTTTTTTAATGAGTTACTTCCAAGAAAATAGTATACCATTTGCAGTTGATACTGGAGGTTGTTGCTACGAAGTTCAGAATGGTTGTCCTGTTCCAAAAGAGGAAATGGTTACTTTTAGTGCAGAACAGTTAATAGCTGAAGAAGTGCAAAGGAAACGCACACAAGCTCCTGTGTATAAGTGGGGTTGTAGCAGTATTTGTAGTATTCGATAGGAATCTATTGATATAATGCAAAATTTGTTACGAGAATATGCACATAAAAGTTTAAAACAGAAGATTCGGTTGTTACAAGGACTAGATCCATGTAATGTAAGAAAATATACTGAGAAACATGTGCATTCTCTGGCTTGTCTTTCAAGAAAAGTGTGTAAAAGTGTATTTTATCACTTGAGGATGTTAGCAGTACACCATTCAGAAATGCGGATGTTTTTAAGGAAAGTGTACTATGTGAAAAATCCTGCATTATGTTTAAGTGAACTGAATACAGCTCTTTTACACGGTTCTTTACCAGATGTACAAAAAAAGTGTGATGATATTCAGTTCCGATATTTTGGTTCAGAAGAGCAGTGTATATAAAGTGAAAGTTTGACAATTACAGTTGTTGAAGAAGATGGGAAAGTGATTATGATTTATCAGTCTGAAGAAGAAATTGGAACGTATAACATAGCGTGCTCTGAAATTCCAAACTATGTTTGTGTTTGTTGTCGACGTACTAATTATACAACTCAAAATAGGAATGTTGATTTGTATTTGAAATCTGAAAAGAAGAATAATGATAAATGAAAGGAATTTGCAACTTACTTGTTAGTGGAAGGTCAATTTGAGTTAGGCAGTGATCAGTGTATTTGTAAATATTGTTATAACAAATTAGAAGAGAACAAAATGACTGCTAGAGCAGTACATAATAAGTTAGAATTAGTAGCTATTCCAGAGGAACTGGCAGATTTGAATACATATGAGTCAGTTCTAATTCAATCTGTTCAGTAATGTACTTACCTTTGGATTTTAAGAACAATATTGAAATTGTTGGTGGAGACAAAGATGAAAATGAAGCAGTAGTCATTCTAGTAAATGGAGTACCAACAAAGAGTCAGAGAATATGGCAAGAATTTGTGGATGTTAAAAAACGTCAAAAGGCTACCTTATATCTTGTGGAGAATAATATTTATTATAAAAGTGTAAATGTGGAAGAACAGGTAATACGTTTGGAAGATGAATCTGAAATTTTAAGTGGTCAAATAGAGAAAGTGGACATGTCAAGGAGTGAAGAGATTTATTAACATTACACAATACGCCCTCTACATTCAAAAGAAGTAATAGGAAACAGAATTGAGGTATTTGAAATGAAAAAAGCAAAGGGAACTCCAATTAGTGTATGGGAGAAAAGCTTAGAAGCTTGTTGTTTTCCACAGCTGTTTCCTACTGAGAAGGTGGACGATATGATGACCGACCGGTACGGATTCCAGCTTCAGAATATCACTCAACAAGATTATACTCTGAAGATCCTAGATTCCGGCAGTCTATACCATATATATTTCAACTTTTGTTTGAAAGTGGTCTGTCTTCTCTGTCCTATGCAGTGGACCACATACTGAAAACTGGAGTTCATCAATCACTTCTTTCAGCGAAAGAATTTGTGGAGAAAGTTCAACAAACAGACGAAAATTTAGAAGCACAGTTAATTAATTTGATGGCATGTCAACGAGGAACAAATGAGTATTGGTATGGTCCTCATGGAGAACTGAAGTTTATGATATGGAACTTAGGTACACCAACATGGTTTGTTACACTTAGCTGTGCAGAGGGGAAGATTTGCTTGAACTTCTACGAGAAGCAAATTCCAATATAAAGAATGTTGAAATGAAGACACCTGGAGAACTGTATTCTTTGGATCCTGTAAATGTGTGCAGATATTTTAATCATAGGTTTCAAGCTATGATGGCTTTCATCTGCAATAAAAAGAATCCACCTCTTGGAGAAGTTACCGATTTCTTTTGGAGAAAGGAGTACCAAGCGAGAGATGCTCCTCATATACATATGCTATTGTGGATCAAGGATGCACCTAAATCTGGAACTGATTCACATGAAATAGTATTGTCTTTCATTGAATAGTATGGTGACATATGAGATTCCAAGAGAAGGAGGAGATAGAAGCTTGAGACAGCAAGTTTTACATTTCATAGTCACAGTTGTGGAAAGTACTGCCGACGAAAATACAAGTCTAAAGGAAAATGTTATACCAAGTGTCGGTTTGGACATCCACGTTCAGTAATTTCTAAAGGAAGAGTAAATTATTTTTTTTCTTCTGTAAGGCACACAATAACTCGCAAATCTCCAAAGAATACCTACAACTTGAAAAGAACGGAACTGTCAAAGTATATTAATGACGACAATCCGGTTATTTTAAAAATGTGGAATGCAAACATGGACATCCAGTATGTTGCAGACAACTCACTTGCTGTTGCACGCTACCTTACATTATATATAACGAAATCAGATAAAACCGAGATGAAACAAATGTGGGAAGAAATTGCACAAGAGAAGAACCTTAGCAAAAAATTGTACAGCTTTTCTTTGAAAATGCTTTCCCACAGAAAAATTGGATCCTATGAATGTTCAGACCGCTTGTCCTCTTCAAGTTTATATTCAAAATCACGAGGAATCATTTGGGTAAGTTTAGGTCTTGCCTGCTCACGAAACAGAGTGTTGAATTCATTAGAAGAAATTGAATACTTAGCAGCAAATGAACCAGACAGTACAGAAATTCTTAAAACCAATATGTTGGTTACATACTATCCAAAAAGGAGTCAACATCTGGAACAGCTATGTCTGTATGAAGTACTTCAACATTACAGCTTCAAAAGAAATGTTAAACCAAATTTAAAAGAATGAAAATATGCAGTAGTTAGATGTCATGGATGTTTAGTAAAACACACAAAAGGTAACCTTATCAACCACAAGAAACTCAGTTGTGAAACTCCAGATAAGCAAGAATTTCACTATTTAGCACTTTCCCAACTGTTCAAACCATGGCGTAGCGAAAGTGAATTACTTGAAGATTTCGACTGCTACGAAGATTCTTTTAATGCATGTAAAGTTGAACAGGAAAAGACTATTACATATGAAGTTGCTAATGAAAGTCCTCAAGATAGTCAAAGTTCTGGTCCATGTTGTCAAGATCCACTTGGACAACCAATAGTGGAAAATGAAGCAGCGATTGCTATGCATGAAGTCAAAATTGCAATGCAATAAGCACAAGAGGAGAATATTACATTAGAAAAGTTAGAAGAACAAACAAATATTGAACAGAAAGAAATATATGTACAAGTGAGAGAACAGATAGAGCATGGTTTGTTGGAATTTGTATGGTCATCATTTAAACCTATTCTGAAGTACATCAGTGGTCAAGCTGGAATGGGTAAAAGTGTTTTAATTAAAGTTTTGACCAGTTATCTTAAAAAACTACTGGTTCACATTTATCTTGTGTGATAACAGCTCCAACTGGATTAGCTGGGCACAATGTTAAAGGAAATACTTTGCATAGATTACTGATGATAGCAGTTGAGCATGATAATAAATTAGAATATCAGAAGCTGTCTGGAGAAGCTTCTTATTAAGTGTCAGGAGTGCTGAAGAAGACGAAACTTTTAATTATTGATGAGGTGAGCATGGTCTCAAACGTAATGCTTTCTGTCATGCATTTAAGAATGCAACAGGTATTAAAAACAGATTACGACGTTCTCTTTGAAAGAAAACATTTATTTGTATTTGGAGATCTGCTACAACTAACTCCTGTAAAAGGAGAACCAGTCTTTAAAACTCTTCTACATGAAGAAACTAGGAAATCTTTGGTAAGTATTGGAAATGTAAATCTCTGGTTAAATTTTGAATATAAAGATCTCACTCAGAATATGCGACAGGCAAGTGATGAAGATTATGGAAATATTCTGAAAGATGTAAGAATTGGTGTTCTAAGCAAACATGGTAAACAAGCTTTACAAAGTCGTCAACTAAAGAACTTGTTTACAACTGAAAATACACCAGCAGCAGTACTGTACAAGAACATTGCAGAAAAAAGTCTATACTTTGCTTAATGCCTACAGTGAAAGAGTGTTATCCATTTAATTAGGAGCTTCTGAAATTGGAAAATCAAGAAATAGTTCACATTGAAGCTATAAAATCGAGCATCAAGGAATAACAATTCTTCTTTCAAATAAACTACAGACTAAATTGGATTCTCTGGAAAAGTCTGTATCAAAAACTGCTGGCTTAGAAGTTTTTTTCAGATGTATGTATAAACTGTCAGGTAATTTTGAGGCGTAATATGAATATAGAAGAAGGTTTAGTGAATGGAGCACTAGGGAAAGTTGTTGAATTTGTAAAATATCAAAACAGAAATGCAATTGAATTCTTGAAAATTAAATTTGATCAGATTACAAAGGTAATACAGATTGGGCGTTGTGCTGTACGTTTTTTGCTGGTAAAAGACTTGTCTGTCAGTTTCCTTTCTGTTTCGCATATGCAATAACCATTCATAAATCTCATGGTTTAAGTGTAGATAATGCTTCAGTAAATGTTGGAAGAACTGTGTTTAAAGAGGGAATGGTATATGTTGCATTATCTCGAGTTAGAACATTGTCTCGTTTCTATTTAATTGATTTCGATGAAAACAAGGTTAGTGGTGATGTGAATTGTGTAAGAGAATATAATCATTTAAGAAGACTTTATGCACCAACTTTAGGTGAATATCCTATTTATGAAAACAGTGTTGTGTGTTCAAAATGCAAACATGTTGATGAATCAAGTGTGGTTGAAAAGCAGAAACAAATTCAAGAGAAAAGAAAAGATGCAAAGAAACAGAAAATACAAACAAGTGATGTTGTGGGATACCAATTAGAAAATTCTTCTGGTGTTAACTGCTATGGTAATGTTATTCTAAATGTTATATTTTATCTAGAAGATCTTTATGGTGAAATTATGGAAAATCAGGAAAAAAGATTATGTTCTGCTCTTTATACTTTATTTGAACAATTGAGAACTGACAGAAGTAAGATCCATACTGCTTCTGGCATTCACCAACTCTTGGATACATGTCCTGGATCTTTAACGTTCAGCCCTAATATACAACAAGATGCACAAGAGTTTCTGATGGTTTTGCTTGGAGTATTAGAAGATGACGGAATCCAGATTGAGAATTTATTTGGACTCAGTTAAAAATGGGATCACAAATGTGAACCGTTTTCATTACCTTCAAGCACTATAGTTGACAGAGAACGATTTCTATATTTAACAATACCTGACTGCAAATCTGTACCTTTTCCAAAATTGGTAAAAGAAGCAAATCATGATATGAAATGTTCTCGTTGTCAATCAGAAAGGTTATATACATTATGCCTACAAAGATATGGAAAATATCTCACTTTAATGCTACAACGTTGTAGACCAAATGGAAGAAAAGTGGAAACAAAAATGAAAAGTTTTGTTGCTAGTCAAGTATCTATTTCTGGAAGAACTTTTGCAACACTGGCTATTGTTTTTTATGCTGGAGCTACTACCACATGTGGCATTATACTGTATATTTAAAATGCAATAATGGTTGGAGTCACTGCAACGATACACACTTGGAAATAAAACCTAACTCATACTTGATATTTCTGAAACAAAATTTTTAGATACATTATTCGGCCTAGAGGGAAAATGGGAAGATGTTTTAAGGGATTCATACTGGATGATTTAAAAAAAAAAAATTATTCCACACATTATTTGACCTTGAGGAAAAATGTGAACAGAAAGAGTAAAGGTAAGATTTAATAATTGGAAATAGTATTGGATGTGTTATTTGTGTTGATTTCATATTGTGGTTGCAAAAATTAGTCATTTGTTTTTTTTAACAATCTAGTTGATTGTTTTTTTTTCCCCAGCTGTTCATGATGATACTACACTGACATCACTGTGGATAATGAAGTTAAGTAGAATCTGATAACAGCAGAAAAAGGGAAAAAAATATGTTTTCAAAATGTTAAATTATGTTGTATTATTAAGTAACACTGTAATTTGCGAAATATATTACATTACACAACAGTTTTACAGTTTATGTTATGGCCATTATTTGGGAAGGAGTGTGCGCAACTTGCAGCTGTTGTTGCATAGGGAGTTCTTAGATATATTATCTACTGGCGGTCGCCAGTAGACAGTTATAGTTAGGACCGTGTTTCCATAGGAAATCCGCAACATTCTATTTGGATTAACTTTGGCGCCGATTGATGAATCCTCGCAAAATTTTCAAAATATGTGGGGCGCTCCGCTCCGCTCCTACCCTGAAAGTCTAGGGGGGATTCGTCAAGCGGGGGCTGAGAAAAAAGGGGTGTCCCAAAACACGTTTTCCCCATGCATTTTTCCATTGGGATCTTTAGTCCAAGGTACAGCCCGAACGGCTGAACAGAATTACTTGAAATTTGGCATAGAGGTAGTCCTCAGGTCAGGGATGTGCCTTTTGGATATCTGGAGTCAATCTGTTCAGTAGTTCCTGAGAAAATTGCAGTTAAAAGTACGTATATATCTATAAGCGCGCACCGTGCCCGTACGGTAAGCATACCGTACGCGCACGCTGCCGTGCGCGAGCACAATTCTGATTGGTTGTTAGATGTCAGTAAACATTCGAATCGGTCGAAATCAGGAAGTGTCGGCCGCCATTTTGTCTCTCGCAGTCTGAGGCAGTGAAAAACAAAGGTGGAGAATGTGAAAAGGGGGCAGGGTGGACAGTTCCTGACCCCCTAGCCTTTGTCAGGGGGTCACTGAAGGACCCCCCAGGGCGAAAAAAACGTTTAAAATTTTTTTGAAAAACCGCGAGATGCGCGCACCGTACGTGCACGGCATGCACAACGCATCGTGGGCGTTCGGTGCGCGAAGCGCACCGAACGCACACAGCGCGCGCACGGTGAAAAACCTGAAAAAAAAAATATTCATAAATACATAACTTAGCATTTAAAAAAACGTACAAATTCACTTAAAAAACCATAGGTTTCACACACGTTATAGTTAGGAATTAGCATTTAAAAAACCTTGCAAATTCACTTAAAAAACCATAGGTTTCACACATGTTATAGTTAGCTGGACATTTCCCTCGTAAAAAACCAATGAAATTCCTCCGTTATAGTTAGTGCAGGCAACTATAACTCACGCGACCGCAATCCTCTGCTGATGATGTCAGATATTACATCACTGATGACATATGTGTCTTTCTGAAAAATAAATATTTGTAATATATGTATAGCTAAAGATTAATGGAAGAAGACATGGGTAAATAGGTGTCTAAATACAGTGATGTAATATCTGACGTCATCAGCAGAGATTTGCGGTCGCGTGAGTTATAGTTACCTGCACTAACTATAACGGAGGAATTTCATTGGTTTTTTACGAGGGAAATGTCCAGCTAACTATAACATGTGTGAAACCTATGGTTTTTTAAGTGAATATATATATATAAATTCACTGAAAAAAACATAGGTTTTAGGGGCGTTATAGTTAGCTGGACATTTCACTCATACAAAACCATAGAAATTCCCCTGATATAGTTAGTTCAGCTAACTATAACTCGCGCGCCCGCAATGCACTGCTGATGACGTCACATATTACATCACTAATGACATGGTCAGTGACATCACTCATAACATCACTGATGACATCTCAAATAACATCACTGATGAAATCATCCAGTGACTGTGTGTTTCTGTAAAGTTTAAATATATTTTATATATATGCCATCCTTGTGATAGAGTGGCAGACCTCCTCTCACCCTAATATAACCTTTGATACACACATTCAAAAATAGAAACTAAAATTTTCAAATCAATGGACATTCCAACACCAGTTACAACAACCTATTCAGTAATTCTAAGATCCACATACACATCCACTCATTCACCAACAGTCCTATACAGCCACTCATACATGTACTCACTCATCATATATACTCATACACCTATACATCCTGTTACACAACACCACTCATCCATAGAGTTACTCACACACATAGTCACTCATGCTAATAAAGAATCAAACATCCATTTACTTGCATATACAGTTATACACACACCACCACACTTACTTCTACAGAAACTTACACATACTTAGTCTTTTAAACAATCACTTATAGAAACACATACTTATTCATACAGGAACTCTTTCAATCTCTCACTCTCACATATACTCACTTATATACACCAATAGTCACATATACTAGTTTAAAACATATGTAGTTACTCATAAAGACACTATTGAGACAGTCATTCACAAACTAACACACCCATACATACACTCATCCACCCATACAGTCCTGCACACATGCTGTCTTCAACACATACAAACAGTGAGATACTCATTCATGCATCTATGCGCTACGTAATACCCCCACCGAACCATACAGACACTCAGACACTCATACTGATACTCAAAAAAACAACTAATAACCTATATAGACACTCATGTAGCTACTCACCAGCCCATGCAGCCACTTATACAGAAAGAGAGAGACTGATACAGATATTTACATATTTAAACATTACTCACTAAGCCATGTATTGACTAAAATACACTTAATCAGTCAGTTATACAATCAAGTTTTCAAAAACAAATCATCCATTTAGACACTTATATACCCATTTATTCTTCCATCGACCTTGAGACATACATATATAAAACATATTTAATTTTCAGAAAAACACACATTCACTGGATGATGTCATCAGGGATGTCATTTGAGATGTCATCAGTGATGTCATGAGTGATGTCACTGACCATGTCATGAGTGATGTAATATGTGATGTCATCAGCAGTGCATTGCGGGCGTGCGAGTTATAGTTAGCTGAACTAACTATAACGGGGGAATTTCTATGGTATTGTACAAGTGAAATGTCCAGCTAACTATAACGCCCCTGAAACCTATAGTTTTTTCAGTGAATTTCTAAGGTTTTTTTAAATGCTAATTCCTAACTATAACGTGCCTGAAACCTATGGTTTTTTCAGTGAATTTCAAAGGTTTTTTAAATGCTAATTTCTAACTATGCCTACAGAGATAGGACATGTGCAGAAAGAAGGATAACAGAAAGAACAAACAGAAGAGCAGAAAGAAGCCTTGTTGCAAAATCATCCTGTACCCTCAGCTTTTTCAGATGGATACTGGTGGTAACTGAGTCTGACTAACCAGTCCTAAAGCCAGGGCTATGTTAAAAGACACTCAGAATACAGTGAAAACACCTACATACACTAGGGAACACTATGATTAGCATGACCTCCTCCGTAAGCCCCTTGTATATAATAGGGCAGGGGTATTAAAACTAGCTCTTAAAACGCGCCACAGGGCGTGTTTACACACGTCACCTCAGGCCCCGTCCCCTCCCTTCCCCACTGTGTAAACACGCACTGTGGCCATTTTAAGTTGGGAGATTAAGTTCATTTGAATCCTGAGGGTCCCTAGGGTCCAACTAGCCCACTAGGTACCTCCAGTAAGCGCCACAGAGCTGCGTTGCAGAGAGGTGTAAAAAGTGGATTTTTTTTAAGAAGGAGGGCTGTGTGGCCCCCCTTCTTTATCTAATTTATTGGCCCTGGGGACCCCATCCCCCAGGGCCTGCAACCCAATTATTATTATTTTTTTTTTGTTAAATTTGTAAGGGGGCCGCGCGGCCCCCCTCCCAAGGCCTTAATCAGGCCCGGGGCCCCAACCCCTGGGGCATGGCCTTTTTTTCTTTTTAAATTCTTTAAGAGGGGGGCTGCGTTGCCCCCCTCCTCAGGCCACTTATGGCCCCTGGGATCGCATCCCCCGGGGCCGGCCTTTGTTTTAAAAAAAATATTTTTATAGAAACACCTAGGACATGCTGGACAAACCATATGTACCTATCACCATGATGATTTGCGTGATATTAATTAAAAGGCGACTATGCATACAATGAATTCATGTGGAGTGTATTTACACCGCTAGTGAAGCTCTGACGTGTCTGACGCCCTACCGTACCTAATCACGGGGCCCCCGCTGGTGGGTACTCTCCAAGTAGACACCCTTGTCATTTATTTATACAAACATGGGTAGCTATTGATGGGCACATTTAATACACATGCACACCAAGCCATTCAAAGGGGATTCGACAAAAATTCGACCAAAACTATGCAAGAAACCCCCCTCACGGTTAATAAAGCACACATCCACCACTGGAAGTGTAATACTTTTTATTTTACTCTCTGGAAAGGAGACGAACCTCACTTGAGAGTCACAGCGCGCTCCTGGCTGAGCCCAATGCTGTGAAACACCCACCAGTGCCCGCCGCACAGCGCTATGCCATACATATTACAACCTGGAATCCATATCTTTGTCACAGTGCATAGGCAACGTTACACTCTCTTGTGCCACAAGAACACAGAGGTCTTTCTTTACTTTCTATCCTTCATGGATACGGAGCACCGGATTGAACAGTGTTTTCCACTATCCCTAGCAAGGCCTGCCGGTTCTCAATGCAAAAAGGCGGGAAACACTGCATAAAGGAGCAGTCTTTCAAAGCGATCATTGTCATTGTACTGTCCTTGAAGCTGACTCACGCAGCTTGGGAATACAGATGCTGTGATTCTTCGCGCACTGTTTCCAGAACTTACCAGGGATTAACCATACCGCTATAGCTATAGCGAGTTGATGTAAAGAGCTGGTCGGCCAAACCGTACCCATGACTGCCAGCCTTTCCTCACACTGAGGTAAGAGAACCTTTTGAATCAAAGTGCATCACATATCCTGCCCTGTCTCACCGCTTTGCCTTAACCATACTCTCCTTCTCTCCCATTTTCCCCCAGCAGTACCCGGATGGGTCCTCTTGTGAGTAATACCCTTTCACTTCTCACTTGTGGCACATCACTAGTTCACAAGGCTGCGCATTAAGCAATCCAGGTAATTTACACTCCATGTCCCCCCTTTTTTATTTCTCGCATTTGTACCGGTACATGGGCCTTATGCTCTTATTATTTCATTATAGATGTCCCTGCATCACTAGTCCTGAGGAAACCCCGTACTGATAGAGGGTCGAAACACCGTCAACAAGCTGAAAGAGCGAACCATTGCCCAGCGCGTATTATTATATACAGTTGCTGTTTACAAAGAAATTATACAAGAGTGGTCGCCTTTTAAGATTTATGGAAACCGCGTATATAAATATACACCCTGTCACTTACGGTTAGGTTCCATTTTTCACTTTGGGACACTGCACAAATATCTGTTCTATTGTAAATTTAAACAATGTATATAATAAGTCTGTTGTGTTTATAAAACAAGTCATAATTGTACAAATGTGTTGGTGGTTCCTTACCCTCTGACATTATTTTACCCTCTTTTTGTTGCGATTGTGCAAATTATATTGCTTGAATCATTTTTTAGGAGTCCACAGGAACCGTTGTTTCCCCCTATATAACCATTATCCTGGTTCCGTTAGTGAGTAGGGTTCCCCTGTCCTTTCCCTTTTGACCTTTGAGGGGTGGCTGCACCGCAAGGGAATTATCCATTAACCAGGATCTTCCTTCATACCCTATACACAATAGGGTTACATTTTTCTTGAGGTTTATAATATCAGAGGACGAAGCTCCCTTTACACAGAGGATTATATTGCTAAAATAACAAGTGGACCTTCCCTTTTTTCAGCACAACCAAGTAAAAATACCAATCCCAGGCAACAATTGTTTGAGAAATTAGAAAAGGCCAAAAAAAAGCACGTCAGAACCGAGCTTCATGCTCGGATGCTGACACAATACCTGAAAGCAGGCATTATCCCACAGGGATTACAGATCAGGAACGTTCCAGGTATTTTTAGAGAAGACCCCAAGTTTAAAGGTAAATTCAGCAATATTTCTACCACCTGCTCTCGCCATTGGATGGTGTTAGGCGTGGAAACAGCATTAGAGCACGCAAAGGCTAAACTAAAAGAAATAGAAGAATTAGAGAAGGAACTCCTTGGAGGTTACGCTACAGCAGAAGCTAGACAAACTAAACAAAACTATTGAAGACTTTAACTTTTTGAATGAAAGAAAAAGGCTGATAAAGTATCCAAAGACATTTAAAACTTCTCAAAAGAAAGAGCATACCCATACCTGAGGGAAGATTATTATACCACCATTGGCAATCAAAACAGACAAAACACGTGGGGTAGATTCAGGAGGAACCAACCAGTTACTTTTTCTGAATCTTCTGGAGGCTCAGCCTACTCCGATACACAAGCAGGCCCCAGTCAAGTAGACAATCACCCAGGTCAGCCTTTTTTAGACCGGGGAGACAAAGCCAAAACCAAAACCTGGTATCAGCACCCAGGAGAAAGACAAACCCGCAGGAAACATTACCAATGGGGTCCCCAACCCTACTGAATGAAAACATGAATCAATTGGAGACTATACCTACCTTTAATTTGTCACAGCATACTATGTCTTCAGCAGAAATCTCACTCTTAAGCAAGGGCCTTTCCTTTGTCATTACTGAAAGAACCAATTTCTTTACGCTCAAATCAGAAATTTTTCAATTCTTTAGAAAAATTAGATTAAGATTGTTCTTCAGGGATAAGGAACCCATGACACGAGACTCACTGATAGGTCTTCGACCACCATCTACCTTCTACCCCACTAATGAGATGATGCCACCAGAATTATTGACCTTTGAGAAATTGGTCATACAAGGCAAAGACAGAATGAAATCTATAAGGACATTTATCACCTATAATATCACACTACTAGAGAGACAGGCACTTAAAGAATTAAACAATGCTGACTCCATAATACTGAAACCAGCCGATAAAGGTGGAGGAATCGTCATACAAAATCGGAAAGATTATGAAACAGAAATCGTCAAACAAATAAGTGAGAAGAAACACTACAGGGTGCTCAACACCAATCCCCTTAAAGAAATTTGAAATGCGATCTTACAGGTTACCAGTGAAAGCAGGGACGAGGGATATATCTCTAAAAAAGAATTTGAATTTCTAAACGCGGATAACCCCAGAACTCCAGTGCTCTATACACTACCAAAAATACATAAGAGCACCACAAGTCCACCTGGTCGTCCTATATTGCCGGGATGTGTGTCTATTTTAGAACCTATCGGCAAGTACATTGACCATTTTATCAAGGACTTTGTCCCGTTACAAGACACATACGTCAGAGACACTATGTACATGGTCAATCTGGTAGACGGTATGCCCTTTAACTTTTGCACTGACTTGCTAGCTACCCTAGACATAAGCTCTTTATACACTAACATACCCCAGAATTAAAGTATTGAGGTCATAGAAAAACTCTTAGACAGCAGACCTAGACCTACCCAGGTACCCACCAGTTTCATTATCAGTCTATTGCGCATTGCTTTACAGAGCAACTACTTCATATCAGGTGGCACCTATTATCAACAGTGCTCTGGTACCAGTATGGGAGCAATTTTTGCTCCCAATCTGGCGAATATCTATATGGACCATGTTGAGCACAAATTTGCCCTAAATGACAACAATGTGTACCGCTCCAACATTAAATGTTGGAAGCGGTACATAGACGATATCTTTCTGATCTGGGCAGGCAGTGAAACTGATTTTAATAACTTCGTCACATACCTCAACACTATCCAAACTCATCTTTCATTCACGTCCACGGTACATGAATCCAGTATAGCATTTCTAGACTTAAATATCGACCATGACAGTGGCACACTTTATACCTCCCTCCACAGAAAGACTACTGAAAGAAACACCCTTCTATCTTATTGCAGCCAACACCCCGTGCCTTAAGAGATGGCTTACCATTTGGCCAATTTTTGAGGGTGCGGCATAACTGCACATATAAAGCTGACTATGCGAGAAGCTGAAATATTAAGAATGAAACTAGTCAAGAGAGGCTATCCAAACAGACTAGTGAAGAAGTCACTTAAGCGGGCTTGGCATTGCCCTAGAGAGGAACTGCTAAAAACAAAAAGAAAACCAAATCTTGAAAAGATTGTATGCGTTATGACCTTTGGCACTCACACCAATCAAGTGCGCAACCTGATCACAAAAAATTGGAACATAATACAAAGTGTTGAGCCCACAATAGAGATGCCACTATTTGCATACAAGAGAGGCAAAAATATCAAAGATCATCTTGTCAGATCTGCCACAGATATCAAGATTAACAATACCAATACACTTATCAGCGCTTGGGGCCTTTCCAAAATCAAAGGGCATCACAAATGCGGCAATTGTGTCTCCTGTGATCTCACGTTTAACACTGCCACATTTGAACATGGCAATGTGAAGCATGATCTATTAACCTTTTCCAACTGTAACACACGAAATGTAGTGTACTGTATTTGGTTCCCAGCGGACTCCCATACATTGGACAAACGCAACAACCGGTCAAAGCACATATTAGTCAACACCGTAGTCGCATATGTAGATCGGTTCCCAATGCCCCTCTGGTGTCGCACTACAATGAGAAAAATCACACTGCAGACAAACTAAGATGGCAAGTAATTGATGTCGCCACTCTACCAGAGAGGGGAGGTGACATTATACACATACTACAACACAATGAGTGTTGTTGGATTGACAGGGTCAACTCAATAGATGATGGTCTTAACTCTGCTGAGGAATGGAGGGGGTATGTCACCACCCTCCAATAAGAACTTAATATTGATTATTTGTGTACTAATCCGATACCCAAGGTGAAATGCCATTTTGGTATGAAATATGAAGTATTTTAATGTTCACTGTTTAATTTTATCTCTCACACTATTCCTAACAAATGGTTTTACTTATACCAAATCATATGTAATGTAATGTGAAGTTCTCTCAAAAATAAGATTTTTGTAAATGATGACTAATAATTATGATACCGTCCTTGATCATGATCAAAATTCCTGCATCTGTTCCCTTTGCATAAGAATTTAGTTAATGCCTCACAATATTATATCCCTCACAATATCACTTGCATTTAACAGCAGTGCAGCATTTAAACTTAAGCCACAAGAACACAGAGGTCTTTCTTTACTTTCTATCCTTCACGGATACCTAGCACCGGATTGAACAGTGTTTTCCACTATCCCTAGCAAGGCCTGCCGGTTCTCAATGCAAAAAGGCGGGAAACACTGCATAAAGGAGCAGTCTTCCAAAGCGATCACTGTCATTGTACTGTCCTTGAAGCTGACTCACACAGCTTGGGAATACAGATGCTGTGATTCTTCGCGCACAAAATATCATCCAGGTAAGAATAACTATAACTGAAGAGCGCAATACCTTACGCTCACTGCCTTCTCTAGAAACCAACCTCCCCTTTTATTAAATCAATATACCTACACAGTGCATTGTCACTGTTTCCAGAACTTACCAAGGATTAACCATACCGCTATGGCCATAGCGAGCTGATGTAAAGAGCCGGTTGGCCAAACCGTACTCCTGACTGCCAGCCTTTCCTCACACTAAGGTAAGAGCACCTTTTGAATCAAAGTGCATCACATATCCTGCCCTGTCTCATCGCTTTCCCTTAACCATACTCTCCTTCTCTCCCATTTCCCCCGGCAGTACCCGGACGGGTCCTCTTGTGAGTAATACCCTTTCACTTCTCACTTGTGGCACATCACTAGTTCACAAGGCTGCGCATTAAGCAATCCAGGTAATTCACACTCTATGTCCTCCCTTTTTTATTTCTCGCATTTGTGCCGGTACATGGGCCTTATGCTCTTATTATTTCATTATAGATGTCCCTGCATTACTAGTCCTGAGGAGACCACGTACTGATAGAGTGTCGAAACGCCATCGACAAGCTGAAAGAGCGAACCATTGCCCAGCGCGTATTATTATATACAGTTGCTGTTTACAATGAAATTATACAGGAATGGTCGCCTTTTAAGATTTATGGAAACCTTGGGGCAGATTTATCAGCCCCTTGCGCCACTTTTGCGTCACTTTTTCCATGTTAAAAGTGATGCAAAAGTGGCGCAAGGGGCTCATAAATCTGCCCCCTTGTATATAAATATACACCCTGTCACTTACGATTAGGTTCCATTTTTCACTTTGGGACACAGTGCACAAATATCTGTTCTATTGTAAATTTAAACAATGTATATAATAAGTCTGTTGTATTTATAAAACAAGTCATAATTGTACAAATGTGTTGGTGGTTCCTTGCCCTCTGACATTCTTGTACCCTCTTTTTATTGCGATTGTGCAAATTATATTGCTTGAATCCTTTTTTATGAGTCCACAGGAACCGTTGTTTCCCCTTATATAAACGTTACACTCCCCAGCACATATTTTATATTACAATTTTAGAGACTAGTTAGGTTACACAACACTGCCCTATGCATATTACACTCCAAGGCGCATATCGCATAGCACGCGCTAGTGCCTGTGCTATCTCGCGCTCTGCAATTAATCTGTCATTGCGCACAATGTATTGCATATTATATTTCATGCCCCAATTCATCTTATATCACACTTTTTGATGCATAGTTTATACCATACACTATATCTAGTTTTCATTTTCAATCGTGCTCTCAGGACTATGTTCTATATAACACTGCGTTCACCTACCTTTTTCACGGGCATTACATTTTGGGATGGGGGTGGTGGGTCAGGGTGTGTTTCTGCCAAGTGAGCCCGGAGTCACAGTCACACACGTCCTCTTCTTCCTGAATAAAAGTGAGATTATGCTGCATACGTGTTCATATTTTAAGTATTTCGCACAGACACACATTTTAAAAACAATAAAGTTCCTAATACCCACCTTCTCTGAACAGTTAGCTTGCTGCCCCATCCACCTCCTCCCTATCCCCTGTTGTCTGATTCCATGGACTAGCCTCCTCCCTCCTGCCATGCATGGTCTGATGTGCTGCCACTGCCCTCCATTTAGCATGATGTACCAATCTACTCCTCCTGCCCTCCATTGCCCAATTCTATGCCCCATCATTGACCTCCTGCTTAGCCTCTGTGCTTATCTTGCTGCCCCTATTCTCCTTCCCCCTGCCCTCCGATGTCTTTGTGCATGACCCTGCTCCATCCTTTTTGCCCACCATGTTCCATGGACCTGCCACTCCTATCTACTCTGAGTGTTCTGTTGAGCTGCCACTCCCCTCCCACCTGTCTAGCATTGTCAGATGACTGTAACCTGTCCCTGCCACCTCCACCCTGCCTGTCCACAGGCCATGCCCCTATCCCCTTCCTCCTGTCCTCCATGGTCCATTTTACTGCCACACCCTTCTGCCCTCCCTGGTCTGTTGTGCTGCAACTGCTCCTCCTGCCTGCCCCGCGTGGTCTGTTGTGAGGCCCCTTCCCCTGAACTCTCTTTTCTGTGCCCAGGTCCTGACCCTCCCTTGTATCCTCCATGGTCCTTTGTGCATGCCCCTGCACCCTCCTTCTTGCCCATCATAGCCATTGTGCTGCCACGGCCCCTCCCACCTTCCCAGTGTGGTCAGCTAGCTGCCCCTGACCCCCTCCCACCTTCCCTCCATTGTCTGTGTGTATGCCATCATAGTCTCACTGTTGCTCTCCAAGGTGTGTCTTGTTTCTAGTGCCCATCCTGCCTGACCTTAATGGTCATCTTGCTGCTCCTGCCCTGCCCCCTTGTCCCCAGACCCCTGTTTCCATGTGCAGACCCCAATTCCCTCCCTCCTGGCTTGTCTGTTCCATTGTAATGCCCCTGATCCGTCCCTCCTGCCCTTTATGGTCTGTTATGCTGCAGCTTTCTCTCCTGTCTGTCCATTATGGTCAGCTAGCTACCATTGCCTCTTTCCCCTCTGTTCTCTGTTGTCTATGTGCATGGTCCTGTCCCCTCCCTATTGCTTTCTATGGATTGTTGTGCTGCACTCCCGTCCCGCATGCCCTGTGTGGTGTATTGTGCTGCTGCAAACCCTGATGACTGCACTGTAGGGTCAGTTTGGTGCACCTCTCCATGTCCCTCCTGTCCTCTGTTATCCGAGTCCATGTCCCTACCCCAATTCCTCCTGCCTTCCATGATCCAATGTACCATACTTGCAAACATTTTGAACTTGGTAAGAGGGATATTTTGAAAAAAAACTGGGGTATTGATTTTCCCCTTTGAGTTACATTGAAAAAGAGGAGATTGTAGACAGGAGACAGATCAAATAAAGCCCATTTGAGCTTAAAAACATTGGACGTTTCCTGGCTGAATCGGGTATGTTGGCATGTATGGCTGTACTACCACTGCCTCTTCCTTCTGCCCACAATGGTCTACTATATTGCCACAGCCTCTCTTGCCAGTCCTGTATTGTTGGTTTGTTGCCCCTGCCCACCTTTCCACTGCCCTCCATAGTCTGTTGTGCTGCCACTGCCCTTCCTGCCTGCCCAGTGTGGTCAAAATGTTGCTTCTGCACCCTCCTACCTGCCTTCAATGTTCAGAGTCCGTGCCCCTGGCCTCTGTCTCTCAACACTATCCTAATGAACAACTAGATTGCTAACATTCTATATTTAATACAAAAGTGTGGAACGCCTGACGTCATCTTGATGTAATCAAAACTGTAATACCTAGAGCATTTCCTTTAGAAATTACATATATGAGAGGGTCTTATTTGCATCAAAATTATGGTTAGTGCTCTAAAAAACTAAAATGAGGACATATTTTCTGAGTTTTCAAATAGCGACAAAGCACTTTTAAATTATTTGTTATCTTTATGTTTTTTATCCAGTTGACCACTTGATTAAATGTTGCACTTAGGGGAGAGGATGTGGTGTTACTTTCAGAGCTGCAGACTTTGCAGCTGGGGAACCAGGTTGGAGTTTCTGCTTCAGCTCAACATTCTGTGATTCTGGTCAAATCACTTAATCTCCCCATGTCTACAACCAAAATTAATTTGATCTTGTGTGATGTAACCAATGCTCATGTAAAGCACTCCAATACCTGACAAGTCTGCACTATATAACACTGCAAAAACACAAGAAATAAGTGTTTTGCACACTTCTGTCATTGGGCTACATGTGGGCTACATCTGGGTGATATTTGTGCTGCATTTGTGCTCTTTTGTCTCTGGTGGCCATCTTGGGAGATTTATTTTTTATGAAGTTTCCTAATTTCCTCTTTAACTGCAGTCTTCTCAGTAGGAAATGCTTTCAGTTTTGTACTTTGATTCCATCAAGAAGGTATTCAGATATGTCACACATTTGCCATGAATTCTAAATGTTAGCACTCTAGTTGCTCATTAGATCACTGTAGTAAAGCTACTGCTCACCACAGAAGTCTGCTGCTGGTATTAAAAGTGCATGTTTCAGTCTGCATGTCAGAGTTTTTTAATGAAATAGAAGAGGATTTGAGAAGTCACTCAAAATGTGCCCTAATTTTTCTTTCTTCAGCACTAATCATAATTTCTATGGCAAAATGAACCCCCTCATTGTGTTCCTTTTTAAATTAAATGTTTTAAGTGTTAACAGTTTATTCCAATCAAGATGGCTTCAGGTATGCCATACTTTTGTCATAAGTAAGACAGTAAGTGCTCTAGTTGTTCTTTAGAACACTCTGGGACATTCTGTCATTGGGCTATACTTGGGCTACATCTGGGTGATATTTGGGCTACATTTGACCTCTTTTGTCTCTGGTGGCCATCTTGGGAGACTTATTTGTTATGAAGTTTCCTAATTTCCTCATTTACTGCACTCTCCTCAGTAGGAAATACTTTCAGTTTTTTACTTTGGTTCCATCAAGAAGGCATTCAGATGTGTCACACATTTGCCATCAATTCAGAATGTTAGCACTCTAGTTGCTCATTAGATCACTCTAGTAAAGCTACTGCTCACCAGGGAAGTCTGCTGCTGGTATTCAAAGTGCATGTTTCACTTTGCATGTCAGAATTTTTTATGAAATAGAAGAGGATTTGAGAAGTCAAAATTAGCCTTAATTTTTCTTTCTGCAGCACTAATCATAATTTCTATGGCAAAATGAACCCCCTCATTTTGTTCCTTTTCTAATTAAATGTTTTAAGTATTACCACTTTATTCCAATCAAGATGGCTTCAGGTGTGCCATACTTTTGTCATAAGTAAGACTGTTAGCGCTCTAGTTGTTCGTTAGAACACTCTGGGAGATTCTGTCATTGGGCTATACTTGGGCTTCATCTTGGTGATATTTGTGCTACATCTGGGCTCTTTTGTCTCTGGTGGCCATTTTGGGAGACTTATTTGTTATGAAGTTTCCTAATTTCCTCATTTACTACAGTCTCCTCAGTAGGAAATACTTTTAGTTTTTTACTTTGACTCCATCAAGAAGGCATTCACATGTGTCACACATTTGCCATAAATGCAGAATGTTAGCACTCTATTTGCTCATTAGATCACTGTAGTAAAGCTACTGCTCACCAGGGAAGTCTGCTGCAGGTATTGAAAGTGCATGTTTCAGTCAGCATGTCAGAATTTTTTAATGAAATAGAAGAGGATTGGAGAAGTCACTCAAAATGTGCCCTAATTTTTCTTTCTGCAGCACTAATCCTACTTTCTATGGCAAAATGAACCCCCTCATTTTGTTACTTTTTCAATTAAATGTTTTAAGAGTTACCACTTTATTCCAATCAAGATGGCTTCAGGTGTGCAATATGTTTGCATAAGTAGGACTGTTAGCGCTCTAGTTGTTCTTTAGAACATTCTGGGATGCTGCAGTAGAACACAAAGGAATCAACTGACAGTCTCTGCCCTTGTTGGATGTACATGTTTTACTGAGAATGTCAGACTTCATTCTCACATGACTGAGAAAGATAATGTGAATTTACAGAAAATATGCTCTCAGTTTAGCTTATAGATCACCTTCCAAACCTCTGTGGGAAAACCATGAACAAATAGTTTTCTCTCAAACATGATTCATGACATCACAGCAGAAGGCTTTTTCACATGGTAAAATCACCTTAGAACACAACACAATTCCTAAAATGAGTATGGTACCATCAACAAATGATGTATAATGTAACTAAAGTCTTAAAACCTTCTATTGACTGCAATGCTTTTTAATCAGGTGCTATCATGTATATTGGTCCCAAGATGGCTGCCAACACTTCTTGGATGAAGTACTGACAGCCAATCAGATCTCACGATGAGATGTGTGGTTAGGCTCCGCCCAGATATATATGTGATTTTGATTTTGATTTTCTCAGGAACTACTGAACTGATTTACACCATTTAAGAAAAAGTCATGACATGACTATGAACCAAGGTCTACCTTTCTGCCAAATTTGGTGTAATTCCATTCAGCAGTTCGGGCTGTATCTGCGGCTAAAGGTCCTATTGGAAATTGCATGGGGAAAACACGTTTTGGGACCCCCCTTTTTTCTCAGCCCCGCTACACGAATCATCCAGAGACTTTCAGAATAGGAGCGGACCAGAGCTGGCCAAAAGTTTTGAAAATTTTGCAAAGATTCGTCAACGGGAGCCAAAGTTATTCCAAATAGAATATTGCGGATTTCCTATGAAAAATAGGTCCGAACTATAACTACCTACTGGCGACCGCCAGTAGGTAATATATATATATATATATATATATATATATATATATATATATATATATATATATATTCACTGAATAAACCATAGGTTTCACACACGTTATAGTTAGCTGGACATTTCACTCGTGAAAAACCATTGAAATTCCCCCGTTATAGTTAGTTCAGATAACTATAACTCGCGCGCCCGCAATCCACTGCTGATGACGTCACATATTTCATCACTCATGACATGGTCAGTGGCATCACTCATGACATCACTGATGACATCATCCTTGTGATAGAGTGGCGGTCGCGCGAGTTATAGTTATCTGAAATAACTATAACGGGGGAATTTCAATGGTTTTTCACGAGTGAAATGTCCAGCTAAATATAACGTGTGTGAAACCTATGGTTTATTCAGTGAATTTGTACGGTTTTTTAAATGCTAAGTTATGTATTTTTTTTTTTTAAGGTTTTTCACCGTGCGCGATTCAGTTAGGAGCTTTTGTCTTTTCCAGTTGGTCAATTTATCACGGATCTCCTTGTTTGAACTTGCAATGGCCGCTGCTGTTGTTCGGGTGTAGCAATTCCTGTCGTTGAGCTGATTAAAGGCTTCATGGTCATAAAGCTCCTTTGTTATTAGGACAATATTGCCACCCTTATCGCTTTGACGTATGATAGTCTTTTTGTTGCTTCTGAGTTTAGAAAGAAGTTGATGGTATTGCTGAGACTGTCTATTGTAGCGTTGTTTCTTGGATTGAATCTTAGTGTGTAGAGTCTTAATCTCAGCTGTTACATTTTCATTAAATATATCCAAGGCATCGCGAGGCATGACTGGGTTGAAGGTGGATTTAGGTCTAAAAGAAGTGATGGGTCCCACAGAACCAAGATCATCTAGACCGTGGGAAATTGTATTTTCACCCGTACCCTCAGTGTCCCAAAGATCCTGGATAGCATCCTGCAGAGAATTGTCATTGGCACCATCAGGAATATTACGTTTGTTGTTTCGCATCGCAAAGGATTTTTTAAGCTTCAGTTTGCGGATAGCTTTATAGATGTCAAATCGCACAGAAGCATAGTCAAAGTTATTGAGTGGTGCAAATGAGAGGCCAAGTGCAAGTATTTTCTTTTCGTCTTCGGTCAGATCAATGGATGTTAAATTGATGATTGTATTGGCGTCCTCACACATCATTGGTTTTTCGCCCAATAGCCCCTTCCTCTTCTCCTGTTTGGATTTGAGGTGTTTCTTCCTTGCCCTCTGCCTCTGCCTGGATTTGTAGTTTGCGTGTTTCCGGTTTGATTTGTTGCAACCAGTCTTGGGCGTAAGGTCTGCCTTCTTCCCTCGCATAAAAAATTCATTTCTTGTGCTGGGGTTGGTCTTGGTATCAAGTCAGATGACACTTTATCACGGAGTTCCGATTCCGAGTCACTACCCCCCATTGAGCTGAGGTCTGATTGGGTTGACTCATTGGTGATGGTTTCCTTGTTGGGGCCCCTGTTGGTCGGAACCACCTTGGATTTGGAGATTCTCATTGCGTCGTATTTTTTTGCAAACGTAAAAATTTGCCCCAGTTGGTAATCGTTACGATCACGTTGGAATTTAAACGTTTTCCTTTCCATGATTGTTTTTTCCTCTTTCTTGAGTCTCTCCATCATATCTTTTCTTAGTTTCGTTTTTTCATCAGAGTCCTCGATTTTATCCAGCTCCTCATTTATCGCTTCAATTTCCTTGAGTAATGTGGCTCTATCAATATCGGCATATTTGATCAAAATTAGAACCATCTTGCGTGAGGACTCCAGGTTCGTTTCCGCCCATTCTCGCATGAGCTCGGGGTTAGGACTCTCGTAACTCGGCGCCGTGAGAATTCGTAACCCACGGGGAATACGATTGACATCAATATAACTTTGTAACGATTTTGACTCCCACCACTTACTCTGCTCACTTCTTAATTTTCTCTCCAAAATCTTAAATTTGTCCTTCAGTGCATATCCCTGCGTGGTCACATCCATGGTGGGTTCTCTCAGATTCGTTGCAGGCAAGGGGAGGCTGTCCGAGAACATCGCTAGTGCCGCAGCCTCCCATTCGCGAACGCTGTCGGCCGTCATGCTCAAAATAAGGGCTCAATAGGTTAGCAAATGGGAGTTAATTGGTGTGGTCAAATTTGTCAATACCAGCCTCCCACTGCCGCAGATAGACTCTCCAACCCCGATACCTTCGCTATTTTTTGTACGGTGTCCCCGGTTCTCCTGTCGTGTCGCGTCGTCCGATCACGGCTGGGCAGGATCACCTGAGATGTAGTCGTAGTCCGCTGCAGCCTGTGTCCACAGGTTCGTCGGTCTCTGTATCCAGGGGGGGTCAGGCACCAACTCCTCCTTCCGGAGGCAAGTATTTCCGGAAACTCCATATATATCTTCTTCTATACCCACCATACCACCAACACCCCAACCCGCGCCAACCCCTTTGCCCCCTCTAGAACACCACCCTTCTGGAATCAATTCAGCCCTCAGTCACATAACAGACCAACCATTGACCTGTGAAAATGTTTGCGAGTAACCATGGTATAGTATATACAGAGTCAGCTTCCTACATTTCCTAAATGCAATTCCTTGCATTTTTTCTTCATTTTTATCGGAGACTGATATTATGAAAATAAAAGTATAGTATTCATACTTGTGCAGCATATACTCACATTTTGGCTTGTATTTCAGGAAGGGATGGAAATAATTTAACCAAACAAAGAAAAGCCAGCAACTGATGGATAGATTGTTTTGCTACTGTAATTTAGTGCAGGCCCATCCAGTGATTTCAGATTTTTGCACACCTTATGTTTGCTATGGGAAAAATGTTAGGTTTAGAAAATTCTCAGGTATTAGAACCAACCTCATAACATCTGAAGCATTTTTACAATTCTGGTACACTGAAGGACTAAATTAGGTCAACCCCTTTTCCCCAAGCTTAGTGCAAATTTGTCAAAAGGGCATCAAATTATGAAGCATATAAAACTGAGTCTGCAATGCCTGATCTCCTGCAATGTAGAGTAGATTCTGTGTGTAGGTCCTAGTCTGCGGCTAGGCCCTCTGCAAGCACCTCTTCCTCTAGGCCCACTGTGCACAGCCTTTAGTTATGTGCATCCGGTTTTGGTTGAATGGTTTGGCTGCACATAGTCTTTGGGAAAGACCTCTATCTCTGATCATGGTGAGCATAATCTTCTGCCACGTTCAGTGTGTCGCAATCCAACTGTTTACAGTATTGATACATGTACAGCTGGCTTTGGTTTTAGGGCCATTACCAGGCCCCATGCCACAGAAACAGTTGCACACTATTGAAGACCATGTTCAGCAGGCATTAGGTGCAGGGCTGTGCGTAAGGCCATGCTATGTACCAACCGACTTTCCAGTAAGCCAGTTGGGAGAGGCTTTGGATGCAGGGCTTCTCATGTTGTTTGCTTTACGCCAGTTCCCGTGCCACTTCACTAAAGGAGGTACATGACTGGTATGCCCAAACGTGGGCGCCGGTGCTCACTGTGCGAAACAGCTGTGCTGAACTGGCAAGGCCTAAGTAAGCCAAAATAAGTCTAGGGTTGCTTGTTTTACCACGTTATGGAAACCTGGCCTGGCAGTTTAGACTGGACTGTTACTATCAGAGCCGTCTCAAGGCTGATATGCATTTGGCGTCTTTCTATATAGAGTCAAATAGTCAAAGAAAACTGATGGTTTGGAATGCGGCCTGAATGATTGTATATAGATGAAATTAATTTAAACATTTCTTCCTTCACCTCCTTGTTGCTGCAGTTATAGCTGGCACTATGTTATGCTATGCTGTTATGTTATGTTATGTTATGCTTTGCTATGTTAGATTATATTATGTTATACGCTTTGAAACGCTCATCTCACCTGGTAGAGTATCTAGGCACTTAAAAAAAAGGAACTCTCCTGGGTCTGACGGTGACCTAGTGAAAAAGCAAGGCTTTCACTTTCTTGCAAAATTCAAGGACTGAGAAGGTGGTTCTGATGTTCAGAGGGAGGGAGGTAAATGCACACACCCTGGCTCTATCTCCTTGGGTGAACAGGTGGCCGGCTGAGCGGAGGTTTCTGGTCAGATGTTGTAACTGATGCAGCTGTTAAAGTATGTGATACCTAGATTGTGTAGGTCTTAGTACATGTGTAAGGTCCTTTAAGGCTTTTCTTTTGAGGTTGGAGTGCCAGTGGAGATTTTAGAGATGTGTGGCGATGTGCTTCAATAGGAGGTAATTTCAGCTTGAGTCTAACTGCTGTTTTTTGGATGACCTAGAGTCTCCTAGTGAACTGAGTGGTGATGCTGAGATAGATCACATTGCTGTAGTTCTGTTGCTGGTGATAGGAGCCTGAGTGACAGTTCTATGGGTATTGAGCGGGAACCATTTGAAGATTTTTGTGAGGATCTTGAGGGTATGGAAGCAGAAGGAGGTGACAGTTGATTTGGCTGGTCAATGAGAGTTGGTTGTCCACCACTGACCCTAGCTTTGAAGCTTGATTGATTCAGATGAAATAGGTATTCATCCAATTACACCTGCCCATCAAGTTGAGGTCCACATTGAGTCTTTTCCAAAGAGACCCACCTCTGTTTTGCCTGAGTTGAACTTCAGACAGTTGGTCTTCATCCAGCTATCGATTTTGGACATGAAGGTGGTGAACTTAGTCCGGGTGTTGGGATTGTCATCATGGAGGGAGAGGATGAGCTAGGTGCCATCAGCGTACGAGATTATGCTGATTCCATGGACTAATGTGATGTTGGTGGGAGGTACCATGCAGGTCTTTGACAGAATGGTGCTGAGTGAGGATCAGTGAGGGACTCCACAGATCAGGTTTGTGACAGCAGAGGTGTACAGGACTAGGCTGACAAACTGGCTGCATCCTGGTGAGGAATGCACTGATCTGTTGTAGAGTGGGTTCACATATTTCAGTTTTGTGGATGCATTGCATGACGCTGGGGTAGAAGACGGTGTTGCTCGTAGATGAGAGTGTGAGCGGGATGAGTGCCACGGTGTTTACTGTCCATGATAAGGTGAATCTTATCAGTGGCTGTAATGAGGGCAGTCTTGGGGCTGTGGTTGGGCCTCAAACCAGATTAAGAGGGATTGGTGAGGTATATGCAGGCAGGTTTGCAGTAGATAAAAGAACATGGCTGCTTGATGTATGTTTCTGCCTGAGGACAGGGTCTATGGCCAACTGCTGCCTACATGCTAACATTTCCAAACTGGGATGTTGGAGATTTTGAAACACAATGGGGGAGTTTATATTCCCCATAGGCTAAAATTGAAACATAGGCAATTTTAGGTGGGAGAAGCCAAAAATAAAGTCTTTAAATGCAGTGTATTGGTATGCATGCTGCTCTGCCCTTTTATGAAATGTGTTCACAACAAGATTGGCCACCCAGTAGGTAGTGAGCCAGCAACACTCTTTGACCAAAGGCTGCTTAGCGTGGGTGCAGGCCAGGGAAAGAAAACCCTACTTCTCCTCACAAAAAATAAAAGGTTTGCTGCTTGGCTTCAGCAAAGTGTCTCTTCTCCTGAGGCTCATATCATGTCATGACTAGTGTGCTGTTAACCTTTCTTTTTGTGCCATCTTTGCCTCCTTTGAATGTTCCTTTGCTCTGAAAGTGAAGCGAGAATGGCTACGACAGCTGTGCCATTTACACCACTGGTAGTATAACACAACTTTTGCAAGAGACTATGGAAAAAGCAAAATGACATGAAAACCTTGTGGGGTCGGTTGGGAGAGCGTACTGAAATGGGAAGAAAGTGGGAGACACAGTACAAGTGTTGCCAGCAGCAGACGTTTCAACAATATTAAAAGTCATTTTGATACTGAAGAACAAAGAAATTATGGTGCCATGTTTCTTTCAGTTATTGCCAAAAGGATGAAGCAGGGAGGCTGTAAACAGGTTTTCAGTGCAGATGTAGTCTGGCATCTGTCCTACTTCCAGACAGCCGCAGCTGGTGCAGGTAAGAGCGGTGGGCGGGGTGGGGGGAGTCGACATGTGACGAAGAGGGAAAAGAAAAGAAGAAAGAGAAGAAAAACACTTACCTTGCACTCGTGGCATTGCCAACTTGGCATTGCGGCGATCGCAAGGTTAGTGTTTTTTTAAATTTTATATTCCCTCATAGTCGTCTGCCTACTGCTCGCCACCCTGCCCCCCGCTCTTACCTGCACCGGCCACGGTTGCTTCCAGAACCTCAGAAGTTGGGCAAATGCCATGAATTTTACTAGCAAACACAACAAATAACATTTGTGTTTGCAGAAGTGGCAAGGTGGTAGTCAGTTATGAAGAATTGGCCAGGAGGCGCAATGTTCCAGAAAGTGTAATAAACTGTGCTTGGCACTGAGTGCCGTTGATGCTGCTCCCGTGACTTGTGTGTGGGACCACATTGGTGTCTCCAAGGTGGTCTCCTTGGGCTGTCAATGCTCAGCCCATCCTTGTGTTTCCAGTACAAGTACAGAGCCCAAATGTCATTAGTTTTTCTAAGTGACTTTTCAAACAAGAAAGGATCAGCCTGTAACCTGATCAAAAATGTGAATGCCAATTCCAACAAAGCAAAGACTCAAGTGAGCTGACCCATTGCTGTTCTATACATTTGCTGCCCTGGACGCAGATCCAAAATGTCAATTACATTTCCAGCAACAATGGCTGATGAGAACTGATCTAAAGCGCAACTCTTTTGTCTGCTTTTATGGGCTCTGCCAGACAGCAAAATCTGTTTTATAGCAGACCCAAAATATCTTAAAATTAGGCCTGAGTGTAACTCAAATTAGGGGTGCTTAAAATAAATAAACAAAACACGTAATTGCCTTCACTTAACACAGTGGTCAAATTCCCAAACTGCCTGGAAGTCCAAATGAAGGCTTATTTGAAGCTTGAATTGCAGTCAGGTATCAATGAAGCTGTTACTTTCTCTCAAATGTTCCCCTATGTTACTCTGTTTGCATTGAATACAAAAATGAGTAGTGCTCAGGCAGGCCCAGAGTGGGGACCCCGAGAACCTGGTTTACATGTAAAATGTTGCAAAGTGTCCAAAATGGGGACCTGCAGGTCAAGGTAGAGCTCCCTTGTTTGCCTGGAATAGGAAGCTCTGACTGGGCCCTGGGTCAGATTCCCGGAAGGCCTGGGGATGGAAACCCCTAAACCTGGGCTCATTCCCATGCCCCGCCATGTCACTTGGAGCCTGGAGAAAGGACTGACAGGCCAAAGTAGGCCTCTCCTGCTTGCCCGCGATAAGAAGTTCTGACTGGGCACCGGCCAGAGCCCTAATGGCCTCGGGTGCAAGCCCTCATCCCATGGCTCCCTTCTCCGCCCCACTGTGTCCCAAAGTGCTTGGGACAGGGTGCTGCAGGCCCAGGGAGGTCTTCCCTGCTTTTGTACGGGTTCAAAATCTCTGACCAGGCCCCGGGACAGTGCCCCATAGGGCCATGGGATAAAAGACTCCAACTTTGGGTTTCATTTCCTTGCCTACTGTGTCTCAGAGTGCAGCTGACGGAGACCCACAGGCCCAGTGAGGTCGCCCCTGCTTATCCAGGTTCAGAAACTCTGTCTGGGTCCGAGGGCAGAGCCCCGGTGGACCAAGAGGTGGAAGTCCAAGGCCCTGTGCTCTCTTCTCCAGCCTGCTGCATCACAGAGTGCCTGAGACAGAGTCCCCAAGGCCAGGGGAGGCCCCCCCTGCTTCTACAGTTCCAGAAGCTCTGACAACCCTCGGCAGAGCCCCCACTGGGGCGGGGGGGAGGCTGGGAAGGAAGATTCCAACCTTGGGCTCCCTTCTCCAGCCTGCTGTGTCACAAAGTGCATGGAATGAGGTCCCAGAGGACTGGGAAGGTCGCCCCTGCTTGTCCAGGTTTCGAAGCTCTGAATGGGTCCTTTGTCAGAGCCGCAGAGGGCCCTGGGGTGAAAGACCTTGACCGTGGGCTCCATTCTTTTGCCTGCTGTTTCTCAGAGTGCCACTGATGGAGACCCGCATGCCCGAGGAGGGCTCCCCTGCTTGTCTGGTATAAGAAGCTCTGACCAGGCCCCAGGATAGCGTTCGGGCAGGCTCTGGGGTGGAAGACTCCGCCATGGGATCCATGTCATGGCCTGCCTTGTCCTAAAGTGTCACGGACGGGGGCCTGCAGTCCCTGGAAGGTATCCCCTGCTTGTCTGTGTTCAGAAGTTCTGACTGGGCCCCAGGCCCGGCGCTCCCCTCTGTGGCACACTGTGTCACAAGGTGCCTGGAATGGGGTCGCACAAACCTGGAGAAACCTCCACTGCCTGCCAGGGGTAAGAAGCTCTGACTGGGCTCCGGGTCGGAGCTCCGGCAGGCCCTGGGTTGGAAGCCCCTGATCCTAGGCTCCCTTCTTCAGCCTGCCATGTCACAAATTGCAGAGGGTGGGATCCTGGCAAAAAAGGAGGTTGTCCCTGCTTGCCCATGTACAGAAGCTCTGACTGGGTTCTGGGTCAGAGCTCAATGAGGCCCCGCCATAGCTCATTTCCTGATATTCAGCTTGGGACCAAGAACTAGGGCCTTAGAGTCCCTGTGCCCTCCAGGGGTGAGCAAAATCCTTTCTTAGAAGTCATGGGCCAACCAGTTAGACATCCTTTGAGTCAGAACATCTGGTCACTTGGAAAACCGGCCATCTGGATGTGGCATAAAGAGTTTCCATGGTGCATTCAGATGGCCGGGCTGCCCTGGAAGTCCAAATCAGGACTCATTTGAGTCTTCAATTCAGATGAGACTCCATGAGTTTGAGTTTGTTTTCTCGGACGACCCCCTCTTTCATTCAGTGTGCAAGGATTAGTAGAGACTGAGTCCCTGGGTTCCTCTTGTTGTCCAGTAATTCTCATCCGGGGGCCACCTGGGCCCTGGTGGGGCCCAAGGTGCCTAAATCTGCAGTTGGTTTACAGCTCTGTCCTCCAAGCCTTCCTTCCTGGAGAGCAGGCAGGGACGCAAAGCTGACATCCACTTGCTCAAGGGGTAGGACCAGCACTCTACTGCAATCGTAATGGCTGGTCTGACTTGGATGTCCTGATGACAGCACATTTGACTCTTCAGCTCCAGCCAGGGCTCCATGAGATCCGATGTGTTTTCTCCAATAAGGCCCTTTCACTTAGTGTGCATGGGTTACAACAAAGAAAGTTGGCCTTCCTCTGGATTATTAGGGAAAAGGTGTGACGGACCCCCAAGGTCCTCTAGTCTTTTTCCCAGGTGGTGTGATTGTAGGGCTGACCCGCCCTGAGGCCCAAGGTGCCTGAGTCTGTGGCTGCCATCCACCCTATCTGATGGTCCCTTCCTCTGACCCTTGCTTCCTAGACAGAAGCAGTCATGCAAAGCTGACATACCCGTGCAAGCCAGCCTACTTGGGGCCGGTTTAGCCAGCAGTGTTCTCTGATTGATTGGGCACACTTGGTCCACTTGAGGATGGACTGCTTGGCCAGCCTTGGCTCTTGTTTCAAAGAGCTTCCTTCCTGCGTGGACTGTCCAACTTGAGGGTCTGCCTTTTGTGGAGACCCCTCAGCAGAGCGACAGCAACTGCACTTGCTTCTCAGCACTGCCTTAAATCACAGTCCAGCACATGGTGACACAGCCTGCCTATTTTTGAGATGAGCACAACAACATTTAATAAGTCAATTTACATTAAAAATTAATAATGCCTTTTTTCCATGCCATTCCTACAGCTTTAGGTAGCCTGAATAGTCTGAATGTTTCTAGGTGTATTGGTACTGTCATTGACAGTGCTGGCAGGGACAATAGGTGGTACAGGCAGGTTGCAGTGGACTCCCCAGCAGGGACCTTGGGGAGTAGGGTTTGTAGTATGTCAGTAACACATTTAATGTTAACCTTTTTTTATTGTGCCATTTTTGCCCCGTTAGAACGTTTCTTTCACCTGAGAGGGTAGTTACAACAGTTACGTCTCTGGCAATATGACAAATATTTGGCACCGGATTATGGAAGAATCAAAAGGCAACGAAAACCACTTGGTTTTTGGCTTGGGTTGGGAGAACACCACGTGATGGGGTAAAAGAGGAAGGTGCCACACGAGCATTGCCAGCAGCAGAATGTTTAATCAATATTAAAAGCCAGTTATTGCCAGTTGGCTGAAGGAGGGAGGCTGTAAACAAATGTTCAGTGACGACAGAGCCTGGCCTGTGTCTTGTTGTGACTTCCCAGAATTGCAGAATCTGAGAAAATGCCACAGGTTTTACTAGCAGGCACTGCAAACAACATTTGTGTTTGCAGAAGGGACACAGCGACAACTAGCGTTCCATCACATGAGATGACGATGAAGTTCAGGCCAGTAGGCACTCTGTGCCGGAAAGTGTGACAGTTTCTGCTTATCACTGAATGCCACTGATGCTGCTCTACTGACCTATGTGTGGGACTGTGACAGACTCTCCCAGGTAGACTCCTTTGACTGTCAATAACATGAAATCCAGTATTTTGAAAGCGCAAACAATTACCCTAGGGTGTCAAGGCATTGGTGGCAGTCGGGACGATTAAGCGAGCTATTGCCCAGAGTCCCATGGTGCTGGGCTAACCTGCCACTGGCGCCGGGGATCGAACTGTGAGCCCCCGTGGTCTGGAGTCAGGCACCCTGGCCACTGCGCCACTCCTCTTCCATCAATGATCAACCTATCCTACGCTATCCCACAGTCTACCTGAGTGACACTCAGATAGACTGCCCAATGGCCCATAGAGTGGCCTGATTGGAAATGTGAAGGACTTTTCCAACAAAGCAATGGCTGAAGTGGGCTATCCCTTTACCCTTCTTTAGACATACTGTCCTGTGGGATAATCCAAAATGTAAATGACAGATCCAAGAACTCTCATCATCATAGGCCACCTTTCTTAACAACTGTCTAGTCGCGGTCCCTACTCGGCACACAAAATGATGTGATGAGCGCTCCAAAAATTCTGCTCCATTGGGGAATGCAGAGTTTATCAGTAACTCTGCATTCTCTGCAGAATGGGGAGTTGCAGAATTCCACAACAGCAAGCTCAGGGTCTAGGCTAGAATCAACCCACCCAAAGGATTTACTCCTGGCATTGGTGACAGTGGTACCACAGATATTCGATGTGGTGTACACATCTGGGGCATTCTAGAATCTGAAGGTGGTGAGCATCTTGGTGAAACTCTGGGAAATGCGTTAGAGGACTCACTCTGTGTATATTTTGTATAGATCTGTCCTAACTGGATCCTAGGGCCTGAATCCAGAGTGCTCTCCTCCAGGGTTGCTAACATGGTTCTCTCCCCAGAGTCAACTACAGCCTCATCCCCTTTACCCAGTGTCAAACTGGTCCCTAATGAAATAAGTAAGGACCCTTCTGTTCTCACTACTGGGAACCACCCACCCTCTGTCCCTAAGTAAATCCTTAATCGTATTTATGAACATGATGCTCATGTCTACTCCCCATCGTGTGTTCTCTGTTGTCTATGTGGGCTGACTTCGTGCATAAAAATTGATTATTTGCACTACTGGCATGAATTGGATTTGGACAATTCCACACCTGTATCCAAGGTTCCTAAACCTTAGGCATCCCACCGCTGCCAGTATTTGTCAAAACCCTAGAGCTACTGCACCCAACAAAGGGGGATGAGACCTGCTATGGATCCTGAGCCACTGGACCTAGTACCCCTTCAGCACTTGACTTTCAGTGGTAGTGCTGGTCGAGCAGTTGAAGGTTTTTTGCGGGAGGTGGTTGTAAGATACAGAGGGATGAACGCAGACTTGCAACTTATAATACTTTCAATAGCAGCAATGAACGATTGTCTGGTCAAATACTCTTTTATGACAAAAGGAGTATTTATTCAGGACTAGAAAAGTGAAATACAACATGCACAAACAATACACACAGTCCCCGGAGGTCAGGCCTCATGTGTTTTATTCGTAGTCTAGTGAGTCCCACTTCCTTGTTTCACGCAATAGTGATAAGTGTCCATACACTATAGGTGAAATTCATTTTAGGCACCACTAGCAGTCTGAGTCTCAGGAGCCCCACTCCAACTCGGTAAGAAAAGTCAAACATGCTCCTGCACTGAAATGCTTATTGGCAGACAAGTTCCCCCCTAAGCCTTCTGTCACTTTGCTGTGTCTTACCCACACAACCATGGATTTTCCACCTAGAGTCTCTGAGATTGTCGCTCTTGCAGGTGCACCACCTGCAGTGGCTGCCTTGTGTGACTATCACACATGCAGCTCTGCCAGGTCCCGGCAGTGGCTGGGTGTCCTCGGCTCTCCTCTGATGCAATTGTAAGTTTCCATTGATAGTCCTACAAAGTTGAGGGGGATTTCAGTGGCTTCTGGTTCCGATCATCGGCCTGTCCTCACGAAGTTGGCATCCATCAGGCTTCAATCCGTGTCTTTCTCTGCTGGCTCAATATAGGGTCACAACTCCTACTCTTCATTTGGGTGATGGAGAGCACAGCAGCAGGTCCCTTTTCATTATGCCCACTCTGGCATAAGGGGTCCCCGATTTACACACCGCATATGGGCGACAGCTAGATCGGTATGGCAAAATTCACAGAGGCCACCACAGGCATGCAGGTTTATTGACTTACACAGCGCACACATGAGAAAGCCCAAATGGCATGGTACACCCTCTGGCATACAGGGCCACAGACTTACACACTGTACAAGAGTGATGGCCCAATCAGCACTGAAACTTCACGGTGGTCCCCTCTTTCACACGAGGTTGCTTACTTGAACCTGAACATACAATGACCTGTTTGGTGTAGCAGCCGTTTCCTCACACCTCGCTGCAGGGATCCACTTGATAGTATACCCCACTGCACATCGCTCCCTCCAGCTCGCTCCTCTTCCCCACAGGGCTTGCTGGTCTTGGAAAGCAGACAGTCACTGGTGCTCCAGACTCCAGGGGCAGGTGGTATTAGATGTCCCTGGATGATGTCCCCTCATCCAGCTGGGAGACTGATAGGCCTTAGCCTCCAGCGGTTGTCACAGGCAGATGTCTTGCAGAGCTTCACACAGCCCACCTGGCTGCTTGAAATCTGATACTTTTGGTGGCTTCAAGTCACTCTTCTCATAGTCCATTTCCAGACACCAGATGTCATTTAGAGTGCGAGTCATTGATAGTTGTGTTGGGGGCCTACATCCTTTTAAAGTGCCCTTTCCTCTGCCCTGCCCTGCCCCTACTCCAGAAAGCAGTCTGCCACAGCAGTAGCGACTTAAAATCTGATAGCCCCAGAACACAGGCCATATGGGTGACTAGAGGTTCAGACTTGAATGTCAGCCATAGTGATATGTGTATCAAAAGATTACTCATAAATATCAAATGGAGGGAAGGAGGAGCTGAGGGTAAAGAGATCCCACTTGGCTCCCAAGCATTTACCTGCAAAAATCAAGCGTGAGTAGGATCTTTATTTGAGAGAATCCCTTTGAAAAAGGTCTGTGGGACCCTCAACAACTACTTTCAGTCTGTGGTATATGCTTTGCCACTAACGTACTAGTAGTTGATAGTGTCATCATTGGGTCTTCTTTCCTCCAACCAGGAGATGATCTCTTGTAATCGAAGAGATTTTTCGTGTGGGTCCACAACAAATGGAGTGCTCTAAAATTACCTCTTGTCTATTGTTCAAAATGTAATAAAGGTTTGGCAAGGGTAAGGGTAAAAGAAAGACTGGATGTGTGTAATGGAAATGCAAAATATCCATTGCATCCTATAGTGAAGTCTAGGTCTACGTGTTTCAGCCTCTCTGCGCCCATGTAGGGTCTGCGGCTTTTGTCAGGACCATTCAAACTAAACTTTTCTTTTAGGAGGAGCCCTTAATGTTAATTTAGGTAGGTGGAACGTTGTCCCCTTAGTGGTTAAGAACAAGTGGAGTACTGTCCCCTAGGTTCTTTCACAATATGGTATAGCTATTTGCGTCCGGTAACAGAGAGGAATGTTCCCATCTAAAAAACGGAAGAGAAAGAAGGGATAATAAAGGGGCACAAGTCCCATTAAAGTGTGCAGATTCATTGATACATGTATGTGCTTGTCTGCTGATTTCTATTGTAGTCACTATTTGTGACGGTTATTTATTGTGCGGAATTGCGATAAGTGTATTATTTAGCTTCCCAGCCATGTAGTTTGCTTTTATTAAAAGCTGTCTCTAAAATGTATCTTGTGTATGTTTCCATATTTGCTGATCTTGTCCTGCTAGTGAGCTCTTTTCGATGTCCATTTAGATCGAAGGTGTGTGTATTAGAACGTTCTCTCTCTGAAAAATTGTTCAACAGAGAAGAGCTGTTGAAGGGTTCTATACTCCTTACATTGATTTAATCAGAGCGATTAGTCAATATCTAGTTGTGATGTTTCATAAGCACATGCTCTAGCTTTTATCGCTATCTAGTGGTTGGTATGGATCTCTTTTGCTATTAAGTAAATGTGATTGGTCTATAAGCTTGTAGTTTGGCCTACTCGTGAGGTAACTCGGGTCGCCAATGTTGGATAATACGAGCTTTATCTGAAACGTCTGTTGTAAGGAAATAATCGGGCGAGCGGTGCGGTGTGATATGGTCTGGGACTACCGAATTTCCCCCTCCCCCCCTGTGCATACCACATTTCTAATGATGGACATGAGAAGGGAATTTCTTTTGGAGGCGGGGGTCGTAAAACCCCCGGCCGTATTTATTAAAATATGCAAACAAAATAAAACATTTTTAAATAAACGATATTTACACAATTATACGCAGAAACATAACACGACATTTGATTACAATTCATATGCACAGATATCAGATGGATAACCTTAACATATCTCTAATACATAGTTTTCCTATCCGAATCTAACATAAGGATCATAATCGGGCGAGCGGTGCGGTGTGAAACTGACCACTAACATTTCTTTTCTCAATGACCTTCATTATTTCCTATTCAGGACCCATAGGAGCAGGAGGAAGACGTGGCTACCGCCCTCCTTGAAAGAAGAAAGGGGAAAAAATGAATGCCTCGTAATGACGATCGCTTAATGCGGGGTCGCCCTGAATGACCCAACACTCGATAACGGTGAGGGTACTTAGCCTACTGCTTTCGAATGGCTTCACTTACGTGTTGTGCGGTACCTCCATTATGCAATTGTTCCTCTTGTCCTGGACGTTACCTGGCCCAGACGCCGGCATCTCCTCTTAACTGGAGTGTGGCTGAGGTTGACCTCGGTCAGTAGTATAGAAATATAAATCATCCTCTTGATGTTAGACTTGAGTCTTTCATCTTGGTCCAGGTTACTACCCGTAATAGTAAAATGATTTGTGTCAGCGTATATTTAAATTATGCTTATTAAATAGTTAAATAAGGGGATATCCATTAAGGAGTTATTTATATATAAGAGCCTGTCTTATTTGGACAGGAGGCGTAAAAGCACCTCATCTTTGACAATGGAGCAGTAAGAAGTATCTGAGGGCATTTTAATTTTGTGTTGTAATAGTTCGTGTTAGGTACCCTCGTTCTTTGTCGACATGCCTATGGAGTGAGTAGGAACTCTTTCAGTGCATAGTCAATATCTTGAGAAGAAGTATCTTCGCCACAATTGCAATCATTGTAATTCCTCAGGTGCTGATGTATGGTGTTGTCGGGTGAGTCCCATCGTTATTTTCGTTTATATGTAGAACTTGCTGATGCTGGTACTATTCATTTTTATTAATCAATGCTAACTTGTTAGTTTCATTTAGGTGTTCTGTTATCTTTCAGCTAGTATTCCTAACCTCCCATACAGGTATTCATATGTCTTTGTTGGTCTTGATACAAGGTTTTCGCAGCAATATGTGACTCACTGATTGCTTACAGGGACTGTCCTTTGCTTTGTTGGCTGGTAGACACTGTCTTGTTTTATTAGTTATTATTCCTCGGACAGAAACCCCTCTCTGGTCTTTGGTGTTTGGTTGATTAATTTAATCCGTGTTGTGAACTTCCGGCTCTTCCATAAAGCTAATCTCTATCTGGTCACTCGGTTCCAAAGGATCTGGTTGTTAAACCTGTTGCTGAATGTCCACAGATGGTAAATCCATCTTTATTCCTTTTGGAATAGATTCCTCTCCGCATTGGTGCCGGCATAGTCTAAGCTCTCAAGAACGACCCACTCCACATCATTTGCACAATGGCCCATTGTGAAAAAATGGTTACTCATTTTGATTGTCAACTTCTTGCATCTGATGTTGCTTATGTGTTCACAGATGAGAGTTTTTACTTTCCTGCAGGTCATTCCAATGTAGTGTAGTTTACATGGGCATGTTATCATATATATAACATGTGAGCTGTTACAGTTGTTATGTTTTTTTAAGGTCCACTTGAAATGTTCTTTCAGGTCCACTGTATTTGTAGTCTTTCTTAGATAGCATACAGAGCAATCACCACATGGATGATGGCCTACTACTTTTCTTATAGTCCATTTCCTGACACCAAATGTCATTTAGGGTGTGATTCATTGACAGTTGTGTTGCGGGCCTGCATCTGTTTAAAGTGAGCTCTCCTCTGCCCTTCCCCTACTCCAGAAAACAGTCTGCCTCAGCAAGAGTGACTTAATATCCAATAGCCCCACAACACAGGCCACAGGGGTGACTAGAAGCTCACACCTGGATGTCAACCACAGTGATATGTGTATCAAAAGATTACCACAGGGCCTCTGGCCTACTCTTTATGATTCTCTTTTCAGCCCTATCTCCTCCCTGAGATGTGACCTGCCTCTTTCCAGTTACCTCTATATGAATTGACGAGCACTCTTTGAAGTGTACTGGAGAGCCTGGATCTCCTTTCTCAGGTGTGTGTCCCATCCAGCTCATAGGAATGCATCAATTCCAAAATCCTTCTGGGGGGAGTCTTCTATCTCCTCATGCTCCTCCAGTTAGCCCTGTGTCCCCCAAAATGAACCCCAGAATCTTCTATGTATTGTACCATTCACAAGCACACATACACACAGCACATGCATACAACATGCAGGCACTACATGGCACTAAATACTAACTCTATGTAGGCCAAGTGTGAGTTAAGCACACATCAGTGGGACTTTACAATTTACATTAGTGAGCCTGTAGGCCTCACTCCGGTGACACAGTTAAAAAGGCCTGCACACTTCTTACATGGTATGGTGCCACCACTGCGCTCGTGCTGCTTAGCTCCCAGCAAAGGAAGTAACTTTTTACCTCTTTGAAAGTAGCACTTTGGTCAACTCCCCGGTCCAACAAGCCCACAATTAGGTAGACAGGCCTATGTCATGACTCTCATGCATGATCCATGTTTGACAATGACAACTAAAATTAGCACCAGGGATCCAGAAAACATTGCAGCTGGGCACTCAGGGCAGGGGCGCAAGTCCATCACCACGAGAAGGACTTTCCGTTCCAACAGAAATTTTTTAAGTTTTGGGTTGAAAGTACCACAATACGTACATACCCAAGAAATTTCACACATCAGTGACCTTTCGTGGTGGCTATGCTGTTTTGGTATCCTGCAACATTTTGGGGTCTGCCTGATCATCTTTGCTGGGAAAGACATATCACAAAAGTTATAGTGTCTTTCTGCATAGTTAAACCACAGTTTCAGAATCCCTGTAGCACCGATTTCAGGCGAATTCCTCAAGTTTTACTTAGTTTCATCCAGCATGAAATCCTCACTTTGAAAATCACTGCAACTGACTAAGGTCTGATCGTAGGTCATCTGTTATGGCCTGCTGCACGAGGTCCACACATGTCCGCACTAGTCTTGCGTCCTACATCACACGTTACGAGCACTTCAATTTCAGCCTTGGAACAGAGACTGCAAGCACACCCTACATAAAAAAAAATAACATGTATTGTTACTTATGTTGGACTGGCCTTATATGAGCCAAATCTCAGTTCCATTCAGTTTATACACAGCTATGGAGTATGTGCTGTGGCAAATGTCACTCCTCCAGTTATGTTCTAGACTGGCTGGCATCTCTGCAGGCCAAACACTGTTCACCAAAATGATGCATGTTGTTTGTTTCAGTGATTCGCCTCGTAGCTTTTTATTTTTCTTATGTGGGCTGGGCCTGTGTTCGCTTCTTTTGCAGGCAGTTAGGCTTGTTTTTCAAGACATCATTTATAACTTGCTCAGCAGCACAGGTGGATAGGGAATTCGCGGGACAGGGAAGATGTGCGCAAGGATGAAAATGCGTTGGGTGGCAAGCAGCTGCCTTCCTGTTCTTGCCTTCCTTTGGCTGCAGTCTGATCAGGTAAACTGATTACGGAAAAACGGGTTACTTCAGTTTGGAGTTAGACTAAATGCTCAAAATGTGCCCCTATTTTCTTATGATTTGTAATAGATATTTAAAGAGTTAGCACTTATTTTCAATGCAGAGTGTTACTGCAGAATATCCTGGAATAAACTGCCAAATAGTGCCGCTTTTTTTCTCATTCCACGGGCATTTTAAGCCCAGTCGAGTAAAATTAGAAAACACAACTAGCATTTTTAGAAGTCACGAATTCTCTTATTGTAACTTGCCCCAGTGACAGGTAGTTCAATTACTTACTCAATACAGACTTAGTATAAAAATACATGCTAAGTATTACCGTAGTATATTCTCCAAGGTGAAACTGTGGTATGAAGCAAGAAATGTGAGTGGTGTTGCTTTTAAATGCTTGGCTTCTTATCTGTTTTGGGACAAATATAGCCATCCATGTCTACAAATTCTGCACTGCTTTTATGTTTTGGCGTTGGTAGATTCTATTGCGGTTTCATGGGAGAGCCGTGCTGGACTTCCTAGTGTATTGGAGGTAATGTGAGGCGGGAAGCGCAGCCTCGCCGCTATATGTGATGACGTTGTGAGCCCAACCAATCAGGATTCTGTCTCCCTCCATTCATTCAAACACAGGAGGAAGGGGGGGTTGCTGGCCTGACTGCACATGGAGACTCGCTGGAAAACAGATACTTCCAAATAAATTAAACTGTCAGTTGTATTTACTTTAAAAACTAGCAAAGTATTTCTATAAATCACGCGACTAGCTGCATTTTCTGGCATAGATACACTTCCTTGGTTACTTTATCCTTTCTTCCTGCTGTTTGAGTTCTGTAAGAGAACAGACTGTGCCTGAGGAGGCCTCTGGGGGACAGCTCCTGTTGACTCTCACACGCCTTGCTTCTCTTGGGCTTTTCTGTACAAAGGGCGATGGGTGGGGCTTTTAGCACAGCGAATAAGGACATGGACATGCGTCTGAGAAGGCAGTATGCCTCGATAAGGTTAAAAACATACCTGGCTCAAGGTCAGTAACATGCCAGATGTGCCTGTTCCTCCAAGAACCCAGTAGGACAGGGGGAGTGTCAGTCACGTGCTAGGCGCACCAGTGTCCGTTAAAGACCTGTAGAGTCGCAGCCTATTCACTCATATGTCGCATGCAAAGCTAGTCTAAGCAACGCGGGTAGGGCAGAGATACATAGCTGTGTTTCATGAATCCGCATTGACACATCTGGATTGCATCGACGGTTTAATAGGACAACCTCGGGATGGGCAACCAGAACACAAACGAGCTTGTAAACCTATACATTCCTTGTAGATGGTCACATTTTTACAGTTGTAAGATGTGGACGTCATCACCAACACCCAGCAAACTAGATGGTGTGCATGCAGCACACAACGAAAATGCAAATATGATTTATTGGAAATGAACAAAGTCAAGGGGGAACCTGTCAAACCGGTCGTCACAAAGTACCTTACAGCATTTCATTTTACTGTCAAGTCTTTCTTTCCCTATTAAAACGAGCATTGGCAAGGCCAGTAGGTCTTACTCTAAAAGGCAAATGCCGACTTGTTGGCTTTGCCAGTTCTTGTTTCCATTGGCCCATTCACCCACTGTATTCTAAAACTGACTATGTTATATCATAAAGTAAAAGAGCCAGGTTGCCGCTGGTTTGTAACAACGCATGCGTGCACTCGCGTCACCAATCATGCGGACACATGGCATCTCACATGGAGTGGATCTTTGTCATTGTCACTTCTCTGCAGGTTATTGCTGTTCCAAGTAATCCCACGCACATCTCTACTCGGTAACAGAACAATACAAGCACTGGCAAAAACAATCTGTCTGGCTTTAAAGTGCTAATGCATGCAAGCAACATTTGTGCATGCCTGTGTTTTCACATTAAAGTCAGGCCTGTTGTCTTTGCCAATGTCTGTATTATCGTGCTAATGCGTGCCGCTGTTCACTAAACCTCTTCACTTGAAGCAGCAATATCATGCATGTGTTTAATCGTGCAACAACATGAAACGTTTGGGGTGACTAGATGCAAGCAGCAAAATGTTTTCACAGAAGTGTTTAACATTTATGTAAGAGTGACAGCTGCCCAGCAGTTTTCAAAAGGAGCCTTGGAAGGAGCTCTTTCATACACACAAATACAAGGGGTGTCCGAGCCAGCTCTGCCCCCTAGCGGTACAGCTTTTGTCTCTCTTTGATCTATTTGGTTTGGGGGAGTTTTCAAACGTTTACCCATACCAGGGAAAAATATGTCAAGCAAGACTAATGGGCTGATTACGATGGTGGACGGACTTCAGTCTGTCCGCCATTGTATTGGAGATTGGGACCGCCTGCCTACAAGGCGGCGGTCTCACAGGGGTAATTATAATGTGACCACCACTACGGCGGTTGCATTGACCATGTTTTGTATTGCAGCGGGTACAATACAAAACAGAGACCCCACACATATCCCTGAACTACGTACCTGCCACATGGTGCAGGGATATGTAGAGGGGCAGGGGCACCATGGGTGCCCCCCCAGGACCCGTGTCTGGTGGTCAGAAGGTGAGGGGTGCCCGTTACGGGCCCCAAAGTCCCTTTCAACCTGCCTGTTCATGGCGGGTTAACCGCCATGAACAGACAGGTGGAAAGGGACATCGTAATCCCTACCCCGGTGCCAGGTAGGCACCTCTATCATTGCAGGGACTACGAGCCCCTCTGCTGCACCAGCGGGCTTAAGAAGGCTGTCGAATGCGTTGTGGTCGGTCTTTACGACCGCCACACATCCGCCAGCCATTATAATATGGCAGGCGGTGAAGTTGGTTACGATGGCAGGGAGACCGCCACCGGCAGCCTGTCGATGGCAGTCTCCCCACCATCGTAATCAGGCCCTAAATGTATCATCAACAATGTGCCACAAAAATGCAAAAAAGCTTTTTGGCAAAAAAGCAATTTTTCTAGTTTCAACCAGTAACCTTAACACAGAATAGCAAAGGCAGAGACATTTCCGGCCAGGAGTGCTATCCTGCGTTAGGGGTGAATAGACAAAAGTTAACTCCACACAACAGAAAGTTGGTGCTCACAAAGTGAACCTATTCTTGTGGCATAGACTGTTATTTTCAGATCATTAGCTGGACCAAAGGAGGAGGTGAACTTAAGGGACTCTTGTTCAGCCACATATAATGACAGGCATGAGGAAAGATAACATCAGTACTTTTATTGAGCTCCAGAAAGTCATACCGAAAAGGTTTTCTCATGCATCAGTAAGACAACTTGTAGTGCTTCGATGGCAAAATGCAAGCGTCTGTCACACAGAGTTCACTCGGAATAGAAGCAGGAGGTGCAGGAGTACTATTCACACGGAGTCTGTCGGGGATTTTTGCATTTCTTTTCCTTTTCAGTGCTTAACATTTTTAAATAAGGCCTGGGATGTGTGGTGCCTGCTTAGATCTCACTCGCCTTCTATAGCTTACGCCTGATAGGCCCTTGATTGTTGTGACTTGTGTTATTAACAAGGTTGGCGTTTTCTCTCATTTGGGGACTGATGTGATTTGAACATAAAGGAAATATTTTAAAAATTGGAAAATGGGCTGCATTTGTGATTGCGTGAAAACAACCACAGACACGATAGTCTGCTGATGCCAGAAAGCCCCCACCATCACTGTAAAGGCAGCAAACCGCAGTGGCTCGCAATTGTTGATCTACATCATGAATATTCATGAGGTAGATTGAATTGCAACCCGTTGTGAATCGTTATTTTGTATAACGTCCTATTTGTTTGTGGTTAGGTTCACACAAAATACCATTAGATACCAAAAAGGTGGTGAGCAAATCGTGACCACTTTTTGCGAATCCTATCTTAGTACATCTGTCTTTTTTAAAATTAATTTTGGGAGAGAAATCCAAACGTTCACTTTGATGTTATTCCAGTATTCCCACGAGTTTTAATGTAGAGAAAGTGCCTCTGACTATTAATATGTGTCATCTGCATGTGTGACTTTGTGAAACCGAGAATGCTGGTGTGTGTGGTATGCGTAATTGCACAACACTCGTTAAGGAGAACAGTTAGCTATTGAGAAGATAAATGTAGCTGGCAAGAGCCAGTGTCTGAACTACCTGCACGCCATGCACACTCTTTTGTGTGAGAACCTATGACTATAACTTACTTAAGTTCCGTTCAATACCAGTGGCGGCTGGCATCTACAGGGGGTGGGTGTGGTCGAATGTGCACAATTTAAAACAATATATAAAAATAAACGTGCTCATAAATACAATTTAAATATTTAAAAAACACTAACCTCACTACCGGACCTCCTTGCTCTAGACCTCGTCAGGACTGCAGTGCATGCCCCAGCATCTCTCTTGACCAATCCGGGTGCTGCTCTCACTAGCATGCGAGCAGCACCCTGATTGGAGGGAGCAGCCTTCCTCAGCGCTCCACAGCGCTCTGAAGGCCTGCACTTGCCCTTACTGAGCTGTGAGGTTTCAAAGTGCGCATGTCTGGCTGGCCGTCCCAAGAGGAACAGCCAAAGGGACATGCACACTTTGAACAGTGCACATACAGCCCACCCTCCTTCCTGCTGCTGCTCTCACTAAGACCCGCCCCGCCCTGACTCTCTGGTCTGGACAGCAGGCTGAAAAATCAAATGGCAATAAATTACTATTTTACTTTGCAAAAGTCAATAAAAAATGCACTTTTTGATTGAAAATTGGTTTGCCCAGTACTCCACATGATTTTTCTCACACGTGCACGCTTAGCGAAAAGAAGTCTAGAGAGACACCAACAGGAGACTGGTAGAAATGCATCTCAGTGCAACATTTTCTGCATGAAGAAGTCTTGCACGTCCAAAAATTATGCAATTTTTAGGTGACACTAATTTTGAAAATTAAACAAGTTTCACTGCTATATTTTAAATTTGGCCCAGGGGCATACATAATGAAAGTCTCTATGTCATCAGAAACGTTCCCTAAATCGTGTTGTTGTCGGGGTTGGTCTCTGGGACCTGCTGATGCAGGAGCTACCAAGCAATGGAATGGTGAAAATACTGGGAATTCTAGAATCAGTGTTCTAAGTCCTAGATGTAAGCAGAAAATTAGCTTCACTATCCTCCCTGACTCTTTGGTTAGCAATGTACATGCAGCGAAGGCCTTTTCCAAGGGGAGTGGTGCAGAGCAAATGTACAGTGCAATATAATGATTACCATAGCATTAAAGAAGTGAATGTCAAACCAGGCATGTGTGTCACAACATGACACTTTAATACTATCTTAATATGTACGCAAAGGTATTGATAGAATAAACAGTGAATCAGGAAAGTAGAAATTACAAAGGAGAGACACGATCTTGCCCTCAAAACGATGACTTTGTAGCAAGTGAGCATCATGTGAATGCTCACAGATCTCTAGCATTGAAAACTTTAAACAGAGAAGGGACAAGAACAAGCATTGGCATAGCCAATAGGTCTCGCCTTTGGGACCTTATAAGAATTAAGTTATGCAGCACAATATCATTTGTACAACAACATCAACTGTTGCCTGGCTAAACACTTATAGGTCCAAAAGGCGAGACCTATTGGCTATGCCAATGCATGTTTTGCTAAGGGGGGGGCATAAATAACAGGATGGTGCAGGTCAGTCAGTCAGTCAGTGAGTGAGAGTGAGTGAGAGAGTCAGTCAGTGATAGAGAGAGTCAGTTAGTGAGAGAGTGAGAGAGTCCGTTAGTCAGTTAGTGAGAGTGAGAGAGTCAGTCAGTCAGTGAGAGAGTGAGAGTCAGTCAGTCAGTTAGAGAGTGAGAGTCAGTAAGAGAGGGAGAGTCAGTGAGAGAGTGAGAGTGAGTCAGTGAGAGTGAGAGAGTGAGTCAGTGAGAGTTAGAGAGTGACTCAGTCAGTGAGAGTGAGAGAGTCAGTCAGTCAGTGAGAGTGAGAGAGAGAGTCAGTCAGTGAGAGTGAGAGTCAGTCAGTGACAGTGGATGAGAGTGAGAGAGTGAGTCAGTTAGTCAGTGAGTGAAAGAGAGTGAGTCAGTGGGTTATTCAGTCAGTGAGAGTGCATCAGTCTTTTAGCGAGAGTGCATCAGTCTTTTAGCGAAAGTCAGTCAGTGAGAGAGAGCCAGTGAGAGAGAGTCAGTGAGAGAGTCAGTGAGAGAGAGTCAGTCAGTAAGAGAGATTCAATCAGTGAGAGAGAGCCAATCAGTCAGTGAGAGTGAGTGAGTCAGTCAGTGAGAGAGAGTGGGAGAGTCAGTGAGAAGGTGAGAGAGTCGGTCTGTGAGAGTCTGTCAGTGAGAGTGAGTTAGTCAGTCAGTCATTGAGAGTGAGTCAGTCAGTCAGTCAGTGAGAGAGATTGGGTGAGTCTGTCAGTGAGAGTCTGTCAGTGTGAGTGAGAGAGTGAGTCAGTGAGAGTGAGTCAGTCAGTCAGGGAGAGTGAGTTAGTCAGTGAGAGAGAGTAGGAGAGTCAGTCAGTGAGAGTGAGGGACTCAGTCAGTGAGAGTGAGAGCCTGTCAGTGAGAGTCTGTCAGGGAGAGCCTGTCAGTGAGAGTGAGTCAGTGAGAGAGAGTCAGTGAGAGTCTGTCAGTGAGAGTCTGTCAGTGAGAGTGAGTCAGTCAGAGTGAGTCAGTCAGTGAGAGAGTCAGTCAGTGAAAGAGAGTTGGAGAGTCAGTCAGTGAGAGTCTGTCAGTGAGAGTGAGTTAGTGAGAGAGAGTGGGAGTGTCAGTCAGTGAGAGAGAGCGGGAGAGTGAGTCAGTCAGTGAGAGTCTGTCAGTGAGAGTGAGTCAGTCAGTGAGAGTGTCAGTGAGAGTGAGTCAGTCAGTGAGAGTCTGTTAGTGAGAGTGAGTCAGTCAGTCAGTGAGAGTGTCAGACAATCAGTGAGAGAGAGTGAGAGAGTCAGTGAGAGTCTGTCAGTGAGAGTCGGTCAGTCAGTGAGATTCTGTTAGTGAGAGTGAGTCAGTCAGTGAGAGTCAGTCAGTCAGTTAGAGAGTGAGAGTCAGTGAGAGAGGGAGAGTCAGTGAGAGAGTCAGTCAGTGAGAGTGAGAGAGTCAGTCAGTGAGAGTGAGAGAGTGAATCAGTCAGTGAGAGTGAGAGAGTCAGTCAGTCAGTGAGAGTGAGAGAGTCAGTCAGTGAGAGTGAGAGTCAGTCAGTGACAGTGGATGAGAGTGAGAGAGTGAGTCAGTTAGTCAGTGAGTGAAAGAGAGTGAGTCAGTGGGTTATTCAGTCAGTGAGAGTGCATCAGTCTTTTAGCGAGAGTGCATCAGTCTTTTAGCGAAAGTCAGTCAGTGAGAGAGAGCCAGTGAGAGAGAGTCAGTGAGAGAGTCAGTGAGAGAGAGTCAGTCAGTAAGAGAGATTCAATCAGTGAGAGAGAGCCACTCAGTCAGTGAGAGTGAGTGAGTAAGTCAGTGAGAGAGAGTGGGAGAATCAGTGAGAGAGTGAGAGAGTCTGTCAGTGAGAGTCTGTCAGTGAGAGTGAGTTAGTCAGTCAGTCATTGAGAGTGAGTCAGTCAGTCAGTGAGAGAGAGTGGGTGAGTCTGTCAGTGAGAGTCTGTCAGTGAGAGTGAGAGAGTGAGTCAGTGAAAGTGAGTCAGTCAGTCAGTGAGAGTGAGTGACTCAGTCAGTGAGAGTGAGTAAGTCAGTCAGTGAGAGAGAGTGCGAGAGTCAGTCAGTGAGAGAGTGTGAGTCAGTCAGTGAGAGTGAGAGTCTGTCAGTGAGAGTATGTCAGGGAGAGCCTGTCAGTGAGAGTGAGTCAGTGACAGTGAGTCAGTGAGAGTCTGTCAGAGAGAGTCTGTCAGTGAGAGTGAGTCAGTCAGAGTGAGTCAGTCAGTGAGAGAGTCAGTCAGTGAGAGAGAGTTGGAGAGTCAGTCAGTGAGAGTCTGTCAGTGAGAGTGAGTTAGTGAGAGAGAGTGGGAGAGTCTGTCAGTGAGAGTCTGTCAGTGAGAGTGAGTCAGTCAGTGAGAGTGTCAGTGAGAGTGTCAGTGAGAGTGAGTCAGTCAGTGAGAGTCTGTCAGTGAGAGTGAGTGAGTCAGTGAGAGTGAGTCAGTGAGAGTGAGCCAGTCAGTGAGTGAGAGTTAGTCAGTCAGTTAGTGAGAGTGAGTCTGCCAGTGCGAGTGAGTGTGTCAGTCAGTGAGAGTGAGTCAGTCATTCAGTGAGAGAGAGATTCTGTCAGTGAGAGTCTGTCAGTCAGTGAGAATCTGTCAGTGAGAGTGATTCAGTCAGTGAGAGTCTGTCAGTGAGAGTGAGTGAGTGAGTCAGTCAGTGAGAGAGTGGGAGAGTGAGTCAGTGAGAGAGTCTGTCAGTGAGAGTGAGTCAGTCAGTGAGAGTCTGTTATTGAGAGTGAGTGAGTCAGTCAGTGAGAGTGAGTGAGTCAGTCAGTGAGAGAGAGTGAGAGAGTCAGTGAGAGTCTGACAGTGAGAGTGAGTAAGTCAGTGATAGTGAGTCAGTCAGTGAGAGTGAGTCAGTCAGTGAGGGAGAGTGAGTCTCAGTCAGTGAGAGTGAGTCTTTCAGTCAGTGAGAGTGAGTCAGTCAGTCAGTGAGAGAGAGTGGGAGAGTCTGCCAGTGAGAGTCTGTCAGCTAGTGAGTGAGTCAGTGAGAGTCAGTCAGTCAGTTAGAGAGTGAGAGTCAGTGAGAGAGGGAGAGTCAGTGAGAGAGTCAGTCAGTGAGAGTGAGAGAGTCAGTCAGTGAGAGTGAGAGAGTGAATCAGTCAGTGAGAGTGAGTTAGTCAGTCAGTTAGTGAGAGTGAGTCTGTCAGTGCGAGTGAGTGTGTCAGTCACTGAGAGAGAGTCAGTCATTCAGTGAGAGAGAGATTCTGTCAGTGAGAGTGTTGGAGCCGGCCTCATGGCATGGTCCTGTTCCCCCTCGCTCAGCCGCACGAGGTCCCATGCACCTCGGGGCTCCTCCATCTTGAATTACACGTCACTCCACGTGACCACCTCCGTGACCCTGCTCTACCCGGCCTCGGTCCCAGCGAGGCCCGACATCGAGGCGCCAACCCCTGGCCCAGGGGATACCACGTGAGCCCTTCCCACCCCCGGCGGAGGGCAGTTTCGATGGGACCCCCAACCGTCCTTCCACACCTAGGTGCGATCGCCCCACAGCTCTCTGGGGCCTGGCGCCTCTCCTGCTGGGCGTCTGGCCGCGCCCTACCCGGCCTCTCCGCCCTCCTGGGCGCAAGGGTCCGGACATCAAAGGGCTCAAGACCTATATCTGGGGCGACCCGACAACAAGATGACAGTTGTATCCCGGAGTCAAGAGCCCTGCTGATCGGATCGCGGCTGACCCTACGGAGAAAGACTCTTCCTGAACCTACCTACTGAGCCCTGCTGATGACGTCGCGGCTCCATCGTGCTTACAAGACCTTCACGAACCTTTGGGGCCCTGCTGACGCCGTCGCGGCCCGACCTTGTTGCAACAGACCATCAGAGCCCAGCTGACCTCGTCGCGGCTCGACCCAAGCGGAACTACCACCCGAGCCCTGCTGACGCCGTCGCGGCTCTCCACGTCTAAACCGCTCCGAGACCAGCATCCAAGGTCTGGCGCAGAGCCCTTCCGTACCTGGCTGGTACAAAGACTGTTCCGCTACCCTATTCCCTCAAAGACATTGAGACTCTTACTGGATCCCTCGATCCCACTGTACATATTGAACGTGCTCCTTTTTTTATATAAAGAACCAAGATAAGAAACTGATACGGAGTCCTGTGTGGTGGTGTTACTGGGCCTAGTACGATTATAGGAGAAGGACCTCTCCTAGGAGGATTCTCAGCGGCGCTCGGCTATAACTTCGTGGTAGGAAGGTGCCCGGAGTAGTCCCTCCGACTCCCTGGTGGTCCTCCCTCCAACAGAGAGTCTGTCAGTCAGTGAGAATCTGTCAGTGAGAGTGATTCAGTCAGTGAGAGTCTGTCAGTGAGAGTGAGTGAGTGAGTCAGTCAGTGAGAGAGTGGGAGAGTGAGTCAGTGAGAGAGTCTGTCATCGAGAGTGACTCAGTCAGTGAGAGTCTGTTATTGAGAGTGAGTCAGTCAGTCAGTGAGAGTGAGTGAGTCAGTCAGTGAGAGAGAGTGAGAGAGTCAGTGAGAGTCTGACAGTGAGAGTGAGTAAGTCAGTGATAGTGAGTCAGTCAGTGAGAGTGAGTCAGTCAGTGAGGGAGAGTGAGTCTCAGTCAGTGAGAGTGAGTCTTTCAGTCAGTGAGAGTGAGTGAGTCAGTCAGTGAGAGAGAGTGGGAGAGTCTGTCAGTGAGAGTCTGTCAGCTAGTGAGTGAGTCAGTGAGAGTGAGTTAGTCAGTTAGTGAGAGACATTTTGTCAGTCAGTGAGAGAGAGTCTGTCAGTCAGTGAGAGTGAGTGAGTCAGTCAGTCAGTGAGAGAGAGTGGGAGAGTCTGTCAGTGAGAGTCGGTCAGTCAGTGAGATTCTGTTAGTGAGAGTGAGTCAGTCAGTGAGAGTCAGTCAGTCAGTTAGAGAGTGAGAGTCAGTGAGAGAGGGAGAGTCAGTGAGAGAGTCAGTCAGTGAGAGTGAGAGAGTCAGTCAGTGAGAGTGAGAGAGTGAATCAGTCAGTGAGAGTGAGAGAGTCAGTCAGTCAGTGAGAGTGAGAGAGTCAGTCAGTGAGAGTGAGAGTCAGTCAGTGACAGTGGATGAGAGTGAGAGAGTGAGTCAGTTAGTCAGTGAGTGAAAGAGAGTGAGTCAGTGGGTTATTCAGTCAGTGAGAGTGCATCAGTCTTTTAGCGAGAGTGCATCAGTCTTTTAGCGAAAGTCAGTCAGTGAGAGAGAGCCAGTGAGAGAGAGTCAGTGAGAGAGTCAGTGAGAGAGAGTCAGTCAGTAAGAGAGATTCAATCAGTGAGAGAGAGCCAATCAGTCAGTGAGAGTGAGTGAGTCAGTCAGTGAGAGAGAGTGGGAGAGTCAGTGAGAAGGTGAGAGAGTCGGTCTGTGAGAGTCTGTCAGTGAGAGTGAGTTAGTCAGTCAGTCATTGAGAGTGAGTCAGTCAGTCAGTCAGTGAGAGAGATTGGGTGAGTCTGTCAGTGAGAGTCTGTCAGTGTGAGTGAGAGAGTGAGTCAGTGAGAGTGAGTCAGTCAGTCAGGGAGAGTGAGTTAGTCAGTGAGAGAGAGTAGGAGAGTCAGTCAGTGAGAGTGAGGGACTCAGTCAGTGAGAGTGAGAGCCTGTCAGTGAGAGTCTGTCAGGGAGAGCCTGTCAGTGAGAGTGAGTCAGTGAGAGAGAGTCAGTGAGAGTCTGTCAGTGAGAGTCTGTCAGTGAGAGTGAGTCAGTCAGAGTGAGTCAGTCAGTGAGAGAGTCAGTCAGTGAAAGAGAGTTGGAGAGTCAGTCAGTGAGAGTCTGTCAGTGAGAGTGAGTTAGTGAGAGAGAGTGGGAGTGTCAGTCAGTGAGAGAGAGCGGGAGAGTGAGTCAGTCAGTGAGAGTCTGTCAGTGAGAGTGAGTCAGTCAGTGAGAGTGTCAGTGAGAGTGAGTCAGTCAGTGAGAGTCTGTTAGTGAGAGTGAGTCAGTCAGTCAGTGAGAGTGTCAGACAATCAGTGAGAGAGAGTGAGAGAGTCAGTGAGAGTCTGTCAGTGAGAGTGAGTGAGTCAGTGAGAGTGAGTCAGTCAGTGAGTGAGAGTTAGTCAGTCAGTCAGTGAGAGTGAGTCTGTCAGTGCGAGTGAGTGTGTCAGTCAGTGCGAGTGAGTCAGTCATTCAGTGAGAGAGAGAGATTCTGTCAGTGAGAGTCTGTCAGTCAGTGAGAATCTGTCAGTGAGAGAGAGATATTCTGTCAGTGAGAGTCTGTCAGTCAGTGAGAATCTGTCAGTGAGAGTGATTCAGTCAGTGAGAGTCTGTCAGTGAGAGTGAGTGAGTGAGTCAGTCAGTGAGAGAGTGGGAGAGTGAGTCAGTGAGAGAGTCTGTCAGTGAGAGTGAGTCAGTCAGTGAGAGTCTGTTATTGAGAGTGAGTCAGTCAGTCAGTGAGAGTGAGTCAGTCAGTCAGTGAGAGAGAGTGAGAGAGTCAGTGAGAGTCTGACAGTGAGAGTGAGTAAGTCAGTGATAGTGAGTCAGTCAGTGAGGGTGAGTCAGTCAGTGAGGGAGAGTGAGTCTCAGTCAGTGAGAGTGAGTCTTTCAGTCAGTGAGAGTGAGTGAGTCAGTCAGTGAGAGAGAGTGGGAGAGTCTGTCAGTGAGAGTCTGTCAGCTAGTGAGTGAGTCAGTGAGAGTGAGTTAGTCAGTTAGTGAGATACATTTTGTCAGTCAGTGAGAGAGAGTCTGTCAGTCAGTGAGAGTGAGTGAGTCAGTCAGTCAGTGAGAGAGAGTGGGAGAGTCTGTCAGTGAGAGTCGGTCAGTCAGTGAGATTCTGTTAGTGAGAGTGAGTCAGTCAGTGAGAGTCTGTCAGCGAGAGTCAGTCAGTCAGTCAGTCAGTGAGAGAGTGGGAGTGTCAGTCAGTGAGAGAGTCTGACAGTGAGAGTGAGTCAGTCAGTGTTGGAGGGAAGACCACCGGGGAGTCGGAGGGACTACTCCGGGCACCTTCCTACCGCTAAGTTATAGCCGAGCGCCGCTGAGAAGCCTCCTAGGAGAGGTCCTTCTCCTATAATCGTACTAGGCCCAGTAACACCACCACACAGGACTCCGTATCAGTTGCTTATCTTGGTTCTTTATATAAAAAAAGGAGCATGTTCAATATGTACAGTGGGATCGAGGGATCCAGTAAAAGTCTCAATGTCTTTGAGGGAATAGGGTAGCGGGACAGTCTTAGTACCAGCCAGGTACGGAAGGGCTCTGCGCCAGACCTTGGATGCTGGTCTCAGAGCGGTTTGGACATGGAGAGCCGCGACGGCGTCAGCAGGGCTCGGGTGGTAGTTCCGCTTGGGTCGAGCCGCGACACAGTCAGCAGGGCTCCGGTGGTAGGTCCGCTTCGGTCGAGCCAGACGAGGTCAGCTGGGCTCTGATGGTCTGTTGCAACAAGGTCGGGCCGCGATGGCGTCAGCAGGGCCCCAAAGGTTCGTGAAGGTCTTGTAAGCACGATGGAGCCGCGACGTCGTCAGCAGGGCTCAGTAGGTAGGTTCAGGAAGAGTCTTTCTCCGTAGGGTCAGCCGCGATACGATCAGCAGGGCTCTTGACTCCGGGATACAACTGTCATATTGTTGTCGGGTCGCCCCAGATATAGGTCTTGAGCCCTTTGATCTCCGAACCCTTGCGCCCAGGAGGGCGGAGAGGCCGGGTAGGGCGCGGCCAGACGCCCAGCAGGAGAGGCGCCAGGCCCCAGAGAGCTGTGGGGCGATCGCACCTAGGTGTGGAAGGACGGTTGGGGGTCCCATCGATACTGCCCTCCGCCGGGGGTGGGAAGGACTCACGTGGTATCCCCTGGGCCAGGGGTTGGCGCCTCGATGTTGGGCCTCGCTGGGACCGAGGCCGGGTAGAGCAGGGTCACGGAGGTGGTCACGTGGAGTGACGTGTAATTCAAGATGGAGGAGCCCCGAGGTGCATGGGACCTCGTGCGGCTGAGCGAGGGGGAACAGGACCACGCCACGAGGCCGGCTCCAACACGCGTCCCCCCCAGCTGAAGGCAGGGAGAGTCACCCATCTCCTTGGGGGTTCTCCTCGCCGAGGCGGAAGAATCGGGACAGGCCGTCAGCATTGGAGTGGTCGTTGCCGGGCCGGTGTTCCATGGTGAAGTCCATCCCTTGCAGCGAGATGGACCATCGCAACAGCTTGGGGTTCTCGCCCCGCATTTGCATGAGCCACCGCAAGGGTCGGTGGTCAGTCTGGACCCTGAAGTGGGTGCCGAAAAGGTAGGGCCGGAGCTTCTTGAGGGCCCATACCACAGCGAAGGCCTCCCGCTCGATGGTGCTCCACCTCTGTTCTCGTGGCAGCAGTCGGCGGCTGATAAAGGCCACAGGTCGGTCGAGGCCCTCGGCGTTCATCAGGGAGAGGACCGCCCCGACCCCGTACTCTGATGCGTCGGTCTGCACCACAAATTCCTTGCTGTAGTCAGGGGCCTGGAGCACCGGGGCAGCACACATGGCCGCCTTGAGGGCTTCAAAAGCGGTCTGACAGCGGGGCGTCCAGTGCACCACCTTGGGCTGTTTCTTGGAAGTGAGCTCCGTAAGGGGGCCCACGATGCTGCCATAATCTTTAATAAATCGCCGGTAGTAGCCTGTGAGGCCTAAGAAGGCCCGGACAGCGGTCTGGGTTGCGGGGAGCTCCCACGCCTGGATGGCATCGACCTTCAACTGGAGGGGCGCCACCTGGCCACTCCCCACCTGGTGGCCCAGATAGGTCACAGATCCTTGACCGATCTGGCACTTGCTGGCCTTAATTGTGAGCCCGGCCCTTTGGAGAGCGGCCAGGACTTCGCCGAGGTGTCCCAGGTGCGCGGCCCAATGGTCGCTTAAGACTGCAATGTCGTCGAGGTAGGCCGCGCTGAAGGCTTCTAGCCCGGCCAGGACCTTGTTTACCAGCCTCTGAAAGGTCGCTGGGGCGTTCTTCATACCGAAGGGCATCACCAGAAAGTGGTAGTGCCCATCGGGGGTGGAAAAGGCGGATCGTTCCTGGGCGCCGGAAGTGAGCTTGATCTGCCAGTACCCAGCGGTGAGATCAAAGGTGCTTAGGTAGCGGGCGGCCCCTAAGCGATCGATCAGCTCGTCTGACCGGGGCAGGGGGTGGGCATCGGTCTTGGTGACTGCGTTCAGGCCCCGGTAGTCTACACAAAATCGGAGTTCCGGAGAAGTACCGGGGGCGGTGGCCTTCGGCACCAAGACCACCGGGCTGGCCCACGGGCTGTCTGAGGGCTCAATGACTCCGAGGGCGAGCATCTTGGCGACCTCGGTCTGTATGCAGGCCCGGACTCGGTCAGGTACTCGGTAGGCGCGATGTCGCACAGGGGGGCTGTCCCCGGTATCCACGTCGTGTAAGCACCAGGGGGTCACCCCGGGCGTCAGAGAGAAGAGGGCAGCGAAGGGTTGCAGCAGCTTCCGGCAGTCATGGCGCTGTTCTGGGGTCAGCGTGTCGGAGAGGTGGACTCCCTCCAAGGAACCGTCTTGGCCCGAGGACCCCAGGAGGTCTGGCACGGGCTCGGAGTCGCTTTCGCCCCCATCATCAGGAGCCAGCAGCAGGCTTAGTTCAGTTCGGGCAAAGTGGGGCTTGAGCCGGTTGGCGTGCAGGACCTGGAGAGGGTTCCTCGGGGACTCCATGTCGACTAGGTAGGTGACGGGGCTCTTCCTCTCAACCACCTTGAAGGGCCCGGTCCACTTGTCTTGCAGGGCGCAGGGGTCCACGGGTGACATGACCCAGACTTGCTGGCCTGGCTCGAACTCGATGGTCGAGGCATTTGCGTCATACCAGCGCTTCATGTCTTCTTGGCTGGCTTCGAGGTTGGCTTCTGCCAGGGCCCGGAACTTCCGAGTCTGGTTCCGCAGGGTCAGGAGGTACCGGTAGATGTCGGGGGGGGGGGCACCTGGGCCGTTCGCCTCCCAGCCCTCCTTGACCAGGCTGAGGGGCCCTCGGACGGGGTGCCCATACAATAGTTCGAAGGGGCTGAAGCCCAGGGATTTCTGTGGTACCTCTCGATAGGCGAACAGGAGGCAGGGCAGCAGGACCTCCCACCTCCTCCGCAGGGGCTCTTCCAGACCTTTGATCATCCCTTTTAGGGTCCTGTTGAACCGCTCGACCAGTCCGTTCCCCTGGGGGTGGTAAGGGGTAGTGAATCTGTAGGTGACCCCACATTGTTGCCAGAGGGATTTCATGTACTTTGACATAAAGTTCGTACCCCTGTCGCTCACCACTTCTCGGGGGAACCCCACCCTGGAGAAGATGCCCATCAGGGCCCGGCCCACCACTGGAGCTGTCACAGTGCGGAGTGGGATGGCCTCAGGGTATCGGGTGGCGTGGTCGACCAGTACCAGGATGAAGCGGTGTCCTAGGGCGGTTCGGGGGTCGAGGGGCCCCACGATGTCGATCCCCACTCGTTCGAATGGGGTGTGGACGGCTGGAAATGGTTGGAGGGGGGCTTTAACTCGACCCCCAGTTTTTCCGCTAGCCTGGCAGGTCTGGCAGGACCGGCAGTGGTGGTCCACGTCTATCTGCATTCGGGGCCAATAGAAATGGGTCACTAGGCGGCTGTAAGTCTTGTCCCGCCCGAGGTGTCCGGCGAGGGGCACGTCATGCGCCAGGTTCAGGAGGAACTCCCGGAACCGGAGGGTAACCACCAACACTCGGCCGGCTCTCAGCTCGGCGACTTTCTGCTCGCTGTATAGTAAGTCATTGTCCCAATAGACCCAGTGTGTTCCCGTGGGGTCCCCCGAGGCCTGGGCGGCCGCTTGCTGTCGGGCCCCCTCGAGGGACGGGCAGGCCTTCTGTTCTTGCTGGAATTGTTCGCGGGTGGGGCCCCCATCATGGCGCCACTGAGCCAGCTCGGGGATCTCGCTGAGGGAGGCGGCCTCGTCGGGAGACAGTTCGGATGGCCCGGCCTCATCGTCGGGTTCCTCCGTGCCGGAGGAGGGTGATAGTTCTGGGCCCGTAGGCTGGTCGGTGGCCGCGGTAGCGGCGGGTTGGGCGGTCATGGACCGGGTGGTGGCGCAGGCCCACTCAGGCAGCCCTAGCATCCCCAGATGCTCTCGGCGCCCCACCTGGGCCCAGGGGGAGCTCTCTAGGTCATTCCCCAGGAGGCAATCCACGGGGGCTTCGTCGCGGACAGTCACTTTTAGGGTGCCAGACACTCCTCCCCACTCGAAGGGGATCCTGGCCATCCGGCACATGCTTTCGGTGTTGTCCGCGGTCCGGACAGGGCATAGGACATGTGGCAGGATTTGTTCGGGGGTCACTAGGTGGCAGCGGACAGCGGTCACGCTAGCCCCAGTGTCCCGGAGAGCTTCGGCCCGTCGTCCGTTGATGGTGATCCACTGCTGGTACTTCTGGGTGTTGCTTGGGATGGCCGCTCGGGGCACCATTTCTTGGGAGCCCAGGCAGACGAGCGACATGGCAGCTGGTTCCCACTCGGGGGACCCGTCCTCGCGGCTTTCCTCCTCTTCTTCTCCTTCCCCCAGGGCAACGGCGGCTATTTGTCAGGGAGGGGGCCCAGCAGTCCCGTTTCGTCGGTTCACGGGGCAGGCCGGGTCGCTCGCATAGTGGCCGGTCTGCTGGCAGCCGAAGCAGGTCACTGGTGGTCGGGGTCCCGGTCGGGCGATGGGGGTCCCCCTTCGGCCCAGGGTCGGGGACGTGTGGTTGGCGGCTTGGCCTCGTGGCGGGCTTCTGGGCGGTCCGGCCGGGAATTCTCGGCTGCGGTGGGACCCCCCTCCTCCGCCCCGCTGGCGAGGAGGTCCCGTGGTACTCCGTTGGTAGTCCCCCACGGGGTTCCGGGGGACCCTTGTGTTGACCCATCGGTCTGCTTCGGCGGAGAGCTTCCGGGGCTCGGTCAACTTACTGTCCAGGAGGTGTTGCCTTAGTTCCACAAAGCAGTTGTTGGCGAGGTGCTCCCAGACAATAAGGTCGAACAGTTCATTGTACGAGGTGACCTTGCTCCCTTTGATCCATCCTTCAAAGGCCCGGCTGAAGAAGTCCACGTACTCGACCCAGGTGGTACCGGGGAGCATCTTGCAGTCCCGGAAGCGCTGCCGGTTCATCTCGGCTGATAGTCCGTAGCGGGTGAGTAGGGCTTCTTTCATGTGGTCGTAGGAGGTCATCACTGCGTCGGGGATTTATAGCAGGGTATCACGGCCCTCGCTGAGGAACTTCCCCCATAGGCCGGCACCCCAATCCTTCCGGGGTACCCGATGGGAGGTCATGGCTACCTCGTAGGCTCGGAACCACTGCTGGATGTCGTCGTTCTTGTAGTACTCTTTGACGACATCCTTGGGGATATGAACCTTTGGCTCGGTCAGTGGCAGAGCGTCCCGGGCCCCGGGGGTGCTGGTCTCCCCCGTTTTGGATTTCAGTTAGAGTTCTTTGAGGCTCCTCTCGTGCTCGAGGGTTAGCCGTCTCTCTTCGAGTTCTCGATGCCGTTTCTTTTCCTCGATTTCCTCTTGCAGCTGTAGTTGCTCCAGGGCTCTTTTCTTATCCGCCAGCTGGAGCTCGCCGTCCAGCCGGAGCCGTGCGAGGTCCATTTCGTGTGCCCGGACCCTCTCTCGTTCTCGTATTTCTTCGTGGGATAGGCTGGCTTCGGGAATGCCTCGCCCCCCATCTGTCGGGGTTGTGGTCGGCAGGTTTTCGTTCCGGGCCGAGGTCCCTTCGGTGCGGGGTGGAGTGGCCTCGGCTTCGGCCCAGGCTTTCAGGGCTTTCTGCATTTCTTCCTTGGTGCCCAATCCTTTGGTTGGGATCCCTATGTCCTTGCAGAATTGTTTTAGTTCTTTGTGGGTGTATTCTTCCAGTTTTTCCAGCTGGAAGGTTTCGGCCACGGTTGCTTCTTGGCCGTCCATGGTTCCCTTTTCTTTTTCCGTCTGGTTAGGTAGTGGGTGCGTTACTTGCTTGTACGATTGCGTCTGGCTCGGATCCCGTCGCTGGCCACCAAATGTTGGAGGGAGGACCACCGGGGAGTCGGAGGGACTACTCCGGGCACCTTCCTACCGCTAAGTTATAGCCGAGCGCCGCTGAGAAGCCTCCTAGGAGAGGTCCTTCTCCTATAATCGTACTAGGCCCAGTAACACCACCACACAGGACTCCGTATCAGTTGCTTATCTTGGTTCTTTATATAAAAAAAGGAGCACGTTCAATATGTACAGTGGGATCGAGGGATCCAGTAAAAGTCTCAATGTCTTTGAGGGAATAGGGTAGCGGGACAGTCTTAGTACCAGCCAGGTACGGAAGGGCTCTGCGCCAGACCTTGGATGCTGGTCTCGGAGCGGTTTGGACGTGGAGAGCCGCGACGGCGTCAGTAGGGCTCGGGTGGTAGTTCCGCTTGGGTCGAGCCGCGACACAGTCAGCAGGGCTCCGGTGGTAGGTCCGCTTCGGTCGAGCCGCGACGAGGTCAGCTGGGCTCTGATGGTCTGTTGCAACAATGTCAGGCCGCGACGGCGTCAGCAGGGCCCCAAAGGTTCGTGAAGGTCTTGTAAGCACGATGGAGCCGCGACGTCGTCAGCAGGGCTCAGTAGGTAGGTTCAGGAAGAGTCTTTCTCCGTAGGGTCAGCCGCGATCCGATCAGCAGGGCTCTTGACTCCGGGATACAACTGTCATCTTGTTGTCGGGTCACCCCAGATATAGGTCTTGAGCCCTTTGATGTCCGGAACCCTTGCACCCAGGAGGGCGGAGAGGCCGGGTAGGGTGCGGCCAGACGCCCAGCAGGAGAGGCGCCAGGCCCCAGAGAGCTGTGGGGCCTGGGTGTGGAAGGACGGTTGGGGGTCCCATCGATACTGCCCTCCGCCGGGGGTTGGAAGGGCTCACGTGGTATCCCCTGGGCCAGGGGTTGGTGCCTCGATGTCGGGCCTCGCTGGGACCGAGGCCGGGTAGAGCAGGGTCACGGAGGTGGTCATGTGGAGTGACGTGTAATTCAAGATGGAGGAACCCCGAGGTGCATGGGACCTCGTGCGGCTGAGCGAGGGGGAACAGGACCACGCCACGAGGCCGGCTCCAACAGTCAGTGAGAGTCTGTTAGTGAGAGTGAGTCAGTCAGTCAGTGAGAGTCAGTCAGTCAGTCAGTGAGAGAGTCAGTCAGTGAGAGGGTGTCAGTGAGAGTGAGTCAGTGAGAGTGAGTCCATGAGAGTGAGTCCGTGAGAGTGAATGAGTCAGTCAGTCAGTGTAACTGAGTGAGTCAGTCAGTCAGTGAGAGTGAGTGAGTGGGAGAGTCTATCAGTCAGAGAGTGGGAGAGTCAGTGAGTGAGATTCTGTCAGTGAGAGTGAGTCAGTGAGAGTCTGTCAGTGAGAGTGAGTGAGACAGTCTGTCAGTGAGAGTCTGTCAGTGAGTCTGTCAGTGAGAGAGAGTGAGTCAGTCAGTGAGAGAGGTGGAGAGTCAGTGTGAGTCTGTCAGTGAGAGGGAGTGAGTCAGTTAGTGAGAGAGAGTTTTGAGAGTCAGTTAGTTTGAGAGTGGGAGAGTCAGGCAGTGAGAGTCTGTCAGTGAGACTGAGTCAGTCAGTCAGTGAGAGTGAGTCAGTCAGTCAGTGAGAGAGAGTGAGAAAGTCAGTGAGAGTCTGTCAGGGAGAGTGAGTAAGTCGGTGAATTTGAGTCAGTCAGTGAGAGTGAGTCAGTAAGTGAGGGAGAGTGAGTCTCAGTCAGTGAGAATGAGTCTGTCAGTCAGTGAGAGTGAGTGAGTCGGTCAGTGAGAGAGAGTGGGAGAGTCTGTCAGTGAGAGTCTGTCAGTCAGTGAATGAGTCAGTGAGACTGAGTCAGTCAGTGAGAGAGATTCTGTCAGTCAGAGAGAGGGAGTCTGTCAGTCAGTTAGAGTGAGTGAGTCAGTCAGTCAGTAAGAGAGAGTGGGAGTGTCTGTCAGTGAGTCTGTCAGTCAGTGAGTATATGTCAGTGAGAGTGAGTCAGTCAGTGAGAGTGAATGAGTCAGTCAGTCAGTGAGAGAGTGGGAGAGTCAGTCAGTGAGAGAGTCTGTCAGTGAGAGTGAGTCAGTCAGTGAGAGTCTGTTAGTGAGAGTGAGTGAGTCAGTCAGTGAGAGTGAGTGAGTCAGTCAGTGAGAGATTGAGAGAGTGTCAGTGAGGTTGTGTCAGTGAGAGTGTGTCAGTGAGAGTGAGTCAGTCAGTGAGAGTCTGTCAGTGAGAGTGAGTCACTGAGAGTGAGGCAGTAAGACTGAGTGAGTCAGTCAGTCAGTGAGACAGAGTGAGTGAGTCAGTCTGTGAGAGTGAATGAGTCAGTCAGTTAGTGAGAGTGAGTCAGTCAGTCAGTGAGTGAGAGTGAGTGGGAGAGTCAGTCAGTGAGTGAGAGAGAGAGAGTGGGAGAGGCTGTCAGTGAGAGTGTATCAGTGAGAGTCTGTCAATGAGAGTGAGTGAGGCAGTCAGTCAGTGAGAGAGAGTGGGTGAGTCTGTCAGTGAGAGTCTGTCAGTCAGTGAGAGTCTGTCAGTGAGAGTGAGTCAATCAGTGAGAGTCTGTCAGTGAGAGTTAGTCAGTGAGAGAGTGGGAGAGTCAGTAGTGAGAGAGTCTGTCAGTGAGAGTGAGTCAGTCAGTGAGAGTTTGTTAGTGAGAGTGAGTCAGTCAGTGAGAGTGAGTCAGTCAGTCAGTGACAGAGAGTGAGAGAGTCAGTCAGTAAGAGTCTGTCAGTGAGAGTGAGTCAGTTAGTGAGAGTCTGTCAGTGAGAGTGAGTCAGTCAGTCAGTGAGAGAGTGGGAGAGTCAGTCAGTGAGAGAGTCTGTCAGTGAGAGTGAGTCAGTCAGTGAGAGTCTGTTAGTGAGAATGAGTCAGTCAGTGAGAGTGAGTCAGTCAGTCAGTGACAGAGAGTGAGAGAGTAAGTGAGAGCCTGTCAGTGAGAGTGAGTGAGTCCGTGAGAGTGAGTGAGTCAGTGAGTGGGAGTGAGTCTGTCAGTCAGTGAGAGTGAGTCTGTCAGTCAGTGAGAGTGAGGGAGTCAGTCAGTGAGAGAGAGTAGGAGAGTCTCTCAGTGAGAGTCTGTCAGTTAGTGAGTGAGTCAGTGAGAGTGAGTTAGTCAGTTAGTGAGAGACATTCTGTCAGTCAGTGAGAGTCTGTCAGTCAGTGAGAGTGAGTGAGTGAGTCAGTCAGTGAGAGAGAGTGGGAGAGTCTGTCAGTGAAAGTCTGTCAGTCAGTGAGTTTCTGTTAGTGAGAGTGAGTCAGTCAGTGAGAGTCTGTCAGTGAGAGTCAGTCAGTCAGTCAGTCAGTGAGAGAGTGGGAGTGTCAGTCAGTGAGAGAGTCTGACAGTGAGAGTGAGTCAGTCAGTGAGAGTCTGTTAGTGAAAGTGAGTCAGTCAGTCAGTGAGAGTGAGTGAGTCAGTCAGTCAGTGAGAGAGTCAGTCAGTGAGAGAGTCAGTCAGTGAGAGAGTGTCACTGAGAGTGAGTCAGTGAGAGTGAGTCAGTGAGAGCAAATGAGTCAGTCAGTCAGTGAGAACGAGTGTGTGGGAGAGTCTATCAGTCAGAGAGTGGGAGAGTCAGTCAGTGAGATTCTGTCAATGAGAGTGAGTCAGTGAGAGTCTGTCAGTGAGAGTGAGTGAGACAGTCTGTCAGTGAGAGTCTGTCAGTGAGTCTGTCAGTGAGAGAGAGTGAGTCAGTCAGTGAGAGAGGGGGAGAGTCAGTTTGAGTCTGTCAGTGAGAGTGAGTGAGTCAGTTAGTGAGAGAGAGGTTTGAGAGTCAGTTTGAGAGTGGGAGAGTCAGTCAGTGAGAGTCTGTCAGTTAGACTGAGTCAGTCAGTCAGTGAGAGTGAGTCAGTCAGTCAGTGAGAGAGAGTGAGAGAGTCAGTGAGAGTCTGTCAGGGAGAGTGAGTAAGTCAGTGAGGGAGAGTGAGTCTCAGTCAGTGAGAGTGTCAGTGAGAGTGAGTCAGTCAGTGAGAGTCTGTTAGTGAGAGTGAGTGAGTCAGTCAGTGAGTGTCAGTCAATCAGTGAGAGAGAGTGAGAGAGTCAGTGAGAGTCTGTCAGTGAGAGTGAGTGAGTCAGTGAGAGTGAGTCAGTGAGAGTGAGCCAGTCAGTGAGTGAGAGTTAGTCAGTCAGTCAGTGAGAGTGAGTCTGTCAGTGCGAGTGAGTGTGTCAGTCAGTGAGAGTGAGTCAGTCATTCAGTGAGAGAGAGATTCTGTCAGTGAGAGTCTGTCAGTCAGTGAGAATCTGTCAGTGAGAGTAATTCAGTCAGTGAGAGTTTGTCAGTGAGAGTGAGTGAGTGAGTCACTCAGTGAGAGAGTGGGAGAGTCTGTCAGTGAGAGTGACTCAGTCAGTGAGAGTCTGTTATTGAGAGTGAGTGAGTCAGTCAGTGAGAGTGAGTGAGTCAGTAAGTGAGAGAGAGTGAGAGAGTCAGTGAGAGTCTGTCAGTGAGAGTGTATCAGTGAGAGTCTGTCAATGAGAGTGAGTGAGGCAGTCAGTCAGTGAGAGAGAGTGGGAGAGTCTGCCAGTGAGAGTCTGTCAGTCAGAGAGAGTCTGTCAGTGAGAGTGAGTCAATCAGTGAGAGTCTGTCAGTGAGAGTGAGTCAGTGAGAGAGTGGGTGAGTCAGTAGTAAGAGAGTCTGTCAGTGAGAGTGAGTCAGTCAGTGAGAGTCTGTTAGTGAGAGTGAGTCAGTCAGTGAGAGTGAGTCAGTCAGTCAGTGACAGAGAGTCAGTCAGTGAGAGTCTGTCAGTGAGAGTGAGTCAGTCAGTGAGAGTATGTCAGTGAGAGTGAGTCAATCAGTGAGAGTCTGTCAGTGAGAGAGAGTCAGTCAGTCAGTGAGAGAGTGGGAGAGTCAGTCAGTGAGAGAGTCTGTCAGTGAGTGTGAGTCAGTCAGTGAGAGTCTGTTGGTGACAGTGAGTCAGTCAGTGAGAGTGAGTCAGTCAGTCAGTGACAGAGAGTGAGAGAGTAAGTGAGAGTCTGTCAGTGAGAGTGAGTGAGTGAGTGAGACTGAGTGAGTCAGTGAGAGTGAGTCAGTCAGTGAGCGGGAGTGAGTCCGTCAGTCAGTGAGAGTGAGTCTGTCAGTCAGTGAAAGTGAGGGAGTCAGTCAGTGAGAGAGAGTAGGAGAGTCTCTCAGTGAGAGTCTGTCAGTTAGTGAGTGAGTCAGTGAGAGTGAGTTAGTCAGTTAGTGAGAGACATTCTGTCAGTCAATGAGAGAGAGTCTGTCAGTCAGTGAGAGTGAGTGAGTGTGTTGTAAATTAAGGCAGAATGTGATTAAGCATTCACTGAAAACATTTGTGTTTCCCTTTTATCGTGTTTTCCTCATTATGTTGGCCGAAGTCCGGACTCCATTTTGTATTGACATGCTGCCACGTGCTCACCACGAGGAGAGTCCGACCTCTGTGTTAGTTGCTCTTGTAATCTGCCTAGCAACAGTTATAAATAGCTCTCTCTCGTCCATCTGGCGCATGCCCAGACTTGACCACATCTGTTATAATTAGCTTTGCTTGACCATGTGTTTTCGCGGGCCCAAGGAATGTGTTAGCTCCGCCCATGTATTGATTTGGTATCGAGAATGACCCTAAATGGTAATGTTCTTCGACTTCATGTGGTATCCACCCACTCATGAGCCCCTCTGTTGTGTATAAAAGGGGACAATGTACGCAAGTTCTGTGTGCTACTCCTTGCAATACTGAAGAGTGTTGTGTGGATTGTAGGACCACCCTTAAGGGTTAATAAATGTTGTTTTTGTACTTTGCAGTTTCCGTGCCAACTTCCTTATAGATTTCGTTACAGAAGAGCGAACCCTTGTCTCTTGCGGGCCTAGCTGGGGCTTGTATTCATCAATTGGCGCCCGTCACGTGGGGCTCATCGGCGACTCGGATGCTCGAAGGACTGGTCGCGACGAAGGTGAGGAGTTTGGCCGGGGACGTGATCACTGCCAGCGGCGTCTTAGCCCTGGCATCCCGAGGTTTTTCTTCCTTCCCTTCCGAGCTGACCATCTGGGTGGCGCCGGTCATCGACTGAGACCTCTTCTGTCGGTCCTGCCGTGAGAGCCGTTTGGGCGATTGTGGAGCTTGGCAGTTGGAACCTGGACTCTTGATTGGTAAGAACCGTTTTACGGTACTTGCTCCGAGTTTTGAAGCCTGGTCTGGCTATTTGAGTTTGATTGATGGTGACTAGTCATATTTTGAATTTGTCTTTGTGAAAATATATGCGTTGCAACACATATAGGCAGGTAATGTGGAGAAATTTCTCCGGAGCTGTGTAAACTTGGAACGGCGCAACGATTAAGTGCCATTTTTCTTGATAATACTGCATATTTTGCATTATTCCTAGCATGCCTGCTTTTAGCGCACTCCGTAAGTGGTGCTGCTGTTTGGATAACCGGTTGAACCTCGAGGAATCTGCTCCAGCTCCCCCAGAGGGGACTCCTAATAGGGATATGTACGTGAAGCATGGTCTTTCTTCCATAATGTACAGCACGTTATGGAGGAAATATACTAGGAAGGATCCTGAGTTGCGATGGCCTTTGTATGGATCGTTTGATATACGTAAGATTGAGTATGTGGAACAGTGTATGTGTAAGCGACGTGCTCGTCAGGATATGTTTGAGTGTGTGCGATTATGGGTGAAGGAAGTGCGTGAGCGAGAGAAACGTGAGAAAGCGCTGTTTGATAAGGAGCAACGAAAGAATGATCATATGCGAGCGCAGGAAGCGAAGCATCGGGAGGACAAAGAGCAAACGGACAGACAAGAGAAAGAGCGTAGGCTACAAGTTTCGGGTCAATATGTTGTTCGCCAGCCGCTTTATCCTGTCCTTAATAATCCTGATGATGATTTTTATTTGCTAGATCGCTCTCCGCCCCCTTATGTTGGCGCATCCGCTCCGCGGCCGCAAGATTCTGACCCGGCTTCGGGTAAGGTAGACACACGGTCCATGCTGCCGGCCGAGCAAATGGCTGAGCTTCGGCAAATTTCCTTCCGTGCGCTTAAAGGCAAGGTATCCATGGAGGAATTATTTCAAATTTGGGGGCCATGGCAGGAGAGAGATAAAGTGTATTTTCTGGGTCATTTCGCGGATGAAGTGATTAATGCTTTCCGAAAATATTCTCATGTTTTTGAGCCTGACGAAGTGTCTTCGGATGCCAGAGCAATACGTAACGGTGCTTTTTCTCCCTCTAAGGCTCCTGAGGCGGCTCGGCGGCTGTTCGCCTTGCGGGACGAGGTGCTGGCCCTTCGAGAGAAAGCACGCCAACGAGCGGAGGAGGAGAAGCGGTCGGATTCAGTTGCGGCAGGGGGCCACCCATCCACCTCCCAGTCAGATAAGGATAATGTAGTGCATGCTAAACCGATGCGAGAGGCGGCACCTTTGTATGTCCCTCCGAAAGGAGCAGGGACTAGCTCGGACATTAACTCTGCCGATGCTAGGGGATATTTTGTGTATAATTGGGTTTATACTCCTTGGCATAGGGCCGATGTTATGGCGTTAAAGAATGCATTGCCTGACCCCGCAAGAATCCAGCGGCCTTCTATGAAGAAGTCGAGGGGGCCTTGAATTCTTGCATTATGACCTTAGCGGATATAGATCTGTTCTTTGGCCTTATTCTACCACCGGACACGTGGCGGTCTGTCCGAAAGGTGGATGATGCAGTTGCTTTTAAGGCCCGGTGGTCTGAGCTTGAGGATGAGGATAGGGAACGGAAGCCCGCACAGAAACCACCCCAGAATATTCTAGATCTCCCTGCTGCTATTGTGGCTAAATTGAAAACAATAATCCCCCCTAAAAAGATTGACTGGAATATGTTAGCGGCATGTAAGCAGAAAGTTGATGAGTCAGTTGCAGATTTCTTCACGCGCTTCGAAGAAACGTTCCATGACTTTAGTGGCCAGTCGCTTACCGACGACACAGGCCGCCACCTTTTCGCGGACAAATATGTGGCCAATCTGCTGCCGGCAGTTGCGGCCCGGTTAAAAGCGAGTGAGAGTTCTTGGTCCTCCGCGACACCGACGGCCCTTCTGACCATCGCTCAGTATTATGAGCGTCAGGAGCACGAGGCGAAGGGCCAGGAGGAGAAGAAATCGAAAGATCTCAAAACCAAAGTGATGTTAGCACAAGTATATGGCCCGCCCCGCCGGGGTAATAATAATAGGGGAAGGGGCGGATCTTATGGTCCCCCTTCGGGCCGATCTGATTTGAATAAGAACCAATGTGCGTACTGTAAGCAGTTGGGCCATTGGGCCAGGGAGTGCCCAGCATTGCGTGCTTCGCGGCAGGGGCACACTCCGGGTGGCCAGAGAGGTAGGGGGGGCTTCTCGAACTTTAGAGGGAATTCTAACGATAATGTCCGTTTCGACACTGCTGGGCAGCACCGAGATAGCTCAAACGTTTTCGATCGCCAGCATCAGTATCATGTATCGGACATCGATCACTCGGGATATCATGATTCTCAGCATGCATAGGAATGCGTAGGATGGGGGTCCGAATCAGTTGAGGTGCCGGTCGATCAGACGGGTCCTTATGTATCGGCCGAGGTTTTAGGTTCTACTGATCAGTTCCTAGTGGATACAGGAGCGACACGTAGTGCATTGTCTAGGTACTTGGTTCCGGGGGCTCCCCCATCCGGCTCAATAGTTACATCGGTAGGGTTTGACGGTACACTCTCCCGAAGCCCTCTTTCACAGCCCCTTGCGTTTAAAGTTGATTGTTTTTCTGCGCCTTGTCCGTTTCTGCTTGCTCCGTACACACCGGATAACATTATGGGCCTTGATATGTTAAAGTACTTTAGGGCTACAATTCGTTGTTCCCCTGAGGGTGTGAGGGTGATTTTAAATGACAACTACACCCGATCTGGGCGGATGTGTACGATCTCAGAGGATGCGTTGTTGGCTACCCTCCCCCAAGCTTTATGGGCGACTTCGGACACAGATGTCGGACAAATGGTGATTCCTCCGGTCCACATTAGTGTCCAGGAGGGGGCGGTGCTACCACGCCTCCCACAGTATCGTATTTCCCAGGAGGGCGAGGAAGCTCTCATACAGATTGTGCAGGATTTGATCGCAGTAGGAGTAGTGGAAGAAGTTCCCTATAATATCTGTAACAGTCCGATTCTCCCTATTCTGAAAAAGGACACGGATGCAAAGGTCTATCGGTTCATAATTGATTTGAGGAAGGTAAACAAGATCGTGATACCTCAGTACCCGGTGGTTTCCGATATCACGACGTTGCTTACCTTGGTCCCGCCTACGGCGACCGTGTTCTCAGTGATTGATTTGAAAAATGCCTTCTTTTCTATTCCCATTCACCCTGATAGCCGATTTCTTTTTGGGTTCACACTAAACAACAGATCTTATCGTTTTTGTAGAATTCCCCAGGGCTACACAGAAAGCCCTAGTATCTATAGTCAGGCTTTGAAGCGACAGTTGGATTCCTTTGTTTTACTCGAGGGGGTCGCCCTCATTCAATATGTCGATGACATCTTGTTGGCGGCTGACACCCTGGAGTTGTGCGAGAAAAGCACGCTATCCCTACTTTCCTTTTTAGCCTCCCACAATCACAAGGTCTCTAGGAAGAAATTGCAATTCTGTAGACCAAAGGTGACTTATTTGGGTCACCTTTTGTCTAAGGAGGGGCGTGCACTCACACCAGATCGTATCCAAGTAATCTTGGACACACCGAGGCCATCCACGCAGAAGGATGTGCGTGCATTTTTGGGCCTCGTTTCTTTTTGTAGACAGTGGATACTGGGGTTTTCACACACGGCTAAGCCATTACTAGCCCTCTTGACAAAAGATACGCCTATCCCAATCCCTTGGTCAGATGAGTGTGATGCTGCTTTTCAGCAATTGCGACAGGCCCTTTGTTCAGCACCAGTGTTAGGGACCCCTGATTATGCAAAACCCTTTTCGTTGTATGTGCATGAGAAAGATGGATGTGCATTATCAGTTTTAGTACAGATGCATGGTGATAAGCAGCGCCCTTGTGCATACTTTTCGGCTGTACTTGATCCTGTCGCCCGAGCATTGCCGGGGTGTTTTCGCTCGGTTGCGGCGACAGCTGTGTCAATACGGCAGAGTGAAGGAATTGTACTGTCCCATAAACTGTTGGTGTTAGTTCCCCACGCTGTTGATGCCCTGCTTAATCAAACAAAGACGCAGCATTTGACCAGTGCCCGTTTAACGGGATATGAGTTGACGCTTTTAGCTCCTCACATTACGTTAAAAAGGTGCGTGACATTAAACCCGGCCACATTGTTGCCATACCCCGAGACACAGCCTGAGGCACAGAAAGCGCATGATTGTATTCTTGTGACTGAGGAACAAACAAAGGGTCGTATTGATCTCCAGGATACGCCCTTTTCAGATGTAGATGGAGAGTTGTGGGTAGATGGATCATGCCTGAAGCTACCAGATGGTACGACTTCAGCAGCATATGCAATTACCACGTTACAGACGATAGTGGAGACAGCACGCATACCACAGAAATTAGCCCAAGCAGCGGAACTGATAGCGTTAACACGAGCGTGTGAGCTTAGTACAGGATTGTGTGTGAATGTTTACACAGACAGCCGCTATGCCTTCGGAGTAGCGCACGATTTCGGCCTACTCTGGAAGGAGAGAGGGTTTCTAACGTCACATGGGGTGCAGATAATGCATGGGGAGTTAGTCCACAATCTTTTAACTGCATTGACATACCCAAAGAAAATTGCCATTGTTAAGTGTAGTGCCCATAGGAAAGTAGTTGATAAGGTTGGAGAACGGAATGCGTTAGCGGATCGAGTAGCACGGGAGACTGCGATGCAGCCCGGTACTACTGCCATGTATGTAGTGAAGTCACAGGTGGAGAGATGGCATGATGCGAAGGAGGAAGTGCGAGAAATACAAAAGACCGCTTCTGACAAAGAGCGGGAACAATGGGCTAGCGAAGGAGAACTGGATGACGAGGGTTGCTGGAGAAATAAGCAGATGGATAGATGGAAATTACCCACGGCTTTTGTACAACCTATGGTCCAGATGGCACATGGGCTAGCACATGTTGGAGCTTCCGCAATTGTGAAATTGCTTACCCAAGTCTGGGAGCATCCAGAGATTGCTAGCACGGCAAAGAGGGTGGTGCAGACCTGTATGATCTGTCTGAAGTATAACCCAGGGAAAGGCACGCGAACTCCAGCAGGAGGATTTGCGACACCCACTGCACCCTTTGAGGTTCTGCAGATGGATTACATCCAGCTTGAGCGCTGTAACAATTTGAAGTATGTTCTAGTAGTGGTTTGCGCCTTTAGTAAATGGGTCGAGGCGTACCCTGCGAAAGACAATACTGCAATGACTACAGCGAAGCTATTGCTGAAAGAGTTTTTCCCCCGATACGGCGTCTGTAGACTTCTGTGGAGTGATAATGGCCCTCACTTTGTAGCAGATGTTATAAAGTATGTCTTGAAGGGCCTAGGCATCACCCAGAAGTTCCACGCCGTGTTCCACCCTCAGTCTGCAGGACTAGTCGAGAAATATAATGGTACACTGAAGCTTAAGATCGCCAAAATTCAAGCTTCAACGTCTTTGACTTGGCCAGACGCTTTGCCACTGGCGTTATTGTCAATTAGGTCGGTGCCACACTCCCGAACCGGCCTTACACCCTATGAGATTGTATTTGGACGCCCAATGAACATTTGGGGTCCACCAAGGCCTAAGGCTGTGTATGATGTACCTTGTGTGATGATGAGTGATTACCTGGCACAGTTAACGGATAACTTGGTTTCTATTCATCAACAGGTCCGAGAGGCGCTCCCTGATCGGTCTACTGGCGAAGGACATGGTCTCCGGCCTGGAGATCATGTGATGATAAAGGTTTTCGACAGATCGAACAGTTTGGAGCCGAGATGGGTCGGACCTGAGCAAGTCCTTCTTGCAACGAGGACGGCTGTGCGAGTCTCGAACAGGAAGAATTGGATCCATTCCTTGCACTGTCGAAAGGTACCGCCCGGATTGGTGGAGTCTGCCGTGCTGACCGATCAACGAGACATCCTAGCAGCAGAGACAGGCCGTGCTGCAGAGCCAAACGACACTGAGGAGCTCTTTTCGGACCACACGATTTCTGGAGGAAGGCGATATCATCTGCGACCAAGGAAGTGAGGTTTCCAGTACCGGGACATACTGTCAGAACGGCCCTTGGGTTAGTGAAACGGAGAGCCAATGAGGCAAGGGGGGGGGATCAGCCCCGCATTAGTGTAGCGACACCCGTCTTGGCCCGCTGGTGAAGAAATCAACCGCTGCCCAAGGGGAAGAGTTCTGACAGACTTTTTAGTTTCAGGAAGATACCAGGGTATTGTTTCCTTTGACATGGAGAAGAAGAAAATTCTTTGTGCACTGGGGTTCATGCTAACAGTAGCTATCATTGGTATAACCACATGGTTTGTGGAGGAGGCAACTCCTGCCCGAGAGACACTTGTGTTGACGACTCCAGTGCCTGCGGAGCACTACTTTTACACATTGCCATACCAAGAGTTGAAGCATCGACAATCCTATTTGAATAACACTTTCATTCAGATGCTGCATCACACCCACGTTGCTACAAATGCTACGAACTGTTGGATATGTGGGATGATGCCAGCCCATCAGAAGAAAGGAGGTACGCCATTCATACCCCTTCCTTTCTCTCACAATGGCTCTTGTAGAGCATGGTACACTCTGTTGTTTGCCACTCGAAAACCGACAGTGGGACGATTGCTTTTCAGACTTAATAAAGAATGCCATCAGGACAAGAATGGATATCCACAAGCGAATGGGACAATTTGGGAATGGGAAGAGTACCGACCGGACAATGAATCCATCCCCTATATCTTCACGAACACCAGAGACACTGTGGGGAAGGATAAATTTGTAATCCAAGTAGCACAAGCCCAAGCGGACCTGTGCGTCCAGAGTGTGGGTTTTATCCCTGTCGGTGTCAGTGATTGTATAACTGTGTTAAACATTGATGGGTTAAATAACAGCACCTTCCTAGCATCCCATAATACCTATTTTGTATGTGGAAATAAAGGTTATTACCGTTTGCCGGCTGGGTGGTCTGGGGTATGCTATGTATCATTCCTATTACCTCCTGTATTCTTAGCACCTGCGTCATATCATAAGGATTTGAAATTGCTGAATAATGTGACTGTAAATAGATATAAACGTACTCTATCTATTAATGAGGTGGATCAAACAGATACCAGCTTGCAACAGTATATTGATTTTAATTTAGGACTGTTTTTCTTTGTTGGAGCCGCTCTGAATAGTAGGAAGATCCGAAGATTAACAAGAGTGGTAGAAGCTGTGACTAATCAGACTGCTGCTGCTCTTGGGAATCTTACGGAAGAATTACAGATTACCAGGATTGTTGCATTACAGAATCGTATGGTATTGGATGTGATGCTAGCTGATCGAGGAGGAGCCTGTAAAATTATTGGAAGTAGCTGCTGTGTGTTCATCCCTGATCATACGCCATCCGTTTATAACGCCATTAATAAGCTGCATAAAATAGCAGCTGAAATCCACACGGAAAACGGCACTTGGTCCTTTTCTGGATGGTTTTGGGCGTTGGTTACTGCCTGGGGATGGAAGGTCTTAACTGGTCTCTGCATTATTATAGCAATTCTGTTCTTTCTCTGTATGTGTATTCAATGTGGACCATTGTGCTGTTCCGTATGCATTTCATTTTGCATTCCAGATAAGAAAGCTATTGCCGATGTTGCCCGCCAGAAGGGTCTAGCTAAAGAGGTTAAAGGAATGATGATAATTGACATATACGATGATTATTCTTGGAAACCGGATGTCTTCAGTAAATGCTGAAAGGGTCGTCTGTTGTAAATTAAGGCAGAATGTGATTAAGCATTCACTGAAAACATTTGTGTTTCCCTTTTATCGTGTTTTCCTCATTATGTTGGCCGAAGTCCGGACTCCATTTTGTATTGACATGCTGCCACGTGCTCACCACGAGGAGAGTCCGACCTCTGTGTTAGTTGCTCTTGTAATCTGCCTAGCAACAGTTATAAATAGCTCTCTCTCGTCCATCTGGCGCATGCCCAGACTTGACCACATCTGTTATAATTAGCTTTGCTTGACCATGTGTTTTCGCGGGCCCAAGGAATGTGTTAGCTCCGCCCATGTATTGATTTGGTATCGAGAATGACCCTAAATGGTAATGTTCTTCGACTTCATGTGGTATCCACCCACTCATGAGCCCCTCTGTTGTGTATAAAAGGGGACAATGTACGCAAGTTCTGTGTGCTACTCCTTGCAATACTGAAGAGTGTTGTGTGGATTGTAGGACCACCCTTAAGGGTTAATAAACGTTGTTTTTGTACTTTGCAGTTTCCGTGCCAACTTCCTTATAGATTTCGTTACAGAAGAGCGAACCCTTGTCTCTTGCGGGCCTAGCTGGGGCTTGTATTCATCAAGTGAGTCAGTCAGTGAGAGAGAGTGGGAGAGTCTGTCAGTGAAAGTCTGTCAGTCAGTGAGATTCTGTTAGTGAGAGTGAGTCAGTCAGTGAGAGTCTGTCAGTGAGAGTCAGTCAGTCAGTCAGTGAGAGAGTGGGAGTGTCAGTCAGTGAGAGAGAGAGTCTGACAGTGAGAGTGAGTCAGTCAGTGAGAGTCTGTTAGTGAAAGTGAGTCAATCAGTGAGAGTCTGTCAGTGAGAGTGAGTCAGTCAGTGAGAGTCTGTTAGTGAGAGTGAGTCAGTCAGGGAGAGTGAGTGAGTCAGTCAGTGACAGAGAGTGGGAGAGTCTGTCAGTGAGAGTCTGTCAGTCAGTGAGAGTCTGTCAGTGAGAGTGAGTCAATCAGTGAGAGTCTGTCAGTGAGAGTGAGTCAGTGAGAGAGTGGAAGAGTCAGTAGTGAGAGAGTCTGTCAGTGAGAGTGAGTCAGTCAGTGAGAGTCTGTTAGTGAGAGTGAGTAGGTCAGTGAGAGTGAGTCAGTCAGTCAGTGACAGAGAGTGAGAGAGTCAGTCAGTAAGAGTCTGTCAGGTCAGTGAGAGTGAGTCAGTCAGTGAGAGTCTGTCAGTGAGAGTGAGTCAGTCAGTCAGTGAGAGAGTGGGAGAGTCAGTCAGTGAGAGAGTCTGTCAGTGAGAGTGAGTCAGTCAGTGAGAGTCTGTTAGTGAGAGTGAGTCAGTCAGTCAGTGACAGAGAGTGAGTGAGTAAGTGAGAGTCTGTCAGTGAGAGTGAGTGAGTCCGTGAGAGTGAGTGAGTCAGTGAGAGTGAGTCAGTCAGTGAGTGGGAGTTAGTCTGTCAGTCAGTGAGAGTGAGGGAGTCAGTCAGTGAGAGAGAGTAGGAGAGTCTCTCAGTGAGAGTCTGTCAGTTAGTGAGTGAGTCAGTGAGAGTGCGTTAGTCAGTTAGTGAGAGACATTATGTCAGTCAGTGAGAGTCAGTCAGTCAGTGAGAGTGAGTGAGTCAGTCAGTCAGTGAGAGCAAGTGGGAGAGTCTGTCAGTGAAAGTCTGTCAGTCAGTGAGTTTCTGTTAGTGAGAGTGAGTCAGTCAGTGAGAGTCTGTCAGTGAGATTCAGTCAGTCAGTCAGTGAGAGAGTGGGAGTGTCAGTCAGTGAGAGAGTCTGACAGTGAGAGTGAGTCAGTCAGTGAGAGTCTGTTAGTGAAAGTGAGTCAGTCAGTCAGTGAGAGTGAGTGAGTGAGTCAGTCAGTGAGAGAGTCAGTCAGTGAGAGAGTCAGTCAGTGAGAGAGTGTCACTGAGAGTGAGTCAGTGAGAGTGAGTCAGTGAGAGCGAATGAGTCAGTCAGTCAGTGTAACTGAGTGAGTGAGTCAGTCAGTGAGAGTGAGTGGGAGAGTCTATCAGTCAGAGAGTGGGAGAGTCAGTCAGTGAGATTCTGTCAATGAGAGTGAGTGAGGCAGTCAGTCAGTGAGAGAGAGTGGGAGAGTCTGTCAGTGAGAGTCTGTCAGTCAGTGAGAGTCTGTCAGTGAGAGTGAGTCAATCAGTGAGAGTCTGTCAGTGAGAGTGAGTCAGTGAGAGAGTGGGTGAGTCAGTAGTGAGAGAGTCTGTCAGTGAGAGTGAGTCAGTCAGTGAGAGTCTGTTAGTGAGAGTGAGTCAGTCAGTGAGAGTGAGTCAGTCAGTCAGTGAGAGTGAGTCAGTCAGTGAGAGTATGTCAGTGAGAGTGAGTCAATCAGTGAGAGTCTGTCAGTGAGAGAGAGTCAGTCAGTCAGTGAGAGAGTGGGAGAGTCAGTCATTGAGAGAGTCTGTCAGTGAGTGTGAGTCAGTCAGTGAGAGTCTGTTGGTGAGAGTGAGTCAGTCAGTGAGAGTGAGTCAGTCAGTCAGTGACAGAGAGTGAGAGAGTAAGTGAGAGTCTGTCAGTGAGAGTGAGTGAGTCAGTGAGACTGAGTGAGTCAGTGAGAGTGAGTCAGTCAGTGAGTGGGAGTGAGTCTGTCAGTCAGTGAGAGTGAGTCTGTCAGTCAGTGAGAGTGAGGGAGTCAGTCAGTGAGAGAGAGTAGGAGAGTCTCTCAGTGAGAGTCTGTCAGTTAGTGAGTGAGTCAGTGAGAGTGAGTTAGTCAGTTAGTGAGAGACATTCTGTCAGTCAATGAGAGAGAGTCTGTCAGTCAGTGAGAGTGAGTGAGTCAGTCAGTGAGAGAGAGTGGGAGAGTCTGTCAGTGAAAGTCTGTCAGTCAGTGAGATTCTGTTAGTGAGAGTGAGTCAGTCAGTGAGAGTCTGTCAGTGAGAGTCAGTCAGTCAGTCAGTGAGAGAGTGGGAGTGTCAGTCAGTGAGAGAGTCTGACAGTGAGAGTGAGTCAGTCAGTGAGAGTCTGTTAGTGAAAGTGAGTCAATCAGTGAGAGTCTGTCAGTGAGAGTGAGTCAGTCAGTGAGAGAGAGATTCTGTCAGTGAGAGTCTGTCAGTCAGTGAGAATCTGTCAGTTAGAGTAATTCAGTCAGTGAGAGTTTGTCAGTGAGAGTGAGTGAGTGAGTCACTCAGTGAGAGAGTGGGAGAGTCTGTCAGTGAGAGTGACTCAGTCAGTGAGAGTCTGTTATTGAGAGTGAGTGAGTCAGTCAGTGAGAGTGAGTGAGTCAGTCAGTGAGAGAGAGTGAGAGAGTCAGTGAGAGTCTGTCAGTGAGAGTGTATCAGTGAGAGTCTGTCAATGAGAGTGAGTGAGGCAGTCAGTCAGTGAGAGCGAGTGTGAGAGTCTGTCAGTGAGAGTCTGTCAGTCAGTGAGAGTCTGTCAGTGAGAGTGAGTCAATCAGTGAGAGTCTGTCAGTGAGAGTGAGTCAGTGAGAGAGTGGGTGAGTCAGTAGTAAGAGAGTCTGTCAGTGAGAGTGAGTCAGTCACTGAGAGTCGTTAGTGAGAGTGAGTCAGTCAGTGAGAGTGAGTCAGTCAGTCAGTGACAGAGAGTCAGTCAGTGAGAGTCTGTCAGTGAGAGTGAGTCAGTCAGTGAGAGTATGTCAGTGAGAGTGAGTCAATCAGTGAGAGTCTGTCAGTGAGAGAGAGTCAGTCAGTCAGTGAGAGAGTGGGAGAGTCAGTCAGTGAGAGAGTCTGTCAGTGAGTGTGAGTCAGTCAGTGAGAGTCTGTTGGTGAGAGTGAGTCAGTCAGTGAGAGTGAGTCAGTCAGTCAGTGACAGAGAGTGAGAGAGTAAGTGAGAGTCTGTCAGTGAGAGTGAGTGAGTCAGTGAGACTGAGTGAGTCAGTGAGAGTGAGTCAGTCAGTGAGTGGGAGTTAGTCTGTCAGTCAGTGAGAGTGAGTCTGTCAGTGAGTGAGAGTGAGGGAGTCAGTCAGTGAGAGAGAGTAGGAGAGTCTCTCAGTGAGAGTCTGTCAGTTAGTGAGTGAGTCAGTGAGAGTGAGTTAGTCAGTTAGTGAGAGACATTCTGTCAGTCAATGAGAGAGAGTCTGTCAGTCAGTGAGAGTGAGTGAGTGAGTGAGTCAGTGAGAGAGAGTGGGAGAGTCTGTCAGTGAAAGTCTGTCAGTCAGTGAGATTCTGTTAGTTAGAGTGAGTCAGTCAGTGAGAGTCTGTCAGTGAGAGTCAGTCAGTCAGTCAGTGAGAGAGTGGGAGTGTCAGTCAGTGAGAGAGTCTGACAGTGAGAGTGAGTCAGTCAGTAAGAGTCTGTTAGTGAAAGTGAGTCACTCAGTGAGAGTCTGTCAGTGAGAGTGAGTCAGTCAGTGAGAGTCTGTTAGTGAGAGTGAGTCAGTCAGTGAGAGTGAGTGAGTCAGTCAGTGACAGAGAGTGGGAGAGTCTGTCAGTGAGAGTCTGTCAGTCAGTGAGAGTCTGTCAGTGAGAGTGAGTCAATCAGTGAGAGTCTGTCAGTGAGAGTGAGTCAGTGAGAGAGTGGAAGAGTCAGTAGTGAGAGAGTCTGTCAGTGAGAGTGAGTCAGTCAGTGAGAGTCTGTTAGTGAGAGTGAGTCAGTCAGTGAGAGTGAGTCAGTCAGTCAGTGACAGAGAGTGAGAGAGTCAGTCAGTAAGAGTCTGTCAGTGAGAGTGAGTCAGTCAGTGAGAGTCTGTCAGTGAGAGTGAGTCAGTCAGTCAGTGAGAGAGTGAGAGAGTCAGTCAGTGAGAGAGTCTGTCAGTGAGAGTGAGTCAGTCAGTGAGAGTCTGTTAGTGAGAGTGAGTCAGTCAGTGAGAGTGAGTCAGTCAGCCAGTTACAGAGAGTGAGAGAGTAAGTGAGAGTCTGTCAGTGAGAGTGAGTGAGTCCGTGAGAGTGAGTGAGTCAGTGAGAGTGAGTCAGTCAGTGAGTGGGAGTGAGTCTGTCAGTCAGTGAGAGTGAGTCTGTCAGTCAGTGAGAGTGAGGGAGTCAGTCAGTGAGAGAGAGTAGGAGAGTCTCTCAGTGAGAGTCTGTCAGTTAGTGAGTGAGTCAGTGAGAGTGAGTTAGTCAGTTAGTGAGAGACATTCTGTCAGTCAGTGAGAGTCTGTCAGTCAGTGAGAGTGAGTGAGTGAGTCAGTCAGTGAGAGAGAGTGGGAGAGTCTGTCAGTGAAAGTCTGTCAGTCAGTGAGTTTCTGTTAGTGAGAGTGAGTCAGTCAGTGAGAGTCTGTCAATGAGAGTCAGTCAGTCAGTCAGTGAGAGAGTGGGAGTGTCAGTCAGTGAGAGAGTCTGACAGTGAGAGTGAGTCAGTCAGTGAGAGTCTGTTAGTGAAAGTGAGTCAGTCAGTCAGTGAGAGTGAGTGAGTCAGTCAGTCAGTGAGAGAGTCAGTCAGTGAGAGAGTCAGTCAGTGAGAGAGTGTCACTGAGAGTGAGTCAGTGAGAGTGAGTCAGTGAGAGCAAATGAGTCAGTCAGTCAGTGTAACTGAGTGAGTCAGTCAGTCAGTGAGAGTGAGTGAGTGGGAGAGTCTATCAGTCAGAGAGTGGGAGAGTCAGTCAGTGAGATTCTGTCAATGAGAGTGAGTCAGTGAGAGTCTGTCAGTGAGAGTGAGTGAGACAGTCTGTCAGTGAGAGTCTGTCAGTGAGTCTGTCAGTGAGAGAGAGTGAGTCAGTCAGTGAGAGAGGGGAAGAGTCAGTGTGAGTCTGTCAGTGAGAGTGAGTCAGTCAGTCAGTGAGAGTGAGTCAGTCAGTCAGTGAGAGAGTCAGTGAGAGTCTGTCAGGGAGAGTGAGTAAGTCAGTGAGGGAGAGTGAGTCTCAGTCAGTGAGAGTGTCAGTGAGAGTGAGTCAGTCAGTGAGAGTCTGTCAGTGAGAGTGAGTGAGACAGTCTGTCAGTGAGAGTCTGTCAGTGAGTCTGTCAGTGAGAGAGAGTGAGTCAGTTAGTTTGAGAGTGGGAGAGTCAGTCAGTGAGAGTCTGTCAGTTAGACTGAGTCAGTCAGTCAGTGAGAGTGAGTCAGTCAGTCAGTGAGAGAGAGTGAGAGAGTCAGTGAGAGTCTGTCAGGGAGAGTGAGTAAGTCAGTGAGGGAGAGTGAGTCTCAGTCAGTGAGAGTGTCAGTGAGAGTGAGTCAGTCAGTGAGAGTCTGTTAGTGAGAGTGAGTGAGTCAGTCAGTGAGTGTCAGTCAATCAGTGAGAGAGAGTGAGAGAGTCAGTGAGAGTCTGTCAGTGAGAGTGAGTGAGTCAGTGAGAGTGAGTCAGTGAGAGTGAGCCAGTCAGTGAGTGAGAGTTAGTTAGTTAGTCAGTGAGAGTGAGTCTGTCAGTGCGAGTGAGTGTGTCAGTCAGTGAGAGTGAGTCAGTCATTCTGAGGAAATATGAATTTTTATGATCAATTGTGTCCCCTATCTTAGACCCCAACGGCTCCATGTACATGCTACAAGTACATGTATGTTCCCTCCACTTCAAGCTATGAAGACGCAAATACAATTGTGTCCAACGTTAACATGTCCTCTTTCAGATCCACCATGAATGGGTTGGATATTCCGTTCCTAAATATGTTTGGCCACCGACTTTATATGGTGCACTTTTCACGTTTTTCAGCTCAGGCGAGTAGGCCCTGAATTCTGCCATCGAGCCTTTTTCTGCCTTCTGCCTCTGAATGCTCCAGCCTGGACCTGCATCTGTATCAATGACCTTTGTCTTACTTCCTGCGCGGCTAACGGTGCCTGGCCCGGCCTGTTGCCTGCCAAAACTGTATTCAGCCTTCAAGTTATCTGCTCCGCTCCTCGAGAAATGCATTCTTGTCTAGTAGTTTAGGTAAACATCCTTCCAGCTACAGAGCAAAGGGCCCGGCCTTACTGTCTCCGTGCAAGTAATTCATAGTTCTGTTTCCATGGTAGGCCCATGCCCCCTCGCATCTTATGTAGACACTTAGACGCTTGTACACGCACTAGCAGTCAGTATAGAATAGACTCTGTCCGAGAGACCTTCCCTTCCAGATAATATAGTTCCTTAAACACAAGATATTAGATACGATTTGGGATTAGGTTGCTCTGACATCCCAGACTTCTGTCTCCTCATGTAGGGCTAAATGTCAAGTCCCCTTCACCCTCTAGTTACACGTCAATCACACGTCATGCGGCTGCGCGCGCATCTCCGCCATATATTTCTGCTGACATTGCAGGATTCTCTTATGGATCCACCCACCTGTGACATCCTCTTAATGACGTTTCTAGTATACGCCTTTATGCACGCCTACTGTAACGCCTTTTTATTACGTATGTGTATTCTTATCTTTCCTATCAGCTGTTACGCCTCCTGCATCTGTCTTTACTGTAATGCATTTACCATAAATATGACAACCTGACAATAATGTATTGCCGATCCCTTCCTGAACCTTCGTGGTGACGGAACCCGATTGCCTGGTTCGAACCAATTCCTTTGTAAGGAATAAATTCCCTTTTATAACCTCAAATACCACGGATTCTGCCTCTTATTTTTACTGAGTTATTCTTATTGAATTTTACCGCATAAATTAAGTCTAGGTAATTTAAATTTACCACATAATTGGCGCCCGAACAGGGACGCCTCTCACACCCCACGCGCCGGAGGTGCGTTGCAGACCCGGTCTCCTGCCACAGCCAGACGGACAACTACGCGTACCCGCAGGATTTCCTGTATCTCCCTCAGGCCAACGGGGGGCGACTGAGGCTGCGATCAACACCCAGACGAGGCGGTGAGGAGTGCGGAGAATCCCGACCAGAGCCTAGCTGAGAGAGCAAGATCCGAGGTATACAGAGGCCCACCAGATTCCGAAGTTCCGAAGTATCTAAGTCACGAGTCGAGTCCAGTCCAGTTTGGTCTAGTCCAGTCCAGACTTCCGAGGCCTTCTGTTCCGTTCCGTGCTTCCCGGTGAGTACCGTTGCTGGGGACGCATCTAGACGTGCACATTGGTTTGTGCCGGTCAAGACGGGTTTGGGTACACAGACCTGGTCTGCACTGTTTCAGCAGTGTATCTGTACTGTTTAGCAGTACATCTAGTATTATGCAGTTAACTAGTTTTATTCTAATTATTATTGTTCGTTCTAAAATGTTTTGATATGTTTTAAATGTCGTGGTATGAGTGATTGTTCGATCTTCATTACTGTGTTTATTGTATTAATTGTGTTCAAGTCCGAGTAAGAATCAAGTAGCAAGGTTCAAGATGCCGTTATTCTCGAAATTAAGACAGATAAAAACTAGAAAAGGGATACTCGAAGAAGCCGTTCCCATTCCACCTAGGGACACTCCAGGGTACTTTATGTACCATAAACATGGCCTAGATGCCGTATTATATCTTTATTTATGGGTGGACTACACCAAGGATTTAGCAGAGAGTCAGAGATGGCCCGCTGCTGGGACATGGGATGCAGATTGCATCATGAGAGTAGAAGAAGTATTATGGAAAAAGAAAGCCAGACAGTCACAGAAAGATGCCATTGAATTATGGCGTAAAGAATCGCATAGACGCGCAGAGAAAGCGTTCAGAAAAGAAGAGAAAAGTAGAGAGAATTCAGACAAAACCCGAGAAAACATATTAATTGACGAAGGTATCCGAGTAAAAACAGAACAAGTAGACAGACAACGAAACACTCTTATGAATGGTATGTATCCCCTTCTGGCCGAGGGTTTGCCTAAGGCCACCCTGGAGGTACCAAAAGATCTGCCACCTCCATTACTCCCGATTAAAGTACATCCCAAGACCGCAAAGGACATTTTCCTTTCTTCCTATTTAGATGATGCCGCCCCCGAATATGCTAATGGTGCGCAGCCACGCGCACCACCTGTTGACGACGCTCAATCCCAAGATCATCTGCCCCCACCTCCGCAGCAACAAACTCCTCCTCACGTTCTAAACGTTCCACCTGTTTCTACAGTCCTTCCTGCATCTACACTCTCTACCCTACATCCAACAAATCCTTTTGGACTTGGCACCTCAGGAGGTGCGACAGGAGGTGCGACAGGAGGTTTTTCCACGCCACCGCCAGCACCTAGGTTGACTTATAGGGATTTAGCACACCAACGTACACCCCAAACAGCTAATCACAATATATTTAATGAGCCTCTTACAGATTGTAGATATGATCCAGTGCCCGGTAAACACGACAGAATGTTGCTATCATCAGTACGTTTACGACGAGTTTCGACCTATCTAATGACGCTACCAGGAATGATTGGTCATCTAGACAAAATATATCACTTTATCCAAACAGGGCAAGGTCCTGAAAGTATTGGCGAGGCCATGGAATACCAGAAAGTGGACATGCAAAAATTATTGTTACGCTTCTTCATAAACTGCTTGATCAGAAACAGAGATAGGCCTGAGGTAGATCCGGAGGAAATGCAAGTACTTACCAGATGGGGTCAGAATATAGCAGATGGAAAACATGATAAACAGAAGAGTATAGAAGTTATGCACCGAAAGATCAGAAAAGAAGTAGAACGAATACATGAAAGAAGATTAGAGGCAGATAAAACTGAATCAGAGGGAGAGGAGGAGGAACAGTCAGAAATGACCACAGGACAATTAGAATTACCAGCTAGAGAAACGATAGCTTATGTAGGAAAAGGAAGATCTTTTAATAATACAATGCGTCCGATACGTCCAGAATGTAACAGAATTTTTCAAGCAGCTATCTCAAATCCAAGGACCCCTGAACACTTATTCCAGGCTACTGATAAATTACTTCGAGAACGAAGGGGGTACCATGTGCTCGATTCTATGGATGAACAAGAATTAGCCAGGTCAGCAGTACAATGGGCTGACAGTTCTGAAAAATACAGTGATGATGCGCTAGCACACACGTTTCTGAATCTCACACCAGACGAACAGCGTTTAGCTGGTATATACATGATACAACACCTCCTTATATTGTATAAAAGCGAACACTCCGATCCTGGTCCCCTACCTGATATACTGATAGAATTACTCACGAATAAATGGAGAGGTATGGGTACCGATCTAATTAAAGAAATCCTAGAACATCGGCATCGATACAGTGCCTTCCTATGTCCAGAGCATGATTCAGCTCCCTCCATGGAAAGAAAAATGTATTACATAGACAGACAGAATCCCTTACGCGAAGTGCACCCAGTTAAAAATGTGGATGATTCTTTTTCGCGCGTGTTTGTGTACACGCCCATAACTAAAATAGAACTATTGGAAATGAAAAAATTAGTACCCAGCCATGACAAAGATCCAGCAGGTTTTCACCGTGAACTAAAGGACATGTTACTCATGGGTGATTATACCTATCCTGACATTATGAAAATATTAAAAGTATTATTGCCTGCCGGTATTTACGAGAAACTCAAAGAAAAGGAATGGGAGGTGGGAGACCAAAAGATTGATTGGACCGCATTAGAAAACGAAGAAAAAGCCCGAACAGCAGGCCGAGGGCTTGGGGACAAAATTAAAGCATTGCCAGGATTATTAGTACAAGTATTGCCACGTTTATTAACTATGAAAAAGGAAGACTGGGGTGCAATCTCAGCCTGTAAACAGAAACCCGATGAAGACACTAGTGATTTCTATTCCCGATTTGAAAAATGTTTTGGTATTAATAGCGGCCTAAAAGCAAATAGCGAGTCATATCCACATCTTTTTGTAACAAAACTAGTCGAGAATTCCCTGCCCCAGGTTAAAAACAGAGTATTGAAAGTTGAGAGCACTTGGCAAGCTAACACTCCTTCACAAATGTTACAAATGTTACAGTATCACCAGAATAGAATTAGAGAAGAACAAGACCACGAACAGAGACGTATGAAAGACACAAAAATGAAAATGCTTGTTGCTCCGTCAGTTCCAGCTGACGGTCATAAAAAGGGTGCGACACAGTCCAGTAATTCAGCGGTTCCTGTAAAAGGGACATGCAACTATTGTAAACAGCCAGGTCATTATATAAACGATTGTGCAGTTCTGAAACATAATATCTCTACGGGTAAAACCAAGGAGAGACCACGTCCGCCTAGACAGGATCAGATCCAACAACAAGCACCTCAGAATGTACAGCCTATGCAAGCTGCACAACAGACCGTAGCGGTACCACAGTCACAGCCTATTGCCGCAACACAAAACACGACACAACAGATGTACCAGTATGCACAAAATGACTATCCAGAGTATCAGCGATACACATGAAATAGCCTAGAGAGGGAAGTTGGCTTACCCCTTATTGAGGTTCCCGTAGATCAAGAGGGTCCTTATGTACAGAGTCAAGTATTAGGGAAAGACAGAAAGTTTTTAATTGACACAGGGGCAAGCAGAACAACTATAAGTCACGACGAAGTTCCAGGGGCACCCCTCTCAGGCTCACAGAATATTTCCCTTGGTTTTTCAGGAAAGCCTACTATTAACGAAGTATCGCAACCGCTTCCACTTGCAGTTGGTCCATTGACACGGACTACAGATTTATTGCTTACTAAATCATGTCCAGAAAACTTGTTAGGTATAAAGACATTGAAAGCTCTAGGAGCTATAATATGTTGTTCTCCGGACGGAGTACGACTATTTTTGCGTGACTTTAAAGGTCACTACGTGTCAAGAGACATGGATCACCGGTTACAGAATCTACCTGCACATTTATGGGCACAAGGCCCCACTGATGTAGGTTGTATGCACATTACACCATATCGAGTAACACTAAAAGCAGGAGTTGTATTACCACGAATGCGACAATACAAGTTACCTCCAGATGCTGTAGTGGCTTTACTGCAAATCATTGACGAGCTCATTGCACAAGGAGTGGTTGTGGAAACCGACTCCAATGTATGTAATTCTCCGATCATTCCGATTCTTAAACGAACTGATCCAAAAGCACCCCCAGTATATCGATTGGTTATTGATCTGCGCGAATTGAATAAATGCATTGTACCACAATATCCCGTGGTCCCAGATATCTCTTCATTACTGACAGCTATTGATTCAGAAGCAACGTTCTTCAGTGTAATTGACCTCAAGAACGCCTTCTTTAGCGTCCCAATCGATCCGGAAAGCCAATATTTGTTCGGATTCTGTTTAAATGGACGAAGCTTTAAATTTGCACGCGCACCTCAAGGATTCACAGAAAGCCCCAGCATCTACAGCCAAGCACTGAAAAGACAACTTGACAGTATCCACATGCCTGTTAACACTGCACTGCTTCAGTATGTCGATGATCTGCTGATCACCGCCCGAAACGAACCCGAATGTGAAAAAGCATCACTGACGGTTTTACATTTTCTGGCCGACAAGGGGCACAAGGTGTCCCCTTCGAAGCTACAATTCTGTGCCCAGCAAGTTGTGTACCTTGGGCACTTGCTGTCCAAGGGGGGGAGACAGCTCACACCTGACCGAATCCAGTTAATTGTAAACATGCCACCACCCAAGACACAAAAGGAGGTACGGGCCTTCATAGGCCTCACTTCGTACTGTAGGCAGTGGATTCCCCAATATGCATTTCTAGCAAAACCACTCATTCAGTTGACAACCCAGGAGGCAGCGACTTCGACTGTCCTCCCGTGGACTCAGGCACATACACAAGCTTTTGAAGACTTAAAGAAAGCCTTATGTCAAGCACCTGTTTTAGCGACACCATGTTACAGTAAACCTTTTACACTCTTCGTTACAGAACGCGAAGGTACTGCCTTGTCAGTACTCACTCAGGAACAAGCAGGATCACACAAACCATGTGCTTACTTTTCTAGCACATTAGATCCCGTAGCTCAGGCTCTGCCTACGTGCCTGAAATCAGTCGCAGCGACAGCTTTAGCGATCAGACAAAGCGATTCCATAGTATTAGGACATCAATTGACAGTGCAAGTTCCACACTCTGTGGAAGTTCTTTTAAACCGAACTCAGACTCAACACTTGACTATAGCACGACTGACGGGTTATGAACTAACATTGTTCCAGCCACACATAGAAATCAGACGTTGTAGTACATTAAATCCTGCCACACTTTTGCCATTAAGTGAAACAGACCCATTGGCACATGATTGTATTGAAGTCATTACTATTACGACAAAACCCAGACAAGACTTGACAGATGTCCCATTACCAGACCCAGACCTGACACTTTATGTGGATGGGTCATGCATGAGAACAAGTACAGGAGAATTAGTGGCCGCTTATGCAGTCACAACAGACACTGAAGTCATTGAAACGAATCGTATTAACACTTTGTCAGCTCAAGCAGCAGAGCTCATCGCTCTGACACAAGCCTGTATTCAAGCCAAAAATAAAAAAGTTAACATATATACAGATTCACGTTATGCATTCGGAGTTGTCCATGACTTCGGAGTCCTTTGGCGAGAGAGAGGTTATTTAACTTCTCATGGTGCCAACATTCAACACGGTCCCCTCATTCAAGCTCTATTAGATGCAATACATCTACCTACTGCGATATCTATCATGAAGTGTAAGGCCCATACAAAAGTCACCGATATTATTTCCCAGGGTAACGATCTAGCAGACCGAACAGCTAAACAGACAGCTCAGATTCGGAATCACGCAACGGACGTGACAAAGACAATAGTTCCGACATCGACACACTGCATGACAGTTAAGGATCCCGCCCTTGATGTAATTGACATACAGACACATGCTACACCAGAGGAAATAAAGAAATGGACTGAATTAGGAGGGATCCAAACAGATCAGGGATGGATGACGAAGGGAAAATCTATATGGTTTCTCCCCGACTCCATGGTTCAAGTTATCATTAACACAATACATAGTCCAGCGCACCTGGGAGAAAAAGCTATGCTAGATAGTATTCAACACATTTGGTTCAACAAACACTTACGAGCAGCAGCCAAACAGAAAGTGGCGTACTTGCATGATTTGTTGTCAGTTCAACCCCGGTAAAAGCATTCCTGTAGAGCAAGGTGGATTTCAACCTCCCCATCACCCTTTTGAAGTCCTCCAGATGGATTATATCCAGATGGAACGTTGTCGAGGATTCAAATATGTCCTCGTAGTTGTATGTGCTCTTTCCCGTTGGACAGAGGCATATCCCGTCTCAGATTACACTGCCCCGACTACTGCCAAACAGTTAGTTCGTGAATTCTTCCCACGGTATGGTTTGCCCCGTATCGTGTATTCAGATAACGGCCAACCGTTCTCATCCGAGCTTATGAAACACATTTCACTCTTGTTAGGCTATCAATGGAAATTCCACTGTGTCCGACATCCCGAAGCAGCAGGTCTCGTGGAGCGTCATAATCAGACTCTGAAAATTCGACTTTCTAAAATCTGCAGAGACAAAGGTGTTGACTGGATAGTAGCCTTACCAGTTGCTCTCTTTTACATGAGAATGGTAGCACATTCTCGAACAGGGCTATCCCCATACGAGGTGGTCTTCGGTAGGCCACCAAATATGTGGGGGACGCCTATACCTCGAAAAATAACTGATGTCGATTGTAACATGCTGACAGATTACCTTGCTTCCTTGATGTCTGCACTACAATCTTGCCGTTCACAGGTAGCTGCAGCCTTTCCCGACAACACCGAGGTGAAGCCCCATGAAGTGGTTCCCGGAGACTTTGTCTTCATAAGAAATTTCGACAGGAGGAGCCCGCTGGAGCCTCGCTGGCAAACGCCGAAATTGGTAATTCTGACCACGAGGACAGCAGTGAAGATTGAGGGTCGCAAGGGTTGGCTACACTCGAGCCATATCAAGAAATTTCATGGACTACCTTCTGATTTGAACTCTCAGCCCTGCCTTCCCCCACAGACTGACTCAAAACTCCCCCTGGTTGAGAAAACCGAATCACAAGAATACAAACTGAAACTAAGGTCTAGCAAGTCAGACAATTTGATTGTTTAAGTCCTCTCCAAGGTGAATCGGTCAAATTAGTCTCTGACATGTATCCTCTAGACCGAATTAGAGAGAGAAATAGACAGAAACAGCTCAAGAAACATGCATACTGTAAATCACTTCGTAGTCACTGTGTAGTGACATTATTGATTATGTTTTTTCTAAGTCTTTTGATTATTGCTGCAAGTATACTGTTGCACATGTACTATCCTATTTTCAAGCGTGCTCATTCTGCTTACAATGTTACTGCCGAACATTCTTTTAGTGAATTACCTTCACATGAGTTGTCCTACAGATTTGCGCTGCGCAACAACACATTCATTAGTATGTTACATCATTCCCATCAGACCAGCAATGCTACAAATTGTTGGATATGTGGCCGACTCCCTCCCTATCAGAAATACAAAGGAGTTCTGCCCCTTTTTCCGTACCCGTTCACACACAATGGCTCCTGTGGAGCATGGTTTAGTTTGATTAATTCTTTAGATTCAAACACTGTAGTTTTCCGGAGCAACTGGGTATGGGGAAACCTGAACTTAGTTTTGCTTAAAGCCTGTTACCCTAACAAGGAGGGACTTCCCAAAAAGACAGGAACTGACCTAGAAAAGGAAGTATATGGATTAGGTAATTTTACACTTAACCTCATGATTCTGAATGTTGAATCCGAAGCTGCACCAGTCTTACCCGCTATGTCAGTATTTCCAGTTAAAGGTGAATTATGTGTAAGAAAGAATGGTTCAGTACACATGGGTCATAGTAAATGTACCACTGTGATCGAATTCAGTGATCAAGGCAAGTCTACATTTAGAGCTTCCCGTCATTCCTACTTCATATGTGGTCATACCGCATATATACGCTTACCTCTAGATTGGGATGGTACCTGTTACATTGCATTCCTTCTGCCACCTGTTTTCCTAGCCCCTCCTGATTATCATAGGAATACCCATTTAGTACACAATAGACCCCAGAGAGATCTCCCGATTGTCGACTACACTGAAACGGCATGGGAGCAATACACAGATTTCAATAAAGGTTTCTTTCCCTACATAGGTGTTGTCACTAATAGTAAACTGATACGTAGATTAACAAGAACCCTTGAAGCAGTAGTGAATGAAACTACTTCCGCCCTAGGCAACTTAACAGAGGAGCAGTCTGCGATGCGGATTGTTGTTCTTCAAAATCGTCTTGTCCTTGACGTCATCCTAGCCGATAGGGGCGGAGCCTGTAGGGTCATCGGATCGAGTTGCTGTGTTTTCATTCCAGAAAACGCGCCATCAGTATACAAAGCCATAACTCGGCTTCATAAGATTGTAAGCCAGATACACCAGAATCCAGGCACCTGGACTTGGTCCGGTTGGCTCTGGAGCGTGTTGTCAGCCTGGGGATGGAGGATCTTATCCTTCCTAGGTATTGGCCTTCTCATAATATTCAGTTGTTGCCTGTGTCTACAATGTGGACCAGCGATTTGTGGCCTGTGTGCCACATCATGTATTCCACGTTCAAGTTCTCATTCAAAATCCCGGAAGAAGAAAGAAGAGCAAATGATGTTACATGAACAGATTGATGGATTCCTGAGGATCGATATTTCATGAAGGGTCCGTAGGGGACAAGGAGGGAATGAGGAAATATGAATTTTTATGATCAATTGTGTCCCCTATCTTAGACCCCAACGGCTCCATGTACATGCTACAAGTACATGTATGTTCCCTCCACTTCAAGCTATGAAGACGCAAATACAATTGTGTCCAACGTTAACATGTCCTCTTTCAGATCCACCATGAATGGGTTGGATATTCCGTTCCTAAATATGTTTGGCCACCGACTTTATATGGTGCACTTTTCACGTTTTTCAGCTCAGGCGAGTAGGCCCTGAATTCTGCCATCGAGCCTTTTTCTGCCTTCTGCCTCTGAATGCTCCAGCCTGGACCTGCATCTGTATCAATGACCTTTGTCTTACTTCCTGCGCGGCTAACGGTGACTGGCCCGGCCTGTTGCCTGCCAAAACTGTATTCAGCCTTCAAGTTATCTGCTCCGCTCCTCGAGAAATGCATTCTTGTCTAGTAGTTTAGGTAAACATCCTTCCAGCTACAGAGCAAAGGGCCCGGCCTTACTGTCTCCGTGCAAGTAATTCATAGTTCTGTTTCCATGGTAGGCCCATGCCCCCTCGCATCTTATGTAGACACTTAGACGCTTGTACACGCACTAGCAGTCAGTATAGAATAGACTCTGTCCGAGACCTTCCCTTCCAGATAATATAGTTCCTTAAACACAAGATATTAGATACGATTTGGGATTAGGTTGCTCTGACATCCCAGACTTCTGTCTCCTCATGTAGGGCTAAATGTCAAGTCCCCTTCACCCTCTAGTTACACGTCAATCACACGTCATGCGGCTGCGCGCGCATCTCTGCCATATATTTCTGCTGACATTGCAGGATTCTCTTATGGATCCACCCACCTGTGACATCCTCTTAATGACGTTTCTAGTATACGCCTTTATGCACGCCTACTGTAACGCCTTTTTATTACGTATGTGTATTCTTATCTTTCCTATCAGCTGTTACGCCTCCTGCATCTGTCTTTACTGTAATGCATTTACCATAAATATGACAACCTGACAATAATGTATTGCCGATCCCTTCCTGAACCTTCGTGGTGACGGAACCCGATTGCCTGTTTCGAACCAATTCCTTTGTAAGGAATAAATTCCCTTTTATAACCTCAAATACCACGGATTCTGCCTCTTATTTTTACTGAGTTATTCTTATTGAATTTTACCGCATAAATTAAGTCTAGGTAATTTAAATTTACCACAATTCAGTGAGAGAGAGATTCCGTCAGTGAGAGTCTGTCAGTCAGTGAGAATCTGTCAGTGAGAGTAATTCAGTCAGTGAGAGTCTGTCAGTGAGAGTGAGTGAGTGAGTGAGTCACTCAGTGAGAGAGTGGGAGAGTGAGTCAGTGAGAGAGTCTGTCAGTGAGAGTGACTCAGTCAGTGAGAGTCTGGTATTGAGAGTGAGTGAGTCAGTCAGTGAGAGTGAGTCAGTCAGTCAGTGAGAGAGAGTGAGAGAGTCAGTGAGAGTGAGTAAGTCAGTGATAGTGAGTCAGTCAGTGAGAGTGAGTCAGTCAGTGAGGGAGAGTGAGTCTCAGTCAGTGAGAGTGAGTCTTTCAGTCAGTGAGAGTGAGTCAGTCAGTGAGAGAGAGTGGGAGAGTCTGCCAGTGAAAGTCTGTCAGCTAGTGAGTGAGTCAGTGAGAGTCAGTCAGTCAGTTAGAGAGTGAGAGTCAGTGAGAGAGGGAGAGTCAGTGAGAGAGTCAGTCAGTGAGAGTGAGAGAGTCAGTCAGTGAGAGTGAGAGAGTGAATCAGTCAGAGAGAGTGAGAGAGTCAGTCAGTCAGTGAGAGTGAGAGAGTCAGTCAGTGAGAGTGAGAGTCAGTCAGTGACAGTGGATGAGAGTGAGAGAGTGAGTCAGTTAGTCAGTGAGTGAAAGAGAGTGAGTCAGTGGGTTATTCAGTCAGTGAGAGTGCATCAGTCTTTTAGCGAGAGTGCATCAGTCTTTTAGCGAAAGTCAGTCAGTGAGAGAGAGCCAGTGAGAGAGAGTTAGTGAGAGAGTCAGTGAGAGAGAGTCAGTCAGTAAGAGAGATTCAATCAGTGAGAGAGAGCCAATCAGTCAGTGAGAGTGAGTGAGTGAGTCAGTGAGAGAGAGTGGGAGAGTCAGTGAGAGAGTGAGAGAGTCTGTCAGTGAGAGTCTGTCAGTGAGAGTGAGTTAGTCAGTCAGTCATTGAGAGTGAGTCAGTCAGTTAGTCAGTGAGAGAGAGTGGGTGAGTCTGTCAGTGAGAGTCTGTCAGTGTGAGTGAGAGAGTGGGAGAGTCTATCAGTCAGAGAGTGGGAGAGTCAGTCAGTGAGATTCTGTCAATGAGAGTGAGTCAGTGAGAGTCTGTCAGTGAGAGTGAGTGAGACAGTCTGTCAGTGAGAGTCTGTCAGTGAGTCTGTCAGTGAGAGAGAGTGAGTCAGTCAGTGAGAGAGGGGGAGAGTCAGTGTGAGTCTGTCAGTGAGAGTGAGTCAGTCAGTCAGTGAGAGTGAGTCAGTCAGTCAGTGAGAGAGAGTGAGAGAGTCAGTGAGAGTCTGTCAGGGAGAGTGAGTAAGTCAGTGAGGGAGAGTGAGTCTCAGTCAGTGAGAGTGTCAGTGAGAGTGAGTCAGTCAGCGAGAGTCTGTCAGTGAGAGTGAGTGAGACAGTCTGTCAGTGAGAGTCTGTCAGTGAGTCTGTCAGTGAGAGAGAGTGAGTCAGTTAGTTTGAGAGTGGGAGAGTCAGTCAGTGAGAGTCTGTCAGTTAGACTGAGTCAGTCAGTCAGTGAGAGTGAGTCAGTCAGTCAGTGAGAGAGAGTGAGAGAGTCAGTGAGAGTCTGTCAGGGAGAGTGAGTAAGTCAGTGAGGGAGAGTGAGTCTCAGTCAGTGAGAGTGTCAGTGAGAGTGAGTCAGTCAGTGAGAGTCTGTTAGTGAGAGTGAGTGAGTCAGTCAGTGAGTGTCAGTCAATCAGTGAGAGAGAGTCAGTGAGAGTCTGTCAGTGAGAGTGAGTGAGTCAGTGAGAGTGAGCCAGTCAGTGAGTGAGAGTTAGTTAGTCAGTCAGTGAGAGTGAGTCTGTCAGTGCGAGTGAGTGTGTCAGTCAGTGAGAGTGAGTCAGTCATTCAGTGAGAGAGAGATTCTGTCAGTGAGAGTCTGTCAGTGAGAGTCTGTCAGTCAGTGAGAATCTGTCAGTGAGAGTAATTCAGTCAGTGAGAGTCTGTCAGTGAGAGTGAGTGAGTGAGTGAGTCACTCAGTGAGAGAGTGGGAGAGTGAGTCAGTGAGAGAGTCTGTCAGTGAGAGTGACTCAGTCAGTGAGAGTCTGTTATTGAGAGTGAGTGAGTCAGTGAGAGTGAGTCAGTCAGTCAGTGAGAGAGAGTGAGAGAGTCAGTGAGAGTCTGACAGTGAGAGTGAGTCAGTCAGTCAGGGAGAGTGAGTCAGTCAGTGAGAGAGAGTAGGAGAGTCAGTCAGTGAGAGTGAGGGACTCAGTCAGTGAGAGTAACTCAGTCAGTGAGAGAGAGTGCGAGAGTCAATCAGTGAGAGAGTGTGAGTCAGTCAGTGAGAGTGAGAGTCTGTCAGTGAGAGTCTGTCAGGGAGAGCCTGTCAGTGAGAGTGAGTCAGTAAGAGTGAGTCAGTGAGAGTCTGTCAGTGAGAGTCTGTCAGTGAGAGTGAGTCAGTCAGAGTGAGTCAGTCAGTAAGAGAGTCAGTCAGTGAGAGAGAGTTGGAGAGTCAGTCAGTGAGAGTCTGTCAGTGAGAGTGAGTTAGTGAGAGAGAGTGGGAGAGTCAGTCAGTGAGAGAGAGTGGGAGAGTGAGTCAGTCAGTGAGAGTCTGTTAGTGAGAGTGAGTGAGTCAGTCAGTGAGAGTGTCAGTCAATCAGTGAGAGAGAGTGAGAGTGTCAGTGAGAGTCTGTCAGTGAGAGTGAGTGAGTCAGTGAGAGTGAGTCAGTGAGAGTGAGTCAGTCAGTGAGTGAGAGTTAGTCAGTCAGTCAGTGAGAGTGAGTCTGTCAGTGCGAGTGAGTGTGTCAGTCAGTGCGAGTGAGTCAGTCATTCAGTGAGAGTGAGAGATTCTGTGAGTGAGAGTCTGTCAGTCAGTGAGAATCTGTCAGTGAGAGTGATTCAGTCAGTGAGAGTCTGTCAGTGAGAGTGAGTGAGTGAGTCAGTGTTGGAAGGCGGACCCCGAGGAGTCGGCGAGACCACCAAGGGGGGGGCCCTCACACTGTACGAAGTAGCCGAGCGCTGCCGAGAGGTCTCCTGAGAGATCCTTCTCCTATCACGTACTAGCACAGTAACACCACCACACAGGACTCAAGGAGGTTGTCTCAAGACAAGCAATTCTTTATCAGCAATAAAAAGGTTACGAGGTCAATATTTACACGAAGGGATCGAGGGATCCACCAAAAGTCTCAGTGTCTCTTTGGAAGGGTAGGGGTAGCGGGACAGTCTTTGGCAGGAGTGCGGTACGAGGGTACCTGGGGCCCAGTTCTTATCCTCAAGCTGGAGGACCTCCGGATCTCGGAGGGGTCGAGCCGCGACGGCGTCAGCAGGGCTCCGGCGTACAGTTCGTGGAGAGCCGCGATCCAATCAGCAGGGCTCTCAAGATGGTTTCTGCTCAGCTCGAGCCGCGACGTCATCAGCAGGGCTCCGAGGGAGGTTTCAGCGAGGTTGGGCCGCGACAGCGTCAGCAGGGTTCCGATGTTCCAGGTGGCTTCAAAGTGTTCACAAGAAGGAGCCGCGACGCAGTCAGCAGGGCTCGTGATGGTTCCGACAAGAGTTCTTCTCCGTAGGGTCAGCCGCGATTCAATCAGCAGGGCTCTCGACTCCGGGATACAACTGCCGATCTGTGGCGGGGTCGCCCCAGATATAGGTCTGGAGCCCTTTGATGTCCGGACCAAGGCGCCCGGGGGGGGCGGAGAGGCCGGGTGGAGGTGGCCAGACGCCCAGCAGGAGAGGCGCCAGGCCCAAGGGAGTTGCAGGGCGATCACACCTCGAGAGGGGAGGACAGTTGGGGGTCCCATCGATACTGTCCTCCGCCGGGGGCGATGAATGGTTCCTGCGGCACCCCCTGGCCAGTTCGTGGTGCCCCGATGTCGGGGCTTCGCTGGGGTCGAGGCCGGGTTGAGCGGGGTCGCGCTGGCTGGCGCACAGAGTCACGTGGATGCCAACAAGATGGCGGAGCCACGAGAGGTATGCGACCTCGTGCAGCTCAGGATGAAGGGCCTCGGTGCAGTTCAGAAGGGTGGCCCGTGAAGGCCGGGGCGGGGAACGGGCACAATCCCCGGGGGTAAGGACCACGCCACGAGGCCGGGTCCAACAGGCGTCCCCCCAGCCGAAGGCATGGAGAGTCACCCATCTCCTTGGGGATTCTCCTCGTCAAGGCGGAAGAAGCGGGACAGGCCGTCGGCGTTGGCGTGGTCATTGCCGGGCCGGTGTTCAACGTCAAAGTCCATCCCTTGTAGCGAGATGGACCATCGCAGCAGCTTGGGGTTCTCTCCCCGCATTTGCATTAACCACCGCAGGGGCCGGTGGTCGGTCTGGACCCGGAAGTGGGTACCGAAGAGGTAGGGCCGGAGCTTCTTGAGGGCCCACACTACAGCGAAGGCCTCACGCTCGATGGTGCTCCATCGTTGCTCCCGGGGCAGTAGCCGTCGGCTGATGAAGGCCACTGGTCGGTCGAGCCCTTTTTCATCGGCCTGGGACAGGACGGCCCCGATCCCATACTCGGAGGCGTCCGTCTGCACCACGAACTCCTCATTGTAGTCAGGGGCCTGCAGCACCGGGGCAGTACACATGGCTGTCTTTAGGGTGTCGAAGGCTGCTTGGCAGCGGGGTGTCCAGTGCACCTTCTTGGGCTGCTATTTGGACGTTAGCTCTGTGAGGGGGCCAACAATGCTCCCATAGTCCCGGATAAACCGCCGGTAGTATCCGGTGAGACCCAGGAAGGCCCGGACAGCGGTCTGGGTAGTGGGGGGTTCCCAGGCCTGGATGGCATCTATTTTCGGTTGGAGAGGGGCCACCTGCCCGCTCCCTACTTGATGGCCCAGGTAGGTCACAGATCCGTGGCCGATCTGGCATTTGCTGGCCTTGATTGTGAGCCCGGCCCGCTGGAGGGCGGCCAGGACGGCTTTAATGTGAAGGAGGTGCTCTGCCCAGTTGTTGCTGTACACGGTAATGTCATCTAGGTAGGCCGCGCTGAAGGCCTCAAGCCCGGCCAAAACCTTGTTCACCAGTCTTTGGAAAGTGGCCGGGGCGTTCTTCATTCCGAAGGGCATCACCCGAAAGTGGTAATGCCCATCCGGGGTCGAAAAGGCGGATCTTTCTTGGGTGCCGGGGGTGAGCTGGATCTGCCAGTACCCGGCGGTGAGGTCCAGCGTGCTCAAGTAGCGAGCGGCCCCTAAGCGGTCGATGAGTTCGTCGGCCCGGGGTATAGGGTGGGCGTCCGTCTTGGTCACTGCATTCAGGGCTCGGTAGTCCACGCAGAATCGTAACTCCGGGGGGTGGCCGGGAGCTGCGGCCTTTGGCACCAGGACGACAGGGCTGGCCCACGGGCTGTCGGAGGGTTCGATGACCCCCAGGGCCAGCATCTTCGTTACTTCGGCCTGGATGCATGCCCGCACTCGGTCGGGTACCCGGTAGGCTCTGTGTCGCACGGGGGGGCTCTCCCCGGTGTCGACGTCGTGGACGCACCAGTGGGTCACCCCCGGGGTGAGGGAGAAGAGGGCTGCGTAGTCCTGCAGCAGTTGCTGGCAGTCGTTGCGCTGTTCCGGAGTCAGGGAAGAGGCGAGTTGGACACCTTTGATTGATCCATCATGGACGTTGGACTGCAAGAGGTCGGGCAGGGGCTCGGAGTCGTCCTCGCCCCCCTCGTCGGTCGCCAGTAGCAGGCTCAGTTCGGTCCGGGCAAAGTGGGGTTTCAGCCTGTTAGCATGTAGGACCCGAAGGGGGTTCCGGGGGGACTCCAGGTCGACCAGGTAGGTGACGGGACTTTTCCTCTCCACCACCTTGAAGGGCCCGGTCCACTTGTCCTGGAGGGCGCCGGGTTCAACCGGGGCCATGACCCATACTTTCTGACCTGGCTCGAATTCTATGGTAGAGGAGTTCCGATCGTACCACCGCTTCATGTCCTCCTGGCTGGCCTCGAGGTTGGCTTCGGCCATGGCTCGGAACTTGAGGGTCTGGTTTCGGAGGGTCAGGAGGTATCGGTAGACGTCAGGAGGGGCGCCTTGGGGCTTCGTCTCCCAGCCCTCCTTGACCAGGCTGAGCGGTCCGCGGACCGGGTGTCCGTACAATAGTTCAAATGGGCTGAACCCCAGGGACTTCTGCGGGACCTCCCGATAGGCAAACAGGAGGCACGGCAGCAGGACATCCCATCTCCGCCGGAGGGGCTCTTCCAAGCCCTGAATCATCCCCTTCAGGGTTCTGTTAAAGCGCTCGACCAGCCCGTTCCCCTGAGGGTGATAGGGGGTTGTGAATTTGTACGTGACCCCGCACTGTTGCCACAGGGACCGCATGTACTTGGAGATGAAGTTTGTGCCCCGGTCGCTCACCACTTCGCGGGGAAATCCCACTCGGGAGAAGATCCCCATTAAGGCCCGGCCCACCACGGGGGCCGTTACAGTTCTTAGCGGGACCGCCTCCGGGTACCGGGTGGCGTGGTCCACGAGGACCAGGATGAAGCGGTGGCCCAGGGCGGTCCGGGGGTCCAGGGGCCCCACGATGTCGATCCCGACCCGTTCGAACGGGGTGCTGACGGCTGGAAAGGGCTGGAGGGGGGCCTTGACCCGACCCCCCGTCTTCCCGCTGGCTTGGCAGGTCTGGCAGGACCGGCAGTGGTGGTCCACGTCTCTCCGCATCCGGGGCCAATAGAAGTGGGTCACCAGACGGCTGTAAGTTTTGTCTTGCCCTATGTGTCCGGCGAGGGGCACGTCATGTGCCAGGTTGAGAAGGAACTCCCGGAAGCGGAGGGGTACCACCAACACGCGGCTGGCCCCGAGTTCTGCCATTTTCTGTTCACTGTACAATAGGCCCTCGGCCCAGTAGACCCAATGGGTGCCGGTCTGGTCCCCGTTGGCTTGTGCGGACGCTTGTTGTATGACCCCTTCGAGAGAGGGACAGGACTGTTGCTCGTGCTGGAACTGCTCTCGGGTGGGGCCCCCTTCGTGGCGCCAGCGTGCAAGTTCTGGTAGGGCGCCTAGGGAAGCAATCTCTTCGGGGGAGGGTTCAGTAGGTCCAGTGTCGGTGTCCGCCTCCCCCTCGCTGCAGGCGGGTGGTGGTGCAAGCCCCTCGGGCTGGGCGGCACCGGGGGCCAGGGACGAGCGGGGGGCCTGGGCGGTCATGGACCGGGTGATGGCGCAGGCCCATTCGGACAGTCCCAGCATTCGGAGGTGCTCTCGTCGCTCCACTTGAGCCCAGGGGGAACTCTCCAGGTCGTTCCCCAGGAGGCAGTCTACTGGTGCGTCGTCGCGGACAGTCACTTTTAGTAGGCCTGTCACCCCTCCCCACTCGAAGGGGACCAGGGCCATCTTGCACAGGCTTTCGCTGTTGTCGGCCGTCCGGACGGGGCACAGCACATTTGGTAGGATCTGTTCGGGGGTCACCAGGTGGCAGCGGACAGCGGTGACACTGGCGCCGGTGTCACGAAGGGCTTCGGCCCGTTGTCCATTGACGGTGACCTGCTGCCGGTACTTCTGGGTGTTGTTTGGGATGGGGGTGCGGGGCACCATTTCTCGGCGGCCCAGGCAGACCAGGGCCATGGCCGCCGGCTCCCATTCGGTGGTTCCTCGGTCGAGGGTTTCTTCTTCCTCTTCTCCTTCCCCCAGGGCGGCGGCCGCCAGCTGTCGGGGCGGGGGCCCGCCGGCCCCGCTTCTTCGGTTCAGGGGGCAGACCGGATCGCTGGCATAGTGTCCGGTTTGTTGGCAGCCGTAGCATGTTACTGGGGGCCGTGGTCCGGTTCTGGCTGGGGTCGCCCCTCTTCGGGCTGGGCTCGGGGAGAGGTGTTGCTGTGGCGGCCCTCGAGTTGGGCTCCTGGGGGCCCCGGCGGGGGGGTCCCGGTTCCTGTTCGGCCCCACCCCTCCACCGCGTTGGCAGGGAGGTCCGGTGGGGCTCCTCTGGTACTCCCCCATAGAGTTCCGGGGGACTCGGGTGTTGACCCATCGATCGGCCTCGACGGCGAGTTTTCGTGGGTCGGTCAGCTTGCTGTCGAGGAGGTGTTGCCTCAGCTCCACGAAGCAATTGTTGGAGAAATGTTCCCAAACAATGAGGTCGACCAGCTGCCCGTAGGTGGTGACTTTGCTACCTTTGATCCATCCTTCTAGGGCCCGGCTAAAAAAGTCCACATATTCCACCCAGGTAGTACCCGGGATCTTCTTGCAGTCTCTGAACCGCTGGCGGTACATTTCCGCGGTTAGCCCGTAGCGGGTGAGCAGGGCCTCCTTCATGTGGTCGTAGGAGGTCATCACCTCCTCTGGCAGCTGGAGCAGTGTGTCTCGACCTTCACTGAGGAACCGACCCCACAGGCCGGCGCCCCAGTCCTTTCGGGTCCCCCGATGGGAGGTCATGGCCACCTCGTATGCCTTGAACCATTGTTGGATGTCGTCATTCTTATAGTACTCCTTGACGACATCTTTCGGGATATGTACCTTGGCCTCGGCAGGCGGTAAGGTGTCTCTATTACTGGGGGTGTCGGTCCCCCCTTGCTTTGCCTTGATCTCGAGCTCTTTGAGACTTCGCTCGTGCTCAAGGGTCAGTCTTTTTTCCTCCAACTCTCGGTGCCGTCTCTTCTCTTCTATCTCCTCTTGTAGCCGTAGCTGCTCTAGGTCCAGTTTATTTTCCGCCAGCTGGAGTTTGCCGTCCAGCCGCAGTCGTGCGAGCTCTAGTTCGTGGTTCCGGACCTTCTCCCGCTCTCGTATCTCCTCTTCGGAGAGGCCGGTTTCTAGGCTATTTCTTCTTCCGGTTGCCGGAGTCGGTGCGGTGGATGTGGCCACAGTCAGGGGCAGGGGACCTTCTTCCTGGGAGGGGCCTGCCTCGGCCTCCAGCCAGGTCCTCAAGGATTTCTGCATCTCCTCTTTGGTACCTAGGCCGGTGGTTGCAATGCCCTTGTCCTTGCAGAATTGTTTCAATTCTTTGTGCGTGTATTCCTCCAACCGTTCGGGCTGGAACTCCGTGGTCGCGTTGTTTTCTTGGTTGCTCATGACTTCCGTTTGTCTGGATGGTTAGCTAGTGGGCTACTGGCTGGTACGTACTGCGTTCGGCTCGGATCCCGTCGCTGGCCACCAAATGTTGGAAGGCGGACCCCGAGGAGTCGGCGAGACCACTCAGTGATGAATACAGGCCCCAGCTAGGCCAGCAGGACACAAGGGTTCACTCTCCTGCAAATGGAATCTACAAGGAAGTTGGCACGGAAACTGCAAAGTACAAAGACAAAGTTTATTAACCCTTAAGGGTGGTCCTACAATCCATACAACACCCTTCAGTATTGCATAGAGTAGCACAAAGAACTTGCGTACACGGTCCCCTTTTATACACAACAGAGGGGCTCATAAGTGGGTGGATACAACATGAAGCAAGGAATATTGCCTTTTATGGACATCTTCAATACAGAATCAATATGTGGGCGGAGTTGACACACTCCTTGAGCCCGCGAAAACATGGTCAAGTAAGGACTAACTGATAACAGATGTGGTCAAGTCTGGGCATGCGCCAGACGGACAAAGGAGCTATTTATAGACTGTTACTAGGCAGATTGCAAGAGCAACTAACACGAAGATAGGACTCTTCTCGTGCTACGCACGTGGAGGCATGACAATACAAAATGGAGTCCAGACTTTAGTCAACATAACGAGAGAAACTCGGTCATATAAGGGGAATTCATGTCTTCAGTAAATGCTTACTCACACCGCTATTTCAATTTTCAACAGACGACCCTTTCAGCATTTACTGAAGACATCCGGTTTGTTAGGGTAATCATCGTATATATCAATCTTGATCATTTCTTCTATTTCTTTAGTCAGATGTTTCTGGTAAGTGACATTGGCAATAGCTTTCTTATCAGGAATGCAGAGTGACACACATAGGGAACAGAGTAAAGGACCACATTGAATACAAATGCAACAAGAAAACAAAACTGCCACAATGATACAGAGACCAGTTAAGACCTTCCACCCCCATGTGGTGATCAACGCCCAAAACCATCCAGAAAAGGTCCAAGTACCATTTTCTGTATGGATTTCAGCTGCAATTTTATGCAATTTATTAATAGCATTATAAACTGATGGCGTGTGGTCAGGAAAAAACACGCAACAACTACTTCCGATAATTTTACAAGCTCCACCTCGGTCAGCTAACATAACATCTAACACCATGCGATTCTGCAATGCAACAATTCTAGTAATTTGTAATTCTTCCGTAAGATTCCCAAGAGCAGCAGCGGTTTGATTTGTCACAGCCTCTACCACTCTTGTTAACCTTCGAACTTTCCTACTATTCAGGGCAGCTCCAACAAAGAAAAACAATCCTAAATTAAAATCAATATACTGCTGCAGACTGGTGTCAGTCTGGTCCACGTCACCAATCGATAGAGTACGTTTATACCTATTTACAGTCACATTATTCAACAACTTCAAATCTTTATGATAAGATGCAGGTGCCAAGAATACAGGGGGTAATAGGAATGTTACATAACATACTCCAGACCAACCGGCTGGCAAACGGTAATAACCTTTATTTCCACATACGAAATATGTATTATGGGATGCTAAGAAGGTACTGTTATTCAATCCGTCGATGTTTAAAATAGTGATGCAATCACTAACACCAACAGGAATATAACCCACACTCTGGACACACAGGTCCGCTTGAGCTTGTGCCACTTGAATCACAAATCGGTCTTTCCCCGCAGTGTCTCTGGTGTTCGTGAAAATATAGGGAATCGATTCATTGTCTGGTCGATACTCTTCCCATTCCCAAATTGTCCCATTCGCTTGCGGATATCCATCTTTATCCTGATGACATTCCCTATTAAGTCTGAAGAGTAATCGTCCCACTGTAGGTTTCCGGGTGGCAAAAAGCAAGGTGTACCATGCTCTACAGGAGCCGTTATGAGAGAAAGGAAGAGGTATGAACGGAGTTCCTCCTTTCTTCTGGTGAGCTGGCATCATACCACATATCCAACAGTTCGTAGCATTGGTGGCAACATGGGTGTGATGCAACATCTGGATGAAAGTGTTATTCAAATAAGACTGACGATGCTTCAACTCTTGATACGGCAGTGTATAGAAATAGTGCTCCTCAGGCACTGGAGTAGTCAAGACAAGTAACTTTCGAGCAGGAGTCACATCCTCCACAAACCATGTGGTTATCCCAACAATAGCTACTGTAAACATAAAACCTGTTGCACAAAGGATTTTCTTTTTCTCCATGTCAGAATAAAAATCAATATCTTCCTGAAACTAAAAGGTTGTCAGAATTCTTCCCCTTAGGCAGCGGTCGATTTCTTCACCAACAGGCCAAGACGGGTGTCGCTACACTAATGCAGGGCTGATCCCCCCCCCTTGCCTCATTTGCTCTCCGTTTCACTAACCCAAGGGCCGTTCTGACAACGTGTCCTGAAACTGAAGAATTCACTTCCTCGGTCTGAGATGATATCGCCTTCCTCCAGGAATCACGTGGTCCGGAAAGAGCTCCTCAGTGTCGTTCGGTTCCACAGCACGGCCTTTCTCTGCAGTCAGAATTTCTCGATGGTCGGTCAATACAGCAGGCTCCACCAATCCGGGCGGTACTTTGCGACAGTGCAGGGAATGGATCCAATTCTTTCTGTTGGAAACCGGCACAGCCGTCCTCGTTGCAAGTAGGACTTGCTCAGGACCAACCCATCTCGGCTCCAAGCTGTTCGTCCTTTCAAAAATCTTCACCATGACATAGTCTCCAGGCCGGAGACTGTGACCTTCGCCGGTGGACCGATCAGGGAGAGCCTCCCGGACCTGTTGATGAATAGAAACCAAGTTATCCGTTAACTGTGCCAGATAATCATTCATCATTACACAAGGTACATCATACACAGCCTTAGGTCGTGGTGGACCCCAAATATTCATTGGGCGTCCAAAGACAATCTCGTACGGTGTAAGACCAGTTTGAGAGTGCGGTATCGATCTAATTGACAATAATGCCAGCGGTAGAGCATCTGGCCAAGTCAAAGACGTCGAAGCTTGGATTTTAGCGATCTTGAGCTTCAGTGTACCATTATACTTCTCGACTAGTCCTGCAGACTGAGGGTGAAACACTGCGTGAAACTTCTGGGTGATGCCCAGACCCTTCAAAACATACTTTATAACATCCGCTATAAAGTGGGGTCCGTTATCACTCCAGAGCAGTCTACAAACACCATATCGGGGGAAGAACTCCTTCAATAGCATCTTGGCGGTAGTCATTGCAGTATTGTCTTTTGTAGGGTATGCCTCGACCCATTTACTAAAGGCACATACCACTACTAGAACGTACTTCAAATTGTTACAGCGCTCAAGCTGGATGTAATCCATCTGCAAAACCTCAAAGGGTGCAGTAGGTGTCGCAAATCCTCCTGCTGGAGTTCGAGTACCCTTTCCTGGGTTGTACCTCAGGCAAATCATACAGGTCTGCACCACCCTCTTTGCCGTGCTAGCAATCTCTGGATGCTCCCAGACTTGGGTAAGCAATTTTACAATTGCGGAAGCTCCAACATGTGCTAGCCCATGTGCCATCTGAACCATAGGTTGTACAAAAGCTGTGGGTAGCTTCCATCTATCCATCTGCTTATTTCTCCAACAACCCTCATCATCCAATTCTCCATCATTGGACCATTGCTCCCGTTCTTTGTCAGAAGCGGTCCTCTGTCCAGCACCTCTCTTTTCGCATCGTACCATCTTTCTACCTGCGACTTTACTACATACATGGCAGTAGCACCGGGCTGCATCGCAGTCTCCCGTGCCACCCGGTCTGCCAAAGCATTTCCTTCTCCAACTTTATCAACTACTTTCTTATGGGCACTACATTTAATGATAGCAATTTTCCTCGGATATGTCAATGCAGTCAAAAGGTTGTGAACTAACTCTCCATGCATTATTTGTACTCCATGCGACGTTAGAAACCCTCTCTCCTTCCAGAGTAGGCCGAAATCGTGCGCTACTCCGAAAGAATAGCGGCTGTCTGTATAAACATTCACACACAATCCTGTACTGAGCTCACATGCTCGTGTTAATGCTATCAGTTCCGCTGCTTGAGCTGATTTCTGTGGTATGCGTGCTGTCTCCACTATTGTTTGCAGTGTGGTAATTGCATACGCTGCTGAAGTCGTACCATCTGGTAGCTTCAGGCATGATCCGTCCACCCACAGTTCTCCATCTACATCTGGAAAGGGCGTATCCTGGAGATCAATACGACCCTTTGTTTGTTCCTCAGTCACAAGAATACAATCATGTGCTTTCCGTGCTTCAGACTGGGTCTCGGGGGAACGGCAACAATGTGGCCGGATTTAACGTTACATACCTCTTTAACGTAATATGAGGAGCCAAAAGCGTCAGCTCATATCCCGTTAAACGGGCACTGGTCAAATGCTGCGTCTTTGTCTGATTAAGCAGGGCATCAACAGCATGGGGGACTAATACCAGCAGCTTATGAGATAACACAATTCCCTCGCTTTGGCGTATTGACACAGCTGTCGCCGCAACCGAGCGAAAACAACCAGGCAATGCTCGGGCAACAGGATCAAGTACAGCCGAAAAATATGCACAAGGGCGCTGCTTGTCGCCGTGCATCTGCACTAAAACTGATAATGCACATCCATCTTTCTCATGCACATACAGCGCAAAAGGTTTTGTATAATCAGGGGTCCCTAACACTGGTGCTGAACAAAGGGCCTGTCGCAATTTCTGGAAGGCAGTGTCACACTCATTTGACCAAGGAAGCGGAATAGGTGTGTCTTTTGTCAAAAGGGCTAACAATGGTTTGGCTATATGTGAAAAACCCAGTATCCATTGCCTACAAAAAGAAACAAGACCCAAAAATGCACGCACGTCCTTCTGCGTGGAAGGCACTGGCGTGTCCAAAATTACTTGAATACGATCTGGTGTGAGTGCACGCCCCTCCTTAGACAAAAGGTGACCCAGATAAGTCACCTTTGGTCTACAGAACTGCAATTTCTTCCGAGATACTTTGTGATTGTGGGATGCCAAAAAGGAAAGCAAGGACAACGTACTTTTCTCACACAACTCCGGAGTGTCAGCCGCCAACAAGATGTCATCGACATATTGATTGAGGGCGACACCCTCGGGCAGAACAAAGGAGTCCAATTGTCTTTTCAAAGCTTGACTGTAAATGCTAGGGCTTTCTGTGTAGCCCTGAAGAACTCTACAAAATCGATAAGACCTATTATTCAGAGTGAAACCAAAAAGGTATCGACTATCGGGATAAATAGGAATCGAAAAGAAAGCATTTTTCAAATCAATGACTGAAAACGTCGTCGCCGTAGGCGGGACCAAAGTAAGCAACGTCGTGATATCAGAAACCACTGGATATTGAGGTATCACGATCTTGTTTACTTCTCTCAAATCAATTATAAACCGATAAACTTTGGCATCCGTATCCTTTTTCAAAATGGGTAGAATCGGGACTGTTACAGACGTTGTAGGGAACCTCCTCCACTACTCCCACCTTAATCAAATCCTGCACAATCTGTATAAGGGCCTCCTCCCCCTCCTGGGAAATACGATACTGCGGGAGGCGTGGTAACACCGCCCCCTCCTTGACACTAATATGGACAGGCGGAATCACCATCTGTCCTACATCGGTATCCGAAACCGCCCACAAAGTACGGGGGAGAGTTGCTAACACGGTATCCTCTGCAACCACACACATCCGTTCAGACAGAGGGTGATTATCATTTAATATCACACGCACACCAGCGGGGGAGCAGCGGATCGTAGCTCCGAAGTGCTTTAGCATATCAAGACCCATAATGTTGTCCGGCGTGTTCGGGGCAAGCAAAAACGGACAGGGTGCAGAAAAAGAATCAACCTGAAATGTGAGGGGTCGAGAAAGAGGGCTTCGGGAGAGCGTACCATCAAACCCTACCGATGTAACCATTAAGCCTGATGGGGGAGCCCTCGGAACCAATTGTTTAGACAGCGCACTACGAGTCGCTCCTGTATCTACTAGGAACTGATCAGTAGAACCCAAAACCTCCGCTGATACATAAGGACCCTTCTGATCAACCGGCACCTCAACTGATTCCAACCCCCATCCAACGCATTCCTATGCATGCTGTGAATCATGGTACCCAGAGCGGTCGGCCCCTGACACTTGGTACTGGTTCTGTCGATCAAAGACATTAGGTCTATTTCGTTGCTGCCCGGTAGGTTCAAAGCGGGCGTGATCATTAGAATTCCCTCGAACATTCGAAAAACCCCCTCTACCTCTCGGTCCACCCTGATTATGCCCCTGACGCGATGCATACAATGTCGGGCAATCTCTGGCCCAGTGTCCAGATTGTTTACAATACGCACATTGATTCCTATTCAAATCAGATCGGCCCAAAGGAGGACCATAAGATCCTCCCCTACCTCTATTGATACCCCGACGAGGCGGACCATACACTTGCGCTAACATCACCTTCGTTTTTAAATCTTTCGACTTCTTCTCCTCCCGCCCCTTCGCTTCTTGCTCCTGATGCTCATAATACTGAGCTATAGTCAGGAGGGCTGTCGGAGACGCCGTGGACCAAGAACTTTCACTCGCCTTTAGGCGGGCCGCTATTGCCGGTAATAAATTCGCCACATATTTATCAGCAAAAAGGTGCCGACCCGTATCATCCGTAAGGGACTGACCACTAAAATCATGAAACGTCTCCTCAAAGCGCGTAAATAAATCTGCAACTGATTCATCGGCTTTCTGCTTACACGAGGCTAACATGTTCCAGTCAATCTTTTTAGGGGGAATGATTGTTTTCAACTTAGTCAGAATAGCAGCAGGGAGATCTAAAATAATTTGAGGTGGTTTCTGCGCGGGCTTCCTCTCCCTATCCTCATCCTCAAGCTCAGACCACCGAGCCTTAAAAACGGCAACATCGTCCACCTTCCGTACGGATCGCCACATATCCGGTGGTAAAATAAGCCCAAAGAACAGATCTATATCTGCTAAGGTCATAGTACAAGAATTCAAGGCCCCCTCGACTTCTTCGTAAAAGGCCGCTGGATTCTTGCGGGGATCAGGCAACGCATTCTTTAATGCCATGACGTCAGCCCTATGCCAGGGAGTATAAACCCAATTGTACACAAAATATCCTTTAGCGTCAGCGGAGGTAATATCCGCACTAGTTCCCGCTCCTTTAGGAGGAACATACAAAGGTGCCGCCTCTCGCATTGGTTTAGCATGCACTAGGTCGCTCTTATCTGAGTGGGAGGTAGATGATTGGTCATCACCGACACGTGAAGCCGACTGCTTTTCCTCCTCTGCTTTTAGGCGCGCTCTCTCTTTAAGGTCACTCGCTGCGTCCCGCAATGCAAACAGCCGTCGAGCCGCATCAGGCGCCTTAGAGGGAGAAAAAACACCGTTACGCAATGCTTTAGCATCTAATATTACATCATCAGGCTCAAAAACTGCCGAATATTTCCGAAAGACAGTAATCACTTCATCAGAGAAGTGGCCCAAAAAATACAACTTCTCTCTATCCTGCCACGTTTCCCAAGAGTCCAACAATTCATCGAGGGATAACTTGCCCTTAAGTGCACGATAGGAAACTTGCCGAAGCTCACCCATTCGGTCAACCGATAACATGGACCGCGTGTCTACCTTACCCGACGCCGATCCAGAATCCTGTGGCCCCGGGGCAGACGCGCCAACATAAGGGGGCGGAGAGCGATCTAGTAAATAAAAATCATCGTCAGGATTATTAAGGACAGGATAAAGTGACTGACGGACAGCATATTGACCCGAGACTTGCAACCTACGCTCTTTCTCTTGTCTCTCCGTCTGTTCTCTTTCCTCCCGACGCTTCGCTTCCTGTGCTCGCACATGATCATTCTTCCGTTGCTCTTTATCAAACAGCGCTTTCTCACGTTTCTCTCGCTCACGCACTTCCTTCACCCATAATCGCACACATTCAAACATGTCTTGACGAGCACGCCGTTTACACATACACTGTTCCACATACTCAATCTTACGCATATCAAACGACCCATACAAAGGCCATCGTAACTCAGGATCCTTTCTGGTATATTTCCTCCATACTGTGCTGTACATTATGGAAGAAAGACCATGCTTCACATACATATCCCTATTAGGAGTCCCCTCTGGGGGAGCTGGAGCAGATTCCTCGAGGTTTAACCGGTTTCCAAAGCAGCAGCACCACTTACGGAGTGCGCTAAAAGCAGGCATGCTCAAAAATAATGCAAAATATGCAGTATTTATAAAAAAAAAATGGCACTTAAACGTTGTGCCGTTCAAAGTTACACAGCTCCAGAGAAATATCTCCACATTACCTGCCTATATGTGTTGCAACGCATATATTCTCACAATAATCAATACAAGATATGACCGGTCATCACAAATCAAACTCAAATAGCCAAACCCGGCTTCAAAAACTCGGAGCAAGTACCGTATAGCGGTTCTTACCAATCAAGAGTGACGAGATTCCAACTGCCAAGCTCCACAATTCGCCCAAACGGCTGTCACGGCAGGACCGACAGAAGAGGTCTCAGTCGAGGACCGGCGCCACCCAGATGGTCAGCTCGGAAGGGAAGGAAGAAAACCTCGGGATGCCAGGACTAAAGTGCCTCTGGCAGTGATCACATCCCCGGCCAAATTCCTCACCTTCGTCACGACCAATCCTTCGAGCATCCGATGAGCCCCACGTGACGGGCGCCAATTGATGAATACAGGCCCCAGCTAGGCCAGCAGGACACAAGGGTTCACTCTCCTGCAAATGGAATCTACAAGGAAGTTGGCACGGAAACTGCAAAGTACAAAGACAAAGTTTATTAACCCTTAAGGGTGGTCCTACAATCCATACAACACCCTTCAGTATTGCATAGAGTAGCACAAAGAACTTGCGTACACGGTCCCCTTTTATACACAACAGAGGGGCTCATAAGTGGGTGGATACAACATGAAGCAAGGAATATTGCCTTTTATGGACATCTTCAATACAGAATCAATATGTGGGCGGAGTTGACACACTCCTTGAGCCCGCGAAAACATGGTCAAGTAAGGACTAACTGATAACAGATGTGGTCAAGTCTGGGCATGCGCCAGACGGACAAAGGAGCTATTTATAGACTGTTACTAGGCAGATTGCAAGAGCAACTAACATGAAGATAGGACTCTTCTCGTGCTACGCACGTGGAGGCATGACAATACAAAATGGAGTCCAGACTTTAGTCAACATAACGAGAGAAACTCGGTCATATAAGGGGAATTCATGTCTTCAGTAAATGCTAACTCACACCGCTATTTGAATTTTCAACATCAGGGGGGGGGGGCCCCACACTGCACGAAGTAGCCGAGCGCTGTAGAGAAGCCTCCTGGGAGATCCTTCTCCTAATATGTACTAGCACAGTAACACCACCACACCGGACTCAAGGAGGTTGTCTCAAGATGAGCAATTCTTTATCAGCACTTAAAAGGTTACGGGATCAATATGTACAGAAACGGGGGATCAAGGGATCCGCAAAAAGTCTCAGTGTCTCGTTTTAGGAGGGAAGAGGTAGCGGGACAGTCTTTGGTAGAGGTTTGGTACGAGGGTACCTGGGGCCTAGGTCTTATCCTCAAGCTGGAGGACCTCCGGGTCTCGGAGGGGTCGAGCCGCGACGGCGTCAGCAGGGCTCTGGCGTTCAGTTCGTGGGGAGCCGCGACCAGGTCAGCGGGACTCTCAAGATGGTTTCTGCTCAGCTCGAGCCGCGATGTCGTCAGCAGGGCTCCGAGGGAGGTTTCAGCAAGGTTGGGCCGCGACAGCGTCAGCAGGGCCCCGATGTTCCGGGGGACTCCAAGGTTTCAGCAAGAAGGAGCCGCGACGCAGTCTGCAGGGCTCGTGGTGGTTTCAAGCAAGGGTTTCTTCTCCGTAGGGTCGGCCGCGATTCAATCAGCAGGGCTCTCGACTCCGGGATACAACTGCCGGTCTGTGGCGGGGTCGCCCCAGATATAGGTCTGGGGCCCTTTGATGTCCGGACCCTTGCGCCCGGGGGGCGGAGAGGCTGGGTTGGGAGTGACCAGACGCCCAGCAGGAGAGGCGCCCGGCCCAGGAGAGATGGAGGCCGATCGCACCTCGGTGTGTGGGAGTGGTTGGGGGTCCCATCGATACCGCCCTCTGCCAGGGCGATGAGGTGTTCACGTGATACCCCCTGGCCAGTTCTTGGTGCCTCAATGTCTGGGCCTTGCTGGGGCCGAGGCCGGGTTGAGCGGAGTCATGAGGACTGGTGTGCAGGGTCACGTGGTAGGCGGCAAAATGGCGGAGCCCCGAGGTGTAGGTGACCTCGTGCGGCCCGAACGGGTAGCTCGTGGGGGCTAGGGCGGGGAACGGGCCCAACCCCCGGGAAGTCAGGACCACGCCACGAGGCCGGGTCCAACAGTCATCGAGATAGTGGGAGAGTCAGTAGTGAGAGAGTCTGTCAGTGAGAGTGAGTAAGTCAGTAAGGGTCTGTTAGTGAGAGTGAGTCAGTCAGTGAGAGTAAGTCAGTCAGTCAGTGTCAGAGAGTGAGAGAGTCAGTCAGTGAGAGTGAGTGAGTCAGTAAGTGAGAGAGTGGGAGAGTCAGTCATTGAGAGAGTCTGTCAGTGAGAGTGAGTCAGTCAGTGAGAGTCTGTTAGTGAGAGAGAGTGAGTCAGTCAGTGAGAGTGAGTCAGTCAGTCAGTGACAGAGAGTGTGTCAGTCAGTGAGAGTGAGTCAGTCAGTCACTGAGAGAGAGCGATTCTGTCAGTGAGAGTCTGTCAGTGAGAGTGAGTGAGTCAGTCAGTCAGTGAGAGAGTGGGAGAGTGAGTCAGTGAGAGAGTCTGTCAGTGAGAGTGAGTCAGTCAGTGAGAGTCTGTTATTGAGAGTGAGCCAGTCAGTCAGTGAGAGTGAGTCAGTCAGTCAGTGAGAGAGAGTGAGAGAGTCTGTCAGTGAGAGTGAGTAAGTCAGTGAGAGTGAGTCAGTCAGTGAGAGTGAGTTAGTCAGTGAGGGAGAGTGAGTCTCAGTCAGTGAGAGTGAGTCTGTCAGTCAGTGAGAGTGAGTGAATCAGTCGGTGAGAGAGAGTGGGAGAGTCTGTCAGTGAGAGTTTGTCAGTTAGTGAGTGAGTCAGTGAGAGTGAGTTAGTCAGTTAGTGAGAGACATTCTGTCAGTCAGTGAGAGAGTCTGTCAGTCAGTGAGAGTGAGTGAGTCAGTCAGTCAGTGAGAGAGAGTGGGAGAGACTGTCAGTGAGAGTCGGTAAGTCAGTGAGATTCTGTTAGTGAGAGTGAGTCAGTCAGTGAGAGTCTGTCAGTGAGAGTCAGTCAGTCAGTCAGTGAGAGAGTGGGAGTGTCAGTCAGTGAGAGAGCCTGACAGTGAGAGTGAGTCAGTCAGTGAGAGTCTATTAATGAGAGTGAGTCAGTCAGTCAGTGAGAGTGTCAGTAAGAGTGAGTTAGTGAGAGTGAGTCAGTGAGAATGAGTCAGTGAGAGTGAATGAGTCAGTCAGTCAGTGTAACTGAGTGAGTCAGTCAGTCAGTGAGAGTGAGTGAGTGGGAGAGTTTATCAATCAGAGAGTGGGAGAGTCAGTCAGTGAGATTCTGTCAGTGAGAGTGAGTCAGTGAGAGTCTGTCAGTGAGAGTGAGTCAGACAGTCTGTCAGTGAGAGTCTGTCAGTGAGTCTGTCAGTGAGAGAGAGTGAGTAAGTCAGTGAGAGAGGTGGAGAGTCAGTGTGAGTCTGTCAGTGAGAGGGAGTGAGTCAGTGAGAGAGAGTTTTGAGAGTCAGTTAGTTTGAGAGTGGGCGAGTCAGTCAGTGAGAGTGAGTCAGTCAGTCAGTGAGAGAGAGTGAGAGAGTCAGTGAGAGTCTGTCAGGGAGAGTGAGTAAGTCAGTGAGAGTGAGTCAGTCAGTGAGAGTGAGTCAGTCAGTGAGGGAGAGTGAGTCTCAGTCAGTGAGAGTGAGTCTGTCAGTCAGTCAGAGTGAGTGAGTCTGTCAGTGAGAGAGAGTGAGAGAGTCTGTCAGTGAGAGTCTGTCAGTCAGTCAGTGAGTCAGTGAGACTGAGTCAGTCAGTGAGAGAGATTCTGTCAGTCAGTGAGAGGGAGTCTGTCAGTCAGTTAGAGTGTGTGAGTCAGTCAGTCAGTAAGAGAGAGTGGGAGAGTCTGTCAGTGAGAGTCTGTCAGTCAGTGAGTGTATGTCATTGAGAGTGAGTCAGTCAGTGAGAGTGAATGAGTTAGTCAGTCAGTGAGAGAGTGGGAGAGTCAATCAGTGAGAGAGTCTGTCAGTGAGAGTGAGTCAGTCAGTGAGAGTCTGTTAGTGAGAGTGAGTGAGTCAGTCAGTGAGAGTGAGTGAGTCAGTCAGTGAGAGAGTCAGTCAGTGAGAGATTGAGAAAGAGTCAGTGAGAGTCTGTCAGTGAGAGTGTGTCAGTGAGAGTGAGTCAGTTAGTGAGAGTCTGTTAGTGAGAGTGAGTCAGTCAGTGAGAGTGAGTGAGTCAATCAGTCAGTAAGGGAGTCAGTCTGAGCGAGTGAGAGTGTGTCAGTGAGAGTCTGTCAGTGAGAGTCTGTCAGTGAGAGTGAGTCAGTGAGAGTGAGTCAGTAAGACTGAGTGAGTCAGTCAGTCAGTGAGATGGAGCGAGTGAGTCAGTCAGTGAGAGTGAGTGAGTGAATCAGTCAGTTAGTGAGAGTGACTCAGTCAGTCAGTGAGTGAGAGTGAGTGGAAGAGTCTGTCAGTGAGAGTCTGTCATGAGAGCAAGTGAGTCAGTCAGTGAGAGAGAGTTTTGAGAGTCAGTTAGTGAGAGAGTGGCAGAGTCAGTCAGTGAGTGAGAGAGAGTGGGAGAGTCTGTCAGTGAGTGAGAGAGAGTGGGAGAGTCTGTCAGGGAGAGTCTATCAGTGAGAGTCTCTCAATGAGAGTGAGTGAGGCAGTCAGTCAGTGAGAGAGAGTGGGAGTGTCTGTCAGTGAGAGTCTGTCAATCAGTGAGAGTCTGTCAGTGAGAGTGAGTCAATCAGTGAGAGTCTGTCAGTGAGAGTGAGTCAGTCAGTCAGTGAGAGAGTGGGAGAGTCAGTCATTGAGAGAGTCTGTCAGTGAGATTGAGTCAGTCAGTGAGAGTCTGTTAGTGAGAGAGAGTGAGTCAGTCAGTGAGAGTGAGTCAGTCAGTCAGTGACAGAGAGTGAGAGAGTAAGTGAGTGTCTGTCAGTGAGAGTGAGTGAGTCAGTGAGAGTGAGTGAGTCAGTGAGAGTGAGTGAGTCAGTGAGTGCAAGTGAGTGTGTCAGTCAGTGAGAGTGAGTCAGTCAGTCGCTGAGAGAGAGCGATTCTGTCAGTGAGAGTCTGTCAGTGAGAGTGAGTGAGTCAGTCAGTCAGTGAGAGAGTGGGAGAGTGAGTCAGTGAGAGAGTCTGTCAGTGAGAGTGAGTCAGTCAGTGAGAGTCTGGTATTGAGAGTGAGCCAGTCAGTCAGTGAGAGTGAGTCAGTCAGTCAGTGAGAGAGAGTGAGAGAGTCTGTCAGTGAGAGTGAGTAAGTCAGTGAGAGTGAGTCAGTCAGTGAGAGTGAGTTAGTCAGTGAGGGAGAGTGAGTCTCAGTCAGTGAGAGTGAGTCTGTCAGTCAGTGAGAGTGAGTGAATCAGTCGGTGAGAGAGAGTGGGAGAGTCTGTCAGTGAGAGTTTGTCAGTTAGTGAGTGAGTCAGTGAGAGTGAGTTAGTCAGTTAGTGAGAGACATTCTGTCAGTCAGTGAGAGAGAGTCTGTCAGTCAGTGAGAGTGAGTGAGTCAGTCAGTCAGTGAGAGAGAGTGGGAGAGACTGACAGTGAGAGTCGGTAAGTCAGTGAGATTCTGTTAGTGAGAGTGAGTCAGTCAGTGAGAGTCTGTCAGTGAGAGTCAGTCAGTCAGTCAGTGAGAGAGTGGGAGTGTCAGTCAGTGAGAGAGAGAGCCTGACAGTGAGAGTGAGTCAGTCAGTGAGAGTCTATTAATGAGAGTGAATGAGTCAGTCAGTCAGTGTAACTGAGTGAGTGAGTCAGTCAGTGAGAGTGAGTGAGTGGGAGAGTTTATCAGTCAGAGAGTGGGAGAGTCAGTCAGTGAGATTCTGTCAGTGAGAGTGAGTCAGTGAGAGTCTGTCAGTGAGAGTGAGTGAGACAGTTTGTCAGTGAGAGTCTGTCAGTGAGTCTGTCAGTGAGAGAGAGGGAGTCAGTCAGTGAGAGAGGTGGAGAGTCAGTGTGAGTCTGTCAGTGAGAGTGAGTGAGTCAGTTAGTGAGAGAGAGTTTTGAGAGTCAGTTAGTTTGAGAGTGGGAGAGTCAGTCAGTGAGAGTCTGTCAGTGAGAGTGAGTCAGTCAGTCAGTGAGAGTGAGTCAGTCAGTCAGTGAGAGAGAGTGAGAAAGTCAGTGAGAGTCTGTCAGGGAGAGTGAGTCAGTAAGTGAGGGAGAGTGAGTCTCAGTCAGTGAGAGTGAGTCTGTCAGTCAGTGAGAGGGAGTGAGTCGGTCAGTGAGAGAGAGTGGGAGAGTCTGTCAGTGAGAGTCTGTCAGTCAGTGAGTGAGTCAGTGAGACTGAGTCAGTCAGTGAGAGAGATTCTGTCAGTCAGAGGGAGGGAGTCTGTCAGTCAGTTAGAGTGAGTGAGTCAGTCAGTAAGAGAGAGTGGGAGTGTCTGTCAGTGAGAGTCTGTCAGTCAGTGAGTGTATGTCAGTGAGAGTGAGTCAGTCAGTGAGAGTGAATGAGTCAGTCAGTGAGAGAGTGGGAGAGTCAGTCAGTGAGAGAGTCTGTCAGTGAGAGTGAGTCAGTCAGTGAGAGTCTGTTAGTGAGAGTGAGTGAGTCAGTCAGTCAGTGAGAGTGAGTGAGTCAGTCAGTGAGAGATTGAGAGAGTGTCAGTGAGTGTCTGTCAGTGAGAGTGTGTCAGTGAGAGTGAGTCAGTTAGTCAGTGACAGAGAGTGAGAGAGTAAGTGAGAGTCTGTCAGTGAGAGTGAGTGAGTCAGTGAGAGTGAGTGAGTCAGTGAGAGTGAGTGAGTCAGTGAGTGCAAGTGAGTGTGTCAGTCAGTGAGAGTGAGTCAGTCAGTCACTGAGAGAGAGTGATTCTGTCAGTGAGAGTCTGTCAGTGAGAGTGAGTGAGTCAGTCAGTCAGTGAGAGAGTGGGAGAGTGAGTCAGTGAGAGAGTCTGTCAGTGAGAGTGAGTCAGTCAGTGAGAGTCTGTTATTGAGAGTGAGCCAGTCAGTCAGTGAGAGTGAGTCAGTCAGTCAGTGAGAGAGAGTGAGAGAGTCTGTCAGTGAGAGTGAGTAAGTCAGTGAGAGTGAGTCAGTCAGTGAGAGTGAGTTAGTCAGTGAGGGAGAGTGAGTCTCAGTCAGTGAGAGTGAGTCTGTCAGTCAGTGAGAGTGAGTGAGTGAATCAGTCGGTGAGAGAGAGTGGGAGAGTCTGTCAGTGAGAGTCTGTCAGTTAGTGAGTGAGTCAGTGAGAGTGAGTTAGTCAGTTAGTGAGAGACATTCTGTCAGTCAGTGAGAGAGAGTCTGTCAGTCAGTGAGAGTGAGTGAGTCAGTCAGATAGTGAGAGAGAGTGGGAGAGACTGTCAGTGAGAGTCGGTAAGTCAGTGAGATTCTGTTAGTGAGAGTGAGTCAGTCAGTGAGAGTCTGTCAGTGAGAGTCAGTCAGTCAGTGAGAGAGTGGGAGTGTCAGTCAGTGAGAGAGCCTGACAGTGAGAGTGAGTCAGTGAGTGAGAGTCTATTAATGAGAGTGAGTCAGTCAGTCAGTGAGAGTGAGTGAGTGAGTCAGTCAGTGAGAGAGTCAGTCAGTGAGAGTGTCAGTGAGAGTGAGTTAGTGAGAATGAGTCAGTGAGAGTGAATGAGTCAGTCAGTCAGTGTAACTGAGTGAGTCAGTCAGTCAGTGAGAGTGAGTGAGTGAGTGAGTGGGAGAGTTTATCAGTCAGAGAGTGGGAGAGTCAGTCAGTGAGATTCTGTCAGTGAGAGTCTGTCAGTGAGAGTGAGTGAGACAGTTTGTCAGTGAGAGCCTGTCAGTGAGTCTGTCAGTGAGAGAGATGGAGTCAGTCAGTGAGAGAGGTGGAGAGTCAGTGTGAGTCTGTCAGTGAGAGTGAGTGAGTCAGTTAGTGAGAGAGAGTTTTGAGAGTCAGTTATTTTGAGAGTGGGAGAGTCAGTCAGTGAGAGTCTGTCAGTGAGACTGAGTCAGTCAGTCAGTGAGAGTGAGTCAGTCAGTCAGTGAGAGAGAGTGAGAAAGTCAGTGAGAGTCTGTCAGGGAGAGTGAGTCAGTAAGTGAGGGAGAGTGAGTCTCAGTCAGTGAGAGTGAGTGAGTCGGTCAGTGAGAGAGAGTGGGAGAGTCTGTCAGTGAGAGTCTGTCAGTCAGTGAGTGAGTCAGTGAGACTGAGTCAGTCAGTGAGAGAGATTCTGTCAGTCAGAGAGAGGGAGTCTGTCAGTCAGTTAGAGTGAGTGAGTCAGTCAGTAAGAGAGAGTGGGAGTGTCTGTCAGTGAGAGTCTGTCAGTCAGTGAGTGTATGTCAGTGAGAGTGAGTCAGTCAGTGAGAGTGAATGAGTCAGTCAGTGAGAGAGTGGGAGAGTCTGTCAGTGAGAGTGAGTCAGTCAGTGAGAGTCTGTTAGTGAGAGTGAGTGAGTCAGTCAGTCAGTGAGAGTGAGTGAGTCAGTCAGTGAGAGATTGAGAGAGTGTCAGTGAGAGTCTGTCAGTGAGAGTGTGTCAGTGAGAGTGAGTCAGTTAGTGAGAGTCTGTTAGTGAGAGTGACTCAGTCAGTGAGAGTGAGTGAGTCAATCAGTCAGTGAGGGAGTCAGTCTGAGAGAGTGAGAGAGTGTCAGTGAGAGTCTGTCAGTGAGAGTGTGTCAGTGAGAGTGAGTCTGTCAGTGAGAGTCTGTCAGTGAGAGTGAGTGAGACAGTTTGTCAGTGAGAGCCTGTCAGTGAGTCTGTCAGTGAGAGAGATGGAGTCAGTCAGTGAGAGAGGTGGAGAGTCAGTGTGAGTCTGTCAGTGAGAGTGAGTGAGTCAGTTAGTGAGAGAGAATTTTGAGAGTCAGTTATTTTGAGAGTGGGAGAGTCAGTCAGTGAGAGTCTGTCAGTGAGACTGAGTCAGTCAGTCAGTGAGAGTGAGTGAGTCAGTCAGTGAGAGAGAGTGAGAAAGTCAGTGAGAGTCTGTCAGGGAGAGTGAGTCAGTAAGTGAGGGAGAGTGAGTCTCAGTCAGTGAGAGTGAGTCTGTCAGTCAGTGAGAGTGAGTGAGTCGGTCAGTGAGAGAGAGTGGGAGAGTCTGTCAGTGAGAGTCTGTCAGTCAGTGAGTGAGTCAGTGAGACTGAGTCAGTCAGTGAGAGAGATTCTGTCAGTCAGAGAGAGGGAGTCTGTCAGTCAGTTAGAGTGAGTGAGTCAGTCAGTAAGAGAGAGTGGGAGTGTCTGTCAGTGAGAGTCTGTCAGTCAGTGAGTGTATGTCAGTGAGAGTGAGTCAGTCAGTGAGAGTGAATGAGTCAGTCAGTGAGAGAGTGGGAGAGTCAGTCAGTGAGAGAGTCTGTCAGTGAGAGTGAGTCAGTCAGTGAGAGTCTGTTAGTGAGAGTGAGTGAGTCAGTCAGTCAGTGAGAGTGAGTGAGTCAGTCAGTGAGAGATTGAGAGAGTGTCAGTGAGAGTCTGTCAGTGAGAGTGTGTCAGTGAGAGTGAGTCAGTTAGTGAGAGTCTGTTACTGAGAGTGACTCAGTCAGTGAGAGTGAGTGAGTCAATCAGTCAGTGAGGGAGTCAGTCTGAGAAAGTGAGAGAGTGTCAGTGAGAGTCTGTCAGTGAGAGTGTGTCAGTGAGAGTGAGTCTGTCAGTGAGAGTCTGTCAGTGAGAGTGAATGAGACAGTTTGTCAGTGAGAGCTTGTCAGTGAGTCTGTCAGTGAGAGAGATGGAGTCAGTCAGTGAGAGAGGTGGAGAGTCAGTGTGAGTCTGTCAGTGAGAGTGAGTGAGTCAGTTAGTGAGAGAGAGTTTTGAGAGTCAGTTAGTTTGAGAGTGGGAGAGTCAGTCAGTGAGAGTCTGTCAGTGAGACTGAGTCAGTCAGTCAGTGAGAGTGAGTCAGTCAGTCAGTGAGAGAGAGTGAGAAAGTCAGTGAGAGTCTGTCAGGGAGAGTGAGTCAGTAAGTGAGGGAGAGTGAGTCTCAGTCAGTGAGAGTGAGTCTGTCAGTCAGTGAGAGTGAGTGAGTCGGTCAGTGAGAGAGAGTGGGAGAGTCTGTCAGTGAGAGTCTGTCAGTCAGTGAGTGAGTCAGTGAGACTGAGTCAGTCAGTGAGAGAGATTCTGTCAGTCAGAGGGAGGGAGTCTGTCAGTCAGTTAGAGTGAGTGAGTCAGTCAGTAAGAGAGAGTGGGAGTGTCTGTCAGTGAGAGTCTGTCAGTCAGTGAGTGTATGTCAGTGAGAGTGAGTCAGTCAGTGAGAGTGAATGAGTCAGTCAGTGAGAGAGTGGGAGAGTCAGTCAGTGAGAGAGTCTGTCAGTGAGAGTGAGTCAGTCAGTGAGAGTCTGTTAGTGAGAGTGAGTGAGTCAGTCAGTCAGTGAGAGTGAGTGAGTCAGTCAGTGAGAGATTGAGAGAGTGTCAGTGAGAGTCTGTCAGTGAGAGTGTGTCAGTGAGAGTGAGTCAGTTAGTGAGAGTCTGTTAGTGAGAGTGACCCAGTCAGTGAGAGTGAGTGAGTCAATCAGTCAGTGAGGGAGTCAGTCTGAGAGAGTGAGAGAGTGTCAGTGAGAGTCTGTCAGTGAGAGTGTGTCAGTGAGAGTGAGTCTGTCAGTGAGAGTCTGTCAGTGAGAGTGAGTCAGTGAGAGTGAGGCAGTAAGACTGAGTGAGTGAGTCAGTCAGTTAGACGGAGTGAGTGAGTCAGTCTGTGAGAGTGAGTGAGTCAGTCAGTTAGTGAGAGTGAGTCAGTCAGTCAGTGAGTGAGAGTGAGTGGGAGAGTCAGTCAGTGAGTGAGTGGGAGAGTCTGTCAGTGAGAGTCTGTCAGGAAAGTCTGTCAGGAGAGCGAGTGAGTCAGTCAGTGAGAGAGTGTTTTGAGAGACAGTTAGTGAGAGAGTGGCAGAGACAGTCAGTGAGTGAGAGAGTGGGAGAGTCTGTCAGTGAGTGAGAGAGAGTGGGAGAGTCTGTCAGTGAGAGTGTATCAGTGAGAGTCTGTCACTGAGAGTGAGTGAGGCAGTCAGTCAGTGAGAGCGAGTGGTAGAGTCTGTCAGTGAGAGTCTGTCAGTCAGTGAGAGTCTGTCAGTGAGAGTGAGTCAATGAGTGAGAGTCTGGCAGTGAGTCATCGAGAGAGTGGGAGAGTCAGTAGTGAGAGAGTCTGTCAGTGAGAGTGAGTCAGTCAGTAAGGGTCTGTTAGTGAGAGTGAGTCAGTCAGTGAGAGTGAGTCAGTCAGTGTCAGAGAGTGAGAGAGTCAGTCAGTGAGAGTGAGTGAGTCAGTCAGTGAGAGAGTGGGAGAGTCAGTCATTGAGACAGTCTGTCAGTGAGAGTGAGTCAGTCAGTGAGAGTCTGTTAGTGAGAGAGAGTGAGTCAGTCAGTGAAAGTGAGTCAGTCAGTCAGTGACAGAGAGTGAGAGAGTAAGTGAGAGTCTGTCAGTGAGAGTGAGTGAGTCAGTGAGAGTGAGTGAGTCAGTGAGAGTGAGTGAGTCAGTGAGTGCAAGTGAGTGTGTCAGTCAGTGAGAGTGAGTCAGTCAGTCACTGAGAGAGAGTGATTCTGTCAGTGAGAGTCTGTCAGTGAGAGTGAGTGAGTCAGTCAGTCAGTGAGAGAGTGGGAGAGTGAGTCAGTGAGAGAGTCTGTCAGTGAGAGTGAGTCAGTCAGTGAGAGTCTGTTATTGAGAGTGAGCCAGTCAGTCAGTGAGATTGAGTCAGTCAGTCAGTGAGAGAGTGAGAGAGTCTGTCAGTGAGAGTGAGTAAGTCAGTGAGAGTGAGTCAGTCAGTGAGAGTGAGTTAGTCAGTGAGGGAGAGTGAGTCTCAGTCAGTGAGAGTGAGTCTGTCAGTCAGTGAGAGTGAGTGAGTGAATCAGTCGGTGAGAGAGAGTGGGAGAGTCTGTCAGTGAGAGTCTGTCAGTTAGTGAGTGAGTCAGTGAGAGTGAGTTAGTCAGTTAGTGAGAGACATTCTGTCAGTCAGTGAGAGAGAGTCTGTCAGTCAGTGAGAGTGAGTGAGTCAGTCAGTCAGTGAGAGAGAGTGGGAGAGACTGTCAGTGAGAGTCGGTAAGTCAGTGAGATTCTGTTAGTGAGAGTGAGTCAGTCAGTGAGAGTCTGTCAGTGAGAGTCAGTCAGTCAGTGAGAGAGTGGGAGTGTCAGTCAGCGAGAGAGCCTGACAGTGAGAGTGAGTCAGTGAGTGAGAGTCTATTAATGAGAGTGAGTCAGTCAGTCAGTGAGAGTGAGTGAGTGAGTCAGTCAGTGAGAGAGTCAGTCAGTGAGAGTGTCAGTGAGAGTGAGTTAGTGAGAGTGAGTCAGTGAGAATGAGTCAGTGAGAGTGAATGAGTCAGTCAGTCAGTGTAACTGAGTGAGTCAGTCAGTCAGTGAGAGTGAGTGAGTGAGTGAGTGAGTGGGAGAGTTTATCAGTCAGAGAGTGGGAGAGTCAGTCAGTGAGATTCTGTCAGTGAGAGTCTGTCAGTGAGAGTGAGTGAGACAGTTTGTCAGTGAGAGCCTGTCAGTGAGTCTGTCAGTGAGAGAGATGGAGTCAGTCAGTGAGAGAGGTGGAGAGTCAGTGTGAGTCTGTCAGTGAGAGTGAGTGAGTCAGTTAGTGAGAGAGAGTTTTGAGAGTCAGTTATTTTGAGAGTGGGAGAGTCAGTCAGTGAGAGTCTGTCAGTGAGACTGAGTCAGTCAGTCAGTGAGAGTGAGTCAGTCAGTCAGTGAGAGAGAGTGAGAAAGTCAGTGAGAGTCTGTCAGGGAGAGTGAGTCAGTAAGTGAGGGAGAGTGAGTCTCAGTCAGTGAGAGTGAGTCTGTCAGTCAGTGAGAGTGAGTGAGTCGGTCAGTGAGAGAGAGTGGGAGAGTCTGTCAGTGAGAGTCTGTCAGTCAGTGAGTGAGTCAGTGAGACTGAGTCAGTCAGTGAGAGAGATTCTGTCAGTCAGAGAGAGGGAGTCTGTCAGTCAGTTAGAGTGAGTGAGTCAGTCAGTAAGAGAGAGTGGGAGTGTCTGTCAGTGAGAGTCTGTCAGTCAGTGAGTGTATGTCAGTGAGAGTGAGTCGGTCAGTGAGAGTGAATGAGTCAGTCAGTGAGAGAGAGTGAGAAAGTCAGTGAGAGTCTGTCAGGGAGAGTGAGTCAGTAAGTGAGGGAGAGTGAGTCTCAGTCAGTGAGAGTGAGTCTGTCAGTCAGTGAGAGTGAGTGAGTCGGTCAGTGAGAGAGAGTGGGAGAGTCTGTCAGTGAGAGTCTGTCAGTCAGTGAGTGAGTCAGTGAGACTGAGTCAGTCAGTGAGAGAGATTCTGTCAGTCAGAGAGAGGGAGTCTGTCAGTCAGTTAGAGTGAGTGAGTCAGTCAGTAAGAGAGAGTGGGAGTGTCTGTCAGTGAGAGTCTGTCAGTCAGTGAGTGTATGTCAGTGAGAGTGAGTCGGTCAGTGAGAGTGAATGAGTCAGTCAGTGAGAGAGTGGGAGAGTCAGTCAGTGAGAGAGTCTGTCAGTGAGAGTGAGTCAGTCAGTGAGAGTCTGTTAGTGAGAGTGAGTGAGTCAGTCAGTCAGTGAGAGTGAGTGAGTCAGTCAGTGAGAGATTGAGAGACTGTCAGTGAGAGTCTGTCAGTGAGAGTGTGTCAGTGAGAGTGAGTCAGTTAGTGAGAGTCTGTTAGTGAGAGTGACTCAGTCAGTGAGAGTGAGTGAGTCAATCAGTCAGTGAGGGAGTCAGTCTGAGAGAGTGAGAGAGTGTCAGTGAGAGTCTGTCAGTGAGAGTGAGTCTGTCAGTGAGAGTCTGTCAGTGAGAGTGAGTGAGACAGTTTGTCAGTGAGAGCCTGTCAGTGAGTCTGTCAGTGAGAGAGATGGAGTCAGTCAGTGAGAGAGGTGGAGAGTCAGTGTGAGTCTGTCAGTGAGAGTGAGTGAGTCAGTTAGTGAGAGAGAATTTTGAGAGTCAGTTATTTTGAGAGTGGGAGAGTCAGTCAGTGAGAGTCTGTCAGTGAGACTGAGTCAGTCAGTCAGTGAGAGTGAGTGAGTCAGTCAGTGAGAGAGAGTGAGAAAGTCAGTGAGAGTCTGTCAGGGAGAGTGAGTCAGTAAGTGAGGGAGAGTGAGTCTCAGTCAGTGAGAGTGAGTCTGTCAGTCAGTGAGAGTGAGTGAGTCGGTCAGTGAGAGAGAGTGGGAGAGTCTGTCAGTGAGAGTCTGTCAGTCAGTGAGTGAGTCAGTGAGACTGAGTCAGTCAGTGAGAGAGATTCTGTCAGTCAGAGAGAGGGAGTCTGTCAGTCAGTTAGAGTGAGCGAGTCAGTCAGTAAGAGAGAGTGGGAGTGTCTGTCAGTGAGAGTCTGTCAGTCAGTGAGTGTATGTCAGTGAGAGTGAGTCAGTCAGTGAGAGTGAATGAGTCAGTCAGTGAGAGAGTGGGAGAGTCAGTCAGTGAGAGAGTCTGTCAGTGAGAGTGAGTCAGTCAGTGAGAGTCTGTTAGTGAGAGTGAGTGAGTCAGTCAGTCAGTGAGAGTGAGTGAGTCAGTCAGTGAGAGATTGAGAGAGTGTCAGTGAGAGTCTGTCAGTGAGAGTGTGTCAGTGAGAGTGAGTCAGTTAGTGAGAGTCTGTTAGTGAGAGTGACTCAGTCAGTGAGAGTGAGTGAGTCAATCAGTCAGTGAGGGAGTCAGTCTGAGAAAGTGAGAGAGTGTCAGTGAGAGTCTGTCAGTGAGAGTGTGTCAGTGAGAGTGAGTCTGTCAGTGAGAGTCTGTCAGTGAGAGTGAATGAGACAGTTTGTCAGTGAGAGCTTGTCAGTGAGTCTGTCAGTGAGAGAGATGGAGTCAGTCAGTGAGAGAGGTGGAGAGTCAGTGTGAGTCTGTCAGTGAGAGTGAGTGAGTCAGTTAGTGAGAGAGAGTTTTGAGAGTCAGTTAGTTTGAGAGTGGGAGAGTCAGTCAGTGAGAGTCTGTCAGTGAGACTGAGTCAGTCAGTCAGTGAGAGTGAGTCAGTCAGTCAGTGAGAGAGAGTGAGAAAGTCAGTGAGAGTCTGTCAGGGAGAGTGAGTCAGTAAGTGAGGGAGAGTGAGTCTCAGTCAGTGAGAGTGAGTCTGTCAGTCAGTGAGAGTGAGTGAGTCGGTCAGTGAGAGAGAGTGGGAGAGTCTGTCAGTGAGAGTCTGTCAGTCAGTGAGTGAGTCAGTGAGACTGAGTCAGTCAGTGAGAGAGATTCTGTCAGTCAGAGGGAGGGAGTCTGTCAGTCAGTTAGAGTGAGTGAGTCAGTCAGTAAGAGAGAGTGGGAGTGTCTGTCAGTGAGAGTCTGTCAGTCAGTGAGTGTATGTCAGTGAGAGTGAGTCAGTCAGTGAGAGTGAATGAGTCAGTCAGTGAGAGAGTGGGAGAGTCAGTCAGTGAGAGAGTCTGTCAGTGAGAGTGAGTCAGTCAGTGAGAGTCTGTTAGTGAGAGTGAGTGAGTCAGTCAGTCAGTGAGAGTGAGTGAGTCAGTCAGTGAGAGATTGAGAGAGTGTCAGTGAGAGTCTGTCAGTGAGAGTGTGTCAGTGAGAGTGAGTCAGTTAGTGAGAGTCTGTTAGTGAGAGTGACCCAGTCAGTGAGAGTGAGTGAGTCAATCAGTCAGTGAGGGAGTCAGTCTGAGAGAGTGAGAGAGTGTCAGTGAGAGTCTGTCAGTGAGAGTGTGTCAGTGAGAGTGAGTCTGTCAGTGAGAGTCTGTCAGTGAGAGTGAGTCAGTGAGAGTGAGGCAGTAAGACTGAGTGAGTCAGTCAGTCAGTTAGACGGAGTGAGTGAGTCAGTCTGTGAGAGTGAGTGAGTCAGTCAGTTAGTGAGAGTGAGTCAGTCAGTCAGTGAGTGAGAGTGAGTGGGAGAGTCAGTCAGTGAGTGAGTGGGAGAGTCTGTCAGTGAGAGTCTGTCAGGAAAGTCTGTCAGGAGAGCGAGTGAGTCAGTCAGTGAGAGAGTGTTTTGAGAGACAGTTAGTGAGAGAGTGGCAGAGACAGTCAGTGAGTGAGAGAGTGGGAGAGTCTGTCAGTGAGTGAGAGAGAGTGGGAGAGTCTGTCAGTGAGAGTGTATCAGTGAGAGTCTGTCATTGAGAGTGAGTGAGGCAGTCAGTCAGTGAGAGCGAGTGGTAGAGTCTGTCAGTGAGAGTCTGTCAGTCAGTGAGAGTCTGTCAGTGAGAGTGAGTCAATGAGTGAGAGTCTGGCAGTGAGTCATCGAGAGAGTGGGAGAGTCAGTAGTGAGAGAGTCTGTCAGTGAGAGTGAGTCAGTCAGTAAGGGTCTGTTAGTGAGAGTGAGTCAGTCAGTGAGAGTGAGTCAGTCAGTGTCAGAGAGTGAGAGAGTCAGTCAGTGAGAGTGAGTGAGTCAGTCAGTGAGAGAGTGGGAGAGTCAGTCATTGAGACAGTCTGTCAGTGAGAGTGAGTCAGTCAGTGAGAGTCTGTTAGTGAGAGAGAGTGAGTCAGTCAGTGAAAGTGAGTCAGTCAGTCAGTGACAGAGAGTGAGAGAGTAAGTGAGAGTCTGTCAGTGAGAGTGAGTGAGTCAGTGAGAGTGAGTGAGTCAGTGAGAGTGAGTGAGTCAGTGAGTGCAAGTGAGTGTGTCAGTCAGTGAGAGTGAGTCAGTCAGTCACTGAGAGAGAGTGATTCTGTCAGTGAGAGTCTGTCAGTGAGAGTGAGTGAGTCAGTCAGTCAGTGAGAGAGTGGGAGAGTGAGTCAGTGAGAGAGTCTGTCAGTGAGAGTGAGTCAGTCAGTGAGAGTCTGTTATTGAGAGTGAGCCAGTCAGTCAGTGAGATTGAGTCAGTCAGTCAGTGAGAGAGTGAGAGAGTCTGTCAGTGAGAGTGAGTAAGTCAGTGAGAGTGAGTCAGTCAGTGAGAGTGAGTTAGTCAGTGAGGGAGAGTGAGTCTCAGTCAGTGAGAGTGAGTCTGTCAGTCATGAGAGTGAGTGAGTGAATCAGTCGGTGAGAGAGAGTGGGAGAGTCTGTCAGTGAGAGTCTGTCAGTTAGTGAGTGAGTCAGTGAGAGTGAGTTAGTCAGTTAGTGAGAGACATTCTGTCAGTCAGTGAGAGAGAGTCTGTCAGTCAGTGAGAGTGAGTGAGTCAGTCAGTCAGTGAGAGAGAGTGGGAGAGACTGTCAGTGAGAGTCGGTAAGTCAGTGAGATTCTGTTAGTGAGAGTGAGTCAGTCAGTGAGAGTCTGTCAGTGAGAGTCAGTCAGTCAGTGAGAGAGTGGGAGTGTCAGTCAGTGAGAGAGCCTGACAGTGAGAGTGAGTCAGTGAGTGAGAGTCTATTAATGAGAGTGAGTCAGTCAGTCAGAGAGAGTGAGTGAGTGAGTCAGTCAGTGAGAGAGTCAGTCAGTGAGAGTGTCAGTGAGAGTGAGTTAGTGAGAGTGAGTCAGTGAGAATGAGTCAGTGAGAGTGAATGAGTCAGTCAGTCAGTGTAACTGAGTGAGTCAGTCAGTCAGTGAGAGTGAGTGAGTGAGTGAGTGAGTGGGAGAGTTTATCAGTCAGAGAGTGGGAGAGTCAGTCAGTGAGATTCTGTCAGTGAGAGTCTGTCAGTGAGAGTGAGTGAGACAGTTTGTCAGTGAGAGCCTGTCAGTGAGTCTGTCAGTGAGAGAGATGGAGTCAGTCAGTGAGAGAGGTGGAGAGTCAGTGTGAGTCTGTCAGTGAGAGTGAGTGAGTCAGTTAGTGAGAGAGAGTTTTGAGAGTCAGTTATTTTGAGAGTGGGAGAGTCAGTCAGTGAGAGTCTGTCAGTGAGACTGAGTCAGTCAGTCAGTGAGAGTGAGTCAGTCAGTCAGTGAGAGAGAGTGAGAAAGTCAGTGAGAGTCTGTCAGGGAGAGTGAGTCAGTAAGTGAGGGAGAGTGAGTCTCAGTCAGTGAGAGTGAGTCTGTCAGTCAGTGAGAGTGAGTGAGTCGGTCAGTGAGAGAGAGTGGGAGAGTCTGTCAGTGAGAGTCTGTCAGTCAGTGAGTGAGTCAGTGAGACTGAGTCAGTCAGTGAGAGAGATTCTGTCAGTCAGAGAGAGGGAGTCTGTCAGTCAGTTAGAGTGAGTGAGTCAGTCAGTAAGAGAGAGTGGGAGTGTCTGTCAGTGAGAGTCTGTCAGTCAGTGAGTGTATGTCAGTGAGAGTGAGTCGGTCAGTGAGAGTGAATGAGTCAGTCAGTGAGAGAGAGTGAGAAAGTCAGTGAGAGTCTGTCAGGGAGAGTGAGTCAGTAAGTGAGGGAGAGTGAGTCTCAGTCAGTGAGAGTGAGTCTGTCAGTCAGTGAGAGTGAGTGAGTCGGTCAGTGAGAGAGAGTGGGAGAGTCTGTCAGTGAGAGTCTGTCAGTCAGTGAGTGAGTCAGTGAGACTGAGTCAGTCAGTGAGAGAGATTCTGTCAGTCAGAGAGAGGGAGTCTGTCAGTCAGTTAGAGTGAGTGAGTCAGTCAGTAAGAGAGAGTGGGAGTGTCTGTCAGTGAGAGTCTGTCAGTCAGTGAGTGTATGTCAGTGAGAGTGAGTCGGTCAGTGAGAGTGAATGAGTCAGTCAGTGAGAGAGTGGGAGAGTCAGTCAGTGAGAGAGTCTGTCAGTGAGAGTGAGTCAGTCAGTGAGAGTCTGTTAGTGAGAGTGAGTGAGTCAGTCAGTCAGTGAGAGTGAGTGAGTCAGTCAGTGAGAGATTGAGAGAGTGTCAGTGAGAGTCTGTCAGTGAGAGTGTGTCAGTGAGAGTGAGTCAGTTAGTGAGAGTCTGTTAGTGAGAGTGACTCAGTCAGTGAGAGTGAGTGAGTCAATCAGTCAGTGAGGGAGTCAGTCTGAGAGAGTGAGAGAGTGTCAGTGAGAGTCTGTCAGTGAGAGTGTGTCAGTGAGAGTGAGTCTGTCAGTGAGAGTCTGTCAGTGAGAGTGAATGAGACAGTCTGTCAGTGAGTCTGTCAGTGAGAGAGATGGAGTCAGTCAGTGAGAGAGGTGGAGAGTCAGTGTGAGTCTGTCAGTGAGAGTGAGTGAGTCAGTTAGTGAGAGAGAGTTTTGAGAGTCAGTTAGTTTGAGAGTGGGAGAGTCAGTCAGTGAGAGTCTGTCAGTGAGACTGAGTCAGTCAGTCAGTGAGAGTGAGTCAGTCAGTCAGTGAGAGAGAGTGAGAAAGTCAGTGAGAGTCTGTCAGGGAGAGTGAGTCAGTAAGTGAGGGAGAGTGAGTCTCAGTCAGTGAGAGTGAGTCTGTCAGTCAGTGAGAGTGAGTGAGTCGGTCAGTGAGAGAGAGTGGGAGAGTCTGTCAGTGAGAGTCTGTCAGTCAGTGAGTGAGTCAGTGAGACTGAGTCAGTCAGTGAGAGAGATTCTGTCAGTCAGAGGGAGGGAGACTGTCAGTCAGTTAGAGTGAGTGAGTCAGTCAGTAAGAGAGAGTGGGAGTGTCTGTCAGTGAGAGTCTGTCAGTCAGTGAGTGTATGTCAGTGAGAGTGAGTCAGTCAGTGAGAGTGAATGAGTCAGTCAGTGAGAGAGTGGGAGAGTCAGTCAGTGAGAGAGTCTGCCAGTGAGAGTGAGTCAGTCAGTGAGAGTCTGTTAGTGAGAGTGAGTGAGTCAGTCAGTCAGTGAGAGTGAGTGAGTCAGTCAGTGAGAGATTGAGAGAGTGTCAGTGAGAGTCTGTCAGTGAGAGTGTGTCAGTGAGAGTGAGTCAGTTAGTGAGAGTCTGTTAGTGAGAGTGACCCAGTCAGTGAGAGTGAGTGAGTCAATCAGTCAGTGAGGGAGTCAGTCTGAGAGAGTGAGAGAGTGTCAGTGAGAGTCTGTCAGTGAGAGTGAGTCTGTCAGTGAGAGTCTGTCAGTGAGAGTGAGTCAGTGAGAGTGAGGCAGTAAGACTGAGTGAGTCAGTCAGTCAGTTAGACGGAGTGAGTGAGTCAGTCTGTGAGAGTGAGTCAGTCAGTCAGTTAGTGAGAGTGAGTCAGTCAGTCAGTGAGTGAGAGTGAGTGGGAGAGTCAGTCAGTGAGTGAGTGGGAGAGTCTGTCAGTGAGAGTCTGTCAGGAAAGTCTGTCAGGAGAGCGAGTCAGTCAGTCAGTGAGAGAGTGTTTTGAGAGACAGTTAGTGAGAGAGTGGCAGAGACAGTCAGTGAGTGAGAGAGTGGGAGAGTCTGTCAGTGAGTGAGAGAGAGTGGGAGAGTCTGTCAGTGAGAGTGTATCAGTGAGAGTCTGTCACTGAGAGTGAGTGAGGCAGTCAGTCAGTGAGAGCGAGTGGTAGAGTCTGTCAGTGAGAGTCTGTCAGTCAGTGAGAGTCTGTCAGTGAGAGTGAGTCAATGAGTGAGAGTCTGGCAGTGAGAGTGAGTCATCGAGAGAGTGGGAGAGTCAGTAGTGAGAGAGTCTGTCAGTGAGAGTGAGTCAGTCAGTAAGGGTCTGTTAGTGAGAGTGAGTCAGTCAGTGAGAGTGAGTCAGTCAGTGTCAGAGAGTGAGAGAGTCAGTCAGTGAGAGTGAGTGAGTCAGTCAGTGAGAGAGTGGGAGAGTCAGTCATTGAGACAGTCTGTCAGTGAGAGTGAGTCAGTCAGTGAGAGTCTGTTAGTGAGAGAGAGTGAGTCAGTCAGTGAGAGTGAGTCAGTCAGTCAGTGACAGAGAGTGAGAGAGTAAGTGAGAGTCTGTCAGTGAGAGTGAGTGAGTCAGTGAGTGCAAGTGAGTGTGTCAGTCAGTGAGAGTGAGTCAGTCAGTCACTGAGAGAGAGTGATTCTGTCAGTGAGAGTCTGTCAGTGAGAGTGAGTGAGTGAGTCAGTCAGTGAGAGAGTGGGAGAGTGAGTCAGTGAGAGAGTCTGTCAGTGAGAGTGAGTCAGTCAGTGAGAGTCTGTTATTGAGAGTGAGCCAGTCAGTCAGTGAGATTGAGTCAGTCAGTCAGTGAGAGAGAGTGAGAGAGTCTGTCAGTGAGAGTGAGTAAGTCAGTGAGCGTGAGTCAGTCAGTGAGAGTGAGTTAGTCAGTGAGGGAGAGTGAGTCTCAGTCAGTGAGAGTGAGTCTGTCAGTCAGTGAGAGTGAGTGAGTGAATCAGTCGGTGAGAGAGAGTGGGAGAGTCTGTCAGTGAGAGTCTGTCAGTTAGTGAGTGAGTCAGTGAGAGTGAGTCAGTCAGTTAGTGAGAGACATTCTGTCAGTCAGTGAGAGAGAGTCTGTCAGTCAGTGAGAGTGAGTGAGTCAGTCAGTCAGTGAGAGAGAATGGGAGAGACTGTCAGTGAGAGTCGGTAAGTCAGTGAGAGAGTGGGAGTGTCAGTCAGTGAGAGAGCCTGACAGTGAGAGTGAGTCAGTGAGTGAGAGTCTATTAATGAGAGTGAGTCAGTCAGTCAGTGAGAGTGAGTGAGTCAGTCAGTCAGTGAGAGAGTCAGTCAGTGAGAGTGTCAGTGAGAGTGAGTTAGTGAGAGTGAGTCAGTGAGAATGAGTCAGTGAGAGTGAATGAGTCAGTCAGTCAGTGTAACTGAGTGAGTCAGTCAGTCAGTGAGAGTGAGTGAGTGAGTGAGTGAGTGAGTGAGTGGGAGAGTTTATCAGTCAGAGAGTGGGAGAGTCAGTCAGTGAGATTCTGTCAGTGAGAGTCTGTCAGTGAGAGTGAGTGAGACAGTTTGTCAGTGAGAGCCTGTCAGTGAGTCTGTCAGTGAGAGAGATGGAGTCAGTCAGTGAGAGAGGTGGAGAGTCAGTGTGAGTCTGTCAGTGAGAGTGAGTGAGTCAGTTAGTGAGAGAGAGTTTTGAGAGTCAGTTATTTTGAGAGTGGGAGAGTCAGTCAGTGAGAGTCTGTCAGTGAGACTGAGTCAGTCAGTCAGTGAGAGTGAGTCAGTCAGTCAGTGAGAGAGAGTGAGAAAGTCAGTGAGAGTCTGTCAGGGAGAGTGAGTCAGTAAGTGAGGGAGAGTGAGTCTCAGTCAGTGAGAGTGAGTCTGTCAGTCAGTGAGAGTGAATGAGTCGGTCAGTGAGAGAGAGTGGGAGAGTCTGTCAGTGAGAGTCTGTCAGTCAGTGAGTGAGTCAGTGAGACTGAGTCAGTCAGTGAGAGAGATTCTGTCAGTCAGAGAGAGGGAGTCTGTCAGTCAGTTAGAGTGAGTGAGTCAGTCAGTAAGAGAGAGTGGGAGTGTCTGTCAGTGAGAGTCTGTCAGTCAGTGAGTGTATGTCAGTGAGAGTGAGTCAGTCAGTGAGAGTGAATGAGTCAGTCAGTGAGAGAGTGGGAGAGTCAGTCAGTGAGAGAGTCTGTCAGTGAGAGTGAGTCAGTCAGTGAGAGTCTGTTAGTGAGAGTGAGTGAGTCAGTCAGTCAGTGAGAGTGAGTGAGTCAGTCAGTGAGAGATTGAGAGAGTGTCAGTGAGAGTCTGTCAGTGAGAGTGTGTCAGTGAGAGTGAGTCAGTTAGTGAGAGTCTGTTAGTGAGAGTGACTCAGTCAGTGAGAGTGAGTGAGTCAATCAGTCAGTGAGGGAGTCAGTCTGAGAGAGTGAGAGAGTGTCAGTGAGAGTCTGTCAGTGAGAGTGTGTCAGTGAGAGTGAGTCTGTCAGTGAGAGTCTGTCAGTGAGAGTGAGTCAGTGAGAGTGAGGCAGTAAGACTGAGTGAGTCAGTCAGTCAGTGAGACGGAGTGAGTGAGTCAGTCTGTGAGAGTGAGTCAGTCAGTCAGTTAGTGAGGGTGAGTGAGTCAGTCAGTGAGAGTCTGTCAGGAAAGTCTGTCAGGAGAGCGAGTGAGTCAGTCAGTGAGAGAGTGTTTTGAGAGACAGTTAGTGAGAGAGTAGCAGAGACAGTCAGTGAGTGAGAGAGAGTGGGAGAGTCTGTCAGTGAGTGAGAAAGAGTGGGAGAGTCTGTCAGTGAGAGTGTATCAGTGAGAGTCTGTCACTGAGAGTGAGTAAGGCAGTCAGTCAGTGAGAGAGAGTGGGAGAGTCTGTCAGTGAGAGTCTGTCAGTCAGTGAGAGTCTGTCAGTGAGAGTGAGTCAATCAGTGAGAGTCTGTCAGTGAGAGTGAGTCAGTGAGAGAGTGGGAGAGTCAGTAGTGAGAGAGTCTGTCAGTGAGAGTCAGTCAGTCAGTAAGGGTCTGTTAGTGAGAGTGAGTCAGTCAGTGAGAGTGGGTCAGTCAGTCAGTGACAGAGAGTGAGAGAGTCAGTCAGTGAGAGTGAGTGAGTCAGTCAGTGAGAGAGTGGGAGAGTCAGTCAGTGAGAGAGTCTGTCAGTGAGTGAGTCAGTCAGTGAGAGTCTGTTAGTGAGAGTGAGTCAGTCAGTCAGTGAGAGTGAGTCAGTCAGTCAGTGACAGAGAGTGAGAGAGTAAGTGAGAGTCTGTCAGTGAGAGTGAGTGAGTCAGTGAGAGTGAGTGAGTCAGTGAGAGTGAGTGAGTCAGTGAGTGGGAGTGAGTCTGTCAGTCAGTGAGAGTGAGGAAGTCAGTCAGTGAGAGAGAGTAGGAGAGTCTCTCAGTGAGAGTCTGTCAGTTAGTGAGTGAGTCAGTGAGAGTGAATTAGTCAGTTAGTGAGAGACATTCTGTCAGTCAGTGAGAGAGAGTCTGTCAGTCAGTGAGAGTGAGTGAGTCAGTCAGTGAGAGACAGTGGGAGAGTCTGTCAGTGAAAGTCTATCAGTCAGTGAGATTCTGTTAGTGAGAGTGAGTCAGTCAGTGAGAGTCTGTCAGTGAGAGTCAGTCAGTCAGTCAGTGAGAGAGTGGGAGTGTCAGTCAGTGAGAGAGTCTGACAGTGAGAGTGAGTCAGTCAGTGAGAGTCTGTTAGTGAAAGTGAGTGAGTCAGTCAGTGAGAGTGAGTGAGTGAGTCAGTCAGTCAGTGAGAGAGTCAGTCAGTGAGAGAGTCAGTCAGTGAGAGAGTGTCAGTGAGAGTGAGTCAGTGAGAGCGAATGAGTCAGTCAGTCAGTGTAACTGAGTGAGTCAGTCAGTCAGTGAGAGTGAGTGAGTGGGAGTGTCTATCAGTCAGAGAGTGGGAGAGTCAGTCAGTGAGATTCTGTCAATGAGAGTGAGTCAGTGAGAGTCTGTCAGTGAGAGTGAGTGAGACAGTCTGTCAGTGAGAGTCTGTCAGTGAGTCTGTCAGTGAGAGAGAGTGAATCAGTCAGTGAGAGAGGGGTAGAGTCAGTGTGAGTCTGTCAGTGAGAGTGAGTGAGTCAGTTAGTGAGGGAGAGTTTTGAGAGTCAGTTAGTTTGAGAGTGGGAGAGTCAGTCAGTGAGAGAGAGTGAGAGAGTCAGTGAGAGTCTGTCAGGGAGAGTGAGTAAGTCAGTGAGAGTGAGTCCGTCAGTGAGAGTGAGTCAGTCAGTGAGGGAGAGTGAGTCTCAGTCAGTGAGAGTGAGTCTGTCAGTCAGTGAGAGTGAGTGAGTCTGTCAGTGAGAGAGAGTGGGAGAGTCTGTCAGTGAGAGTCTGTCAGTCAGTGAGTGAGTCAGTGAGACTAAGTCAGTCAGTGAGAGAGATTCTGTCAGTCAGTGAGAGGGAGTCTGTCAGTCAGTTAGAGTGAGTGAGCCAGTCAGTCAGTAAGAGAGAGTGGGAGAGTCTGTCATTGAGAGCCTGTCAGTTAGTGAGTGTATGTCAGTGAGAGTGAGTCAGTCAGTGAGAGTGAATGAGTCAGTCAGTCAGTGAGAGAGTGGGAGTGTCAGTCAGTGAGAGAGTCTGACAGTGAGAGTGAGTCAGTCAGAGAGAGTCTGTTAGTGAGAGTGAGTCAGTCAGTCAGTCAGTGAGAGTGAGTCAGTCAGTCAGTGAGAGAGTCAGTCAGTGAGAGAGTGTCAGTGAGAGTGAGTCAGTGAGAGTGAGTCAGTGAGAGTGAGTCAGTGAGAGTGAATGAGTCAGTCAGTCAGTGTAACTGAGTGAGTCAGTCAGTCAGTGAGAGTGAGTGAGTGGGAGAGTCTATCAGTCAGAGAGTCAGTCAGTGAGAGTCTGTCAGTGAGAGTGAGTCAGTGAGTCTGTCGGTGAGAGAGAGTGAGTTAGTCAGTGAGAGAGGGGGAGAGTAAGTGTGAGTCTGTCAGTGAGAGTGAGTGAGTCAGTCAGTGAGAGAGAGTTTTTAGAGTCAGTTAGTTTGAGGGTGGGAGAGTCAGTCAGTGAGAGTCTGTCAGTGAGACTGAGTCAGTGAGAGTCAGTCAGTCAGTGAGAGTGAGTCAGTCAGTGAGTGAGAGTGAATCAGTCAGTCAGTGAGTGAGAGTGAGTCAGTCAGTCTGTGAGAGAGAGTGGTAGAGTCAGTCAGTGCATGAGAGAGAGTGGGAGAGTCTGTCAGTGAGAGTCTATCAGTGAGAGTCTGTCAGTGAGAGTGAGTGAGTGAGTCAGTCAGTGAGAGAGAGTGGGAGAGTCAGTGAGAGAGTGGGAGAGTCAGTCAGTGAGAGTCTGTCAGTGAGGGTGAGTCAGTGAGAGTCTGTCAGTGAGAGTGTGTCAGTGAGTCTGTCAGTGAAAGAGAGTGAGTGAGAGAGTGGGAGAGTCAGTCAGTGAGAGACTGATAGTGGGAGAGTCTGTCAGTGAGAGTGAGAGTGGAAGAGTCTGTCAGTGAGAGTGAGTCAGTGTGAGTCAGTGAGTCAGTGAGAGAGTCAGTGTGAGTGAGAGTTAGTGTGAGTGAGAGTGTGAGTGTGAGTGAGAGTGTCAGTGTGAGTGAGAGTGTCAGTGTCAGTGAGAGTGTAAGAGTCTGTGTGAGTGTCAGTGAGAGTGTGAGAGAGTGAGAGTCTGTGAGAGTGTCAATGAGAGTGTGATAGTCAGTGATTGAGTCAACCACTAATGCAAGGCATTTGCAGTTAGGGTGAGTACTCTAAAGCTCAACTTTCATTGTGACAATGGTTCGAATATAAAACCCATACATGTTTGCAGAGTTTAACGATTTGTGGCTATTCCTAATGCCCCGAGGATAATACATTCTTGTATGCAAATAAATACATGGAGAACAAATAAAAGAAACAATTATAGTGAAGACTTTAATCGCATGTTCTGAAAACCTGTAATTTTCCATCTTTCAAAAGAGCACAAGCAGCAGCTGTCTTAAAGCACTCATGCTCGTCATTGCTAATTTATATTAATCGATTTCATTTTAAAGTAATTCAATTAAGATAGAGAGACAGCACATCGGGTAAGGATTACAACGCACGTAAGAAAACACGTTAAACTCTTCTCTTATCAAGCCTGGGAGTGGTGCGTGCATGCGCACGCATGCGCGTAGTCTTCAATTTTTTAAGCACTGCACTCGTGCTTGTGGCGCGCCGCTGCGCACTCCCACAAGGTGGATGCCGCCACAAGCACGAGTGCAGTGCTTGAAAATTGAAGAACGACGGCTAAAGGCCCACCTAGGCAGCGCATGCACGCTGCGTAGGTGAGATCTAAAAACTAACAACAGTACATGTTGGAAGGCGGACCTCGGGGGAGTCGGAGAGACCACCCAGGGGGGCCCCCACACTGTACGAAGTAGCCGAGTGCTGCTGAGAAGCCTCCTAGGAGAGGTCCTTCTCCTACACCGTACTAGCACAGTAACACCACCACACAGGACTCGAGGATGTTTATCAAGACGAGCAATTCTTTATCAGCATTTAGGAAGTTACGGTTATCGATATATACAAGGGGGGATCGAGGGATCCGCAAGAGTCTCAAAGTCTTTGGTAGGGACGGGGTAGCGGGACAGTCTTTAGTAGCAGCTGGGTACGAGGGTACCTTAGGCCCAGTTCTTGATCCTCAAGCTGGGGGGACTCCGGGTCTCGGAGGGGTCGAGCCGCGACGGCGTCAGCAGGGCTCTTAAGGTGTTTCAGTTCAGCTCGAGCCGCGACGACGTCAGCAGGGCTCTGGCGATCAGTTCGTGGAGCTTGAGCCGTGACCAGGTCAGCAGGGCTCTTAAGGTGTTTCAGTTCAGCTCGAGCCGCGACGACGTCAGCAGGGCTCTGGCGATCAGTTCGTGGAGCTTGAGCCGCGACCAGGTCAGCAGGGCTCTTAAGGTGTTTCAGTTCAGCTCGAGCCGCGACGACGTCAGCAGGGCTCTGGGGGAGGTTTCAGCGAGGTTGGGCCACGACAGCGTCAGCAGGGCCCCGATGTTCCGTGAGGTTCCTTGTCTCAATAAGGTGGAGCCGCGACGCAGTCAGCAGGGCTCGTGGTATAGTGTCAAGCAAGAGTTCTTCTCCGTAGGGTCAGCCGCGATTCCATCAGCAGGGCTCTTGACTCCGGGATACAACTCCTGTCCCATTGCGGGGTTGCCCCAGATATAGGTCTGGAGCCCTTTGATGTCCGGACCCTTGCGCCTGGGGGGGGCGGAGAGGCCGGGCTGGGAGAGGCCAGACGCCCAGCGGGAGAGGCGCCAGGCCCGGGAAGGCCGGAGGACGATCGCGCCTAGGTGTTGAGGGACGGTGGGGGTCCCATCGAAACTCTCCTCCTCCGGGAGTGGTGAAGTGGCCATGCGGTGCCCCCTGGCCAGATCTTGGTGCCTCGATGTCGGGGCTTCGCTGGGGCCGAGGCCGGAGGGAGCCGGGCTGCGTGGGCTGGTGCGTGGAGCAAGCATGGGGGGGACCCCGAAGGGATGAGGGGTCCCTGTGCGGCCTGGAAAAGGGGGCCGCTGAGGTGGGTGTAGGAAAACGGGTACAATACAAGGGGGCCTCGAAGGGAGGAGGGGTCCCTGGTGGCCTGAAAGGGCGGCCCGTGTAGGCCGGTGCGGGGGACGAGCACAATCCAAGAGGGTTAAGACCACGCCACGAGGCCGGGTCCAACAGGCGTCCCCCCCCAGCCGAAGGCAGGGAGAGTCACCCATTTCCTTGGGGGTTCTCCTCGTCGAGGAGGAAGAAGCGGGACAGGCCGTCGGCGTTGGCGTGGTCATTGCCGGGCCGGTGTTCAACAGAGAAGTCCATCCCTTGCAGCGAGATGGACCATCGCAGCAGCTTGGGGTTCTCGCCCCTCATTTGCATTAACCACCGCAAGGGCCGGTGGTCGGTCTGGACCCGGAAGTGGCTGCCGAAGAGATAGGGCCGGAGCTTTTTGAGGGCCCACACTACAGCGAAGGCCTCCCGCTCGATGGTGCTCCACCGCTGCTCCCGGGGCAGCAGCTGTCGGCTGATGAAGGCCACGGGTCTGTCAAGTCCCTCCGAATCTACCTGGGAAAGGACGGCCCCAATTCCATATTCGGAGGCATCCGTCTGCACCACAAACTCCTTGCTATAGTCAGGGGCCTGTAGCACGGGGGCAGTGCACATCGCCGTTTTGAGAGTCTCGAAGGCCGTCTGGCAGCGGGGGATCCAGTGTACCTTCTTGGGCTGCTTTTTTGACGTGGCTCTGTGAGGGGGCCGACAATGCTCCCATAGTCTCTGATGAATCGCCGGTAGTACCCGGTGAGGCCCAGGAAGGCCCGGACAGCTGTCTGGGTGGTGGGGGGCTCCCACGCCTGGATGGCATCAACTTTCGGTTGGAGGGGAGCCACCTGACCGCTCCCTACTCGATGGCCCAGATAGGTCACCGATCCTTGGCCTATCTGGCATTTGCTGGCCTTGATCGTGAGCCAGGCCCTTTGGAGGGCGGCCAGGACTGCTTTGAGGTGCCCCAGGTGCTCAGCCCAGTGGCTGCTGTATACGGCAATGTCATCTAAATAAGCTGCGCTGAAGGCCTCTAGCCCGGCCAGGACCTTGTTCACTAGTCTCTGGAAGGTGGCCGGGGCGTTCTTCATGCCAAAGGGCATCACCCGAAAGTGGTAGTGCCCATCAGGGGTGGAGAAAGCGGATCTCTCTTGGGCACCGGGGGTGAGCTGGATCTGTCAGTACCCGGCGGTGAGGTCAAAAGTGCTCAGGTAGCGGGCTGCCCCTAAGCGGTCGATGAGCTCGTCGGCCCGGGGAAGAGGATGGGCATCGGTCTTGGTAACAGCGTTCAGGGCCCGGTAGTCCACACAAAATTGTAGCTCCGGGGGGGTGCCTGGTGCGGCGGCCTTTGGCACCAGGACGACGGGACTGGCCCACGGGCTGTCGGAGGGCTCGATGACCCCGAGGGCCAGCATCTTCGCCACCTCAGCCTGGATGCAGGCCCGCACCCGGTCGGGTACTCTGTAGGCTCTGTGTCGCACGGGGGGACTGTTCCAGTGTCGCCGTCGTGGACACACCATGGAGTCACCCCCGGAGTGAGTGAGAAGAGGGCCGCAAAGGGCTGCAACAGTTGCTGACAGTCGTGGTGCTGCTCCGGGGAGGAGGCGAGTTGGATGCCTTCGATGTTCCCGTCGTGGTCGCTGGTCCGCAGGAGGTCGGGTAGGGGCTCGGAGTCGCCTTCGCCCCCGTCGTCGGTCGCTAGCAGTAGGCTTAGTTCGGTCCAGGCAAAGTGGGGTTTGAGCCGGTTAGCGTGTAGAACCCGGAGGGGGTTCCGGGGAGACTCCATGTCGATCAGGTAGGTGACAGGGCTCTTCTTTTCCACCACCTTGAAGGGCCCGGTCCATTTGTCCTGTAGGGCGCAGGGGTCAACCGGTGACATGACCCAGACTTGCTGGCCCGGCTCAAACTCGATGGTAGAGGCGTTTTGATCGTACCATCTTTTCATGTCCTCTTGGCTGGCCTCGAGGTTGGCTTCGGCCAGGGCTCGGAACCTTCGTGTCTGGTTTCGTAGGGTCAGGAGGTATCTGTAGACGTCGGGAGGGGCATCTCGGGGCTTCGTCTCCCAGCCCTCCTTGACCAGGCTGAGGGGTTCTCGGACTGGATGCCCGTACAACAATTCGAAAGGGCTGAATCCCAGGGACTTCTGCAGGACCTCCCGATAGGCAAACAGGAGGTACGGCAGCAGGACATCCCACCTCCGCCGTAGGGGTTCTTCCAGGCCCATTATCATGCCTTTTAAGGTTATGTTGAACCGCTTGACCAGTCCGTTCCCCTGAGGGTGGTATGGGGTGGTGAACTTGTACGTGACCCCGCACTGCTGCCACAGGGACCGCATGTATTTAGAGATGAAGTTCGTACCTCGGTCGCTCACCACCTCTCGGGGGAACCTCACTCTCGAGAAGATCCCCTTTAAGGCCCGGCCCACTACGGGGGCTGTCACAGTTCGAAGCGGGATGGCCTCAGGGTACCTGGTTGCGTGGTCTATGAGGACCAGGATGAAGCGGTGACCCAGGGCGGTCCGGGGGTCCAGGGGTCCAGGGGCCCTACTATGTCTATTCTGACCCGTTCGAACGGGGTGTTGACTGCTGGGAAGGGCTGGAGAGGGGCTTTGACCCGTCCCCCTGTCTTGCCGCTGGCTTGGCAGGTCTGGCAGGACCGGCAGTGGTTGTCCACGTCCTTCCGCATCCGGGGCCAGTAGAAGTGGGTCACCAGGCGGCTGTAGGTTTTGTCCAGCCCCAGGTGCCCGGCGAGGGGCACATCAAGGTCCAGGTTAAGGAGGAACTCCCGGAATTGGAGGGGGACCACAAGCACTCGACTGGCCCCCAGTTCTGCAATCTTCTGCTCGCTGTACAGTAGTCCTTCGGCCCAATAGACCCAGTGGGTTCCGGTCTGGTCACCGTTGGCCTGCGAGGCTGCTTGCTGCCGGACTCCTTCAAGGGAGGGGCAGGTCTTCTGTTCCTGCAAGAACTGTTCTCTGGTGGGGCCCCCGTCGTGGCGCCATTGGGCAAGCTCCGGGAGTGTACAGAGAGAGGCGATCTCGTCCGGGGGTAGGCACCGTGGATCTGGCATTGGTGTCCGCTTCTTCCTCGCTGGAGACAGGTGGTGGCACGGGCCCCTCGGGCTCGACGGTGTCGGCGCCCATGGACGAACGGGGGGCCTGGGCGGCCATGGACCGGGTGGTGGCGCAGGCCCATTCGGGTAGTCCTAGCATTCGGAGATGCTCTCGACGCTCCACTTGAGCCCAGGGGGAACTCTCGAGGTCGTTCCCCAGGAGGCAGTCAACCGGAGCGTCGTCGCGGACAGTCACCTTCAGCATGCCCGTCACCCCTCCCCATTCGAAGGGAATCTGGGCCATCTGGCACATGCTCTCGCTGTTGTCGGCCGTCCGGACGGGGCATAGCACATTCGGCAGGATCTGTTCGGAGGCCACCAGGTGGCGGCGGACAGCGGTGACACTGGCTCCGGTGTCACGGAGGGCTTCGGCCCGTCGTCCATTGATAGTGACCCACTGTTGGTACTTCTGGGTGTTGCTCGGGATGGGTGTTCGGGGCGCCATTTCTCGGCTGCCCAGGCAGACCAGGGACATTGCCGCCGGCTCCCACTCAGTGGACCCCCCGTCGAGGGGTTCTTCCTCTTCCTCCCCTTCTCCCAGGGCGGCAGCCGCTAGTTGTCGGGGCGGGGGCCCGCTGGTCCCACTTCGTCGGTTCCGGGGGCAGGCAGGGTCGCTGGCATAGTGTCCTGTTTGTTGGCAGCCATAGCAGGTTATCGTGGGCCGGGGTCCGGTTTTGGCTGGCGTCGTCCCTCTTCGGGCTAGGTTCGGGGAGGTGTGTTGCTGAGGCGTCCCCCGAGGCGGACTCCGGGGCGGCCCGGCTGGGATGTCTCGATTCCTGTTCGACCCTCCTCCCCCGCCGCGCTGGCGGGGGGGTCTGGTGGGGTTTCGCTGGTACTCCCCCATCAAGATCCTGGGGACTCGGGTGTTGACCCATCGATCGGCCTCGGCGGCAAGCTTCCGCGGCTCGGTCAGCTGAAGGACTGGGTTATTCTTAAGACCCAGCGGTGCCAGGGAACAACACCTGAAACCTTCGCGGGTTACCTGTTCTGGCGTACTAAACACAGAGACACGGGACACTTCCAGCGACGTCAGAGATCAGCGTTTATTTACTGCAGGGATACAGAGGTCACAAGAAGTACACAACGTGTAGGTTCTCGGAGACTGCTTCAAATTCGTAGAAGTGGATCGCTCCTTTTATACAGGTTTCGGCCATAGCACAGTATGGTGAACAAAGGTTACAACTCAGTTCCCACAATAAACTGCAAAAGGGTCGCATTCATGTTTCAAGAGGCCGGAACATAATTACAACAGTCTTGCCGGTTCCCAACTGTAAAAACATATCCCCTCCGCGATAAACACATTCCATCCTAACCATAAACGCATTAAGAGGAAAGACGGAAAACAGATGTAAGGAAAGGACAAGGATGCACAACAGGTTAGAAAAGAGGGTTGGGGCAATAAAGGAAACTCGATAGAGGGGTCAAAGACCTCGTGTCTAATGTATGCGTGGCTAAAACAATAGACCGGAGCGGCAAGATGAGCCTCGAGCGGGGCCATCTGCTTTAGTCGCGTTATTCCCCTCATCATAGAAGTCACCTCAAAGGAACACGTGTCCTTCGCGTAAGCTTGAGAGTTCCAGGGTCACGAAGCGGACAAGAAGCCCGTTCGCTGGCTACCTGAGGGCAAGAAACAAAATGGACGCTGTATCTAAAATGGAACCCAAGGGCTCGGATGAACGAACCCAAAAATGAGGCGAACCATACGTGGCTGCATAGCGAAACTTCGTACACCCACTATACTCGTCATTTGCGGTTCATAGATACCAAACTCATCCATATTCGTCACCACTCAGAAAGTGGCGTCCCGTCTCGCACGGAACCTCAGACGCTCCTTTTGCCCTCACGTAGGCAAGCACTAGTCAAGATCGGAATCTATATCAATATTCATCAGATCGTTCAGCTGCTGCTGGAACATCATTCTATCCATCAATGTCTCCTTGGTAACAGATGGCCGCCCTATACACGTCGTAGCACATAGGCCACATAAGGCAGGACCACACTGCACACAAAGACAACACGTGAACAGAAATGCTACAACAGCCCCTACGATCATTAGAATCTTCCAACCCCAGGTTGACATCAAGCCCCAAAACCATCCTAGGAGCGTCCAATTACCTTCGTCCACGTGTATGGACTCGGAAATCTTGTGCAACTTCGAGATGGCTTGATAAACAGTTGGAGCATTGTCAGGAATAAAAATGCAACAACTCGAATGGATAATTTTACACACGCCCCCTCTATCTGCAAGAACAATGTCTAGAACCATACGGTTCTGCAACGTCATGAGTCTATCCGCCTGTAGTTCAGCTGTTAGATTACCAAGGGCATTTGCAGTAATATTAGCAGTCGACTCTACCACACGGGTCAACTGTCTTAGGTTCCTACTATTAACCATAGGTCCCCAAAACGGCAAGAAACCCTTAAAGAAGTCTCCTGCTTCTTGACCAGCAGTATCCTCTTTGCTAATAACGCCTCTCATGACTCTAGTTTTGTGGTAGTCCGAAGCAACTGTGAAGGTTGGAGGCAAAAGATTCGCAATATAACAGGTACCCGAAAAATCGCGGGGTAACCATGTATATGCGCGTTCATAACACACAAAATAGGTGCCCTTAGCAGTCAGAAAAACAGGGGAGGAGAGCATCGGTAGGACGTACGTTTCAGTGCAAGCACTGTTCCCAAGTTGTGCTCTCGGATTTCGACCCAAACCCTGCAAACAGAAATTTCCAAGGTGCGGTACAATCCATATTGGGGACGAGCTCTTAAGTTGTCTATCACCCACTGACGTACTATACTCAGTCTCGCTCAGATCCTTATAGGCCTGCACTTCTTCATCTGGAATGAGTGATGCATCAAAAACATCTCTATCCAGATCTGCTATGGCTATCGCCAAAGGCTTGTGGTACGGCCCAGGACCAAAGTTGACAGACCGTGGCTCTCGACTGGGGTAGGAATCTAGTGCACTGCGAAACATAGTTTGGAATGCTCGAGCTGAACCCTGGGAGCTGTATGGAAGGACCAAATACGGAATACCCCTATCCATAGTGTGTGGCATTAACCCACACACCCAACAATTGGTAGTATTCACCACCAACTGATGCTGATGTAGGAGTTGAATAAAGGAATTATTCATAAATTCCGCACGTCTAACCTGCTCATGTTGAGGCAAAGGATGAAAGGAATGTGGGGAAACAGTGGTGAGGGAACTTAGGTTAAGAGCAGAGGTAGGTGAAACAGAAGGCAAGAACAACGATACTCCGAAATACACTCCACCCACCAATAACATAGATACAGTTAGAAACAATAGAAACACCTGAAACAGAAAACATTTTGTTTGTACAACCCTCCATAACTCTGATCTCTGCGCTGACACCCTTTCTTCGTCCACTAGCTTAGAGAATGCCATCCTCTACAAACCGTCCGTGACGTACTTGACGCACTTCGTTCTGAGTGGCGATTATCAATCCCCAGGAGTTCCCAGAGATCGACAAAAGTAACCAACCTAACGTCAGAAACCTGCTAAACAGAAAGAAGTACCCGCACGGCCCTACGGTGACCCGGATGGCGAGGTTTCCTCGATTTATTACAAGTCTCTTAGCAGTGGAAAGCACAAAAAACTCAGAAAGAAAGGATGTAATTGTTCATAATATTCGTAACGTTAAAGACCACTATACTGTCAATTTTTATTAGTCCTTGAACGAAGAAAGTATCGACTTCTTCCAGGTCGAGTTTGCTCTACGAACAATTGTTCAGATGGCGCAACAGTGTTCAATGAAACAGATGACGAGTCAGACCTTGGGTTCTCTGCTACTAATGACTCCACCTGTGGATCTGACAATGACGAATCCTCCTCCACAGGGTGAGCGTCGCTAAATGGCACAAAGCGCAAAGGAGTCTCAGTTTCTGCGGTCGAAATCCCAGTTCTCACCCAACAGTCGGTTGGTAAGGGGATCGGTACCTTCTTTGTGTGGCTGGCATGAACCCAATTTTTCCGGCCCGCCAGTCGAACCGCTGTCCTCGTCGTCAACAAGACTTGGTGGGGTCCGACGAATCTTGGCTCCAAATTACGCTTTCGACCAAAGTTTCGGGTAACCACCCAATCTCCTGGCCGAAGCTGGTGTCCAGGACCCTCTGTCTGCGCTGGTAGAGCTTCAAAGACCTGTTGGTGAATTAACCGTAGTTTAGTGGTCAAATCATGCAAGTAATCGATCAACATTGGATATTCAAGACTATCAAAAGCCCTAGGTCTCGGGACTCCCCAAATATTCGCAGGGCGACCGAACACAATCTCATATGGGCTAAGCCCTACTCGAGAGTGTACGGTTGCTCTGGTCGATAGGAGAGCCAGAGGCAAGGCATCAGGCCATGACAGACCAGTCGTAGCTTGAATCTTGGCAAGTTTCAGCTTCAGGGTACCATTGTACCCTTCAACCAAACCCGCTGCCTGAGGATGATTAGCACTGTGGAATTTCTGACGAATTCCAAGGCCCTTACACACACTCTGCATTACACTTCCCACAAACTCACTCCCATTATCCGACCATACAATCCGGGGCATTCCGTACCGAGGAAAATATTCCTTCAGCAGGATTTTTGCTGTGGACAGGGCAGTATTATCCTTAAGAGGATAGGCCTCAATCTATCTGGATAACGCTTAAACCACAATTAAAACATACTTCAGATTATTGCATCTCTCCATATGGATGAAGTCCAGCTGGATAACCTCAAAGGGACAGGCAGGAGGAGCGAAATGACCAGGTGGAGTGGGGGTGCCTTTTCCGGGATTATGCATCAAACACACCATACAATTCTTAACCACTCTTTCGGCACACTTAGCGATACCATCATTCCTCCATACAGGAGACAAGAACTTACATATTCCTTTCGCACTAATATGTGACAACCCATGAGCCATCGTCACAACAGCTAATACATATGCGTCTGGTAACATCCACCTCTGCAATTCCGTCAGGTCAACCCAACATCCATGCATATCCAATTTCCCTGTACTTTCTTTCCACTTGGTCTTTTCAGCTTCCGTAGCTTCGTTCTGAATTGCTTTCACACTTTCAACAGTATTTTCACACATACCAGTCTCCGCCGGCCACCTCACTAAACTCGTGACATACATTCGAGTCGCAAGATTCTTAGCCGTTTCTTTAGCAATCTCATCCGCAAATGCATTACCACGACCGACATCATCCGTCACTTTCCGATGTGCACTACATTTGACGATCGCCACTTGTTTAGGCAATGTGAGTGCATCCAAAAGATCATTCACGAGATGCCCGTGCTGGATCTTTGTACCATGCGATGTCATAAATCCTCTTTCTCTCCACAATCTTCCAAAATTGTGCGCAACACCAAACGCGTACTGACTGTCAGTAAACACATTCACTCGCTTTCCCTTCGACAAAACACACGCTCTTGTCAATGCAATTAACTCTGCCGCTTGCGCGGAATTCTGGTTCAATCTTGCAGTTTCCACAACCGTACTCAACGTCACTACAGCATACGCAGTCGTCACATCACCATTCGGCAACTTGAAGCAAGAGCCATCCACATACAAAGTACCATCGGGATCTGACAAAGGAGTGTTTTTCAGGTCCACACGACCTTTTGTTTCTTCCTCAGTCCGTAAATAACAATCATGTGGTAGCACATCATCTGATTCCATATTAATCGGCAACAATGTCGCCGGATTCAGTACATTACAACGCTTGATCTGTACGTGACTTGCCAAAAGGGTCAGCTCGTACCCAGACAACCTTGCACTCGTCAGATGTTGAGTCTTTGTCCGATTCAAGAGAGTATCAGCTGCATGCGGAACCATTACTATGAGCATATTGTCCATGACCAGACCTGCGGACTGCCGAATAGACGCCGCAGCTGCCGCTGTCGCCCCAAGCAACTTGGCAACGCTCTAGCCACCGGGTCTAAGGTCGAGGAAAAATATGCACACGGACGCTGCTTATCACCAAATTGTTGCGTTAGAACACTCAACGCACAACCGTCCCTCTCATGGACGTATAACGTGAAAGGCTTGCTGTAATCAGGAGTACCTAACACAGGAGCCGAACACAATGAATCACGTAATTCAGAAAAACTTTTCTGACATTCCTCCGTCCAAGGCAAAGGAGTCGAAACGTCCTTGCACGTGAGAGCTACCAATGGCTTCGCTAACAGTGAAAAATTCGGGATCCACTGTCTGCAGTATGACGTGATACCTAAAAAGGCACGCACATCTCTCTGAGTTGCTGGCACAGGCATTCGAGCAATTGCTGCAATTCGTTCAGGGGTCAACCTTCTTCCCGCCTTCGACAATAAGTAACCGAGATAGGTAACTTCTTGACAACAATATTGTAGTTTGGAAGGTGACACTTTATGATGTAAAGCACAGAGATGCTGTAACAAAGACACTGTAGCGGCTCTACAGAGCTGTTCAGTGTCAGCAGCAACTAACAGATCATCAACGTACTGAATCAAGGCTGCACCAGCCGGTAACACAAACGCATCAAGCTGACTCTTAAAAGCTTGACTGTAGATTGATGGACTCTCACAGTAGCCCTGTGGAGCGCGTTTGAATCTGAAGCTACGACCACCTAATGAGAAACCAAACAAATCTCTGCTTTCCTCAGCAATTGGAATGCTAAAGAACGCATTCTTCAGATCGATGACCGAGAACCATGATGCAGTGGCTGGAATCAGAGTCAGTAAAGCTGTAATATCTGGCACCACAGGAAATTGCGGAACAACTACTTTATTCACCTCCCGTAAGTCGATAACTAGACGATACACGGGAGGTTTGGAGGGATCCGTTTGTTTCAGAATAGGCAACACGGGACTATTGCACACATTACCTCGTGTCTCCTCAATAACATCCTTGCCGATCAAATCATAAATGATCGCTAATAGTGCCCTTTCACCATCAAGGGAAATACGATACTGAGGTATACGTGGCAAACGCGCACCAACTTTCAGTTGGACAACATAAGGTGGTATATCCAACAGGCCCACGTCATTGGGACCTGTCGCCCACAAGGAGTCTGGAAGAGATCTCAATTCCAATGGGAGCTTGTCGATCGATAAATACATAGGGGAAATCACGCTCTTGCCCAACGTAAGCTCAACACCCGTAGGAGAACAGTACAAAGCCGCATGTAACCTTTTCAACAAATCTAAACCCAAAAGATTCTCACCACAACCAGTAGTCAAAATCAAAGGAGCTTCCAGCTCATGAGACCCGATTGTAAGGGGCAAAGGGCTAGAAACTGGATTACTAACGGGGGCGCCAGAAAATCCAACGGAAACATTCGTTAAGCCAGACAAAGGCGCGCCAGGGAGTTTTGAATGCATGATGGAACTTTTTGCCGCACCAGTGTCCAACAGAAAAGGCTCAACAACGCCCATAGTGGCTACTGCAACATATGGCCCTCTCTGATCAACCGGAACTGATACTTCTCCCTTCCTTTGTCTATGGCTGTCCTAGTAGATACCGTCCGCATCAACATCACACTCAACATAACAATCATCTACATGATACTGTGTAGACCGGCCGGACGGCAGGTCGCGGCGATCGAAACAATTTTGCGAATCCGAAGACGTCGCAAAGCGTTCGGCCTGATTCTGGGTAACTCCGCGACCTCTACCACGAGAAACCTGTTGAGGGCCACTACGTCCTCCTCGAGCCGACACACCATTGTTCCTATCACGGAGAACCGGACAGTCAAACTTCAAATGGCCCTCCCCACGGCAATATGCACATTGATTATAGCCCAGCACAAGGCGAGGCGCAGGTGAAACATTTCGCGGCTGTGATCTAGAGAACTGTGATTGCGATCTGTTTGGCTGCTGTGTATCACTGAAATTCGGACGCGGTGGGTAGGCTTGCTGCAACAAGACCTTAGTTTTGAGATCCTTCGTTTTCTTTTCTGCACGCTCACTTTCCTCCTTTTCTCTATTCTCGTAATATTGGGCCGTAGCCAATATTTGGGCAGTGGTAGAAACAGCCCACGCACTCTCAGAATTCTTCAACTTGTTGCTAAGGTCGGGCAACAAATTCGATACAAACTTATCAACGAACAGCCGCTGACCACCCTCGGAACCCATGTCCTGACCGCTATGGTCAATGAACGCTTCCTCAAATCTCGTAAAGAAATCGGAAACACTTTCATCTCTCTTTTGCCTGCACGCCGATAATTTGTCCCAATTGACGCGCATCGCAGGCATAAGCGTTTTCATGAGGGTAATTATCCTCTGGGGCAAAGCCACAATAATCTGTTCGGGTTTAGCCCCACCGACCTGCCGGGCATCTGCCGCTGTAAGGGCAGCCCAGTCACCGCCTAACTCGGCTGCGTGATTCTCGTGACGAATTTTCGCCCAAATCGGCTGAGGCACCACATTGCCAAACAACATATCAACATCGGCTAGGTTCATAACAGTAGCATCCACCAATTGGGACAGTTCTTTATAGTACCCTGCAGGATTCTTATGGGGATCAGGTAGGGATTGCTTCACTTGCAAAACTTCCGATCGCTTCCAAGGGAGGTGTATCCACACCCTCTGGAAATGGCCTGGGACAGGAGGGTTAGCAGCAGCGTCACCTGGCATCCATACCGGGGGAACTTCCCGCATGGGATATTGGCCAGGTTGTGCCATCCATTCCGCGGTCGCGTCCTTAAACAGCGCACGCGGTTGCACTGTACATCGAAAGGATAACAAGCGTTCCAGAGCCTCTCGAACTTTGTCACCTATAATGACACCCGTGGCAAACCGAAGCTGTAGCTCGGAAACCTCAGGTGGTATATCATCAGCTATATCATCGTCCCACTCCTCTTTCAATGACTTACACAATTCTTCGAACACAAACCGTTGCGTGGGCACATTAAACTGAGAAAACGTTTCGAACACTACACGTGGGGTGTATTTAACAGGGTTGCGAATCCATCTACGTGCAGTTTTCACCAACGATTCACGTTCCCTACCATCAGGAAGCTGACTGCGTCTTTGAGCAATATCTGAAAGAGTCGAGCCAAGTATCGGCCCAAAAAGCGGAGAATAAAGAGAAGAAACAGCAGTCAAAAGACGACTACGAACAGAAGGAGAAGAAGACGAAGATGCAGGCGTAGCAGCCATAGGGGTGGAAACGGTAGAAGTAGACGCAGCAGCAGGAGTAGCGGGAACGACAGGCTGAGGAGGAACTTGGAAAGGCGCAGTAGGGAGAGAAGCCGGGACAAGAGGATGTACGATCTGTGGCCCAAGGGGATTCGGGAGTACGGGAGGAACGGCGGGCTGACCAGCAGCCGCCAAACCAGCGGGTTGAGGAAGAGGTGGACGAACGGGACCCATAACATCAGGAGCATAGGGAGGTGGCGATTTCATCAGATAAGACAAAATCGAATCTTCCACCGATTCTTCTCCTGCCTTATCGGTCGTAGAAGGTAGCGCCGGATAACATTTGTCCACTGCCATGTGGTGAAGCCGAGCACTAACTTCCTGCTCTTTCTCATCTTTATCTAACTGATATTGTTCTGCATTGCGCATCACCTTAATAACACCTTCTCGTTTATTTTTCTTATTCTGTTTGATTTCTTTCTGTTTGGCCTCCTTCCGCCATAACCGGAAGGAATCAAACATGGCCGGCCTAGCTTTCTTTTTAAATAATTTAGCTTCCAAGTTATCTAAAATGGCAGTCTCGAAACTACCATGAGGTGGCCAACTAAGGACACCATCCTTTTTAGTGTAACGAACCCAATATGCATTATATACAATAGGACCCACGCCATGGCGACTATAGAGCTCGTAAAGCGGAGTTCCAGCCGGAGGTATCGGACATGAATCCTCCAGCCGGGAATCCATGCTGCAACATTTAAGAAACCCAAACAAAGTACTACAGCCAGGCATCGTGCACACTAACCGAGTATACAAACTTCAAGGGCTATCGGATTACGATGTCCTCGCAAAAATGCAAGACCCTCGGTTTTTGGCAATTGCAATCGTCAAATAAAACCCAACAACTAAGAACCACGAATGCTATGGAACCATGCAAACAACAAAGCAACACTGGGAGCGACCCACAAATACTTAACTGAAAGAACAATGGCGTCACCAGGAAGGCCCGTTGATCGCCTCGCCGTTCAAAGGACTACGCCAGGCGCCAAAACAGGCCGACAGTCAGGGCATCGGTCCGTCGCAGCCGTCAGGAGGCGGGGATCTTCGCGGGAAAAGACGTCGGGCCACTTATTTCGACAACTGGATCGATGAAGCGGGGTGCACCTTTCCTCGGAGATTTCACACGAAGTTCCTCACGATCGTCGGGCTTTGGACCGGTACCGTTGATGTCGCCCCACGTTGGGCGCCAACTGAAGGACTGGGTTATTCTTAAGACCCAGCGGTGCCAGGGAACAACACCTGAAACCTTCGCGGGTTACCTGTTCTGGCGTACTAAACACAGAGACACGGGACACTTCCAGCGACGTCAGAGATCAGCGTTTATTTACTGCAGGGATACAGAGGTCACAAGAAGTACACAACGTGTAGGTTCTCGGAGACTGCTTCAAATTCGTAGAAGTGGATCGCTCCTTTTATACAGGTTTCGGCCATAGCACAGTATGGTGAACAAAGGTTACAACTCAGTTCCCACAATAAACTGCAAAAGGGTCGCATTCATGTTTCAAGAGGCCGGAACATAATTACAACAGTCTTGCCGGTTCCCAACTGTAAAAACATATCCCCTCCGCGATAAACACATTCCATCCTAACCATAAACGCATTAAGAGGAAAGACGGAAAACAGATGTAAGGAAAGGACAAGGATGCACAACAGGTTAGAAAAGAGGGTTGGGGCAATAAAGGAAACTCGATAGAGGGGTCAAAGACCTCGTGTCTAATGTATGCGTGGCTAAAACAATAGACCGGAGCGGCAAGATGAGCCTCGAGCGGGGCCATCTGCTTTAGTCGCGTTATTCCCCTCACCATAGAAGTCACCTCAAAGGAACACGTGTCCTTCGCGTAAGCTTGAGAGTTCCAGGGTCACGAAGCGGACAAGAAGCCCGTTCGCTGGCTACCTGAGGGCAAGAAACAAAATGGACGCTGTATCTAAAATGGAACCCAAGGGCTCGGATGAACGAACCCAAAAATGAGGCGAACCATACGTGGCTGCATAGCGAAACTTCGTACACCCACTATACTCGTCATTTGCGGTTCATAGATACCAAACTCATCCATATTCGTCACCACTCAGAAAGTGGTGTCCCGTCTCGCACGGAACCTCACAGCTTGCTGTCGAGGAGGTGTTGTCTTAGCTCCACGAAGCAGTTGTTGGAGAGGTGTTCCCAAATAATGAGGTCGGCCAGCTGCCTGTAGGTGGTGACCTTGCTCCCCTTGATCCAACCTTCCAGGGCCCTGCTGAAAAAGTCAACATACTCTACCCACGTGGTACCGGGGATTTTCTTGCAGTCTCTGAAACGCTGGCGGTACATTTCCGTGGTTAGTCCATAGCGGGTGAGCAGGGCCTCCTTCATATGGTCGTACGAGGTCATCACCTCTTCCGGGAGCTGGAGTAGGGTGTCTCGGCCCTCGCTAAGGAACCGACCCCATAGGCCGGCACCCCAATCCTTCCGGGGTACCCGATGGGAGGTCATGGCCACCTCGTACGCCTTAAACCACTGCTGGATGTCGTCGTTTTTATAGTACTCCTTGACGACATCTTTGGGAATATGGACCTTGGCTTCGGTGGACGGCAGAGCGTCTCTATTGCTGGGGGTGCCGGTCTCCCCCTTCTGGGCCTTGAGCTCGAGTTCTTTGAGGCCCCGCTCGTGTTCGAGGGTCAGCCTTTTCTCCTCCAGCTCTCGATGCCGCTTCTTCTCCTCTATCTCCTCTTGTAGCCATAGCTGTTCCATGGCCAATTTCTTTTCGTCCAGCAGGAGTTCGCCGTCCAGCCGAAGTCGTGCGAGCTCTAGCACATGGGTCCGGACCTTCTCCCACTCTCGTATTTCTTCCGCGGAGAGGCCGGTTTCCAGGCTGTTTCTCCCTCCGTTCGCTGGGGTCGGTGCTGGTGGCGTGGCTGCATTCAGGGGCAGGGGACCTTCACTCTGGGAGGGACCCGCCTCGGACTCTATCCAGGTTCTCAGGGCTTTCTGCATCTCTTCCTTGGTACCTAGGCCGGTGGTCGCAATGCCCTTGTCCTTGCAGAACTGTTTTAACTCTTTGTGCGTGTACTCTTCCAATCGTTCTGGTTGGAACTCCATGGTCGTGGTGGTTTCCTGGTTGCTCATGGTCTCTGTTCGTCTGGATGGATAGCGAGTGGGTTACTTGCTTGTACGATCTGCGTTCGGCTCGGATCCCGTCGCTGGCCACCAAATGTTGGAAGGCGGACCTCGGGGGAGTCGGAGAGACCACCCAGGGGGGCCCCCACACTGTATGAAGTAGCCGAGCACTGCTGAGAAGCCTCCTAGGAGAGGTCCTTCTCCTACACCGTACTAGCACAGTAACACCACCACACAGGACTCGAGGATGTTTATCAAGACGAGCAATTCTTTATCAGCATTTAGGAAGTTACGGTTATCGATATATACAAGGGGGGATTGAGGGATCCGCAAGAGTATCAAAGTCTTTGGTAGGGACGGGGTAGCGGGACAGTCTTTAGTAGCAGCTGGGTACGAGGGTACCTTAGGCCCAGTTCTTGATCCTCAAGCTGGGGGGACTCCGGGTCTCGGAGGGGTCGAGCCGCGACGGCGTCAGCAGGGCTCTTAAGGTGTTTCAGTTCAGCTCGAGCCGCGACGACGTCAGCAGGGCTCTGGCGATCAGTTCGTGGAGCTTGAGCCGCGACCAGGTCAGCAGGGCTCTTAAGGTGTTTCAGTTCAGCTCGAGCCGCGACGACGTCAGCAGGGCTCTGGCGATCAGTTCGTGGAGCTTGAGCCGCGACCAGGTCAGCAGGGCTCTTAAGGTGTTTCAGTTCAGCTCGAGCCGCGACGACGTCAGCAGGGCTCTGGGGGAGGTTTCAGCGAGGTTGGGCCGTGACAGCGTCAGCAGGGCCCCGATGTTCCGTGAGGTTCCTTGTCTCAATAAGGTGGAGCCGCGACGCAGTCAGCAGGGCTCGTGGTATAGTGTCAAGCAAGGGTTCTTCTCCGTAGGGTCAGCCGCGATTCCATCAGCAGGGCTCTTGACTCCGGGATACAACTCCTGTCCCATTGCGGGGTTGACCCAGGTATAGGTCTGGAGCCCTTTGATGTCCGGACCCTTGCGCCTGGGGGGGCGGAGAGGCTGGGCTGGGAGAGGCCAGACGCCCAGCGGGAGAGGCGCCAGGCCCGGGGAGGCCGGAGGACGATCGCGCCTAGGTTTTGAGTGACGGTGGGGGTCCCATCGAAACTCTCCTCCTCCGGGAGTGGTGAAGTGGCCATGCGGTGCCCCCTGGCCAGATCTTGGTGCCTCGATGTCAGGGCTTCGCTGGGGCCGAGGCCGGAGGGAGCCGGGCTGCGTGGGCTGGTGCGTGGAGCAAGCATGGGGGGGACCCCGAAGGGATGAGGGGTCCCTGTGCGGCCTGGAAAAGGGGGCCGCTGAGGCGGGTGTAGGAAAACGGGTACAATCCAAAGGGGGCCTCGAAGGGAGGAGGGGTCCCTGGCGGCCTGAAAGGGCGGCTCGTGTAGGCCGGTGCAGGGGACGAGCACAATCCAAGAGGGTTAAGACCACGCCACGAGGCCGGGTCCAACAGTACACATTACAATGTACTAGGTACCTGAAAAAAAGGGGACACTACCTCGGAGTTCAATTGTTTGTTAACTGGGTACACCTCATATATAAGGATCAGCGGCATTCAGTATCCTGAAAGGGGCCCTGCTTTAATGGCAAGGTGGGCACTTGCAGCCTGGCCCACAACTGCGGGTGGAAGCCCAAAGACAAAAAAACAGATTGTCATTGACATCAAAGGTCTCATTCGATCAGGCTAGCTAAGTAGACAACACAGTGCTGAACCACTACACACAGCAATGTGATGGGGAGAAAGGAGTCTATATTATAAAATAGTAAAGTAAATGAATGGGAAATAATACATGATAGTAATTGAAAGTGTGTGCTCAACAGGCAGAGAAACTGCTCAACTCATCTGCACTTGAAATTGTAGGTTTCTTGATGCAGCCATCCTCTGGTCTTCAAGGGACTTTGTGTCTCTGTCCCTGTTTTGTTGGGTTGGCTGGTGCATTCAAGAAAGACAACTTAAGCACCAGCAGCAACAGAACAGACCAGCAGATCATAGCGGGGCTCATGTGGCTTGTTTCAAGTGGAAGTGGGCCGCACCCAGCTCCATTCCCTGGAATTACCAGGAACAGCACTATCTATGTGGATCCAGACTGAAACAGTTTAACAGTCATTAGTGGGCAGGCAATCAGATAAAGGCAATGGTCCCTTCGACAGTTGGGGAGCTGCCACTTACCAACCATAGTCAGCGGATCTCACAAGTACAAAATCCAGACAACGAGGCACTATGCCCCACAAGCACGAGTACAGAGCTTGAAAAAGTGAAGCCTGCGCGCATGCGCATGCACGCACCACTCCCGGGCTTGATAAGATAAGAGTTTAATGTGTTTTCTCGGGTGCGTTGTAATTCTTACCCGATGTGCTGTCTCTCTATCTTAATTGAATTACTTTAAAATGAAATTGATTAATATAAATTAGCAATGACGAGAAATGCAGAAAGAGACAAGACAGGGGCAGAAACAGGCAGTAGAGGTGCAGAAAGAGGGACAGGAGTGCAGAAAGAGGCAAGAGAGGTATAGAAAGACGTGAGAGGGGTGCAGAAAGAGGCAAGAGGGTACAGAAAAAAGCAAGAGAGGAGCAAAAAGAAGCAAGCGAAGTGAGGAAAGAGACAAGAGAGTTGCAGAAGCAGGGTACAAAGTGCAGAAAGAGGCAAGAGAAGTGCTGAAAAAAGCAACAGAGGTGCAGAAAGAAGCAAGAGAAGTGATGAAACAGACAAGAGAGTTGCAGAAAGAGGGAAGACAGGTGCAGAAAGAGGCAAGAGGGGTGCAGAAAGAGGGAAGAGAAGTGCAGAAAGAAGAAAGAAACATGCAGAAAGATGAAACAGGGGTACAGAAAGAGGCAAGAGGGATGCAGAATGAAGCAACAGAGGTGCAGAAAGAGGCAAGAGAAGTACAGAAAGAGGCAAGAGAGGTGCAGAAAGAGTTAACAGGGGTGCAGAAAGAAGCAACATAGGTGCAGAAAGAAGCAAGAGAAGTGCAGAAAAAGGCAGGAGAGGTGCAGAAACATGCAGGAGAGGTGCAGAAAGAGTGAACAGGCATGCAGAAAGAGGCAAGAGGCATACATAAAGACATAAGAGGGGTGTAGAAAGAGGCAAGAGGTGTGCAGAAAGAAGCAACAGAGGTGCAGAAAGACGCAAGAGAAGTGATGTAAGAGACAAGAGAGTTGCAGAAAGAAACAAGAAAGGTGCAGAAAAAAGGAAGAGAAGTGCAGAGAGAGGCAAGTGAGATGCAGAAAGAGGCAAGACAGGTGCAGAAAGAGGCAAGCGTGGTGCAGAAAGAGTCAAGTGAAGCACAGAAAGAGGCAAGAGGGGTGCAGAAACAGGCAGGAAAAGTGCAGAAAGAGGGAACGGGACAGAAAGAAGCAACACAGGTACAGAGAGAGGCAAGAGAAGTGCAGGAGGAGGCAAGAAAGGTACAGAAAGAGGCAGGAGAGGTGCAGAAAGAGGGACAGGAGTGCAGAAAGAGGCAATAGTGGTACAGAAAGACAGAAGAGGGGTGCAGAGGGTGACAAAAATGGGTGCAGGGAGAAGCAACAGAGGTGCATTAAGAAGCAAGAGGAGTGATGAAAGAGACAACAGTTGCAGAATCAGAGAAAAAGTGCAGAAAAAGGCAAGAGAAGTGCTGAAAGAAGCAACAATGGGCTGAAAGAAGCAATGAAACAGACAAGCGAGTTGCAGAAAGGATCAAGAAAGGTGCAGAAAAAAGGAAGAGAAGTGCAGAAAGAGACAAGTGAGATGCAGAAAGAGGCCAGACAGGTGCAGAAAGAGGGAGGAGAGGTACAGAGAGAGGCAAGTGAAGTGCAGAAAGAGGCAAGAGAGTTGCAGAAAGAGCGAATGGAGGTGCACAAAAAGGGAATAGATGTGCAGAAAGAAGGAGTAGATGTGAAGAAGAGGAAACAGGGGTGCAGAAGGAGGGAAGAGAGGTACAGAAAAAAGGTAGAAAAGTGCAGAAAGGGGCAAGTGAGATGCAGAAAGAGGCAAGAGAGGTGCAAAAATAAGCAAAAGTGGTTCAGAAAGAGGCAAGGGAAGTATGGAAAACAACAGCAGTGGTGCAGAAAGAGGCAAGGGAAGTGCAGAAAGAAGCAACAGAGCTACATAAAGAGGCAAGAGAACAGCACAAAGATGGAACAGGGTTGCAGCAAGCGGCAAGAGAGCTGCAGAAAGAGGGAAGAGAGATGCAGTAAGAGGGAAGAGGGATGCAGAAAGAGGCAAGAGGGGTACTGAAAAAAGCAAGAGGGGTGTAGAAAGAAGCAAGAGAAGTACAAAAAGAACCACCAGAGGTGAAGAAAGAGGCAAGAGGGGTGGAGAAAGAGGCAAGAGAGATACAGAAGGAGGAAAGAGAGGTACAGAAAGAGGGAACAGGGGTTCAGAAAGAGGCAAGAAAGGTGCATATAGAGGGAACAGGGCTGCAGAGAGAGGCAAGAGGGTGCAGAAAGAAGTAAGAGAAGTGACGAAAGAGACAAGAGAGTTGCAGAAAGAGGCAAAAGAAGTACATAAAGAGGCAAGAGAAGTGCTTAAAGAAGCAACAGAGGTGCACAAAGAAGCAAGAGAAGTGATGAAACAGACAAGAGAGTTATAGAAAGAAACAAGAAAGATGCAGAAAAAAGGAAGAGATGTACAGAAAGGCAAGTAAGTTGCAGAAAGAGGAAACAGGGGTACAGAAAGAGGTAATAGGGATGCAGAAAGTAGCAACAGAGGTGCAGAAGGAGGCAAGAGAACTATAGACAGATGCAAGAGAGGTGCAGAAACAGACAGGAGAGGAGCAGAAAGAGGGAACAGGGGTGCAAAAGAGGCAAGAGAGGTACATAAAAACGGAAGAGGGGTGCAGAAAGAGGCAAGAGGGGTGCAGAAAGAAGCAACAGAGGTGCAGAAAAAAGCAAGAGAAGTGATGAAACAGGCAAGAGATTTGCAGAAAGAAACAAGAAAGGTGCAGAAAAAAGGAAGAGAAGTACAGAAAGAGGCAAGTGAGATACAGAAAGAGGCAAGACAGGTACAGAAAGAGGCAAGACTGGGGCAGAAAGAGGCAAGTGTGGCGCAGAAAGAGGCAAGTGTGGCGCAGAAAGAGGCAAGGGGGGTACAGAAAAAGGGAAGGGAAGTGCAGAAAGAGGGAAGAGATATCCAGAAAGAGGGAACAGGGGTACAGAAAGAGGCAAGAGGGATGCAGAAATAAGCAACAGAGCTGCAGAAAGAGGCAAGAGAAGTACAGAAAGAGGCAAGAGAGGTGCAAAAATAAGCAAAAGTGGTTCAGAAAGAGGCAAGGGAAGTATGGAAAACAACAGCAGTGGTGCTGAAAGAGGCAAGGGAAGTGCAGAAAGAAGCAACAGAGCTACGTAAAGAGGCAAGAGAACAGCACAAAGATGGAACAGGGTTGCAGCAAGCAGCAAGAGGTGCAGAAAGAGGGAAGAGAGATGCAGTAAGAGGGAAGAGGGATGCAGAAAGAGGCAAGAGGGGTACTGAAAAAAGCAAGAGGGGTGTAGAAAGAAGCAAGAGAAGTGCAAAAAGAACCACCAGAGGTGCAGAAAGAGGCAAGAGGGGTGGAGAAAGAGGCAAGAGAGATACAGAAAGAGGAAAGAGAGGTACAGAAAGAGGGAACAGGGGTTCAGAAAGAGGCAAGAAAGGTGCTGATAGAGGGAAGAGGGCTGCAGAGACAGGCAAGAGGGTGCAGAAAGAAGTAAGAGAAGTGACGAAAGAGACAAGAGAGTTGCAGAAAGAGGCAAAAGAAGTACAGAAAGAGGCAAGAGAAGTGCTTAAAGAAGCAACAGAGGTGCACAAAGAAGCAAGAGAAGTGATGAAACAGACAAGAGAGTTGCAGAAAGAAACAAGAAAGATGCAGAAAAAAGGAAGAGATGTACAGAAAGGCAAGTAAGTTGCAGAAAGAGGAAACAGGGATACAGAAAGAGGTAATAGGGATGCAGAAAGTAGCAACAGTGGTGCAGAAGGAGGCAAGAGAACTACAGACAGATGCAAGAGAGGTGCAGAAACAGACAGGAGAGGAGCAGAAAGAGGGAACAGGGGTGCAAAAGAGGCAAGAGAGGTACATAAAAAAGCAAGAGGGGTGTAGAAAGAAGCAAGAGAAGTGCAAAAAGAACCACCAGAGGTGCAGAAAGAGGCAAGAGGGGTGGAGAAAGAGGCAAGAGAGATACAGAAAGAGGAAAGAGAGGTACAGAAAGAGGGAAGAGATATCCAGAAAGAGGGAACAGGGGTACAGAAAGAGGCAAGAGGGATGCAGAAATAAGCAACAGAGCTGCAGAAAGAGGCAAGAGAAGTACAGAAAGAGGCAAGCGAGGAACAGAAACAGGCAGGAGAGGTGCAGAAAAAGGGAAGATAGATGCATAAAGAGGTAAGGTAGGCACATAAAGATTCAAGCAGGGTGCTAAAAGAGGGAAGAGAAGTGCAAAAAGAGAGAAGAGAAATGCAGAAAGAGGAAACAGGGGTACAGAAAGAGGTAAGAGGGGTGCAGAAAGAAGCAACAGAGGTGCAGAAAGAGGCAAGAGAAGTACAGAAACAGGCAAGAAAGGTGCAGAAACAGGCAGGAGAGGCGCAGAAAGATAGAAGGGATGGCCAAAAAGAGGCCAGAGGGGTGCAGAAAGAAGCAACAGAGGTGCAGAAAGAAGCAAGAGAAGGGATGTAAGCAACAAGAGAGTTGCAGAAAGAAACATGAAAGGTGCAGAAAAAAGGAAGAGAAGTGGAGAAAGAGGCAAGTGAGATGCAGAAAGAGGCAATACAGGTGCAGAAAGAGGCCATTGTGGTACAGGATGAGGCAAGGGGGGCACGGAAAAAGGCAAGAGGGATGCAGAAAGAGGGAAGAGAAATACAGAAAAAGGGAAAAGACGTTGAAAAAGAGGGAACAGGGGTACAGAAAGAGGCAAGAGGGGTGCAGAAAGAAGCAAGACAGGTACAGAAAGAGGCAAGAGAAGTGCTAAAAGAAGCAACAGAGGTGCAGAAAGAAGCAAGAGAAGTGATGAAACAGACAAGTGAGTTGCAGAAAGAAACAAGAAAGGTGCAGACAAAGGAAGAGAAGTACAGAAAGAGGCAAGTGAGATGTAGAAAGAGGCAGGACAGGTGGAGAAAGAGGCAAGACAGTTGCAGAAAAAGGCAAGTCTGGTGCAGAAAGAGGCAAGAGGGGTGCAGAAAGAAGGAAGAGAAGTGCAGAGCGGGGGAAGAGACATCCAGAAAGAGGGAACAGGGGTACAGAACGAGGCAAGAGGGATGCAGAAATAAGCAATTGATGTGCAGATATAGGCAGGAGAAGTACAGAAAGAGGCAAGAGAGGTGCAGAAACGGGCAGGAGAGGTGCAGAAAGATGGAATAGGGGTGCAGAAAGAAGCAACACAGGTGCAGAAAGAGGCAAGAGAAGTGCAGGAAGAGACAGGATGGCTGCAGAAACAGGCAGGAGATGTGCAGAAAGAGGGACAGGAGTGCAGAAAAAGGCAAGAGAGGTACTGAAAGACAGAAGAGGATTGTAGACAAAGGCAAGAGGAATGCTGAAAAAAGCAACAGAGATGCAGAAAGAAGCAAGGGAAGTGATGAAACAGACAAGAGAAAAGCAGAAAGTGTGAGAAGTTGGCCTAGTATGTGCTGTTCACTAGCTATAGTGGGCATCTTGCCATGTGCAGTGTTAGAACACAGCCGCGAGCTCCGTTTAGCTTCAATGAAGAAAGTCGCGGTTAGATTTTTAAAGATTAGGGACACTTAGAGATGAGCTAGGGCCAAACCATTTTGGACTTAGGAAGTCCTAGGGTGAACACCCACGGAAGCACCGGAGTACTCCAGTTACCTCACCCAGGGAAGCCGGGTGCATAGGTGTCAAATGGTGTCGGGTCGCGTCGTCGTTTTCAATGGGAGCTGGCAAAGAAGTGCTGCTGCCGGGAAGATGCGAAGTGTCCGAAGAGATCCATGCCTGGATCGAAGTCGAGAAGAACCTGAAAGGAGAGGGGACAGAGTCTGGGTCAATAGCCAGTGACCAGGGGCACAATAGACGAATGCCCACCGATGTCGGGTGATTTCAGGTGAAGGAGGTGAAGCTTGACTCTTTAGCCATGAGGACCAGGAGGTGTCTAGGACGACCAGGAGCTGGATTTGAGCTGTCCCACGAAGGATGTTGAGTGCTGTAGTGTCGGTGCCCGGATTGGACACAACAAGCATTGGCAACAGCAACCCACGCAGATAGGAGAAAGATGCTTCGGTGCAGCCAGCAAGGTCTGAGGGACTCACCACTTGGTGGGGAGTCAGGGCACTTCCGGAGCAACCAGGGAAGCCCAAGGAAAATCAAAGTTGCCTTCACAGGGACCAACCAGTCGACAGACCAGGGATTGCGAAGGGACCTTGAGAGGAATCACAACATGGCGGCCCACGGGTCACTCGGGGTGACTAAGCTGACAATCTTCAGTGGATTCTCTGCTCCAGGTGGGGGCTACAAGTAACCCCAAACACAACTTCAAGAGACGTTGAGAAGTCAATGCAGTTGCAAATGTGCACAGTGACTAGGAGTTCCGGTTCCACATTACTCACGAGGGCTGCGGGTCTCAGCTTTGCTGGGGACTCGGGATGGCCTCTGAAGGCAGGGTGCGTGGTTGTATGTGAGAAGGTGCCCAGGCATGAGCTGAGCCCCTCTGCAGCCTTCGGAATCCATCCTCTGGGGTTGTCAGTAGTGCAGCCTGATCATATACTCTTAAGTGCATTATAACTAAAACGGTTAATGTTAACTTTGGTCTGGCAGCACGGAAACATGTTGTGTTTGGTGTCAAACACCTTGGAATCATACCCTCACACCAATAACTGATGTGAGAATATGATCCCACCCTTCTAGAGGGAGAGACATGACAGCACCGGTATACCCGGTAGAAACTTATTAGAGCCCTGGCATCACAAAATGGATGCTTCAGCCACAGACATGGGTCTGGCATCCTGCTGCTGACCGAAACTCTGTCAGGGGAGGCCTGGACAATAGGTTTCCTATCACAGGGGAGGTGTGTATTGGGGCTGGGTGGGAGCACTGTCAGAGTGTTTTGAAGTCCTGCACTGGGGGCACATTTGGTGTCCCTGTGCAGCTCAAACCAGTTCAGGGGCATCCTGCCCCAGCTCTGGCATCAAAACTGGACAAAGGAAATGGGTGTTGCCACCCCTTTTTCCAAACCCTCCCATAGGTGGGTCCCCAGAGTATGTCCAACCCCCTACCTTAGAATAAGTATGGGACCCCAGTCCTTAAGACTTTAGATTACCCTGGACAAAACTCTGAAGCTGAATCCTGGACCCTCAACGCTCTACTCACGACCAGAGGACTGAAGAAATCTCCCTTGGGGTCAAGGAGTGACTCCCCTGCTTGGCAGGCACCAACAAAGCAATTTGCTGGTTTGCATTATCGAAGCTCCCGCCGGACTTCGAAGTATTTGCAGCCCAGGAAGAGGATTTGCAGACATCTCAGAGGCTGACCCGAGTCCCCAGCAAAGCCGAGACCCGCAGCTATCGTGAGTAGCGTGGAACTGGAACTCCTGGTCACCATGCACTTTTGCAAGTGCATTGACTTCTCGACATCTCCTAAAGTCGTGCTTGGGTTGACTTGTAGCTCCCACCTCGAGCACTGAATCCAACGAAGATTGTCAGCCTGGTCATTCCGACTGACCCGTGGGCCACCATTTTGTGTTTTGTCTTGAGGTCCGTTCGCGATCCCTGGTCCGTTGACTGGTGGGTCCCTGAGGGGGTAACTTTGTATTTCCTTGGTCTTTCCTGGTTCCACCAGACGTACCCCAACTCCCTACCAAGTGGTGAGTCCCACAGACGTTGCTGATCTGCACCGAAGCATCTTTCTTGTTTCTGCGTGGGTTGCTCTTGCCAAGGCTTGTTGTGTCCAATCTGGGCACCGACGCTGCAGCACTTGACATCCTTTGTGGGACAGCTCAACTCCACCTCCTGGTCATCCTCGACACCTCCTGGTCCTTGTGGCTGAAGAGTCAAGCTTCACCTCTTTCACCTGCATCTGCTCATCGCCTTCCTGGTCACTGGCAAGTGACCCAGACACTGTCCCCTCTGCTTTCAGATTCTTCTCATCTTTGATCCAGGCTTGGATCTCTTCGGACACTTCGCATCTTCACGGCAGCAGCACTTCTTCGCCAGATCCCATTGAAATCGACGACGCAATCCAACACCAAAAGACATCTATGCACCCGGCTTCCCTGGGTGAGGTAACACGAGTACTCTGGTGCTCCCGTGGGTGCTAGCCCTAGAACTTCCTAAGTCCAAAAGGGTTTGGTCCTGACTCATTTCTAAGTGTCCCTAATCTTTAAAAATGTAACTGCGACTTTCCCCATAGAAGCTAACAGGAGCTCGCGGTTGTGTTCACACACTGCACACGGTCCCCGTGGGTCCCCAGTGTCACTACCTTGGATGGTTTCTTGGGGTCCCAGCGATTCTACAGGCTCTAGGCCTTGTGTCTAGTTAAGTCGTGGTTCTTATACCATTATTTTTGGTTTGCCTCGCACCTAGGACGTGTATTTGTGCTATTTTACTGTGATTATTGAAGTGTAACTTATGTGTTTTGACCTCTAGTCAAATAAAGAGACTAGGAGGGTGTGTTTAGTAATAAATACATATATTTTATATATCTACCTGGTGTGGATATCTTTCATTTAGTGACTCAAGAGATTATAGACTGGTAAAACAAGCTGCTGAAATGAAATGAAATGAATGAAAAAAATATTTAATAAAGCGCACTGCTACCAAGCGGCTTCCTGGCGCTGGGGACCTGGTCAAAGCTCACAGAGGGGATCCGGGGGACCTATGAAGAAAAGGCCTGGGTGAAAAGAAAGGTTTTGAGGGCTTTTCGAAAGTGGGTGTAAATGGGGATGGAACGGATATGGAGTGGAAGGCTGTTCCAGAACTGGAGGGCCAAAACAGAGAGACGAGTGCCACCAGTTCTGGATTTGCGGAAACGGGGGACGCGCAAAAGAAAGAGAGAAGAAGAACGGAGGGTTCGACTAGGGACGTGGGATGAAATAAGGGAGGTGATGTTTTACATTCATTCAAGACTTAGCCTGAAGGCTGCTCTCCATAGCTACCACTAGGATAGCTTTCAATAAAGGTTGTCTTTAACCTATAACCAATAAGGGGTTGTTTGGACTTATACAAGGCACCCACTAGAACTAGTGGACAGCATATATCAGGCCAACTTCTCACAAACCTATATCTCAGTAAGGGGTGCATGCACCACCTTACCCAGGCTGCAGTAGCAGACCTGTGGTGTCATTTTGGAGGGATTTCCAGGGGTGGCATAATATATGCTTCCGCCCCTGGTAGGCCTCAGGGGTACCTATGCCCTAGGTACATAGCATACCATATACTAGGTGTGAGATGTTGGCCTGGCACATGCTGGTCACTAGTTAAAGTGGCCACCTTGCACCAGTCTAATTCAACTCCTATGGTAGATAGGTTTAAGACAACCTTTTAAAGAAAGCTATCCTAGTGGCAGCTGTGGAGAGCAGCCTTCAGACTAAGTCTCAGAGGAAGGTAAAGCAGCTTGTTTTACCTTATAATCTCTTGAATTACCAAATTAAAGGACACCACACAGGTATACATATAAAATGTATATGTATTTATTTCTAGACACACTCTACTAATCTCTTTATGAGATTAGAAGTCAGGAACATATGCACAAATCAATATTTCACAACAAATTAAGCACTTATATGGCTGGGGCCCTAGGGGCGTACCAGACCATATACTAAAAAAGAGGTATAAGAAGAATGACTTGAGAAGGGAGGAGGCCTAAGGTCTTCAGAAGCGCTGGGGCCTCACTAATCCACCCAAGGCAGGTAAATAAAGGACCCACGGGAGACACATGCAGTGTGAGAACACAGCCGTGGATCCCATTAGACTTCAATGGAGCAAGTCGCGGTTGGAATTTTAAAGTTTTAGGGTACTTCGGGAGAGTCTACAAGCAAGTCACTTACAAGGTAAGTAGTTTGAGGGCCAACACACACAGGAGCACCGGAGAGCACGAGTTACCTCACCCAGGGAAGCCGGGTGCATAGGTGTCTTTTGGTGTCGGGTCGCGGTGTCGTTTTCAATGGGAGCCAAAGAAGACTTGCTGCTTGTGAAGACAGGAGAAGTGTCCAGTGGAATCCAAGGCTTGATTCTGAAGAAGGAAGACCTGAAAGCAGAAGGGACAGTGTTCAAAGTCACTTGCCAGTGACCCGGGGCTAGGAAGCTGGATGCCCACAGAAGTCGGGTGTTTTCAGGTGATCCCGGGTGTTTTGACTCTTCAGCCATGAGGTCCAGGAGGCATTGATGATGACCATGAGCTGGATTCGGAGTGTACCATAAAGTCTGCAGCTTACTGAGGTGTCAGCAACCGGATTGCAGCCAACAAGCCTTGGCAACAGCAAGTCTCATGGAAAGTGAAGAAAGTCAGCGGTGCAGACCAGCAAGGTCTGAGGGACTCACCCAGCAAAGGTAAGTCAGGGCAGGCCTGTAGCAATCAGAGGAGCCCTTTGGTTTGATGACAAAGTCTTCAGGGGATCCACAAGCCAACCGGCAAGGCATGGCAAATACACCTCATAACGATTCACTTCACAGGAGCCCACGGTCACTCGGGCCTCTGATTTTCAAAGGAAATCCTGTTGGAGGCTTGGACCACACGTGGTCCAATGCACAAGTTCGTAGAACTTCGTGAAGGGGTAGCACTTGACAATAGTGCACAGTACCCGGGTATTGCTGTTCCTCGTCACTCGTGTGGTCCACTCGCCTCAGGTTTGCTGGGGACTCACAATGGCCATCAAGAAGTCAGGAAATCTACTTCCAGGGCTGCAGGGACTTCAGACTCCGGCGTGAGCGGAAAAGTTTGCCACTGTTGATTCAAAGTTTTGGTGCCTGCCAAGCAGGGGAGTCACTCCTTGACTCCAAGGGAGATTCTTCAGTTTTCCAAAGGTAGTGGAACGTTGAAGGACGAGGATTCTTCGTGTAGAGCGTCGTACAGGGATATCTAGTTTGCAATGGCTAGGGTTCCCTATCTTATACTAAAGGAAAGGGAGGGACTAGCTCTATGACCACTCCTATGGGAGGGTCAGGGCAGTGGGTGGTTATACCCACTTCCCTTTGTCCAGTTTCACACCAGAGCAGGGGCTGGTAGCCCCTGAACCGGTTTGAGCTGGCATATGCACAGAGGAGCCTACTGCTCCCCCAGTGCAGGACCTCAAAGCACTCTAGGAGTGCACCCACCCAGCCCCAATACACTAAATCCTGTCTGGAAGGTGATTACACCTCCCTGTGATAGGATGTCTATTGTTGGGTCTCCTCCACTGCGAGTTTCAGTCAGCAGCAGGAGGGCAGCCCAGTGTCTGTGCTGGTGGCATCCATTTTGTGATGCCAGGGCTCTTCAGGATTCTACCATGTTTCCACAGTCGGTACATGTCTATCCCTCTAGAAGGGTGGGATCATACTCCCACACCAGTTACTGGTGTGGGGGTATGATTCCAAGGCGTTTGACACCAAACTCGACATGTTTTGATGCAGCCATCCCAAGTTAGCATTTACTGCTAGATTATAATGCACTTACGAGTATATGGTTTAACCGCATCCACAAACAGCCACAGAGAATAGACTCTGAGGGCTGCAGAGGGGCCCTGCTCAAGCAGAGGCACCCCCTAACATGTAAACCAAGGACCCTGCCCTCAGGATTGATAGGGCTTGCCTTATGGGGGACTGATGTGTGTGTAAGGTGAGATATAGGGAACCTATACCTCAGTGAGGAGTGCTAACACTATCTCACCCAGGCTGCACTAGCAGGCCTGTGGTGTCAGATTTAGTCTGCTTCCCAGGGGTGGCATAATACATGCTTCAGCCCCTGGTAGGCCTGTGAAGTACCTATGCCCTTGGTACCTAAAGTACCATATATAGGGGCTCATAAGGTACCACAGTATCCAATCACAAGTGCATCTAATATGCACTTCAATCATTTAAGGGAGTAAGCAGATAGGCTGGGGTCCTTGATAGCAGGATCCCAGCCAGACTAGTCAAAAATCATCCAAACACCAGGAGAAAAGTGGGGGCAACCATGCACTCAGATTCCACCTTCCTACACTACGGACTTATAAGGGCACCTCACTATCCAATCTGTGATGTACCTAAGGTACATGGAATCAATTTAGAGAGGAATCAGCTAGGCTCGGGTCCTGAATAGCAGGGCCCCAGTCAGACTAAATTCGAAAAACAGTGTTACAGCAGCAAAAAGTGGGGGTAACCATGTGAAGCAGATCTTGCTCTGCTACAGAAAGAAACTAGAAACATGCAGAAAAAAAGAAGAGAAGTGCAGAAAGAGGCAAGTGAGATGCAGAAAGAGGCAAGAGGGGTGCAGAAAGAAGGAAGAGAAGTGCAGAAAGAGGGAAGAGACATGCAGAAAGAGGGAACAGGTGTATAGAAAGAGGCAAGAGGGATGCAGAAAGAAGCAAGAGAGGTACAAAAAGAGAGAACAGGGGTACAGAGAGAAGCAATACAGGTGTGGAAAGAGGAAAGAGAAGAGCAGAAAGAGGCAAGACAGGGGCAGAAACAGGCTGTAGAGGTGGAAAAAGAGGGACAGGAGTGCAGAAAGAAGCAAGAGAGGTATAGAAAGAGGCAAGAGGGTGCAGAAAAAAGCAAGAGAGGTGCAGAAAGAAGCAAGAGGCAAGGGGAGTGCAGAAAGAAGCAACAGAGGTACATAAATTGACAAGAGATCTGCACAAAGAGGAAACAGGAGTGCAGAAAGAGGCAAGAGAGGTAGAGAAAGAGGCAAGAGATTTGCAGAAAGAGGAAAGAGAGGTGCAGAAAGAGGCAAGAGGGGTTCAGAAAGAAAACAGAGAGGTGCAGAAAGAGGGAATAGATGTGCAGAAAGAAGGAATAAATGTGCAGAAAGAGGGAAGAGAGGTGCAGAAAAAAGGTAGATAAGTGCAGAAAGAGGCAAGTCAGATGCAGAAAGAAGCAAGAAAGGTACAGAAATAAGCAAAAGAGGTACAGAAAGAGGCAAGAGAAGTATGGAACACAACAACAGTGGTACAGAAAGAGGCAAGAGAAGTACAGAAAGATGCAAGAGAGTATTAGAAAGAGGGAAGAAGGGTACAGAAAGAGAGAAAGAAGAAGGGTGCAGAAAGAGGCACGTGGAATGCAGAAAGAGGCAACGGAAGTGCAGAAAGAAGCAACAGAGGTATATAAATTGGCAAGAGATCTGCATAAAGAGGGAACAGGGGTGTAGAAAGAGGGAAGAGAGATGCAGTAAGACGGAAGAGGGGTGCAGAAAGAGGCAAGAGGGCTGCTGAAAAAGGAAGAGGGGTGTCGAAAGAACCAAGAGAAGTGTAAAAAGAACCACCAGATGGGTAGAAAGAGGCAAGAGGGGTGGAGAAAGAGGCAAGAGAGGTACAGAAAGAGAGAACAGGGGTGCAGAAAGAGGCAAGAGGTACGCAGAAAGAAGCAACAGAGGTGCAGAAAGAAGCAAGAGAAGTGATGTAAGAGACAAGAGAGTTGCAGAAAGAAACAAGCAAGGTACAGAAAAAAGGAAGAGAAGTGCAGAGAGAGGCAAGTGAGATGCAGAAAGAGGCAAGACAGGTGCAGAAAGAGGCAAGATTGGTGCAGAAAGAGGCAAGTGAAGCACAAAAAGAGGCAAGAGGGGTGCAGAAACAAGCAGGAAAGGTGTAGAAAGAGGCAAAGAGAGTTGCAGAAAGAGGAAAGAGAGGTGCAGAAAGAGGCAAGGGAAGTGCAGAAAGAAGCAACAGAGGTACATGAATTGGCAAGAGATCTGCACAAAGAGGGAACAGGAGTGCAGAAAGAGGCAAGAGAGGTGCAGAAAGAGGCAAGAGAGTTGCAGAAAGAGGAAAGAGAGGTGCAGAAAGAGGCAAGAGGGGTGCAGAAAGAAAACAAAGAGGTGCAGAAAGAGGGATAGATGTGCAGAAAGAAGTAATAACTGTGCAGAAAGAGGGAACAGGGGTGCAGAAAGAGGGAAGAGAGTTGCAGAAAAAAGGTAGAGAAGTGCAGAAAGAGGCAAGTGAGATGCAGAAAGAAGCAAGAGAGGTACAGAAATATGCAAAAGAGGTACAGAAAGAAGCAAGAGAAGTGATGAAAGAGAAAAGAGTTGCAGAAGCAGGCAAAACAGTGCAGAAAGAGGCAAGAGAAGGGCTGAAAGAAGCAACAAGGGGCAGAAAGAAACAAGAGAAGAAATAAAACAGGCAATAGATTGGCAGAAAGAATCAAGAAAGGTGCAGAAAAAAAGAAGAGAAGTGCAGAAAGAGGCAAGTGAGATGCAGAAATACACCAGTCAGGTGCAGAAAGAGGGAAGAGAGGTGCAGAAAGAGGCAAGTTAAGTGCAGAAAGAGGCAAGTGAAGTGCAGAAAGAGGCAAGAGAATTGCAGAAAGAGGAAAGAGAGGTGCAGAAAGAGGCAAGGGAAGTGCAGAAAGAAGCAACAGAGGTACATGAATTGGCAAGAGATCTGCACAAAGAGGGAACAGGAGTGCAGAAAGAGGCAAGAGAGGTGCAGAAAGAGGCAAGAGAGTTGCAGAAAGAGGAAAGAGAGGTGCAGAAAGAGGCAAGAGGGGTGCAGAAAGAAAACAAAGAGGTGCAGAAAGAGGGATAGATGTGCAGAAAGAAGTAATAACTGTGCAGAAAGAGGGAACAGGGGTGCAGAAAGAGGGAAGAGAGTTGCAGAAAAAAGGTAGAGAAGTGCAGAAAGAGGCAAGTGAGATGCAGAAAGAAGCAAGAGAGGTACAGAAATATGCAAAAGAGGTACAGAAAGAAGCAAGAGAAGTGATGAAAGAGAAAAGAGTTGCAGAAGCAGGCAAAACAGTGCAGAAAGAGGCAAGAGAAGGGCTGAAAGAAGCAACAAGGGGCAGAAAGAAACAAGAGAAGAAATAAAACAGGCAATAGATTGGCAGAAAGAATCAAGAAAGGTGCAGAAAAAAAGAATAGAAGTGCAGAAAGAGGCAAGTGAGATGCAGAAATACACCAGTCAGGTGCAGAAAGAGGGAAGAGAGGTGCAGAAAGAGGCAAGTGAAGTGCAGAAAGAGGCAAGAGAATTGCAGAAAGAGGAAAGAGAGGTGTGAAAAGAGGCAAGGGAAGTGCAGAAAGAAGCAACAGAGGTACATAAATTGGCAAGAGATCTGCACAAAGAGAGAACAGGAGTGCAGAAAGAGGCAAGAGAGGTACAGCAAGAGGCAAGAGAGTTGCAGAAAGAGGAAAGAGAGGTACAGAAAGAGGCAAGAGGGGTGCAGAAAGAAAACAGAGAGGTGCAGAAAGAAGGAATAGATGTGCAGAAAGAAGGAATAAATATGCAGAAAGAGGGAACTGTGCTGCAGAAAAAGGGAAGAGAGGTGCATAAAAAAGGTAGAGAAGTGCAGAAAAAGACAAGTGAGATGCAGAAAGAAGCAAGAGAGGTGCAGAAATAAGCAAAAGAGGTACAGAAAGAGGCAAGAGAAGTACGGAACACAACAACAGTGGTGCAGAAAAGGGAAGGGAAGTACAGAAAGATGCAAGAGAGTTTTAGAAAGAGGGAAGAGGGGTGCAGAAAGAGAGAAAGAAGAATGGTGCAGAAAGAGGCACGTGGAATGCAGAAAGAGGCAAGGGAAGTGCAGAAAGAAGCAACAGAGGTATATAAATTGGCAAGAGAGTTGCAGAAAGAGGGAACAGGGGTGCAGAAAGAGGGAAGATAGATGCAGTAAGAGGGAAGAGGGATGCAGAAAGAGGGAAGAGGGGTGAGGAAAAAAGAAAGAGGGGTGTCGAAAAAAGCAAGAGAAGTGTAAAAAGATCCACCAGAGGTGCAGAAAGAGGAAGGAGGGGTGGAGAAAGAGGCAAGAGAGGTACAAAAAGAGACAACAGGGGTGCAGAAAGAGGCAAGAGGTATGCAGAAAGAAGCAACAGAGGTGCAGAAAGAAGAACGAGAAGTGAAGTAAGAGACAAGAGAGTTTGAGAAAGAAACAAGCAAGGTACAGAAAAAAGGAAGAGAAGTGCAGAGAGAGGCAAGTGAGATGCAGAAAGAGGCAAGACAGGTGCAGAAAGAGGCAAGATTGGTGCAGAAAGAGGCAAGAGAAGTTCAGAAAGAGGCAAGAAAGGTACAGAAAGAGGCAGGAGAGGTGCAGAAAGAGGCAAGAGAGATACAGACAGACAGAAGAGGGGTGCAGAAAGATAGAAGAAGAATGCAGAAAGAAGCAACAGAGGTGCCGAAAGAAGCAAGAGCAGTGATGAAAGAGAAAAGAGTTGCAGAAACAGGCAAAACAGTGCATAACGAGGCAAGAGAAATGCTGAAAGAAGCAACAAGGGGCAGCAAGAAGCAAGAGAAACAATGAAACAGACAAGAGAGTTGCAGAAAGAATCAAGAAAGGTGCAGACAAAAAGAAGAGAAGTGCAGAAAGAGGCAAGTGAGATGTAGAAATACACCAGGCAGGTGCTGAAAGAGGGAAGAGAGGTTCAGAAACAGACAAGTGAAGTGCAGAAAGAGGCAAGAGAGTTGCAGAAAGAGGAAAGAGAGGTGCAGAAAGAGGCAAGGGAAGTGCAGAAAGAAGCAACAGAGGTACATAGAAAGGCAAGAGATCTGCTCAAAGAGGGAGCAGGAGTGCAGAAAGAGGCAAGAGAGGTGCAGAAAGAGGCAAGAGAGTTGCAGAAAGAGGAAAGAGAGGTGCAGAAAGAGGCAAGAGGGGTGCAGAAAGAAAACAGAGAGGTGCAGAAAGAGGGATAGATGTGCAGAAAGAAGGAATAACTGCAGAAAGAGGGAACAGGGGTGCAGAAAGAGGGAAGAGAGGTGCAGAAAAAAGGTAGAGAAGTGCAGAAAGAGGCAAGTGAGATGCAGAAATAAGCAAGAGAGGTACAGAAATAAGCAAAAGAGGTAAAGAAAGAATCAAGAGAAGTGATGAAAGAGAAAAGAGTTGCAGAAGCAGGCAAAACAGTGCAGAAAGAGGCAAGAGAAGTGCTGAAAGAAGCAACAAGGGGCAGAAAGAAACAAGAGAGGAAATAAAACAGGCAATATATTGGCAGAAAGAATCAAGAAAGGTGCAGAAAAAAAGAAGAGAAGTGCAGAAAGAGGCAAGTGAGATGCAGAAATACACCAATCAGGTGCAGAAAGAGGGAAGAGAGGTGCAGAAAGAGGCAAGTGAAGTGCAGAAAGAGGCAAGATAGTTGCAGAAAGAGGAAAGAGAGGTGTGAAAAGAGGCAAGGGAAGTGCAGAAAGAAGCAACAGAGGTACATAAATTGGCAAGAGATCTGCACAAAGAGAGAACAGGAGTGCAGAAAGAGGCAACAGAGGTACAGCAAGAGGCAAGAGAGTTGCAGAACGAGGAAAGAGAGGTACAGAAAGAGGCAAGAGGGGTGCAGAAAGAAAACAGAGAGGTGCAGAAAGAGGGAATAGATGTGCAGAAAGAAGGAATAAATATGAAGAAAGAGGGACCTGTGCTGCAAAAAGAGGGAAGAGAGGTGCAGAAAAAAGGTAGAGAAGTGCAGAAAAAGGCAATTGAGATGCAGAAAGAAGCAAGAGAGGTGCAGAAATAAGCAAAAGAGGTACAGAAAGAGGCAAGAGAAGTACGGAACACAACAACAGTGGTGCAGAAAAGGGAAGGGAAGTACAGAAAGATGCAAGAGAGTTTTAGAAAGAGGGAAGAGGGGTGCAGAAAGAGAGAAAGAAGAATGGTGCAGAAAGAGGCACGTGGAATGCAGAAAGAGGCAAGGGAAGTGCCGAAAGAAACAACAGAGGTATATAAATTGACAAGAGAGTTGCACAAAGAGGGAACAGGGGTGCAGAAAGAGGGAAGATAGATGCAGTAAGATGGAAGAGGGTTGCAGAAAGAGGGAAGAGGGTGCTGAAAAAAGAAAGAGGGGTGTCGAAAGAAACAAGAGAAGTGTAAAAAGAACCACCAGAGGTGCAGAAAGAGGCAGGAGGGTGGAGAAAGAGGCAAGAGAGGGCAGAAAGAGAGAACAGGGGTGCAGAAAGAAGCAAGAGGTATGCAGAAAGAAGCAACAGAGGTGCAGAAAGAAGCAAGAGAAGTGATGTAAGAGACAAGAGAGTTGCAGAAAGAAACAAGCAAAGTACAGAAAAAACGAAGAGAAGTGCAGAGAGAGGTAAGTGAGATGCAGAAAGAGGCAAGACAGGTGCAGAAAGAGGCAAGATTGGTGCAGAAAGAGGCAAGAGAAGTACAGGAAGAGGCAAGAGAGTTTTAGAAGAGGGAAGAGGGGTGCAGAAAGAGAGAGAGAAGAAGGGTACAGAAAGAGGCACGTGGATTACAGAAAAAGGCGAGGGAAGTGCAGAAATAAGCAACAGAGGTATATGAATTGGCAAGAGATCTGCACAAAGAGGGAACAGGGGTGCAGAAAGAGGGAAGAGAGATGCAGTAAGAGGGAAGAGGGGTGCAGAAAGAGGGAAGAGGGGTCCTGAAAAAAGAAAGAGGCGTGTCGAAAGAAGCAAGAGAAGTGTAAAAAGAACCACCAGAGGTGCAGAAAGAGGCAGGAGGGGTGGAGAAAGAGGCAAGAGAGGTACAGAAAGAGAGAACAGGGGTGTAGAAAGAGGCAAGAGTATGCAGATAGAAGCAACATAGGTGCAGAAAGAAGCAACATAAGTGATGTAAGAGACAAGAGAGTTGCAGAAAGAAACAAGCAAGGTACAGAAAAAATGAAGAGAAGTGCAGAGAGAGGCAAGTGAGATGCAGAAAGAGGCAAGACAGGTGCAGAAAGAGGCAAGACTGGTTCAGAAAGAGGCAAGAGAAGTACAGGAAGAGGCAAGAAAGGTACAGAAAGAGGCAGAAGAGGTGCAGAAAGAGGGACAGGAGTGCATAAAGAGGAAAGAAAGATACAGACAGACAGAAGGGGGGTGCAGAAAGATAGAAGAAGGATACAGAAAGAAGCAACAGAGGTGCAGAAAGAAACAAGAGAAGTGATGAAAGAGACAAGAGTTGCAGAAGCAGGCAAAACAGTGCAGAAAGAGGCAAGAGAAATGCTGAAAGAAGCAACAAAGAGCAGAAAGAAGCACGAGAAGCAATGAAACAGACAAGAAAGTTGCAGAACGAATCAAGAAAGGTATAGAAAAGAAGAGAAGTGCAGAAAGAGGCAAGTGAGATGCAGAAATACACCAGTCAGGTGCAGAAAGAGGGAAGAGAGGTGCAGAAACAGGCAAGTGAAGTGCAGAAAGAGGCAAGAGAGTTGCAGAAAGAGGAAAGAGAGGTGCAGAAAGAGGCAAGGGAAGTGCAGAAAGAAACAACAGAGGTACATAGATTGGCAAGACATCTGCACAAAGATTGAACAGGAGTGCAGAAAGAGGCAAGAGAGGTGCAGAAAGAGGCAAGAGAGTTGCAGAAAGAGGAAAGAGCGGTGCAGAAAGAGGCAAGAGGGGTGCAGAAAGAAAACAGAGAGGTGCAGAAAAAGGGAATAGATGTGCAGAAGGAAGGAATAAATGTGCAGAATGAGGGAACAGGGATGCAGAAAGAGGGAAGAGAGGTGCAGAAAAAAGGTAGAGAAGTGCAGAAAGAGGCAAGTGAGATGCAGAAAGAAGCAAGAGAGGTGCAGAAATAAGCAAAAGAGGTACAGAAAGAGGCAAGAGAAGTACAGAACACAGCAACAGTGGTGCAGAAACAGGCAAGAGAAGTACAGAAAGATGCAAGAGAGTTTTAGAAAGAGGGAAGAGAGTTTTAGAAAGAGGGAGGAGGGGTGCAGAAAGAGGCACGTGGAATGCAGAAAGAGGCAACAGAAGTGCAGATAGAAGCAACAGAGGTATATAAATTGGCAAGACATCTGCACAAAGAGGGAACAGGGGTGTAGAAAGAGGGAAGAAAGATGCAGTAAGACAGAAGAGGGGTGCAGAAAGAGGCAAGAGGGGTGCTGAAAAAATGAAGAGGGGTGTCGAAAGAACCAAGAGAAGTGTAAAAAGAACCACCAGAGGTGCTGAAAGAGGCAAGAGGGGTGGAGAAAGAGGCAAGAGAAGTACAGAAAGAGAGAACAGGGATGCAGAAAGAGGCAAGAGGTACACAGAAATAAGCAACAGAGGTGCAGAAAGAAGCAAGAGTAGTGATGTAAGAGACAAGAGAGTTGCAGAAAGAAACAAGCAAGGTACAGAAAAAAGGAAGAGAAGTGAAGAGAGAGGAAAGTGAGATGCAGAAAGAGGCAAGACAGGTGCAGAAACAGGCAAGATTGGTGCCGAAAGAGGTAAGTGAAGCACAGAAAGAGGCAAGAGGGGTGCAGAAAGAGGCAAGTTTGGTGCAGAAAGAGGCAAGTGAAGCACAAAAAGAGGCAAGAGGGGTGCAGAAACAAGCAGGAAAGGTGCAGAAAGAGGCAAGAGAGTTGCAGAAAGAGGAAAGAGAGGTGCAGAAAGAGGCAAGGGAAGTGCAGAAAGAAGCAACAGAGGTACATAAATTGGCAAGAGATCTGCACAAAAAGGGAACAGGAGTGCAGAAAGAGGCAAGAGAGGTGCAGAAAGAGGCAAGAGAGTTGCAGAAAGAGGAAAGAGAGGTGCAGAAAGAGGCAAGAGGGGTGCAGAAAGAAAACAGAGAGGTGCAGAAAGAGGGATAGATGTGCAGAAAGAAGGAATAACTGCAGAAAGAGGGAACAGGGGTGCAGAAAGAGGGAAGAGAGGTGCAGAAAAAAGGTAGAGAAGTGCAGAAAGAGGCAAGTGAGATGCAGAAATAAGCAAGAGAGGTACAGAAATAAGCAAAAGAGGTAAAGAAAGAATCAAGAGAAGTGATGAAAGAGAAAAGAGTTGCAGAAGCAGGCAAAACAGTGCAGAAAGAGGCAAGAGAAGTGCTGAAAGAAGCAACAAGGGGCAGAAAGAAACAAGAGAGGAAATAAAACAGGCAATAGATTGGCAGAAAGAATCAAGAAAGGTGCAGAAAAAAAGAAGAGAAGTGCAGAAAGAGGCAAGTAAGATGCAGAAATACACCAGTCAGGTGCAGAAAGAGGGAAGAGAGGTGCAGAAAGAGGCAAGTGAAGTGCAGAAAGAGGCAAGAGAGTTGCAGAAAGAGGAAAGAGAGGTGTGAAAAGAGGCAAGGGAAGTGCAGAAAGAAGCAACAGAGGTAAATAAATTGGCAAGAGATCTGCACAAAGAGAGAACAGGAGTGCAGAAAGAGGCAACAGAGGTACAGCAAGAGGCAAGAGAGTTGCAGAACGAGGAAAGAGAGGTACAGAAAGAGGCAAGAGGGGTGCAGAAAGAAAACAGAGAGGTGCAGAAAGAGGGAATAGATGTGCAGAAAGAAGGAATAAATATGAAGAAAGAGGGAACTGTGCTGCAAAAAGAGGGAAGAAATGTGCAGAAAAAAGGTAAAGAAGTGCAGAAAAAGGCAATTGAGATGCAGAAAGAAGCAAGAGAGGTGCATAAATAAGCAAAAGAGGTACAGAAAGAGGCAAGAGAAGTACGGAACACAACAACAGTGGTGCAGAAAAGGGAAGGGAAGTACAGAAAGATGCAAGAGAGTTTTAGAAAGAGGGAAGAGGGGTGCAGAAAGAGAGAAAGAAGAATGGTGCAGAAAGAGGCACGTGGAATGCAGAAAGAGGCAAGGGAAGTGCAGAAAGAAGCAACAGAGGTATATAAATTGGCAAGAGAGTTGCACAAAGAGGGAACAGGGGTGCAGAAAAAGGGAAGATAGATGCAGTAAGAGGGAAGAGGGGTGCAGAAAGAGGGAAGAGGGTGCTGAAAAAAGAAAGAGGGGTGTCGAAAGAAACAAGAGAAGTGTAAAAAGAACCACCAGAGGTGCAGAAAGAGGCAGGAGAGTGGAGAAAGAGGCAAGAGAGGGACAGAAAGAGAGAACAGGGGTGCAGAAAGAAGCAAGAGGTATGCAGAAAGAAGCAACAGAGGTGCAGAAAGAAGCAAGAGAAGTGATGTAAGAGACAAGAGAGTTGCAGAAAGAAACAAGCAAAGTACAGAAAAAACGAAGAGAAGTGCAGAGAGAGGCAAGTGAGATGCAGAAAGAGGCAAGACAGGTGCAGAAAGAGGCAAGATTGGTGCAGAAAGAGGCAAGAGAAGTACAGGAAGAGGCAAGAGAGTTTTAGAAAGAGGGAAGAGGGGTGCAGAAAGAGAGAGAGAAGAAGGGTGCAGAAAGAGGCACGTGGATTACAGAAAAAGGCGAGGGAAGTGCAGAAATAAGCAACAGAGGTATATGAATTGGCAAGAGATCTGCACAAAGAGGGAACAGGGGTGCAGAAAGAGGGAAGAGAGATGCAGTAAGAGGGAAGAGGGGTGCAGAAAGAGGGAAGAGGGGTCCTGAAAAAAGAAAGAGGCATGTCGAAAGAAGCAAGAGAAGTGTAAAAAGAACCACCAGAGGTGCAGAAAGAGGCAAGAGAGGTACAGAAAGAGAGAACAGGGGTGTAGAAAGAGGCAAGAGTATGCAGATAGAAGCAACATAGGTGCAGAAAGAAGCAACATAAGTGATGTAAGAGACAAGAGAGTTGCAGAAAGAAAAAAGCAAGGTACAGAAAAAATGAAGAGAAGTGCAGAGAGGGGCAAGTGAGATGCAGAAAGAGGCAAGACAGGTGCAGAAAGAGGCAAGATTGGTTCAGAAAGAGGCAAGAGAAGTACAGGAAGAGGCAAGAAAGGTACAGAAAGAGGCAGAAGAGGTGCAGAAAGAGGGACAGGAGTGCATAAAGAGGAAAGAGAGATACAGACAGACAGAAGGGGGTGCAGAAAGATAGAAGAAGGATACAGAAAGAAGCAACAGAGGTGCAGAAAGAAACAAGAGAAGTGATGAAAGAGACAAGAGGTGCAGAAGCAGGCAAAACAGTGCAGAAAGAGGCAAGAGAAATGCTGAAAGAAGCAACAAAGAGCAGAAAGAAGCACGAGAAGCAATGAAACAGACAAGAAAGTTGCAGACCGAATCAAGAAAGGTATAGAAAAGAAGAAGAGAAGTGCAGAAAGAGGCAAGTGAGATGCAGAAATACACCAGTCAGGTGCAGAAAGAGGGAAGAGAGGTGCAGAAACAGGCAAGTGAAGTGCAGAAAGAGGCAAGAGAGTTGCAGAAAGAGGAAAGAGAGGTGCAGAAAGAGGCAAGGGAAGTGCAGAAAGAAGCAACAGAGGTACATAGATTGGCAAGACATCTGCACAAAGATTGAACAGGAGTGCAGAAAGAGGCAAGAGAGGTGCAGAAAGAGGCAAAAGAGTTGCAGAAAGAGGAAAGAGCGGTGCAGAAAAAGGCAATAGGGGTGCAGAAAGAAAACAGAGAGGTGCAGAAAAAGGGAATAGATGTGCAGAAAGAAGGAACAAATGTGCCGAATGAGGGAACAGGGATGCCGAAAGAGGGAAGAGAGGTGCAGAAAAAAGGTAGAGAAGTGCAGAAAGAGGCAAGTGAGATGCAGAAAGAAGCAAGAGAGGTGCAGAAATAAGCAAAAGAGGTACAGAAAGAGGCAAGAGAAGTACAGAACACAGAAACAGTGGTGCAGAAACAGGCAAGAGAAGTACAGAAATATGCAAGAGAGTTTTAGAAAGAGGAAAGAGGGGTGCAGAAAGATAAAGAAGAAGGGTGCTGAAAGAGGCATGTGGAATGCAGAAAGAGGCAAGGGAAGTGCAGAAAGAAGCAACAGAGGTATATAAATTGGCAAGAGATCTGCACAAAAAGGGAACAGGGGTGCAGAAAGAGGGAAGATAGATGCAGTAAAAGGGAAGAGAGGTGCAGAATGAGGCAAGAGGGGTGCTGAAAAAAGGAAGAGGGTTGTCGATAGAAGCAAGAGAAGTGTAAAAAGAACCACCAGAGGTGCAGAAAGATGCAAGAGGGGTGGAGAACGAGGCAAGAGAGGTACAGAAACAGAGTACAGGGGTGCAGAAAGAAGCAACAGAGGTGCAGAAAGAAGCAAGATAAGTGATGTAAGAGACAAGAGAGTTGCAGGAAGAAACAAGCAAGATACAGAAAAAAAGAGGAGAAGTGCAGAGAGAGGCAAGTGAGATGCAGAAAGAGGCAAGACAGGTGCAGAAAGAGGCAAGATTGGTGCAGAAAGAGGCAAGTGAAGCACAGAAAGAGGCAAGAGGGATGCATAAACAGACAGGAGAGGTGCAGAAAGAGGGAACAGGGGTGCAGAAAGAAGCAACACAGGTGCAGAAAGAGGCAAGAGAAGTACAGGAAGAGGCAAGAAAGGTACAGAAAGAGGCAGGAGAGGTGCAGAAAGAGGGACAGGAGTGCATAAGGAAGCAAGAGAGACTTAGACAGACAGAAGAGGGGTGCAGAAAGATAGAAGAAGGATGCAGAAAGAAGCAACAGAGGTGGAGAAAGAAGTAAGAGAAGTGATGAAAGAGACAAGAGTTGCAGAAGCAGGCAAAACCGTGCAGAAAGAGGCAAGAGAAATGCTGAAAGAAGCAACAAGGGGCAGAAAGAAGCAAGAGAAGCAATGAAACAGAGAAGAGAGTTGCAGAAAGAATCAAGAAAGGTGCAGAAAAAAGAAGAGAAGTGCAGAAAGAGGCAAGTGAGATGCAGAAATACACCAGTCAGATGCAGAAAGAGGGAAGAGAGGTGCAGAAACAGGCAAGTGAAATACAGAAAGAGGCAAGAGAGTTGCAGAAAGAGGAAAGAGAGGTGCAGAAAGAGGCAAGGGAAGTGCAGAAAGAAGCAACAGAGGTACATATATTGGCAAGAGATCTGCACAATGAGGGAACAGGAGTGCAGAAAGAGGCAAGAGAGGTGCAGACGGAGGCAAGAGATTTGCAGAAAGAGGAAAGAGAGGTGCAGAAAGAGGCAAGAGGGGTGCAGAAAGAAAACAGAGAGGTGCAGAAAGAGGGAATAGATGTGCAGAAAGAAGGAATAAATGTGGTGAAAGAGGGAACAGGAGTGCAGATTGAGGGAAGAGAGGTGCAGAAAAAAGGTAGAGAAGTGCAGAAAGAGGCAAGTGAGATGCAGAAAGAAGCAAGAGAGGTGCAGAAATAAGCAAAAGAGGTGCAGAAAGAGGCAAGAGAAGTATGGAAAGATGCAAGAGAGTTTTAGAAAGAGGGAAGAGGGGTGCAGAAAAAGAGAAAGAAGAAGGGTGCAGAAAGAGGCACGTCGAATGCAGAAAGAGGCAGGGGAAGTGCAGAAAGAAGCAACAGAGGTATATAAATTGGCAAGAGATCTGCACAAAGAGGGAACAAGGGTGCAGAAAGAGGGAAGAGAGTTGCAGTAAGAGGGAAGAAAGGTGCAGAAAGAGGCAAGAGGGGTGCTCAAAAAAGGAAAAGGGGTGTCGAAAGAAGCAAGAGAAGTGTAAAAAGAACCAACAGAGGTGCAGAAAGAGGCAAGTGGGTGGAGAAAGAGGCAAGAGAGGTACATACAGAAAACAGGGGTACAGAAAGAGGCAAAAGGTATGCAGAAAGAAGCAACAGAGGTGCAGAAAGAAGCAAGTGAAGTGATGTAAGAGACAAGAGTGTTGCAGAAAAAAACAAGCAAGGTACAGAAAAAAGGAAGAGAAGTGCAGAGAGAGGCAAGTGAGATGCAGAAAGAGACAAGACAGGTGCAAAAAGAGGTAAGATTGGTGCAGAAAGAGGAAAGTGAAACACAGAACGAGGCAACAGGGGTGTGGAAAGAGGCAGGAGAGGTGCAGAAAGAGGCAAGAGAGTTGCAGAAAGAGGAAAGAGAGGTGCAGAAAGAGGCAAGGGATGTACAGAAAGAAGCAACAGAGGTACATAAATTGGAAAGAGATCTGCACAAAGAGGACACATGAGTGCAGAGAGAGGCAAGAGAGGTGCAGAAAGAGGCAAGAGAGTTGCAGAAAGAGGAAAGATGTGCAGAAAGAGGCTAGAGGGGTGCAGAAAGAAAACAGAGAGGTGCAGAAAGAGGGAATAGATGTGCAGAAAGAAGGAATAAATGTGCAGAAAATAGGTAGAGAAGTGCAGAAAGAGGGAAGAGAGGTGCAGAAAAAAGGCAGAGAAGTGCAGAAAGAGGCAAGTGAGATGCAGAAAGACGCAAGAGAGGTGCAGAAATAAGCAAAAGAGGTACAGAAAGAGGCAAGAGAAGTATGGAACACAACAAAAGTAGTGCAGAAAGAGGCAAGAGAAGTACAGAAAGATGCAAGAGAGTTTTAGAAAGAGGGAAGAGTGGTACAGATAGAGAGAAAGAAGAAGGGTGCAGAAAGAGACACGTGGAATGCAGAAAGAGGCAAGGGAAGTGCAGAAAGAAGCAACAGAGGTACGTAAATTTTGCAAGAGATCTGCACAAAGAGGGAACAGGGGTGCAGAAAGAGGCAAGAGGTGCAGAAAGAGGGAAGGGATGTGCAGAAAGAAGGAATAAATGTGCAGAAAGAGGAAACAGGGTTGCAGAAAGAGGGAAGAGAGGTGCAGAAAAAAGGTAGAGAAGCGCAGAAAGAGGCAAGTGCGATGCAGAAAGAAGCAAGAGAGGTGCAGAAATAAGCAAAAGAGGTACAGAAAGAGGCAAGAGAAGTATGGAACACAACAGAAGTGGTGCAGAAAGAGGCAAGAGAAGTACAGAAAGATGCAAGAGGGTTTTAGAAAGAGGGAAAAATGGTACAGAAAGAGGGAAAGAAGAAGGGTGCAGAAAGAGACACGTGGAATGCAGAAAGAGGCAAGGGAAGTGCAGAAAGAAGCAACAGAGGTACGTAAATTTTGTAAGAGATCTGCACAAAGAGGGAACAGAGGTGCAGAAAGAGGCAAGAGAGGTGCAGAATGAGGGAAGAGAGATGCAGTAAGAGGGAAGAGGGGTACAGAAAGAGGCAAGAGGGGTGTTGAAAGAAGCAAGAGAAGTGTAAAAAGAACCACCAGAGGTGCAGAAAGAGGCAAGAGGGTAGAGAAAGAGGCAAGAGAGGTACAGAAAGAGGTGAGAGAGGTACAGAAAGAGAGATTAGGGATACAGAAAGAAGCAAGAGGTGTGCAAAAAGAAGCAACAGAAGTGCAGAAAGAAGCAAGAGAAGTGATGTAAGAGACAAGAGAGTTGCAGAAAGAAACAAGCAAGGTACAGAAAAAAGGAAGAGAAGTGCAGAGAGAGGCAAGTGAGATGCAGAAAGAGGCAAAACAGGTGCAGAAAGAGGCAAGATTGGTGCAGAAAGAGGCAAGTGAAGCGCAGAAAGAGGCAAGAGGGGTGTAGAAACAGGCAGGAGAGGTACAGAAAGAGGGAACAGGGGTGCAGAAAGAAGCAACACAGGTGCATTAAGAGGCAAGAGAAGTACAGGAAGAGGCAAGAAAGGTACAGAAAGAGGCAGGAGAGCTGCAGAAAGAGGGACAGGAGTGCATAAAGAGGCAAGAGAGATACAGACAGACAGAAGAGGGGTACAGAAAGATAGAAGAAGGGTGCAGAAAGAAGCAACAGAGGTGTAGAAAGAAGCAAGAGAAGTGATGAAAGAGACAAGAGTTGCAGAAGCAGGCAAAACAGTGCAGAAAGAGGCAAGAGAAATGCTGAAAGAAGCAACAAGGGGCAGAAAGAAGCTAGAGAAGCAATGAAACAGACAAGAGAGTTGCAGAAAGAATCAAGAAAGGTGTAGAAAAGAAGAAGAGAAGTGCTGAAAGAGGCAAGTGAGATGCAGAAATACACCAGTCAGGTGCAGAAAGAGGGAAGAGAGGTGCAGAAAGAGGCAAGAGAAGTGCAGATAGAGGCAACAGAGTTGCAGAAAGAGGAAAGAGAGGTGCAGAAAGAGGCACGGGAAGTGCAGAAAGAAGCAACAGAGGAAAAAATTTGGCAAAATATCTGCACAAAGAGGGAACAGGGGGGTAGAAAGAGGCAAGAGAGGTGCAGAAAGAGGCAAGAGATTTGCAGAAAGAGGAAAGAGGTGCAGAAAGAGGTGAGAGGGGTGCAGAAAGAGGCAAGGGAAGTACAGGAAGAGGCAAGGAAGGTACAGAAAGAGGCAGGAGAGGTGCAGAAAGAGGGACAGGAGTGCATACAGAGGCAAGAGAGATACAGATAGACAGAAGAGGGGTGCAGAAAGATAGAAGAAGGGTGCAGAAAGAAGCAACAGAGGTGCAGAAAGAAGCAAGAGAAGTGATGAAAGAGACAAGAGTTGCAGAAGCAGCCAAAAAAGTACAGAAAGAAGCAAGAGAAGTGCTGAAAGAAGCAACAAGGGGCAGAAAGAAGCAAGAGAAGCATTGAAACAGACAAGAGAGTTGCAGAAAGAATCAAGAAAGGTGCAGAAAAAAAGAAGAGAAGTACCGAAAGAGGCAAGTGAGATGCAGAAATACACCAGTCAGGTGCAAAAAAGAGGGAAGAGAGGTGCAGAAAGAGGCAAGTAAAGTGCAGAAAGAGGCAAGAGAGTTGCATAAAGAGGAAAGAGAGGTACAGAAAGAGGCAAGGGTAGTGCAGAAGGAAGCAACAGATGTACATAAATTGGCAAGATATCTGCACAAAGAGGAAACAGGGGTGCAGAAAGAGGCAAGAGAGGTGCAGAAAGAGGCAAGAGAGTTGCAGAAAGAGCGAAGAGAGGTGCAACAAGAGGCAAGAGGGGTACAGAAAGAAAACAGAGAGGTGCAGAAAGAGGGAATACATGTGCATAAAGAAGGAATAAATGTGCAGAAAGAGGGAACAGGAGTGCAGAACGAGGGAAGAGAGGTGCAGAAAAAAGGTAGGGAAGTGCAGAAAGAGGCAAGTGAGATGCAGAAAGAGGCAAGAGAGGTGCAGAAATAAGCAAAAGAGGTACAGAAAGAGGCAAGAAAAGTATGGAACACAACAACAGTGGTGCAGAAAGAGGCAAGAGAAGTACAAAAAGATGCAAGAGAGTTTTAGAAAGAGGGGGACAGAAAGAGAGAAAGAAGAAGGGTGCAGAAAGAGACACATGGAATGCAGAAAGAGGCAAGGGAAGTGCAGAAAGAAGCAACAGAGGTACATAAATTGACAAGAGATCTACACAAAGAGGGAACAGTGGTGCTGAAAGAGGCAAGAAAGGTGCAGAAAGAGGGAAGAGAGATGCAGTAAGAGGGAAGGGGTACAGAAAGAGGCAAGAGGGGTGGGGAAAGAGGCAAGAGCGGTTCAGAAAGAGGTAAGAGAGGTACAGAAAGAGAGAACAGGGGTGAAGAAAGAGGCAAGAGGTGTGCAGAAAGAAGCAGCAGAGGTGCAGAAAGAAGCAAGAGAAGTGATGTAAGAGACAAGAGTGTTGCAGAAAGAAACAAGCAAGGTAACAGAAAAAAGGATGAGAAGTGCAGAGAGAGGTCAGTGAGATGCAGAAAGAGGCAAGAGGGGTATAGAAACAGGCAGGAGAGGTGCAGAAAGAGGGAACAGGGGTACAGAAAGAAGCAACACAGGTGCAGAAAGAGGCAAGAGAAGTACAGGAAGAGACAAGAAAGGTACAGAAAGAGTTAGGAGAGGTGCAGGAGTGCATACAGAGGCAAGAGAGATACAGATAGACAGAAGAGAGGTGCAGAAATATAGAAGAAGGGTGCAGAAAGAAGCAACAGAGGTGCAGAAAGAAGCAAGAGAAGTGATGAAAGAGACAATAGTTGCAAAAGCAGCCAATACAGTACAGAAAGAAGCAAGAGAAGTGCTGAAAGAAGCAACAAGGGGCAGAAAGAAGCAAGAGAAGCATTGAAACAGACAAGAGAGTTGCAGAAAGAATCAAGAAAGGTGCAAAAAAAAGAAGAGAAGTACCGAAAGAGGCAAGTGAGATGCAGAAATACACCAGTCAGGTGCAAAAAAGAGGGAAGAGAGGTGCAGAAAGAGGCAAGTAAAGTGCAGAAAGAGGCAAGAGAGTTGCAGAAAGAGGAAAGAGAGGTACAGAAAGAGGCAAGGGAACTGCAGAAAGAAGCAACAGAGGTACATAAATTGGCAAGAAGTCTGCACAAAGACGGAACAGGGGTGCAGAAAGAGGCAAGAGAGGTGCAGAAAGAGGCAACAGAGTTGCAGAAAGAGGAAAGAGAGGTGCAACAAGAGGCAAGAGGGGTACAGAAAGAAAACAGAGAGGTGCAGAAAGAGGGAATACATGTGCATAAAGAAGGAATACATGTGCAGAAAGAGGAAACAGGGGTGCAGAAAGAGGGAAGAGAGGTGCAGAAAAAAGGTAGAGAAGTACAGAAAGAGGCAAGTGAGATGCAGAAAGAGGCAAGAGAGGTGCAGAAATAAGCAAAAAAGGTACAGAAAGAGGCAAAAGAAGTATGGAACACAACAACAGTGGTGCAGAAAGAGGCAAGAGAAGTACAGAAAGATGCAAGAGAGTTTTAGAAAGAGGGGGGCAGAAAGAGAGAAAGAAGAAGGGTGCAGAAAGAGATCATGGAATGCAGAAAGAGGCAAGGGAAGTGCAGAAAGAAGCAACAGAGGTACATAAATTGACAAGAGATCTACACAAAGAGGGAACAGGGGCGCTGAAAGAGGCAAGAGAGGTGCAGAAAGAGGGAAGAGAGATGCAGTAAGAGGGAAGGGGGTACAGAAAGAGGCAGGAGGGGTGCTGAAAAAAGGAAGAGGTGTGTTGAAAGAAGCAAGAGAAGTGTAAAAAGAACCACCAGAGGTGTAGAAAGAGGCAAGAGGGGTGGAGAAAGAGCGGTTCAGAAAGAGGTAAGAGAAGTACAGAAATAGAGAACAGGGGTGAAGAAAGAGGCAAGAGGTGTGCAGAAAGAAGCAACAGAGGTGCAGAAAGAAGCAAGAGAAGTGATGTAAGAGACAAGAGAGTTGCAGAAAGAAACAAGCAAGGTACCGAAAAAAGGATGAGAAGTGCAGAGAGAGGCCAGTGAGATGCAGAAAGAGGCAAGACAGGTGCAGAAAGAGGCAAGATTGGTGCAGAAAGAGGCAAGTGAAGTGCAGAAAGAGGCAAGAGGGGTATAGAAATAGGCAGGAGAGGTGCAGAAAGAGGGAACAGGGATACAGAAAGAAGCAACACAGGTGCAGAAAGAGGCAAGTGAAGTACAGTAAGAGACAAGAAAGGTACAGAAAGAGGCAGGAGAGGTGCAGAAAGAGGGATAGGAGTGCATAAAGAGGCAAGAGAGATACAGACAGACAGAAGAGAGGTGCATAAAGATAGAAGAAGGGTGCAGAAAGAAGCATCAGAGGTGCAGAAAGAAGCAAGAGAAGTGATGAAAGAGACAAGTGTTGCAAAAGCAGACACAACAGTGCAGAAAGAGGCAAGAGAAATGCTGAAAGAAGCAACAAGGGGCAGACAGAAGCAAGAGAAGCAATGAAACAGACAAGAGAGTTGCAGAAAGAATCAAGAAAGGTGTAGAAAAAAAGAAAAGAAGTGCAGAAAGAGCAAGTAAGATGCAGAAATACACCAGCCAGGTGAAGAAAGAGAGAAGAGAGGTGCAGAAAGAGGCAAGTGAAGTGTAGAAAGAGGCAACTGAGTTGCAGAAAGAGGAAAGAGAGGTGCAGAAAGAGGCAAGGGAAGTGCAGAAAGAAGCAACAGAGGTACATACATTGGCAAAAGATCTGCACAAAGAGGGAACAGGGGGGCAGAAAGAGGCAAGAGAGGTGCAGAAAGAGGCAAGAGAGTTGCAGAAAGAGGAAAGAGGTGCAGAAAGAGGCAAGAGGGGTGCAGAAAGAAAACAGAGAGGTGCAGAAAGAGGGAATAGATGTGCTGAAAGTAGGAATAAATGTGCAGAAAGAGGGAAGAGAGGTGTAGAAAAATGTAGAGAAGTGCAGAAAGAGGCAAGTGAGATGCAGAAAGAAGCAAGAGAGGTGCAGAAATAAGCCAAAGAGGTACAGAATGTAGCAAGAGAAGTACGGAACACATCAACAGTGGTGCCGAAAGAGGCAAGAGAAGTACAGAAAGATGCAAGAGAGTTTTAGAAAGCGGGAAGAGGGGTGCAGAAAGATAGAAAGAAGAAGGGTGCAGAAAGAGGCACGTGGAATGCAGAAAGAGGCAAGGGAAGTGCAGAAAGAAGCAACAGAGGTACATAAATTGACAAGAGTTCTGCACAAAGAGGGAACAAGGGTGCAGAAAGAGGCAAGAGGGGTGCTGAAAAAAGGAAGAGGGGTGTCTAAAGAAGCAAGAGAAGTGTAAAAAGAACCACCAGATGTGCAGAAAGAGGCAAGAGACTTGGAGAAAGAGGCAAGAGAGGTGCAGAAAGAGGTAAGAGAGGTACCAAAAGAGAGAACAGGGTTACAGAAAGAGGCAAGAGGTGTGCAGAAAGAAGCAACAGAGGTGCTGAAAGGAGCAAAATAAGTGATGTAAGAGACAAGAGAGTTGCAGCAAGAAAAAGCAAGGTACAGAAAAAAGGAAGAGAAGTGCAGAGAGAGGCAAGTGAGATGCAGATAGAGGCAAGACAGGTGCAGAAAGAGGCAAGATTGGGGCAGAAAGAGGCAAGTGAAGCACAGAAAGAGTCAATAAAGGTACAGAAAGAGGCAGGAGAGGTGCAGAAAGAGGGACAGGAGTGCATAAAGAGGCAAGAGAGATACAGACAGACAGAAGAGGGGTGCGGAAAGATAGAAGAAGGGTGCAGAAAGAAGCAACAGATGTGCAAAGAGAAGCAAGGGAAGTGATGAAAGAGACAAGAGTTGCAGAAGCAGGCAAAACAGTGCAGAAAGAGGCAAGAGAAGTGCTAAAAGAAGCAACAAGGGGCAGAAAGAAGCAAGAAAAGCAATGAAACAGACAAGAGAGTTGCAGAAAGAATCAAGAAAGGTGCAGCAAAAAAGAAGAGATGTGCAGAAAGAGGCAAGTGAGATGCAGAAATACACCAGTCAGGTGCAAAAAGAGGGCAGAGGGGTGGATAAAGAAGGAAAAGAGGTATAGAAAGAGGTAAGAGAGGTACAGAAAGAGGGAACAGGGGTGCAGAAAGAGGCAAGAGAGGTGCAGATAGAGGGAAGAGGGGGGCAGAAAGAGGCAAGAGAGGTACATAAAGACAGAAGAGGGGTGTAGAAAGAGGCAAGAGGGGTGCAGAAAGAAGCAACAGAGGTACAGAAAGAAACACGAGAAGTGCTTAAAGAAGCAACAGAGGTGCACAAAGAAGCAAGAGAAGTGATGAAACAGACAAGAGAGTTGCAGAAAGAAACAAGAAAGATGCAGAAAAAAGGAAGAGAAGTGCAGAAAGGCAAGTGAGGCTCAGAAAGAGGAAACAGGGGTACAGAAAGAGGTAATATGGATGCAGAAAGAAGCAACAGAGGTGCAGAAAGAGGCAAGAGAACTACAGAAAGAGGCAAGTGAGGTGCAGAAACAGGCAGGAGAGGTGCAGAATGAGGGAACAGGGAGGCAGAAAGAGGCAAGAGAGGTACATAAAGACAGAAGAGGGGTGCAGAAAGAAGCAACAGAGGTGCAGAAAGAAACAAGAGAAGTGTTGAAACAGATAAGAGAGTTGCAGAAAGAAACAAGAAAGGTGCAGGAAAAAGGAAGAGAATTGCAGAAAGAGGCAAGTGAGATACAGAAAGGGGCAAGACAGGTGCAGAAAGAGGCAAGACAGGAGCAGAACTTCTAGAGCCTGTAGAATATCTGGGACCCCAAGGAACCACCCATGGTAGTGTCACAGGGGACCCACAGGAGCCGTGTGCAGTGTGTGAACACAGCAGCGAGCTCCCGTTAGCTTCTATGGGGAAAGTCGCGGTTAGATTTTTAAATATTAGAGAGACTTAGAAATGAGTCAGGACGAAACCATTTTGGACTTAGGAAGTTCTAGGGCTAGCACCCACGGGAGCACTGGAGTACTTGTGTTACCTCACCCAGGGAAGCCGGGTGCATGGGTGTCTTTTGATGTCGGGTCTCTTTGTCGATTTCAATGGGAGCTGGCGAAGAAGTGCTGCTGCCGTGAAGATGAGAAGAACCTGAAAGCAGAGGGGACAGAGTCTGGGTCACTAGCCAGTGACCAGGAAGGCGATGGACAGATGCCTACTGATGTCGGGTGATTTCAGGTGAAAGAGGTGAAGCTTGACTCTTCAGCCATGAGGACCAGGAGGCGTCAAGGATGACAAGGAGCTGGACCCGTGCTGTCCCATGAAGGATGTCGAGTGCTGCAGCATCGGTGCCCGGATTGTACACAACAAGCCTTGGCGACAGCAACCCATGCAGAAACAAGAAAGATGCTTTGGTGCTGACCAGCATGATCTGTGGGACTCACCACTTGGTAGGTAGGGAGTTGGGGCACGCCTGGTGCAACCAGGGAAGCCCAAGGAAATTCAAAGTTACCTCCTCAGGGACCCACCAGTCAACGGACCAGGGATCGCGAAGGGACCTCGAGACAAAACACAAAATGGCGGCCCACGTGTCACTCGGAATGACCAAGCCAACAATGTTTGGTGGATTCAATGCTCGAGGAGGGGGCTACAAGTTAGCCCAAGCACAACTTCAAGAGGCGTAGAGAAGTCAATGCACTTGCAGAAATGCACGGTGACCAGGAGTTCCGGTTCCACGCTACACACGAGGGCTGCGGGTCTCAGCTCTGCTGGGCACTCGGGTCGGCCTCTGAGATGTCTGGAAATCCTCTTCCTGGGCTGCAAATACTTCAGAGTCCGGCAGGAGCTTCGATAATGCAGACTGGCAAATTGCTTCTTTGGGGCCTGCCAAGCAGGGGAGTCACTCCTTGACCCCAAGGGAGATTTCTTCAGTCCTATGGTCTTGAGCAGAGCGACGAAGGTCCAAGATTTGGCTTCAGAGTTTCATCCAGGGTGATCTAAAGTCCTAAGGACTGGGGTCCCATACTTATACTAAGGTAGGGGGTTGGACATACTCTGGGGACTCACCTATGGGAGTGTTTGGAAAGAGGGGTGGCTACACCCATTTCCTTTGTCCAGTTTCGTGCCAGAGCAGGGGCTGGAAGCCCCTGAACCGGTTTGAACTGGACTATGAACAGGGACACCAAATGTGCCCCCAGTGCAGGACTTCAAAGCACTCTGAGAGTGCTCCCACCCAGCCCCAATACACATCAGCCTGTCTGGGAGGTGGTTACACCCCCATGCGATAGGATACCTATTATCCAGGCCTCCCCTGCCAGAGTTTCGGTCAGCAGCAGGAGGCCAGGCCCGTGTCTGTGTCTGCAGCATCCATTTTGTGATGCCAGGGCTCTATTAAGTTTCTACCGGGTATACCAGTGCTGTCATGTCTCTCCCTCTAGAAGGGTGGGATCATACTCCCACACCAGTTACTGGTGTGGGGGTATGATTCCAAGGTGTTTGACACCAAACACGACATGTTTCCATGCAGCCAGGCGAAAGTTAGCATTTACCTTTTGGTTATAATGCACCTAAGAGTATATGGACAGGCTGCACTACTGACAACCCCGGAGAAGAGATTCCAAAGGCTGCAGCGGGGCTCAGCTCATGCCTGGGCACCCCCTCACATATAACCAAGCACCCTGCCTTCAGGATTGATAAGGCCTGCCATAGGGATGACTGATAGGTTTGTATGAGCAGTGTATGGTGAGATATAGCGAACCTATATCTCAGTAAGGGGTGCATGCACCTCCTTACTCAGGCTGAAGCAGCAGACCTGTGGTGTCATTTTGGGTGGCTTACCAGGGGTGGCATAATACATGCTTCAGCCCCTGGTAGGCCTCTGGGGTACTTATGCCCTGGGTACATTGTATACCATATACTAGGGACTTATAAGGGTACCTCAGATCCAATCTGAACTGTACCTAAAGTACATGGAATCATTTAAGAGAGGAAGCAGCTAGGCTGGGGCCCTGAATAGCAGGGTCCCAGACAGACTAAAGTCGAAAAACAGTGAAACACCAGCAAAAAGTGGGGGTAAACATGTAAAGCAGATCCTACTCTCCTACAACAATGATCTTGACCTGGGAAATCCAGCTCCCTTGGAAGATGAGGGGGAGGGCCACAATGGTCCCCTTCTTGTCCCTTCTGGAAGAGTTGGTGGTGGGCCTACAAGGTCTAGATCTCCCTCAGTGGAGTCTAACCATTCTGGTTCATCTATATCTCTATCTCTGCTCTTAGGAGGGAAACCGCCCAGGAGAGGAGGGAGAGACTGCTGAAGTATGAGGAAGCCCAGCTTAAAACAGAAAGCAGCAAGTAGCCCAAGACAGGGAGGCCCTAGAGCTCTACAGAGCTAGGAAAAAGATGGGACTAGAGTCCCATGGTGGAAGCAACATCCATAGTGATAGGGAAAGGTCTCATGACCATAGAAACCTAAATAAGATTGTCCCTCCCTACCAGAGTGGGGATGAAATCCACAAAAGGATAACTGCACTGGAAGCAGTGGGCAGCAATCTTATGGCTCTCCTTTGCAGACAAAGGTAGAGATAAGCTCCTCAATGTTAGAGAGGAGGATGCTTTTGATTATACCAGTCGGAAAAGTCCATTGATTGAAGGGTGTGGCCTAACCACTGAACAATACAGGTTAAAGTTCAGAGATACCCAAAAGGTACAACATCAAGACTGGGTGGACTTTGTAGATTGCGCTACTAAGGCTCTGGAGGGTTGGTTACTTGGCAGCAAGGTGCATGACGTTCAAGTATTGTACAATTTAATTATGAGGGAGCAGATCCTTAATAACTGTCAAAATCAGCTGTTGCACCAGTACCTGCTTGTTGGACAGGCCACACGAAGGGCTTACTCCCTCCCCGCACGACGGGGCCCGCGCTCCGGCCCACCAGGCATAATCCACGAAAAGCACCTGTACCCCGTCTCCCGACGGATCTTCTGCCCTCGGACCTCTACTCATCACGGGGCCCAGCCCCACCGGCTCCCCCGGCCGGTTCAAGCCGCCATCTTGGGCCCTGCACCACGAGGCCGCGTGGCCTCGCCCCGACCCTAACCCCGGGCCTGGCCGGCCCCGACATCCCGGCACCACCATCCACCCGGGAGGTGAGCGGACCACTTGGCAGGTCAATGGGAGGACGAAGTGTCAAAAGCTCTTCCCCCGCCAGGTGCCGATCGCCTCCAGCTCCCCCAGGCGCTGGCTCCACCCCCTGCTGGGTGTCTGGACACCTTCATCCCGGGCCCTCCGACCTCCAAGTGCGAGGGTCCGGACATCAAAGGGCGCCTGCCCTATAACTGGGGCAACTCCGGAGCAGGAAGGCAGTTGTATCCTGGAGTCGAGAGACACCGAGAGAACTCAGCCTTGACGGACGACTGGCGCTGCCGTAGCCCGCTCTTGTGAACCATCGTCCTGCCTGCTGGCGCTGCCGCGGCCTTCTACAACATCCATCCTCGTCGGGACCTGCTGGCGCTGCCGCGGCCCGTTGTAACGACCATCCTCACCGGGACCTGCTGGCGCTGCCGCGGACCGTACATCGACCATCTCTCCGGGACCTGCTGGCGCTGCCGCGGCCCGTTGTAACGACCATCCTCACCGGGACCTGCTGGCGCTGCCGCGGACCGTACATCGACCATCTTTGCGGGACCTGCTGGCGCTGCCGCGGCCCGTACCACCTAAGCTCGAGGATTGTGAGCTACGCATCATCTCATCCAAACTACCCGACTGGTAGACAGACTGTCCCGCTACCCCTTACCCTGCTTTGAGAGACTTGAATCGAGGGGACCCCGGAGTCCAGACCTCCTTGTACCATTCAACCGTACCTTAAGAAGTGCTTATAAAGAACACTGAACCTTATCCGTGTGTGGTATCTGTCTGTGGGGGGGGGGAAGTTACTTGTCTGTACGATCGCTCGAGACGGCTCTCCCCGGAGACCTCTCCTCCTGACCCCGGCCGACCCTCCCGGTCCGTCTATCCTTTCTAACATTGGTGGCCAGCGGCGCGATCCGAATCAACGCGTAATCGTACAGAGAGTAGCTCACCCCACGACAACAACACGATGTCAGCCAAAGATAGCAACTCCACCGAGAAATTCCAAATGGATAAATTAGAAGAATACAACCACCGCGAACTGAGACAATTCTGCATAGAACTTGGCATTGCTACCACCGGCCTGAGTACCAAAGATGACCTAAAGCACGCCCTAGAGTCGTGGACAGAAACTGGGGTCGCCGGACCCTCCGACCAAAGCAGCATCACACCAGAGGGGAACGCCACGGCTCCCGAGGAGTGGGGAACGGGCCTCTCGCAGGAGGAGATCCGAGAAAGAGAAAGAACCAGATTGCACGAGTTGGAAATGGCACGACTCAAGATGGATGGGGAACTCAAGTTAGCTGAACAGAAACTCAACCTCGAGCACATGCGGCTCCGAGATGAACGAGAAGAGAAGCAGAGACAGAGAGAGCTGGAGGAGAAAAAAATAACGCTCGAGCACGAGCGCAAACTGGCGGAAATAGAACTTCGGAAACAGAATAAAGAACTGGGGGTGCCTGAGCGACCACACACCCCGGGGCCAATCGAGAAAAAAGTCCACATCCCCAAGGATGTTGTCCGCGAGTATGTCCGGGAAGACGACATACAACAGTGGTTTAAAGCCTACGAGATCGCCATGACCTCCCACCGGATCGACCGGAGTGATTGGGGAGCCGGACTCTGGGGGAGGTTTATCAACGAGGGGCGCGATGCCCTACTGCAGCTCCCAGATCACCAAATGTCGTCCTACGACCACATGAAGGCTGCCCTCCTCACCCGCTACGGCCTCACACCCGAGATGTACCGCCAGAGGTTCAGAGATTGCACCCGGATCCCAGGTACAACTTGGGTAGAATACGTGAACTATTTCAGCCGTGCCTTCGAGGGTTGGATAAAGGGGAGCCAGGTCACCACCTACGAACAACTCTTTAACCTGATGGTATGGGAGCACCTGTCAAACAACTGCTTCGTCGAGCTCAGGCAGCACCTCCTCGACAGTAAGCTGACTGACCCCCGGCAGCTCGCCGCCGAAGCTGACCGATGGGAAAGCACCCGAGTGGGCCGGAGGGGGCCACACGAACAGAACAGAAACAACCAAGGCCAGCACCGTCCTCGGGGAGGAGGAGGGGGCCAGGGGCGAGGGAGAGACGCCTTGCCCGCAACACCCCTGGCCAGCACCCCGGCTCCGGCCGGTCGGGGCAACCCCCGTGGCGTCCTGGGGTCCGAGCCAACGTCACGTGCCACCGATGCCAGCGAGTCGGCCACTACGCCAATGACCCGAGCTGCCCGCAGAACCAAACACCCAAGCCCCGCCAGGTAGCTGCCGCCGCCCTGGGGGAAGAGCGATCATTGGAGGAACCAGAGGAGTATGAGCCGGCCCAGCAAGAGTGGGAACCGGCCGCCATGGTCCTGGCGTGCTTAGGGGGAAGAGACATGGTCCCGCGGGCTCCCCTACCCGCTAACACCAGGAAATACGGTCAGTGGGTGACCATTAATGGACAGCGAGCCGAGGCCTTGCGTGACACAGGCGCCAGTGTGACGGCCGTCCGCTGTCACCTGGTGAAGCCCGAGCAGATCCTGCCGAACATTCTCTGCCCCGTCCGCTCGGCAGACAACTCTGAAAGTATGTGTCAAATGGCCTGCGTTCCATTCGAATGGGGAGGGGTCTCCGGCCTGTTGAAGGTGACGGTCCGGGACGATGCCCCCGTGGACTGCCTCCTGGGGAATGACCTCGAGAGTTCCCCGTGGGCCACCGTTGAGAGAAGAGAGCACCTGGGGATGCTGGGCCTCCCGGACTGGGCCTGCATAACCACCCGGTCCATGGCCGCCCGTGCCGTCCCTCGATCAGAAGAACCAGAATGGCCAGCACCTCCGCCCCCAGTCGCCCCAGTAGAAGACAACGACGAGGCCAGCCTCCCAGACCCGACGGCCGAAGGGGACGCGCAACCCCAGGACCTTCCTGACCTGGCTCAGTGGCGTCAAGAGGGGGGGCCCACCCAAGCACAGTTCCGCCAGGAACAAAAGACCTGTCCCTCCCTCGAGGGACTCCGCCAACAAGCCAGCGCCCAGAACGCAGGGGACTCCACCGGAACTCACTGGGTCTACTGGGATAACGACCTGCTATACAGCGAGCAAAGAATCGCCGAGCTGGGGGCCGGTCGAGTACTGGTGGTACCTCTCCGCTTCAGAGACTTTCTGCTCAACCTGGCCCACGATGTCCCCCTGGCTGGACACCTGGGCCAAGATAAAACGTACAGCCGCCTAGTGACCCACGTTTTCTGGCCGAAGATGAGGAACGACGTCCTGAACCACTGCCGATCTTGCCCCACATGCCAAGCCAGCGGGAAGAGTGGTCGGAAGCTGAAAGCCCCTCTGCAACCCTTCCCTGTGGTCACCACCCCGTTCGAGAGGGTGGGGATAGACATCGTGGGGCCTCTGGACCCCCGCACGGCACAAGGACACAGGTTTATCTTAGTACTGGTGGACCATGCCACCCGCTACCCCGAAGCGGTGCCCCTACGGACCGTGACAGCTCCGGTGGTTGGCCGGGCCCTAATGGGGATCTTCTCCCGGGTGGGCTTCCCCCGAGAAGTCGTCAGCGACCGAGGCACAAACTTTATATCCAAATACATGAAGTCCCTCTGGCAACAATGCGGGGTCACCTACAGATTCACGACCCCCTATCACCCCCAAGGGAACGGACTAGTGGAGCGTTTTAACCGCACCCTCAAGGGGATGATTGGGGGATTGGAAGATCCCCTCCGTCGCCAGTGGGATGTACTACTCCCGTGCCTCCTCTTCGCCTACCGCGAAGTTCCCCAGAAGTCCCTCGGTTTTAGCCCTTTCGAACTCCTGTACGGGCACCCTGTGCGAGGGCCCCTCAGCCTAGTAAAAGAAGGTTGGGAGATGGCCCCCCTAAAGACCCCTCCAGACGTCTTCAAATACCTCCTGGCCCTACGCAATCAGACCCGGCGCTTCAGAGAGATGGCCAAGGCGAACCTCGAGGCCAGCCAGGAGGACATGAAGAAGTGGTATGATCACAATGCCTCCTCCGTTGAGTTCGAGCCTGGACAACAAGTATGGGTGATGTCCCCCACCGAACCATGTGCCTTGCAAGATAAGTGGACGGGGCCCTTCAAAGTGGTCGAGCGCAAAAGCCCCGTCACTTACCTCATCGACCTGGGGACCTCCCGGAACCCCCTTCGGGTCCTCCACACCAACCGACTCAAACCACACTTTGTGCGCTCAGAACTCAGCCTCCTGATGGCTACGGACCGTGGGGCAGAGGAAGACTCCGAACCCCTCCCGGATCTTCTGAAGACTCAGGAGAATGACGGCTCCGTGGACGGGGTCCGGCTCTCTGACGCCCTCACTTCGGAGCAACGCCAGGACTGCCGGAACCTCCTGCTGCAGTTCGCTACCCTGTTCTCCCTCACCCCCGGGGTCACCCCTTGGTGTTTGCACGACGTGGACACCGGGGACAGTCCCCCTGTCCGACACCGGGCCTACCGCGTACCAGATCGGGTACGGGCCTGCATACAGGAGGAGGTGGCCAAGATGCTCACAATCGGGGTCATCGAGCCCTCGGACAGTCCCTGGGCCAGTCCGGTTGTATTGGTCCCCAAAGCCGCTGCCCTCGGCACCGCACCTGAACTGAGATTCTGCGTCGACTACCGGGGCTTGAACGCTGTCACCCGGACCGACGCTCATCCGATCCCCCGAGCCGACGAGCTGATCGACCGGCTGGGGGCCGCCCGCTACCTCAGTGTCTTCGACCTAACAGCGGGCTACTGGCAGATCGGCCTCACACCCAGGGCTCAGGAACGGTCAGCCTTCTCTACCCCCGATGGCCACTACCAATTCAAGGTCATGCCCTTCGGCATGAAGAATGCCCCCGCCACGTTTCAACGCCTCGTGAACCAGGTCTTGGCGGGGCTCGAAGAGTTCAGCGCTGCCTACCTGGACGATATCGCTGTCTACAGCCGCCACTGGCCCGACCACCTCCGTCACCTCCAAGAGGTCCTACAGGCCCTCCAGCGGGCCGGCCTCACAATTAAGGCCGGCAAGTGCCAAATTGGCCAGGGGTCTGTGACCTACCTTGGGCACCAAGTGGGAAGCGGGCTGGTGGCCCCGCTACAACTTAAGATTGCTGCCATCCAGTCCTGGCAGCCCCCCGTCACCCAGACCGAGGTCCGAGCCTTCTTGGGGCTCACCGGCTACTACCGGCGGTTCGTGAAGGACTATGGCAGCATCGTGGGGCCCCTCACGGGTCTCACGTCCAAGAACCAACCGAAGCGGATTAACTGGACCCCCGATTGTCAAGCGGCCTTCGAGAAGCTGAAGGCCGCCCTGTGCACCGCCCCTGTGCTCCAGGCCCCCGATTACGGTCGGGAATTCGTGGTACAGACCGACGCCTCCGACCACGGCATCGGAGCCGTCCTTTCTCAGTTAAACCCCGAAGGTCATGACCAGCCGGTGGCCTTCATCAGTCGACGTCTCCTGGCCCGAGAACAGCGCTGGAGCACCGTCGAGAGGGAGGCCTTCGCAGTGGTGTGGGCCCTCAAAAAGCTCCGGCCCTATCTCTTCGGTACCCACTTCCGGGTACAAACCGACCATCGACCCCTGCAGTGGCTGATGCAGATGCGGGGGGAGAACCCGAAACTCTTGCGCTGGTCCATTTCCCTGCAGGGAATGGACTTCACTGTGGAGCACCGACCAGGCCAAGACCACGCCAACGCGGATGGCCTGTCCCGCTTTTTCCGCCTCGACGAAGAGAGTCCCCAAGGAGATGGGTGACTCTCCCCGCCTTCAGCTGGGGGGGACGCATGTTGGACAGGCCACACGAAGGGCTTACTCCCTCCCCGCACGACGGGGCCCGCGCTCCGGCCCACCAGGCATAATCCACGAAAAGCACCTGTACCCCGTCTCCCGACGGATCTTCTGCCCTCGGACCTCTACTCATCACGGGGCCCAGCCCCACCGGCTCCCCCGGCCGGTTCAAGCCGCCATCTTGGGCCCTGCACCACGAGGCCGCGTGGCCTCGCCCCGACCCTAACCCCGGGCCTGGCCGGCCCCGACATCCCGGCACCACCATCCACCCGGGAGGTGAGCGGACCACTTGGCAGGTCAATGGGAGGACGAAGTGTCAAAAGCTCTTCCCCCGCCAGGTGCCGATCGCCTCCAGCTCCCCCAGGCGCTGGCTCCACCCCCTGCTGGGTGTCTGGACACCTTCATCCCGGGCCCTCCGACCTCCAAGTGCGAGGGTCCGGACATCAAAGGGCGCCTGCCCTATAACTGGGGCAACTCCGGAGCAGGAAGGCAGTTGTATCCTGGAGTCGAGAGACACCGAGAGAACTCAGCCTTGACGGACGACTGGCGCTGCCGTAGCCCGCTCTTGTGAACCATCGTCCTGCCTGCTGGCGCTGCCGCGGCCTTCTACAACATCCATCCTCGTCGGGACCTGCTGGCGCTGCCGCGGCCCGTTGTAACGACCATCCTCACCGGGACCTGCTGGCGCTGCCGCGGACCGTACATCGACCATCTCTCCGGGACCTGCTGGCGCTGCCGCGGCCCGTTGTAACGACCATCCTCACCGGGACCTGCTGGCGCTGCCGCGGACCGTACATCGACCATCTTTGCGGGACCTGCTGGCGCTGCCGCGGCCCGTACCACCTAAGCTCGAGGATTGTGAGCTACGCATCATCTCATCCAAACTACCCGACTGGTAGACAGACTGTCCCGCTACCCCTTACCCTGCTTTGAGAGACTTGAATCGAGGGGACCCCGGAGTCCAGACCTCCTTGTACCATTCAACCGTACCTTAAGAAGTGCTTATAAAGAACACTGAACCTTATCCGTGTGTGGTATCTGTCTGTGGGGGGGGGGGAAGTTACTTGTCTGTACGATCGCTGGAGACGGCTCTCCCCAGAGACCTCTCCTCCTGACCCCGGCCGACCCTCCCGGTCCGTCTATCCTTTCTAACACTTCTGGACTCAGATCTGACCTCTCCCCAAGAATTGGGAAAAAAGGCAGACAAATGGATCGGAACCAGGGTGAGGCAGAAGGTTCAGAACCAAGGTGGTGACCAGAAGAATTATTGACTTATCCTGGGGAGGGGTAACTGGCCTTAAGAAGGTTCTGGTAAGTGCAGACCTACCATTTGAATGCTTGCTTGGCAATGATCTGGAAACGTCAGCTTGGGCTGAAGTAGAGCTCAGGACACATGCAGAAATGTTAGGGATCCCTGTTCATGTCTTTGCTGTGACTAGGTCACAGGCCAAAATGTCTAACACTGGACAGGCCCTGGATTCTGGAAGAATGGACCAGGTGCCTCCCAAGAGGAGGAACAGTAGGGTTAAGGCAGTGCCTTTCCCCCTGAATCAGAATACAGATCAGCCTCCTGAGGGAGATGATCTTGAACCTGAAGAAGGAACTGTCCCAGAGGAGCTTTAACCTGACCAGGTTGAGTTATTGGGGACTGGGCAGATCAAGCAGAAAACCTGCACCTCTCTTGAACCCCTCAGAAAGCAAGCTGCTGATGAGGCTGCTGGGAATGCTAGTGGCACCCATAAAATATATTGGGATGATGGACTCCTTTATTCAGAGTGTAGAGACCCGAAGCCTGGTGCTTCCAGGAGGTTGGTTATACCTCTGAAGTTTATGGGCTTCCTATTGACACTAGCCCATGATATACCATTAGCAGGACACCTGGGCCAGAACAAGACTTGGGACAGAATTTCCCCTCACTATCACTGGCCCCACATGCCTGAAGACACTGAGGAGTTTTGTCGCTCCTGTGTGACCTCCCTAGCCAGTGGCAAGGCAGGTGAAACCACAACGGCCCCCCTGATACCACTACCTGTGGTGGGGGTTCTCTTTGAGAGGGTAGGGATTGACATTGTTGGTCCCATGGATCCTCAAACAGCATCTCAGCATAGATGTATTCTGGTGGTGGTGGGCCATGCCACTAGGTACCCAGAGGCCATTCCACTTAGGACTACTACAGCACCTATGGTGGCAAGAGCCCTCTTGGGTGTATTCTCAAGAGTGGGCTTTCCTAAGGAGGTAGTAGCTGATGGGGGTGCAAACTTCATGTCAAGTTACTTGACAGCATTGTGGAAGGAGTGTGGAGTGAATTATAAATTCACCCTATCACCCACAATGCAATAGTTTAGTTGAAAGATTTAACAAAACCTTAAAGGGTATGATCAAAGGTCTCCCAGAAAAGCTTAGGCACAGATGGGACATCCTTTTGCCCTGCCTTTTGTTTGCCTACAGGGAGGTGCCACAAAAGGGGGTTGGTTACAGCCCTTTTCAACTTTTATTTGTTCATCCGGTTAGGGGTCCTTTGTGTCTGATGAAGGAGGGATGGGAGTTACCTCTCAAACCCCCTAAACAGGACATAGTGGACCATCTATTTGGTTTCCGCTCCAGGATGGCTGAGTATATGAAAAAGGCAACTAAAAACCTTGAGGCTAGCCAGGAATTACAAAAGTCACCTACTTGGTAGACCTTGGAAACCCTAGGGGTCCCCACAGGGCACTTCATGTCAACAGACTAAAACCATATGTTGACAGGGCAGACATGGGCTTGCTCATGGCTACAGATGAGGGACAGGAGGAATAGAGTGACCCACTCCCTGACCTGCTCTCTCAGAACCCTGATGATGGATCAGTAGATGGTGTAGCCCTGGCAAGCAGCCTCACTGCCCAGCAACAAACTGATTGCAGAAAGCTTCTCAGACAGTTTAGACATATGTTTTCTCTGACTCTTAGTCAGACCACCTGGTGCACTCATGAAGTGGACAATGGGGATAGTCTGCCTGTGAAGAATAAGATGTACAGGCAACCTGACCATGTCAGGGACTGTATAAGGCCAGAAGTCCAAAAGATTTTGGATTTGGGAGTCATTCTCCCCTCAGATAGCCCCTGGGCTTGTCCAGAAGTCCTTGTGTCTAAACCTCACACCAAAGATGGCAAGAGAGAGATGAGGTTGTGTATGGATTACAGAAGTCTCAATGCAGGCACTAGGATTGATGCCCATCCCATCCCAAGGGCAGATAATCTAATAGATACTTTGGCCTCAGCCACGTTTCTAAGCACATTTGACTTGACAGCTGGCTACTGGCAGATCAGACTAGCTGATGATGCAAAGCCAAAGACAGCATTTTCTACCCCTAGTGGGCACTATCAATTTGTGGTAATGGCCTTTGGTTTGAAGAATGCACCTGCCAATTTCCAAAGGTTGGTGAATCAAGTCCTTACAGACCTGGAAGACTACAGTGCAGCATATCTAGATGATATTGCTGTCTTTAACTCCACCTGGGAGAATCACCTGGTCGACCCGAGGAATGTTTTGGAGGCCCTGCAAAAAGCAGGCCTAACTATCAAGGCTACTAGGTGCCAGATAGGTCAGCGTCAGGTTGTGTACCTGGGCCACCTTGTAGGTGGAGGCCAGGTTCAACCATTGCAGAGCAAAATTCAGACCATAATAGACTGGGTTGATCCCACTACCCAGACTCAGGTGAGAGCCTTCTTAGGCCTGACTGGGTATTACAGAAGATTTGTCAAAGGGTATGGATCAATAGTGACACCCCTGAATGACTTAACCTCTAAGAAAATTCCCAAAAAGGTTCAGTGAACAGTTAGCTGTCAAAAGGCATTTGATGACCTGAAGCACGCCATGTGCACTGCTCCCATTCTGCATTCCTGATTACTCCAAAAAGTTCATTGTGCAAACAGATGCATTTGAGTTGGGGGTAGGGGCTGTACTGTCACAGTTGAATGATGAAGGTCAGGATCAGCCAGTAGCTTTCATGAGCAGAAGGCTGACTCCCAGAGAGAAACGTTGGTCAGCCATTGAGAGGGAGGCCTTTGCTGTGGTTTGGGCTCTGAAGAAGTTGAGGCCATACTTGTTTGGCACTCACGTTATTGTTCAGAGAGACCATATGCCCCTCTTATGGCTAAAACAGATGAAGGGTGAAAACCCCAAACTTCTCAGGTGGTCCATTTCCCTACAGGGGATGGGTTATACAGTGGAACATAGACCTGGGCGTAACCATGCCAACGCAGATGGACTCTCCAGATATTTCCACTAAGAACATGAAGACTCAACTGGTCAAGGTTAGTTTAATGTCCCTGCATTTGGGAAGGGGGTTTGTGTAGGAGAGTAGGATCTGCTTCACATGGTTACCCCTACTGTTTGCTGCTGTAACACTGTTTTTCGACTTTAGTCTGGCTGGGGTCCTGGTATTCAGGACCCCAACCTAGCTGCTTCCTCTATAAATTGATTCCATGTACCTTAGGTACATCCCAGATTTTCTTCTGAGGTGCCCTTATAAGTCCCTAGTATATTGTATACTATGTACCTAGGGCACAGGCACCCCAGAGTCCTACCAGGGGCTGAAGCATGTATTATGCCACCACTGGAAAACCCTCCAAAATTTCATCACAGGTCTGCTACTGCAGCTCGGGTAAGGTGGTGCCTGCACCCCTTACTGAGATATAGGTTCACCATATCTCACCTATCACTGCACATAGAAACCTATCAGTCACCCCTATGGCAGGCCTTATCAATCCCGAAGGCAGGGTGCTTGGTTATATGTGAGAGAGCGCCCAGGCATGAGCTGAGCCCCTCTGCAGCCTTCGGATTCTATCCTTCAGGGTTGTCAGTAGTGCAGCCTGACCATATACTCTTAAGTGCATTATAACTAAAATGGTTAATGCTAACTTTGGACTGGCTGCACAGAAACATGTCATGTTTGGTGTCAAACACCTTGGAATCATAACCCCACATCAAAGACTGATGTGACAATATGATACCACCCTTCTAGAGGGAGAGTCATGACAGCAACGGTATACCCGGTACCAACTTAAAAGAGCCCTGGCATCACAAAATGGATGCTACAGCCACAGACACGTGTCTGACATCCTGCTGCTGACCGAAACTATGGCAGGGGAGGCCTGGACAATAGGTTTCCTGTCACAGGGAAGTGTAACCACCTCCCAGACAGGATGATGTGTATTGGGGCTGGGTGGGAGCACTCTCAGAGTGCTTTGAAGTCCTGCACTGGGGGCGCATTTGGCGTCCCTGTGCATAGTCCAGCTCAAGCCGGTTCAGATGCTTCCAGCCCCTGCTCTTGCCCGAAACTGGACAAAGGAAATGGGTGTAGCCACCCCTCTTTCAAAACCCTCCCATAGTTAGTCCAACCCCTTCCATAGGTATAAGTAAGGAGCCCCTGGCAACAGGACTTTATATATCCCTGGATAAAACTCTGCAACTGAATCCAGGAACTTCGATGCTCTACTAATGACTAGAGGACTGAAGAAATCTCCCTTGGGGTCAAGGAGTGACACCCTGCTTGGCAGGCACCAACAAAGCATTTGCCGGTCTGCATCTTCGAAGCTCTTGATGGACCCCGAAGTATCTGCAGCCCAGAAAGAGGATTTCCAGACTTCTCAGAGGCCAACCCGAGTCCCCAGCAAAGCAGAGACCCACAGCCCTCGTGAGTAACCTGGAACCGGAACTCCTGGTCACTGTGCACCTTTGCAAGTGCATTGACTTCTCGACATCTCTTCAAGTCGTGCTTGGGGTTACTTTTTGCCCCCATCTCGGGCAGAGAATCCACCAAAGATTGTCAGCCTAGTCACCCCGAGTGACCCATGGGCCGCCATTTTGTGTTTCCTCTTGGGGCTCCTTCGTGATCCCTGGTACATCAACTGGTGGGTCCCTGTGGAGACAACATTGATTTTCCTTGGGCTTCCCTGGTTGCTCCAGATGTGCAATGACTCCCCACCAAGTGGGGAGTCCCTCAGACCTTGCTGGTCTGCACCGAAGCATCTTTCTCCTTTCTGCATGGGTTTCGGTTGCCAAGGCTTGTTGTGTCCAATCCGGGCACTGATGCTGCAGCACTTGACATCTTTTGTTGGACAGCTCGAATCCAGCTCCTGGTCATCCTTGATGCCTCCTGGTCCTCGTGGCTGAAGAGTCAACCTTCACCTTCTTCACCTGAAATCCCCCGACAACGGTGGGCATTCGCCTATCGTGCTCCTGGTCACTGACTAGTGACCCAGACTCTGTCTCCTCTGCTTTCAGGTTCTTCTCGACTTCGATTGAGGTTTGGATCTCTTCTGACACTTTGCATCTTCCCGGCAGCAGCACTTCTTTGCCAGCTCCCACTGAAAACGATGACGCGACCCAATACCATTTGACACCTATGCACCCGGCTTCCATGGGTGAGGTAACCCGAGTACTCTGGTGCTCCTGTGGGTGTTGACCCTAGAACTTCCTAAGTCCAAAAGGGTTTGGTCCTAGCTCATCTCTGTGTCCCTAATCTTTAAAAATCTAACAGCGACTTTCTCCATAGAAGCTAACGGGAGCTCGCGGCTGTGTTCTCACACTGCACACGGTCCCAGTGGGTCCCCTGTGTAACTACCTTGGGTGGTTCCTTGGGGTCCCATCGATTCTACAGGCTCTAGGCCTTGTGTCTAGTTATCGCGTGGCTCTTATACCACTATTTTAGTAAATGGTTTTGCTCGCCCCTAGGGCCTGATGTGTATTTGTGCTATTTTACTGCAATATTTGAAGTGTAACTTATGTGTTTTGACCACTAGTCTCATAAAGAGACTAGTAGGGTGTGTTTAGAAATAAATACATGTATTTTATATATATACCTGGTGTGGCTGCCTTTCATTAAGCCATTCAAGAGATTATAGACTGGTAAAACAAGCTGCTTTACATTCCTTCAAGACTTAGCCTGAAGGTTGCTCTCCATAGCTACCACTAGGATAGCTTTCAATAAAAGTTGTCTTTAACCTATCATCAATAAGGGGTAGTTTGGACTGGTGCAAGGTGCCCACTATAATTAGTGGACAGCATATACCAGGCCAACTTCTCACAGGTACATAAAGCCAGATGACGGGTGTAGAAAGAGGTAAGAGGTGTGCAGAAAGAAGCAACAGAGGTGCAGAAAGAAGCACGAGAAGTGATGTAAGAGACTAGAGTTGCAAAAAGAAACAAGAAAGGTGCAGAAAAAAGTAAGAGAAGTGCAGAAAGAGGCAAGTGAGATGCAGAAATAGGGAATACAGGTGCAGAAAGAGGCAAGAGTGGTGCAGAAAGAGGCAAGAAAGAGGGACAGGAGTGCAGAGAGAGGCAAGAGAGGTACAGAAAGACAGAAGGTGGATGCAGAAAGATGCAAGAAGGGTGCAGAAAGAAGCAACAGAGGTGCTGAAAGAAGCAAGATAAGTGATGAAAGAGACAAGAGTTGCAGAAGCAGGGAAAAAAGTGCAGAAAGAGGCAAGGGAAGTGCTGAAAGAAGCAACAAGGGGCAGAAAGAAGCAAGAGAAACAATGAAACAGACAAGAGAGTTGCAGAAAGTGGAAAGAGACGTGCAGAAAGAAGCAACAGAGGTGCAGAAAGGGGCAAGAGAAGTACAGAAAGAGGCAAGAGAGGTGCAGAAACAGGCAGGAGAGGTGCAGAAAGAGGGAATAGGGGTACAGAAAGAAGCAATACAGGTGCAGAAAGAGGCAAGAGAAGTACAGAAAGAGGCAAGAGAGTTGCAGAAATAGGCAGGAGAGGTGCAGTATGAGTGAACAGACATGCAGAAAGAGGCAAGAGAGGTAGAGAAAGACAGAATAGGGGTGCAGAAAGAGGCAAGAGGTGTGCAGAAAGAAGCAACAGAGGTGCAGAAAGAAGCAAGGGAAGGGATGTAAGAAACAAGAGAGTTGCAGAAAGAAACAAGAAAGGTGCAGAAAAAAGGAAGAGAAGTGGAGAAAGAGGCAAGTGAGATGCAGAAAGAGGCAAAACAGTTGCAGAAAGAGGCCATTGTGGTACAGAAAGAGGAAAGTTAGGTGCAGAAAGAGGCAAGAAGGATGCAGAAAGAGGGAAGAGACGTGGAAAAATAGGGAACAGGGGTACAGAAAGAGGCAAGAGGGGTGCAGAAAGAAGCAAGACAGGTGCAGAAAGAGGCAAGAAAAGTGCTGAAAGAAGCAACAGAGGTGCAGAAAGGAGCAAGAAAATTGATGAATCAGACAAAAGAGTTGCAGAAAGAAACAAGAAAGGTGCATAAAAACGGAAGAGAAGGGCAGAAAGAGGCAAGTGAGATGCAGAAAGAGGCAAGACAGGTGCAGAAAGAGGGAAAACCGGTGTAGAAAGAGGCAAGTTTGGTGCAGAAAGTGGCAAGAGGTGTGCAGAAAGAGGAAAGAGAAGTGCAGAAAGAGGGAAGAGACATGCAGAAAGAGTGAACAGGGGTACAGAAAGAGGCACGAGGGATGGAGAAAGAAGCAACAGAGGTGCAGAAAGAGGCAAGAGAAGTACAGAAGGAGGCAAGAGAGGTGCGGAAACAGGCAGGAGAGGTGCAGAAAGAGGGAACAAGGGTGAAGAAAGAGGCAAGAGGTGTTCAGAAAGAAGCAAGACAGGTGCAGAAAGAGGCAAGTAAAGTGCTGAAAGAAGCAACAGAGGTGCAGAAAGTAGCAAGAAAGGTGCATAAAAAGGAAGAGAATGGCAGAAAGAGGCAAGTTAGATGCAGAAAGAGGCAAGACAGGTGCAGAAAGAGGGAAAACAGGTGCAGAAAGAGGCAAGTGTGGCGCAGAAAGAGGCAAGAGAGGTGCAGAAAGAGGGAAGAGAAGTGCAGAAAGTGGGAAGCGACATGCAGAAAGAGGGAACAGGGGTGCAGAAAGAGGCATGAGGGGTGGAGAAGGAAGCAACCCAGGTGCAGAAAGACGCAAGAGGAGTGTAGAAAGACCCAACAGAGGCGCAGAAACAGGCAGGAGAGGTGCAGAAAGAGAGAACAGGGGTACAGAAAGAGGCAAATGAGGTACAGAAAGATGGGAGAGGGGCGCATAAAGAAGCAAGAGAGGTGCAGAAAGAAGGGAGGTACAGAAAGCAGAAGAAATGAGCAGAAAGAGGCAAGAGAGGTAGAGAAAGATGGAAGAAGGTTGCAGAAAGAGGCAAGAGGGGTGCATAATAAGCAACAGAGGTACAGAAAGAGACAAGAGAGGTGTAGGAGAGTAGTATCTGCTTCACATGGGTACCCCCACTTTTTGCTGGTGTTTCACTGTTTTTCGACCTTAGTCTGGCTGTGGCCCTGCTAATCAGGACCACAGCCTAGCTGCTTCCTCTCTAAAATGGTTTCCATGTACATTAGGTACATATCTAATTGGATTCTGGAGTGCCTTATAAGCCCCTAGTATATGGCATACTATGTACCTAGGGCATAGGTACCTCAGAGGTCTACCAGGGGCTGCTGCATGTATTATGCCACCCCTGGGAAGCACTCCAAAATGACACCACAGGTCTGCTACTGCAGCCTGGGTAAGGGTGTGATTGCACCCCTTACAGTCTTATAGGCTACCTATATCACTACCTTATACAGACACATATAAACCTATAAGCCACTCCTATGGAAGGCCTTGACAATCCTGAAGGCAGAGTGCTTGGTTTTATGTGAGAGGGTGCCCAAGCATGAGCTGAGCCCCTCTGCAGCATTCAGAAATACTTCCTTATGGCTGTTCTGTGATACAGCCATACCATATACTTTTAAGGGCATTATAACCTCACGGTAAATACTAACTTTGGAATGGCTGAATCAAAACATGTCGTGTTTGGTATCAAACATCTTGGAATACTACCCCCCCGCCAGTCCTGGCAGCGGGGGTAGCATTCCACCCTTCTAGAGGGAGAGACATGTTCACACTGGCTAAACACGGTAGGACTTTCCTGAGCCCTGGCATTACAAAATGGATGCCTCTGCCACAGACACGGGTCTGGCCTCCTGCTGCTGACCGAAACTCTGGCAGGGGAGGCCTGGACAATAGGTTTCCTGTCAAAGGGAGGTGTCCCCACCTCCCCAGACAGGCTGATGTGTATTGGGGCTGGGTGGGAGCACTCTCTAGTGCTTGAAGTCCTGCACTGGGGGCACATTTGGTGTCCCTGTGCATACTCCAGTTCAAACCGGTTGCAGGGGCTACCTGACCCTGCTCTGGCACGAAACTGGACAAAGGAAATGGGTGTAACCACCCCTCTTTCCTGGCCCCCTGGTGGGGCCTTAGAGTTAGTCCATCCCATAAACTTAGTATAAGTATAGGAAAACAGTCCCTGGGACTTTAGATTACCCTGGATGAACCCCTGAAACATATATCCTGGACCTTCAACTTTCTATCACGACTAGAAGATGGAACAAATCTCCCTTGGGGTCAAGGAGTGACTCCCCTGCTTGGCAGGCACCAAAGAAGCAACTGACCGGTCTGCATTACTGAAGCTCCCGCCGGGCGCCGAAGTCTCTGCATCACCAAAGGGGGATTTCCAGACTTCCCAGAGGCTACCCTAAGTCCACAGCAAAGCTGAGGCCCGTGGCTATCGTGGGTAACGTGAAACCGTGACCCCTGGAGATCGTGAACTTTTGCAGCAACACTACCTTCCTGGTCCTCCTCGAAGTTGTACTTTGGGTTCCAAGTAGCCCCGGCCTTGAGCACCTCCTGCACCAAAGATTGTTGGCCTCCACTCCACGAGTGACCTGGGGGCCAGCTTCAAGTGCGATCGTTCAAGGTTCCTTTGCGATCACTAGTCTGTTAGCTAGCAGGTCCCTATGAAGGCAACTCCACTTCTGCTTGGGCTTTTCTGGTTGCTCCAGATTTGCTCTTACTTACCCTCAATTATAAACAAGCATTGGCATAGCCAATAGGTCTCGCCTTTGGGACCTTATAAGTATTTAGTTATGTAACTGTTGCATGGCTAAACACTTATATGGTCCCAAAGGCGAGACCTATTGGCTATGCCAATGCTTGTTGTTCTAAGTTGTAGCTTGGTGAGCAGTTGTGCAATATAAGTTACTGAAAGGCTGCTAAAATGTTATGACATGTTTATTGAGAAAGGCAATGCTTTCTTGCAAACTGTGTTCATGTAATTACAAATTTTCTATAATGCTGTTACAACAATAGCTGGTGTGCACTGACATGCCATCCATGCCAGGTAAGCAATTAGGTCCAACGCTTACACGTAGATGGATAAAGGAACATTTGCTGAACAGTTAAAGGAATAAAGCAGTTTTCAATGGGTTTGTGTCATGCACCTGACTCGGCCCGAGCTGTTGATTATAGCGCAAGCAGTGTGCAGGGGAGATTAAGTGGACAACATATCTGCAGCCATTCAAAAAGCCGAAAGAACGTGACCACAGAACCCAGTGCGTTGTAGACATCAAACGTGTCTAACATAACTTACAACGCGCACTTTTATTGAAGGAGGAAACAGAAGAATCTGTCCAGGCTCAACTGCATAAACCAAACGCTGTCAGTAACTAACCTTCAATAATAAAACCCTGATTAAGCTGCACCCCCATGCAACCACTTAAACCACCCACCAACATGTTCTGTGCTAGAAAACCAATGCCAGCTGCTGTTGGTCAAAACCCACTAATGTTGAAAAGCAACGGCAGTGGAGATCGTATCACCAGCTAACCAGCAAAATGACAGAAGCATAAACCAAATCTAAAATACTTGGTTACCAGATTGTCCCAAGCCCGTAAAATTAATATGTGTAAAGTGAACATGGATTACCTGAACGCGACGTGACCCGGAATGGAGTGCTGCTGCAACAGTACGAGCAATGTGCCTACATTTGCGTCCGCGCTTAAATAAATAAGCCACACCCATGCGAAAGACATCACCATGATAAGCATAAAAGACAGACCAGACACCCCCACCACCCCATCCCCTAAGAAGCAAGGGGATTTCCATTCAAAGTATTTATTTTGCAGTTTGACATATAGCGCTAACTCATTGGAGCGCTTTATATGAGCTCCAGTCACTTTACACAGTCGTTTTTGGTAGGCATATAAATTGATTTGCCCAGAATCACAGGATGGTGAGCCCACGCCGAGACTCGAACCAGGTTCCCCAGCTCCTAAATGGCCTGCTCTGGCAATGAAACCACCAAAGTAACATTGCAAATAACAACTTGAAGATAAAGTGAATGAAATATCCGCTAACATGAAAACTCACTTGGTAAGAAACCCGGAACAGTTACAACGGGTTTTGATAGTTGATGCGAACATGTAAAGAATAAGATGATACATTTGCTATGAAAGTGATTAAATGTTCTCACAGCTACCACATAACACTACATACCTGCCATAAACTTTCTAAGAAACGTATGTGTAAGATGAAACATTTATGTGAAAAAAATGTTAAACGAAAAACAAATGCCAATTGCCCGGGCTTGATGGCAAAATTGACTTGTTGAACTCGAGTAGTGCATTACAATATGGGTCGTGTATACAATAAAAGAAGCGTGACCTGTTCAGTGAAAGGCTTAAGCCCTGCAGTGTCCATGGTGCAAGATTACAATTTACAACTCTTTCACAGTTATTTTGTGAGCGTGCCAGTCATCAACCTTAACGTGACGTTTCTTTAACAAACGCACATTTTGGAGTCGTGATTGCGCTCTCAACGCTGCTGTTCAAATGCCCATTAGAAGAACAACCACAAATGCTGCGCAGTGATCAAGCGATGCCTGCGTCATTGTGACTTACTGGACGTACGCAGGATGGTATCTTTCACCGCTTCTTTTATAAATCACACAACTGAACATTAACAACTGAAGATGAATTGTTTGTTTAAAAGGGTTCGGGGGGGAGGGTGCTAAGCAACGGGTGACATTCCAGTAAGGGGATGACACTTCACAGCCAGCCTTAATGTTGTGCCAAAGCCCTCGGAAGCAACGGAAAGCTCACTCTTTTGAGCCACAGAGTACCCGGGATAGGAATGGGGAAAGCAACTGGGCGGGAAGAGGCCAAGCAGCACTGGCAGTAAGGTGATGGTAGGAACGGGGGCTGGTGCATGCGAAAGACTGCAGACACATGCACACTCAGTGCATGTTCAAAAGAAATGGCAAGATAGCCTCAGCCTATTCACAGTAAGTATTAGAATGGAGGTTTCCGCGCGGCCGAAAACGAAAGTAATAGCGATCGCGATCAAAGCGAAAGTGATCGCGATCGCTTGGACGGGAGCGCTGTGTGGCAAGCACGTGAGTGGTGCGCGCGCAGCAGTGATTGGCGGCTGCGCGCGTGCACGTTCACGTGCACTGTAGCTTTAGGCCACGGCAGCACTTTGAAAAACCCAGTTATAAAATGTCTCTTACGAGCCTTTGGCTCGCGAGACCTAAAAATGGACGGGGGCCGAGTGGGGGCCCATCACCCGGGGCCTGTCCTCCTTGATGGGGACCACAGGGGGAGCCCCAATGCCACCGCCATCCCAACAGGCTCCCCGCATACTGCAGGAGCTGGCATTGCTTTTGGACAAGGGGAGCTACAAACATGCAACTCCCCTTGTCCAAAAGCAATCTGCTTAGCTTCATGGAAGCGAGAGCCAGTTTGCTGCTCGCTTCCACGAAGCAAAGCAGAGTTTGCAATGACAGGGCCGGAGCCTGTGCTCCTGCCCTGTCAGTGTAAACTGCAGTGTCCCAGGGGTGGGCACACCGGGACATTGCTGGAGTCGGCCTTGGGGGGTGGCGGTCCCAGGGCCATGGAGGGCTCCAGGAGGGGGTCGCACGGACCCCTGCCAACATGTATGCAGCCCCAGGGAGGTGCTGTACCCCAGATCCGGGGGTCTGCAACGGACCCCTGCATTAGGATAATTTGTGCCCCAGGGAGGTGGTGGTCCCTGGGGCAGTGTGGGGGGGGGGGGTAGGAGCCTCGGGGAGGTGGCAGTCCTTAGGGATTCCCCGCCCTTAATTTCAGTGTGCAGTTTGGGGGGCAGGAGCCCCACACAGTTGTTTATTTAAATTGAAGTCCAGGGAGGTGGGGGTCTTCGGGGAATGGGAGTTCCACACGGTAACCCGCATGTTATTTTTTATGCCCCAGGGAGGTGTTGGTCCCCAGGGCAGCCTGGGGGTGTAGGAGAGTAGGATCTGCTTCACATGTTTACCCCCACTTTTTGCTGGTGTTTCACTTTTTTTCGCCTTTAGTCTGGCTGAGACCCTGCTATTCAGGGCCCAAGCCTAGATGCGTCCTCTCTAAATTGATTGCATGTACTTTAGATACACTCCAGAGTGGATTCTGGCGTACCCTTGTGAGTCCCTAGTATATGCTGTACTATGTACCCAGGGCATAGGTACCCCAGAGGCCTACCAGGGGCTGAAGCATGTATTGTGACACCCCTGGAAAGCCCTTCAAAATTACACCACAGGTCTGCTACTGTAGCCTGGGTAAGGTGGTGCATGCACCCCTCACTGAGGTATAGGTTCATTATACCTCACCTATCACTGCACATAGTAACCTATCAGTCACCCCTATGGCAGGACTTATCAATACTGAAGGCAGGGTGCTTGGTTATATGTGAGATGGTGCACAGGCATGAGCTAAGCCTCTCTGTAGCCTTTGGAATCTCCTCTCCGGGGTTGTCAGTAGTGCAGCCTAACCATATACTCTTAAGTGCACTATATCTAAAACGGTTAATGCTAACTTTGGACTGGCTGCACGGAAACATGTCATGTTTGGTGTCAAACACCTAGGAATCATACCCCCACATCAAATCCTGATGTGGAAATATGATCCCACCCTTCTGGAGGGAGAGACAAGGCAGTACTGGTATACCCGGTAGTAACTTAACAGAGCCCTGGCATCAAAAAATGGATGCTGCAGCAACATACACAGGTCTGGCCTCCTGCTGCTGACTGAAACTCCAGCAGGGGAGTCCTGGACAATAGGTTTCCTGTCACAGGGAAGTGTAACCACCTCCCAGACAGGCTTATGTGTATTGGGGCTGGGTGGGAGCACTCTCAGAGTGATTTGAAGTCCTGCACTGCGGGCACATTTGGTGTCCCTGTGCATAGTCCAGCTCAAATCGGTGCTCTGGTGCAAAACTGGACAAAGGAAATGGGTGTAGCCACCCCTCTTTCCAAACCGTCCCATAGGTGGGTCCCTAGAGCTAGCCTAACCCCTTCCTTAGGTATAAGTAAGGAACCTCTGTAACCAGAACTTTAGATATCCCTGGACGAAACTCTGAAGCTGAATCCTGGAACTTTGATGCTCTACTAAAGACTAGAGGACTGAAGAAATCTTCCTAGGGGTCAAGGAGTGACCCCCCTGTTTGGCAGGCACCAACGAAGCATTTTGCCGGTCTGCATCTCAGATGCTCCCGCCGGACTCCGAAGTATTTGCTGACAAGGAAGAGGATTTCCACACATCTCAGAGGCCGACCTGAGTACCCAGCAAAGCTGAGACCCGCAGCCCTCATGTGTAGCGTGGAACCGGAACTCCTGGTCACCGTGCACTTTTGCAAGTGCATTGACTTCTCGACATCTCCTGTAGTTGTGCTTAGGCTTACTTGTAGCCCCCACCTCGAGCAGAGAATCCACCGAAGATTTTCAGCCTAGTCACCCCGAGTGACCTGTGGGCTGCCACTTTCTGTTTCCTCTTGATGCTCCTTCGCGATCCCTGGTCCGTCAACTTGTGGGTCCCTGTGAAGGCAACTTTGATTTTCCTTGGGCTTGCCTGGTTGCTCCAGATGTGCCCTGACTCCCCACCAAGTGGTGAGACCCTCAGATCTTGCTGGTCTGCACAGAAGGCTTGCTGTGTCCAATCCGGGCACCGACGCTGCAGTACTCGACATCCTTCGTGGAACAGCTCGAACCCAGCTCTTGGTTGTCCTCGACACGTCCTGGTCCTCATGGCTGAAGAGTCAAGCTTCACCTCCTTCACCTGAAATCACCCGACATCGGTGGACATTCGCCTATCGTCCTCCTGGTCACTGGCAAGTGACTGAGACTCTGTCCCCTCTGCTTTCAAATCGACGACGCGACCCGACACCATTTGACACCTATGCACCCGGCATCCTGGGTGAGGTAACACAAGTACTCCAGTGCTCCCGTGGGTGTTGACCCTAGAACTTCCTAAGTACCAAAGGGTTTGGTCCTGACTCATTTCTAAGTGTCCCTAATCTTTAAAAATCTAACCACGACTTTCCCCATAGAAGCTAACGGGAGCTCGCGGCTGTGTTTTCACACTGCACACTGCCCCCGTTGGTCCCCTGTGTCACTACCTTGGGTGGTCCCTTGGGATCCCAGTGATTCTACAGGCTCTAGGCCTTGTGTCTAGTTAAGTCGTGGTTCTTATACCACTATTTTAGTATATGGTTTGGCTCGCCCCTAGGGCCGGACGTGTATTTGTGCTATTTTACTGTACTATTTGAAGTGTAACTTATGTGTTTTGACCTCTAGCCTCATAAAGAGACTAGGAGGGCGTGTTTAGAAATAAATACATGTATTTTATATATATACCTGGTGTGGCTGCCTTTCATTAAGCCATTCAAGAGATTATAGACTGGTAAAACAAGCTGCTTTACATTCCTTCAAGACTTAGCCTGAAGGCTGCTCTCCATAGCTACCACTAGGATAGCTTTCAATAAAGGTTGTCTTTAACCTATTGTCAATAAGGGGTTGTTTGGACTGGTACAGGGTGCTCACTATAACTAGTGGACAGCATATACCAGGCCAGCTTCTCACATTGGTGTGAAGCGTGTGGGATTCCAGCTTGCTATTGGTTTACTAGATAATCTAAATTGAGTGACTAACTGAAAACCACTAAAGGTACCCTAGGTACATATAATACAAGCTTTAGAATACAGTAAGATCTATTGAAATTAGAGTTGTGTGTTAAGGGCTTAGCACACCCTTTCTACAACACAAGAGAGTTTAGTAGGCCATACTAGAGTAGGTGGTGCAATACACCTCACCTCACTAGTAATGTCTTCAAGGCCAGGAACCAGTGGGTCCCTGCCAGAAGCCAATGGGCTTCTTGTCTCCAAGTATGATAACCTCCCATTCATGGATTTGAGAGCATTATGCACTACTAGGAAACTGAGGACAGTCAAAAGTCCAAACACCCAGCATATCATAGAGGTACTCAGGCTGGATGATCTCAGAAGACCTATAGGGTCTGTAGGTGCAGGCAGAGTGGGTGGCAAAGCATATGAGGAAGGGCCTAGGGGTGACATTTCCCATGACCTGACCTCTAATGCTGACCAGGAAGATGACAATGATCTTGACCTGGATCCAGCTCCCCTAGAAGATGAGGGGGAGGGCCACACTGAACCCTTCTTTGTCCCTCCAGGAAGAGTTGGTGGTGGGCCTAGAATGTCTAAATCTCCCTTAGTGGAGTCTAACCATTCTGGTTCATCTATAGGGACCTCTATTTCTTCTCATAGGAGGGAAACCTTACAGGAGAGGAGGGAGAGACTGCGGAAGTATGAGGAAGCACAGCTCAAAATCAAAAAGCAGCAGGTAGCCCTAGATAAGGAGGCCCTAGAGCTCTACAGAGCTAGAAAAAAAGATGGGACTGGAGTCCCATGGTGGCAGCAACTTCCCTAGAGATAGGGAAAGGTCTCATGACCCTAGAAACCTGAATAAGATTGTCCCTCCCTACCAGAGTCGGGATGACATACACAAATGGATAACTGCACTGAAAAGTGCCTGTAAAGTTCAAAGGGTCCCCCAGGAGCAGTGGACAGCAATCTTATGGCTCACCTTTGCAGAAAAATGTAAAGATAAGCTCCTCACTGTTAGAGAGGGGGAGGCAGACGATTATACCAGTCTGAAAAGTGCATTGTTTGAAGGGTTTGGCCTAACCACTGAGCAATACAGGTTAAAGTTCAGAGATACCCAAAAGGCACAGAATCAAGACTGGGTGGACTTTGTAGATTGTGCTACTAAGGCTCTGGAGGGTTGGTTACTTGGCAGCAAAGTGCATGACTTTCAATGATTGTGCAATTTGATTATGAGGGAGCATATCCTTAATAATTGTCAAAATCAGCTGTTGTACCAGTACCTGGTGGACTCAGATCTGACCTCTCCCCAAGAATTGGGAAAGAAGTCAGACAAATGGGTCAGTACCAGGGTGAGGTAGAAGGTTCAGAACCAAGGTGGTGACCAGAAGAAGCAAGATCCTAAAAACTCTGACAAGGGTGGGGAGAAGGGTAAAGACCAGAAGTCTTCACAAGGTCCCCAAAAAGCTTCTTCAGATGGGGATTCACAGTCTAACAAGGGAAAAGGCCAAAAGATACCATGGTGCAAAATCTGTAAACAGAAGACTCACTGGACAAGTGATTGCACCAAGTCCAAAGACTCAACTCCAGTCACCATTGCCCCTAAGGCAACTGTTCCCCGTAGTACAGCTACAATTGGTGGTGGTAATATTCAGAATAAGGGTATAGTAGGGTTAAACCTGGGTTCTGAGGTGGACTCTGGCCTAGTCAGAGTTCCAGCTCGGGCTGTCCTGATCTGTGATGGAGGCATGGATATGTCCTCCTTTGTGAGTCCCAGTAACTTTGGAAAATACAGACAGCAGCGTATGATAAATGGAAAAGAGGCTTTGCCATTCAGGGACACAGGAGCAAGTGTCACAATGGTGACAAAAGATCTTGTGGATCCTGGGCAGATTATACTTGGTGAAATGTACCAAGTGACCAATGCTAGCAATGTCAGAATAGACCATTCTCTGGCAGCTGTTAAGTTCTCCTGGGGAGGGGTAACTGGCCTTAAGAAGGTTGTGGTAAGTGCAGACCTACCAGTTGAGAGCTTTCTTAGCAATGATATGGAAACATCAGCTTGGGATGAAGTGGAGCTCAGGACACATGCAGAAATGTAAGGGATCCCTGCTCATGTCTTTGCTGTGGCTAGGTCACAGGCCAAAATGTCTAACACTGGACAGGCCCTGGATTCTGGAAGGATGGACCAGGTGCCTCCCAAGAGGAAGAGCAGTAGGGTAAAGGCAGTGCCTTCCCCCTGACTCAGAATACAGATCAGCCTCCTCAGGGAGATGATCTTGAGCCTGAAGATGGAACTGTCCCAGAGGAGCTTGAAACAGACCAGGTTGAGTTCTTGGAGACAGGGGGCCCTTCCAGGTCAGATCTGAGCCAGGAGCAGAAAACCTGCCCCACTCTTGAACCCCTCAGAAAGCAAGCTGCTGATGAGGCTGCTGGGAATGCTAGAGGTACCCATGCAATTTATTGGGATGATGGACTTCTTTATTCAGAGTGTAGAGACCCCAAGCCTGGTGCATCCTGGAGGTTGGTTATACCTTTGAGGTTTAGGGGCTTCCTATTGACACTAGCCCATGATATTCCCCTAGCAGGACACCTGGGCCACAACAAGACTTGGGACAGAATTGTCCCTCACTTTCACTGGCCCCACATGTCTGAAGACACTAAGGAGTTTTGTCGCTCCTGTGTGACCTGCCAAGCCAGTGGCAATGCAGGTGGACCATAAAGGCCCCCCTGATACCACTACCTGTGGTGGGGGTTCTCTTTGAGAGGGTTGGGATTGACATTGTTGGTCCCATGGATCCTCAAACTGCCTCTGGGCACAAATTTATCCTCGTGGTGGTGGACTATGCCACTAGGTAACCAGAGGCAAACCCACTTAGGACCACTACAGCACCTGTGGTGGCAAGAGCCCTCTTGAGTGTATTCTCAAGAGTAGGCTTTCCTAAGGAGGTAGTAGCTGACAGAGATGGAAATTCTATATCAAGTTACTTAACTGCTATGTGGAAGGAGTGTGGAGTGAATTACAAATTCACCACACCCTATCACCCACAATGCAATGGTTTATTAGAAAGATTCAACAAAACCTTAAAGGGCATGATTAAAGGTCTCCCAGAAAAGCTTAGATGGAGATGGGACATCCTTTTGCCCTGCCTTTTGTTTGCCTACAGGGAGGTGCCACAAAAGGGGGTTGGTTACTGCCCTTTTGAACTTTTGTTTGGCCATCCTGTTAGGGGTCCTTTGTGTCTGGTGAAAGAGGAATGGGAGTTACTTCTCAAACCCCCTAAACAGGACATAGTGGACTATGTACTTGGTCTCTGCTCCAGGATGGCTGAGTACATGAAAAAGGCAACTAAAAACCTTGAGGCTAGGCAGGAATTACAAAAGGCCTGGCATGACCAAAAGGCTGTACTGACTGTTTACCAGCCAGGACAGAAAGTGTGGGTGTTGGAGCCTGTTGCCCCAGCAGCCCTCCAGGACAAATGGAGTGGCCCCCATACAATTGTTGAACAGAAAGGGGAGGTCACCTAATTGGTAGACCTTGGAACCCCTAGGAGTGCCCACAGGGTACTTCATGTCAACAGACTTAAACCATGTGTTGACAGGGCAGCCATGGGCTTGCTTATGGCTACTGATGAAGGACAGGAGGAAGAGAGTGACCCACTCCCTGACCTGCTTTCTCAGAACCCCGATGATGGATCAGTAGATGGTGTAGCCTTGGCAGGCAGCCTCACTGTCCAGCAACAAACTGACTGCAGAAAACTTCTCAGCCAGTTTAGACATATGTTTTCTCTGACTCCAAGCCAGACCACCTGGTGCACTCATAAAATGGACACTGAGGACAGTCTGCCTGTGAAGATTAAGATCTACAGGCAATCTGACCATGCCAGGGACTGTATAAGGACAGAAGTCCAAAAGATCTTGGATTTGGGAGTCATTGAACCCTCAGATAGCCCTTGAGCTAGTCCAGTAGTCCTAGTACCTAAACCTCACACCAAAGATGGCAAGAGAGAGATGAGGTTTTGTGTGGACTACAGGGGTCACTAGGACTGATGCCCATCCCATCCCAAGGGCAGATGAGCTAATAGACACTTTGGCCTCAGCCAAGTTTCTAAGCACATTTGACTTGACAGCTGGCTACTGGCAGATCAGACTAGCTGATGATGCAAAGCCAAAGACAGCATTTTCTACCCCTAGTGGGCACTATCAATTTGTGGTACTGCCCTTTTTTTTGAAGAATGCACCTGCCACTTTCCAAAGGTTGATGAATCAATTCCTTACAGGCCGGGAAGACTATAGTGCAGCATATCTAGATGATATTGCTGTCTTTAGCTCCACCTGGGAAGATCACCTGGTCCACCTGAGGAATGTTTTGGAGGCCCTGCAAAAAGCAGGCCTAATTATCAAGGCTACTACGTGCCAGATATGGCAGAGTCAGATTGTGTACCTGGGCCACCTTGTAGGTGGAGGCCAGGTTCAACCAATGCAGAGCAAAATCCAGACCACAATGGACTGGGTTGAGCCCACTACCCAGACTCAGGTGAGAGCCTTCTTAGGCCTGACTGGGTATTACAGAAGATTTGTCAAGGGCTATGGATCAATAGTGACACCCCTGAATGACTTAACCTCTAAGAAAATGCCCAAAAGGTTTCAGTGGACAGGTAGCTGTCAAAAGGCATTTGATGACCTGAAGCAGGCCATGTACACTGATCCCTTTCTGCAGAGTTCTGATTACTCCAAAACGTTCATTGTGCAAACAGATGCATCTGAGTTGGGGGTAGGGGCTGTACTGTCACAGTTGAATGATGAAGGTCAGGATCAGCCAGTAGCTTTCCTAAGCAGAAGGCTGACCCCCAGAGAGCAACGTTGGTCAGCCTTAGCTCTGGTTTGGGCTCTGAAGAAGCTGAGGCCATACTTGTTTGGTACTCACTTCATTGTTCAGACAGACCATAAGCCCCTCTTATGGCTAAAACAGGTGAAGGGTGAAAACCCCAAACTTCTCAGGTGGTCCATTTCCCTACAGGGGATGGACTATACAGTGGAACATAGACCTGGGAGTAACCATGCCAATGCAGATGAACTCTCCAGATATTTCCACTTAGAACATCAAGACTCAACTGGTCAAGGTTAGTTTAATGTCCCTGCATTTGGGGGGGTTGTGTAGGAGAGTGGGATCTGCTTCACATGTTTACCCCCACTTTTTGCTGGTTTTTCACTGTTTTTCGACTTTAGTCTGGCTGGGACCCTGCTATTCAGGGCCCCAGCCTATCTGCATCCTCTCTAAATTGATTGCATGTGCTTTCGGTACACTCCAGATTAGATTCTGGGGTACCCTTGTGAGTCCCTAGTATATGGTATTCTATGTACCCAGGGCGTAGGTAACCCAGAGGCCTACCAGGGACTGAAGCATGTATTGTGCCACCCCTGGAAAACTCTTCAAATTACATCACAGGTCTGCTACTGCAGCCTGGGTAAGGTGGTGCATGCACCCCTTACTGAGGTATAGGTTCACTATACCTCACCTATCACTGCACATAGTAACCTATCAGTCACCCCTATGGCAAGCCTTATCAATACTGAAGGCAGGGTGCTTGGTTATATGTGAGAGGGTGCCCAGGCATGAGCTGAGCCCCTCTGCAGCCTTCGGAAGCTCCTCTCCGGGTTGTCACTAGTGCAGCCTAACCATATACTCTTAAGTGCATTATATCTAAAACGGTTAATGCTAACTTTGGACTGGCTCCACGGAAACATGTCATGTTTGGTGTCAAACACCTTGGAATCATACCCCCACATCAAATCCTGATATGAGAATATGATCCCACCCTTCTAGAGGGAGAGACATGGCTGTACTGGTATACCCGGTTGAAACTTATCAGAGCCCTGGCATCACAAAATGGATGCTGCAGCCACAGACACGTGGGGAAGGCCTGGACAATAGGTTTCCTGTCACAGGGAGGTGTAACCACCTCCCAGACAGGCGTTTGTGTATTTGGGCTGGGTGGGAGCACTCTCCGAGTGATTTGAAGTCCTGCACTAGGGGCACGTTTGGTGTTCCTGTGCATAGTCAAGCTCAAACCGGTTCAGGGGCTTCCAGCCCCTGCTCTGGCATGAAACTGGACAAAAGAAATGGGTGTCACCACCCCTTTTTCCAAACCCTCCCATAGGTGGGTCCCCTGAGCTAGTCCAACCCCTTCCTTAGGTATCAGTAAGGAACCTCTGTAACCAGAACTTTAGATATCCCCGGACGAATTTCTGAAGCTGAATCCTGGAACTTCGATGCTCTACTAAAGACTAGTGGACTGAAGAAATCTCCCTTGAGGTCAAGGAGTGACTCCCCTGCTTGGCAGGCACCAAAGAAGCATTTTGCCGGTCTGCATCTCCGAAGCTCCTGCCGGACTCTGAAGTATTTGTAGCCCAGGAAGAGGATTTCCAGACATCTCAGAGGCCGACCTGACCCCCCAGCAAAGCTGAGACCCGCACCCCTCATGAGTAGCGTGGAACCGTTACTGCTGGTCACCGTGCAATTTTGCAAGTGCATTGACTTCTCGACGTCTCTTCAAGTTGTGCTTGGGGTACTTGTAGCCCCCACCTTGAGCAGAGAATTCACCGAAGATTGTCGGCCTAGTCACCCCGAGTGAACCGTGGCTGCCATTTTGTGTTTCCTCTCGAGGCTCCTTCGCGATCCCTGGTCTGTCGACTGGTGGGTCCCTGTGAAGGCAACTTTGATTTTCCTTGGGTTTCCCTTGTTGCTCCAGACGTGCCCTGACTCCCTACCAAGTGGTGAGTCCCTCAGACCTTGCTAGTCTGCACCGAAGCATCTTTCTCCTTTCTGCGTGGGTTGCTGTTGCCAAGGCTTATTGTGTCCAATCCGGGCACCAATGCTGCAGTACTCGATATCCTTTGTGGGGCAGCTCGAATCCAGCTCCTGTTCTTCTTCGACGCCTCCTGGTACTCATGGCTGAAGAGTCAACCTTCACCTTCTTCACCTGAAATCACTCGACATCGGTGGGCATCTGCCTATCGTCCTCCTGGTCACAGGCAAGTGACCCAGACCCTGTCTCCTCTGATTTCAGGTTCTTCTCAAATTCGATCCAGGCTTGGATCTCATCGGACACTTCGCATCTTCCCGGCAGCAGCACTTCTTTGCCAGCTCCTATTTAAATCGACGACGCGACCCGACACCATTTGACGCCTATGCACCCGGCTTCCCTGGTTGAGGTAACCCAAGTACTCCGCTGCTCCTGTGGGTGGTGACCCTAGAAATTCCTAAGTCCCAAAGGGTTTGGTCCTGACTCATTTCTAAGTGTCCCTAATCTTTAAAAATCTAATCACGACTTTCCCCATAGTAGCTAACGGGAGCTCACGGCTGTGTTCTTACACTGCACACAGCCCCCGTTGGTCCACTGTGTAAATACCTTGGGTGGTTCCTTGGGGTCCCAGTAATTCTAAAGGCTCTAGGCCTTGTGTCTAGTAAAGTTGTGGTTCTTATACCACTATTTTAGTATATGGTTTGGCTCACCGCTAGGGCCTGGCATGTATTTGTGCTATTTTACTGTACTATTTGAAGTGTAACTTATGTGTTTTGACCTCTAGCCTCATAAAGAGACTAGGAGGTTGTGTTTAGAAATAAATACATATATTTTATATATATACCTGGTGTGGTTGTCTTTCATTTAGCCATTCAATAGACTGGTTAAACAAGCTGCTTTACATTCCTTCAAGACTTAATCTCTAGGCTGCTCTCCATAGCTACCACTAGGATAGCTTTCAATAAAGGTTGTCTTTAACCTATCATCAATAAGGGGTTGTTTGGACTGGTACAGGGTGCTTACTATAACTAGTGGATAGCATATACCAGGCCAACTTCTCACAGGTGGGGCAGGAGCCCCCATGCATTTTTTAATGTAAAGCCATGGGGAAGTGGCAGTCCCCAGGCTGCCGGGGATTCGCGTGCCCCCGCACATTAATAACAAAGCCCTAGGAAGGTGGTGGGTCCCCCGCATTATAATTTTGTATTGCCCCCAGGACCTGGCCCACCCAGGGGCTTCCAGAAAACGAAGCGCGGGAGCCTGCACCATGTTTAAAAAAATTGGGGCCGGATTCACGCATCCAGTGTGAATCGCACTGAATTAAAAAAATAAAAATGCTTTTTTGGGCCTGGGAGTCCCTCACAGAGACCCCAGAGCACACCTAGGGGGTCAGGGTGTTTCTACCCTGCCTCTTTTTCTTCATTTTTAACCTTTTTCCTTGCGACTCAGTTCTACCAAGTCACAAGATGGCTGCAAACACTTGGTTTGAAGTGTTGGCAGCCAATCATAATGAGGCTTGTGATTAGGTGGGTTTGCGGATCCACCGCAGTCACCAGATATTGATATTTTTTATCTTTAAATTCCTCAGGAACTACTGAACAGATGTACACCATTTAAAGCAAAGAGTGCACTCTAGATCAAGAGCTACCTCTCTGCCAAAGTTGGAAATTCCGTTCAGCAGTTCGGGTTGTAGCCGCAACAAAGGTTCCTATGGAAATTAGCATTTTTCTCGGCCCCCGCTTGACGAATCAATCAAAACTTTCAAGACAGGAGCTGACCGGAGCGCCCCATTAGTTTTGAAAGTTTCGTGAAGATTCGGCAAACGGCACCAAAGATATTGGCAAATCAAAAAATGCTTTTCCTATGGAAACTAGGTCCTAACTATAACTACGTACTGGTAACCACCAGTAGGTAATGTATATATATATATATATATATATATATATATATATATATATATATATATATATATATATATATACATATATATACACACACATACATATATATTACCTATATAGTTATAGTTAGGACCAAGTTTCCATAGGAAGAACATTTTTTGTTTTGCTTATAACTTTGGCGTTGTTTGATGAATCTTCATGAAAGTTTTCAAACTAATTCTTTGTTCATATCAGCTTCCATGTGGGAAGTGTGGGGGTGATTCATCAAGGGGGGGTCGAGAAAAAAGAAAAAAGGTGGGTCCCAAAACGTGTTTTCCCTATGTTAATTTCCATAGGAAACTTAGACAAGACTACCGGGTGAACAGAATTACCCCAAATTTGGCAGGGAGAAGGGTCTTGGTCAAGAAAGCATGCTTTTGTTTATTTGGTGTGAATCCGTTCAGTCGTTTTTGAGAAATATTGAAATTTACAGATATCGATATTTGGGAAGTCTGCCATCTGATTGGCTGAGGCGTTACGAGCACGAGCTTGCTGCTTATTGGTTGTGAGCGCTGCGAGCGGTTCAACTAGGAAGTGCTGGCCGCTATTTTGTGATTCCGTCAAAGCGAGTAAGGGGAAAACAGGGTGAAAAAAGTGGGAAAGAGGAGGGTAGGAGCACTGTAACCTCTGTGGGGGTTTAGGTTGTGCTATAGACGGGGTGTGAAGCGAAGTATTCACCCCTAGCAGTGTGAAAGTGCTGGGCTATGGAAATTAAGTGAGGTATTGCCTGTAGTCTGATGCTGATAATGTGAGCTGGTGTGGGAGTCGGGGATTAAAGCGTGAGCCCAAATTGTGTGTTTTATGCTGTGAAGTCATGTGCTGTGGCCGCTGCACTACACCTGTGGAAGTAGTGTCAGCATGTGTTTATACCTACTAGGACAAACTAGCTGAAAGTCCGGGGTATGGAAAATATGTGAGGTATTGTGTACAGTCTCATGGTGCTAGGCTGAGCTGCTGCTGGACTCGGGGATGAAAGCGTGAGTCCAAACAGTGTGTCATATGCTGTGAAGTCATGTGTTCTGGCTCCTGTGCCACTTCTGTCCAAGTAGTGCCAGTATGTAGTTATACCTACTCGGAGGAACTTTTGTTTCGAACATTGTAACTTGTGTATGGTGCTTAGGGGGTGTTATACAGGGATTGCGAAGGTAAATTCGCGCATATCAAATCAATTCGGTATTTGTAAAGTGCAAACTACTCACTCCTACAGGTCTGATGGCACTGGGGGCATAAGCTGAGCTGCTGACGGACTCGGGGTAAAGCTGGTGAATAACTGACCCCTACTGGTCTGAAAGTGCTGGGTACGGAAATTAAGTGAGGTATTGCCTAGAGTGTCATGCTGCAAAATCTAGCTGCTGCTGGACTCGGGTATGAAACTATGAGCCTGTGTTTGCTATGCTGTGAAGTCATGTGTTCTGGGCGCTGTGCCATACTTGTCCAACTTGTATATGGTGCGTAGGTGGTGTTGTACAGGGAGTGTGAAGGTAAATCAATACGGTATTTGTAAAGCGCAAACTACTCACCCCTATGGGGGAGTAGACGTGGTGATGAAAGCGAGAGCTCTGTGCTGCAAAGTCAGATGGTCTGGCCGCTGCGTCACAGCTGTGTGGAGAATACATTTTGGCAAATGTCCGTGAGTTGCCATTACCTAGCCCTAAAATAGCGGGCCTAAGTTGTCAGTTATAGGGTGGCTGTAAAAAGAGGTCTTGTGTTGATTAATTGGAGCTACACATAAGTGCAGATGCACAGCTTCAAGTTATTCAGGAAAACTTGATTTCCGTGATCTGTGAAGTGTACTCCATCACTTCTGTAGATATCAGCCATATAAAAACGTATGTTGTTGTTGTAGATGGCCCCCATTTTGTGGTCTCTGGGGTATGCAGACACAGTTTTGTTGAGTTTCTTCCTAGATTTTTCAATCTGAGGACAAAATAGTTTTGACCATTTCCACTTCTGTCTTTGGCATATATTGGAATATACAAAGACAGTTTGAGGGAAAAGTAACATCAATTGTCCAAAGGTGTCCTTCATAAGCATTTCCAAACCTACCCCAGTCAATGTGCCTTGGTCGTTTCCTCCACAGTGCACAATCATGAGGTCAGGGTGTTGGAGATGCAAACAGGTTTTAACCAAAGGCAACAATTAGTGCCACTTCAATCCTCTCTGTGCAAACCATTTAATGTCCACATTTTGTAAACCTAGGTCTAAGTCAATACGTCTCTGTTCTGTATACCTCTTGCACCAGAAAATATAGCTATGTCCCACGATCCACACTAGCATTTTGAAGGTATGGCTGGAAGGTATGGAAAGATGTCTGTAGCTAATGCAGTTATTTGGTAGAATAAGAGATATGTTTAATGATGGGGAACTACTTTTTATTGCCATACAAAACGATACGTGATTGGGAGACGAAAAGCATTCTTTTTTAAAAGTAGGGTGCTCATTCGTTTTGTGGAAAAGCATCTTTGTGATTGGTTAAGAAAAAGCAGTTTCAACATGGAGCACATATCATAGGATAAAAGTTGTCAACTCAACCACACCTGCTACTTGCATTTGGAAGGCACTGTTCAAGCTTAAAACAATCGTGAACTTTTAACCTGCACATGCCGTTAAATGTTCGAGAAAATGTTGCAAAATTCCCCTCCATTCTACGGCACACCACTCAACTGTACACAACTCCGCTGTATGCCACTCCAGTGTGTGCCACATGACTCTACGCTACTCCTCTGTACACCACTCCACTCTACACAGCTACATTCTACGCCACAACACTCTAGGCCACAACAATCTATGTCATGACATTTTGCAGTCACAGCAATCTATGGCATACTGACTGGGATGATTGGAAGATACGGTGATATATTACCACCTATAGAGAGTATTTGTACGCTGTATGTATAAGTGATCACGTCATATATAAGGGATTCTTGGATGAATGATATATTCCTTAAACAAGCTCGGATTCTCTCATTAGGAGAGCCCTAATGATGTCCCATTTGGAACAAAACGCATAGGGTGTTCAATCGATTGATTATCTTGTTTGTTTTGATTAGAAGAATGTGGAGAAATGAAATACATTTACTAATAAAGGCCTGGAAATGGAAGCTTGCATTGGGACTGGATCGTTATTGGACTGCAATAATTAATTGTTGATCTATGATATAAATAAATGCGCTCCTTCTTTAAAACAATATTACTTTAACTTATGTTAGGGGATCGTTTGATTTGCGTTTTCGACCCTGCCTGCCTGCGTGCCTGCAGAGGACTTCACAGCCCAGGGGGAACCGCGGCCGGTGCCGCGTCATCATCGGGCAGCCGGTACATAAAAGCTGCCTTCAGCTCCCGCTGCGCAGGAGCGTTTGATTTGCTTTTTTTGACCCTGCCTGTCTCCCTGCAGAGGACTTCACAGCCCAGGGGGAACCGCGGCTGGAGCCGCATCATCATCGCGGCAGCCGGCGCATAAAAGCTGCCTTCAGCTCCTGCAGTGCGGGACGCGCGCGGGCGTGCCTGGGCCAAGCCCGGGCCAAGGACGGGCTCGTCCGCACCCATCCGCGACAGGACGCGGCAGGGCTGGGCCACCCCCTGACATCTAGGCACCAAGATAAATTCTCTTGATTGCAGAGCGGACCCCAGGGCGGCCAAACAAGGACATAAAAGGTACTGTCTCTTGCATCGTATGTTACAGCGTATCCCGCTCGCAGAATAAGCAAGCGCAATGCAACGGGCTCTTTGGTGGGTGGTGGGGTCACGGGGACTCTAGATGCCTTTTTAATCAGAGCCGAATCATTATTGGTTCACCAAATCCAGCTCACGGAGAAAAGACTGTCCCTGGACTCTATCGTGCCTCAAAAACTATGGGCGGTTTACCTTTGACTAAATCCCCCAATGACGGGGCTCTTTCATGTTTAGCTATGTCGGGAGGTAGTAATAACGCAGAAAGAGCTACCTCAATCGTCTCACCTCCGCTGTTATCTCCCCGGTTATCCCCACTGTTGTAAGAACTCATAGAAACGCAGTCTGTTGATAGTGGCCTCGCAGAGAACTTTGCAAGGGATACTGCAGGGGATACTGACTCTGGTTTATTGTCAGGGCAGGGGGCTCGGGCCATTTCACTGAATACACTGACTGCAAGTAATGTAGCTACTTCAAGTTCAGGTGGGGAGGTTATCACTCGCTCAAAAAGGGCATCTAAACTTAATAGCTCCACAAAGCCACCAGATAGCGACCCAGCTCCAGTAAAGCGAGCCAGGGGTGGGGGGTCCAAAGTAATTAGGCCCCCTGACACAGCAGGCACTGTAGACAATCAAACGACCCAAAATGGTGAAGATGGCAATGTGGGGCAGGGAGTGGCCACTGAGCTTTGGAAAAGGATGGAAATGATGCTAACTGCACTTTTGGAGCCCATATTAGTCAAAATCAGGTCTATAGAAGAAAAAGTGTCGCTGTTTTTGATACAGAACAGTGCACCAACTATTGAGGTCAACAGGTGTGTATCTAGCTGTTCTGGGGCACAGGAGGGTTCCAATTTATCAGTTGCACCCACCAGAGTAGAGGGGAAGGGGGGGGAACATTGCCAATGAACAGCCCTCGGGCATACAGGATGGGACGAGCAGAGTGCCACCCCCAGGTCCCTCGGAATGAAACTCAAATAGCACAAATACTAACCCCAGGGGTCATAGGCACTTGAGGGGAGGGACCGAAGGTAACATCACAGTCCAACAATCAGACCCCACTAACAAAGGGGGTAGAGCCTCCACAAACCAAAACTCTGGGGAGATGCCAGTTTACAGCGCTCGGGGCACCCCAGACTTGCCGTCTCTAGATCTACCACCCGCATCATGTCCATATACAGTGGTCCTGACAGGTGTCCCGGCCTGTACGAGCGATGGAGAAGAATCCCCCTTAATGTTGATCAATAAGGCAGCGCACTGGATGAGTAGGAATGTAGGTTTTAACATCACCAATCATAGGCTCATCTTAATGGCTAGAAGGGTGTCCTGGATTGGCTATTCCAGGAAAGTTTTCCCAGGGGACTTCGTGATTGTGAACTTAAGGTATCCTGGGCTTGTACACAACCTACTTATGCAGAGTAAGGGGTCTTTCCAAGATGAGGGTGGCTCAAGTATTAAAATGCTCCCTTTAGGTTTCTTTTACAGACACACGATGAACCCGAACAACTGTGATAAATACAGGGGGCTTGTGGTGGGAACGTATGGGGGAGGCCCCACAGTCCCAGTACATAACCGGTATGCCCCCCTCAATAATTCAAGGGATTTAAATGATATTGACTGACTGGGCCTGTCGGGGGCAACTAAGGGTGTTTATGGACATGAAAATAATGTTATTAATGCAGACTTGGGAGGAACAGTCATGGCGAGTTTAAATGAGGAAGTTGTAAACCTAACCCATTTAGAGCACTTGGCGTCCTGCACAATTACCCAAACATGGAACCTTATGGAGCTCAATCCTATCCCATATCAGACAGCCTAGACATACATAATCAGAGAGATTTTAAAAAGGGTTTCCTGGAATATAGCAGGTTTATATGCCAAATTCAAAAATGAAGATTGGCTAGTTTATATTTGGAAATTCCAAGTCATCTGTGTACAGAAAACATGGGAAGTAGAGAATAGCACTTTCCACCTCGAGGGTTACAAAACCTATTTTGTACCAGCATGCAAGGCTGTGTCAGGGAGAGCAAGGGGAGGATTGATTATATATGTTGATCTTAGGTTACAGGGCAGATGGTCTGATTTAGGTTGGAACTCAGACTTCATGTTAGGGCTTAGGTTTTATAACAAGGGCCACAAGTTAATTTTTATTAATTTTTCTAATGTGATCTTACGGGGCCAGAGCACTGCAAGAGTGGATGAGCTGGAGAGAGGCTCGCTCCCATACAGGAGCAAGGGGCGTTGAGGCCTCATTTGGTTTTAGCTGGCGATTTAAACTGCCATCTGTGTCCAAACCTGAAAATTGATGGGGGGGGATTGGTCATCGTGTACTCTGGAAGAGGGCCCGCATATGGTACATACAAAGGAAGGAAGGGTACTATGTAAGTTATTAAACACACATGCCCTTACACACACCGTGGATCTGGCTGAAGTTCGGAAGGATAAAGTGGTACACTCCACATTTAAAGGCAGAGGAAGTGTTTCTTTTTTTGATTTCATCTTTGTCTCTAAAACACCTAAAAAATGGGTCACAGGGTTTAAAATACGTCTGAGTATCCTCAGCGACCATAATCCCCTAGTCATGTCCCTCGTGGACTTAAATCCCTGCTAGAACCCATCTAGAGTGGCGGGGGTGGCATGTGCCACAGGCCAAGGCCGGAGGTTGAGATGGTCACAGGGTAATGGCGAAGCTTTTTAAAAAGCTTTAGTGAAAGATTCTGAACAGCTCATTGCGGAATGTTTAGACCCAAATGTGGAGGGGGCTGAACTAGTCAGGGCATTCGAGGGTGTTGCCCAATTAATTGATGGTCTGCTTAGGACCACAACACACAAAACAATATCGAATGACCCAAGGTGGTTCGATCAACAGTGCTGCTGTGCCCTGAGAGAGCTGAAAGTTGCCCTAAGGTCCTCCCCAAGAGATAAGAGCATGGTGACCCTTTGCAGTTTAAATTATAAATTGGCAGTAAAAGGCCGTAAATCCAAATTACAACAGCGGGCTTGGGAGGACATAAGCGAAGCAATACAGCTAAAGGACATAACTGCCTTTTGGAAAGTTATAAATGATTCTTGCTTCCAAAAGGAAAACAAACCCAGGGTAGCCAATAACATCCTGCCTGAGTTATGGCATGAGCTTTTTTTTGGGCTCTATAATCACTGCTTGGCTGAGGCCCAGTCGGAGGATGACGGGGGGAACAGACTATGAATCCGATAGTTTTCTCTCTTGGCGAGATCAAGACAGGGATTGAAGGCCTGACCCGAAACAAGGCCCCGGGCCCTGACGGGATCCCACCTGATTTTTTTTTTAGCAAAGTAGATCTCTGGGCACCAATCCACACCAGAGTCATTAACACAGCAATAGACATAGGTATGCCCCCATCCTTGTCCACAGCCACGATTGTTCCTATTTTTAATAAAGGAAACAAGGATTGCCCACTTTGTTACTGCCCTATTTCCTAAATTGACGTGTCAGCAAAAGGTTTAGGACGGGTTATCCTCAGCCGGCTAATTGACTGGGCTGAGGATCAGCACTTCATAACTGACACCCAATATGGCTTTAGGCCAGGAAAGTCAACCACCGATCAATGTCTTAACTTATATTTACTGGTAGCCAAGTACACCATTGCTAGCCAAGAAACCGTGACCTGGCATTCATGGACTTGACGGCAGCTTTTGACCGAGTTAACCGTAGGAAATTATGGGCAATCATGGGTGGCCTTGGCGTGGGCCCCGGACTTATTAACATTTTAAAAGATTTGCATCAGAACACTACCACCACAGTTAGATACAACCAGGAGGGAAGCACCACGACCCTTTCCCATGCTTAAGCGGGGTCAGACAGGGTTGTATCCTGGCCCCTTTTTTGTTTACTTTGTACATAATTAGTTTGGATCAGGCACTTAGCACTTTAAAGGTTGATACACCGAGGATTGATTCAAGAGGGATCCCGGTCCTGCTCAATGCAAATGACACAGATCTCCTTGCCCGTACACCCAAAGGGCTTCAGGGTCTGATAGACAGCTTTGTTTCCTTTATGGAGAACTTAGATCTGTCCCCCAATCTATCAAAGTCGTACCTTATGGAAGTGGGCAAAAAACCAAGCAAAAAGTATGATTACATGATTGGTTCTCACCGCTTGGGAAAGTGACACTCTTTCTCGTACCTGGGGATTTTATTTGATGGACGTCTAAATTTTAAAGATCTTTTAGAAGAGAAATGCTATGCGTTAGCTAGTTTCTCTGGGTCGATCATGAATTTTGCACGAAGGCTAGGTCATTGGTCACCGGAGCAAATTTTGAGACTATACAGCTCTATGTGTTGTGCCACAGTTCTGTATGGAAGCGAAGTATGGGGATTCATTGATGCCCAGCATTTACAAATAGAGGAAAATAAGTATCTTCAGCGCTTACTTAAAGTGCCTCAGAGTACACCTTCCCACATTATCCACAAAGAACTTGGCGTCAGTTATATCAGGGATAGGCTGGAAGTCAAACCCTAGTCTGCTGGGCCAAAATCTGGGCAAATACAGAGGCCACATTTAGCAGACAGATCATAGTAGATTGCCTTGCCCGCGACTGGCTCAAGTATGTGAAGGAAACTCTAGAAGGTATAGGATGCGCAGATCTCTTTAACTTTCCTACAAAGATATCTATGTAGGACAAAGCCCTGGTTAAGGACAGGTTCCTCAAGCATGTCATAATACTCAGGGAAGATAGGGAGCTGATTAAGCCGACAGTGAGAGAATATCTTCTGTCCAAAACATGCGTGGGTATTGAGCCTTACTTATCTTATTTTCACAATGCCCATGATAGATTTTTAATGACACGGTTTAGGCTTAATCTTTTGCACCATGTATTAGCTGACCCGCCAGGATTTACCCCGTCTATAGAGTTGAAGGGTCCGTGTGGCTGCGACCATCGGTCTCCACAGGACACCCTTCACTTTTTTTTATTATGTCCTTTTTATTCACAACCTAGGAGACTCTTTTTAAAAGTATTTGAAAGAATGCTATATTTAAACATGCAAGGGTGGCCCTGTTATTTTTAAAATTGTCCACAGACGCATTAACCCTGTTCTGTACTGTACATTTTTTAAGGGTAGCCATTAGGCTCAGAACAACAAGAGGCATCAGGTGAACATATGTGGCCCGTGATGTTAGTCCTTTAATGGCCCTAAGAATTAATTTGATGAGGGGAGGGGTTCTTAATCGCGGACGAACTGAATATGTACTATTTTAAGCTGTCGAATCGTCTTGTTTTTATATCATGATGTATTTTATCTGTACTTTTATGGTATTTTTTCATACCGAATAAAGTATTATGATTGATTGATTGAACTTATGTAGTACCTTAGTATACATGTTTAACAATCATAAACTCTTACAAAATACTTACATTCACTGGATGGTGTCAACAGTGATGTCATCAGTGATGTCATTTGAGATGTCATCAGTGACGTAATAAGCAGTGCATTCAGGTGGTATCAGGTAACTATAACTGCCGATTTTCTCTGGTTTTGTACGAGCAAAATCTGACCTGAACTATAACATCCCTGTAACCTTTGTTTTTTTCAGTGAATTTATAAGGTATTTTTAAATTCTATTTGCTAATTATAACATCCCTGCAACTTTTGTTTTTTTCAGTGAATATATATGTATATATATTCACTGAACAAAACAAAGAGTAAAGTAATCCGGAGCTGGCCACAGCATTTTTAAAAACATATTTTTAACCTGGGATGCTCCAATGCCCACCTGGGGCATCACACAATATTTTGGCTATTGGGACCATGGGGGGGAGACCCAGGCTTCCGCATCCCCTCTGGCTCCCTGCAGGTGGCCCCATTATTTGGTGCCGCAGGAGACGGACATCTTTTTTGAACACTGGGGTGCTCAAGTGCCCTACCGAGGCACCTCACAATTTATTTTACATTGGGACAACAGGGGAGCCCCAAGGATCCACCAGCCCTGCTTGCTCCCGTGCAAGAACCCATCCCAGGTATGGCAGGAAGTGGCATAGCCCCCACCTGGCGAGAGCAGCTATTTTTCCTTTTGTTTTCATTAGACAAATCTTCACCAATCTTTCTCCAAAAAAGGTTATGTCAGACCCCTTGGGCCCTAAATAAAAAGAAACCTCCTGAGGGAGGCCCAAGGGACTCTTAAGGGACTATCAGAGGAGAAGGAAATAAATTATAAAAAAAAATTGGAAAAAATGTGGGGTAGGTTATCATGGCCCGTGGCGGGGAGGGGGGGGGGTGGCCATCTACATGGAGAGGGGCGTGCAGACCTGAGCCTCAGGACAGACCACACACCGAATTCCATGCAGAGCATGACTCAAATCTGTACGTGGAAGGGCTCTGGATGTTCGCCGGGGATGTGGATGGTAAAAAGATCTTACTATACTTTTTTTTTAAATCTAGAATTTCACAGAAAAAAACAAATGTTAAAGTGATGTTATAATTAATGTCAATTAAAATGTAAAATTTTAAACAAAAAAAAACACTTAAATTCACCAGCTATAATTAGCGGACGTAACAATAACTCATACACTAGCCATGCACAGTGTTGTCACCAATGATATTTCAGATATCATCAGTGATGTTATTGATAATTCATTAATGTCTTAAAATATATCATGAGTGAGGTAATGTGAGGTCATAAACAGTGCAGGCTAAGAGTGTGAGCAATAGTTATTTCTGTTAACTACAACTGGTGGGTTTCAGTGTTTGATTTCCTTTAAACGCTATGTTTAAACTAACATTTTCATCTATTCTATAACGTCACTTTAACCTTTGGCCTTTTCATTGAATTTCTAAGTTTAAAAAAATGTAAAATAAGATATTATTATCATACTTAACTATGGCATCACTTTAACCTTTGCTTTGTTTTTTCAGTATAACTTCAAAGTACTTTGATGTAGAGCTTAGAATAGTTTCTCACCTCAATATTTTGACATACAACTGATGAAAGATTTTTAAAGTGGTTTGTCAGTGAAAAGGAGCATCTGAAAACTCTTCAAATGGAAACTGTAATTTGAAGTATTGATGTTTGACACTCTACAAAAATTAGGATAATCTCCACCCACAAAGTGACACCACAGTTTAATGCCATTATGCCACCTCCTCAAAATCCCAGCATGTACAGAGTATAAGGCGAAATAGATGCGTTCGTTTAGTTGGTGACTTGAACATTTGACTGTACGAGGCAATATAGCATATTCAAACTTAAGTGACTTCTTCTGTTAGTATAGGTTATTAAACACCTTAATACATCTGACAAAATGCCTGGACAGGTGCATTGTTTATTCTATAATGTTTTAGGCCGTGTGCTTATCGAAATTATTTGTGATGCATCAAATATTGTTTTTGCTCTTTAACAGAAAGTTAAATAATACAGAACTGCAAATATTGTACGCATCCAGAGTTAAAAGCATAGATCTATTAGTCCTGGATAAACATTGGATTGGGGCAAACCTGTAAGGCAGTTTGCAACAAACTGTGCATCTACAAAGTACAGTCTCAAAAATAAACAAAGCTGTGTCATGAAAGACTGGATGGTCCCATATTGTGTCAGTTGACTGCTTAAAGCACCTTTCGCTAGGAAACTCACTGTTTGTGTCTGAAGACCATGCAGGGATTATGAGGTGTTGCTTGATGAATTGCAATTATGTATAAATTGTAAAATAACTGTTTACTAAAAACGATTGTTTAAACAATTACAAACATCTATCTTTACAGGTGTTTGGATGTCCAGCCGAAAACTCCCCCGTGGATACGCAGCCTTCTGCCGATGCGTAAGAACTTCTTTTTCGTCCTGGATTGCTGTCGTTTATAGACTTTAAATCCAGTATTTTGTAAAGCGCGAACAGTTAATGTGGTAGAAATACTGAACGACACTATTCACTTGTCAGGTGCGGTAATACAGCCTTCTCCCTCTTCGCATTTGGTTATACAAAATGTGGTAGAAATGTTTGTCTTTGTCACCTCCACTGTAATACCTTTTGTCTTTAACTGTCTCTTTCCCGAGAAGCCCAGTGGTGCAAATTTCAAGGGAACTCTCAGAAGGAGAACGTGCCTCCATCAAAGAGCGGGCAAAGGTGGTGTCTGCATGGTATGGACGGCATGGGATTATAGTGGCTCCGGTAAGTAAAACTTCTGGCATAATGTTACCATATTTGTATAAGACTCGTTTGGGACACGCTATGTCTTTGGCCATTCAAAAGGATTTTGTGATAAGGTGGTTGGTGATATACTATGGCACAATTTCAGATCGCGTTGTGCTTTAGCACCACAACTCTAGTGGAATGTCAACATCAAATCATTATTTTATTGCTATATCAGTCTTTTTGTGTTTTTTCTTACCACAAGCTTATCTTCGAGTATAAACTGAAGTGCTAAAACTTAGAGCAAATTTCACATGACCTGCAATAGTTGCCAATGTGAAAACAATCACAAAAAAGTTGAACATTTAGCATTTTAATTCAAATTTGCCTGTTGGTTTGTTGAATACAAAATGTATGGTTAATAGAGTTGTGAAGCGGAAGGTAGAGACATTCTTTAAATATTTTAGGGGCATATTCTCAAGTCCCCATCGCCACAACAACGTCACTTTCAGCTTTAAACCGCGTTAAGTCACTTAACTGGGCTCAACGCTCCCTTGTGAATAGGGCTAAGCCCCTATCGGGTGTTCCACCGCAACACCCATTGAGTTTGACGCTACCTCCTATTCTCAAGGGCAGCGTCAATAGGAGGTAGCACCAAACTTAAGACCAGGAAAAATCTGTTCTTAAGGTGGCAAAACGAGGAGAAATGCTTTATTTCTCCTCGTTTTTGCTTTTTCCATGTGTGCTGTCTTGTGCAGCACACAAGGAAAAAGCAACATGCCATGTTTTGTTTATGTACTGTAAGGTGTCCCTTCCTGTACATAAACAAACCTTTTTTTAAAATGCCGTTTTGTAACTTACATGTGTGCTGCATGAAGCTGCACACATTTCAGTTACAAACTGGCATTTTAGGTTTGTTTATGTGCAGAAAGGGACACCTTCCTGTACATAAACAAACCTCCCTGCTTGCAGTCACCCTTGCACTCTGGTGCAAGGGTGCCTGCGCTGGCGCTAAGTTGTGAAACTTAGCGCCATCACAGAGGGAAACGTGAGGCTGCACTATATCCTTGAGAATAGGGTGCAGACTCGCGTTTCTGAAGTGGCAGAGAGAGGTGTTCAGCCAGTAAGGCTAACTCCTCTCTCCGCCACTTCCGTGATAATAGTGCCCTCAATATCTTAACAGCACCCCCAAATTCGTATTTAGATAACCAACAAAGACAAATGTATTCTCTGCAGAGACATTTATGTGACACCAAGTCAGAGCTATCAGTCTGGCAAAACAGATATCATAGATATTCTTTAAAAAAAGATTTGCAAGTTTAAAAGATTTGTTTGGGATTGTATTGTCCCTCAGAACACTACTTCCAGAAACAGCACACAATCTGTGAATCTGTTTGACTTCACCAAGAAAAGCAATGCACAAAGGCCAAGTGACAACGTTCTATATTTTAGCAATGTGATTTGCATCTAAATTCTGGCTTCTTTACTTCAGAGAAATGCGTGGCCTTGAACTAGTTGATGCCGATGATCAGACTGTAAGACTATATGAGCCAAACAACGTTTAAAAACTGACCGTACCTCAACAGGTAGCCAGCACTGTAAATAAAGTACTGGGGTGATGTATTTGGAACTGGCAGTCCCATTGAATAAATGAGCTGCAACACAAAAGGAGAATTTGAGTGGGGCAAATATGGATGTTAGGAATGCCCGTGAGTACTGTGTTCCCGTAATCAAATCTAGATAGTACCTACCTCTTGAGGCAAGAGTCTAAGATGAAGTCCAATAATTTCATGTGGTCCGTAATAGATAGAGTGCAGCCTAGAATATTAGGAGGGTCCCATCATTCCAGGATGTAGTTGTGCCTGTCTAAATGTTTCTCAAAAGTTATGAAAATCGAAGAACTATTTACAGTTCTCTGAAGTAGTGCATTTGATCCCCAATATCGTCCCCACAACGTTAGATCAAATTAGATCCTCATATTAGATCTTTATAGGGGCATAACTTGAAAAACATTTTCAGACATGCCATTTTATTTGTAGAGTTCAGGAGCAGAAAAACATGGATGGAAAGCATACTTTGAATGTTTCTTTCTTTACAAACCCCCAATTCTTCTTCTGCATAAGGTTGTTCCTGTCTCCAATTTATTAATTTCATATGACAGTGAGACCTTCCTCTGCGTGGAGTTGGTCGTCTTGAAGTTCATGGACATTAACATTAGATGAAGGACTATTATTACTTTGAGATGGCCTTAAGCCTTCAATGTAGCCCCTACAACGTTCCATCAATTTAAGGTAAACTAAGGGTATTCTGGAAAAAGACTGAGAGGTGACTAAATTAATCAAAGCATTCACAAGCAGAAAATCATGTCCACCATGCTGGGGAGGTTTTATGGCCATTTACTGTAATGAGCCAAGATGACAGTCGCTCACCAAAGGCAGTCACGGTGCAGGACACGGTCTCACTTTGATGAGCCTCCAGAGCAACACTAGCAAGCACAGCACTCATAAGATTGACCCCAAACTTCAGGGAGAGGGGGCCTAGATGGACCACTTAGGTCTTGACTATCTCTGCAGCCAAGCAAAAGCAGGCCACATGCATGGCCCTCAAGGTGACCTTCAAGTCTGGTCCCCCCAAGGGGCACGGATGATGGGACCAGGACTTCATCTTGTCTTGCTAGGAATCTCTTGCCATTACATGGTCACCAATGGGACAATCGATGCAAATCTAGGGGACGCGCTAAGAGCTTTCCTAATCCTACCGTGAGGGGAACGGTCTTGACAAGTGTTGCTGCCCTGTTCTTGGTTTGCCTGCACCGGAGCCCTCAGGGCCACGAAGGGAACTGCACAGGCACGCTGTAGTGCTTGAACCACATCCCCCAGAAGGCCCTGCGCATCAACACGCGCATCAACAGCTGAGGGGAATCCCTCATAAGCTCAGGTCACCATCGCAGCGCGGGACGCGCTAAGAGCTTTCCTAATCCTACCGTGAGGGGAACGGTCTTGACAAGTGTTGCTGCCCTGTTCTTGGTTTGCCTGCACCGGAGCCCTCAGGGCCACGAAGGGAAGTGCACAGGCACGCTGTAGTGCTTGAACCACATCCCCCAGAAGGCCCTGCGCATCAACGCGCGCATCAACAGCTGAGGGGAATCCCTCATAAGCTCAGGTCACCATCGCAGCGCGGGACGCGCGCGGGCAGCGCCCGGGCGAAGCCCGGGCCAAGGGCGGGCCCGTCCTTGCCCGTCTAAGCCCGGATAAGGCTGGGCTGGGCCACCCCCCTAACATCTGTGGTGGTATTTCGAGCAGCCATTGCGCCATCTGTCGCAGCCGTGAGGGGAACGGCGCCCTAGAAGACTCTTTCCAAGAACTGTGAGTTGGCCGTGAGGGGTACTGACTCGTTACTACCTATTGTTGTGCATCCCTAGGCTGTGGTGCTGTTATAGGGGAAGGCGGGCTGCGCTTAGAGAAGATCGATCCTTGCCTACCCTGCAGTATGTCTAAAAGGAGAGCTGGCGACAAGGTGGGGGGGACACTAGATGATTATTTAATTAGAGCTGAGTCAGCGTTGAACCTTGAGATCCTAGCGGTGGAACGCAGACTCTCCTTAGATCCTACATCCTCCTCCCTCCCATGTGCCCAGTTGCAGACTGATTTGCCCATCTCTGTTCACTCTAGTCTAGTTGATGGCACCCCTTCTCCCCCATTGCCCACTTCCCCTGCTCACGAGTCTATGGACCCCGCCCAGGCTTGTGTTGTTACTCAGAGTCCAACCAGGGTTACTACAAGAGGGAGGTTGGCACATAAAGCTAAAAAAAAAGAAGTTATTAGTAAAAATAAGAGTGGTCAAGGAATGAGTAAGCCCCTTGTTGTGTCATCTATCTCTGAGCCTAGTGGGTCCTCCGTTGTAGGGCATAGCTCTGATCATAACTACGCTCCCCTGAGCCAGGACCTGATCCAGCCTCTAGTGGATTTACTTCTTGTTGGCCTTAAAGACCATCTAGCTTGCCTCCTAACATCTGTCCACCACAAATTGGACCTTGTCGCCGGTAGGTTGGATAAATTGGAAGCTAGACTTGCAGGTGATAAGTCCTTAGACTTAGGGCCTCCCACTTTGTCAAATGGGGTGACGTCAGTGGGAGTGACTAATGTGGCCGGTAGTGCCAGACTTCCAAGGTCAGTGGGGGTTATGCCACCTTTATTATCTTCAGGGGAAGAGAAGGGCCAGGATTTAGGGCTAGGAGTGGCTACTGACAGGGGTCTTAACAACCATTGTGACGTGCAAAGATGCCGCTCCCAGAGTAACAGGGCTGGTATTGAGGGGGCGGGAGCAGGGTGCGCTACAATGCCTTTTAGTTTACATCTCCCTCCCCAAGCCACCCCCTACTCTATAGTCTTGGCAAATGTTCCACCACTTTCGGTAGGTTCTTACGAACACTGGTCTAACCTTAGGAATAAATCCCTGCATTATTTGAGCTCTAAAATAGGTAACAGCAAGGCTCTGTTTGATGATTTCAACATGGTCAGGCGTATCAACTGGATTGGTCAGTCGTATAAGACCCTTTCTGGGGACTGTGTTGTGTTGAGTTTCAAGTCTCCTGCTCTGGTTAAATATATTTTGGAAGTTGCTCACCGCCTACCCTCAACTCCTAACTCGATCCAAATTCTCCCACTGGGTTTCTTTTATAGACCTGACTCCCTACAGTCAAAGTGGGATCATCGTGCTTTTCCAGCTATCCCTGTAAGGTGTGATCTGCCCATTGTGACCTCCAATCGCTTTGATGTCCTCTCATCACTGGAGGATAACGATTGACGCTTGAAAGGTTCTTGCAGCTCTTTTCCGCCGGTTCCTGGGTCCTCGGGTCTTAAATGTCATAAGAGCCCGGTTATCATTATTAAGCCATCATCCTCTAATGTCATTCCAAGTAGGGCTAATCCACCTGGTTCTATACAGCTATCCTCTGCTGCATTGAACGATCCCCAGGTCGATCCCGGTCAAGCGGTGGAAATTGGGGTTGCAAGCTCCTCATTAAAGTTGGGCTCTTGGAACATCGCAGGGCTGGGGTCTAGGCTCGATGTTCCTGATTGGGCCAATTTTATTGACGAGTTTGAGATATGGGCATTCCAAGAAACCTGGGCATTGACTCCCCACTTCCGCACAGGTTTTCTGAATTTTTATAAGCCTGCTGTTAAGGGTCACAGGGGTAGACCCAAGGGTGGTTTAACCACCTGGGTCCGTCAATGTGATGGTGTCACTGTGACAGAGGTCCCAATTGACAGTTCTGATATCTTGATTATCAGGGTTAAATCTCGTTGCGGCCTCAATCTCCTAATAATAAACATTTATGTTAGGGGTATTCCGGGAGGTAAATGTTCTCCCACTTGTCTTCTTTTGGAGGACTATTTAGAGACCGAACCAAAGCCCATTAATAAGATTGTGGCAGGAGACCTTAATGTTTGTTTTCAGCCCTTGGGGGTCGATTTTGGGGACTTCACAGAGGATGAAGATTTAACATGGGGTGTTCCCCAGCTGGAGCTGGAACCCGTAAGTAAATGGACCCAAGCCGCCCTTTTTATGAAAGGCTTATGTTTAAACCAGGGCATGAGAGCAGTTAATGGGCGCACAAAATCAGATAGGCTGGGGAGGTCGACTTTTGACAATGGCAGAACCGGGAGCCGAATTGACTATATATTAGTAAATTTGGAAATGTGGCCGCTCATTGACGATATGGTGGTAGTAAGTAGAGTCGAAAGCGACCACAACCCTCTTGCATTGTGCATTAAAGATAACAGTTTTGCTATCCCCTCCACCTCTCCTGCTGGTCGCACCCCTACGGATGTTATCCTTACAAATGATCTTAGAAGGGTGAGATGGCCGAAAATTGCCACTTGTGAAAACTCACGGGCTACCATTAGGGATCTGATTAACAATGCTCTGGCCTTACTTGATCAGATGAAGTCCCAAAGCTTGATTAAGGATAATTTTCGGAACATCCACAACATGCTCTTTACCGAACTTAAATCCTTTTTTGTGAAAACCCAACCTGCTACTGGTAAAAGCAAAGAGCAGAGACCCCGTTCGTGGTTTAATAAGGACTGTAGATTGGCCCAAAGTGCTTTAATACTGCCCATCAAATCTGGCTCTCCTGCCACTATACAAAATTGTAGATCTGTATATAAAAATGCCCAACTCAAGGCGAAGCAGATTTGGGATGAGGATCGCTGGATGGATCTCTTCCAGGCCTGCCATGACCGCAACATGGTCCAATTTTGGCATCTCCTTAAATGGGGTAACTGCCCCTCGGATATTCGTCCCACTAATCAAGTTGAGCCTCAACAGTGGGTCGCTTATTTCGAGGATCAGTTTAAGGTTGGTGATAAGACGGCTAATTACATCTCCTGTCCATCTGGTATTAAAAACCCCCTAGAATTTTCTCCCTGTGAAGTTAAGCTAGTGTTAAGTTCAATTAAGAGTGGTAAAGCCCCGGGTCCAGACGGTATTCCCGCCGATTTATTCATTCAGGAGCAAGATGTATGGATCCCGTATTTGACTCTGCTGGCTAATGCCCTTGCGGGTGGTGCTGCTGTCCCTGACTCGTGGCTCGGGGCAGAGATATTGCCGATCTATAAGAAAGGCGATCGCTCTGCCCCGGCCAATTATAGACCTATTAGTCTTATCGACGCAGTACAAAAAATTATAGCCCGTCTTGTTCTGGGTCGCATCCAAACTTGGATGTCTGATTTTGATGTGCTGTCCCCACTACAGGCAGGGTTCCATTCTCATATTGGGACCTTGGACCAAGCATTCAGGGTAGTTCTCCTTTATTGGAAGGAAGTTCTTTTGGGGGGTGGTAAGCTGTACGCGGCCTTCGTGGATCTAAGGTCCGCGTTTGACCTTGTGCCGAGGGACAAGTTATGGAATGTACTCGAGGAAATGGGCATGCCAAAAGAATTGGTTTTCTTTTTGGTTACTATCCACGAAAATACGTATGCCCGTGTTCGTTGGGGTAAACCAGGGGAGGTGACGGACAGATTTAAAGTGTCTAAAGGAGTTCGCCAAGGGTGTGTGCTCGCTCCCACGTTGTTTTCTTTATTCATCAATGGGGTCATAAATTATTTTTCTAATACCCCCACTGATGCTCCCACCCTGGCTGGAATGAAGATTCCCCTACTCATGTTCGCAGATGACACCCTTTTGATCTCGAAGACGAGACAGGGTTTGCAGCTGGCCCTGTCTCGCTTCGAGATCTTTTGTCGCGAGCATGAGTTGGAAATTAATGTTGGGAAAACCAAGTTCATGGTTTTTCGAGGTCCCCGGCGTACTAAGGCGCAGGTATGTCTGGGTGGTGTTAACTTGGCCCAAACGGCTGTCTTTACCTATTTAGGGGTCACTTTTAGCGAGACATGCAGCTGGTCTCATCAGCTGGATCTTCTCGCTCTTAAACATGCTCAACTGGGTGGTGCTTTATTGAAAGAGCATAAACACTCCTTAACTAAACCATTAGCCCCCTTAATGAAGATTTATGGTTCCAAGATTCTACCTGCCATTTTATATGGTGCTGAAATTTGGGGTTTCAGCAACTTGTCTAAGCTGAAGTCTGCCCAGAATAAATTTCTTAGGTCAGCTATTAGACTTCCCCAATCTACTACGCGCATCCCCTTATTGTACGATCTGGGAATCCAGCCTATAGAGGACTGGGCAGGGTATAGACCTCTGGCGTTTTGGCGCCGCCTGTGGACTACTCCTGAACTATCGATCTATGCAAAAGCCCTTTTAGAGGTTAAAGGGATGGAGGGTTCGCATATGATTCCCTGGTTGTCCAGTATTAAAACCCTGTTGATTGATCTTGGGTTGCGTGATCTATGGGCTAGTCCGGATTCTGTGGTTTTCCCGTCGAAAAAGTCCTTAAGGAGGCCTATTGGTGCTTTATTAAGAATAGGAGATGTACTTCTCTCATAGGCTCCACGATGACTGCCACATTCCTAGTTCTCAAGGACGACTCTGCTTATGAAAACTACTGGGATACTATTTTGAAGTATTTTGACCGCAAATTGTATCACCAGTTTAGAGTGGGCGCCCTACCACTGCAAGGACTCACCAAAAGCTGGAGTCCTCTTGGTAGTGACAAGTGCCCCTTTTGCGTAGACAATATCGAATCTTTGGACCATTTTCTTTTTGGTTGCCCAATTTATCATCTCCCTCGTCGCGTTTGGCTTCGACCTGTTTGCAGATTAATGAGTACCTGTTCTGCACAGGTTGCCAGTAGAATCTTGAAAACCGATACCTCAAAACCCATAGTAATAAGTGTTGCCAAGTTTATTAGCTGGGCATGGATTCTCAGGGCAAGGAATCTTAAGATGTGATTTGTGTCTTGCTAGCTATTATTATTAGTACCCTGCTATGGATTATTAGGTTAACAGACGTGTCCCATTTTGTATCTTATTGTATTTTATTAAGCTGTGATTATTTTTAATCTAATTGCTTCTATGCAATATTTTAAAGGTCCAGAAGTTTTTCTTGTATTCTAACTTGAATTGTATTATATATGAATTGTTTTTATTTGTGTAGAATGTCTTTTATGATGTGAATCGAATAAAGACCAACTGACTGACTGACTGACTGGCAAATCTCCACTCAAGTGAAGTGCATGAGTATCCACTGCCCTTCAAGTGCAGTCATCTCCAACTTTTATTAGACTAGAGGACCCAACAAGCCACTTCAGACTTGCTTCAGTCAACATCAGATTTAATTTGCTCATTCCAAGGTGACATGTCAAGAAGACCAGTTCTTCCTGTGGCACACATTGACCATTATGCCAATAAGATCACCACTGATAAGGGTTAACCTCCTCATTCTTCTTGCAGCAGACTAAGGCCTGCTGTATGAAGAAAAATCCCCAATTTCCACAAAATCAGCAGCAAGCATCACCAGAGACCATACAAGCAATGAGCAGGTCAATAGGGGCAAGCAAGCATTTAGACAATGTTCCCGAAATATAGTCAAGCTCTCCTGGACTGCAGTGCCCAAATTAATATTGGTACTGTTTTGGGATAATTTGTTGAGGAGTCTGTGACTCAGCCATTAGAGCTATGGCATGGTCTGCAGCCACGCTGCTCTTGGGCTCAGCCTAGTGATGTGTTGGGCTCCAGCATTGCCACGAGTCCACAGAGTACAACAGGTAACTAGTCACAGAGTAGGCTGAGCAGTGCCCTAAAAGCCAGGCTTAAGCCCAAATCGTTAATCTTTAATGCTTGTGTTTCACTTTAGTACATGATTTCATTGCATTACGAAAACATCCACAATTTGGCAGATAATAGATTTTCTGCTCATCTGCACCTATTGTTTATGGAATTGGCTATTTACCCAGACACCAGTCAAATAGGACATACTCTCTGCTATTTATTCATCAGTGGACTGGAAATAGTGCATAATCTCAGGTGCTTAGCTGGCCATAGGCTAAATAGTAGAGATGATGTACATTTTGACCAGTGGACAGATACATAGTGTGAAGGGGATTTTTATTTAGCCAGCTATGATGAAAAAATGGAGCAACAGGAAATAGTAGGGTGGTGAGCATCTTGTAATGGGGATGCAACATATGTGAGGCATTTGTAAGTAAGTGCATACACAAATGTACAATAGTTTATACAAAATAAGTGCTTGAATTAAGCAATCCAAAAAACAGTCAAATACATTTTGAATAAAATGATTTATGTCATTTTAATATCCAAATAAAAATTTGGGAATCAATCTACTATTTCAGGAGCTTCAGGATATGGGGCACAGATGTTTTGTGTTGCAATCTAGGAATATTTGGCTGTCTGCAAAGAATAATGAGAATGGTTTTAAAGCATGTTACATACATGTTTTATTCACTCATGAGAATTCAATGTTTGTTCAATGTTCGTGATCCTCCCTTTGAAGATTTTTGAAGACTGGGATCTTTTGGGTTACTTATGAAAAGTATTATGCTAGCTTTAGACTTCTTTTTAAGAGAGGGTTGTGCTTGCAAAGGGGCATATTATCAAGGTCCGGCGTTAAAATTATCGCTGCTTTATCGGCAGAAAACTGCCGCTAAAGCGGCGATAATGGGTTTGATAATATGCCGCAGAGAATTTCAATAGAAGCCCATGTTGACATCAGAACATGGACTTCTATTGGAATTCTCAAGGGCATGTTATCAAGCCCATTATCGCCGCTTTGGCGGCAGTTTTCTGCCGATAAAGCGGCGATAATTTTAACGCCGGACCTTGATAATATGCCCCATAGTATTTCTAGTATTTCAAACCTGACAACATGGCACCAGTTGATAAGCAGATGCAAACAGGGAATCCAGACAGATAGGTGGTATCTGGGCCCCAGAGAGAGTCACGTACAGTAGGCAATTGTTGCTTTGGCGCAAAATGCTTTAGTTCACTTGCAAGAGGTAAATTGAGTGAGACTCAGGAATGGGGTTTCTGTAGAATTGGGGAGTGAAAGTAGCAGACAAGTACGTAATGCATTTTGGTAATTCACAGTTGTTCACACTGCTGCTGTAAGTTAGCATATTGTTTATACCATTCCCCCAACAGCCTGGGTTTCAGGCATAGATGGTTATTGGTGCCCCTTCAGCCATACTGACATTTTAGTTACTTGGGAATGGGAGACTTAATTTTTAACATTCAGTGTGTTTTTACAGTACAAGGTCCTGTCTGTACTGAACTCTGAGTTTCTGTTCTTGACTGTGTTGTATCAGCAAAAGAAATCTAGAATTTCCCCAAAATACAAATCTGAGTGACAATTAATCAATCGGTAGATTTGTAAAGTGCTTCTTGTCACCAGTGAAGGTATCCAGGTGCTGACAGGCTTGCAGACTGTACCTGATGAAGTCATTGCTAGCCTCAACAAAAGTGCTCCACTTCTATCAGGTGCGATTGATGCGGATGCTTTGGCAATCACTGTCTGGTTAGGCAATATGGCTGACCTGGTGACCCCCATTAAGACAGGGTCTGGTAACCTAATATGTCCCTCCACTTCCTGTTTTAAGGAGGAGCTCATTTTAATGCACAAACAATGCAAAAAGCTTGAAAGATCTTGGCACAAGTTTATCTCCCTGTAGATAAATACCTTTATAAAAGGGAGCTCCATATCTATCACCAGAGAATAAAGAAAGCTCAGGCGAATTTCTTTTCAAATAACAAATGTAATTATCATGTCTAGTTACAAACCTAAAGAGGTTTTTACAATTATTAAGAAATCTATAATCCGAGTGCCCTAGTTCAGCCCCTTGAGGATTCCCGGAAATTATGCATGCTGCTTTCAGCCTTTTGTGACAATCAAATCAAGGACATGGTGGGTGCTCTAAATACATATGGTTCTAATACCAGTGTTGATATTAATGGATCTGGAGACCAGTCCGGTATAACTCTAGTTATGTGTTCCTGCTCACTAGCAGAATTCACTAGCATCACATTGGAGGATTCTCACAAAAGCCGCTAAAGCATGCAAATCAGTCACCCCAGATGATCCTTGTCCAGCTCATCAATGTCGAGGTAATTAATCCCATTCTGAATTTTCTTTTAAATGACTCTTTGCATTAGTCTATTGTTCCCAGTTGTTGGAAGAAGACCAGGCTTATTCCGCTGTTAAAAAAAAAACCTTTGGCAGACGAATCTATCCGAGCCAACTCTTGGCCTATCTCTTTGTTGCCAGCTTTCTCCAACATTCTCAAGAAACTAATAAATGCCCAACTGTCTACCTACTTAGACTCATATCAATTGCTGCATCCATCACAATCAGACTTTCACCCAGGACACATCACTGAATCTACTCTGGTAGTGGTCTCGGATGCTATCAAACTGACCGCATACAAGGGGAAGCAAGTTGCCCTATTGTGATTAGATCTATCCGGGGCGTTTGATACGGTTTCCCATCCTATCCTGCTACAATGTTTGTGCAATATTAGGATAAGTGGGGCCACCTTGGCCTGGTTGAACTCTTGTCTATCAAGTAGATGCCAATCAGTCTGGATGCAGCCTTTTGCGCCTGACTCCAAACCAATAAAATGTGGTGATCCCCAGCATTGTTTAATGTTTATGTCATCGTTGGTAATCCTGGTGGAATCTTTTGGAGTTCAGGTTGTCTCATACGCTGCCTAGAATAGGTGTTTGTACCATCCGGCTAGAACCCCGCTCTTCTTGAATGCGCCGCTGGCATTGATACCTGAAACTAAGACAAAGAAACGGGTGATACCATCTGCTCTGCATTGGTGACCTCAGGCTGTAATGTACTTTCGCACTACCTGCTTGTGACCAAGGATGAAGGTGACTGTAAGAGGAACGTAAAAACATAGGGGGATATTCACAAGGATCTATCTCCGATTTAACGGCACTTTTGCGCAGCCAAAGTTGTGATAAATTTACCTCCCCATTCACAAGCCGGTGCAAACAGACGACAGCACCACTTTTCCCGCGTTAGCACCAGCAGCAAACATCGCCACGATGACCCCGGCAACAATCACTAATGAGATGCAGAGTAGGCGTTCCCGAGCAAAAAGCAACAACAACATCACTCCGCAACATTCTCAACGACCAGACAGATCTGCGATAGGAACACAAAACAGGCGATAAGGCGAGTTAGCACCTGGAAATTAACACCTGCTCAGACCGGGTGCAAATTCGGACCACAACCTGCACCAGACAAGGGAGGACAGCCCCTAGCCACACATGAAAAACAAAAGATGCCCCAGAGCAACTGAAAATGCAGCACGGAAACCCAAGAGGGCCACAACACCCACTGACACCACCCCCTAGCCTGTAACACCCCCCCACTGGGCCCTCCCACCCCAGACAAAGAAACTGCACACCAACACCATGAGTCTCAAAACAAATATTTTGCCTGAAGTCGCACAAGCAGGAAATCAACATACATGCGTGGCCAGAAAATGGAGAATCAGTCATGCAGCAATGCAATCACCAACACAAAACAACATTCAAACAAAAGCAAAAACAACCGTTCGGATGAGTCCTAGCGGGTCCTCACTGGACAATCTGTAGGACACAGCTTGGAAGACAAAATCCAAGAGAAGAAGGTGTGCCATGCGCCCAACAAAGGAAAGAGAGGGAGAGAGCGAGGAAGAGAGATGGAGTGAGATTGCACAGGCAGCGCAAGGCCTCTCGGGCACCTGGCTCCACATGCTAACATGTGTGTGTGTATCGCCATCTGTACACCATGAGCCCAAGGTTTTGTCCCAGTCCCAGTGCCAAAACCACATCACATTCCAAAAATGCAAGTAGCAGTCAGACAAACATCAGGGATGAAAGCTCCATTGTTCCAATGTAGAAGGCAGGAGGACATCTGCACCTCTGACCTTGGTCCAGAACGTGGCTGTAACACCCTGAGAGAGATGCCATGGCAGATGGGGACGACTCCCACACCACGCATTGTGCCAATGATCTATCCGACTTATCTATACCCCACACACAGAAGCCCCTGCCTGAGGTACGCCTGCATGGGATGCCGTTGACTCTCATGGAAACAGCAACCCATTCGCCCGAGCGTTGCACACACATTCAAATATTTGCCAAGAGCTGTGGCATATCATCCACACAACTGCCGCAGTCCAGATGAGTGCCGGTTCCACAAGATGCACCAACGCAATGGCTGGCCATCCCGGGCACATGCACAACCCCCGTCACGTGGAACAGTACCGTGCAAGCATGCTACATTTACTGGGCGCACTACCACTGGCAGTGCTGTGGATCAGTTACCGGCTGAGCATCCGTCTGGCCGTCGTCACCTGCGTCCAGCCCTGGTTCCACTACCGAACATGCACTTTCGAGTGTCCCATGGATGTCTGCCTATCCAACACAACCGTAGATGAATTGGATTATGACTTGTGTCTGCGCCCCTTATTGGATCACGAACAGGAGTGTAACCAAGACAACCGTGCATGGGATGCCTTGACATACTGCGTATGTATTGGCAGTTGCGCATGGGAGATTGCACAATTCCTCGTTTGCAGTGACCACATCAAGGCACTCCCCTATTGGGCTGTTTTGTGGATTGGTGAAACGGCGTGGTCTGAGCACACCTGCCCGGACCAGTTAATGGATTGGCTCACCCTGATGTTCCTTGACATGTCAGGGGTCGGAGATGTGTGTGTCGATGTTCCCGCTTCAGTCATCTTGTACAGGCTCAGTGGCAGCAATGGCAAGATGATGAACTGCAGGGCTTTGAAGTTCCCAGCTACTACTCGCTGGTGTCCAGCTGTGGCAGCCATGCTTCCAGCCAGCATCTGCTCCATGGTCTCCATTGACCTCCGCATCTGTGCCAACTCTGTGCTGTCATCGCTGGTGCCTGTCTGACCAGACAGTACTTGTATTCGATCAATGGCCCCAGCGAGGTCAGCCAAGGTCTGTGGTAGAGCATGGTGCGTACAGGGGCTGTCCGATAGGGACTGTACGTGGTCCCTGATAGGACTCAGACACACAGTCGAGTTTGGCTGGCACAACCTCGAAACCCACCCACAGCTGTTCAGCCAACTCCACCTGGCAAGCCCACACATGCTGTTGGAACTCCATGTATTGGTCGGGGGGGGTCCTGGGAGACAGCCGTGGTGGTGTGTGTTGCCTGCTGTGTGGTACGTGCAGGTGGTGGGGTCACCTCGGGGCAGCTAGCCTGCCCTGCTCCTGGGGATGGGGTGCGGAGGCTGTCCATTATCCGTTGGAGGGTGTCTTGACATATGTGCAGGTTATCCTCTTCATCATCAATGATGGGAAGTGTGGTGTGCTCTGCAGGAGGTGTTGCTTGTCCCTCTGTAATGTAAAGGGGAGATGCAGGTTAACAGAGTTACACATGTATGTTGAAGATTTGCAGATGTTTACACTCAGACTGCATGCCAATGTACATTGTGACTGTTTTGGTGGAGCTGGCTGTTTGATGGCAGTCAGTGTGTTTTTCTACTACATGATGGATGTGTGGTAGTACCCGTACATTGTCATCACACAGTGTCAGACAATGCCAGACGTGAGTGGACGGTTACTACGCATGTGCGGAATCTGTTGTGAACCCTGTCCTGTGATGTTGGTGTTGCACTTTGTGCCACATTGCCATCATTGTTGATGTTCTGTGCTTGCTATGTGTGTGTGCTGTATAGTGGGGGAGTTGCCCCTGCAGCTCTGATTTTGTGTAGCCTTCTCCCTTTGAGGCGTGGTGCCTTTGAATTGTGTGCTTTTCGGGGGCTGATTTGTTTATGACTTGGGTCATGTGTGCTCTCAGACAGATTTTGTGGCCTGGTGCATTGTTCGTCTGCTGCGTGTATTGAACGCCATGTGTTGCGGGTGCACGTGGATATGTCAGAGTGTGACCTGCTCCTTTACGGATGTGATCCGCACTGGGCCACCTCCATGTCGAATTGTGGGCCATGTCATGTTTCTTGGCTGCTGCCATTCTATCGGGCATGCAGTGTCAGTTGCATAGTCAATGTGGGTCACAGAGCCGCTGCGTTGCTGCATTCAGCACATGTGCATGGGTCGGTTGTGAGACTGGAGATAGGGAGGGAGGCTCCTTTGTGCACATTGTGGACTGGGGCCTAATTGGTGTTTCTATGTGTGCTGCAGTGTGCCAAGGCTATCAGGGACATGTTCCACGATCATTGTGGGTGTGCAGTGTGCTACACATAATTGTGCATGTGTGCCATTGTGCCCATCTCCCCCATCCCTCCAGTCCCTGGTTGTTACTCACCCTGTTGCTGTTGGGTCAGGTCGTATCGAGCTGTGTCCAGGGCCCCAAATCCTGCCACCGTCTCCACACTGCTGACTGTGTCCACCATTTCCTCCAGCTCATCCAGCTCCTCTTGTGTCGCAGCCCTCCCACCTCCTGTCGCCGTTGCTGCCTTCCTGTTGGCAGCCAGTTTCTGTTTGGTTTGGCTGTGCACTTCATGCCAGCCCCTCATGACCTCCTCGACACTCCGACTGCATTGACGTTGGTGACGATGGCCTGCAATATTTCGGTTTGGGTTGCCAGTGCCGCAGTGGAGGTGCCGAGCAGTTATTGATGGTGTTCTGTCACCTCCGTGACGATGATCTGGTCTTCCTGCAGACTGAACCCTGTCTTCCTCTTCCTCTTCTCCTTGCCCTTCCACGAACACAAGGTCCCTGGCTGGCCCTCTGTGGGGCTTGTGGGGTTTGGCTTGTCCTCTGCACTCGGTCCAGGTGAATCCATGGTGCTACACAGTTTGAATTGTTTTTTCGTTTTTTTCCTTTCTTTTATTGTGCATTTTCCAGCCAGACGCGTGGGATTTGCAGGCCTGTGTCTGCTTTTCGCATATTTTTGTACCGCGATTGGCCTCATCGCATGATTTCTCGCGTTCGCGTTCTGCATTTTTGCGGCGTGGCGTCGATTTTTACGCTGACATTCGACACGTTATGTGGTGACTATCGCATGTTACCAGCGCGTTCTGAATACTTGGTTGGCACGCCGAAATTTTCCCGCGATAGGCTGCAATGTTGAGGATTGCGTTAAGCTACTCTTGCTGTGGTTATCACACATTCTTTTGAATATACCCCGTAGTTTTTCAAAAGTGGTTTCTAATGCAGTTGTTGAGTCTGTGGTCAATGAGCCTTTTAGTGCTGGGACACTCTGTAAACTAGCCGTGTGCTCTATACATTTTTATTTTATTAGATTTTAGGGAGCCTTGAAAGGAAGAAGTAGGATAAATAAGGAGAGGATGATGACCAGCAGGTGAATAAGGACCAGGACAACCAGTAGGGCTAGTTAAACCAGAGTGACAAAGACCAGAACAAGAAGAAACAGGCTCAGGGAGACCTAATCTATGAGTACAAGGGTTAACACTGCCAGAGGAGACCAGGAGCAAATATATAATGAAAACAGAACAAGGAAAAACAGGAATAGGAGTACCTGGACAAGAGTAAGCACGGTAAGGAGGGCTTGGAGGATGTGGAGGATGTGGAAAAGGGGTATATGGGCCTTGTAGAAAAGGACCCGAAGGAACAGAAGGACACTGGGCAGAAGGAACCGAAGGACCTTGACCAAAACAACCAGGAGGGCTTGAGCGCATCGATCAGGACCAGAGGGACAAGGACTTCTAGGGCCAGGTGTAGACAGATCAAAGATACAGGAGACTGATGGAAAGAAGGACCGGAGACAGGAGGGAAAAGACCTCAGAGATCAGATCAAGGAGCCCCGAGGTGCCAGAAGCAAATGGACCAGGACCAGTAACACCATGACTAGTGGACCTGGGCTAGCAGGACCTAGAGACCCTAGATTAGAATGACCAGGTGATGTGTGTAAAGTGCCCAGAAACTATGCCCAGGGGAATCAGGATCAGAAGATCCATGAGGGTAAGACTCAGGGGCTTCCCAAACGATGATGACAAGGACTACATGAACCAGGATGACCTGCAACATGAAAACTAGGAGAACCAATGCCACAGGATGAGGAGGACCAGGCAAAGGAGCATCATGGTAGAGGGTACCAGGACAGACGGAGAAGAGCAAAATTGAACAGGCAAACCAAGAGGACTAGTACGACTTGAATGGGGCAGGAGGACTGGGGGCCTATTAGGGTGAGTGAAACCAACGCCAGTGGAACCAGAACTAGAAGCCTTAATACATGAGGTCCAAGCAAAGTAATACCAGAACTAAGGCCAGGACTACATGGGCCAGGCAAAACAAGATCAGAAGTATTAGGAGCAGGCAAACCAGAGGAAAGATAACTAGTGGAGCATGACTATGAGGACAGATGGATGAGAATTAGGGCGAGGGGGATGAAAAGTTCCAGGACCGGGAACCTGTGAAACAGAAGACCCAGGATGCAAAGGACTGTGTTCAGGAGTACAATGAAATGGCAGCCAGACAGACCAGGAAGTACAGGGCTAGGAAGATCTAAGGCTAGCATTAACCGGATGTAAAGGAATCAGAAAGGCTAAGATGATCTGTGGTGGACCAAGCACATTATTGCATAACCATGAGGGCAAAGAGCAGAATAACTTAGGCCAGGAGGATCAGGACCATATTGAAGAGGACATTAAAGATCAAGACCTGGAGGGCAATGGCCAGTCATAGCAGGAAATCAATTTAGCAGGACAGAGACTAGGAAGAACGTGGATACCAGTACCAGGGGCACCCACATGTCCAGAGCAAGAAGGACTAAGTGAACTAAAAGGATCATGACCAAGAGGCATGGAAACAAGGCTAAGAGATCCATGAAGTATAAGAACTAGGGGGCCAGGGCTCGAAATACAAAGTGGGGCAGGGGAAGGGGACTGGACAGTGCTGGTCAGGAGGACCAGGGCTAAAATAATCAGGCTCTTGAGTACCCAAACAAGGAGACCCTGGATCAAGAGGGCTCAATCAATAGCTGCAGTACCAGTAGGACTAAGAGGACAAGGAACAGATCCAGGATGACCAGGACAACGCAAACCAGGACGACAAAGACTAAAAGGTTCAGGACACAACAGGCCAAATGGACCAGGACCTGCAATACCAGTACTAGGAGATTCAGGCTGAGAAGAACCAGGACAAGATGATTAGAAAGGAGCAGAGCCAGATGGGCCAAGACTGGGGGAACCAAGAATAATCAAGTCAAGGTTCATGATAACAAGCACAATTGGACCAGGATGAACAGAACCATGGAGACCAAGGATAGAATCCTTGAGAAGGACAAGGGCTATGAAAAATAAGAAAAGTACAGCGATTTTCAGGAAGATCAGGGTAAAGAGAATCAGGACCTTGAGTACCAGGACAAGGGTGAGGAGCAAACGGGGGATCGAGACCAGGGAGATCACGACCGGAATGGCCTCACCCTGTAGATTCTCGCCATATGGCTAGGAACAAGATAGCCAGGAGAATGAAGAACAGGATGGCCAGGTACAGGATGACCAGAGCAAGAAAGACCATGAATGGGGGCATGGCTTGGCACCAGCCAAGATGCCTGCGTATAGTGAGTGCTCCGCTGGGGCATTTCAGAAAGCTCGAAATATCCGTACATAATCTAGCAGCTGTGTTATTGAAATAGCCATCGAGGACCCCAGAGCACTGTCCTGGGTCCGGTAGATGAACATCGAGCCCAAGAGAGTGTATTTGTGAGAGCAACAGAGTCAGGCCTGAGCGATCAGAGGGCCTGGAGAGCGACGGCGACGTGGGTGGAGTCACGTAATCTGGGAGCCCTGGATCGAATCGTGAGGCCCAGATGTGCAGCAGGAGAGATCGTGGCGTGGGGATCGAGACCTAACCCCCTTCATAATATACCGCCTTAGCCCAGCAGGAATGTGGAAACCTCCAGCAGGCTGAGCGGGTCCCGGGCGCATTCATCGAGTCAGCTGACTCGCGCCGGGACCCCCTGATTGAGTACAGACATCTGGTTCAATGGGACATAGGCCTGGGAGGAGATGAGCCTGCACCATGGTCAGTGAGCTGTAATAGCGCTGCCCTCGACTGTGGAGGTGGACTCTGGGCGGCCTGTGGTGACTGCGGGGTGTGGCGGCCTGTGTGCTCTGAGAGCCTGATGTGATTCAAAGAAGGTGTTGGCCCAAGATCAAGGCAAGCTAGTGGAAGGGGAGCCCCGGAGCTCATAAAGCTGGTAAGCATCAGACTCAGAGTGGTTCCCCATCCCGGACGGGGAGCTGCAAGAGCGCTGTCCCCAAATATAGAAACGGGCCCTGAGCGGCTGGTGATGGGCGTATGGTACTGCAGCCTGCACATTCTCTGGATGGCAGCACTTGTGGCGCGCTGAAGACAGAGTGGACCCGGGGCTCGAGTGAGATAATGGAAGGAGGGCCCGAGCCCACCCACAAATCTGGGCTGCGCTGACACAGAGACAGTCCCCACCCTAAGATACCTTTGATGGTCAGTTAGAAAGAGGCCCGATCACCCGTCGGAGTGCTGGGAGGGGAGTGAGGATCCCCTCTCACCTTTGACAGTGAAACGCAGGTGACAGTGCCGCTCACATGGATGGAAGTACTGCCGCTACGTGCCCATAACTGAGCGGACGAGATTGTGAGACCAAGGGGGGAATTTTCAATACTCTGGCCCCATTTCTCCGGCCAGAGAGCGAACTTCACAGAAGCCTAACGGCTGGACTGGAACACTGTGAGCCACGAAGGGTAGTTGCGGCTCTTAACAGAGGTGGACTCTGTCATGACAAAACCGAAGGGTGCCCCACCCTCAGTACAATCCAACAAGCTGGATAAGTATGCGGTCCAGAGACAAGCAGCGTCAGAAGACGGAACTACCGGCAACAAGGAGTGATTATGATGGCCATCCAAGTTCTGGGTACGACCCTAGAGACAAAGATAGATAACGTCACGCTTGAGATGAAATTAAGGAGAGCGGAGATGCATAAGACATCGGAGCGAGTTACCATGGCTGAAACGAATATTGCGGAGCTACAATCCACAACATGCAAACTGGAAGAAAGAGTACAACAATTGAAACATCAACACAAGCAAATGGCACTGAAGCTGGAGGATCAGGAAGGGAGGGCACGCCGCAACAATATTAGAGTGGTTGGGGTCCCGGAGGGGGCAGAAGGCCCAAGTATGGATTTGTTCTAAGAGGACATTATATTGAACCATCTTAAGCCGAAAAGACTCTCAACCTTCTTCATGGTGGAAAGAGTGCACAGGGCACCGGTTCCTCCGCCGAGGCCAGGGGGCCCCACCTCGAACATTCACAGCCAGAATTCTATACTATAGGGACCGAGATGCTATTTTACAGGCGGCCAGGAAACATGGTGATCTCCTCTATGAGAATTCGGTTTTACAATTTTTTCCGAACTTTACCCTAAGGGTGCAGGAGGAGCAATGCACCTTTGATGGGCTGAAGCACGCTTTGAGAGAGAAAGGAATAAAATACATGATGCTTTTTCCAGCAAAACTCAGGGTAATTGACAATGATAAATCCTGGTATTCTACTGTGCCATCGGAGGTTCAGCAATGGTTGGAGGAGGGGCGCCCTCAGAAACGTAGCCGACGACAAGAGGAGGACTGGCGGGGAAGCTGGAACCGCAACCTGGAGTTCCCGAATCGACAAGCAGAGGACAAGAGGTCAGAGACACGGTCCAGAGGCTTGCCTTCGATGAGTCCCACAGTCAGAGCGGCAAAACACAGAAAATAACAATTTTGCCTGTCTACAAGGGATCGAACATAATGTAGACAAAGTGTTACAGGTACAGGTCGAGACTTGTTGGGTGGGAGACAAGGCTTGATGCCACGGACAACCAGGTAATGGTACATGCCAGCGATGGTTGCACTGGTCTGAGCAACACAGCAACACAGCAACACTTTAAACTTTGGGGCTAGAATAGAGCCCCAGGGGGGATGCTATGTGGTGGTGCACATCAGCCCTATGCCAGTTGACTGTTGTTTTTGGGGACAGGCGCTCTGCTAGTTGGGGATGTGGGTAGTTTTAGATGTACCAGGCAGGCTAGCAGGGAGGGGGGGAGTTGTTCTGGTGGTTTTCATTTATTTTTTCTACAGTTGGTTTACAAAGGCTTCAGAAACAATGCTCCGCCAACAGTGTGTTGCGACCCGAGAACCTAATTTGTACATTGATCCTCAGGGGAGGGGAGGGACTGACTGGAGGGGGGATGGAAGGGAGGGAATTAATGCACAACTTTCCCAGATGGCTGCTCAACAAACTAGAAAGCTGAAAATACTATCTTGGAATTTGAACAGTCTGGGAGACCATATTAAGCGTACAATGGGGCTACAATATCTACATAGACACTCATCAGACAATGCTGCTTTGCTTCTGCAAGGGACACACCTCAAAGGTATTAATTACTTAGCTCTGAATCGATTTGGCTATACACTCCTGATACACGCCAGATTTACAACTGGCTCTAGGGGTACTGCTATACTTATTAAAAACTTGGTTCCAGTTGTAGTGAATCACACATGGTGTGATCACATGGGACGCTACGCTGCCCTGTCCGGGATGTGTGAGGGACAAGTTGTAAACATCTGCTCTGCATAAATACCCCCTCGACTACACAGAACTACACTTCCTGACCTTAGAAAACTAATACTCGAGTTGCCTCAGGGCACCCTGATTCTGGGTGGAGACAGGAATGACATGATGGCCCCGGACATAGACAGTGACAAGATTCCTTCCAAAACTAAGGGACCCTCATCATTGAGCACCTTTGTGAACTCACTGGGACTGGTGGATCTCTGGAGAAGCCACAACCCCAGGATGAGGCAATATACACACATTTCAGAGGCACATGGAAGTGGGTCGTGGCTCGACTACATTTTTACACTCATCACCTCGGTGGGACTTTTCCCGGAAGGGTGTCACAAGGCGCAAGGGATATCTGACCATTCGCTCGTGGAGGTCAATGTGTATGGCCCAGTACGGGATTGGTCTCTCCCGCCGAGGCTGGACCCCTTCCTATTCAGGGACCATGAGTTTTGGGATCGGTTCGAGGAGCACAGGGACCAATACCTTACCGAAAACACCAGCTCTGTGTGGTCTGACTGTATACTCTGGGAGGCATATAGGGAGGTGGCCAGGGATTTTGTGCAGGCGACAATTGGGGCTAAGCACAAAGAAAAACATGCACAGAGTGACAATCTGGAGTGAGAGATATCGAATCTTGAGCTGGAATTGGGTTCAGACCCTGTGGGCGACACCGAACACAAACACGCACTCAAACTTAAGCAAAAGGAACTCAGGGACTTGGAAGAAAAAGCTGCTCGTACACATGCGATTGCCACACAGAGGAGGGTATATGACCTGGGTGATAAGGCAAATGAATTAATTGTTTGTCTGGAAAGGAGGGATAGGAGTCGAAACTTGGTTTCTGAAATTCAGACAGGGGAGGGTGTGCAGAGTGGAACTGGTGCAGAGTTAACTGAAGTATTTGCAGGATACTATGAGAAATGTATCAGTCACAGACCAAACGGGGGGAGGAGGACTGTTATGAACTACTAAAAGACATGGCATTGCCGACATTGGGGGCAGACTTTAGGGAGACACTGGACTCAGACTTGAGTGTAGAGGAAGTAGAAATTGCCATACAAGATCTTCAGTCAGGGAAAGCGGCAGGCTCAAACGGGCTCCCTACAGAATTGTACAAGTGTGTGGCAGGGAATCTCGCCCCACCCATGCTCAATATGATCCTGGGGGCAAGAGAAGAGGGTCAACTCCCAGAGGACGTGAGGATGGGACCATAGTGGTCATCCTGAAAAAGGGAAAATCCCACAAGCTCTGCAGCTCCTATAGACCCACCTCCCTCTTGAATTTTGAAGCCAAGGTTTTGGCTAAGGTCATAACAAATCACTTGAGCCCAGTCATATAGTCCAAGATACACCCGGACTAATCCGGCTTCATGAAGCACAGGAGCACTAGGCTTAATCTGCGTCGACTCTATAGCATAATGCATAGGACCCAAAATTATCCAGACGTGCCTGCAGCTCTCTTGTCCCTTGATACGTGAAAGGCATTTAACAGTATCGAATGGACATACTTATTTGTCGTACTAAACAAAATAGGACTGGGCCCAAATCTACAAAAATGGATATGACTGATGTATCGCCCCAATGGCGTGAGTCAGAGTTAATGGGACCATATCCAGAGCCTTCACACTCCAAAGGGACACACGGCAGAGCTGCCCGTTGTCGCCAATGGTTTTTGCGCTGACACTTGAACCGTTAGCTACCTGGATACAAGGAGACCCGCTAGTGAGAGGCATTGATCTGGGTGGGGGTTGGGAAGAAAGCATATCCTTGTATGCGGATGACATCCTGCTTTATGCCCACAGACCCCGACAAACATTCCACAGGCTCATTCACATAATACAGACTTTTGGTACATCCTAGGGGTACTGTATAAACTGGGATACATCCTTAGTGTTTTCATTAGCAGGAGAGCTCCCAGCCCTGATATCGGCATTGTTAGAAATGGGATTTCTGGTTGGCTAAGGCTTACGCCAAAGCCAGGCAGAAACCACCACTCTAGTCAGGGCAAGGGAGTTAAATGCTGAAGATAACCCCTGCACACCCCCTTGGTAGCTTGGCACGAGCAGTCAGGCTTATCCCAGAGGTAATGTGTAAAGCGTTTGCGCAGCACACACACAGCAGCAACACACTAGGCACACCGCAAAAGAAACTCCACACAAGGTTATATAAAAAAATAGCCTTTGTATTATCATAAACACATTAGAAACATAATCATACATTTACACTGTGCCAACTGGCACTAGGCAATATTCACAGGGGATTATATACAGGACCAGGCCAATCGGGCCATGGTCAGAAACATCAGAACAGGTAAATATAAACCACAACTAGTAACTACTGGTACAATATTGACCTAAGCATTATCACAGCCACATTAGACACCATCCTAAAATATCATAGCCTGACATTAGGCATATCGACAATAGGCCCAAACCTCACCAGCATAAACACATTCTGCATAAACATCCTAAACATAAACACATTATGTCATAGGCATCACAAGCGTAAATAGTATGACATTAGGCAAACTCACATGAGCATGGGGCATAAATCACATTAGGGCCTTGACCCCGACCAACCATAAACTGACCACCTTGGCCAACTGGCCTTCTCTAGGGCTCAAATGCCCTGTGTCCAAAATGCCAGGGCTAGGCTGCCAATGCAGCACATCAAAGGGCGCGCAATTGTGCTGGGGCGTGGAGTGCAACTCACCCCTGTCTCCAAAAATGCCCCCAAAGAAATGAGGGCGCTGGCACTACTGTGCCTCCTGGGTCCCCACTGGGAATTTCTCACAAATGGGCCCTACGTTATAGTTGCTCGCGCTGGTGCAGTGCAGCTGTGGAAAAAGATCGGGCACTGGCACCACTAGTACTTCGTGAGCCCCACTGGGACTCTATCTAAAATTGACCCCCAGACAAAAATCAGCATGGGCACCTCGGTGCCCCAGAGAAAACCAATGCGGCTCCAGGCACCGACAATGTGCCTCGGGGGGAACCCCTCTCACCGGGGCCCTTATGGGGCCCTTCACGGCACAAAGGAAAAGCCTCAATGTAGCCCCACTCACCAGGGCTCTGCAGCAGGCTCCTTTTGTCTCCAACGCTGCCCTTAGGCACTGCAATGTGCCTCGATTGGGTGCGCGGCTTAGCCCTGCCTAACCAGGGCTCCTTGTAGACATCTCCGGTCAGGGCTCTCTCCTCTCTTGGCGGCATGCGGGGCTCCCATCGGCACCCGGGAGTCCTGCTCGGGCATGCACGGACTTCCTTCCTTTGTGCCTCCTTCTGCCTCGGTCCACGAGGCCTCGCCCACATCCAGGCGTCCTGTCTGACGTCCGGCTCTTCTCGGGCCGCGGCAGTTCTCAGTGGCAGTGCCACAGTGCAGGGTAGGCTCCCGCCTTCTAACTAGGCATGAAAGCGGGGTGAGCACCTGCTTAAGGCATAAAATAGCGGGGTAGGCTCCCGCTGATCTGCAAAACGAGGGGTGGGCTCCCACTTACACCATGATGTGGGGTGGGCACCCGCAACCAACCTCAAACGCGGGGTGGGCACCTGCTCGGTAATCGACTTAGCAATGCGGGGTGGGCACCCGCCTGAAACCAATGGCTTAAAGCGGGGTGGGCTCCTGCTCACCTAAAATAGCATTAATGCGGGGTGGGCACCCGCTCCGTCTCTCAGAAGCAGGGGCGGATCCCCATGCTGGGATTCCCCCTGCAGTCACTGCAGCAGCGCGCTGCCAGCTCCTCCCAGCCACAAAAGATAGCGCTCTTTTTAGAACCAAAAGCAAAGCGCTCCCAAGGCGCTAGAGTGCAGATTCCAGGGAGGCACAAGCCTGGGCCCAGGCAGGTCAGCAGACTGGACCCACCAGCAGGGAGACAGTCCCTTGTGGCAGTTCCTCCTGGAGCCCAACAGAAGCCCCCAGCACAGGAACAATCACCCCTACATGGGGTCACAGCCCCTACATTTATACTAACATTTCCTTTGTCTGCAGTACAGGGCTTTGGGGGAACCAGATGCAACTGATTCAGGGGGCAATTGGAGCACTTTGTTTACAAGGATTGTACAGGCTAGGCACAGGCCTATTTAGGGACCAGGGACTACTCCTCCCACTACTCCAAATGCAGATGTCCCATTCAGCCTAGTGCTGACTCACCCTGCCCCTCCTGGAGCCACACACACCTCACCAGCCCCTGTCACTCAAAAGCCAGACATGCAATTCACATCAGGCAGGCAGACACATAGCACATGGAAATCCCAACTTCTAAAAGTGGCATTTCTAAAATAGTTATAATAGATCTGCACATACCATTGCGCAGCATTTAATATTACAATTCCAAATATACTAAACTTGACCACGCTGCTCCTCCCATGTCAGAAATTACCACTGAAACACTTATCAGGGAATCCCCAATGCATTCCTATGGGAGGGTAGGGCAACAGTAGTGAGAAACTAAAAAGGCTGTTTGTCGCTACCAGGACATGTCACACACTTAAGGTATATATCCTATCTTTTACCTATAATGCACCCTGCCCATAGGGCTAGCTAGGGCCTACCTTAGGGGTGACTGACATGCAGTAAAAGGGGGGGTCACAGACATGGCACACACTTTAGGTGCCATGTCACAGCGGCAGTAACACTGCGCACACAGGCCCTGCAATGGCAGAGGCCTGGGATAGGTTTGAAGGGCTACTTTGGTGGGTGGCGCAATCAGCACTGCAAGCCCACCAGTAGCATTTAATTCACCAGCCCTGGGTATATGAGATACCACTTTACAAGGGACTGACAGGTAAATTAAATAGGTCAGACCAATCTTGCCATATTTAACACAGAGAGCACATGTACTTTACAGTGGACAGCAGTGCTAAAGTGCCCAGAGTCCTAAAACCACCAACACCATGTCAGGAAAAAGGCTAGGAGAAAGGCAAAACGTTTAGGGATGACCCAGCAAAAACGGCCAAGTCCAACAGGCATGTACGGAGCTGGTTTAAAAAAAAGACGTTCAAATACTTGGGCATATGGATAACAAAGTCAGAGGAGGAATTCATGCAGTTGAATGTACAGGCACAGCTAAACAGACTGAAGGATGGTGCGTCTCATTGGCGGCGATTACCTGTCTCCCTTATGGGCAGAGCAGTCTTATGATGGCCCTCCCACATATAATATACGTAGCACAGATCACCCCATATCAGATACCGGAGACATTTTATCGGGCTGTTGAGTCTGAACAGCGAACGTTGCTGTGAGTGGGGGGTGGCAGTCCCAGGATCGCACTGTAGAAACTTCAGAAATGGGTTTATGAAGGGGTATTGGCCGTTATGGACATTAAAAAACTATTATTGGGCCTCTCAACTGAATATTATCAATGGATGGGTCTTCGCACCTCGGGAAGAGCCGGCATATAGGGTGGACCGATGGGCAATGATCAAAGGTAGCTACCTGACTGAGTTATACCGGAAGAGGAGAGGCAATGTGCAATTCCCAATACACACACTGGTCGATGCATGGCATAGGGCAACTAAAATGACTGGCTGGGAGGCTAAACTCACGGAGCAGACACCACTGTGTGAGGGAGATCGTCTGGGGGAAGTTGAGCTACTAGAGAGCTTCTGTAAATGGAGCCTCATAGGGACTGACCGGCAGGGAGACATCTGTAAGGGATGGAAGATGATTGAATTCAATACCTTGTGGAAGGACTTCCAAATGGGAGGGGGAGTATCTTTGATATTGGCAGTTAAGACATGCGTTCCACTGTCATCTGTAGGAAGTGGATCTGGTACCGGAACACACAACACTCGAGGATAGACTCCTCCTGGACCCATGATCGACAAAGATATATCCCTCACATATAGAAAACTTGTGAATAACTCCCTGGACTTCATGAGACCCCTGAGGGAGGCCTGGGAGTCGGATGTGGGTCTCCTCGAAGCCCTACAGAGCCCCAGAGAAATAGCCATTAGGGAACGTTTTAGGCTTGTTCAGCTCCACATTCTACCTCGATCCCATGCTTCCCGAATGGTGCAACTCCGTACTCGTAATTGTGTGTCCGAAGACTACCCGAGGGGTTGTGGCGAGAAAGGGACATTCTTTCACATACTGTGGTCCTGCCCCAAAATTCACATGTACTGGGAGGGTCTGGTCCAAGTAATGACAATGGTTGTGGGGGCAACGGTCCCAAAAGAGCCGAGGTGGCACATTCTGGGAGTAACGGGAGAGATCGTATGGCCACAATGGGCCAGGACCTAGCTTGCCTTAACGGGGGTGGGCAAGACAAACATTGCCCGGGCATGGGGGCAGTGGAGACCCCATCACTGGAATCCTGGAAGAGAGACATTGATTGGTGCCATAGGGAAGAACAATCGATTTACCAGAGTAGCGGCTGCCAACGCAAATGGGAAACGATATGGGGTGCATGGGCAAAGTATAGAGGCCAATGGTCAGTGTTATAAAGAGCACCAAAAGACTCTTGAAGAAACTATGATGTTGGTGGCTCCCTGGATCATACTGGTCGTAGCAGTGGGCCACTAGGAAGGATATGCTGTGCAATATATGGTACCTGTTATAGATGTCAATCCACCAAATGTACGTTTTTGAATGATGTGGATCTGGAGCATGTTTTGAGTGTTTAATAAAAGATTTTTATTTTTTTTAAAAGACCATGATCAGGTGAAGTAGTATTACAAAGAGCAGGACTATCAGGAACAGATCTTGGAAAACTAGGAGGATTAGGAGCATAAGGATTATGGCCAATAGGCTCAAGGGAAGAGAATAAGCCAGGAAGATGAGGGAGGCAATACCACGGATACCAGGAAGACCAGAGCCAGGAAGACCAGGAGGACCAGAGCAATGAGGATGAGAAGGATTAGAACTAAGAGAACCAAGAAAAGGTCTAGGAGTGCAAGGGTGACTAGAACCATAGGACCAGGGTCTAGAGTACCACATGGAGCAGAAAAACCAGGACCTGAGGTAGCAGGAACAGAGGAAAGAAGGTCAAGAGGACCAGAACAGTTAGAGCTAGGAAGACTAAGGGGATTGCAACTGTATTTCCACAAAGATCCAGGACCAAAATGATAAGAATCAGAAGGACCCAGACAAAGAGGACCAGGACCAAGAGACTATTGGGTGCAGTGGCAAAAGGTCCACAAGTTCAAGGCACAGGGTCAGGAGGACAAAAATGATATAATCCAGGAAGACAAGGGCTAAAAGGGCAAGGCCTAAGAGGACCAGGACAAGAGGCAAGGTGGATACAGGGAACCAGCAGGAACCAATGCACTATGAATCAGATGAGCAGGTTGAGAAGGATCAGAATCGATGAGGATCAAGAAGATCAGGATGGAAGAAGAAGGCCTAAAAGAAATGGTCCTAGAAGGACCAAGTTGGCCTTGAGAACCAGAACAAAGAGGATTAGACTTGCAAAAATCCAAAGAAGGAGGAGCAGATACAAAAGGATCAAATCTAGTGGCTTCAGAATCTGTGAGAACCAACAATAGCAAAACCATTGCTTCGCAAACCAGACTGAGAAGATCAAAACACTCTATGACAACTTCGCCGACCACCCACAAGACGCGATAGTCGGCCCCCTGCACCCCAGGGACACCAGCCAGCCCACCATCTCCAACTGGACACTGATCACAACCGATGACACCACCACGACCATGAAAGACATTCACTCGTGGGCCCCCACTGACCCCTGTCCCCGCACATCTACCACAGAGCTGCGGACACCATCGCACCCGAACTACAACACCACCTTCAAAACAGGCACCTTCCCAGATGACTGGAAGCTCGCAGAAGTCCGGCCCCTGCTCAAGAAGCCCACGGCTGACTCCACCAACCTCAAGAACTGCCGGCCCATCTCGCTCCTCCCCTTTACAGCCAAAGTGGCAGAGAAAACAGTCAACAAAGAACTGACACGTCTCATCGAAGAGAACGCCATCCTCGACCAGACCCAATCTGGATTCCGAAGCAACCACAGCACCGATACCACCCCACTCACTGCCACAGACGACATCTGCACCCTCCTGGACCAAGGCCACTCTGCAGCCCTCATCCTACTTGACCTGTCAGCAGCCTTTGACACTGTCTCTCACTGCACACTAGTCACCAGACTACACAACGTCGACATACAAGGAACAGCCCTGGACTGGATCTGATCATTCCTCACCGGAAGAAGCCAAAGGATCAGACTACCACCCTTCCTTTCCACCCCCACGAAAATCACCTGCGGAGTCCCACAGGGGTCATCACTGAGCCCGACCCTCTTCAACATCCACATGGCCCGCCTCGTAGCCATCGTCCGACAACACAGCCTCAACATCATATCCTACGCCAACAACACCCGGCTTATCCTTTCTGTTACCAGAGACCACACCACCACAAAACTCAACTTCCAGAAAGGAATGCAAGACGTCACAGTCTGGATGACCAACAGCTGTCTCAAAGTCATCGCCGAGAAGACAGAAGTCCTCATCCTTGGAACCACCCCATCAGCATGGGACAACACCTGGTGGCCCACCACCCTTGGAAGCCCACCTACCCCCTCAGACCACGCCAAAAACCTTGGCATCTCACTTGACCCATCACTCACCATGAACCGACAGGTCAACACCGTCACCTCCAGCTGCTTCAACACCCTCCGCATCCTTTGCAAGACCTTCAAATGGATCCCCCCTGAGTCAAGGAAGACAGTCACCCACGCACTCATGACCAGCAGACTGGACTATGGAAATGCACTCTACGCCGGCATCAACAAGTACCTACTCTACAGACTTCAGACAATACAGAAAACCTCGGCCGGACCCGTCCTCGGCATCCCCTGGCACAAACATGTCAGCCAGCACCTATGGAGACTCTACTGGCTCCCCGTGGAGAAGAGAGTCACCGTCAAGATCCTCACCCACGGCTACAAATGCCTACACAACAACGGACCCTAATACCTTAGCGACAGAATCAACTTCCACATACCCAAAAGAAACCTCTGATTTTCCAACCTCGCACAGGCCAAAACCCCACACATCCACAGAGCCAGAGCAGGCGGAAGATTGTTCTCTCACATTGCAGCCAAGACCTAGAACAAGCTACCGGTAGACATCAGATGCGCCCCCTCACTGAACACCTTCAGGAAGACTCTCAAGACCTGGCTCTTCGGCAAAACGGATCTGCATACCCCTCAGCGCCTTGAGACCCTCGCGGGTGAGTAGCACGCTTACGATTCCCCTGATTGATTGATTGATTGATTGATTGACTAACATGAGGAAGACTAGAATAGGACCTGGATAATAATAAGAAGAAGAAAATGACCAAGCAACAGAGTTAGCAGGACAAGAGCTAAGAGCAACAGGGAATTGAGGACAAATGGGACCACATCCAAGGTGCAAAGGAAGATCAAGCCACAGAAGCCCAGCAGTATCAGGACCTGGTGTTAATATGGATATCGATGTGCTTAGCGATAAAAATTAACTATCGTCCTTATTGATAGAATCACCCCTCCCGAACACCACATCTATCTCGGAACATAAGTATGTAGTCAGTCAGGGCATAAGACCTAGCCCCGGGACAACTGATTGATAGGTCACAAGGTGGGAAGGTGCATAGCTGGCAGGCAGACATGCGGGTAGGAAACTCTTGATCAATCCCGCAGATAAATGCAGCTTCACTACAGTGGTCAGGGGACATTGCCCCCAATAAAGCACACATGGCCTGAGGGGGTACCTGCGTTTCTAAAAATACCATAAAGTCAGAAGTCACATGAGTTAGGAACACATAGCCAATCAGGACCTAGCACACATATTGCTCACGCTCCTCCCATAATGGACATATGGACAAATACACCACTGGCCACACCGTATCCATGCAAGGTTGAGACCCACCTACAGTGACCATTTGACCATTAATTTATTACTCTAAGGCAGCAACCAACATTCCTCACCATATATGGTATGACAGAAACGCTGATTGCTAGTTGTAGAATTGTATATAGCTAGAAAGGAGGGATTGGGACCTCGTATCCAACTGCATCTGAAGGGAGGTGACCCCACCCAGACAGATTCACGCTGCACAATGAGAAAGGTGGGCAGACACTGCAATTGATTGGAAGTTCTGCTGAATTTGCAGGGCGGAAGTCCACCCTGAAGATGCCGTCAAAGAGGGTACAACACTACATCCGAACCTGAAACATTGTCTCCTAATGTATTTGGTGTATGGCAAACTAGGGAGGAGCGTAAAAAGGTAACCTGAGCTCTCTGCCACTGACAGGGTCTGCCTATTTTATATGTCCCAACTAAATCAGTCATAAGGCGGCCTTGGATGCGATGCTGTGGAAATCACCCTTCTTCAATAGTCAGCATGGTAGGAAAGGTGAATATTTATTGTACAGCCCTTTATGGCTTCCAGGACACTATTTTTGTGATACAGCTATCCTGAATTTGCCGAGTTGGCACATCAGTATCATAGTTTGTTAGTTGAAAAGGATTTCTCAGTGGTAAACAGGTTTCTTAACACTGTTGGTATCTGAAAGGACTGAGAGGTGTTGGTCGCTTGCACCTCTGGATGTGACACAAAGCGTACGCTTGACCCCTGGGTGTGACACAGCGTGTAATTCTGACTTTAGGGAAGAACTTGGCATAACTTGTGTGTGGTCAAGAGGGGCAGATGTTTCCCAAGTTTTTGCATTTGTGACCTGTGACTACCACCTTTGCCTAAGAGCAGATAGTGGCAGACTATTCAGGTCACTTCGGAAGATGTTCCACGCTTGTCTTCCCTTGCTAGAGGATAAATTGCAATGAATAGCTAAGGTGGTCATTATGATGGCGGAAGGACTGCCACCGGCAGAACAGTGGTGGCAGTCCTTCCGCCATCACCAAGTGTATTACCCACTGCCAAATTAGGATGGCGATGGGTACCGTGGTGGACGCAAACTCCATCCGCTGCTTCACTGCCAAAGGCAATTGCAACGATTGCCTGGTGGACGGTGCAGGGCCCCTAAAATGGTGGCGGTGCCTAGTAGTCACCGTCCGCCAAATTAGTATGTGGGTATAGGAAAGGCCTTTCCATGGTGGTATCGCTTTCCATGGTGGGTATTGGGTTTGGGGGCCCGTTGCGAGCCCCCCCTTGTTGTGGGGGTGGCCCTGCATTTCCATGCACCAAGTTGGCACCGCGTGGTGCCTGCCACGTAGTGCAGGGAAATGCAGTGCAAGTACTTTTAACATTGCATATGGTGCTGCAGCCAGCAGCACCGCCCGCAATGTAAAAAGCCCTGGATGAGCCTGCCAGTATGGCGGACACATCCTAATTGCAGTGGTGAGACCGCCGCATGTCTGGCGGCCGGTCCCAAACACCGCTACGATGGTCCGCCTGCCTTCGTAATCAGCCTCCAAGTTTTATTTTTTGTCAAAGTATTTTTTTTTCTGTTAATCATTGATGTAATGTAATATTGTACGTGATGCTAGTGCATTGATTGTGATTGAAATCTATATTACATAAAAAGGTAATTCATGCAGGCTTTTGCATATTCTCTCTGTATTACAAAACTACTTATGTAGTCTTATTTTGTTTCATGTAACTGCTTGTTTAAACTGTTTTATGTAAGAAATTGCAATTGCTGAGCTCATAGTACGTAAGAGTGTCCTACCTACTAATTCCCCTCAAACGAAACTAAGAAAACCATAATTCAATTGTATTAGCCAAATTTCTAAAATGGCCATGGATTCCACACTAAAGCACATGGAAAAATATGTTCTCCAAGCACATAAAAAGGCTAAATCAGTTTTGTCACGAGTGGCACTTACACACAAAGGCACACACATTTCCCTGGCCCAAGGAGGGAACATTTGACACACACATAATTGGGCACACTAAAACACATATAAAAAACAAATATGCAGGTCAAAAGAGAGACAAGAGAGAGGCATTACTAGAATTATGGGCCATCTTTGAAGAGGCCAAAAGCAAGACCCTTACAATGCCATTAGCCGGTAAACCGTCAGCACCTCCCCCACCATACGCAGGGATGGACGTACGTACTCCTATTCCCCCTGCATTCGGTAACTCAAAGCCAGCAGTGATAGAAGCCGATGAGCCCCCACCAAAAGAAGGCCAGTCATATCGAAGCTTGAGAGAACCAAAACCAAGTGAGCTCAGTGTCCTCCTGCACAGCCCAAAGACCTAACAAAGCCCCCAAAAGCTTGACTCCCTATCCACCACATCTGACTATATCAACCACAAAAAGTGAGAACTAGGGGTCTAGAATAAACAAACAGAAGCACATAAAGACAGGAGTATAAATGAAGAGTCATAGAATTCTTAGAGCAGAGTTTTGGATTCTCCACCTTCCCCGACTCAGAAGACTTTCGAGGCAACGACGGACAGAGCGGGGCCTCATATTCCTGAGAACGGTTCCAGGTGAGGTGAGGTTTAGTCCCCGATGAAGACGGGTGATTATCGCCCCCCTTGAAATGGAGGATTGAAACTAATGTAAGGTTGTATTGATTCCGACCTTTAATAAACAGATTGTGTTACTTATTCACTCTTACACTACACTTGGCAGTAGCAAGATTTTGATAATTTATAGGTCCTGAAGAAAGCCGTGGGTAACCCACCCTTATGGCTGAAACATGTCGACCTTTCATTTAGCAGTTATTTGTTAATACTGCAAATATTTTGCAATAATTTTATTAAGGGTGTGAGGAGCCTGCTTAATAAGAGATAGGTTTTTCTCCACCGCAACCCTTTTTTAAGATTTCACTTACTTTATTAGTTTTTCTGCACTGCATTATTTTTTGGATCACAAATTATAGACACTACAGTCTTTCTGCATCGTAGGCTTCAGCTCCTTCTATCTATTCGAGCAAGAGAGCTTCCCATGGAGACAGTCTCTATGATCAAGAGATATACTCCTTAATTGGGTGGATCACCAAATGATAATACTGAAGACGATAAAAGATTGATGGTAATCCAAAACTCTGCTCTAAGAATTCTATGACTCTCCATTTATACTCCTGTCTTTATGTGCTTCTGTTTGTTTATTCTAGACCCCTAGTTCTCACTTTTTGTGGTTGATATAGTCAGATTTGGGGATTGGAACTAGGATAGGTCGTTAAAATTTCCCTTAGACCATTCACTTCTAAAGTGTGTTAATATTGTACCCTATCCACCACACACAACACCTCATAAACAGGCAGGATACACATTACCACTGAGACAGGCGAGAGTAAGCGTGTGTCAAGGAAGTTTGTGGCGGTTCTCAACAGTGATACAGTGAGCTCAGGAGAAGAAGGGAGCTTCAATCTCTAAGAACCAATGACGAGGATGGGACTACTGGATTCGCCCAGGTAGCTGAGGAGGAAATAGTGGGAGAACTCAAAAGCAAAGTGAGGTCAACGAAAGCAGCGCATAGGGGCTCATTATGATGGCGGAAGGACTGCCACCGCCGGGCCGGAGGTGGCGGTCCTTCCTCCATCATACAGGAAATTCCATCACAATGGTACCGCGGTGGACGGAAAGTCCGTCCACCATGGGTCCGCAAGGCGGTCTTTTTCCAGCTGCCTTGTGGAATCCGAAACCAGGGCAACATTGCGGCGGTGCCATGCAGACACCGCCATAGGGGTATCCCTTGCCGCCTGTCTTTTTGTGGCGGATATCCCGCCACAAAAAGACAGGTGGAGACTGGCTATGGGGGCCCGTTGTGGGCCCCCTCTGTGGGGCGGTGCACTGGGGGGTACCCATGGCACCCCCTAGAGTTCCATGCACCAAGTGGCAGGCACTGCGTGGTGCGAGCCACGTGGTGCAGGGAAATGCAGAGCATGCACCTTTATCATTGCGGACGGTGCTGCTGCCAGCCCAGTATGGTGGGAGCATCCTAATAGCAGTGATGGGACTGCCGCATGTCTGGCGGGCAGTCCCAAACACTGCTATGGTGGCGGGCCGCCCAAGTCCGCCTGCCATCATAATGAGACCCATAGTTCAGCGCAAAAGAGGCAGGCCAAGTGGCGTGAGGAAGAGGGTAAGTAGACATAATATTGAGTTTTAAATTTCGTTGTGCTATAATATCGAGTTTTAAATGTCAAAAGTTAACAATATTGTTGTTTATAATATCGATGTCAAGAATATCGATTCAGTGTGTTGTATAAAATATCGTTAAAAATATTGATTTTGAAAATATCGTTATTAAAAATATCGATTTTGTAATTATAGTATATATTTGTAAATGTATTAATACTTTTTAATACATTGGATACGTTTTATAGAAAAATTGTTTTAGGAGCATGATGTTGGGTTTATAGGGGATAAAGGTGGGTAGTGTTTTGAAAATAAATAAATGTATTTTTAAAAGTTGAAAAGTAATATTAAAGAAATTTAAAAATGTTTTGTAGGAGCAGGATGTTGGGGTTATAGGGGATAAGGGTGGGGAGGGTTTTAATTTTTTTTTTTAAATGTACATTTTTTAAAATTAATCTTAAAGAAATGTAAAATTGTGTTTAGGAGTGGGATGGTGGGGTTAAGGGGACACGTTTAGGAAGTGTTTTGTATTTTATAATAAATAAACTTAAAATTGGATGTTAGGAGCGGGATATTGGGGTTATAGGGGATGAGGGGGTCGTTTTTATAATAAACAAAATGATATTTTAAAATTAAAAATTACAAATATTAATCTATTTTTCTTATTAATAGTGAAAATTTATGGGGCCCGATTCACAGAAATAACTTAGGACAAAATCCTAAACTTACTACTTTTGGTATTCACAGAAGTTAGGATTTTGTCTTAAGTTTGTCTTAAGTCTGTCTTAAGTCTGTCTTAATTTTGTCTTAAGTCTGTCTTAAGTCAGTCTTAAGTTTGTCTTAAGTTTGTCTTAAGTTTGTCTTAAGTCTGTCTTAAGTCTGTCTTAAGTTTGTCTTAAGACAAACTTAAGACAAAATCCTAACTTCTGTGAATACCAAAAGTAGGAAGTTTTGGATTTTGTCTTAAGTTAGTTCTGTGAATCGGCCCCATGGAATTTGCAGATCATTTTCTAGAGTAATGTTTAAATGAAAAAAATATTTGGAAAAATTTTAAAGTTCATTTTTTTTTTTTTTAAATGCAATATGATTTTTTTTAATGGTATTACAGTAGTAAATAAAAAAAAAATCAAGCAAAAAAAATATATTTCATGTAGAGGTGTTTTGTGTTGAGATGGGATTATTGTGTTTAAAAACAAAATTGTAAATATAATTTAAAAAAACTCAAAATGTAAAATAAAAAAATAATAAAATGTAAACTTTGAAGATGTTTAATGTTTGGGTTTGAAATTATTAATGTTATAAAAATGAAAAGTTATTTTGTTTATAATTAATATTTGTATATAAAATTAATAATTATATTTAAATTTCCCATATAAAAGTCTCCTAACTTTGTTCTGGATATGTTTTTATAATTTAGGATAGGTTAATATATATGTATAATGTATATTATTTTATATGTGTTAATGCATTTTTTTTGGGAAATATTACATTTTATGAGTATATTGATTTGATTAGTTTGGGGTAGGAATAGTAAATTATATATGTTTAATGTCAAGCACATTCCTTGAGTTAATACATATTGGAGTGGTAATAGTAAATCATATATGTTTAGTGGCCAGCACCTTTCATTAGTTAATACAGTTTGGAGTGGGAATAGTAAATTATATAGATTTAGTGTCCAGCACCTTCCCTTACATTTTCTAGTTTGGAGGGGGAATAGTAAATTATATATGTTTAGTATCCAGCACCTTCCCTGACTTTTTGTAGTTTGGAGTGGAAAAAGTAAATTATATATGTTTAGTGTCCAGCACCTTCCCTGAGTTAATACAGTTTGGAGTGGGAATAGTAAATTATATATGTTTAGTGTCCAGCACCTTCTCTGACATAATATAGTTTGGAGTGGGTATAGTAATTTATACATGTTTAGTGTCCAGCACCTTCCCTGACTTAATATGGTTTGGAGTGGGAATAATATATTATATATGTTCAGTGTCCAGCACCTTCCCTGAATTAATATAGTTTGGAGTGGGAATAGTAAATTATATATATTTAGTGTCCAGCACCTTCCCTGAGTTAATACAGTTTGGAGATAATTAAACAAACAGTTCTTGTTTTGGGAACACCTCCTGTCTTCTGTTTTTTAAGGTAAATTGAACCTGAGCAACACTGGCATACAAGAAAAGGAGGACCAGGACAAAAGAGGACCAGGAAAAGGAGGACCAGGATGAAAGGAGCCAGGTGGCCAAGAACAGGATGACCTGAACAGGGATGATCAAGACTAAGTGGATATGTTAGTACAGAATCAGGATGACAAGGAGAAGAAGGAGTTGGGGGTGGACCAGGTGAATTAGTCAGGGCAGTAGCAGGTGGACTAGGGTCATTAACACCAAGGACCAGGTTGGGGAGGATAAGATGGACTAGAAGGTCAAGATACGCAGGACCAGAAAAAGGGCCTGGATGACCAGAGGGGTAACAACCAAAGACACCAAGTAGAGCCGGGCTAATGCTCAACTGAACAAGTCCAGCCCATGAGGAACTAAGAAGGAGGACCTAGAACCTTGGATGCAGTACCAAGTGGACCACAAAGGTAGGGGCCAGGGCAAGGAGGATGTCCCAAACCAGGAAGACTGGGAGTGCCAGAGCTACAGGATTAGATGGAGAAGGACACCAGCAACAGCCATAGTACCAGGATCAGGAGGTTTAGGAAGGGCTTACACCAGGACGATAGAGGAGCAGGGTGAGTTAGGTCTAAAACAGAGAGTGCCAGATTCCGGAAACCACTATCAGGGTTTCCAGAACTAGTTGGACCAGGGCCAGGATGAGGATCATGAACACCAAAACAACCCAGAAAAGGAGGACTTGGAACAGGACCAGGGGGAGGACCAACACCAGTAAGCACAGAAGGACCTGGAGGAGAACGAATAAGACCGGCAGAAGGAGGACACCTATGTGATTGTATGGCACATGTATTAGCATATCCCATTTGTAACCAGCTCATATGAATGTTTCGCATGCTGTCAATGCCTGGAAACCTCCACCTTTTTAAGACCACATAGAGGACTGTTAAGTATTTTCTGAAAAACCAGAGCATGCTGTTACACTCTGACCTCTGAGTGATAGCAGACTTTGTCTGATGCTGGTACAGTAGTATGAGGGTGAATCTAGGGGCCGAGGGATTGAAACTTGGAAGAGGGGCTAAAGGTAGATGGATGAAAAGGAGTGCATTCTGTAAAGAATGGCAGAAAGGGTTTGAGAAACTCAAATGGCTGAAGTCATTAAAAATGGTTATTGGCTAACAAAGGGGGGTCAAAGGACTATGGCAATCAGCAAAGGGGAGCTCAGGATCATAAGAGGGTGCAAAAGAGTGGGTAAGGAAGGCTCCAGATAGATCATCTAAGATTACTGAAAGATGGATGATTCTCAGTAAGATAGGGCGCTAATTGCCAGCTGTGATAGCATTGGGAACCAAGACCAGCTATGATAGCTTTAGCACCAGACTAGTGGTTTGCAAAACTCTAAGGGCTAGATGACGGATGGTGGAGATACATAAGTGGCAGATGGGTTTGGAAGGCCAGCAAAGAGGCAATGCGTGTCAAGACTGGCAGACTAGCCTGTGTGACTCTCAGACGTTTGAATTAACATTCCCTAAGCATGTATGCGGTCGTAGTAGTAAGGCTTCTGTGTGATGAAAATCTAAGTACATGGACCATTGGGATGCATGTTGCATGACGTACTGTATAGTAGGTACAGCTGACCAAGACAGTGGAAGTTTATTGATTGCAAGAGTTTAGATAACAAAACATTAAATGCTACCCACAGAAATTCTGTGAGGTTCTTGGTAGCAAAGGACTGCTGATTATTCCTTCATGCTTGGACAGAGGATGGATGATGAAATTAAGGTTAGGTCAGAAGAATCTCCCTTTAAATGTGACAACTTTTCTAAGCAGAGATGCCCTTTTGTTTGTGCCTGATTACTTGTCAGTAAGACTGAAGACAGCCAGGTGCTGAGATCAGTTGCTACTTCTGTGAGAGCAATCACGTAGCACAGAGGTTGTGTCTGTGCTACAGCCAGAAAATGACATTTAAAACAGGGTCATCCCAAATCAGTTCTGAAACCCTACAGTGGACCAACATCCCCTATCTGGAAAATTAGTAGAAAAGTAGAACTCTGTATGTCACAAGAATGGAGGTTTCAAAATGGCTCTGTTTATTCAGTGTCTTATTTCTTAAAATATTTGTGATAAAGTTAATGAATAAAATATCTCTGTGAGTTTCTTTTCTTTTGTATCTCTGAATCCTTTACGCCTTTTTCCGACTTATTGGAAATATTCATTCATATTTCAATGTCATTGAGTACAATACATTCTAGTCCTATTCCTTTGCTTGTGGGTCCTTAACAGAATACTTCCTCTGGTGGCCTGATAGAGTAGGGGTCATTGGAGGATGGACTTTAGACTCAGGCACGGCCAGTGCAGGTAAGAGCGGTGGAGTGGGGGGCAGCACAGGGGATCATTGACATACGACAATGAGGGAAACTTTAAAAAAAAAGAAAATCATGTTTTACATTTTTTTTATATCAGTTTCCCTAGTTGTCGTATGTCACCACACTGCTTTTACCTGCACTGGCGACGCCTGTTTAGACTGTCCAGCCTATTATACAAATACGTATGTTATGTTATGTTATTATTGTAAAACCAGGATGTAAGTGACAGGAAATAAAATAATGACCTCTACACCCTGAAAGAAAGCACTGAGCATATGGGGACCATACGTTTTTGTGTCGCAAAAACATACTCCAGCTTCGGGCATTTGTTGAAAAACAAAAAAACTAAAAAACTTTTCAAAAGTTGGCCAGCATGCCATCATTTATACTGATTTGTCCGTCAAACCTTTTCTGCATAACCTTGAACTGCTATGATAGCAGTTCTTGCCAATCTTCAGAGTTGTCCACAGGGTCTTTACATTTGGCAGGCATGGGTCCCTTAGTAGGGCAGAGTTATTGTCATCCAACATCATATGGAATTCACTCCAGACCCAAAATTTAAATCAAGCCCATAGTTTTTCTTCCTTATGTCATGAGATGACGCCTCTCAATTATACTGTGTTGTTGAATTCACAGGGGGCCTTATGCAATTGTTTCTATTTTGATAAGAGCACCCTAAATATCAGTATGTCCCTGGGAAAAACATTTCCAGTTCTGGCCATTGTTTTTACAAATCACTGTTTTCAGGTGTTTTAGTCTAATATGTTTAATTTAACTGAACTAGAATTAATATTTCCTGAACGAACTGATTTGCTGCAGAAAAGAGATGTTATGATAACCTGGACCCATTTGGTAGCCCTATATATGCCCTGGTACATCCCTGTGGTTTTGTGAGTAAGTGCGGCTACATGGCTTTAGAAAAGTAAACAGCTTCCACTAGTCTTAAATGGTTCTTATTATCTTTATCCTTAGCCAACTCTACAGGTAAACATAAAGCAGAAGGAGTGTGTGGAGCACACAATAGCCCCCTAAAGGGCCTCCTAAGACACTGTGACTTGGCCCATGGTGCATGGGCATTCTGTGCCATGTCTGTCAAACATTTTAACTTTTTTGACCATTAGACCTATAAATAAAGTGGGCATAACCTGCATAATTTTCTGTAGCGTAATGACAAGAAATTTAAGCAAAATTATGTGGAATTTCACGCAACGTATAACCCAGCATTTAGAGTTATTTTCTCAGTGCAAAGTGGACACTTGAATCCAAAATCGACCTATGTATGCATTTTGTCCTAAGAAAATAGCCCAAAATGAAACAAAAGCAGAACAGCAGCAGCCAGCACTGCTTGCATTGCTAAGTTTATTGTTCCAGTGTTTCTGCTGCAGGATTTTTGCTCCAGATTGCTCTTCGTTCTGTGAGCAGGCGTAATCGTATTATTTTCTAGGACTACCTTTAAGTTAGTGCTTGATTCTAAGTCAACCCTAGCACTAATTGCCTCATCTTGCAAAATCACAGAGTTTGGTACCACAAAAGAGCTTATCGTTATGCAAAAACCCCTTTTACAAGTTGAAAAAAACTTTTGACTCAAAAAAGAACTGTTGTAATTTTTCTGAATAGCAAATAGCAGGGATAATGAAAGGAGATTTGTCTTCCCCTTTTCATTTTGAAAGTGAATTTATTCATAGTCTATGACTAAAGTTGCTGTTACAAACCAATGATGAGTTAATAACCCCTAAGTTAGGGTGGTAACTATTTTTGCAAATGGAATTTTGGTAATCTCGCTGGCAATCTCAGGGAAAAGAAGATTTCCAAAATGGAAAGGTTTTTGATTGTTAGCAGCAGGTGTTTGTTTAAGGAAAATGGACTGCTTTAAAAAAAAGTGTTTCCATTTTGGAATGCAGTCATAGGGAATGTGGTGTGCTGCCCCTTGCAGTCCACCAGCCCTGTGATTACAGACAATCACAGAGAGTCTCAACCTGACATCTGCCTAATTAATATTAATTAGGCAGATTATTCTGTAACACCCTGTGATTAAGTATTTTGTGCACTAACCTAATAGTTAATGGGTTATTTTGTAAAATACTATTCCATTCGCAAAAGGCATGTGTGCAATTTGCGACCACATTTGCAAATTAAATGATAACACATTAGGATGCCAACTTTCATAAGGGGATGAATGTCAATCATTTTCACTCCTTGTTTGCAGTTCTACCTGTTGGCAAGAACAAGTGGAAATCTACAAAAGGCATAATATCACAACATTTAAGCAGTTTAGAGACCATCCAGGTACTTAGTCAAGTTTCTCTCCTATTGCATGGCTATTGGCCAAGTTGTGTATACTGTCTGTGTGAGAAGCTGGGCTGTTGGTTGAGTGGGCTGTTAACTCTGCTCAAGCAACACAACAGCTACAATCACTGTCAAGGTGAGCCACTAAAGTCATTAAATTAACCTGTGCTTAACCCTTTGGTAGCTTGGCACAAAAACAGTCAGGCTTAACTCAAAGGCAATGTGTAAAGTATTTATGCAGCACATAAACAGTAATAATGTGGAAACACAACACAAGAAAAATCCTGCACCACATAAAAAAAATGAAAAAAATGTAATAGTTATTTGACACCAAAACAACAAAACTTCAATCAGTAGAACTGGAGTTATGAATTCTTTAAAATGTTTGTAAAATCTAGAGCAAAATAGATCAAGTGCCAACCAAGGACATCCAGTCACACGAGACAGACCAGGTCAAAGTTAAAAATATGACGGACCATGAAAGAGTGCAGGTCAGATAAAAGAAGTGTATTAGTTCCGGTCAGTGCCTACCTTTGGATTTAGAATACATTTTGAAGAAAAATTCGCAGAATGTAATGTTCATCGGGGGAACGCTGGAGGAAGATTTCCACATTCAGACTTAGCCACTTTTTTGGAAGTCAAAAATCTCCAACGGGATGAGGAAGGAGGCTGTAGCAGATGAGAGTTCCAGGAGGCCAGATAACCCTTTGGCAAAGGAACGCTGAACAGAATTTGATGCTGCGGAGAAGAACGTGGCAGGAGTTTCCGCAAACGTCAGGCCGATCGGCGATCACCTTGGGTGATTAGACGAGCTGATTGGTCATAGTCTTCCCTTGGTTTTTAGAGCAATTGTTTGCCAAGTTTTGGATTTTGTTTAAATAGACTCCTTTAGCACCAACACCAATGGTCCAGGACCAACTGGAAGGACCCTACTTAGGAGTTCAGGGCTCAGTCAGGCTAGATTCAGGTGCGGGTTCAAGATGTTGGGAGCCTTTTTAATCTCTGACGCTCTGAACAGGAGGCCAGCAAACTAGGGTTCAGGTGATGAAGCAGGGTTCAAGGTGCAGAGCAGGCAGGCTTTTGAGGGTTCAGGCTGGCTCCAGGCAGCAAAGCAGTACTTCCAGGTGCAAAATGAATCTTGGGCTACTTATGGTCGACCTTAGGGATGCCTTCTATGCAATAGAAGGGAAGTTTAAGCATTGCCAAGAGGGTTATATTGGCATGTCGAGATGGCAGTTTAAAACTGCATTCATGCTGGAATTGCAGGCCTAGGACATGTTTTAAGGTGCTACTTAAGTGGGTGGCAAAACTTGAATTCAGTGGCTAAGTGAGCAAGGGACCCATGTCTGGGCATACCCTGCCAACTTAGGGTGAACAAAGCAAACGCAAGGAGATAATGGACAGATGGAGTGCTGAAATGTTTCTGTCACTCACCCCAGTCACAGATCTGGGTTAAATCCATCATTGCCTTTTAGCTCACTTCACCACCTCAGTTCAGACCCAGTTGGCAGGGTATGCCCAGACATGGGTCCCTTGTTCACTTTACCACTGGATTCAAGCTAGCCTGGCTGATGAGGGGTGTTACCCCAAAATTGATCCCAGGATGCTTGTTTCAAGTTCAAGAAGACCCAGCTATATGCAAATCAGTCTTGACCCTGTGCCTCATGGGAACAGTCCAACCTAAACCGCCAAGCTAGGTCTTCCTCAAATGGGAAAGCTGTATCCTGGGATTGGTTTCTGGGTAACATCCCTCATCAGCCAGGCTAGCTTGAATCCAGTGGCAAAGTAAGAAAGGGACCCACGTCTGTGCACACCCTGACAACTTAGGGTGAACAAAGCAAACACAAAGAGATGATGGACAGAGCGCTGAAACTTTTCAGACACTCACCCCCAGTCAAAGATCTGGGTTGAATCCATCATTCTTTAGCCCACTTCGCCAACTGTAAATAATGTCTGCTCTTTCGCGACCAGCCAGGTATTGAGTGAAGTTTCTTTGCTGCTTCGTTGACATCTGGCCAAATAATACATAACCTTTGCTAACTAGCCAGTGGCCAGGTAAAAAGTGAAGTGATCCTGTTCTTTGCACAGCTGCTGGTGAAACAGTGCAGAATCTATAGTATTTAGCCAGCATCCAGGTAAATAGTAAAAGTTTTTTTGCTATTTGCATTCCCGCCACCTGAATAGTGTGTCATTTCTGTTATTTAATCTGCGGTCAGGAAAATAGCAAAGTTTTCTCGCTAAGTTCAAGGCCACCAGCCAAATAGCAAATAATTTCTGATATTCAACCAGTGGGAAGGTAAATAGCAAATACAATTCATGTTTTATCCTTTGGCTGGCTTAATAGCTGCTACCAAATGTTGATTTTACATAACCTAGCTCAGTTCAACTATCTGGGAAGAATGAAAGGCTGAATCAACATTTTTGCCTATCAACTGGCCTGCAGTTATAGCCATATCCCGTGCCACCCTCTACCCTCATCAAAAAGACTAGGAGGCTAAGTATGAGGTAGGGGAGCAGGTAAAATCTGGAACAATCACAAACCTGCAGTGGATCAGACATGGCTGTGCCTGTAAGAAAATGGTGTCATATGAAGAGACTGTCAGGGACAGCCTGATGTGGTGAAGAGCCAAAAGGAGCTCAAAACATCAAGAGCAATTCAGTGAATAAACACTGAGGAAATCATAGCGGACAGGCTGTAGAGGAGTGTAGGTGAAACAAACACAAAAGAATGTCATACAGAGATTGAGACGTTGTAATTATGTACAGGTATGGTCAGAGGCTGGAGGGAGCAGAGGCTGACGGAGGGCTGCAGAGGAATAGTAGAGATTGAAGTAGGAATGAAAAGAACAAGGCTGCCAGTTGTGTGCATCATGCCCTAGCATGTTTAGAGCCATCCCTGTGGCAGTCCCTTAACACTATGCAAAAATAACAGTTTGATGGACAGAATGCAGAACAATGTCATACATTCACCCCAGGACAGAGATCTGGGCCTAAATCCATCGTTTTTTTGCTCAACATGCCATAACAGTTTGAACCCAGCAATATGTAAATCAGTCTTGACCCTGTGCCTCATGGGAACAGTCCAGCCTGAACTGCCAAGCCAGGTCCTCCCTGGAATGGAAACAAGCCTCCCTGGACCGGTTTCGGGGTGTCACCCCTCTTCAGCCAGGATTGCTTGATTCCAGTAGCATGGAGAACATGGGACCCACGTCTGGGCATACCCGTCCCACTCGGGGTGACAAATGCAAAAACAACAGTTGATGGACAGAATTCAGAACAATGTCATACATTCATCCCAGTACAGAGATCTGGGCCTAAATCCATCGTTTTTTTGCTCACCATGCCATTACAGTTTGAACCCAGCAATATGCAAATCAGTCTTGACCCTGAACCTAATGGGAACAGTCCAGCCTGAACTGCCAAGCCAGGTCCTCCCTGGACTGGAAACAAGCATCCTAGGACCGGTTTCAAGGTTTCATGCCTCTTCAGCCAGGATAGCTTGATTCCAGTGGCATGGAGAGCACGGGACCCACGTCTGGGCACGTCTGGGCCCAGACGTGGGTCCCTTGCTCACTGGGCCACTGGATTTAAGCTAGCCTGTCTGAAGAAGGGTGACATACCCTGAAACCAGTCCCAGGATGCTTTTTTATGGTCCAGAGAGGACCTGGCCCGGCAGTTCGGTCTGGACTGTTTCAATGGGGCACAGGGTCAAGACTGATTTCCATATGGCCGGGTCCAAACTGGGGTGGCATAGTAAGAATGATGGATTTAACCCAGACCTTTTGACTGGGGGAGAATGTTTGCATTGTCAGCATTCCGTCCATCATTTGTTTGCTGTCCCTTAACACTACAAACATTTCAAAAGCAGGGCCTTCACCCAGATTGAGATGTGGCATGCTTCATCATCAGACTTCCCACACTTTGGACCCAAATTAGGCCAAAGAGGGCTCACCCACACAAAGTGTGGGCGCGAAGATTTTTGTTAAAGTGTTTAAGGGTGGAGTTTATACTCCAAATTAACAAGTGATGCAAAGAAAAGAGATTAAAACTATCTGGTAGTATCCTAATGCATTAATTTTATTAGTGGAAGCTGTGATAGGATAAATAGTATAAAGCAGAGGGACGGAACCAAGGAAATTAGTAACCCATTTATCTCTTTCTGGTCAGCATGTATTAGCTGTCCTACATATACCTTTGTTGCCCTAAGTGGGAAGGGTATGCACAGACGTGGGTCCTGTACTCTCTATGCCACCAGATTCAAGTTAGCCTGGCTGATGAGGGGTGTTACTCTGAAACTGGTCCCAGGATGCTTGTTTTTGTTCCAGGGAGGACCTTGCCTGGCAGTTCAGGCTGGACTTTTCTCATGGGGAACAGGGTCAAGACTGATTTGCATATGGTTGGGTCTAAACTGGAATGGTGTGGCATGCAAAAAAACAATGGATTTAACCCAGATCTGTGACTGGGGGTGAGTGTTTGATTAATTCAGCATTCCTTCCATCATCTGTTCTTTTTTGCATTTGTCACCCTAAGTGGGAAGGGTATGCCCAGACGTGGGTCCCATGCTTGCTACACCACCAGCTTCAAGCTAGCCTGGCTGATGAGGTGTGTTAGCTGAAACCAGTCCCAATATGCTTGTTTCTGGTCCAGGGAAGACTTGGCCTGACAGTTCGGGCTGGACTGTCCCCATTGGGTGCAGGGTCAAGGCTGATTTGCATATGGCTGGGTCTAAACTGGAATGGCGTGGCGTGCAACAAAAAGATGGATTAAACCCAGACCTGTGACTGGGGGTGAGTGTTTGATTAATTCAACATTCTGTCCATCATCTGTTCTTTTTGCATTTGTTGCCCTAAGTGGGAAGGGTATGCCCAGACGTGGGTCCCGTGCTCACTACACCACCAGATTCAAGCTAGCATGGCTGATGAGGGCTGTTACTCTAATACATGTCCCAGGATGCTTGTTTCTGGTCCAGGGAAGACCTGGCTGGGTAGTTCGGGCTGGACTGTTCTCATGGGGAACAGCTTCAAGATGGGTTTGCATATGGCTGGGTCTGAACTGGAATGGCGTGTTTGATTCATTCAGCATTCCGTCCATCATCTGTTCATTTTGCATGTTGCCAACATGACACCACTAAAAGGCACAGATCTCATATTGAAGGGAAAGTCTGTCCTAAGCAGCCTCTTGCTGTTATAGGGACCATTATAGGGTTCACTGACTTGAGAGTATACACATCACCTTGGCTGCTAAGTCGGTGTGCGGTAACATCACTTAAAATGGGTACCATTGAGTCATACGTGAAACCCTATTGATTTATCCTGTAAAGATCTATTGACTAACAATTGCAGCTTCTCAATCTACATTTATTTACTGCACCTTCTGCTGTGAAACAACTAAAATAATTGGCAAGGAAGCTCAGCTAGGAATTAAATGCAGAACTATCTCAGAAAGTGAAACTAGAAGTGTCTTCACAAGAGAAACACAGGCCAGTGAGAGGAAAGATAGCGAAAGGGAAAATAGTTTTAGAGTGAAAGCTCACTCATCCTCTTAATCTCTGTTTATTCATCACATTGGATTGTTAGAGTGAAAGGTAACTTGATATTGTAGATAAAATGCTTTAGTTTTAATCTTTGGCACAAGCATTGTCTTTGACAGTAAATTTGTATTTGGTTGCGTAGCAGGCAATGCTGATTTTGAACTCATTATCTGAAGTACAGTAAAATTTGCTGTCTTATATTGCATGTCCCCATTACCTGTATGTCTGAACTGGAGTCTCGAATGCTGAGAGGAAAGATGTAAGAGATTTTGGTGCTACTATACTGCAACAGTTGCACACTGATCCATTCGAATTCAAGTGTCACATGTTCTGTACTCATACAAAACTCATAAAGCTGCTGCATCTCTAATGGGTGGTGCATCACATGACAATCATGAACCCTGGCGAGCGCATAAGGCCTGATCGATTTGGAAGAGGATAGCATGCAGTCCCTAATAGCAACAGTAAAAGGCACTCTGCATATTTTATTGCACCCAGTGCAGAGTAACTAGTAGGGACGCTGATCCTCCTGCGAGCACTGTGGTCAAGGTATTGGACTCAGGTCTTGTGACAGTGTATAACACCAGGTAAATGGGGACTTTCCTGTCTGGTGCGAGTTACTTAGTATTGGAGTGTAGTGTTTTGGGGCATAGCAGTACTAGTTACTCGTGAGTGTGCGTCACCAATGTCGGAGTGGAGGTGCTGTGTATGTAGAGTGTGACATCATGAAAGATGATAAAACAGTGAAACATGATTAAGATGGGTCTGTAGACTTTGAAAAAAAGACTACCCAGCCCGCATGGCTAATAGAAGAAATGAGACTATGTTATTTTAGAGTTTACTGTGTCCTCAAGTCCTGAGAAGGCGAACCATTGTGTTGCATTTGTTCAATTGTGATGTTGAAATCTGACATTCAGTTAATCAGCTAGGTTATACAAGATCCATGGAGTCTGTATTATTCTATGTACTTTCATTAAGAGAGGTGCCTTGTTTTTCACTGACCGTGAGGTTCATTAGTGGTTGGTTATTCTTGCTTATTGAGATGTGCCATATGCTTCTTATTGGTAACAAATGTGTCAGATTAGTAATTTTTAGTTTAAATTGACTTCTGTTGTTTTATAAGTGTAGTTTATGTTAATGGTTGTAGTTTGCTAAATTCGTTGTACTGTAAGAGAGATTGGGAAGTTGAAATTGTCTACCTGTAGGTTGTTTTGGAAGTAATGTGTGAGCATTTTATTGTAGATAGCAGTTTGGGAAAATGGCAAAATAACGAGCTGCATGTTGTTTTGAAGATATATACATGTTGTGTGTGTCCAAGTGTCACAGGTGCTAGGAAGAGTAGTAGCCTTTTAACGAACAACACAAGTGTAGTACCCTTGTGTGTGTGCAACCTGGTGAAAGAGCAGTAAACTATTTTTGGAAGTTGTATGGGGGAGTACCCCATGGTATGTGAAGTTGGAGAAAAGTAGCACCCTGTCGACAGAGGTTGTATGCAGTGAGTACCCAGCATTATGTGAAGTTGAGGGAGTGTAATACCCTGTCATTACAAGCTGCATGGGGGATTACTACGTGGTGTGCCAGGCTGGAGAAAAATAATACCCTTTCATGAGAAGTCAAAGGATACCCAGTCTAGGCTCTTGCATTACTTGGCATCCATGACTATATCTCCTGCATGCATAAATGTTGTTTGGTGTCATTGTGAGTGTACATACATGTGGTGATAGGATTTAAGAAATTGGATACATATTTGGGATAGGTTGTTACCCACCTCAAAGGAAAATAACACTAGCTTGTCAGGGTGAATCCAAAAGTCACGTAAGTAACATGAGCTCCACCCCCTAGTAGCTATGGCAGAGGGCAGACAGGCTTAAATTAGGGCAATGTTTAAAGACCGTGAGCAATATAAAACAGTAATAAAGTCCAAACACCAAACCAATTTATAAAAATAATGTACATTTTAATGAATAAATTGACACAAAAACCACAAAGGATAGCAAACATATGAATTTTTAATATTTTAATTACAAATTCTGTCTTAATGACTATGGAAGCCTAGATAAGGACCTTAGTGGGTTCATCATAGTCAAATGACTATGGAAGCTTAGATAAGGACCTTAGTCGGTTCATCATAGTTAAATGTTTTACCTTCTGACTATGGGCCTGATTATGAGTTTGGCAGTCCGATGGACTGCCAAACTCACTGTGTCGCTGCAGCTACCACTTCACCAGCGGTCCAACAATCCTATGAAGAGTTGGGTGGTTGGACCACCATGGGACCACTGCTACTGCCAGGGATCCACGATCCCTGGTGGTTTTGCAGTGGACTGAGCCCACAATATGCTGGCGAGGCAGGCATACTATGAGTTTCTTCACTGCCACAGTTTGCATGGCAGTGAGCATGCCATGAAAAGTGTGGCAAGGAGGAAACTAAGGGTTGTCCCACAGGGTCCCCTGTTGCCTCAGGGCGAGGTTGCAGGCGGGGGGGGGCACATTGTGTGTCCCCCTGTCTCTATGCACCCCCTGTTCCTGCATGACATGGACTGCACAGTCCATGCCGTGCAGAAACTTGCTTTGGTGTTCCCATTGTGGTGCCTTTCCAAGGCTCATCACCAAAGCACCGCCTCCCAGACCAGGAATAATCTTCTAATCTAGCGGGGCGGCTTTGGCGGTGTGGCAGTGGGGTGCAGGTGTGGCGGACTGCTGACACACCTCCAATGTCGTAATCAGGGCCTAATTTTCTTTTGAGGAGCTCAAAATCCTCCAGCGGGACAAACCTGAAGCTGTGTCTGAGGAAGGTGCATCGAAATTGGATGCAAGTACAATGGGCACTACTTGTTCGGGTTTCTGGGGTAGTTCCTCTGGGTCACTTATAAGGCTCCCAGGACCTTAGGTGGCAAGACACACTCCACCTGCAGGGTCTAGTCCAGGCCTCTTGCACCTTCTTGTGTCACTGTAGCCACAAAGAAGTCCACTTGTTTCTCCTGGGTAGATAAGGAGGCCCAGTCATTCTGGGCTCCTCTCAGGTCAGAGACAGCTTGTCTAGTTCTATTCTAATCTTCTGCAGATCCCAAAAGTATTCAGAAGAAAGTGCCTTGGGGTGCTATATTTATTGTTGGAACTAGCTATAGGGTGGAAGTGATTTGTGGTTCTTCCCTAGCCAATTAGGTAACATTTTCACTGGGAGAACTTTAGCTACTTTTCCAGCAGTTCCTGTTTGCCCTACTGCAAATCCAAGATGGAGAAGCTATTGTGCATAGCTCTTGCATTCAACCAGAGGTGGGGCACTTGAAGTGAGCAACATCCTCCCCTGTGTCCACTTCAAACCTGTTTTGGTGGTAGCTTCCCTTCCTCTGCGTTCAATGCCAGCTTGGCTAGTATGAGCCTTAGCGACAAATACTTTCATTTCTTCAGGTTTCTCCCTACACTAAACTATGAATGGGCAAGCCTCAACTCTTTCCATTTCAAGTTAATGATATTCCATTGATACTCTTCAGCTGTCCTTCTTGGGCTGATAGGGATCAAAGACCCTGCAACTAGTCAATCCTATCAACAGGCCTAACCCATTGTTTTGCAGTGAGAGCAGTTCTTACACCTCATTGAGGTCAAGCACTTGGCTAGACTGCTGCTGAAAAGCTAATATAAATTAGCCTTCAATAGATTCAGACAGGGAAAAAAGTTAACTTTCTCAAATATTTAATAACTATTGACCACTGAATTGGGCTTTTAGTAAGTATTACAAATAGTATTTGAATGACAGTTGTAGCCGTTTCGTATAAGTGATTCAGTTATAGGCCTGCTAGTGAAAATAGCTAAATAGTTTATAGGGATGAGTCAATGGAGGAACATGCCAAATTTAATTACACATCACATTTTTAAGGCACCCTACCTTGTGGGCTACACGGTGTACTTAGAGGTGACTTATTAATATTTAAAAGCAAGCTTTTCTGTCTGTCTAAATGGTTTATTTTGGCAGGTTTGGCAGCAGGTTTTTGGTTTACTGCAGTCAAGCTGGACATGGTAGTCCGGAAACCATGTTTTACATGCCAACTTTGTGGATGGCACAAAAGTTGCTGCAGTCCACGGATGGTATTTTGCTTCCACGGCTTGGGTGCATTTTCTAAATTTATAGGCAAGTTAAATACACCAATCAGGGATACGCCAATTTAACCATGTTTAAAGGGGGACCACATAGCTAGTAAAAACAGCAAAAATAGAGTCCAGGAATGCAGTAAAGGCAAATTGGTACACAGGGCGTGATGCCCAAGGAGATCTCAAGGCTTCACTTCTCGAACCATTGTGCAGAGGTCATCAAAACCCAGTTGTTCACTTGTTTCTTCAATTAACATGAGGTGTGGGGTTTCTGAAACTCCTATTTGTTGACTTTTTGGGTATGTGTGGGTATGGAAGAATTTAAAAGGTTGTTGCTAATTAATGTGGAAGGTAGACATATTGGACATTGAGCAATTGTGAATGATTGACCCTCTCCTTTATATGCAAGGGAATGGCTGTTATTTAAAAAAAAAGAAATTTAAGAAAGGGATGTGTTTACCTCATTCCCTCTATGTCTGACCTGGAGTCTAAAATGCTGAAAGGGAATGATGTAAGAGAATGCTGGTGTTTGGTGTATTGTGGTGTGGAGTGCAGTAGAGTGGAGTGGAAGCTCAATGATACAAAAAGGTGAAGGGACGATGGCGATCTAACAGTACATATCTGCTATTGCTGTAACTTAAGGGCCCAACAAGTAATAAATACCTTATCTCCTATCTAATTACAACACATGCCTCTGCTTTTTGTTACAAATGTTCACCCCTAGATTCAAGCCTTGCGAACTCATTGCCTTCATGTAAGTCTGAAAGGTAGAGTTTGATGGTTTTTTCTTTCCATTTCATATAGTTTTTTTAGTTAATCTTTTGTGTGTAAACTATATATTCTCTAATTCAGATCCAATAGTATTTTTTTTCATATGATCCTGTGTTGAGTTTAAAACCTAAATATAACTTATCTACATATAAATGTGCCAGTCTTCTCGGAAGTTCCCCTAATGTTTTATTAAAATGATATGAATATTTTTAAATTGAACATTTCTATTGCAGGTTTATGGCAGCTACGTTTAGGTGTTGTCACATTTCTTTCTTTTTTATTTTTGTGGCATGTGCTTGAAAAAAATGAAAAAGTAACTTACCCACTGCCAAAGGCATATCTGTGGACTTTGCCAAAACGTGTTCAAACTAGTGTCTGGTTAGAACAACTATGGCAGCGACTGCCCTCTGCATCATGGTTAAGGCCAGGATGGCTCCTGCTAGACATTCATGATGTAATTGACACTGATGTCATCACTGTGAAATGTAGTTTCTAGTTATGTCATCATTATGCAAGTTAGCAGATTTAAAACCTGAATAATTCTAGCTTGAATGTTGGTATGCTGAACAATCATTCATTCATGCTGTTGCTCTGCAGTTAGCAGTAAACCAAGGTGCTCTGGGTAGAGATTTCCATGGACATCTATTGAGCAAGGTTAGAGGCACTGGAGGCTGTATACAACCATCCCTGGTGCCTGAGTATTAATGATGAAGAGGGTCTGCACACTGGTTGACAATGGTGGGGATCCTGACATCGGTGCTGGAATGCCACTGTGCTCCATGTGGATGGACAGGGCTACATGTGGAGTCAAAAACAATAGGATGTCTTGATGGGGTGGCAGGAGAGGATTGAAGGAAGGTGATTTTGTTTTTGTCTCCTGGGTTCTTCTTACAACCTCCCGAACAGTCATTTTGCACGTGGCTACAGGGGCTACAGGGGCAAGATAATGCATAAGCATGGACATATAAGTCAGATAAAATAGCATGGTCTGCACTTATAAAGTGTGCTTTCTGGCTATAGGGAATATCATAATGTAGCTCCATGCTCCTCCCTAGTTTCCGCACCACCAATTTTCTGTATTACCCCTATCCATCCTTGGTTTCAAGGACTTCCTTCCTCCTGTTCCGTAACACGACCCATTCTAGTTCCATTGGTGGGGATGGGGACGTGAAGAGAGTTCACTTCCTGCTCCTTAATGTGTTTCTAGCTCCGGGACATTTTCCTCTAATGGCCATTTTTTGCATTCCTTAAGATTTAGTTTCTTCATTGCAATTTTTCGGTCAAAATGTAATTTGCAGTATTAGTGTCTGTATGCAATACATGTACATAGGCTAGAAAGTTCTGCATCGTATTGGATTTGGCAAACATTGCCATGTCTAGGCTCATAACGTGCTGTGCTACACAGTGAAAAATGTTTGGAAGATTTAATGTTGGGGACTTGTTTATTCCTTTTTTTTCAAACACTCAAGAGATGTCACAATATAACTTTTTAATAAAGCACTGCACAATAATGCAGTTAGACATGATACCATTCAAATTGCATACGATCATGAATTCAGAACTACGAGGCAGATTTACAAGAAACGAACGCAGCGCGGTGCTGCAAGTCATTTTGCTGCGTCGTGCTGCGTTAGTTTCGAGGCACAGGTATGCAACATATTTACAACAATATGTCGCATCTCAGTGCTTCTCCCTGCGCTGGCGCACAAACTGCTGCCATGCGCCGGCACAGGGACCCTTGCACCATGGTGCAAGGATGCCTACGTCGTGGGGAGATTGTTTTTGTGCAGGAAGGGTTACCTTCCTACACAAAAACAATCATTTGAGGTGATTTCCTCTTCCAATGTGTGCTGTAGAATGCAGCACGCATTGAAAGAGGAAAAAAACGAGGAAAAATGAATACATTTCTCCTCGTGGCACCTTGTTACCCCACCCCTAGGGTGACGTAGCATTCCTATGCATTTCCAGATTTAAGATTTCTCGTAAATCTGGAAATACATCAGTGGACATGTGTGTTGCATGGGAACCCCCACAGCAAAATCCATGTCACACCCCCAACACGCAAAGTGTTGCGGGAAAAGGGGGATATTTACAAGCACAGGTAAAGTCACGCAGGGTGGCTTTACTTGTGCTTGTAAATATGACTCAGCAGGTTGCACCGCCGGAGCGTCACGCAACGTGACGCACCGGCGGCGCAGGGGGCTGGTAAATCTGCCCCAACATTTTTAGGGACTACATTCATGCACGTCCTTTTAAAGTCCTAGCTGTTATGTAATGTACACTCCTTGTATGTCATTACATGCCACCACTTCATGGGGGTTCATTGCACTGCATGGAAACCACAGGGGACTTCTTTGACACGTTCTCCCCACAAAAAATCCTGCTTGTTATGACTATGTTTATTGCAAACTTAAAAGTCAGCGTACTTGTTTGCTTACATGTTTTTTTGTCTCAGAAATTGTTACTTTACTTTCTCCCGAGTTCCACTTAAAAAAAAAATCAACTCCAAATTAAGTTTATTTGAGCCTGTTTGTGTTATTCCTTACTTTTCACATACGTTGCCATGTACATGCCTCTGATAATGACAATTCCTTCTAAATACATGTTGCATGAGGACAGTTATGTCCTGCTATTCCGTATTTGAACCATGCATGAGGCAGGAGACGCGCAGGAAGCTATTTCACAATTTTAATTACAGTCCGACTTGTATTTCTATTTATTACGGTCCGGATTGTTAGTCGCCAGCAGTGGTATCCTGGGTAATTAATGGATGTGATTAACTGCTGGTGGTATTCCCGGGTGTGGGGACAACGCTTCCACACCTGGTAAAACCTGGCACCGTGTATGTGGGGGGAAGGGTGGACAGGCAGGAGAGCAGCTGTTATTTCCCTGTTTATGTAGGGCAGCTATTTTTGCCTGGGTTCCATTCAAAAGTAATGTTTGATATATCTCTCTAGACAAAACTCCATTCTCTAATTTAGTTTTGTTAGACCAGTCCATATGTCAAAAACATATTTTTTCTGATTTCTCTTGTTTTGTCCATATTCAGGAAGACGTGCCTGTTATTGCTTTAATGGGGTCTGGTGGAGGCTGCCTTGCCATGATATCTTTTATGGCCATGCTAGAGGAGCTGAAAAAACAAGATCTCTTAGATGCTGCTCTGTACACTTATGCATGTTCTGGATCAACCTGGTAGGTGAATTTGAATAACATGCTTTTCAAACCTTCACAAACACACCCTCACACTGTGCTACATCAACAAGTTGAAAGTTTGTTCTTCCTCAAGAATTGCAATATACTTTAGCAGCGTAGGAATACAACTTAGTCTTATAAAGTCCCAAATTTACAGCTCTTACACAGGAACAGACAATCACCAGCATCACCACATGCAGCCCAGAGGAAAAGTTATGCACATCTGTGTTCCTTCACTAGCAACTACTTCCCAGGGATAAACCTAACCACACCAAATTGATTTGATTGTTCGGGCATCACTGCAAGGACATCGCCACGAACCCTTCTTCTTACCTTGCTCTAAATGTGACATTTTCCCTGTAGGGATATGATACTTCAACATGTTTTAATCTTCTAAAATACACCAAAACACATTAAGTGAAATTTGGGCAAAATTATGTGATATGACATATGGGGCCAGATGTAGGACCGTTTTTTGCGGTCGTAAATAGGAAATCGGCACGTTTGCGACCACAAAATAGGTCTGCCCTATGTTACCGACTCACAAAATAGGGTTCGCGACTTGCTATTAGAAAGGGGTGTGCCAAGGGCGTCCCTTCCTAATAGCGAGTCATACTTCAATCTAGGAAGGTTTTGTGACTGCAATTATGGTCCCAAAACACTTGTAGTTTATCACCCATTTCAAAAAGGTGGTAAGCCACTTGTAAATGGGAAGGGGTGCATACGCTTAAAAAATTAAACTTTTTTTATATGCATCCCGTTTTTCTTTCAGGAAAATGTGCTGCATTAAAAAAACATCTTTTTTTTTTTTTGATTTCAAAAGAATGTTATTATTTTAAAAGCGCAAATATGAAGCATAAGATACAAGCCAAAGTGATACAATTGATATCGGACAATAAGGTAATAGATACATTAATGTAGAATTAATAAATAGGAGAGCAAATCATTGTCATACATTAATTTACAGACATCCGATAAATAAATTACTTAAGAAGGGAAGACCCAAAATGATAACTGGCAAAGATATATATCAAAAGTATCACCCACAGATGGCAAATTAGGGAGAAGAGGAAAGAGAAGAAAGGAAAAAAGAAAAGACGGAAAGAGTAAGAAAGAGAGGAGGAAAGAAAAAGAGAGACAGAGAGAAGAAAAGAAAGAGGAGAGGATTTCCAGAGGAATCACCCAACACACAGGACAACACTAACCAGACAAATCAAAGGGATATTGCTCCACCAACCCTTCAGATGCCAACTCCATGTACGAGTCTAAGGCTTTCCAAACACCAGAGGAAATAGAAGGAGAGAGATGAGCATGGTCCACTGACGTATGAGCACTTCGTAGAAAGGAAACCCAAGCCCACCACGTATGGTAAGAGACGGACGAAAAAGATTTCCACTCCATGAGAATTACTTTGACTGCAATAGTTAACAAGAGGTCCAACAACTGTAACTCCATGGGATCTAAGGGCAAAGGGACTGGGGCCGCCAACGGACCCAAAAGAACTAATGGAAAAGACAGGTGGAATTTGATGTTAAAGATGAGCATGAGGTGTTTGTGAACTAAATCCCAGAAGGGGTGGAGAAGGGAACAATCAAGGAACATATGTTGAAAATCGCCTGGTAGAAGCCCACAGCTCCAGCACAAGTTGTCTTCTTTGAGATTGAGTGAATATAGACGAATGGGAGTCCAATGAAGAAGATTAATAGAGAACAATTTAGACTGTGTTAGAGAAGGGGCAATTTTGTTACGAAGAGACAATTTACCAATATCTTGCCAGGTATCAGAAGAGATATGAGCAGTAACACTATGATCAAAATGATGTATCCATTTTTGTTGTGTGACAGTTTGAGAAGGGAGTGTAGAGGACGATAAAAATTTGTAAATCCGCGACGCAACATGACCAGATCTGATCCAAAGCTGAAAGAGCGTAATCATAGGGGAAGAAGGATGAAGGTGGACTTTAGCAAGTGCAACCTTAATCTTAAGAAAAGTATAAAAATCCAAATTAGATAGAGAGAATTGTTGAGCAAGGGATGAGAAAGGGGAAGGATCATTGTTGGAATCATAGAGATGCTTAACAAGTGAGACACCTTTCCCAGCCCAGTAAGACATCAACTCAGAGTCAATATTAATTTTGATTTTAGAATTACGCCAAATAGACGACCACCTAGTTTTATGTAATGGAATCGCTACTCTCTTATCCACCTTACGAACCGCAGCAATAGTGTCTAAAATAATAGAGCGAGAGAATGGAATAGAAAGGGTGTTTGTAGTTAAAAAAGATGCAGTCGGCAGTGGGGAGGCCAGTTCCTGTTCTATTGTCAACCATGCTGGAACATGAATAGCTGGAGAAGAAAACCAAAGGGCACCCTGGGACGCAAGAAAAGCAGTTTGATACTTCCCCCAATCAGGAAAATTACAGCCTCCCATATCATAAGATTTCCGTAAAAAATTATAAGCCATCCTAGCCCTTCTATCATTCCATAAAAATTTAGAAGTAAGCAAATCAAGTTCATGAAAGAAGGAATCAGAAAGCCTTACTGGAAGCATAGAGGAAACAAAATTAATAATAGGAGTGATCATCATTTTAAGAGTCTGCATACGGCCCCACCAAGAAATATGTTTCGGAGACCAATTTTCTAAGAGACGTCTCACCTTAAGAATAGTTTGGGCTTCGTTATAAGTAGCCGTAGCATATAGGGTGGAACAAAAGAAGATGCCCAGATATTTTAGCTGTTTAGATTGCCATTTAAAGCCAACCGAACCCATATGAGAGGAGAAGCAGTAAGCATTTAAAGGAAACATCTCCGTCTTATCTTTGTTCAGAGTATAACCTGAAACTTTTGAAAAACGAGCAATCGTATCCGAAATAGCAGGGATGGCCAGTTCAATATCATCAGAAAAAATGAGAACATCATCTGCATATGCAGCTGTTTTTAACTGATGAGACCCAAAAGAGAAACCCTTAATATCTGGATGCGAGTCAATCATTCTAAGGAGAGGATCAATGGACAACAAAAATAAGAGAGGGGACAAAGGACACCCTTGTCTAGTGCCCTGACAAAGGTTAAAAAAAGAAGACGTAGCTCCATTCACCCGTATATTAGCCCTAGGTCGGGAATAAAGAGACATAACCATACGAATAAAGGAATCCCCAAGATTATGTGCACATAGAACAGCTCTTAGAAAAGGCCAAGATACCTTATCAAAGGCCTTTTCAGCGTCAAGGGCCAAGGCAGCCGCCGGAAGATTAGATCGCTTAGCGGCACCAAGAATATGACAAAAAGTACGAATATTATCCCGTGCAAGTCGTCCTTTTACGAAACCTGTTTGGGAGGGATGAACCAATTGAGGAATAAAGGACTCTAAGCGTTTAGCTAAAATTTTAGCAAAGATCTTGGCTTCCATGTTAAGAAGGGAAATGGGACGGAAATTTTTGGGATCTGCGTGATCCTTCCCTTCTTTGGGGATAACTACAATAGTAGTATCAGCCGCGGAACCAGACACAGAACCATCCTTAATAAAAGCATCAAAAACGGATTGGAGTTTCGGGACAAGCACAGGAATAAAGGTTTTATAAAACGCAATAGGATAGCCATCAGGACCAGGAGCTTTACCAGACCGAGTAGCTTTAATCGCGGAAATGATTTCATCAGAAGTAATCGGGCAATTTAATGATTGATTATCTTCCTCCGAAACGACTTTCAAAGGAACCGACTTCAAAAACTCCTGACATTGTTCAAAAGAAGCTTGGGCCGAAGGGGTATATAAATTATTATAGAAATCACGGAAAACCTCAAGGATTTCTGCAGTTTGAAATTTTTTCATACCAGACTGGTCCGTAATAGAAGAAATTTGGAAGGTATTACAAGAAGATTCCTGGAACTTTAAAGTGGCTGCAAGAATCTTGCCCGCACGATTTTTTAACAGCAATCTCTTAGATTTCTGAGCCTGCAGGCCAATATGAGCTCTCTTAGTGACTATAGTATTGTATGAATACTTTAAGTTCTTAATAGACTGGAGGCAGGTCTTGTCCTGAGAGTGACGAAAAAGGGATTCCTGCCGTTTGATCTCATCTGCTAAGTCCGTGAGTTCCTTATTAATGGCTGCATTCCTCCCTAACATACACTTAATGACCTGACCCCGGAAAGTACACTTAAAAGAGTCCCAGAGAACAACAGGGGAACTGACCGACCCAACATTCTCAGTAAAAAAAGTCTCAATGTCATTGGAAAACTCTCGCACCAAGGACTCATCATGTAAAATTTCTGTGTTGAGTCTCCACGAACGAGCTCGTGCCCTAGGGACAAAGGACGTAAGAGTAAATGTCACTGCGGCGTGATCAGAAACTAAAATGGGGTGAATAAGCGGGGAGGAAGAAAATTGAACCAGAGAAGAGTGAACCAAAAGATAATCAATGCGTGAAAAGGACGAATGAGGGGAAGAAAAAAAGGAAAAGTCACTACCAGTGGGATTATGAAGACGCCAAACATCCTGAAGATGGGTAAGAGAGCACATATTAGTCATTTGTTTGTGGGCTTTAGGGGGACGAAAGTTAAAGGCAGAATGCCTATCCAGGATGAGGTCCATTGGCAAGTTAAAATCACCACCTACAATAAGATTGCCAGAGTGAGGGGTATCTTCGAGCTTTTTGGCGATCGCAATCCAAAAGGACGGGTCATCCTTGTTGGGGGCATAAATATTCATGACAAATAAGACAGCATTACCATTGGACACCTTAGATAGTAACCAACGTCCCTCTGTATCCTGTTCAGAGGAAACGATAGATAACCCAGAGTGTTTAGAAACTAAGGTAATTACCCCATTCCTTTTACCACAAGCATCCGAACAAGCAACATCAGAGACCCACTCTTTCTTCAGAAACAACGCCTCCTTGGCAGAGAGCTTTGTTTCCTGAAAAAGGACGAGATCCGAAGAAAGAGATTTACAATAGTCCAAAATCTTTGACCTTTTGACTGGATGATTTAACCCTTTAACATTAAGGGAGAGTATATTCAGTCCAGACATAGAACCATTATCAGGAAAAAAAGATATTCCCTATGTGACAAATGGAGCGCAACAACCAGGAGAGCTAAGCAGCAGACATCAACAGCCAACACAAAACAGGGTGAGACCAAAGAGGAAATCCGAAAAGAAAAAAGGAAAGAGGAGGAAAAAGAAAGCAAAAGAAAACAGAAAAAGAGAGAGAGAAGGGCCAATCCGGCAGGTCTGAAAAAGACCAAATTCATACAAGGGGGGACATGGGAAAAAGAGCGAGGGGCCAACAGGAGAAATAACAACAACAGCATAAAAAGCCCCAGAACAGTGCATAGTTGATTATACATTTTAAAAGAAAAACTATCTAAAAACTAAGAGCTGGAATCAATTATAACTTAGAAAATAAGCGAAATGAGAGACTATAAAGGCAACATGTTTGACCAAATTAATATATATATAACAATTAAAATGAATCATAGAGAGCGGTAAAAGCAGCAGAGAGAGAAAAAGGAAGCACGTTCAGGCAATAAGAGCTGATGGAAAGTGAACTAAAAGATAACATTACTATTAGGTAGAACCAACCCAAAACGGACTCCATCAAGAGAAAGAGGACCATAATGCAGAGAAAAGAAGAAATACAATCTAAAGCATACTATATGATACAATATGAAACAATAGGTGAAACATACTAAAAACGGTATATAACATCCTGTCAATATAGAAGTCCGTGAATCCCTATGGCAGCTAAGTAAGAGAACTAATACTACATATAAATATGTAAAATCTATATACAAATTTATAGACAACTGGCCATGAGTAAATAAAGCCATATACACCAAAACTGGCAAAATAAGTATACTTGCCTAAGTAGGTGGACATGTAGGCAAGAGAGGCATAGATCTATCAACTTACAAAGCATCTATAAAAAACTAGCCTACTCAAAAAAGACAATTAATAACACAATGTACTAAAATCACTCAATGAAAAAATCAATAAAGAAGGTATAACTAACAACTATATGAATGACCCATATTAACTCTAAATATAGTCATAAATAAATACCTAGTAAACAGATATAATTAAAACACCTAGACAAACCATACAGCAACAGGTTAATAACGCAAATAAAAAGACAATGACCAACTCCAAAAAATACGAGATAACAGAAAACAACCATGAAGCAAAAAGACCGACCACAAAAGGATAGGATAACCAAAATTCACCACAAAAGTCGACGCACATACCAAAGACAAACAACGGGAAAGGAAAAGGACCAAGACCTAATACGTCGAGAAACAAACTGGGGAGGCAAGGATTAACAGGACGACACGCGACCAGGAGTGAAGGCAAGCCAACATGAGATGCTACGACAAAAAAATTAAGGGGTTTATACAATAAAACTAACAACACTAAAGACCAAAACACCATAACGATAATAGGGGAGCACCAAGAGGCGACAGAAATACGTCAAAACCAATGGACAAAAAGACCACCGCGCAGATCTAAAAGCAGCTAGACTAATAGATCTGACAAAGACAAAAAAACAATGGATTATGTATAGCCGCATCAGGTGCCAGAAGAACCAGGAACATGTGAAGCCCCCGTTTGAAGCTCCATCTGCAACTCCATTTGATTGTCCAAAAACGAGGCCAAATCCGCAGGTTCGTCGAAAATTCTGACACGACCTTTGAAAGTAATGCGGAATTTTGAGGGACCAGCAAAGGAGAAGGGGATATTCATCTCAGACAAACGCTTCCGAAGATTAAGGAAGCCCTTCCTCCTTATCACCGTGTCCCTGGCAAAGTCTTGAGAAATTGAGATACGATGACCATTCCAAGAGACAGCTCTAACCTTCCGCATATGAGCCAAAATCTGCTCTGTATGTTGATGACGCAGCGGTTTAAAAATTATCGCTCTTGGTTGCGTAGCAGACTTGGGGCGAAAGGAGGGGACACGGTGTGCCCGTTCCAGTTCAAAATCTTTATGAAAAGAAATTTGTAGTGTAGATGGAATCCATTGATAAAGAAACTCAATCATGGAAGATGCCTCTTTCTCAACATCCTCTGGAAGACCAAAAATTCGCAGATTAGATCTACGATTACGATCCTCTTGTTCAGTGAGGTCTTTCCTCAATGCTGCCATGGAACGCTCTATCTGCGTGAGAGATCTAGAATGCTTTTGCATGGTATCCTCTGCGCCACTAATCCGTGCTTCTGTACCTGAAACACGAAGGGAAAGGGCCTTGAAATCATTCCTGATAGCTAACACCTCCACCTGCAATAAATCTGTATTAGTCTTAGTAGACTGCGCAATTTCATAGACCTCATTAAGGCGCGTCAGGATGGACTCAAGAGTCGAATTAGTGTCTTTAGAAGCAGGCTCAGGTGTTGGGGAAACCTGTTTGCACCTCTTAAGAGATGCTTTAGATTCCTTAACGTCCTTAGCATTCGGTGAAGGGGCCATGTTCTCAGCCATAGGGCAAGCCACCTCAATAGGAACAAAATACCCCTCCTCAGCTATAGTGATAGCAAGAAATGCCAGGGGCTGCAAAACACTCAATGTGCAAGATGAAAAATGGACAGGAAGAGATAATGTACTTGCATCAAAAAACGCCGAACAGAGAATATGGCAGGCGAACCCAGTCAGAAAAACCACCTCACAAAAAATATCATGTGCTGCAGGCGAAAGTAGGCCCTCACCGACTACGAAAATAGCCAAAATCAAGCCCAGAGCAAAAAAGCCTCACATAAGGAAGTGGCAGTGCGTCTGACGAATAATATGGTAGCAAAAACCTCAACAAGTTCACACAAGGGGCAGCACTGCAATAGGCGGCAGGAAAAAACAAAATAAACTCAATAAAGGTGAAAAAAAACGTCACCAGCTCCTGTATGCCTCCACTCCTGACAGGATAATCCAGTAGCGTCGTCGTGTAGAAGCGCAAGTAGAACTCCCTCACAGAAGAAACAAAATGGCGGCCGCTCGTGAAAACATGAAGCGCAACCTTAGAATGCCAAAAAGTGAACTCTGGCCACTTTCCACCTCTAGAAAACTCCCTCGTAGGATACACGGCAGTTTCCCATGTAATATTCCATCTTCGGCGCTGAGCGGGGCATTCCTCAGCGTCGGCAAAGTCTCCGTCAGCCCTCGCTCTTCACGGAGATCAAGCGCGAACCGCCATCTCGCCGCAGCGCGCAAGCCACGCCCCCCTTAAAAAAAACATCTTTATTCAAAAAGCAGTCCCAGACATGGTGGTCTGCTGCACCCCAGCAGGCCACCATCCCTGGGCGTTTAAGCCATTCACAATGGTGTTGAAAATTGCACCCACCTCATGAATATTAATGAGGCAGGCAATTTGCGACTCCATTAAGAATCGCAAACAGTGTCTGGGACACTGTTGTAAATTTCGTTTTGCGAGTCACAAATTGCAAGTTGCAAAACAACGCAATTTAGCAAATTAGAAGGGTCATACAACTGGCCCATAATTACATGAAACAATTGTTTTTGCTTTGTGGTATATATATGCATACATTTTTTGTGCTAAAAGGCATTTAACAAAAGCACTGCAAACAGCAGCTGCTTATGTATTGTTAAGCGACCTGTGCACTGATAGGTGGTGTTGCAAAACCACTGTACGTGTTGGGTTGCAGAACGCTCTGCAAAATAAATACTAATTTTAATTTATGACCCCGCTGTGATTGGTAGTTGTATAGTACTGTATCATGAAAAACTATACTGGAATATTGCACCCACAGAGGTGTCGCTTCTGTAGTTGGATGAACACACTAACCCATAGATAATCAATCCCCCAAAAAACAGTGAAGGGATGCTCACTCAGGACATTTATTTAGCACATCTCAAAACAATGTTTTTAGGCCTGCAGGTGCATGATATGTGGAATACCCTATAACAACAAAGAATACCATCGAATTCGGCCAGGGACCACCATCTCTAAATGTGTTTCGATAATGTGTAAGGGCTCCTTGCTCCCTATACTTCACGTTATAGTTGTGAATGTGTGAGTGGGCGCTGAATTTGTAATGTGTCATCACTCATGACCATTGTGCAAGGGGCTACATCATAGTAAAATACAAGACTTGGTCTAAAAATAGCAAAGCCTGAACCATGACATATTTGATAGGGGGACTCCACCATTATCCAAAAGAAATTAAATGATGCAACATCCTAAATAGTTAAAAAACAATAAAAACCAATGCAATCTGTTCTGCACATAGTTGTCAGAATGGCTTAGTGAATTAAGCTGGATTTCAGCAAATCTTGTGATACAATCCAATAGCTGTACATTACCTGTCCCCATTACCAATAAAGTAAAATGAATATAACAAATAGATCGACAGTAATCGATTCCTTTGATGGTGTTTACGAGTGTGCAGTTATTGAAATATCTCAAATCTGACATAGTATTAGCAATAAAAAATATCACATAAATGAAAAAGTCAGAAACAATCAGACCAAGTGGGTGATTTGTGAGTACCAATAACTCAGAAGCTTAATAAAAGCTTTGCAGTCTGACTGTCCATGTTGCATGTCTCCTTAATCTGTCAACCTATTGAAATTGAATATACAAAAATGAAACAAAATCGTTTCTTTTTTGACGTCCAATCACTAAACCTCATGGCTCATAGGAAAAGGTAGAGGTCACCATAGTTATTCGCAAGTAATGACATAGATCACCTTCCTTTTCCCCTGCAGATAAAAGGAAAAAATATGATTACACCAATGGTCAGCAAATTAAATACCATTGGGCATTCAAGAACTCAAAGACAAGTGCTATTTGGAATCAACCCTCTTCTAAATGCAGTTTTAGTTCTTTCTAGGTATTGAGACCCGCATGGAATTTTGCCTCAAGGTTATTCATATGCCAAGGTTATCTTTGTCTAAGGGTCAAGGTCCTATTCCCACCTCTGGATCTTCTGGGACATTGTTCTAATGGGAAAAGGAGAGAAGGTTCCTATCACCCTAGTGTTCTTTTTCACAATGTCTGGCTACTGGAGAGTGTGCGTTAGCAATGTTGATTGCCCCCATATGTTCAAGTATTATTTTCTTCAACTGATGGGTCATACTGCCTACATATCTCTTTTTGTATGGACATTCCAAAATGTAGATCACATGGTCAGTACTGCATTTCAAAAACTGTATTTCTTTATACTCTTACTATTCCTACAGGCTTTGAAAGGCCACATAGGAAAAAGCCTTTCATATTCTCCAGGTTGTTCTCCTTGTTGATGGCAATATCACTGCGTACCAATCTATCTCTCAGAGAACCTCCTTTCTCATAGGCGATACCTTTGAAATCACTAAGCAAGGCTTCCAGAGTAGGGTCATTGGTAAGAATACTCCAGTGCTTGCAGATAATCTTATTAACTTGTTTGGATTCAGCATTGTATGTTGTTATCACCCTGTTAGTATCCTGAGCCACCTCCATGTTATCTTGATGTTGAAAAAGGGTTCTGTCCTACTCTTAGACCTTACTCTGTCCTCTGCTATATCCAGGACCCATTTAGTAATTCCCTGAGTAATCCTACCTCTGAGCTGCAGTTCTTTGTAGCCCTCAGTGAATCCTCATACAGTATTCTCCATTTCAAATGTTCAGGGTGGCTGCTGAATACACAGGGAAGGTAGTTAGTAGGTTTTCTGTAAAGTGTGGTGCATAGTCTGCCATCTACAACTTCCACCAAGACATCTAAGAACTCAATTTGATTTTTGCTGTATGTACCATGTAAGTTAAATGAGGGTCTGTAATCTTCTGTACACATTCTAGGGCTGACTCATCTGTGTCTTGGCATATATAGTAAGTCATCAATTTAACATAGCCATAAAATTGTGTGTTCCATATCTTGCCCTGTCTGGGTGCAGTGGACACTTTCTCCTCTCACTAAACCATGGATAGATTGGCAAAGCTAGGAGCAAAGCAAGTGACCATCACAGTGCCTGTAAGTTGCTTGTTCAATTGGCCATTAAACAAAAATATTGTTTTTTAAACAATACCCCAACATTTTCAACATCATCTCAGAGTGTGATAGCAGATGTGTCTGTCTGACTCTTAAGGAATGTTTGCATACCTGTGTACCATGTTTGTATTCTATGCATGTATACAGCGAACACTCATCCAGTGCATCCAGTGTCATGAGCACATAATGATCAGCCCACAGTACTCCTTCAATTTTCCACAAGGTATCTTTGTGGTGTCCCTGACATAAGAGGGAAGGGCTGAGACAAAATCCCTGTTTAAAAAATCAGTGCATCTAGAATTTGCTACTGAGAACTGCACCTGGGAGTTACAATAGATCTTCCTAGAGGATTTTGGCTGTGCTTCTGTTTTTAGGGAGGAAGTAAAGAATAGGCTTGATTGGATGGTTGCACTTAAGGTGTTGATATTCCTCCACTTCCAAAAGCCCTTTATTCCTCCAGTTTTCCAGCTCCTGCCAAAAACATGTTACTACAGTATTGTACTTGTCTCTGGAAATTATATTATAACAATTTACATTGGATAATTGCCTCATTGTTTATTTGATATACATCTCCATAGGAACAATGTTTATGCACTGTCAGCCATGTGGATTATGGCTAGAGAGTCTAGGGCATTCTTTTCTTCCCAAGTCAAAATTCCACTTCCCATAGCCCTCCCGTCGATCTTCTAAGCATTTTGAGATGTTTGGTTAAAGTATCATGAAATGTGTTAATATCACCAAAGGCCATTTGGGGTAAAAATGTGGATTGAGACTTTAAATTGCTCGGAGCAGATGTATCATAAGATGTGCCCCACTAATCTAAGAAACCTCCAATATCTGTGAGCATCCCGTCCCTTGACTTTTCTTGTTCCAATTCACGCAAAGCAGCCAAAAGGTCAAAATCCCTCAATCTGAGATTGCTATTACTCTCCCATTCTTTCAGAGTATTATTTTCAATACCTCTTGTTCTTTGTTTCAAAGCATTCCATTTTTCAATTTCAATTTCCGAGTTAGTTTAAAAAAATCAATGCGGGTTTCAGTATAGTCATGACTGCTTATGGGACAAAAACACAGTCCATATTCCAGGACTGTCTGATCCCCCAATGTTTAAAACATTTGTTGGGTGCCATGTGTGTAATCAGGGCACCCAAGAAATTAAAAAGATAAATAATTAAATGTGTGGCTGGCTCCCATCTAAGCAAGCACAGGGGCAATGGGCCTCCTGCCACGGGCCAACAACAAAAAGAAAGCTGTGTGTCTTGGGTGGGAATGTGACATTAAAAAAAAAGAAAAATAATTATATTTAAAAATGCCTGGATATAATAATAAATGAGCGTCTGGAGAAGCACCTTTATTATCACTGATCCTGGCAAGAAGCAACCAATAATGCTCTTCATGGGCTTATTTACATATATTTTGTACTATGGTATCATGTTATTTAAGGGCTGGGGGGGCTCCAGGGAGTGCAGCATCCCCCCACAAAACAATTTCCAAAACTAACCCTATGTTTCCTGAAGAATATAACATGGCCTCAGGAAAGGTTGGTGAAATCTTTAAGTATTTTGAGATTTGATCTAATGGCTGCATTATGTGGCTTGAGTAGGAATGTGCGTGAGTTGCAGTAATTTGAAGGTGTGGCATAAATGAAAGTTTTAACTGTAGAATTTCTAATGGTGGTGCAGTTAAAGTTTAGCTCACATAGAACTAATACATAAAGGTTTCTTAACTATAAGTAAGTTTTAAACTTCATTTTGTTTGTTGACTTTTAATTATTTTTTTAATTCAAATGTGTTTTAATTCATAGTCTAGTATCATGAAGCAGAGTGCCGTTATGTGGAGTGTCATACAGTACAGTGGAGGAGAGTGTCATAGAGTGTAGACTAGTAGAGGATAGTGTTATAGAGTTGAGAAGAATGAAGTGGGAAGGATTGAGTGGAGTGGTGTGGCGTATAGTGGAGCAAAATATCATTTACCTGAGCAGTGTCCTGTATAGTAGAATGATGTGGAGTGCAGTAGAGTGGAGTAAAGTGTCATAAATTAGAAAGATACCTCATAGAGTACAGTGGAGTATTGAGATGTAAAGTCTCATAGAGTGTAGTAAAGTTTTGTAGAGTGGAGTTGCATAGAGTGGATGTAGGAAGCTTGTTTTTCCTTGCAGCCCCGTCCCCATTTTTTGTCTGGCTTTTAATGCAACATTGACTGAAGAGTACTGGGTCTCAGCTGACCAGGTTCCGAGAATCAGTGTTCTTTCCCCAAAAATGTACCACAATTGGCACAACTTCAGTTACTCCTGTAAGTCCCTAGTAAGTGATGCCCCTGGCACCTAGGGCATGGGTACTGGAGAGGGTCCTCTGGGCTGCAGCACTGGTTGTGCTACCCCAGGGTCTCTTACCAAGACCATGCTTACTGCCATTGCTGGGTTTGTTTCTTGGTGCAGAGAAATCCAAAGAGTCGATATGGCACACAGCCCTGTGTGCCAGGCCCCCCCATACACTGCATAAGGTATAAGTAAGTCACCCCTACTGCAGGGCTTTAGCCCTCAGGCAGGATGCACTATATCCTATGTGTGGGCGTTTCTACATGAGCAGATATGACCCTACAATATCCAGTCTATTCTGAGATATTGTAAGTGCACAGGGAAGCCATGAAACACATGGACACGTTGTCAACATGAGTTTCATAGCTCCATGATGGCTTTACTGATTCCTAAACCATAGATAATTAATTCCAAAAAAACCAGTGATGGGATGCTCACTCAGGACATTTATTTAGCACATCTCAAAACAACGTTTTTAGGCCTGCAGGCCTTTATCACATGATATGTGGAATACCCCATACCAACAAAGAACACCATCGAATTCAGCCAGGGAACAACATCTTATATTAATAAATCCTCACTGATGCCAGTAGTGGATTTATTATACATTTACCTAGGAGACCCTTTTAGTGCGTGCCCATAAAACCTAGTAAGCACTGGTTTGGCCCCTGGCTTGTTTTTTCTAATCTATAACCACCAGACATGTTTCTGACCTCAGAGGACAGAGATAAACCCTGCTATGTTCGAAGGTGCAACACACCTCCTTCAGGAAAGGATGGCCTTCCTGGGCAGGAATCTTGAAAGGTGATGTCTCCTTTGCAATCCAACCCAGGAGCTTCCAGATAGTGGAAGAGGCCAAGCACCCTTTCCTTCTTCACTTTTGGCGGAAGGAAAGGCAGGAAAATTAGTTCAATTAGGAGGAAGGTCCCTACTTATCCTACACCACCCCTAGGGCGCAGCAGGTGAGGGAAACCCCTGTTCTGAAATTCCACCATCTTGGGATGGTGGAGAAACAACCTATCAGGGCTAGGGTGATGCCCCTTTCCACAGTGGTCACTAGAGGGTGTAGACACCATAAAGGTAGGTAGCCTTTTGGTTACAACCTATCTCCCCTTGTAACGCCCCACAATTCAGTGTTTAGATGGCACCCAAAGACCTGAACATCAGATATGATGGACAAGAGATGACCAGAACAAAGAAGACCCACTGCACGAGAAATGAAACCCTGCTGCAGAATAAAAAGACACCAAACCCAAGGACTCGACAATCTCTGCTTGCTGTGTTATTCTGAACCTGAAAGGGCTCCAAAATCCCCTAAGCACCTCCAGTTAAAAAAACCTCAGACAAGCTCCCTGGGAGTGAAGGTATTACTCTCCTGCACTCTGCAGGCATCAATCCGGTGAATTATGGTTTGTGGACTTGCTGCTCCGCGATGACCTCGACACAGCATCGAAGCAAGAAAAGGTACTAAAGCTACAGAGGGTCAGGTCTGTCTCCCCACCAAGTTTGGAGACATCAGGACCTATGAGAGCCACAGCGTACCAATACCTGTGGTTCCGGACCCCAATGGCAAACACCAAGAGAAAGAGTTCACACTGGACACCCAAAGCACCAGAAGCAACCACCCATCAAAGGTCATCAAGTCACCAGAGGACCACTTCCTGAGTGACCCAGCTGTCCCGAGATAACCTATCCAAGTTACCTGCTCTTGACAGCAAGGACCTCAAGATGCACAACGCCTGGTTGACTTGTTCGCTCTGCACCTAACCCCAAAAGTCTTGGCACTGACTAACCAGCTGTGGTCCTATGGTCCCCAGACCTTTGCGACCTTCCACCTCAAAGGAGCCCCATCTGGCTTACCTGTAAGTCCTACTGTGCAGTATACTTTGAAATGGCCCCCTTTGTCTTTGCGCACCAACGTCCAAGACTCTAGGCTCCCTGCACTGGGCTGATCAGGGATGCGCCTGAACTTCTCCTGTTGGAACTTTGGACCTGGTCCTGACATTAACCTAAAACAAGAAGGTGAACTTCATGAAAGCATTTGCCTGATTTTGTATGAATTTTTCTACTTTTTCTCCATTGTTTCCTTTGGTGCATAATTGGGCACAAAAGTGATATATTTTCCAAACTCCGAAACTACTTACTTTAGAACTGTGGACTTGGTCTTAAAAAAGTACATAAAAATTGATATCAAGTTTATAAATTGGTCTCAGATTTTTTCTTGACTGTTTGTCTAATTTATTGCTATGGGACTAATCTCCAGGAGTTAAGGTGATTGGTGGGCAATGTCCAAGGCAGAACACATCCAGCGGAACTAGGGTGCAAAACAGCATTTGGGGGGACCAATGTTACTCTATAGAGATTGGTCTTCATGGAAAGGGACGGCAAGCTTGGACTGCGAGCCCAGTCGTGCTGAACCTACAGAGGGGTGCTTAGGCCTCATGATGCTCAGGGACATTGGATCACCTTTTGCCCTCTTCTCCTCAGGGTTTATGGATGCAGAGGATGCAGAGGTGTCTTTAGGCATTGGGTTTTTCTTATTGGGAGCAGTTGTGGTAGAGGTGGCATGCGTGCAGAGACTGCAGGCAACATAGAAGAAATCACCGGAGGTGAAACCAAGGCGGTCTCTGAAGGGCTGGGGGACTACGATGACACCATTGTCCCACTTCAACTTGGCCTTGGAGTGATGGGTGCAGTGGTGTCTTCAGGCATCCAGTTTCTGGCGTCATGAAGCCCTCACAGGATACCTGTAGGTTGAACCTAAAACGAGACATAAAATGAGAAGTTGAATTTCGTGAAATCATTGCCTGATTTTACGTGCATTTTTCTTCTTTTCCCCCATTGTTTCCTATTGTGTGTAATTACGCTCAAAAGTGATACATTTCCTGAAATCTGAACAATCGTAGCTCCAAAAGTACTTACCTTAGAACTGTCTTCGGTACTATTTTTATAAATTGGTCTCCTATTTTTTTTTGAGTGTGTGTGTCTCATTTATTGCCTCTGTGAGTACAAAAATGCTTAGCGCTATCCTCTGATGAGCATAACTGCTCGCACACACTACGACAACGGGAGCATTAGTATTATCTGATTTTACCTCTGCATACCAATTGGGGGTTAACTGTACTCTCTACACAGTGTACTTCATTTTAGTACACTATACAGAGAGCCGACTTCCTACAGTGGAGGAGTGTGTTGCAGAGTGGAGTGTTGTAGAGTGGAGTATCAAATAGTGGTGAGGTAAAATATTTTATAGTGGAGTAGAGTAAAGTGGAGTAGAGTGAAGGTGAATGTTTGAAGCATACAGTGGAGTAAAGTGTCAGAGTTGAGTGCTATGTTGTAGAGTAGAGTAGTATGGAGTGGAGTGGAATAGAATGGCACGGCGTAGAAGTGGAGTAAAGTGTCAGAGTTGAGTGGTATGTTGTAGAGTAGAGTAGTATGGTGTGGAGTGGAATAGAATGGCCCAGCATAGCATACAGTGAAGTGGTGAGTCATACATTGGAGTAGTGTGGCATGTTTTAGAGTCTAGGAGTGGCGAGTGGAGTACAGTGGATTAGTGTGGAGTAGTCTGTCATTGAGTTGAGTACAGTAAACTGGGGCAAAGTGGCATAAAGGGAGTTGTGTACAGTGTCGTACAGTGGAGTGGAGTGCACTGGAATACCATAGACTGGAGTGGCATAGAGTGGAGTGGCATATAGTGGAGTGCCATAGAGTGAACTGGCATATAGTGGAATAGTATAGAGTGGAGTGGTGTAGAATGGAGTGGCTTAGAGTGGCTATTAATACAGTGGAATAGTGTAGAGTGGCATGGACTGAAGTTATATACAGTGTAATAGCATAGAATGGAATTTGTGTAGAGTGCAGTGGCATACTGTAAAGTAGAGTGCTGTAGAGTGGAGCAGCATAGAGTGGAGTGGTGCAAAGTGGATTGGCATAAAGTGTAGTGGCATGGTCTGGAGTGGCGTACAGTGGAGTGACGTACAGTTGAATAATGAGTAGCAGAGTGAAATAGAATGGAGCGGCATACAGTGGAGTAGCATATTGGAGAGTAGAATGGGGTAGCATGGAGTGCAGTGGGTTGTTGTAGAGTAGAGTGGAGTGACATTGATTGGAGTGGCGTGGAGTCGAGCAGTGTGGCGCAGAGTAGAGTGGAGTGCTGAAGCGTATAATATCAAAAAGTGGAGAGGCGCACACTGGAATAGCATATATTGGAGTGCCATAGAGTGTAGGGCCGTAGAGTGGAGCGCCATATAGTGGAGTGGCGAACACTCGAATAGTGTACAGCGGTGTAGCATACAGTGCAGTGGCGTAAAGTGGAGTGGCATACAGTGGAATAGTGTAGAGTGGAGTGGCATAGTGACTTGCATTGCCTTCCATTTCTCCATATTTAAAAAGCAACAAAGGGTGTTACATCAGTAGAACAATACCATGAGAAACCTTTTCCTTAGTGACATTTTGTGCCATGGTATAAGAAGGTAAATTTGCGGTTTACTGTGATACATGCCAGTGACAAGTAAGTATATGATTGGGTAAAGGCTGCCTTTACAAATTTAAAAGGCAGTCATATTCTTTTCACTTAATTTTAGCTGTCTCCTGGGTTACGGGCCTTAAATATAGGTAAGTAGTATGTTTTATTGTTGTTCCCTACCTTTTTATTAAAGTGGTAATAGATAGGGAAATGTATTTACATTTTTCTTTATATTTTTTTAAAGTTTACAGAGTTTACTGAGTACTGTGCTAGTGGAATGGCTTAGAGTAGACTGGCATACCGTGGAATAGTGGAATAGTGTACAGTGGAGTGGTGTATAGTGGAGTGGCATAAAGTGGAGATGCATACGGTTGAATAGCGTAGAGTGGAGTGGCATAGACTGTAATTGCGTACAGTGGAACAGGGTAGAGTGAATATATATTTTACAATAAAATGGATGTATATTAAATATGTAACAAACACACTGATTAGAGCTTACCATTAATAGTTAAAAAAACAAATATCTAAAAAAAATTATCAACTTAAATTTAAGACAGTCAACGGATACAACAGCACAAAAATGCATGACAAAATTACATTAAGACACCGTCACCTTGCCAGATTGCAATTCTGCAAAACAAGATTTAAACACTTCAGAGAACCACTAAATACTCCAAACAAAGTACTTTTAACACCAGTTATTAACTAAGGAAAGTAATAAAAATCTAAAGATATTTTAGGATAACAAATAAATAAATCTGTACTTTATATTTATTTCCCCAACTTACAGGTGCATCCACTGCAAGAAGATAAACAATACTAATAGGAAAATTAAATAAAACCACATTCAGCCAAAAACCTAAAATAAAAAGACCACCTCTAAAGTAAGTATTGTAAATAAAGAAGATAATTAACATTTAAAGTGAATATAACATAGACATATTTAAAAACTAAACAGAAGTTAACTCCAAACAAAAAAAACACAAAGAAAATTATTTTACTCTCAACAAACTGCAGCAAATCAAAACTGTGATAAAAATAACTCCAAACATGCATGCAAAACAAAATCCTACAAATGAGAGAAACTAAAGCCGTCATCCAAAACCAAAGTAGAAATGTGCAGCTGCAATGTAAAAATATCAAAACAACTGTAATATCACAGTTAATATTTCACAACAAAGTATATATCTTTCTCTTACTTGAACATCTACCAGTAAAGTAACAGAAACACAAAAATACATCAAATCCCCCCCAAAAAGGTAGCTGTTAAATTATAGAGGATATCCCTTTAGTAAGGAGAGTACCACCAGTGGCTAAACACACTGGAAATGACTTGTATGGCAGGGCTACCATGACAAATTACATTGTAGAAAGCGTTCAGGAACATAACCATCAACCTAATATTATAGAAATAGAAGTGATTAATATTTTGCAAGACTTGAAGGAGGCCAATAAATGTTCACAAGAGGCAACAGGATTGATACTTGAAAATAAACAAAACGGTTTTCAACAGGTAACCGACAACAAGAAAACTCCCTAGCATATCAAACCTAAAAATATTTATTTCAAGAACACATAGAAAAGTGAAGCAAACACCAGTTGCACCTAGAAATATGTAGAAACAGACATAACCCCATATTTGCTTACTACATATAAAGAAGACACCTTTGTAATATATAGCAACCACAGTAAGCATGAAACCGTTATCATTTATGCAACTAACAATTTATTAACCTTAACACATGGATCATCAATTGTACATTTAAGTTATGCCATTCACTATTCACTCAAACAAACACATTACCACAATACTTAGTCAATATCAAAATACAAACATCCCATTAGCACTGTTTAATTACAGTAGACGCAGGAGGTGGGGCTGCAGGAGCTGCAGAGCTGTTGAGCTGCTGAACCGGATCGAACTTTGGCTCTTGGCTCCGCGCCGCAGGTCGCTGCCCCAGCCAGGAGCAAGGTGGATTCAAGGACGCAGGAGGTGGGGGCTGCAGGAGCTGTGGAGCTGCGGAGCCTTGCTCAGTCTTTGGCTCTTGGCACCGCGCTGCAGGTTATTGCCTCAGTCTACCCAGCTGACAACCGGCTCCCCCCTAATCAACAACTGTGAGCTCCAGAGGGGAGCTCCGGGGTGGGAGTTTTAGCCAACTTGGCCAGGGCCTGACCAGAGCCTGACCAGGCCCTCGACCCACGATCTTGCAGCTAGATTCTGCTGCTGGAAGGAGAACTCCCTGCCTGCACCTGCGAGGGCAGCTGCTGTCAGATGGCGGCTGTGGAGAGCAAGACCCCAGGCAGACGCGGGAGCGGCCCGGTTAGATCGTGTGTGGCCTGCGTCTGCCAGCAGGGTCCCACTGGCCAGGTCTGTAAAACTGCTGATGCAGGTCCTGCTGCAGGTCTTGCTGCAGCTCTTATTAGCACGTTCGCCACCTTTCCATCCTCACCAGCATCTACAATTCTGGTCAGGATCGCAGCAGAGGGAAGCCCTTCCCCCAACTGGGCCGCCCACCTCGACCCACTTATCAGCACCATCCAATCCCTGACAGGGCCCACAGAAACAGGGTAGCAGAGGGGCCCACTCTCCTGCTTGGCCCCTCACCAGGCCCAAGGACCGACTAAGGGGGTCAAGGAAAGGTTTTGGCCAGCAGGGGCCCAGGACACCAGGACTTGCTTTAGGAGCCTTAAAGTCACAGGAGGCCGGATGCCTGCTTGGCAGAGATAGCACCATTGGCAGCATAGAAGTGGGAATAAATTAAGGAGAAGGGTAGTAAAGGAAGGACCAATCTCTAGGCCACCTCTAGACCACCAACTTCCGCGGTAAAAGAAGAGGAAGCCAAAGGGAGATCTGCTGCCACACAATGAGATCAAGGCGAACCAGGGAGATCGGCCCTCCCAGGCCAGCTGGGAGAAAAGGAAAGCCACGTAAGCCGCTCCCCACTACCACCCAACACAGAGTCCAAACCTCTTTATTTCGAGGCAAACCCAATTGTCAGAGGAAGGGGAGCCACTCTGAAATCCAAGGCTTCTCCAACTCAAACAAAAATCTACACAAAATTCAATTTTTTAAAAGACATTGGCGCTGCTCTCTACTCAAGCAAAACAGCACTCACAGAACTTCAGTCCCACCTTCAATCTCTACAAACACCACAGTTTCTACAGCAAACCATGGCTCTAGTTCATACTCAGCTCCACAAGGAGGTGACACCACTGATGCAGAACCAGATCTGCGCATCTTCTCATAGCAACCCAATGGTGATTACTTCAGAGATAACTTCATCCCTAACCATCACACTGTCCACGTCTCTTGGCCATCTCAGTCAATCCTTAGGATTTCCCCCTACGCTGATTTCTGCAAATCCAACCAAGTCCTTAATTGGATGACCAGGACTCAAGAAAATATCTGAACAGTCTGAGGCACAGGCCACATTCAACCCAGTATCTGCATTATCCTTGTCCACAGCAGCGGGCCTGTTCAGCAAGTGCACACTAAAACTGCCTCTACGGAGTTGGGCCACCATGTGCACACAGAAAATGGCATCCACAATAATCAATCTCCCATAGGTCCTCCAGGTCCTCCAGCTGCTGAGAGGAGCAGGCAAAACTCTCACCCAGGACTCCATGAAAAAGGCATTTGCAGCCAGTAACACTGCAACTCTGGAACTGAGCATTTGTACATCAATTGCATCAACTTCAACAGTTACCACTGACTACACAAAGCAAGAAGAAGGAAGGGTGTCCCTCTCCTATCTGAGCACTTAAGAATAGAAGGATATGTTAGCAGCCTACTCACAAGACTGCCAATCGGGTGTACTTCCCGTGAAGACGCCCCAGCCTAACACACCCGATGACAAACAGTCCCCCCCGGAAGGGCCTAAAGGGGAGCCCAAGGGAGTGGGTGGCTCTAACGTACAAGCTGGCAGCACCTGGGCTGCCCTTCTGAATACCATGCAACTGTCAGTGGAAGCACTCCAATACCAGTCTGATAAGATGGATATCCAGCTCTCTTTATTAAACACTCTGGCCCTGTTCATGGTTGGCATTGATGAAAATCTGGTGGATCTCAATGGCCTTAAAAGAACAGCACAATCAGAGGTGCATCTTCGTTATGGTTGCCGTCAGATCATGGACAAGTTATCAACCTTCCCATCAATGCTTTCCACTGTTCTTAAGGATTTGAGGAATGCATCATCCACCTCCTCTCGCTCCCCTCTGGAGTCTGATCTTAGAGCCCGGGCAAGAGAGAGGGGAGCATACCAACCCAATCAATCAGAACATCAAGCGTGAGGACTAAGCTACACAGCAACGAAAGGGGGCATTCAGCACTGTCAGTGAACCATCTATGACAGACCATGAAGTATCACTCACTATAAAGACAAACGGCATTCAACATCATCAACAGAAAAGGAAAGGTCTCAACCAGAAACTTCTTCCAAATCAAGCAGCCTTTTTTCCTATCTTCAGCTCAAAGTGCCCTAAAATCGACACAAACCTAAAAGACGGGAGCAACCAACACACGGTCCCTTTACCAACTAACATCCACCCAGACTCAGAAGCACCACCACCTTGCCTTAACACTAGGTGGCCACTAGCAAATGAAGGTAACAGGAATCAGCTACTGGGAACGACTGTCTCTTGCAGAGAAAGAAACAACTCAGTCCCAAGTCTAGTACTTGCCCCAAAAGACGCCAACCATTTCTGCTCGGCCTGAGGAACAGGATGCACCTTTAACAGTTACAGACTTAGCAGCAGCTAGAGATCAGGAGTCTTGCAGGGATGTATTTATGAGGACTGCCTCTGCACAACAAGCTAATAATGACCGGACAAGCACTTGTCCAAGCCTTATTACTCAAAACCCACTCCTTTTTAGAACTGGAAGGCACCTACGGCAGGATTCTGACCAGCTTCTTCAGGGCACCCTCTGTTTTCTGAAACCCTGAAACCGACACCACCAGGTGCACCAACCATTATGACAAGGACAGAAATCAAACACAACTCCATTAGAGAGCAACCACACTTGACAGAGGGCTTCCAACTCAACTTTCAACACGCCAGTGAGCCTCCACGTTAGAGAGCTACCAAAGCATATGCAAGCCCCGAACAGAATGTCACCAGGTTATAGCTCAATACTGCTCAAACCCGAGTATACCTCAAAAGGGAATCATGACATCCTGAACAGGGGGAACATTTTGAGATTATTAAGTGCTACACCCGATCTTGGAGACCTAAACTCAACTGATCTTCTTTCAATAGAGTTCCTCCACCCTGAAAATCCATCAACGCCCAAGACAACCAGGGCTATGTGGAAAACAACTGCAATTGCACAAAGATAATTAGTTGAGTACTATACCTTCAAATCCTGGGCATCAGTGTTACTCCTCACCAAAACTCAGGGTATCCATCGCCTCTACTAATCCCTAGCCCATGGTCTGGAGCCAGAAGCTGGCCAAGGCCCCCCCTCTCTGTGCTCAGAGGGGCATTGGGCCAATCTCTGCAACAAAGGACTTGCACTCTGGGCACCCTGCATGCCTTCTCCCTGGTGGATACAGCTCCCCGCAGCAGTTGTCCAAATTTCGATCTGATTACAGAAACTGTAACCACTTCTTCAGAAACCCAATGACAACATTGCCAATCAGACGGAAGCACCAGAGTAAAAAAAACGGCGGTCCGCCTCTGTTCATATAACACCAATAGCTTGGCAACAAAAACCTCAGACCTTAACATGTTCGACACAATCTTGCTCCAGGAAACATGACTCATAGAACCACTACATTTACAAGGGTTCATATGCTTTGCAACACCATCCACACAGGGCGGGAAATTTGGGTATTCCTCAGGAGGGCTGGCAACTTATATATCTACAACTACCATAACGTCAGCAGCAACAGTCGGCCTTGCTACAGAGGTCGCCACAGCAGTTAAAGTCACTCTCTCTCTGCCAGGGGCACAAGACGATGTAGTGATTGTTAATGCATATATCCACCCAAAACATAAAGCAATTGACTCTGCCAGGCTAATCTCCCAATTAACAGCATATATAAGTAATGTTGAAACCCCCAACCTCATTCTTTGGGGGACTTGAATCAATATTTTTTGGGCACGTCAGAGGGCAACGAAGCGAGCCTTCAATCCTCAAATTGTAACATACCAACTCAATGTGGCTCAACCCATGGAAAGAACACAAAAAAATAGACGGCTTCTAGAGGACCTAGAACATCTTAACCTCAGGGCCTTAAACGGAAGATTCGCCGGTGACTCCCCCCCTGTAACGAGCCACTATTCCTCATCAACCTGCTCGATACTGGACTACACGTTCGCCAGTCTCTCGCTGTTTCTTTTCATACTCGGCTTCAGAATGGAAGACTAGGGGGATAGTGATCATCGTTCACAAGAAATCTCCATAGCTGCAAGAGTATCTCCTTGCATTCAGACAGCCCCACTCTGGGGCTTCAGTTACACATCAGATTACAAGAGAATTACATTTATGGCAGAAAATATTGAGTCCCTGTCTGGAACAGCAATTAATCTTGTACTCTCACAACTGACAGCAAAGAGTCATATATCAAACTGGGAACGCTTTACAGCCACATTTACAGACCTTCATGGTTTGCAAACTAAAATGATCTGTCTTCTGGCTCCCAAGCAGGAGAAAACCTTAACAAAAGCACAAAGGGTCCAAATAAAGGGCCTCAAAAGATCCATAAATGGCTCAATGAGATCCCTGCGACATGACCCAGGGAACACAAGTCTCCTTTCTAATTTGCGACATAATTAAGTAAAGCTAAAGAAACTGAAATGGGGCATCAATAAAAATTACGAAGAGGATATTTGGGCAAAGCTCCACCATAACATAAACCACAACGATCGCGCCCGTTTGGGAAAATTGTAAATATAATTATGCATCCGCAGCATGCAGGCACTTCTTCCCACATACTAGAGGAAACCTGGGCCAGTATCTTAAAGGATCACTTCAATCATCAAATTGTGGGTTCTTCATCAATCTCCCAAATCAGGGCCTCACCGGGAGATCGGTCAGAAGGCACTCCAACAAAGTAGAGAGATCTACAAACATCTTCCAATATACACCAATTGACGGAGGAGGAGATAAATGCTGCAGAGTTGCTCCTAATTAAGCAGCAGATCGCAAAGGGAAGAAAAGAAGGGGCCCCAGGCCCAAATAGAATCCCGCTGGCCCTGTTCAAACAGGGGGTAGCAGAGTGGACAAGCAAACTTCAACTACTATTCTCGGAAGTGAGATCACTGGGAAGAATCCCTGATTCATGGAAAGGCTCCACGATCGTCCCAATCCATAAAAGCAGTGATCAGGCCTTGCCTGGTAATTACCGATTGGTGGCACTGATTGACAACGAGGCAAAATATTTTGCGGAAACCATATTGAAGGAACTCACAGCCTGGGCTAATGACAGCAATATAATACCATTAAACCAGACAGGCTTCCGCAAAAAAAACATCTTGACAGTCTCTCTGCCTATTGATACAGCAATGTCCAAGAAAGTGCTGCTGCACCTTTGTTTTATTGACTTCAGTGCCACTTTTGATAACGTTGATGGGGCAAAATTGTTGGGGAAGCTAGTCCGTTGGGGCATCTCACAAACCCTCTTAAAAATGGTATGCAGACATTTTATCGACTTTTTATTATCGACCTACACTAATATCGAGTTTTTAAAATTGCATCAACAGAATATCGATGTCAAGAGTATCGGCGACCAGAATATCGACCTTAAGGTAAGTCATATCGTGTTTTTTTGTATTGAAGTAAGTAATATCAAAGTAGGTAATATCTTAGCAAAAATATCGTTGTTATTAATATCAATATTTATATTAGTGTTATGTATTTTATATGTATGTGTTTAAAAATTTTTGTAATGTTTTTTTATTATTTTTAAATATATGTATTCAATGTTTAGAAATGAGTACATTTTGCGTTTTAGTACAGAGCGGGTTGTGGGTTTATAGCGGAATAGGGTGGGAAGTAATTTAATTATAGTTAATTAATTAATAATTTTATCTATTGTTATTGATTATCAATTTATTGTTAATTAAGTATTAATTGGTAATTAATGTTTATTAATTGATTAATTTATAATTATATTAATTATATTTTTTTTTTTTATATATTTATTGTTATTGGTAATTTTTTCTTAATTAATTATAAATTGGTAATTCATTTTTATGTGGGTTTATAGGGGAATAGGGTGGGAAGTAATTTATTATAACTACATTAAAATTTTTATAAATTGGTATTGAGTATTAATTTATTGTTAGTTAATTTTTCATTGGTAATTAATTTGTATTAATTGATAATTAAATTAATTGTGTTAGTTTTTATGTATAGCGGGTTGTGCATTTATAGTGGAATACGGTGGGAAGTAATTTTATGTTATTTAGGTAAATATTAATTTAATTTTATTGGTATTAATTAATATTGTTAATTAATTATTAATATGTTATTTCGTTTTAAAAAAATTATTTAATTAATAAGTATGTTCGTTTAACCCCTACGCTATCCTACATTTTCCACAGTGTTGCACTCACTGGAGCTGGAATAGTAATTTTTACCTCTACGCTATCCAACACTTTCCCTACTGTTGCACTCACTGGGGTGGGAATAGTCATTTTTACCCCTATGCTATCCAACATTTTCCCTACTGTTGCACTGTTTGGAGTTGGAATAGTACTTTTATTCCCTCCACTATCTAATATTTTTGTATTATTTTAGTTAATGTAGTATATCATTAATTTAAAAAATATTAAAAGTAATTGTAATTTTTTTAATTTGTTATATATATTTATTTAATTTTGATTTAAATTATTGTTTAATGTGTATAGATGTATTTCCAATGTATACGTTATTTTTTAACAGTTTGTGTTATTAAAATAATTATTAAAAAACATTATTAGGGTGCCGATTCCGATTCTGTAAAACCCGGGTATGAATGGTCGTACGGAGCGTATTCTCCATACGACTCGTACCCAGGAAATCCTCCTTACAAAGCAGCAAGTACGATTCGTACAGAAATACAATTTCCGTACGAATCGTAAAAAACTACGTGCGGTGAAAAAATACCCACAATTCCGATCCGGGACATCGCGTACGTGACGTCCGGACGGAGTCAGGCAGCGTTTTACGGACCAGCAAGTACAATTCATGCCTACGTCACTCCGCACGGCTAATTTTTTACGGCAGCCAAAAACTCCCAAGAAATTGAGTACGACGCGAAGAAGGAGCACGGGTACGCGATGGACAGCCATGGACCCCATCCTACGTGTCATCCTGGCCCTCCTAGCCTACGACCTGGTGCACCGAAACCGCCGCGTACGCCGCAGAAGGTCAGAACAACACCCAGGGGCAAAGGGGGAGCGAGGGGCAGGAAACATAACCCCTACCCAATTTACAAAAAATATATCCTGTACATACATTACCTCCAGGTTCTGGTCACTTCGGGGGCGTGTCCACCAATCCCTGCGTACCGCCACAACGGAAGTGGACGTGTATGTGTACCCGTCACCACCACAATGGTGGAACGGACCGTACCCACGCTCTGAGGGCGTGGGTACAGTCCGTTCCACCATTGTAGTGGTGATGTAGGGGTACGTGTGGTACGGACTGCACCCACGCCCTCAGAGCTCTCTGAGTCCGTGGGTACGGTCCATACCACGCGTACCCCTACATCACGACTACAATGGTGGTACAGACCATACCCACGCCCTCTGAGCGTGGGTACGGTCCATACCACCATTGTAGTGGGGATGTAGGGGTACGCATGGTACGGACCGTACCGACGCTCTGAGTCCGTGGGTACGGTCCGTACCACTCGTACCCCTATATCACCACTACAATGGTGGTACGGACCGTACCCACACCCTCAGAGCGTGGGTACAGTCCATACCACGCATACCCCTACATCACCATTACAATGGTGGTACGTACCGTACCCACGCGCTGAGTCCGTGGGTACAGTCCGTACCACGCATACCCCTACATCACCACTACAATGGTGGTACGATCCATACCCACGCGCTGAGTCCGTGGGTACGGTCCGTACCACGCGTACCACTACATCACCACTACAATGGTGGTATGGACCGTACCCACACCCTCAGAGCGTGGGTACGGTCTGTACCACCATTGTAGTGGGGATGTAAGGGGACGCGTGGTACGGACCGTACCCATGCTCTGAGGGTGTGGGTACAGTCCATACCACCATTGTAGTGGTGATGTAGGGTTACGCGTTGTATGGACAGTACCCACGCTCTGAGGGCGTGGGTACGGTCCGTACCACCATTGTAGTGGTGATGTAGGGGTACGCGTGGTACGTAACGTACCCAACCTATGAATGTGGGGGGACGGACCGCATCACCCGTACCCCTAGGGCACCAGTACATTTGTGATACAAGGCGTACACATGCCACAAATGTTGGCTTAGGGCCTGGTGCAGCATATAACCAGTATATTGGGGGGGTGTATGCCCAGGACCTCAGTGTACTGCACCAAGGGTGTGGGTGGGTGGGTGGGTGGCTGCCTAGGATTCCCAGCAGTGGACAAAGACATGTGAGGTGTGGGTGCCTATCACTCCCAGCAGTGGACAGAGACATGTGAGGAGTGGGTGCAGAGGAATACCAGCAGTGGACAGAGACATGTGAGGGGTGGGTGCCGAGGACTCCCAGCAGTGGACAGAGACATGGGGGTGGGTGCAGAGGACTCCCAGCAGTGGACAGAGACATGGGGGTGGGTGCCTATCACTCCCAGCAGTGGACAGAGACATGTGAGGCGAGGGTGCCTATCACTCCCAGCAGTGGACAGAGACATGTGAGGGGTGGGTGCCTATCACTCCCAGCAGTGGACAGATACATGGGGGTGGGTGCTTATCACTCCCAGCAGTGGACAGAGACATGTGAGGGGTGGGTGCAGAGTACTCCCAGCAGTGGACAGAGACATGGGGTGGGTGCAGAGGACTCCCAGCAGTGGACAGAGACATGGGGGTGGGTGCAGAGGACTCCCAGCAGTGGACAGAGACATGTGAGGGGTGGGTGCCTATCACTCCCAGCAGTGGACAGAGACATGTGAGGGGTGGGTGCAGAGTACTCCCAGCAGTGGACAGAGACATGGGGGTGGGTGCAGAGGACTCCCAGCAGTGGACAGAGACATAGGGGTGGGTGCAGAGGACTCCCAGCAGTGGACAGAGACATGTGAGGGGTGGGTGCCTATCACTCCCAGCAGTGGACAGAGACATGTGAGGGGTGGGTGCAGAGTACTCCCAGCAGTGGACAGAGACATGGGGATGGGTACAGAGGACTCCCAGCAGTGGACAGAGACATGGGGGTGGGTGCAGAGGACTCCCAGCAGTGGACAGAGACATGTGAGGGGTGGGTGCCTATCACTCCCAGCAGTGGACAGAGACATGTGAGGGGTGGGTGCCTATCACTCCCAGCAGTGGACAGAGACATGGGGGTGGGTGCTTAGCACTCCCAGCAGTGGACAGAGACATGGGGGGGTGTACATCATTATCAGATGACCACAACTCCATGGGTGTATGTACGCATCCCTAATTTTCTACCATGTTGATAGTGCCATAACAACACATCACTGACAGCAGTGTCCCACTCCCATGAGGATGGATGTCTTTCCCCCACTGCATGACACACCACATGTGGGTATGAGGACAAATGACACATGCATACCCACCCCTGGAGGATGCAGCACAATACACACACAGAGATCATGCCACAAGACAGTATAGTCATATCAATGCCTACTAAACTAAGAGAGCCAAAGGGAACACACACTGTCACGCACATCCCAGGACTTATAGGAATGTACAGGTGCTGGGATAGCCACCAAGATGTTGTCTCTCATGGAAGGAATAGGGTGCAGTTCCCAGAGATACAATGCCCACAATTGTGAGACAGGTGCCCAAATACCCTGCAGAACAAGTACCAGATGTGTGCTAGGCTGGGATTACATACATGCATAGTGCAGAAAAGGGACAATTTCTCCATTAAGGCATGGAAACATACTCAATACACAAGTACAGTGACTAGCAAGGATGGCACAGACGATGCAGCCAGAGACATTGCTGAGCAGGCATGGCCATAGTTGAAGGGATCCGTCACCAACAAAGGGAATGTATACACAGGTCAGCACAACAATTGTGCAACTCTCTGCAGGGAAGATGTCAGGTGCCATGGAGGAAGGGACACTCCTTGGTACAATGTCTCAAAAAACAAATAACACACACGACCAAAGATCCTTTGCAGAGACCTTGTGATGGCATGCAGATCCCATGGGCCACCTCATGACCATCAGACTCAAACCTTTGCCCGAAACATAACACATTACCACAACCCCAACTCCTGGAGCATCAGCACCAACATCAATACCTGAAATGCAATAGTGTTCAAAGTCAAAAGAAAATGCTTTAATCAGCATAAGATAATATTTTTTTCAACAACACTATATACAAAGGCCAATGGCCAGTCCAGAATAGAAGTCCTTGGGGGGACACATGGGCACGTGTCTCCCCTACCTTGCCTGCACATTAGAACCCTTAGGTTCGTCGACTGGGGGGGGGCATCATGTGGGGAAGGTCCAGGCACCGCAGGGACAGGAGGTGTAAGGGTAGGTGTGGTGGGTGCAGGGCTGGACGCCTCCACCACAGGGGGTGGGGCGGCGCCAAAGGTGGAGGTGAGCTCGGCGCTGCACACTTCTGCCAGGGCATCCAGAGTATCCACTGCACTGGAAGAAACCACAGGCACAAAGGAGGGGGAGGGGTCGGAGGGATGGGGTGCAGCGCTACTGGGGGAGGGGGTGGACAGGGGGGACTCAACTCCCCTACCCGGGGAGTTCCTTGCCCGTTTGTGGGCTGGTGACCCAGTGGGGCTGAGGCCCAGCACAGCCAAGTAGCTCTCCTTGTCTGACTGTGTGTCAGGGGAGCCAAGGGGAGTGCCTTTGGAGGGACTGGGTAGTGAGGCATATGGACTCAGACTGTGGCTGCGTGTATGCCTGTGTGCCCCATACCCAGTGGGTGTGCCTTTATCTCCCTGAGTGTGCATGCCAGGAGGTGTGTGCTTTACCTTACGTGTTTGTGTGCTGCCTGAGTCTGGTGGGGTGCGTGCTTGGGAATGTCTGGGTGTACATGGGACAGGCATGGGAGTGGGAATTGTGGATGGGGCAGGAGTGGGGGGGGACGAAGCGCTGCAGGAGACTCACTGCTGCCGTCAGTGAAGAGTCCATGGACCTCAGCAACATCCGTTGGTCAGACATCGCTGCTGACATGCCCTCCATGAACGACACCATCTGTGTCAGCAGTCTGGTGTGGCCATGGAGGACATTCAGCATCGATGTCTGGCCAACCTGCAACTGCTGCTGAATGTCCACAGACTCTGCATTGAGGGCAGCAGGGGTGACAGGGGCAGGGGGTGCGGTGCCTGGCACAAAGGAGAGATGGTGGTGCCCTGCACGGACAGAAGGGACCAGAGCAACTGGGAGGGCGGTGATGGGAATGGAGGAGGCGGTGACAGATGTTGTGCTGCTGCCAGGTGTTGTAGCAGCCTCCACCCCCTCGAGGAGTTCAGCCTCGGACCCGTCAGCATCGTAGTCGGTGTCGCCACCAGACAGGTCCTCCGCCTGACTCCCCTCGCCCTCCGTCCCACTTGCTCCCGCAGACTCGCCAGCAATGGTGGCACCGGTGCTGGATCCCTCCTCCAGGTCCATGCAGGTGTCTCCCTCGGTGTCCTCCGATGATGCTGTGGGCAAGGTGAAGATACAGAAAATAATCAGTCACCTGTATACATCTGACACATGAGTCCAAACAAAATAGGTCACAGTGCATATCAGGAAATGCATCATGAGTAACATCTAGATTACTCCACACATATGTAAGCCCTGCACTCCTCAGTTGGTTGACTTACCATGCCACTTGGAAATAAGGAAAAATAGGACACAACAGCAAATAACTTGATATCGAATTATACTGAGAAGCTAGTGTCTGGGAACAGTTGAGCACAGCAATACTATGAAGGCATGCCACCTCTTGTTTACTGTGAAAGAAACAGTATTGGTGCACCCAAGGCTAAATAACAGACCTCAATGCTTAAGGTGTCCCCACACTCAGAGACCTGTGAGTACTTTGGAAACCCAAACGAAATACATTTTGATCCCTTGGGAATCACACCACTTTACACAATCTACATGTTTAGAATGTGTGAATGTGCCACTTTGTGAACAGAACACACATGTGCCTGTATAAAAGAAGTCACACAAGGAGGTGCACACAAAACTACATTTACACAGTCATTGTATGAGCTGCCAGCCTTATTCAAAGAAGCCACTGTTAGAAAGAAATGGGGTTTCAGTAAGTACATATACATGGCACCACGGCGGTCTGGATGACTTGTCACTCGTAAGTTGGTATCAGCAACAACCAAGGACTTACCCAAATGCCACCACACTGTGGGAAAATGTATATGTATAATCTGAAAAAAAGTGTTATTCGAACTGTGCCTTTCTTAAAAATGTGCCAGTGTGTCCCCTGAAAGTGTAAAGGTGGTTTCTTGTGCACTTCCTTGGGAAACATCTGTCATACAGGCACATTATTGTCCTTCACAACAAAACATCAAAGTCAAGCATTGAAGAAAGTAAGACATGTTGACAAGTGTAGTGAGTGCCAAGGTACAAGGCTTCTTGACTAACAACTTGAATCATGCCACCTGTCACATGGCCATCCGTACCATGATGACACAGTTGGCAACACATCTGACCCACTGCCTGTCATGTGGAGTGGCACAGATGTCCAAACACAGGACAATGCATTAGCTAATGGGCCTGCAATTGTGTCAGAATAAGGAGCACCTTCACTGAGGAGACACACTCATGGCAACCAAGAATGTCCACACAGATGTCAGCACACTAACACCAAACTACGTAGCATCTGGACCACACACTGGTGCCAAAAATGGATGAGCAGGAATCATTTATTTAAACTTTTGACACATGCTGCAAAGCACAAACATTAAACCCTGCACAACATGACTGGGTCACTGCATGTTGAGTGTCTGTCCAGACAATTATCACAGACAGGTCAGACCTGGCAAGGAGACTTAAGGTTTGGACATGTAGGCCTTGCCCGCACAAACCCCCATACCTGAGACAATGTGACTGAGACAGATCAAGAAGTTACACCTCTTAATCTGGGTTCACTAAAATGTGCATCAAGAATTCCTAAATGTACTCCACATCACCTCGTGAGGCTGCCACCACATATTTGTGACAAACAACCATCAACAGATAGTTGTACATAGACACACAGGCACTGCCCAGTGTGAGGATGCACAAGCCAAATGGGGTCACCCTGTACAGTGGACACATGTAGCACACTTTACATAAATACAAATGAGGCCAGGGAACAATGCCACAGAGGCCAACCTATGCTGAACACACAGAGAATGGGCACAGTGTTGGATGACACACATGATTCCGAGGCAAGGGTGTCTCAGGGGACTGTAGTGGGCACACTGCTCCATGGTCCTGGAATGATCTGACTGTAACATGAGCAACCGTCCTGGCACTATGCATATCTCCCACTCATGCACATCATGTCTGAGCCCACAACATCGGTCATGCATGCTGCAGGTCTGTTAATTTGAAACCTCACACTCCTATGTTGAGACTCAGCATCAGTGCCAACAAATATGGACCCGCAAATGACTGAACAGGACAGGGCACAGGCAAGGTACCAACACATGTCACAGACCACCCCCACACATGATGCAGAAAGCAATGTGCACTTGGATTAACTGGCAGCCTAGATGACCATGTGTAATAGTGATTACACACAGACCAGGGAACACATGTCAAGAAGGGGAATGGAGGAAGAACAGCACTGGTTGACTTGGGGGAAAAGGATATGCACTACACATATAAACCCTGGCAGTGTCCAGGCGACTAAGCACTTCCAAAAACTGGTTACACACAACAAACACACATGTACCTACCCCCTCCTTGCTGCTGCATCTCCTGTAACCGCCTATCCATGTCAGGGAAGACCACCGCCAGGACACGCTTCATCTGGTGGGTCTGGCGTCGGCACCCGCCGTGGGGGCATGGAGGTGAGTCCTTCAGCAGGACCCGGGCGATCCTCTGGGTCCGGCACCGGATGTCCTTCCACCGTTTTCTTACTTGGGCTAGGCGCCGACTGCGACCCTCCACCGATCTCACGGCCCTGACGGCCTGCTTCCAGATCTCCCCGTAGGCAGTTACCTGTGAGGATGACAAAGTGAGAGAGCATCACTACACCTGCTCCATGTCAGAGAGACACACATTTGAACATCTTTGATATGTTGAACAGGGCATAGGATGCTGCCAAGGAATAGCATCTTAGTCATATGGACATTGGCCTCTGTGGAAGTCCCAATGCACTACATGGCATATAAAGTACACAGGTGGCATGAGGGGTGCGACACACTCCATGAACATGGCACACACTGTGCATCACAAGCAACATCAATCTGATGGACAGCACCTCCAAGCAGTTACATGCCCCAGGCCACTGACGCAACCTCAGCAGAGTACACAGACACACACAGGCACAGATCAATCACATGCCATTGGCAACAGCGGATACAAACCTCACTCTGCACATGTGCCACTTGCCTGTGGGGTGTCACAGGTGTGGGACTAGCTCAGCAAGTCAGACACACAGCACGGCTTACTTCTCACATCAGATTGGTAGAGCTGTTGCCTCCTCCATGCAGCTGTGGTGCAACACTTCACATAGACACTCACCCACATGACAAGGAACATTCACACACATCAATGTCCAGGGGACGTACACATCACTTGGACACTCTCACCACAGCTCCACTCAACTCACACACATCTGTGGGTACAGTCACCTGTCACACCGGGGGGACCACTGAGGCACTGAATCACCTCAGGACTATAGACAAAAAATGCCACAAAGGATTAGCCAGGCTGAATGTGTCATGCACTATGCAGTGAATGTCACAGTAAGCACAATGCAAGTGAGGAGTGCACACATGAACTACATCATGCTCTGCATGGGAGACATAAGCCATTCCCCCCCCCCCCCGGGACCCACTCTAAACAACATTGCATGTCTGTCGCACCTGGACACAATGCCAGAAGTGACAGTCACAAAAAAGGTGCACAGTCAAAGCTAGTGGAGTCAGCACTCACCTGCTCCCCTGGTCTCCCATACAGGCTGGGGTACTGTGGGAGGATGACATCCAGCAATGCCTCATTCTCCTCCTGGGTGAATGGCTGGGCCCTCTCCACAGACCTTGCCATGGTGCCAGAGGAAGCACAGACAGCAGCAGTGTTGTCGACAGGAAACTTGTGCAGTCAAGTGCCCTCTCATGGGTTCTGGCTGACTTATATCTATCTTGCTGAGGGGCATTCATTTGGAGGAGTACATAGTGATTGGTCAGATTCATTTGCATCTTACGTTTACTCCAATCCCTTTCCACATACACCAGTGACAGCATTTGCATCGTTCAAATTTTGAGCATCATGTCAAGTCAACAACCGCTTTGCAACATTGTATTTTGTGGCCAACTGACTTTTCCAGGCCACCTGATGGAAAATTTGAACGGAAAACTCTGTATCCATAACAACCAGTATGCATTTAGTGCCTAATACTTGTCCCTTATGTGTCCCCTATGTAATTTTCAAATCCACACACAGGTACGGTGCGTTTCACACATACCCCTATGGCACCAGTTGCACAGTGCCTTTGACACGTACGTGTAGGCACTGGTAGTACACATACCCATACGTGTACTACCAGTGCCTACACGTACATGTACTACCAGTGCCTACACGTACGTGTACTACCAGTGCCTACACGTACGTGTACTACCAGTGCCTACACGTACGTGTCCTACCAGTGCCTACACGTACGTATACAACCAGTGCCTACACGTACGTGTACGCACTGGTAGTACACGTACCCGTACATGTACTACCAGTGCCTACACGTACGTGTACTACCAGTGCCTACCTGTACGTGTATTACCAGTGCCTACACGTACGTGTACGCACTGGTAGTACACGTACCCGTACATGTACTACCAGTGCCTACACGTACATGTACTACCAGTGCCTACATGTATGTGTACTACCAGTGCCTACACGTACGTGTACACACTGGTAGTACACGTACCCGTACATGTACTACCAGTGCCTACACATACGTGTACTACCAGTGCCTACACGTACGTGTACTACCAGTGCCTACACGTATGTGTACTACCAGTGCCTACATGTACGTGTATGCACTGGTAGTACACGTACCCGTACATGTGCTACCAGTGCCTACACATACGTGTACTACGAGTGCCTACACGTACGTGTACGCACTGGTAGTACACGTACGGGTACGTGTACTACGAGTGCCTACACGTACATGTACTACCGGTGCCTACACACATGTGTACGCACTGGTAGTACACGTCCCCATACATGTACTACCAGTGCCTACATGTACGTGTACTACCAGTGCCTACACGTACGTGTACGCACTGGTAGTACACGTACCCATACATGTACTACCAGTGCCTACACGTACGTGTACTACCAGTGCCTACATGTATGTGTACGCACTGGTAGTACACGTACCCGTACGTGTACTACCAGTGCCTACACGTATGTGTACTACCAGTGCCTACACGTACGTGTACGCACTGGTAGTACACGTACCCGTACGTGTACTACCAGTGCCTTACCAGTGCCTACATGTACGTGTACGCACTGGTAGTACACGTACCCATACGTGTACTACCAGTGCCTACACGTATGTGTACTACCAGTGCCTACACGTACGTGTACGAACTGGTAGTACACATACATGTACTACCAGTGCCTACACGTACATGTACTACCAGTGCCTACACGTACGTGTACGAACTGGTAGTACACGTACCCGTACATGTACTACCAGTGCCTACACGTACATGTACTACCAGTGCCTCACGTACGTGTACGCACTGGTAGTACACATACGGGTACATGTACTACCAGTGCCTACACGTACATGTACTACCAGTGCCTACACATACGTGTACTACCAGTGCCTACACATATGTGAACGCACTGGTAGTACACGTACCCATACATGTACTACCAGTGCCTACACATACGTGTACTACCAGTGCCTACACGTACGTGTACTACCAGTGACTACACGTATGTGTACACACTGGTAGTACACATACGGGTATGTGTACTACCAGTGCCTACACGTACGTGTACTACCAGTGCGTACACGTACGTGTAGGCACTGGTAGTACACGTACGTGTGTACGGTCCGTACCACAAGTGCTCCTACGGCACCACTACTATAGTGATACGGACCGTACTTGTACGGTCCGTACCACGCGTGCTCCTACGGCCACACAACTGTAGTGATACGGACCGTACACATGCCCTCAGAGCATGTGTACGGTGCGTTTCACACGCTTACACTGTTGAGAGGATGCGCACATGAAAGGAATGGAGGTCTCAGACTCACACAAGGATGTACATCAAGTCATTGTCATTGCTGTCCTACATGTGCAGGGCCTAGGTGTGTCATGCAGTGATATTGCAGATGTCTCCTCATGTATTTGCACAATTGATGTGTGATGACCTGTGTACACATGTCATGTGTGATGGGGCACTATGTGGCACACTTCTCCTTCATACTTTGCACATGTGTGCATGTAGTACAAACGTGTCAAGCACAGCATCACTGTTATGGCACAGTCACCACCACCCACAACTGTCCCCTGATGCCAGGGACAGGGACACTAACAACTGACATTTAACGACCAGCGTGCAACGATGTGACTATGTCATGTGTGTGTCATGTGTTCCCATGAGCTTGCTGTTGGTGTCCCATCAACTGCATCTGCTGTTGCTGCATCCAACATGTGTCTGTGTCTAGATGGGCATGGCACACATCTATGCACACCATGCCACATGTGGATTTCCACGTAACGTGTGTCTGTATGCATCTAACTTGATATTTTGACATGAGGACATATCTGCGTCGTCTTAATGTCTGTGTTTTCTGTTTTTACGTGTACCCCTTCATTGCAATGTGTGTGATCTGTACATTTGACATTCCATGTGATCTGTGCATCTAGCTTGCCGTCAGCTGTCTGTATGAGATGACATCCTTAAAATGCTGAGATGTGGATGTATGTCACTCTTGTGATATCTCTGGCTATTCACTGACACTGACCCACAGCTCGTTTCAGGGCATGTCATGTAGACTTGACAATCAACGGGTGTAGCTGGCTTTTCGTAGGAGTATCACCTGGCTGGCATACGTGTCCTGGATGTATTGCACAGACCAGACTCTGTATTTAGCAGATGTGTATTAGCAGTTGAACATGTGCTCAGTTCATTGACATTGATGTTGTTATGTTCTCACTCTTCGTTATTCATTTCCAATTTCTGCAGGGCACCGCCTGTCCCCAGACCAATGCCAGACTTGGGTGCCATGAGGGAACGTGACTGCATACGCCGTTACAGATTCACCCAACAGTTGATTGAGGACCTGACAAACAGGCTGGCACAACACCTCCAACTGCGACACAGTTATCCTACTGCGCTGACCCCTAAGATGAAGGTGATGGCAGCCCTACATTTTTTTGCCACAGGTACGTTTCAATTCACTATAGCTGATGTTGGTGGCATGTCCCAGACGATGTTCAGCCGTGTCCTGCATGATGTTTTGACAGCCATGTTGGAGCACCTGGATGAATTCATCCATTTTCCGACTCCTGAAGAGTTGACAGGTGTCAAGGTTGATTTCTATGCCCTGGGAGGGATGCCCCATGTCATTGGGTCCATTGATGGGACACATGTGGCTTTTGTACCACCACAGGCACAGGAGGTCGCCTATTGCAACCGTAAACATTACCACTCTATAAATGCCCTTGTGGTGTGTCTTGCTAACATGCTGATTTCCCATGTCTGTGCACGTTTTCCAGGGTCAGCACACGATGCCTACATCATGAGGCGTATCAGGGTGCCACAAATGATGCTGCGGCTGCACAACAAACGAGCATGTCTTGTTGGTGGGTATACTCGGTTTGTCCTGTGTTTAGCAGCATCTTTGTATCTTACGGCATCTCCTGAACTACTTTTTTACATGATGTTTCCATGTAGGGGACTCTGGCTATCCCAACATGCCATGGCTGATGACGCCTCTCCGCAACCCAAGATCAGCTGCAGATCACCATTACAACGATGCACACTGGCAGACCAGGCGAGTGATTGAGAGGACGTTTGGCCTCCAGAAGAGCCGATTCCGGTGCCTTCACAAGACAGGCGGGTCCCTCCCATATGCACCGGCGAAGGTCTGTAAAATCTTCCTCGTGTGCTGCATGCTGCACAACATGGCAGTGGAGAAGGCAGTGCCATTCATCCTGGAGCAGCATGAGCAGGAACATCCACCCATGGAGGATGAAGGCCTTGGTCACGAGGCAAGTGAGGAGGAGGAGGAGGAGGATATCCGGTGTCAGCTCATATGCAACATCTTCTCATAATGGTGAGTCACTGGGTCTGAGTGTGCACGCTTGGAGCCTTGTGTGGCATGTGTTGCAATGTGTGTGTCCAGCTGACTGTATGCTAAGTGACTTAGATGTGTGTTCTGATGTGTCAATTGATTGATGATGTCATTCCACTCATTTTAGCTGTAGAGTAAATGACCATGTATGCGGATAACAATCTTTTAGCTGACTGCTTGTGTGTCTGTCATCCACAGGTTCTTGCGCATGTTGTCTGGTCGTGTCATCGTTGGCCTCCTGCTATTCCTCATGAGTATTGCAACGTGTGCTGAATCAGCGTTCCATGCACGGACATGTGGAAAAGTCATTTTGGGTGAGGATTGCAGCAAGGCATTTTGGGGTTGTTAGGTGTTTGGAATGTGTGGGGACTGCTCCTGTGCATGTTGGGTTACGATGCATACATGTTGACTCACCATGGGGCACATGACATGTAGCATGACTCCCATGAATTGATAGTCAACCTTCGTGACAGTCATCTCTAACGGTTTGTGGATTCTGATGAAGGCATCAATGTGTGTATAACTTCCCTCAGAAACATACGGGATGCTACGGGTGGACATGGTGTGGGACATCCCCATAACAGGCTCAATGGGGAATTGCAGCGTCTCCGCGTGCAGAAGGGGGTGTTTGGCTCATCCCCTTAACTTGTGTGCCAGGCCATTTGGATTTACTACATCTGTGTTGTGAAGGGGGTGCCCAGTGTAGGTCCCACATGTTCAGCCAAATGACCTGTGTGTCTGTTCATATTGATGCTTTTCCCTTAGTGTGAGCCTGAGTAATAAAGGGGTTCCTCACCCTCCAAGGTGCCTCATCTCTGTCAATGCAGGTCTCTTGTCACTTTGCATGCGTCATCTCTGGCATAGTTGTCAAAGATTGTGCATATGAGTCTATGTGTAGTTTGGCTACATGCATGCAGTTCTTCAAGGGTTAGAATCTCGATTGTGCCTGAATTCCATGGTTGTGTATGTATTTGGGCATGTTGGTCCCCACAACGGGCCGACAACGCCTGCTGAGGGTGTGTCTCCTGTGCGCGGCTCGGCGTTCTGTTTCCTGATCCTGTGTCAGTCATCTTTGGTGATTGGGCATCCATTTTCTCTGGGTGTTCCATGGGTAACCGGACACTCCTTCCTTTACATACGCCTGTTGCAGTTGTCCTTTCTGACATCCTTGTCTTTGTGTGCTACTTTTGGCATAGTTTCAAGGACATGCCGCCTGCTGCTGCAGCCCCTGCAGCAAGGGCCCACAAAGTGGCGGGATTTGGCAACACACACGCCTCAAAGATGCTCCTCCCTGCCTCCCTCCACCCATTCATTTGGCTGTCATCATCTTGTCTGTGCCACTGTTGGGTCCACGCGGTGCCAAAGGCAGGACCGTCAGCACATGCAACGTGCACATTGCACGACCCTCATGTCCTTGCATGACCCACATCACACTACAGTTTGATGTTGTAGCCACCCTCCAAGCAATGTGTATCCAAAACTCAACCGCCTGCTCTCAGGCATACCCTAAGCGCACACATGACACCTTTGCATGCTGAGTGTGCAACTCCAACTGCCTACACAGTGCTGCCTCGCCTTCCAGGCCCTGCCACACCAACCAGATCATGTCCCTCCTGCTCCACACCGGCTCCGTCCACCAGCAAGGCCATGGAAGTGGGACTCAAGCCTTCAGCATGTGGTATAGTGGCGTCATCTGGCACATGGCCCAGGGATCATCTCTCAGCGTGTCAATCTTCAATGTGTCCAGGACCCCCCTCTCCACCATCACATGCGCACACAACATCATCATCATGTCGTATGCCGTTGACACCCAGGTGCTCCTCACCCTCAGCAAAGACCCAGCCATTGCCAGTTCCAACATTCAAGAAGGCATGAGGTCTGTGGATGAATGGCTGAACATCAGCCACCTGAGGCTGGACTTGTACAGGACTGAGGTAAGCATCTGAGGATAGTCCCCTTACAGCTGGCTCAACTCCTTGTGTCCCACCCGCAGGGGCCCTACACAAGCACCCAGTGGCCACGCACACAAGATGGTGTGCATCATGGATTTGTCACTCACATTTGAATGCAAATCACCAGCATCTGTACCTCATGCTGCAACACGCTCTGCATGATGCACATGATCCTCAGATAGATCCACTCCAAGGAAAGACAGACCATACCCCAGGTCCACGACACCAGCCGTGTCAACTACTACCCCGCCCTCTACAGAGCAAGTACATCCAAAATCACGGGAAACTTGTCCACATCCAGGGTGCAACTGCACAACTCCGCTTCAACATCCCGCACCCCTTCAACATCACCGACCACCTGAGATAGCTGCAAGGGATCACTGTGTGCTGCAGGATGACCTTCACACTCCTCACACACACTCAGGAGGCAGTCAACAACCCCAGACCCCAAAATCAACCTTGTACGTCTGTCATCCATGACCCCGTTGGCCCAACTCAATGCATCCGAACTTGGCCTGGCCACCATTCTTCACATCCACAACACTCCAGCATGAAGGAGATGGTTCTCACGCCTGGACAAACATACCTGGGACTCCCTCCCCGGGAACATCCACATGAGCCATGACCTCTAGGCCTTCATGATCCTCTTCCTGATTGGTGTGTCCGCACAGTATTTCAAGCCCCCCCTCAGCAGCTTGAGGCCATCACGGGTGAGTATTGTGCTCCCAGGCTGTATCGGATGATGCATTGTGACCCATGTGTGTCCTGTACCGGACTCAGATCCCAGGGTATGGATGGCTGGAGTTAGTTCAACACTCAGGCATAGTTTGACATTTACACACACGTATGTTGTGGACTAATGCAAAATGACTGCAACATCTCATGAAAAAACATAGTTTTATTCTCGGTGGGGTGCGTATTTTGGTAGATAAAATAAGGTGCTCTACCGGGTGCATAGAATCCAAAGTTCACAGGGGGAGATGGTATCCTTGGCATTTGAAGTCATCAGAGTCCAGACCACAGTGTTGGTCATCATTGGTCAGACTGTGACCAGCAAGTCCATGTGGCATAGAACGTCAGTGAATGATGTGCTGCTGTTGCGCATGAAGGCCAGGTGCCAGGTCAGGTGACCTGGGAGATGTGGATGGTCCGCTGCCTCTCATGGTCTTTTCCGTGGATGACCCGCCTTCCTCCGGGGACCCTCAAATGCAGGTCTTGACAATGTTTAGGACGCTCCATCGGACGAATCCTCCTCCTCCTCCTCCCTCCCTGTGGCTGATGCTGGTCTGCCCCTGGTGTCACAGGGAGGGTTGACCATGCTGTCGGCGATCCGACGGAGTGAATGGCTCATGTCAGGAGCTCAGCCAGTCTTGCCTCCATCCGTCCTTGGTGTTGTTGTTGACTGGCGTGTTGCTCGGCCTGCTGATTCTTAATGTCTGTGAGGGTCGCCACTACCTGACTGATGGCCCTGGTGTCACGCCGGTATGCCTCCATGATGTTGCGGACGTGTGACATACCGGGCCCTTCAGCTGTGTGGTCAGGTTCTTGCCTCCGCCAGCCTCCACTCCCCCCACCCTTGCCCACAAGAGCATGGCCTGCCGTTGTGGGCACATCGGGTCTACGGGACCCCTGAGGGATGGCAGTGTCGGTGTTGGCTGCCTCCTCCTGGGTGCCCGGCGAACCTTGTCCCTCCAGGTCAGACTGGCTCAGTTGTTCAGTGTGGGCAGGGGTCCTGGGTGTCTCCTGGGATGTGGCAGGAATGGGGGCGGTGGTTGGCACAGATGTACCTGAAGCAGGTGCTGCAGGGGCTTGGACACCAGAGGGGCCAGGTGGGTTGGGGTCATCCCCGGAGTGTTGTGCGGTGTCGCTGCCGGTGGGATCAGGTTCCTCCCGAGCCTGGGACTGTGGTTCTTCCCCCCCATTGTTAGGGGGAGATCCATGACGTTGCCCTGTGTGTGAGAGAGAGAGAGAGAGACACAATGTTAATGCTGTTTAATGCGACATCCATGTTTCATACATATTCTATTTGCCACAGTTCCTCCAGGTAGTTGTATGTGCCTAGCATTCACATCAATGTTCACTTGTGGATGGGTATGTTGCAGGGGACTGATTGAAATGTTCTCCAGGGTGTTTGACATGTTGAATTTGGACTTGGATGCTTCTTTGGCTGTGGCTTGATCTTGTTGTGTCACTTGTCCATTGTGAGAGTGGGTAACTCCATTGGCTGCCCCGGGGGTGTGTGCTTGTGTAAGGGGTGAGTGATCATCCCTCAGCCTGACGCTGTTCAACATCCACATGGCCTACCTCACACAAGTGGCCCACCACCACAACCTCAAAAACATCTCCTACGCCGACGACACCCAGCTCATCCTCTCCCTCACAAACATCCACAAGGGCTGAGGTCCATTGCCGACTGGTTGCGGAACGGCCATCTGAAACAGAACTCGGACAAGATGGAGGTCCTCATCCTGGGACCCACACCCTCAGCCTGGGATGACTCCTGGTGGCCGATTGCTCTGGGGACAGCACCGACACCCACCCACCACGCATGCAACCTCGGATTGATCCTTGCATCCTCCCTCTCCATGTCCAAGCAGGTCAACGCCGTCTCCTCCTCCTGCTACGACACCTTACGCACGCTCCTCCGGATCTACTGGTGGATCCCGACCAAAACAAGTAGAACAGTGACACAGGCCCTCGTAAGCAGCTGACTGGACTACCGCAATGCACTCTACGCAGGACTCCCATCCAAACACCAACGGCGGATACAACGCTTCCGAAACGCCTCCTCACGACTGATCATCAACGCCCCCCACCACAGCCACATCACCCCCCTCCTGAGTGACCTGCACTGGCTCCAGATCGACAAGAGGATCACCTTAAAGCTCCTCACCCACGCACACAAGGCACTCCACAACGCCAGACAAGCCTACCTGAACATCAGACTCAGCTTCTACACCCCCACCCGCCAGCTCCGCTCCGGCAGCCTTGCCCTCGCAGCTATCCCCCGCATCCAACGTACGACCGCCTGCGGGAGATCCTTCTCCTACCTCGCCGCCAAGACCTGGAACACCCTCCCAACCCACCTACGACTGACCCAAGACCTACTTGCCTTCAGATGACTCCTCAAGACCTGGCTCTTCGAGCAGTAGTGGAACCCTCCCCCCCCACAGCGCCTTGAGACCCTCACAGGTAAGTAGCGCGTCTTACAAGTACCCTGATTGATTGTTGATTGATTGACGGTGCCTGCTGGTGGGTGTAGTGTAAATTGGCAGTGGGTCTCCCAGGTGATGTATCTGTCCCCCCCCCCCATGGAGCATGCTGCCATGTCAGTGAGTGTGAGTTCCTGTCCTAGATATCTGAGCTGGTTGTGTTTGTGTTAGATTTTGCAGTTGTCACAGGAGGGCCTTGTGCTGCCTACAGCAGGGCCAAGTGTCAGCTACCTTGTCAGTACTTTGCCAGTCCCTGTGCATTGCGCATGGTGCATGGGTATGTACCTGGGCCATATGGGCTGAGTGCAATGGTGTCTGTTTATGAGTTGTACAATATGTTTAGTGATCCCCACCCTCCCAGCATCCCGGACATCCAGTCTTGGGTTTGTGGTTTGTGTAGCCTGGGACATGGCATGGCCTAGCTTTGTGAATGGGGCATACACGTGTTAGTGGCATGAGCGTTGTTTTTGAGTGTGGTTGTGTCCGGTGAGGGCTTGGGGGTAGGTGAGTGCATTTGTTGGAGTTGGGGTGTGGATGCCATTACCCCCATTTTATGTAAGTTGTTTGTGTACTCACCAGGCTCGGCAACTCTTTCGACTCCATGTACTCCCACCGGTGGAAGCAGGGCCATCATCTTCTCCTCCCAGGGATGGTAATGTACCGGTCTGCGGGGCAGCCCACCTCCTGTGATGTTACTCTGGGCGTAGTCCTTGTTCATTTTGTGCTTGACTGCCCTCCGCAGATCGTACCACCTGGCTTGGCATTCATTCCTGGTCCTTCTGATGGGTGCAACAGCATTCACCCGATCGACGATCCTCTGCCACAGGCGTGATTTTTCAGCTATGCTGCTCTGTCTCACCAATGTTCCAAAGAGCTGTGGCTCGACTCTGATGACTTCGTTGACAAAGATGTCCAGCTCCTCCCTTGTGAACTTTGGATTCTTGTCTGTGGGCATGGTGTGGGGTGTGGGTGTGGATGGTTGTGGGTGTGTGGGTGTGAATGTGTAGGTGTGTGTGTGAATGTGTAGAGGGGGTTTGTGTGAAGGAGGTTGTGTGAAGGTGTGTAAGTTAAGGTGTATGGGTGCAGTTGTTTGTGTGTGGTGTCTGTCAGCAGTGGGTCTGTTGCAAAGGCTCATGGTTTGAGAGTGTGGGCCCTTTTTATTGGTCCATTTGTGGGTGTGGCTGGGTTTGAAATTTTGGTGGGTGTGTTATAAGAGGTGGTTGTGAGTTTGGGCCTCTGTTTGCCTGTTTGGATGTGTCAGGTCAGTCTTTGAGATGTTTTTTGTACTGTAGAGGTGTTTTGTGGTGTTGTGCGAGTCGAGTTGACCCTCCTTGTGCTGTTTTACAGTGTCCTGGTTCAGTACGAGTCGTTATGTAAGGTGCGTACATATGCGATGTTGTTGTACAGTGCTCACATATGCAATGTTGTTGTACGGTTCGTACATACGCGATGCTAGGGTACGGTGGTGGGGTACGGTGTGTCCAAGTACGGGGCTGGGGTACGGTGGTGGGGTACGGTGCGTACAAGTAAGGGGCTGGGGGAAGGTGTTGGGGTACGGTGCTGGGGTAGGGCGCTGGGGTAGGGCGCTGGAGTACGGTGCGTCCAAGTAGGGGCTTGGGGTACGGCACTGGGGACGGTGCGTCCAAGTACGGGGTTGGGGTATGGTGCATACAAGTGAGGGGCTGGGGTACGGCGCTGGGGTACGGGGCTGGGGTAGGGTGCTGGGGTATGGTGTGTCCAAGTATGGGGCTGGGGTACGGTGGTGGGGTACGGTGCCTACAAGTAAGGGGCTGGGGTATGGTGGTGGGGTACGGTGCGTCCAAGTAGGGGCATGGGGTACGGCGCTGGGGTACGGTGCGTCCAAGTACGGGGCTGGGGTATGGTGGAGCGGTATGGTGCGTACAAGTAAGGGGCTGAGGGACGGTGGTGGGGTCTGTTGCGTACAAGTAAGGGGCTGGGGTAGGGTGGTGGGGTACAGTGCGTACATGTACAGGGCTGGGGTACGGTGGTGGGGTACGCTGGTGGGGTACAGTGCATCCAGGTAAGGGGCTGGGGTACGGTGTTGGGGTACGGTGCTGGGGTACGGTGCGTACAAGTACGGGGCTAGGGTACGGTGGTGGGGTACGGTGCGTACACGTACGGGGCTGGGGTACAGTGCGGACATGGGGGGGTACGATGCAGACATATGGGGGGGTAAGAGGGGTCTGTACGACTCATAGCCCGGGCACAAGTTCACCCGGATATGAGTGGTACAGCGTTCGATCCTTACGGGGCCTTTTCCATGCGCTTGTGTTTTCGGACAGCCGGTACGGATCGTACTTGCGCGCTCGGACTTCAGTTTTACGATTTGTATGTAAAACTGTCCGGGGACGTCTCATAGACTTTTCCCGAAGTCATTCGTATGGATTTTTCACGTACGAATCGTACTTCGCCGTTTGTAAGGGACTTGTACGATTCGGACGTAAAAAAATACGGATACGAGTCGTACGGTAATTTTTTTTAACGGACCGGAATCGGCACCTAAGTAAGTATATCTATTTTATATTATATGTATATGTTTAATTTCTTTTTACATTATATATTATAATTTTTAAACATTTTTCAAAATATTTTGACTATGTTTATTGTAATTATATGTATTATTTACTTTTTGTTGCATTATTTTTGTAACTTTAAATAAAAACTATATTTTTACAATGATATTTTTGACAACAATATTTCTTCCCGATATTTTTGTACTTACCAAAATGCAGATAGGATGTCGATATTCTTGACTTCGATATTTTTGCGTCGATATTTCTGTAGGTCGATATTCTGAGTTTCGATATTCTTTCAGTGATTACTTTAAAATGTTACCACTCCTCCATACAGACACCTAGATACAGGTGAAACTGGGAGCAGGGACCTACCTCTCAAGAAGACTAACAACAACAAAAGGTCTGAAATAGGGCTGTGTTCTGCCGCGTACCTTATTTCATCTATTTATGGTAGATCTACCACAGACACTCAACTCCCGTAACTCCCATGCGTCTAGGCCGGGGGGAACAACTTTGTCCAACCTCCTGTACGCCAGCAACGTAATTCTGCTTAGGCATACAGCAGTCGGCATGCAACATCTTCTCAACAAAATACAGGACTATGCCAGAGAAAACAACTTGACAATCAATCTCAAGAAAACAAGCACAATGTCCATTAATAGCAGGAGGAAACGAGCGAGGTTCTGGCACCTGGCTGGCACAAAAATAGAACCAGTGGCGGACTTTAAGCACCTAGGCGTCTAAATGGATATAGAAGGATCCTTCATATGACAACAAGATGACTTCAAAAGAAAAGGGCTGGTGCAAGCATTAACTTTGAAAAATTTTACATCAAAACTAACAGGTCCAACACTAACAGCCAGATGTACGACCATGACAATTTGCGACTCGCAAATTGCGCTCAATTGTGAGTCGCAATTTGCAAGTCACAAATTGCCATGTAGGGTCTGAGACACTGCGATTCCCAATGGGGTCACAAATTGAATGCCTCATGAACATTCATGAGGCACTCGCAATATGCGACCCCATTGGGAATGGCTGGCCTCCCAGGAATGGTGGCCTGCTGGGCTCAGCAGACCTCCATGTCTGGCACTACTTTTAAATAAAGCAGTTTTTTTTAAAATGCAGCTTGTTGTCCTGAAAGGAAAACGAGATGCATTTAAAAAAAGAAAAATTAAACGTTTTGTTTAATTTTTTAAGGGCAGGCAGTGGTCCTAGGGACCACTGCTTCCTCCTAAAACATGTTTGCACATGCATTCTCAAAGAGGAAGGGGTCCCCCGGGGACCCCTGCCCATTTGTGAGTGCTTTATACCACCCTCTTGAAGAGGGTGGTAAACTGCAAGTGTTTTGCGACAGCAATTGCTGTTGCAAAACATTCTTACATGGCTTGTGTGGATGCTATTGGGAATGGACCGTCCCTTCCTAATAGGGTGTCGCAAAACATTATTTTGCAAGTCAAAAATTATTTGCGACTCACAAAATAGTGTTAGTACACGGCCCAGAGGATTTTTGCATGCGCAAGCGTGTCGCAAAACCATTTGCACATGCAGTTTTCCATCGTACATCTGGCCCTAAACCCCCTCCTGAAAGTAGCACAGGCTAAAATTCTACCCACAATATGGCAGTGAAATAATGAGAGGTAGAGGTGCCAAGCTACTAGATAGAACTGTAGTCAAAGCATATACAACCATGTTTAGCCTCCCAAATTACACCTCCCTGGGGCAACTCAGGTTGGAGTTCGGCCTATTGAGGCAATCATGGACCAGATACGGTGCATACGTCATCTGCTGGGATAAGATCAGACTATCCGCCCCAAAAACACTTTGAACCAGCTCTTATGGCCAGACCGCCAACAGAGGGAGAAGTTCCCTGTGTGAAGCTACCTTCAGGAGGCTCTGGCAAGCATTGGTCTCTCTGCCCTCTGGAATACACAGATCAATCACTTGGTCTTTAAGAAGCTGGTCTGGAATTCCCTAAACCTACTCTCCTTGGTGGAGGATAAAGACACCTTTTGGGCCAGATCCCATGCCTGGATGACCTTGAATTACTATAAAATCTTAGCCCCTCAAAAATACTTTAATTTGGGATATTCAAAATCACAGAAAATAAAATTCTTAAAGTTTCGCCTTGGCATGCTTCCATGGACTCAGAACCTTCCACTGGGGCGGAGGGCGTCACCTCCAACTTCTTGCAGCCTGTGCAAAAATGGCCTGGGAGATATCATCCATCTACTATGCACATGTAAGGAGATGTGGCAGGAAAGGAAACAGCTGCTAAAAATCCCTTTCAATCATAGGTGAATTCGCTCAACAAGGCAAGCAGTTCTGGCATGCTTCAATCCAGGAGCACCACAACTAAATTGCAGACTCGTAAGACTTTTTGTATTAGTCGAGCAAAAAATACCACCACATGATCAAGCCTCATCTGGGATTCAGAACAGGCCTATCAGAAACCACTCTACCCAGGCTTAGTCATCAGGAACTGCTGGCAGCTTCACACAATGATGATCCTAGTATAGTCCATCCAACTAAAGAACAGAGGCCGTTCCAACTAAGGTAGAGCTGGGAAGCCCTCATTGCGGTTAGCAGCTTAGAAACTCCGTGCAGCACCTTCTTGTATCGATTGCATTGGCTGATTCGGAATCGTACTCTGCACTGACTACATTGCCTATAGTGGCAACAACTGTAGTAGCATCAAAATGTCTTTTTTTGTTAGTATTCCAATCAATTTAAATTTTTTAATGCTTTGGGAAACTATAAAAGCGGACTTTTATATTTTATTGTGTTCCTGTGGTTTTAATTCAAGCTTCCGTATTGCAATGGTTTTTAGTAACTGTGCAAATGAAATAAAAATTCAAATAAAAATTCAAATTCTGTTTAATTAGAGCCGGTGACTTCAGGTAGAGCCCACAGACACTGAATTTTGAGGACCAGCACTCATTTTTCCTCAGCATATGTTGATCCAGTGCAAGAGCAAGAATAACTAAACGGTAAAAGATGGAGTAAGAGAAAGATGATAAAACAGTCACAGAGGGAGAGAGCTGGAGTGAATGAGAACTTCCAAGAGTTAAAAAAAGAGGCACAGAGTGCATGGTGGTGGGTTAAAGAGGCATGAGGTAGAATCACAGCTGCTGTGCCTAAGTACTTAGCAACCCAATGTTCTACAGCACCAGTATGGGGCTTCTGAGCGCAACTTTAGGTTCCAACACTTATTCTTTCATAAATTAAGCACTGCGTAATAGTATATGCACTGTTACCTAACGAAATTGTGGCATACAAGAAAATGTTAATTCATATAAAACAACAAATAAACAACTATTACTCTAAGAAATCATTGTACATATCCAACAGTCAGACTTTTAAACTATCATCACAGTGGGGGCTAAGGAGGAAAAGAGACATTATGGACTCCCAATCTATTGTCCACACACAAAAGATTATTGAATGCCCAGAAATGTGTCAAGTTAATATATGTTATTGTCTGGGGTATTCAGGTGTTCAGGGTGAAAGGGTCTCACACACCAAATAGACGGAATACTTAATCATAGTGGCACCGCTCAATAGAATCTAGGAAGCGAGCTACTACCCACCGTCTTGAGTCGATCAGGAGACTTTCTTTGCCCCAGTGTGAATGTTAGAAAGAGGTTGAGAGATGAGTAATTGGGAATCTCATAAGGAAGAGGACATGGTGCGAAAACAACAGTTGATGGACAGAATGCAGAACAATGTCATACATTCACCCCAGTACAAAGATCTAGGCCTAAATCCATTGTTTTATTTGCTCAGCATGCCAGTCCAGTTTGAACCCTGCCATATGCAAATCAGTCTTAACCCTGTGCCTCATGGGAACAGTCCAGCCCGAACTGCCAAGCCAGGTCCTCCCTGGACTGGAAACAAGCATCCTAGGACCGGTTTCGGGGTTTCACCCCTCTTCAGCCAGGTAGCTTGATTCCAGTGGCATGGAAAGCACAGGACCCATGTCTGGGCATACCCGTGTCACTTGGGGTGACAAATGCAAAAACAACAGTTGATGGATAGAATGCAGAACAATGGCATACATTCACCCTAGTACAGAGATCTGGGCCTAAATCCATCGTTTGTTTTGCTCACCATGCTATTCCAGTTGGAAGCCAGCCATATGTAAACCAGTCTTGACCCTGTGCCTCATGGGAACAGTCCAGCCCGAACTGCCAAGCCAGGTCCTCCCTGGACCGGAAACAAGCATCCTAGGGCCGGTTTCGGGGTTTCACCCCTCTACAGCCAGGATAGCTTGATTCCAGTGGCATGGAGAGCACGGGTCCCACGTCTGGGCATACCCGTCCCACTCGGGGTGACAAATGCAAAAACAACAGTTGATGGACAGAATGCAGAACGATGGTGGCAGAGAAAAAAAGAAAGATAGAATATATACAAAAACTACCTGTTGGTAGACAGAATGAAGTTTATTTAATCCCCAAGGGTAGATTGAAAAATATGTGGAGTATAATTTGACCCCCTGCAAGAGTCAAATGAGGTGTTGGGGCATTCCTCAAGACATGGTCACCCTCTCTGCTTACTAATTTAAATCATATAAAATAAATATTATTTAATTACAACCTGCTGGTAATTCAGTTAATCATTTTGGGATTGCCTCAAGTTTCACAAAATGGATGGTTACCATGATCTTTTACAAATAAATGCATGAAAGGTGAAAAACCAATAAAACATAGTACTCACTCTGGTTCCACATGCACATTGTGGTGGTTATGTGATGTGGTGTACGCTACGCACTCTATGATCAGTCATTATGTACCTCTTACCTTAATAGAGCACGTCCTACTGTCTTCTCTAAAGGTGGAGACAAATATCAGGATATCTAATGTAAACAGGTAAACTTAGGTGAGGTAAATTGTGGGTTACGTAAGGTTCAGTAATGTTTTAATAAATTCCTATCCATGGGTTTCCTATAGATCTCTGTTGATAGGCATCCAGGAAGTGTAAGTTTCTATTGGTATACCACCCATAAAATGTAGGTGAGGACTAAGCTGGTTGATCCATTCTGAGATGATTTCCACTATACATAAAATGTACACACACACAAACTACAGTTCATAAGTGCTATTATCATTTTAACCAGCGCATATGAAACCTCCTCACAAAATTTATACTGAGCATAGAATACACAACAAACCTAGAATTTGCACACAAAATGGAAAAGTAATAGCTTTAGCATACATTCCTTTACCAAAAGTCACTACACATTATGGCATGCACTAATCACACTCATATTATTTCTAAGCTACTTGGGTTGGTTGGCTCCAACAATCAATCAATCAATCAATCAATCAATCAATCAATCAATCAATCAATCAATCAATCAATCAATCAATCAATCAATCAGTTAATTTGTAAAGCGCACTACTTACCCGTAAGGGTTTCAAGGCGCTGCGGGGGGTGGGGGGGTGCTGCTGCTACTGGTCGAAAAGCCAGGTCTTGAGTCTTCTCCTGAAGGTCAGCCGGTCTTCGGTTTGTCGTAGGTAGAGGGGGAGGTTGTTCCAGGTCTTGGCGGCGCGGTGGGAGAAGGACCTGTCTCAGGAAGTGGTTCTACGGATGCGCGGGACCGTGGCCAGGGCGTGGTCAGCGGAGCAGAGTTTCCTGTTGAGTACGTAGAAGGAGAGTCAATTGTTGAGATAGGCTGGGCCGGTTTTGTGGAGAGCCTTGTGTACGTGGATCTGGAGCTTGAAGGAGATTCTTCTGTCGACGGGGAGCCAGTGCAGGTTCCTCATGTGAGGGGTGATGTGGTCGCGGCACGGGACGTCGAGGATCAGGCATGCAGAGGCGTTCTGTATTCTTTGCAGTCTGTTGATGAGCTTGGTCGGGGCTCCGGCATAGAGGGCATTTCCATATTCGAGTCTAGGGCCTGGGTGACTGTTTTCCTTGTGTCTGTCGGAATCCATCTGTAGATCTTGCGGAGCATATGGAGGGTGTTGAAGCAGGTAGAGGAGACTGCATTGACTTGTTTGGTCATGGTGAGTTTCGAGTCGAGGATGACTCCCAGGTTGCGTGTGTGGTTGGTAGGAGCCGAGGGTGTCCCCAGTGATGCGGGCCACCAGGAGCCGTCCCATGCTGAGGAGTTGGGCCCGAGGATGAGGATCTCCGTCTTGTCTGAGTTCAGCTTAAGTCGGCTTTCCTCCATCCAGTCGGTGACAGCCTTCATTCCCTGGTGGAGGTTGGATTTTGCGGTGAGGGGGTCCTTGGTGAGGGAGAGGATCAGCTGCGTGTCGTCGGCGTAGGATATTATGTTGAGGTCGTGCTGTCGGGCAATGCATGCGAGTGGTGCCATGTAGACGTTGAACAGCGTCGGGCTGAGGGAGGATCCCTGTGGGACGCCGCAGATGATCTCGGAGGCTTCGGACCGGAACAGGAGGAGGCGGACTCTCTGAGTTCTGCCGGAGAGGAAGGAGGTGGTCCAGTCCAGGGCCTTGTCACTGATCCCTGCGTCATGGAGGCACGTGCGTAGTGTGCGGTGGCAGACAGTGTCAAAGGTGGCGGAGATGTCCAGGAGGATGAGGGCCGCAGTCTCGCCATTGTCTAGCAGGATCCTGATGTCGTCTGTGGCGGCGATGAGGGCGGTCTCGGTGCTGTGGTTGCTGGGGAATCCTGATTGGGAGGGGTCCAGGATGCTGTTGTCTTCGAGGTGACGGGTGAGCTGGATGTTAACTATCTTCTCGATGACCTTTGCTGGGAACGGAAGCAAAGAGATGGGCCGGAAGTTCTTGAGGTCGCTCGGATCCGCCTTGGGTTTCTTCAGTAGGGCGTTGATCTCGGCATGCTTCCAGCTCTCAGGGAAGGTAGCTGTCTCGAAGAAGAGGTTGATGACGTTGCGCAGGTGGGGTGTGATAGAGCTGCCGGCTTTGTTGAAGATGTGGTGTAGAAGAGGGTCAGACGGGGAGCCGGAGTGGATTGTGCCCATGGTCTTGATTGTGTCCTCGATGCTCACGTTGGCCCAGGTTGTCAGGGAGTCGTGGTCGATGGGGTGCAGTGGGTCCGGCGTGTCGAGGCCTGTAGGGGTCATCCAGGGGTTGAAGCTGTCATGGATGTCGGTGATCTTGTGGTGAAAGAAGGTGGCGAGGGAGTCGCACAGGGCTTGCAATAGCGGAATGTCGTTGGCGCTGGAGCTGGGGTTGGAGAGTTCCTTCACGATGTTGAAGAGCTCCTTGCTGTTGTGTGCGTTGTTGTCGAGGCGGTCTTTGAAGGAGGTCCTTTTGGCGGTCCTGATGAGGTGGTGGTGGTTGCGGATGGCGTCTTTGTGGGCAGCACGGCTGCCCGGCGTCTTCTCGCTGCGCCATTTGTTCTCCAATTTCCACAGGTGCGCTTTGATGCTAGGAGTTCCGGGGTGAACCAGCTGGCACTCTTGCTAGTGTCTCTGTTGGTTGGCTTTTTCAGCAGGGCTAAGGTGTTGGCGCAGTTGTCCATCCAGCGTCTGAGGATGCGTGCACCATGGTCGGGGTTGGTGGGGTTGGTCGGTGGGTTGAGTGCGAGGTTTGTCTGTAGTTGTTCTTCGGTGACTTTGCCCCAGCAGTGGCGGGGGATCTGTAGGGTGTGGTGGTGTGTGAGGGGTTTTCGGAAGGTGAAGTGGATGCAGTGGTGGTCTGTCCAGGTGAGTTCGGAGGCGTGGCTGAAGGCAACGTGGGGGCTTGAGGAGAAGTTGGCATCAAGCGTGTGACCGGCGATGTGGGTCGGCGTCGTGAGGAGCTGTTTTAGTCCGAGGTTGGCGAGGTTGTCGATCAGGGTGGAGGAGTTGCTGTCGTTGTTCTCCAGATGATAGTTCAGGTCTCCGAGGAGGATGTAGTCGGTGGAAGTCAGCGCATGCGTGCTGATGAGGTCAGCGATGGAGTCGCAGAATTGTGGTCGGGGTCCGGGCGGTCTGTAGACGAGGGTGCCTCTTAGGGTGGTCTTGGGGTCCGTGTGGATCTGGAAGTGCAGTGTTCGACGGTGCTGAGAGTGTCGTTAATGTTTGTTGAGACCCTGATGGTGTTCTTGTGGACGATGGCGATTCCTCCTCCGGCTCCGTTGGTGCAGTCTCTGCGGGTGATCTTGTACCCGTCGGGGATGGCTATGGCGATGTCTGGAGAGGAGGCTTCGTTCATCCAGGTCTCGGTCAGGAAGGCGACATCTGGAGATGCGGTGTCGAGTAGGTCCCAGAGCTCGATGGCGTGTTTGCGTGCGGAGCGGGTGTTGATCAGGATGCATCTGAGCTGGTTTGGTTCCGTTGTGGTGGGTGTCTGGGCGCCTTCGAGGCAGGAGAAGCTGCAGTTACGGCAGGCGAAGGGACCGTGGGTGCGCTTCGGGGCGACCTTGCAGCAGGTGTGGGTCCTTCCTGGGTTGAGAGCGACGAGGGTGCTGGCGTCGGACCACAGACACCAAAACAACTGTCCCATTCCACGATGGAATGTCAACAGCAGCACTAGGTCCCAAGCAGCAATTATAAATAATACAGTTGCAGGATTACTTCCAAGTAACACTTGTAACAGGTCACCTTGTACTCAACCAATTCCTAAACATTAGGAAAGCAATACCAGGAACTAAGAATGGAAAGTCTCTATCCCAATTTGAGTCAAATATATCCAAGTCTAGTAAAGGTACGCATGAACTCCTAGCATGCAAGCAAGTAACAGTACTTTTCTAACAAAGGCCTACCAGATCTAGACTCAATAGCAAACGCAAAATTTTCAAAACGCCACGCTAAACATCAAAACCTTTCAACTTCCATAAAAACTGAACACTAAGGGCCTCATTACAATGGCGGAGAGACCACCACTGGCAGGCTGTCATGGCAGTCTCCCCGCCATCCTAACCAAGTTTACTGCCCTTCAGCATATGCAAACACAGACAGTGGAACCCTTAAGAGAGCTAGCACCTGACCTGCTATCCCTAATTCTTATCATTATGAAATAACGGGGTACCCATAACAGTCCACGGACCTGGGTAATGTTCGGTATAGAAAACAATGGTCCTAGACTGTTTCTAGTTGATTTTACTTCTGAACGGTATTCATTAATTCAAAATGTATATGCATGGTACACATAGAAATCAAATTGCATCCTAAATGTACTCATATTCATTCTCAATTCAATTAAATATATATCCTCAAACAGACTAACCCCGGGCGTAGTACTCCGCTTCGCCCACGGAGTGTATGTAGCACTGCCTGCTTCGTGGTTTACGAAGTAGGCGTAGCAGGCAGCGCTACGCACACGCCAGGGCAAAGCAGAGCTGCCCGCCGCCCGCCTCTCGCCCGCCCTCCTTTTAAAATAAGGTAAACTATGATAAAAAACAAGATGCCTCACCTGCAGTGTGGCGTCCCGGGGCTCCCTCTTCCTCGTTGACGGCAACTTCTTTTCACAAATGCGCATGCGCGGGCGTCCGCACTCGAAGGCTTCGGACCGGAACAGGGGGAAGTGGACTCTCTGAGTTCTGCCGGAGACGAAGGAGGTGGTCCAGTCCAGGGCCTTGTTGCGGATCCCTGCGTCGTGGAGGCACGTGCGTAGTGTGCGGTGGCAGACAGTGTCAAAGGTGGCGGAGAGGTCCAGGAGGATGAGGGCCACGGTCTCGCCGTTGTCTAGCAGCATCCTGATGACATCTGTGGTGGCGATGAGGGCGGTCTCGGTGCTGTGGTTGCTGGGGAATCCTGATTGGGAGGGGTCCAGGATGCTGTTGTCTTCGAGGTGACGTGTGAGCTGGATGTTAACTATCTTCTCGATGACCATTGCTGGGAACGGAAGCAGGGAGATGGGCCGGAAGTTCTTGAGGTCGCTCGGATACGACTTGGGTTTCTTCAGTAGGACGTTGATCTCGGCATGCTTCTAGCTCTCAGGGAAGGGCTCCTTGCTGTTGTGTGCGTTGTTGTCGAGGCGGTCTTTGAAGGAGGTCCTTTTGGTGGTCCTGATGAGGTGGTGGTGGTTGCGGATGGTGTCTCTGCTGGTTGGCTTTTTCAGCGGGGCTAAGGTGTTGGCGCAGTCGTCCATCCAGCGTCTGAGGATGCGTGCACCATGGTCGGGGTTGGTAGGGTTGGTCGGTGGGTTGAGTGCAAGGTTTGTCTGTAGTTGTTCTTCGGTGACTTTGCCCCAGCAGTGGCGGGGGATCTGTAGGGTGTGGTGGTGTGTGAGGGGTTTATGGAAGGTGAAGTGGATGCAGTGGTGGTCTGTCCAGGTTAGTTCGGAGGCGTGGCTGAAGGCGACGTGGGGGCTTGAGGAGAAGATGGCATCAAGCGTGTGACCGGCGATGTGGGTCGGTATCGTGAGGAGCTGTTTTAGTCCGAGGTTGGCGAGGTTGTCGATCAGGGTGGAGGAGTTGCTGTCGTTGTTGTTCTCCAGATGATAGTTCAGGTCTCCGAGGAGGATGTAGTCGGTGGAGGTCAGCGCATGCGTGCTGATGAGGTCGGCGATGGAGTCGCAGAATTGCAGTCGGGGTCCGGGCGGTCTGTAGACGAGGGTGCCTCTTAGGGTGGTCTTGGGGTCCGTGTGGATCTGGAAGTTCAGTGTTTGGCGGTGCTGAGAGTGTCGTTGGTGTTTGTTGAGACCCTGATGGTGTTCTTGTGGACAATGGTGATTCCTCCTCCGGCTCCGTTGGTGCAGTCTCTGCGGGTGATCTTGTACCCGTCGGGGATGGCTATGGCGATGTCTGGAGAGGAGGCTTCGTTCATCCAGGTCTCGGTCAGGAAGGCGACATCCGGAGATGCGGTGTCGAGTAGGTCCCAGAGCTCGACGGCGTGTTTGCGTGCGGAGCGAGTGTTGATCAGGATGCATCTGAGCTGGTTGGGTTCCGTCGTGGTGGGTGTCTCGGCGCCTTCGGCAACTTCTTTTCACAAATACACATGCACGGGCATCCGCACATGCGCATTTGTGAAAAAGAAGTTGCCGTCAATGAGGAAGAGGGAGCCCCAGGACGCCGCACTGCAGGTAAGGCATTTTATCTTATTTTTTATCATAGTTTAACTTCTTTTAAAAGGAGGGTGGGCGGGAGGCGGGCGGTGCGTAGTGGGGCTACGTGGAGCGCACAAGTGTGCCTAGATTTTATCCACACTACGCGATGCTCCACATAGCCCCACTACGCCCACTACCCCCAGGGTTAAAACAGACACACAGGCACCAAAAATAGCTCCAATAGTGACTGTTTAATTTCACAGTTATTATAACAGATCACTGTAAATAATGCTTCAAAACAGAAGAAAGGGTTGCTCGAAGGGCAGTGTGAAGAAAAAGAGTGCTCGTGGATTAGAACAGATGTGAAGGGAGGGAAATCAAAAAGGATACATTTAAACAATCAATTTCACTTAGTAATGTCCTTAGTAAACTGGTCGTGGTTTACTATAACACCAATTTTTTAAATCGGGCCTGTCTCTCTTGGATTTACAAATGTTTGCGGTTTCCTGGTGGCGCACAGAGGGGCATATTCTCAAGAACATTTTACAACCATCGCAAAAGTTACTTAACGCAACCTACAACATCGCAGTGCATCGGGGGAATTTTACTCTGTGTTAACCAGGTATTCACAACACGGCGGTACCATGCGATAGTTACCAGACAACGCGTCAAATGGCTACGTAAAAAACGCCACGCCGCAAAAATGCCAAACACGAACGCAAAAAGAGCTGCAATGAGGCCAATCGCGATAAAAAAAGCTGCGAAAACCAGTTGCAGGCCTGTAAATCCCACGCGTCTGGCAGGAAAATGCACTATAAAAGCTACAAAAACAACACACCAGAAACAATCCAAAGTGGGTAGCAACATGGACGCACCATGACCGAGCGCAGAGGCCTATATGAACCCCACAACCCCCACAGCCACCAGCAAGGAACAACAGGCTCAGGGAAGGCCAAGGAGAAGAGGGAGAGGAAGACAGGGTGCAGTCTGCAGGAAACAAGACCAGCGTCATGGAAGTGACAGAACACATCCAGCAACTGACACACAATCAGACTACCTGGAATACAGTCGGAGTGTCGAGGAGGACAATGGAGGAGGTCAAGAGGCGCTGGCATGACCTGAAAATCTAAACCAGGCACAAAGCTGCTGCCAACAGGAAGGCAGCAAAGGCCACAGAAGGTGGGAGTCCTGCGCCACAGGTGGAGCTGGAGGAAACGGAGGCCATAGTAAACAGTGCGGAGACAGTGCAAGGAGTCAGGAGTGCGGACACAGCTCGGAAGGACCTGACACAACATCAACAGGGTGAGTAAAGACCAGGTACTGGGGAGACGGGGGAGATGGGAACAATGGCACACATACACAACCATGTGCAGCACACTGCACATCCACATTTACCCAGGGTCATGTCCCCCATCCCCGTAGTACACTGCAGCACACACACATAGAATTCACAGCACATCCCATGACAATGTGGCACAAAGTGTAACACCAACACTGCAGAACAGGGGACACAACTGTGTCCACCCATGCACAGAAACAGGCCAATCACATGTGACAGAGCAGGGAACTGTGAGATGCATAGGTACGGGTACAACCTCACATCAGTCATGTAGTCCAAATGTCCACTGTCCCCCCTCAAATTGCCAGCACCACCCAAACAGTCAAAATGTACATTGTCACACAGTCTGCATGTCTACAAGAACAATGCGCAAACATAAATGTCAACACAATGTCAACATGCATCTCCCCTTCACATTGCAGTGGGACAAACAACACCTCCAGTAGGTCAGACCAGATAACCCATCAGTGATGCCGGAGACGACCACCACACCTTCGACACCAATGCACTACAACAGCCCATGGACATCCCACGCAATCCACCACTAGAAACAGGGCAGACAAGCCACTTAGAGGAGAACCCAGCCCCTGCAACAGACCACACAGCATGAAGCACCAGCAAGTACGGCAGGCTCACAACACTTCACCTACCCACACATGGCAACCGAATGCCAGGTGTCAGAACGTCAAAAGGAGGTGGCCAACCAGGAGCGGGTGTGTTCCGAACCCATGGACTCAGTCGCCACCAAAGTTCAAACAGAAGGTGTCCTTGGGTCTCGGCGAACAGACTTAGTGGCACCAGGGCTGAAAGGGGATGCAGTCTGCATTGAGGCCGGTACTATGACATCAAGTCAGCCATTAATGAACCAAGACTGAATTTGAATAGTGTGACCTACTCGCCTGCAGCATAGGCCGAGAGCAGTAGTCCGCGTGGGCCCACAGAATCTTGCGGATGTGATGTACCACTAAGTTCTGGTGGCACCACATCGAAGGGTGTATAGTGACATATACTCAGCCATACTTAATGTGCCCTGCCATGGTGTAATCAAGACTCAGTTCCAAATGTGTGACCTAGTTGACCGCAGTGTCGGCTGGAGGCAGCGGTCAGCACGGCCCAGACGCGGTTCAGTGAACTTCTCCTGGATCTCTCACAAATGATGTTGGAATGGCATTTTTATTACATTTTTGGATGACAAGGTAGTGGCACCAGAGCTGTGTGGGTGTTCAGTCAGCGACGTTGACGTTTCCTGACCAGTACGGACTGGAATCGATTGGCGCGAGGCCTGCTGTGCTGCAGTGTAGGCCGATGGCGTGGTCATCAAGGACCCACAGACATGTGTGGTTGGGATGCAAGGCACATACTTGGTGTCACCACATCGAAGGGAGTACAGTGAAGTATACTCTGCATTAATGTGCGTACTCGGACAATGTATGATCAAGACTCAGTTCCAATGTGTGTCCTACTTGTCCGCTGTGTATGCTGGTGGAATATGTCAAGGATAAAGGAGTTCCGCTGGCCTGTGTCGCGGGGGCCGTGATGGTTCGAGGACTCTGCAGGTTGTGGGCCTAGGGCTTGGAGCTTGCACCGGCACGTGGTGGGCCCTCTTTGACACATGCTGGTGTTGGCAGGTGGGCATTGAGGCCTGCGTGTGCAGGGCCTGGCAGGACTGGTACAGGGACCTGATGCCCTGGGTGCAGCAGGCGCACAGGATCGCTGGCAACACCGCTCACGGCATCGGCTTCGTGGTGGAGTAAGAGGTGCCACCCTGGCAGAGACGTTGGGCATTCCAGAAGAGGACCACACCCAGAGTTACATGCCTTTAATTCACACACCTAAGTTGGCCTGGCGTACGCCGGGCCAGCCCACTCAGCTCACGCTTACAGGAGGGACTTAACGAGCTACATTTCCGCGATCGTCCCCACTGGCTGGGGTGACATGATTGCGTCCACTGTCCCCTACACTCCAAACACCAGCTGTGTGTGTCGGCATGGACATGTGCATGGTCTGCATACTGCAGTCTGGCCAGCACATTACCGCCACACTTGGCGTAGTTTACAGTCTCATTCATTGGTCACTTGCCTCCTTCGCACACACCTGATCCCCACCTCTTCTGACATTCTGCTATTGTGTGGCTGAGGTGCCATGCCATTGATGGCTAATGTACATGACTGGCCCAGGTTCCCACAGTGAGTTGTGCTGCCATGTCTGGTGGGTGTGCACGTTGTATGTGAGCTTGTGATGTGTTCATTTCCTGTGTCGTGTGTTGCATGATTGTGGAGTTGAGGTGTGTGGTGTGTGCATTTGGTATTGGGCAACGGGCAGTGCGATTCCATAGGTGCCATCCAGGTTGATGATGGACTGTCAGGAGGTGTGGGAACCATGCACACTGCCTGGATCGTTTGAGGCGGCGTTTGCAGGGATTTCCCGGTGGTCCACTATTGCCTGCACCTTGGTGGAATACGTGCACTTTATGTTGCGCTTCTTGTGTGCAGTGTTGCCAGGGGCCACTAGTAGGACATGTGTGCAGTCAATTGCCCCCTTGACACGTGTGGGAAGCCAGCTGTGGCGTACATGCCTTGCTTGGTCTCTGGCTGTTCATGCACAGTGTGTGGGAAGTATAGATAGTGGGATACCAAGCTGATGGTGTCATCCATGGCCATTGTGAGGGACTTGGATTGGCCTGGCTCTGTGACTCCTCCGTCTGGATGTTGGTTGGAGGGTACCAGAGGCTAACAGGTGCAGTGCGGCAATCAGTTTTGTCTGAGGTGGGATATTAGTTGTCCGCTGTGTTGGTACCGTCAGACTGTGGGCAATGGTGGCCAGGATGAGGAGGAGGCTTGTCCCTTTCAGCATGTAGTGGGCAATGACATTCTCTGGTGTTGGGTCTGTGAGGTTGGTGCATTTGTGGAGGGTTGCTATATTTGTCTGCGCTGCCTTAGTTTCGGTCGGGGCGGCGGGTGTCTGGGGGGAAGGGGTGGTCATGGGGGTGTTGGCGGTGGGTGTTGTGGCCCTCTTGGGTGTCTGGCCCGCATGTTCAGTGGCTCCATGGCATCTGTTGTTCTTCAGATGTGGCTGTGGGCTGGTCTCACTTTTGTAGTGCAGGCTGCCGTCCGACTTTGCACCAGGTCAGAGCAGGTGTTAATTTCCTGCAGCTAACGCGCCTTATCGCATGTTTCGTGGATTTTTTCGCAGATTTGTCTGGTCGTTGAGAATGTTGTAGAGTGGTGTTGTCGCGGCTTTTTGCTCAGGAACGCCTACTCTGCATCCCATTAGCGATAGTTGCCGGGGTCCTCTGAGGCGATGTTTTTTGTGACTGCTATCGCGGGTAAACTGGTGTTATGGGCTGTTAGCATCAGCTTGTAAATGGGGTGATAAGTTTATCGCGACTTTGGCTGAGATAAAGTGCCGTTAGATCGGTGATAGCTTCTTGGGAATATGGCCCAGAGTTTATTCATCTGTGATGAGACAGGGTTGAGGTGAAGTTGGGTACAGGCCCTCTGGAGGAGGGTGTCAACGTTTTGACCATGACACATGGAGGGTAGTTTATATCCTCTGCAGGTGGTCTTCCTCAGGACGAGGGGGAGAGGGGGGAACAACCTATGATGAGGTGAAGTCAGGATTACAGCCCCTCAGGTGGCGGTCCGCATTAATTCAGTGGTTAAGTGATTAGATTAGAAGGTTGCAGTGTTGATCAAATCAAACTCCGGGGAATGAATCACCCATGGCATCTCATTAAGCATTCAAGGCGCAGTCCGGGGGCTCCGTGCTGTACTCCTCAAGTCAGAGACTACCTTTACCACTGAATTAATATGGACCGTCACCTGAGGGGCTGTAATCCTCATTTCACCTTCTCATAGGTTGTTCCCTCCCTCCCCCCCATCCTGAGAAAGACCCGCCTGCAGAGGATATTAACTACCCTCCATGCGCCAGGGTCGAAACGTCGACACTCTCCCCCAGAGGGCCTGTACCAACTTCACCTCAACCCTGTCTCATCACAGATTAATAAACTCAGAGCTCCACCAGGAAATCGCAAACATTTGTAAATCCAAGAGAGACAGGCCCGATTGTAAAAAAAACACAACCAGTTTACTAAGGACATTACTAAGTGAAATTGATTGTTTAAATGTATCCTTTTTGATTTACCTCCCTTTACAACTGTTCTAATTCATGAGCACTCTTTTTCTTCACACTCCCCTTGGAGCAACCCTTTCTTCTGTTTTGAAGCATTATTTACAGTGATCTGTTATAATAACTGTGAAATTAAACAGTCACTATTGGAGATATTTTTGGTGCTTGTGTGTCTGTTTGAGGATATATATTTAATTGAATTGAGAATGAATAGGAGTACATTTAGGATGCAATTTGATTTCTATGTGTACCATGCATATCAATTTTGACCTAATGAATACCGTTCAGAAGTAAAATCAACTAGAAACAGCCTAGGACCATCCCTAATTCTTATACATGAGTTGGGAAGTACCCAAAGAATGCGTGTGCACACTACAAGCACACCCACTGTCACTATGCAATCCAATACTGGAACTCACAATTTTAAACTTAAGCAAAGAGTGAATGAAAATATTCTTATATAGCGCATGGCTACCCGGAGGCATTCCAGCGCTGCGGATGGGCATTGAGGAGAAGGCGCAGTTAGGGAAATAGCCAGGTCTTCAGTTGTTTGCGAAATGACAGATGATTGGCTTCCTTGCGGATGAAGAGAAGGAGGGTGTTCCAGAGTCTAGAGGTGTTGTAGGAAAGAAGGCGACCCCCTGACCGGGCCCTCCTGACTCTGGGAACTTCCGCTAGATGAAGTTGGTCTGAGCGGAGACTTCCAGTGGCTTTGTAGGGTTTGATTAGGTTTCTGATGATAGGGGGGCCTTTGTTATGAAGGTTTTTGTGTGCGATGCAGAGGGCCTTAAAGTGTATTCTCTCTTGTATCGGGAGCCATTGGAGTGTCTTCAGGGCAGGCTTGCCTGAGCAGCAGTTATTAGTGCCTGTGAGTAGCCTGGCTGCCAAGTTTTGGACAACCTGTAATTTGGAGATGACTGAACTAGGCACGCCCAGATAAAGGGCATTGCCATAGTCCAACCTAGAGAGGATGAGCGCTTGAACCAAAATCTTTCTGGAGTGGGCAGGCAGAAGAGGGAGTACTTTCCGTACGGTACGGAGCATACCATAGCAGGTGTCAGCCGTTTTTCTTGCTTGAGTTCTAAAGGTGAGGTTATGGTCGAGCCATATGCCCAGGCTCTTTATTTCCCGTTTGGGTAATGGTGCAGGCCCCATGCACGGTGGCCACGAATTGTTGGGGTTGAAGCTTGCTTGATTGCCCAGCAGCATAAGCTCGGTCTTATCACCGTTGAGCTTGAGGTGGGAGGAGCTCATCCAGCTGGTGACTTCTTTAAGACATGAGCCGAGGTTTGTAGAAGACTGCTCTTCCTGGTTCAAGGTCACAATGAGCTGGGTATCATCTGCATAGGTGACCAGTTGAATTCCAAAAGGGGCAACTATCTGTGCTAGTGGGGACATGTACAAAGAGTGGAGCTCAAGGCGGAGCCCTGAGGTACCCCGCATTGGAGAGGTACTGGTTGGGACCGGGTGTTACCTTCAAATACCTGGAAGAATCTTTCTTCCAGGAATGATGCCAACCAAGACAGGGATTTGCCTGTCACTCCCACATTTTTGAGACGGTGTATCAAAATACGGTGGATCACCGTGTCAAAGGCTGCGCTTAGGTCTAGGAGGATGATGGCTGAGGATCCTCCTGCATCGATAATCTTTTGTGACTCCTCCACCACCGCTATTAGTGCAGTTTCAGTGCCCTGGCCGGGGCGAAAGCCAGTCTGGGAGGAGTGGAGCAGTTTAAAGGTTTCAAGGTGCATGGAAAGTGCGTGGTTGACGTATTTTTCTGCGACCTTGCTGATACCAGGGAGTAGGGAAATGGGGCGATAGTTGCCCAATTCCGTGGGATCCAGGTGGGGTTTTTTTAGAAGTGCCCTCACCATGGCGTTTTTCCAGTCCCGAGGGACTATACCTGAGGCTAGGGAAGCATTGATTAAATTGGCAATGGGAGTGATAATTGTGGGCATTGCTAGTTTCAAAATATTGAAAGGGGCAGGGTCGCTCGGGGAACCACTTTTTATTGAGTCTAAAATGCGGGGGAGGAGTTCCTCAGAGAGAGGAGCATATGCTTCTAGGTGAATGGTATTATTCTGAGGTTCCAATTCGGGGAGCTCGGGGATTTGATCAGTTTTAAGAGGTGGAAGGAGATTAAGGATGCTTTTAATTTTGGTGGAGAAGAAGCCTGCCAGATCTTCACAATGACAGCCGGTCGGGTCGGGGACAAGGGGGGGGGTCGGGAGTTCGTAGGAGTTTTTTAGCGATCCGGAATATTTCTTTGGGGGAGTTGGAGGATGATTGAATTTTTTCCTCGTAGTAGGTGGCCTGTGTTGCTATAAGTGCTGATTTGTAGGACGTAATGGATGCTCTATAGGCTAATTTTTTCTCACTTGAGAAGTCTTTCCTCCAAGCTTGTTCTAATTTTTTACATTGCTGTTTCAGTTTGCGGAGGTCGGGGGTGAACCAGGGGGATTTATTGGGTCCGACTTTTTGTAGGCTGTTTTTACGAGGGAGTACTACATTTAGTGAGTTTTCGATCCATGCGCAGAGCTTTCTATTGGCAGTTGCGGGATCGGGGTTGTGGGTAGGTAAGGTCCGTTCCAGTTCACGGGTCCAATTCTCAATGCTAAGCTTGGGCCAGTGGTGAGCAAAGGTGCGGGATGACAGTAGATGAGTGCGCGTGGAGGGAAGATGCCATAAAAAAGGGATTAGGAAGTGGTCTGACCAGGGGAGGGGGATGGGCTCCATTCCTTCTAATTCTGCTATGTTTGAGAAAATAGGGTCGAGGAGATGGCCCTTCAAATGAGTGGCGAGGTGGTTTTTAAGATGCATCTGGTAGGCTACAAGATCCTGGGTAAGGTCAGCCGACACTTTGTCCGAAGGCTCGTCAAAGTGCAGATTAAAATCCCCGAGAAGATTAAAGTTGGATGATGTGCTTGCTAAGTTTAGAACAGATTCGCGTATTGAGCAGCAGAATTGTCCATGTGCTCCTGTTGGGCGATATAGAAGGATGCCAGAAAAAGTGATTGAGGGGGTGAATTGAATAGAGAAACGGGCATTTTTGCAATCTGACAGGGGGCAATCTAGAGTGCGGCAGACTAACTGGTCTTTATAGACAATAGCGATCCCTCCACCCTTGCTGCCTGCACTTTCTCAGCGTTGGATCAGGTAGCCCGGGGGGAGTGCTTGAACCACATCAGGGTCTGAGTTAGGTGACAGCCAAGTCTCTGTGAGGAACAGGACATCTATTCCTGTGTCATGTAACAATATGGAGATTTCTACAGCATGTTTTGGCAGAGATCTGCAGTTCAACAGAGCCATGTTGAGTTGCTTCCTTGTGGATGGCGGGCTGCTTGGCGTAGGGGGAAGTTTGCATAAACAGTGAGGGCAGTTATCTTTAAGTGTCTCCAGGAAGATGGGGTGGATGCAGATAGCGTTGGAGGATTCCCTAATGTGAAGCAGATTTTCCCTGGAGTATGGTCAGGGGACTGGAGGGTGTGACCCAGAGATCCTGGGCCCTGTGCCCGGTCTGGCGCGGATGGGCACAGACAGGCTTGCATTTGGCGCGCCCGCTGCGTGCGTCCACTGCATGCTCCGCTCTGCATTAGCTTTTATGTGGTGGGGAGAGGAGGGAACTAGACCCCCAACCCTTAAAACCGGAATTAGACTCCCTCCACTCAATCGGGATTAGGACCCGTGGTGGACCGGGGAGCAATCGGAAGGGCTGGGGCGGTGACAAGCGAAGGGCTGAGGTAATTTGTGTGCGAGATGCTGGTTTTCTTAAAGTAATTTCAAGATTGCTGCTAAAACAAATTCAGTGCACACATAGCAAAGTGACAATCAAAAGAAGTAAAAAATGCGTGGAGAAGCGAGCGTCATCAGCTAGCGCCAGGCAGAGTAGCGTTTAATGCGAATACCACAATACAACTACCTTAACGCGTCCGCTGCGCTCTCCGCTCTGCATTAGCTTTTATGTGGTGGGGAGAGGAGGGAACTAGACCGCCAACCATTAAAACCGGAAGTAGACTCCCTCCACTCAATCGGGATTAGGACCCGTGGTGGACCGGGAGCAACCGGAAGGGCTGGTGCGGTGACAAGCGAAGGGCTGAGGTAATTTGCATGCGAGATGCTGGTTTTCTTAAAGTATTTTCAAGTGTGCTGCTAAAAAAAATTCAGTGCACACATAGCAAAGTGACAATGAAGAGAAGTAAAAAATGTGTGGAGAAGCGAGCGTCATCAGCTAGCGCCAGGCAGAGTAGCGTTTAGTGCGAATACCACAATACAACTACCTTAACGCGTCCGCTGCGCGCTCTGCTCTGCATTCGCTTTTATGTGGTGGGTAGAGGAGGGAACTAGACCGCCAACCCTTAAAACCAGAAGTAGACTCCATCCACTCAATCGGGATTAGGACCCGTGGTGGACCGGGGAGCAAACGGCAGGGCTGGGGCGGTGACAAGCGAAGGGCTGAGGTAATTTGCGTGCGAGATGCTGGTTTTCTTAAAGTATTTTCAAGTTTGCTGCTAAAACAAATTCAGTGCACACATAGCAAAGTGACAATCAAAAGAAGTAAAAAATGCGTGGAGAAGCGAGCGTCATCAGCTAGCGCCAGGCAGAGTAGCGTTTAGTGCGAATACCACAATACAACTACCTTAACGCGTCCGCACAACTACAACTACAAAGTAAACAATTACACAAGAAATTATTAGTACGTGTCCACAGATGTTTCTTCAAATTCTTCATTTATTCGAAAAGTTAAAACAATTCAAGTTGACAAGAACAGCCAACGCTTTTCGTCCATACGAATGGGCTTCTTCAGGGCATCTATGTAGCACTCCTAACGACTGACCTCAGGGTGTCCATTGGGGCTTAGACCAGCGGAGGGAATAGGTATAATTCGTCTACTCAGATTAGTATGAGGGCAATATGTGCTTAACTGTGGTAGAAAAATCTAGAACCTAGACTAGTTCAATATTCAAAATTCATTCAAAACACCCTTATAAGGAGGACCATATAACAGGGGCAAGCGCAGGTTTTCAAACCTTGATAAGCCAATAAACAGCAACCCAGTCCTGCCTGCTTACAAGAGAATTTCAAATTAGGATGGTGGGCGGTGCCTGAAATACTAAACGCCATGCAGCCGACAGGCTCCTTCAGCCCGATGATGCATTGGAGGGAATTGTATTCCCTACAATGGTGTTGGAGCCTGCCAGGCACTGCCGTAGGGATTACAAAGCTTTGGGGGCCTGTACCAGGCCTCCCTACCCCCTCCCACAGACATGGGACCTGGGGGGCACCTATGGTGGCCCACTACAGATCCCAAAAGACACTCAATTGATGGACGGAATGCAGAACAAATCAAAACATTCACCCCCAGTTAAGAGATCTGGGTTAAATCCATCATTCTTCATACCACCCCAGTTTAGACCTGGCCATATGCAAATAAGTCTTGACCCTGTGCCTCATAGGAAGAGTCCAGCCCGAAATGCCAAGCCAGGTCTTCCCTGGACCAGAAACAAGCATCCTAGGAATGGTTTCGGGGTTTCACCCCTCTTCAGCCAGGATAGCTTGATTCCAGTGGCACAGTGAGCCCAGGACCCACGTCTGGGCATACCTGGCTTACTTAGGGTGAGAAAGCAAAAGACACAAAATTAATGGACGGAATGCAGAATAAATCAAAACATTCACCCCAAGTCAAGAGATCTGGGTTAAATCCATCATTCTTTTGCTCACCATGCCACCCCAGTTTAGACCTGGCCATATGCAAATCAGTCTTGACCCAGTGCCTCATGAGAACAGTCCAGCCCGAAATGCCAAGCCAGGTCCTCCCTGGACCGGAAACAAGCATCCTAGGATCTGCTTTGGGTTGTCACCCCTCTTTAGCCAGGATAGCTTGATTCCAGTGTCACAGTGAGCCAAGGACCCACGTCTGGGCATACCTGGCACACTTATGGCGAGAAAGCAAAAGACACACAATTGATGGATGGAATGCAGAACAAATTGAAACATTCACCCCCAGTCAAGAGATCTGGGTTAAATCCATCATTCTTTTGCTCACCATGCCACCCCAGTTTAGACCTGGCCATATGCAAATCAGTCTTGACCCTGTGCCTCATGGGAACAGTCCAGCCCGAACTGCCAAGCCAGGTGCTTCCTGGACCAGAAACAAGCATCCTAGGACTGGTTTCGGGGTTTCACCTATCTTCAGCCACAATAGCTTGATTCCAGTGGCACAGTGAGCCCAGGTCCCATTTCTGGGCATAACTGGCGCACTTAGGGCGAGAAAGTAAAAGACACACAAATGATGGACAGAATGCAGAACAAATCAAAACATTCACCCCAGTCAAGAGATCTGGGTTAAATCCATCATTCTTTTGCTCACCATGCCACCCCAATTAAGACTTGGTCATATGCAAATCAGTCTTGACCCGATGCCTAATGGGATCAGTCCAGAAAAGAGCAAGCAACAAATTGGTACAAAAGGAAGAGATAAGAAAATAACTTTGGTCAAGAGCACACTAATTGACTCTATATCTAGTTTATTAATCTAGACAGATTTTATCAAAATATTTGGACTTTCCTGCATCAGAAATGACCACGGACCTTGATGGAAACAACAAAGCAAAAAATACAACAATACAAATATACATAAATTGAACATGTGCAGAACGTCACAAACATGAAAAGACTAATAAACACAAAAAAGTTAACCCCTAAACAAACATATAAATGGGATCAGTCCAGCCCGAACTGCCAAGCCAGGTCCTCGCTAGACCGGAAACAAGCATCCTATAACCAGTTTTTGGGTTTCACCCCTCTTCAGCCAGGATAGCTTGCTTTTAGTGGCACAGTGAGCCCAAGACCCACGTCTGGGAATACCTGGCGCACATAGGTCGAGAAAGCAAAAGACACACAATTGATAGACGGAATGCAGAACAAATCAAAATATTCACTCCAGTCAAGAGATCTGGGTTAAATTCATCACTCTTTTGTTCACCATGCCACCTCAGTTTAGACTTGGTCATATGCTAATCCGTGTTGACCCTGTGCCTCATGGAAACAGTCCAGCCCGAACTGCCAAGCCAGGTCCTCCCAGGACCGGAGACAAGCATTCTAGGACCGGTTTCGGGGTTTCACCCCTCTTCAGCCAGGATAGCTTGATTCCAGTGGCACAGTGAGCCCAGGATCCAATTCTGGGCATACCTGATGCACTTAGGGCAAGAAAGCAAAAGACACACAATTGATGGACGGAATGCAGAACAAATCAAAATATTCACCCCAAGTCAAGAGACCTGGGTTAAATCCATCATTCTTTTGCTCACCATGCCACCCCAGTTTAGATCTTGGCATATGCAAATCAGTCTTGACCCTGTGCCTCATTGGAACCGTCCAGCCCGAACTGCCAAACAAGGTCCTCCCTGGATAGTAAACAAGCATCCTAGGACCGGTTTCGGGTATTCACCCCTCTTCAGCCATGATAGCTTAACTCCAGTGGCACAGTGAGCCCAGGACCCACGTCTGGGCATACCTGGCACACTTTGGGCGAGAAAGCATAAGACACACAATTGATGGACGGAATGCAGAACAAATTAAAACATTCACCCCCAGTCAAGAGATCTGGGTTAAATTCATAATTCTTTTGCTCACCATGCCACCCCAGTTTAGACTTGGCCATATGCAAATCAGGCTTGCCCCTATGCCTCATGGCAACAGTCCAGCCCGAACTGCCAAGCCAGGTCCTCCCTGGTATGGAAACAATCATCCTAGCACCGGTTTCGGGGTTTCACCCCTCTGCAGCCAGGATAGATTGATTTCAGTGGCACAGTGAGCCCAGGACCGACATCTGGGAATACCTGGCACACTAAGGGCGAGAAAGCAAAAGACACACAATTGATGGACGGAATGCAGAACAAATCAAAGTGTTCACCCCCAGTCAAGAGATCGGGGTTAAATCCAACATTCTCTTGCTCACCATGCCACCCTTGTTTAGACCTGGCCATATGCAAACTTGCCCCAGTGCCTCATTTGAACAGTCCAGCCCGAAATGCCAAGCCAGGTCCTCCCTGGACCGGAAACAAGCATCCTAGGATCTGCTTTTGGGTTTCACACCTCTTTAGCCAGGATAGCTTGATTCCAGTGGCACAGTGAGCCCAGGACCCACGTCTGGGCATACCTGGCGCACATAGGGCGAGAATCCAAAAGACGCACAATTGATAGATGGAATGCAGAACAAATCAAAACATTCACCCCAAGTCAAGAGATCTGGGTTAAATCTATCACTCTTTTGCTCACCATGTCTCCCCAGTTTAGACCTGACCATATGCAAATCAGTCTTGACCCTGTGCCTCATGGAAACAGTCCAGCCCGTACTGCCAAGCCAGGTCCTCCATTGACCGGTAACAAGCATCCTCGGACCGGTTTCGGGGTGTCACCCCTCTTTTGCCTGGATAGCTTGATTCCAGTGGCACAGTAAGCCCAGGACCCACGTCAGGGCATAACTGGCACACTTAGGGCAAGAAAGCAAAAGACACACAATTGATGGACGGAAAGCAGAACAAATCAAAACATTCACCCGCAGTCATGAGATCTGGGATAAATCCATCACTCTTTTGCTTATCATGCCACCCCAGTTTACACCTGGCCACATGAAAATCAGTCTTGACCCTGTGCCTCATGCGACCAGTCCAGACCGAGCTGCCTAACCAGGTCCTCCCTTGACCAGAAACAAGCATCCTAGGACCCGTTTCGGGGTTTCACCCCTTTTCAGCCAGGATAGCTTGATTCCAGTGGCACAGTTTGCCCAGGACCCATGTCTGGGCATACCTGGCGCACGTAGGGCGAGAAAGCAAAAGACACACAATTGATGGACGGAATGCAGAGCAAATCAAAACATTCACCCCCAGTCAAGAGATCTGGGTTAAATCCATCATTCTTTTGCTCACCATGCCACCCCAGTTTAGACCTGGCCATATGTAAATCAGTCTTGATCCTATGCCTCATGGGAACAGTCCAGCCCAAACAGCCAAGCCAGGTCCTCCCAGGACCGGAAACAAGCATCCTAGGACCGGTTTCGGGGTTTCAACCCTCTTCAGCCAGGATAGCTTGATTCCAGTGGCACAGTGAGCCCAGGATCCACGTCTGGGCATACCTGATGCACTTAGGGCAAGAAAGCAAAAGACACACAATTGATGGACGGAATGCTGAACAAATCAAAATATTCACCCCAAGTCAAGAAATATGGGTTAAATCCATCATACTTTTGCTCAACATGCCACCCTTGTTTAGACCTGGCCACATGCAAATCAGTCTTGCCCCAGTGCCTCATTTGAACAGTCCAGCCCGAAATGCCAAGCCAGGTCCTCCCTGGACCGGAAACAAGCATCCTGGGACCGGTTTCAGGGTGTCACCCCTCTTCAGCCAGGATAGCTTGATTCCAGAGGCACAGTGAGCCCAGGACTCACATCTCAGCATACCTGGCACACGAAGGGCGAGAAAGCAAAAGACACACAATTGATGGACGGAATGCAGAACAAATCAAAACATTCACCACCAGTCAAGAAATATGGGTTAAATCCATCATTCTTTTGCTCAACATGCCACCCTTGTTTAGACCTGGCCACATGCAAATCAGTCTTGCCCCAGTGCCTCATTTGAACAGTCCAGCCAGAAATGCCAAGCCAGGTCCTCCCTGGACCGGAAACAAGCATCCTGGGACCGGTTTCAGGGTGTCACCCCTCTTCAGCCAGGATAGCTTGATTCCAGAGGCACAGTGAGCCCAGGACCCACGTCTGGCTATACCTGGTGCACTTAGGGCGAGAAAGCAAAAGACACACAATTGATGGACGGGATAGAGAACAAATCAAAACATCCACCCCCAGTTAAAAGATCTGGGTTAAATCCATCATTCTTCATACCACCCCAGTTTAGACCTGGCCATATGCAAATAAGTCTTGACCCTGTGCCTCATAGGAAGAGTCCAGCCCGAAATGCCAAGCCAGGTCTTCCCTGGACCAGAAACAAGCATCCTAGAAACGGTTTCGGGGTTTCACCCCTCTTCAGCCAGGATAGCTTGATTCCAGTGGCACAGTGAGCCCAGGACCCACGTCTGGGCATACCTGGCTTACTTAGGGTGAGAAAGCAAAAGACACACAATTGATGGACGGAATGCAGAATAAATCAAAACATTCACCCCAAGTCAAGAGATCTGGGTTAAATCCATCATTCTTTTGCTCACCATGCCACCCCAGTTTAGACCTGGCCATATGCAAATCATCAGTCTTGACCCAGTGCCTCATGAGAACAGTCCAGCCCGAAATGCCAAGCCAGGTCCTCCCTGGACCGGAAACAAGCATCCTAGCATCTGCTTTGGGTTGTCACCCCTCTTTAGCCAGGATAGCTTGATTCCAGTGTCACAGTGAGCCAAGGACCCACGTCTGGGCATACCTGGCACACTTATGGCGAGAAAGCAAAAGACACACAATTGATGGATGGAATGCAGAACAAATTGAAACATTCACCCCCAGTCAAGAGATCTGGGTTAAATCCATCGTTCTTTTGCTCACCATGCCACCCCAGTTTAGACCTGGCCATATGCAAATCAGTCTTGACCCTGTGCCTCATGGGAACAGTCCAGCCCGAACTGCCAAGCCAGGTGCTTCCTGGACCAGAAACAAGCATCCTAGGACTGGTTTCGGGGTTTCACCTATCTTCAGCCACAATAGCTTGATTCCAGTGGCAGAGTGAGCCCAGGACCCATTTCTGGGCATAACTGGCGCACTTAGGGCGAGAAAGTAAAAGACACACAAATGATGGACAGAATGCAGAACAAATCAAAACATTCACCCCAGTCAAGAGATCTGGGTTAAATCCATCATTCTTTTGCTCACCATGCCACCCCAATTAAGACTTGGTCATATGCAAATCAGTCTTGACCCGATGCCTAATGGGATCAGTCCAGCCCGAACTGCCAAGCCAGGTCCTCGCTAGACCGGAAACAAGCATCCTAGGACCAGTTTCGGGGTTTCACCCCTCTTCAGCCAGGATAGCTTGCTTTCAGTGGCACAGTGAGCCCAAGACCCACGTCTGGGCATACCTGGCTCACTTAGGGTGAGAATGCAAAAGACACACAATTGATCGATGGAATGCAGAACAAATAAAAACATTCACCCCAAGTCAAGAGATCTGGGTTAAATCCATGACTCTTTTGCTCACCATGTCACCCCAGTTTAGACCTGTCTATATGCAAAACAGTCTTGACCCAGTGCCTCATGAGAACAGTCCAGCCCGAACTTCCAAGCCAGGTCCTCCCTGGACCGGAAACAAGCATCATAGGACCGGTTTCGTGGTTTCACCCATCTTCATCTAGGATAGCTTGATTCCAGTGGCACAGTGAGCCCAGGACCCACGTCTGGGCATACCTGGCGCACTTAGGGTGAGAAAGCAAAAGACACACAATTGATAGATGGAATGCAGAACAAATCAAAACATTCACCCCAAGTCAAGAGATCTGGGTTAAATCCATCACTCTTTTGCTCGCCATGTCACCCCAGTTTAAACCTGGCCATATGCAAATCAGTCTTGACCCTGTGCCTCATGGAACAGTCCAGCCCGAACTGCTGAGCCAGGTCCTCCCTGGACCGGAAACAAGCATCCTAGGACTGGTTTCGGGGTTTCACCTATCTTCAGTCAGGATAGCTTGTTTCCAGTGGCACAGTGAGCCCAGGACCCTTGTCTGGGCATACCAGGCGCACTTATGGCAAGAAAGCAAAAGACACACAATTGATGGCCGGAATGCAGAATAAATTAAAACATTCACCCCAAGTCAAGAGATCTGGGTTAAATCCATCATTCTTTTTCTCACCATGCCACCCCAGTTTAGACCTGGCCATATGCAAATCAGTCTTGACCCAGTGCCTCATGAGAACAGTGCAGCCTGAACTTCCAAGCCAGGTCCTCCCTGGACCGGAAACAACCATCCTAGGACAGGTTTTGTGGTTTCACCCCTCTTCAGCTAGGATAGCTTGACTCCAGTGGCACAGTGAGCCCAGGACCCACGTCTGGGCATACCTGGCGCAATTAGGATGAGAAAGCAAAAGTCACACAATTGATGGACGGAATGCAGAAGAAATCAAAACATTCACCCACAGTCATGAGATCTGGGTTAAATCCATCACTCTTTTGCTTACCATGCCACCCCAGTTTAGTCCTGGCCACATGCAAATCAGTCTTGACCCTGTGTCTCATGGGAACAGTCCAGCCCGAACTGCCAAGCCAGGTCCTCCCTAGACCGGAAACAAGCATCCTTCGGACTGGTTTCAGGGTGTCACCCCTCTTCAGCCAGGATAGCTTGATTCCACAGGCAGAGTGAGCCCAGGACCCACGTCTGGCCATACCTGGTGCACTTAGATCGAGAAAGCAAAAGACACACAATTGATGGACGGAATGCAGAACAAATCAAAACATTCACCCCCAGTCAAAAGATCTGGGTTAAATCCATCACTCTTTTGCTCACCATGCCACCACAGTTTAGACCTGGCCATATGAAAATCAGTCTTGATACTGTGCCTCATGCGACCAGTCCAGACCGAACAGTCTAGTCTTTTCCTCCCTTGACCAGAAACAAGCATCCTAGGACCCGTTTTGGTGTTTCACCCCTCTTCGCCAGGATAGCTTGATTCCAGTGGCACAGTTTGCCCAGGACCCATGTCTGGGCATAACTGGCGCACTTACGGCAAGAAAGCAAAAGAAACACAATTGATGGACAGAATGCAGAACAAATCAAAACATTCACCCCCAGTCAAGAGATCTGGGTTAAATCCATCATTCTTTTGCTCACCATGCAACCCCAGTTTAGACCTGGCCATATGTAAATCAGTCTTGATCCTATGCCTCATGGGAACAGTCCAGCCCAAACAGCCAAGCCAGGTCCTCCCTCGACCTGAAACAAGCATCCTAGGACAGATTTCGGGGTTTCACCCCTCTTCAGCCAGGATAGCTTTATTCCAGTGGCACAGTGAGCCCAGGACCCACGTCTGGACATACCTGGCGCACTTAGGGCGAGAAAGCAAAAGACAAACAATTGATGGACGGAATACAGAGCAAATCAAAAAATTCACCCCGAGTCAGGAGATCTGGGTTAAATCCATAAATATTTTGCTCACCACGGTACCCCACTTTAGACCTGCCATATGCAAATCAGTCTTGACCCTGTGCCTCATGGGAACAGTCCAGCCCGAACTACCAATCCAGGCCATCCCTGGACCGGAAACAAGCATCCTAGGACCGGTTTTGGTGTTTCAACCCTCTTCAGCCAGGATAGCTTGATTCCAGTGGCACAGTGAGCCCAGGACCCAAGTCTGGGCATACCTGGCGCACTTAGGGCTAGAAAGCAAATGACGCACAATTGATGAACGGAATGCAGAATAAGTCAAAACATTCACCCCAGTCAAGAGATCTGGGTTAAATCCATCATTCTTTTGTTCACCATGCCACCCCAAGTTAGACCTGGTCATATGCCAATCAATCGTGAAACTGTGCCTCATGGGAACAGTCCAGTCAAGACTGCAAAGCCAGTCCTCCCTCGACCGGAAACAAGCAGCCTAGGACCGGTTTCGAGGTTTCACCCCTCTTCAGCCAGGATAGCTTGATTCCAGTGGCACAGTGAGCCCTGGACCCACGTCTGGGTATGCCTGGCTCACTAAGGGCGAGAAAGCAAAAGACACACAATTGATGGACGGAATGCAGAACAAATCAAAACATTCACCCCCAGTCAAAAGATCTGTGTTAAATCCATCATTATTTTGCTCAAGATACCACCACAGTTTAGATCTGGCCATATGCAAATCAGTCTTCACCCCATGCCTCATGGGAACAGTCCAGCCCGAACTGCCAAGCCAGGCCCTCCCTGGACCGGAAACGAGCATCCTAGGTCCGGTTTTGGTGTTTCACCCCTCTTCAGCCAGGATAGCTTGATTCCAGTGGCACAGTTTGCCCAGGACGCATGTCTGGGCATACCTGGCGCACTTACGGCAAGAAAGCAAAAGAAACACAATTGATGGACAGAATGCAGAACAAATCAAAACATTCACCCCCAGTCAAGAGATCTGGGTTAAATCCATCATTGTTTTGCTCACCATGCCACCCCAGTTCAACGCTGGTCATATGCAAATCAGACTTCACCCTGTGCCTCATGGGAACAGTCCAGCCCGAACTGCCAAGCCAGGTGCTCCCTGGACTGAAAACAAGCATCCTAGGACCGGTTTCGGTGTTTTACCCCTCTTCAGCCAAAAAAGATTGATTCCACTGGCACAGTGAGCCCAGGACCCACGTATGGGCATACCTAGCGCACTTAGGGCGAGAAAGCAAAAGACACACAATTGATGGACGGAATGCAGAACAAATCAAAATATTCACCCCCAGTCAAGAGCTCTGGGTTAAATCCATCATTCTTTTGCTCATCATGCCACCCCAGTTTAGACCTTGCCATATGCAAATCAGTCTTGACCCTGTGCCTCATGGGGACAGTCCATCCCGAACTTCCAAGCCAGGGCCTCCCTGGACCGGAAACAAGCATCCTATAACCAGTTTTGGGGTTTCACCCCTCTTCAGCCAGGATAGCTTGCTTTTAGTGGCACAGTGAGCCCAAGACCCACGTCTGGGAATACCTGGCGCACATAGGTCGAGAAAGCAAAAGACACACAATTGATAGACGGAATGCAGAACAAATCAAAATATTCACTCCAGTCAAGAGATCTGGGTTAAATTCATCACTCTTTTGTTCACCATGCCACCTCAGTTTAGACTTGGTCATATGCTAATCCGTGTTGACCCTGTGCCTCATGGAAACAGTCCAGCCCGAACTGCCAAGCCAGGTCCTCCCAGGACCGGAGACAAGCATTCTAGGACCGGTTTCGGGGTTTCACCCCTCTTCCGCCAGGATAGCTTGATTCCAGTGGCACAGTGAGCCCAGGATCCAATTCTGGGCATACCTGATACACTTAGGGCAAGAAAGCAAAAGACACACAATTGATGGACGGAATGCAGAACAAATCAAAATATTCACCCCAAGTCAAGAGACCTGGGTTAAATCCATCATTCTTTTGCTCACCATGCCACCCCAGTTTAGATCTTGGCATATGCAAATCAGTCTTGACCCTGTGCCTCATTGGAACCGTCCAGCCCGAACTGCCAAACAAGGTCCTCCCTGGATAGTAAACAAGCATCCTAGGACCGGTTTCGGGTATTCACCCCTCTTCAGCCATGATAGCTTAACTCCAGTGGCACAGTGAGCCCAGGACCCACGTCTGGGCATACCTGGCACACTTTGGGCGAGAAAGCATAAGACACACAATTGATGGACGGAATGCAGAACAAATTAAAACATTCACCCCCAGTCAAGAGATCTGGGTTAAATTCATAATTCTTTTGCTCACCATGCCACCCCAGTTTAGACTTGGCCATATGCAAATCAGGCTTGCCCCTATGCCTCATGGCAACAGTCCAGCCCGAACTGCCAAGCCAGGTCCTCCCTGGTATGGAAACAATCATCCTAGCACCGGTTTCGGGGTTTCACCCCTCTTCAGCCAGGATAGATTGATTTCAGTGGCACAGTGAGCCCAGGACCGACATCTGGGAATACCTGGCACACTAAGGGCGAGAAAGCAAAAGACACACAATTGATGGACGGAATGCAGAACAAATCAAAGTGTTCACCCCCAGTCAAGAGATCTGGGTTAAATCCAACATTCTCTTGCTCACCATGCCACCCTTGTTTAGACCTGGCCATATGCAAATCAGTCTTGACCCTGTGCCTCATGGAAACAGTCCAGCCCGTACTGCCAAGCCAGGTCCTCCATTGACCGGTAACAAGCATCCTCGGACCGGTTTCGGGGTGTCACCCCTCTTTTGCCTGGATAGCTTGATTCCAGTGGCACAGTAAGCCCAGGACCCACGTCAGGGCATAACTGGCACACTTAGGGCAAGAAAGCAAAAGACACACAATTGATGGACGGAAAGCAGAACAAATCAAAACATTCACCCGCAGTCATGAGATCTGGGATAAATCCATCACTCTTTTGCTTCTCATGCCACCCCAGTTTACACCTGGCCACATGAAAATCAGTCTTGACCCTGTGCCTCATGCGACCAGTCCAGACCGAGCTGCCTAACCAGGTCCTCCCTTGACCAGAAACAAGCATCCTAGGACCCATTTCGGGGTTTCACCCCTTTTCAGCCAGGATAGCTTGATTCCAGTGGCACAGTTTACCCAGGACCCATGTCTGGGCATACCTGGCGCACGTAGGGCGAGAAAGCAAAAGACACACAATTGATGGACGGAATGCAGAGCAAATCAAAACATTCACCCCCAGTCAAGAGATCTGGGTTAAATCCATCATTCTTTTGCTCACCATGCCACCCCAGTTTAGACCTGGCCATATGTAAATCAGTCTTGATCCTATGCCTCATGGGAACAGTCCAGCCCAAACAGCCAAGCCAGGTCCTCCCAGGACCGGAAACAAGCATCCTAGGACCGGTTTCGGGGTTTCAAACCTCTTCAGCCAGGATAGCTTGATTCCAGTGGCACAGTGAGCCCAGGATCCACGTCTGGGCATACCTGATGCACTTAGGGCAAGAAAGCAAAAGACACACAATTGATGGACGGAATGCTGAACAAATCAAAATATTCACCCCAAGTCAAGAAATATGGGTTAAATCCATCATACTTTTGCTCAACATGCCACCCTTGTTTAGACCTGGCCACATGCAAATCAGTCTTGCCCCAGTGCCTCATTTGAACAGTCCAGCCCGAAATGCCAAGCCAGGTCCTCCCTGGACCGGAAACAAGCATCCTGGGACCGGTTTCAGGGTGTCACCCCTCTTCAGCCAGGATAGCTTGATTCCAGAGGCACAGTGAGCCCAGGACCCACATCTCGGCATACCTGGCACACGAAGGGCGAGAAAGCAAAAGACACACAATTGATGGACGGAATGCAGAACAAATCAAAACATTCACCACCAGTCAAGAAATATGGGTTAAATCCATCATTCTTTTGCTCAACATGCCACCCTTGTTTAGACCTGGCCACATGCAAATCAGTCTTGCCCCAGTGCCTCATTTGAACAGTCCAGCCAGAAATGCCAAGCCAGGTCCTCCCTGGACCGGAAACAAGCATCCTGGGACCGGTTTCAGGGTGTCACCCCTCTTCAGCCAGGATAGCTTGATTCCAGAGGCACAGTGAGCCCAGGACCCACGTTTGGCTATACCTGGTGCACTTAGGGCGAGAAAGCAAAAGACACACAATTGATGGACGGGATAGAGAACAAATCAAAACATTCACCCCCAGTCAAGAGGTCTGGGTTAAATCCATCATTCTTTTGCTCACCATGCCACCCCAGTTTAGACCTGGCCATATGCAAATCAGTCTTGAACATGTGGCTCATGGGAGCAGTCCAGCCCCAACTGCCAAGCCAGGCCCTCCCTGGACCAGAAACAAGCATCTTAGATGGGTTTCGGGGTTTCACCCCTCTTCAGCCAGGATAGCTTGATTCCAGTGGCACAGTGAGCCCAAGACCCATGTCAGGGCATACCTGGCGCACTAAGTGCAACAAAGCAAAAGACACTCAATTGATGGACGGAATGCATTACAAATCAAATCATTAACTCCCAGTCAAGAGATCTGGGTTAAATCCATCACTCTTTTTCTCACCATACCACCACAGTTTAGATCTGGCCATATGCAAATCAGTCTTCACCCCATGCCTCATGGGAACATTCCAGCCCGAACTACCAAGCCAGATCTCCCCTGGACTGGAAACAAGCATCCAAGGACCGGTTTCGGGTTTCACCCCTCTTTATCTAGGATAGCTTGATTTCAGTGGCACGGTGAGCCCAGGACCAACGTCTGGGTATACCTGGTGCATTTAGAGCGAGAAAGCAAAAGACACACAATTGATGGACAGAATGCAGAACAAATCAAAACATTCACCCCCAGTCACGAGATCTGGGTTAAATCCATCATTATTTTGCTCACCATGCCACCACAGTTTAGACCTGGCCATATGCAAATCATTCTTTACCCTATGCCTCATGGGAACAGTCCAGACCGAACTGCCTAGCCAGGTCCTCCCTTGACCGGAAACAAGCATCCTAGGACCCGTTTCGGGGTTTCACCCCTCTTCAGCCAGGATAGCTTGATTGCAGTGGCACAGTTTGCCCAGGACCCATGTCTGGGCATACCTGGTGCACTTGGCGACAAAGCAAAAAATACTCAATAGATGGACGGAATGCAGAACAAATCAAAACATTCACCCCCAGTCATGAGATCTGGCTTAAATCCATCAATATTTTGCTCACCATGCCACCCCAGTTTAGACCTGGTCATATGCAAATCAGTCTTGACCCTGTGCCTCATGGGAACAGTCCAGCCTTAACTGCCAAGCCATACCCTCCCTGGACCAGTAACTAGCATCCTAGGACCGGTTTTGGGGTTTCACCCCTTTTCAGCCAGGATAGCATGATTCCAGTGGCACAGTGAGCCCAGGACCCACGTCTGGGCATACCTGAGGCACTTAGGGCGAGAAAGCAAAAGACATACAATTGATGGACGGAATGCAGAACGAAGCAAAACATTCATCCGCAGTCAAGAGATCTGGGTTAAATCCACCATTCTTTTCATTACCATGCCACCCCAGTTTTATCCTGGCCATATGCAAATCATTCTTTACCCTATGCCTCATGGGAACAGTCCAGCCCGAACTGCCATGCCAAGTCCTCCCTGGATCGGAAACAAGCATCCTAGGACTGGTTTCAGGGTATCACCCCTCTTCAGCCAGGATGGCCTGATTCCAGTGTCAAAGTATACCCAGGACCCACATCTGGGCATACCTGGCGCACTAAGTGCGATAAAGCAAAAGACACACAATTGATGGACAGAATGCAGAAGAAATCAAAACATTCACCCCCAGTCAAGAGATCTGCGTTAAATCCATCACTCATTTGCTCACCATGCCACCCTAGTTTAGACCTGGCCATATGCAAATCAGTCTTGACCCCGTGCCTCATGGGAACGGTCCAGCCCGAACTGCCAAGCCAGATCCCCCCTGGACCGGAAACAGTCATCCGAGGACCAGTTTTGGGGTTTCACCCTTCTTCAGCCAGGAGAGCTTGATTCCAGTGGCACAATGAGTCCAGGACACTCGTCTGGGCGTACCTGGTGCACTTAGAGCGAGAAAGCAAAAGACACACAATTGATGGAGAGAATGCAGAACAAATCAAAACATTCACCCCCAGTCAAGCGATCTGGGTTAAATCCATCATTCTTTTGCTCACCATGCTGCCCCAGTTTAGACCTGGCCATATGCAAATCAGTCTTGACCCTGTGCTTCATGGGAACAGTCCAGCCCGAACTGCAGAGCCAGGTCCTCCCTGGACCGGGAACAGGCATCCTAGGACCAGTTTTGGGGTTTCACCCTTCTTCAGCCAGGATAGCTTGATTCCAGTGGCACAGTGTCCCAGGATCCATGACCTGGCCATATGCAAATCAGTCTTGACCCCGTGCTTAATGGGAACGGTCCAGCCCGAACTGCCAAGCCAGATCCCCCCTGGACCGGAAACAGTCATCCGAGGACCAGTTTTGGGGTTTCACCCTTCTTCAGCCAGGAGAGCTTGATTCCAGTGGCACAATGAGTCCAGGACACTCGTCTGGGCGTACCTGGTGCACTTAGAGCGAGAAAGCAAAAGACACACAATTGATGGACGGAATGCAGAGCAAATCAAAACATTCACCCCCAGTCAAGAGATCTGGGTTAAATCCATCATTCTTTTGCTCACCATGCCACCCCAGTTTAGACCTGGCCATATGTAAATCAGTCTTGATCCTATGCCTCATGGGAACAGTCCAGCCCAAACAGCCAAGCCAGGTCCTCCCAGGACCGGAAACAAGCATCCTAGGACCGGTTTCGGGGTTTCAACCCTCTTCACCCAAGATAACTTGATTCCAGTGGCACAGTGTGCCCAGAACCTACTTCTGGGCATACCTGGCGCACTTAGGGCGAGAAAGCAATAGACACACAATTGATGGACGGAATGCAGAATAAATCAAAACATTCACCCCCAGTCAAGAGATCTGGGTTAAATCCATAATTCTTTTGCTCACCAAGCCACCCCAGTTTAGACATGGCCATATGAAAATCAGGCTTGACCGTGTGCCTTATGGGAACAGTCCAGCCCGAACTGCTAAGCCAGGTCCTCCCTTGACCAGAAACAAGCATCCTAGGACCGGTTTCGGGGTTTCACCCTTCTTCAGCCAGGATAGCTTGATTCCAGTGGCGCAGTGTCCCAGGATCCATGTCTGGACATACCTGGCGCACTTAGAGCGAGAAAGCAAAAGACACACAATTGATGGACGGAATGCAGAACAAATCAAAACATTCACCCCCAGTCAAGAGATCTGGGTTAAATCCATCATTCTTTTGCTCACCATACCACCCCAGTTTAGACCTGGCTAGTCCAGCCCGAACTGCCAAGCCAGGTCCTCTCTGGACCGGAAACAAGCATCCTAGGACCTGGATTCAGGGTTTCACCCCTCTTCAGCCAGGATAGCTTGATTCCAGTGGCACAGTGTCCCAGGACCCATGTCTAGGCATACCTGACGCTCTTTGGGCGAGAAAGCAAAAGACACACAATTGATAGATGGAATGCAGAACAAATCAAAACATTCACCCCCGTCAAGAGATCTGGGTTAAATCCATCATTCTTTTGCTCACCATGCCACCCTAGTTTAGACCTGGCCATATGCAAATCAGTCTTGACCCTGGTGCCTGCCAAGTAGTGCAGGGATATGTGCACTGTCCCCTTTTTGTCTTGTGGCGTGTGCTGTAGCCAGCAGCACACGCCACAATATAAAATATGGGCTCTGCGACTGCGGTCCCGTTTCTGATACGGTGGCTCTCGGAAGTAAGTCCGCTCGCCATTGTAATCAGCCCTTGACAGTTTATGAATATTTTCTTTTTTTTTTAAATATATGAAGAACTTTAAACCACCAGTGTGAATAAATCATTCAAAACATAATTATTCAGATTGATAATTACAAATTTTAAGTAGGTAGGTAGGTAAAGCTTTATTCGATAAAAAATATCATAAAAGCACAACATACAATGATAAAAGGATCAAGTTAGACAATAAAAACAGCAATAGTTGATCGTGAATACATTTAAAAGGGTTATAAAAAAAAAAAAAAAAAAGAGGTTAAGAACAGCATATGAAAGACAAAGACAAAGTGCTTAGTGACTTGAAGTTCGTTAAAGTGGAAATAGGAACAGATCGCAGAGGTGGATCAATGCGGTTAAGGAGAAGTTTTTTTCTTACGCAACAGCCAAGCACAGCCCAAATACTTGGCAATGCCGCAGACAATAGTAAGGGACGAGGTATCAGTCTGCAGAATGCGTAGCACACTACGATAATCACGGCATCCGAGCATTCTACAAATCGGACGCAGCCATTTGGCTCTTGGCCTTCGATAATGGTAGCAAGCAAATAAAAAGTGAGGAATGGACTCATTAGGTGCTGTACAGCTCGGACAACCAGCAGATGAAGATAAGGATCCCTTCCAGCCAGCAGTCACACAATTAAGGGGGAGGGACCCAAATCTAAAACGTACATACAAGGATCTGTCTAGTGGGGACTGGATGAAGTCGAGATATGCCTCCAATTTACAAAAGGGCTTATGTTCGAAAAAAGCCTCGCTCAGCTTCCCCGATTTGGGATTGCTCAGCTCTCTTGTATTTACCCAACTCCAATAGGCTTCCTTAAGATCCTGTTTCGAAGGGGGTACCTGGGATACCCAGGAATCTTCATAGCCAATGGATTTCAATTTTTGCTTTATGTGAGTAATCCATTTTAACCTCCGCCCAGTGTCTGCTGATATGAGATCATTTAAACCTGCTGCATATCTAACAAGTTCAGGGGTCCTCCGCAGTCTTGCCCAGAATAATAAAGGTCGTAGACGTGCAATGTCCTGAATAGAGTGTCTACCGAGGTCATACAGCAAAGGTTTTAGGGGGGATGATGTTGGGACAGAGATGAGATTCCTCATAAATTTATTCTCCGAGACAACCAGATCGTGAATATTTTCATAGCCCCAAATTTCAGCCCCATACATAGAACTAGACAGTGCCTGGGCCTCATATACCACAAGAGCCGGTGCTACAGGTCGACTAGTAGAGAGATATTGTTCTCTTATAATAGCACCGGATACCCTCTTGTGGCACAGAAGCATCTTAGTCAGATGCGAACTCCACTTCATCCCTTTTGCAATACGTATCCCTAGGTAATCAAAGGAATCTACAATATCTAAAGGAGTGCCATCCAGGGTAAAAGTATAACTAAAACGTCTCGGAGGGTTTATTACCATTAGTTTGGTTTTTTCGGTATTTATAATAAGCCCATAGGATTTGCAGAAGGAGTCAAATCTATCTAGGTTTCTTTGTAGGCCAGCCGGGGATTTGGAAATCAGGAGAGTGTCGTCGGCGAACAGGAGAGTGGGGATCTTTTCGCCAGCCAGGACTGGAGCATCAGCTGGGACCTCTCTAAGGAAATCCACCACCCCGTTGATGTATAGGGAAAACAGGGTGGGAGCCAGCACACAGCCCTGGCGTACACCCCTATTCACCGCGACACTCCCTGTAAGCTGTCCCTGGTCCCCCCATCTAATATTGGCATGATTGTTTTCATGTAAAAGCTTTAAAAAGGCAAGAATCTCATGGGGAATACCTAGTTGAAATAGAACCTGCCACAAACGTTGGCGAGGAATTATTAAAATTTTACAAATTTTAAGTAATATTTGAACATAAATGAATATACACACCCAAATAACCTATTTTACTTTAAATAAACAAAAGTTCTTCACTCACCTATATGTACATCATAATACAATTGATATGTATACATACTAAATCAACATACATAACAAAAAACAAATTAACATTGCCTTCTTACTAACTAAAAATAAACAAATAACACTATTTCATAACTAAAGTCCTACTAACTGAAGAATAAAAAAATATAATCTCAAAAAAGTATTGATAAAAGAGAAAACAAAAAATAAAGAGAAAACGAGTCAAATAATGAAGGAAAGACAAAAAATCAAGGAAAAAGTAAAAAAGGATGTTTGCCAAAAAATCGCCAAGTATTTCTCCTTGAATAAATAATAAAATGTATTAAGGTTAAGAATGCAGTCTGAAGTCTGAAAGAAACCCGGCAAAGTAAAAATTTATAAACCCACCCAAACAAAATTGACAACCCTTATATTAAACCCACTACAGAAAAAATCCCATTAGAAACAGTGTTAAATACATAGAAAAATGTGAGCAATGTGTATGAAATCTGCCTTTTCTGTGTGGATACCCAGGATTATTCACATTTTGAGGACCCTATTTTTCCTGGATATAGAACTCTGTGAACCTTACCCCCGGTAACCGGGAGTAAAGTACATGCACTCCCGTTTTAAACATACATGGTTAAATTATCTTATACCTAATTGACACATTTTACTTACCTGTATCTCCCTAGTATATGGTGTAGAAAGTGTACCCAGGGCCTGCAAGGTAAATGACACTGGTGGACTGCAGCACCTATTGTGATGTGCAACACAGTGGCAGTGCTAACATGGCGACAAGTCTACCTCTGTTATATGGTTCTTACTAGAAATGGTATATCAATCAATAAATAAAAAGGATTTATAAAGCGCAGCTAATCACCCAGGAGGTCTTGTTCGAACAGCCAGATCTTGAGGACTAAATGGGATTCCGCAAGTGAGGTGATGGTCCGGAGTTGTGTAGGAAGGTTGTTCCAGGTCTTTGCTGTTATGTGGGAAAGGAGCATACTCGACTTTCACTTCGGTAGATGCAGGGAGTATGGACAAATTAGTGGGAAGAGAAGCTTAGTCTTCTCGTGGTTGGTGGAAGTTCAGGCAGTGGTTAATGTAGGCGGGTCCTTGGCTGTGTAGAGCCTTGTGTGCGTGGGTCAGCAGCTTGAATTGGAATCTATTCTGTACAGGGAGCCAGTGGAGTGGCCTGAGGTGGGGTGTTATCTGGGAAGGACAATTATGAGTCTTGCTGCAGCGTTTTATATGGTCTGAAGTCTCTGTAGGAGGTTTGTGATGATTCCCACATAGAGGGCATTGCCATAATCCAGTTGGCTAGTGATTATGGCCTCTGTCACATGCGTCTCATGTGTAGGGGTATCCACTTGAAGAGCTTAAGTAGCATGCGTAGAGTGAGGAAGAAGGTGGATGAGACAGCGATGATTTCATGGTGAGCTTGTTGTCAATGATGATTCTTAGGTTTCTGGCGAGGTCAGAGGGAATGGATTGAGTGTCTGACGGCAACCAGGAGTAGCTCAATGCGTTGCTATTGTTGCCGAATATCAGTACTTCCATCTAGTCTATGTTCAGCTGAAGACAGTTGTTTTTCATCCAGTCGACGATGCTTGTCATGCCTTTGTGGAAGTTGATTCTCATGGTGGTGGGGTCGTCGGTGAGTGAGAGGATAAGTTGGGTGTTGTTTGCATAGGAAATCATGGGATCTGACGATGTTGGCAAGCGGGGTCATATATGTGTTGAAGAGCATGGGGATGAGAGGCCGCAGGTGATCTTCTTGGGTTCGGTGGTGGGAGGTGGATTCTCTTGGTTCTTCCAGAGAGAAAGGAGGTGATCCATCTGAGTGATTCCCCTTGGATATTTATGTAGTGGAGTCTTTCGATCATCGCATACAGTGTTGAGGCCTACCAAGAGGTCGAGAAGGATCAGAGCTGCTAAATCTTCTTGGTTGAGGAGGTTTCGAATGTCATTGGTGGCTGCAATCAGGGCGGTTTCAGTGCTGTGATTGCTGTGGAAGCCAAATTGGGAAGTGTTGAGTAGCTGGTTCTGCTCCAGGTGTGTCATGAGTTGCTTGTTGATGATATTTTTCTGTACCTTCACTGGGAACAGGGAGATTGAAAGCACAGTTTTTCAGTTTGCTGGTGTTGACGGAGCAGTCGTCTGACTTAAGCTTTTTTCCAGGCATCAGGAAATTTTGCAGTGGTGAAAGAGGTGTTGAGCAGGGTGCTGAATTCATAGCCGATCCCTTAGTTTCTGATGTTGAAGATGTGGTACAGGAATGGGTATGTGGGTGCTTCTGAGTGGATGGATTTCATGGTAGAGGTAGTATCCTGGGTGGAGAGAAGGTTCCAGGAGGTCAGTCTATGGCTTGCGATGATTGTGATGGTGCCGTATCTGTTGAGGAAGTCTGTAGGTGTGGGGTGGGGTGGGGTTCGAAGTTTCTGTATTTGGTTGCTAGGGCTGTCTTCTTTGTTGTCCTCAGCAGGTGACGGTAGAGGTTGACGGAGCTCTTGAAAGCTGCCCTGTCGGAGGTGTCCTTGCTGGCGTGCCATCGTCTCCCCAGCTGTTTGCTCTCTTGTTTGGCTGTTCTTAGGTTTAACAGGCGGTCTTTTTGAGGATTTTCTCTGGATGTTGCTCTTGCTGGTGATGATGAGGCTGTGAGCGCAATTGGTGATCTAGGCAATGAAGTTCTTAACTCCCTGATCAAGTTTGGTGGTGGTTGCAGGGTTCAAGGTGTTGAGGATGTCCCTCCAGCTTGTCTCTCAGGTTTTGTTCCAACTCTGGTGGGGGGCGCTGGTCATCTTGGGGGTGACAGCGTGGGGCAGCAGGTGTCTCTGATAGGTGTCTTGTTGTCTATGTAGAGCTTGAAGTTGAGATGTTCCATGGGGTGGTCGGCGGTGGTGGAGGTGCACTGTATGGTCTCTTTGTGGCTGATGGCTGTTGCTCCTCCCGGCTTTTTAGTGCAGTCCTGGTGAGTGATTTTATATCTGTTGTGGACTGAGGTAGCAATGTCTGGGTAGGATGTAGGTTGAGCCAGGTCTTGGTGAGGACGACAATGTCAGGTGTGAGGGTGGCATGAGGTCCCTTAATCTGGTGAAATGCTTGCATAGTCACTGTGTGTTAAGAAGTGTGCATGCAAGTTTTGTTCAGGTGGTGTCTGTGGTGTGTTCAAGGTGAGGCTGGTTGGTGGGCTGGTGTGTGTACTGTGGCAGGTGAAGTGGCAGTGGGTGCAGGTGAAAAGTCTGTGAAGTTTGGTCGGCATGGTGGCAATTTTTATAGCGGATCCGGGTTGAGTCGTAGTGCTGGGTACAGTCCAGATGTGGATGGGCACAGACGGACCTGTCTTTGCTGTGCCTTTGGCACACCTGCTGCGCACATTCACATACAAAGTTGCATGCACAGTAGGTCCTAGGGTGGGCGGGCTTCTGTTGGTTGGAGGAACGGCAAGTGGGAAAGTCTGTAGCAGGGAAACTGAGGCAGGTGCGGTGTGACTAGATCAGTCTGGAAAAGTTGTAACTGGAGTCCACAGGCAAGAGGCAGGATAAGGTAGGGCACAATATTAGGACGACTTCAGAATGTAGGGACTGTCTCCATCTGCCCAATGAGAAACTGTCGGTCCAATTCCTAACTAGCTCACAGTGCCTCACCCGAACCTTCCTGGAGTAGCAGGTGATTTTGGCAACCTCCAACATGATACTCTGATCCCCAAGTAAATTGTGGGAAGAGATCTTGCCCCTTTCATTGTTTACTTACGCATGCCTTTGGTAAACACAGGAAGGATGCAATAAAGTTTACAATATATTTATTGAAACAATCATAGTCTTGTAGAGAAAGATTGAGTTGCAATTATTAGGCAGATAAAAATAAAGCAAAGTAACCAGCACTTTGAACAAGGTGAAAAGAATAAACAGTCCAAACACAGCAGTTTGATTTTTATATATTTCTACCTATTACTACCATTACTTTGAGAACCGAGCATAGTGAGTGTACCCTCTGTCCGATCTCTTAGATTAGCCTGAGCCCTCATACCTGAATAACTGGACTAGGGAATCGCCCTAAAGTTGGATTGGCAAACCTTCTCTGTAGGATGGAAGATCAGCATCAGCAGAGCTGCATGTTGAACACAGGATTTGTTCCAGGACATTAGTGACTAGAGTGCCTCTCTGACCCATACAAGAATAGTGAATCATGTATATAATAACAAGCATTTGCAATGCAATAGGACTCACATTTACGCAAGACATATTGCATTGCATCACGGACAACGGGAGGGGGGAGCACAGACAATGGGAGTGGGAGAGGTGGGAGAAGGGGGCGAGAAGGCATGGACAAAGTAGTCCTTACAATCTAAATAACAGGTACCCTACCATGTAACACTCAAAGTAAAGGGGCTAGTATAAATGGGAGGGTACAAATGATGACAAGGCCATCTTAAGGAGGGACTAAAAAACCTCATAATCAATCAAAAGGCAGCATTTACAAAAGACAATGACAGGAGCCAATTAAAAACATAGGCGGAGTGAGGAAATATGAATTTTGTGATCAGTTATGTCCCCTATCGTAGACCCCAACGGCTCCATGTGCATGCTATAAGTACATGTATGTTCCCTCCTGCTCCAGTTCTGAAGACGCAAATATATGTGCGTCCACCGTCAACATGTCCTCTTTCAGATCCGCCATGAATGGGTCAGATATTCCATTCCTAAGTATGAAAGGCCACCGACTTTATGTGGTTCATTTTCCACATTTCACAGATTCAGGCGAGTAGGCCCGAATTCTGTCATCAAACCTTTTCCTGCCTTCTGCCTCTGAAAGCTCCAGTCTGAGCCTGCATCTGTGACCATGAACATTGTCTTACTCCTTGCGCGGCTAACGGTGCCTGATCCAGCCTGTCGCCTGCCAAAAACTGTATTTCACCTTCGAGATTATCTCCTTCGCTCCCCATCCGATGCATTCCTGTCTAGTAGTTTAGGTAAACACTCCTCCAGCTACCGTGCAAAGGGCCAGGCCTCGCTGCCCTCATGCAAATAATTCATAGCCCCGTTACCATGGAATATTCCTACCCCCTCGCATCTAGTGTAGACACTTAGACGCTTGTACACGCACTAACAGTCAGTATAGTCAGTATAGAATAAGATTCTATCCTAAGAGACCTTTCCTTTTGGATAACACAGTTCTTTAAACATAGGATATTAGATATGATTTGGAAATTAGGTTGACATAACCCCAGACTTCTGTCTCCACATGTAGAGCTAAATGTCAAGTCCCCTTCACCCTCTCGTTGCACGTCAATCACACGTCATGCGGCTGCGCGCGCATCTCTGCCAACTATTTCTGCTGACATTGCAGGATTCACTTATGGATCCACCCACTTATGACATCATGTATGATGACGTTTATTAAATTACGCCCTCTATTAGCTACGTATGCACCTTTTATCAGCTGTTACGCCTCTTGCATCTGTTTTACTGTAATGTATTTTCTATAAAACTGCCTATCTGTCAATAATATATGCTCCCTTCCTTCCTGAACTTTCGTGGTGATGGAACAGAAGGCCCACAATTCGAATTGTCTTCCTTTTTATAGGAATAAAGCATTTTAAACCCTCTCATACCACGGATTCTGCCTCTTATATTTACTGAGTTATTCTTGATAGATTTTACCGCATAAAAAATAGTACCGGTAACGAAATATTTACCACATAAATTGGCGCCCGAACAGGGACACTTTCTAATCTCACGCGCCGGCGGTGCGTTGCAGGCCCGGTCTCCTGCCACAGCTGAACGGACAAAAACGCGTACCCGCAGGATTTCCTGTATCTCCCTCCGGCCAAGCGGGGACGACTGAGGCTGCGATCAACACCCAGACGAGGCGATGAGAAGTGCGAAGTATCCCGACCAGAGCCTAGCTGAGAGAGCAAGATCCGAGGTATACAGAGTCCCGCCAGGTTCCGAAGTTCCGAGTCCAGTCGAGTCGAGTCCAGTCCGGTCCAGTTTCAGTTCCGTTCCGAGGCCTTCCGTTCCGAGCTACCCGGTGAGTACCATTACCGGGGAGGCATTTTACGTGCACATAGTCTGTGCCGGTCAAGACGGGTTTGGGTGCACAAATCCGGTCTGCACTGTTTCAGCAGTGTATCTGTACTGTTTAGCAGTATATATAGTAATATAGTATGTCTTGCATATAAATAAGTATCATCTAGTGTCAGTATGATGTCAATAACTAGTTTTCTATTAGTTATCATTGTTCGTTAAAACTGTTAAGCGTTAAATGTTTTAATATGTTCTATATATTGTGGTGTGAATGACTGTTCATTATTGTGTTTTCTTGTATAAAGTGTGTTCTAGAAACAAGATCTAAAAATGCCGCTCTTTTCGAAACTAAGACAGATCAAAACTAGAAAAGGTGTACTCGAAGAAGCTGTTCCCATTCCACCTAGGGATACTCCAGGATACTTTATGTATCATAAGCATGGTCTAGATGCCGTATTATTTCTTGATTTATGGGTGGACTACACCAAAGAATTACCAGAGAGTCAGAGATGGCCCGCAGCGGGGACCTGGGATGCAGATTGCATCATGCGAGTAGAAGAAGAATTATGGAAAAAGAAAGCCAGACAGTCACAGAAAGATGCTATTGAATTATGGCGTAAAGAATCATACAGACGTACAGAAAAAGCACACAGACAGGAAGAGAAAGGTAGAGAGAATTCAAATAAAACTCGAGAAAATCTATTACTTGAGGAAGGTACTCGAGTAAACTCAGAACAAGTAGATAGACAAAGAAACGCCTTTATGAATGGTATCTATCCACTTCTGGCCGAAGGGTTACCTAAGGCTACTCCGGAAATACCAAAAGACTTGCCACCCCCATTGTTTCCGATAAAAGCACATCCCAAGGGGCATCCCAGAACCGCAGAAGATATTTTCCTTTCCCGCTATTTAGATGACGCAGCTCCCGAGTATGCTAATACCGCACCACATAGACTGCTTGCCGATGATGCTCATCGCCAAGAGCATTCGTCTGTACCTCTGCAACAACATGCTTCGACACACATTCCGACAAGCACATCTGTTTCTACAGCTTTTCCCGCAACGACGGTTGCTGTCTCACCCTCAACAAATCCTTTCACGTCCAGCACCCCAGACGGTGCTACAGGAGGTACGACAGACATTTTTTCTACGCCACCCAGAGGAAATAAATTTTCCCTTAGAGAATTAGCACTCCAACGTACGCCCAAACTAGCAACTCCCGACATGCTTAAGGAACTTCTAGTAGATTGTAGATATGATCCTGTGCCCGGTAAACGGGACGAAATGCTGCTGTCATCATTACGTATTCGACGAGCTGCAATATATTTAACGAAGTTACCAGGAATGAATACACATTTAGAAAATATATATCACTTTGTCCAGTCAGGGCGAGGTCCTGAAAGTATTAGCAGAGCCATGGAGTACCAGAAAGCGGAGGTACAGGGACAACTGTTACGTTTCCTCATAAACTGTGTAATTAGAAATCAAGACCGGCCTGGGGTAAATCCGGAAGAAATGCAAACACTTGTCACTTGGGGCCGGAATATATCAGAAGGAAGACATGATAAACAGTTATGTATAGTAGCTATGTATCGAAAGATCCGCAAAGAGGTAGAACAAATACACGAAGAAAGATTAGAGGTAGGCGCCGCTGACCTAAACAGAGAAGAGGAGGAGCAAGAATCAGAGCAAGTAGACACGATAGCTTATGTAAGTAAAGGAAGACCCCATAATAATACCAGAGGTTTTAATGATCCGGTACGTCCAATACGTCCAGAATATAATAGACATTTTCCAAACCCTAGGCTAAATACAAAATCCCCCGAACACTTATTCCAAGCCGCTGATAAATTACTCCGAGATCGAAGGGGGTACCACATGCTCGATTCCATGGACGAACAAGAATTAGCCAGATCAGCAGTACAATGGGCTGACAGTCCCGGCGAATACAATGATGATGTGCTTGCACACACGTTTCTGAATCTAGACCCATATGAACAGCGTTTAGCTAGTATATACATGATTCAACACCTCCTTATATTATATAAAAGCCAACACTCCGATCCAGGACCCTTACCTGACATATTGACAGAACTACTCACGAACATATGGAAAGGGTAAGGTACTGATTTGATTAAAGAAATACTAGAATCCCGAAACCAATATTTAAATTTCGTATGCCCAGAACACGTTCCAGTTCCCATAATGGGAAGAAAAATGTATCACATAGATAGACAGAACCCGTTACGCGAAGTGCACCCGATCAGAGGTGCCGGCGATAATTTTACACGCGTGTTTGTGTACACGCCTATAACTAAACTAGAATTATTAGAAATGAAGAAAGTAGTACCCAGCCATGACAAGGACCCAGCAGGTTTCCACCGTGAGATAAAAGACATGTTACTCATGGGAGAGTATACCTACCCCGACATTATGAAAATATTAAAAGTCCTACTACCCACCGGTGTTTATGAAAAACTCAAAGAAAAAGAATGGGAGGTGGGAGACCAAAAGATAGATTGGACAGCGTTGGAAAACGAAGAAAAGGCCCGAGCTGCAGGAGCAGGGCTTGGGGAAAAGACTACAGCACTAGCAGGATTACTAATACAGGTACTGCCACGTTTATTAACTACGAAAAAGGAAGACTGGGGTGCAATCTCAGCCTGTAAACAAAAGCCAGACGAAGATACTAGTGATGTCTATTCCCGATTTGAAAAATGTTTTGGTATAAATAGTGGCATAAAAGCCAGTAGTGAGTCATACCCACATCTGTTTGTGACAAAATTAGTTGAAAATTCTCTGATACAAGTTAAGAATAGAGTATTGAAATTCGAAAGTACCTGGCAAGGTAATACCCCATCACAGATGCTACAGATGTTACAATATCATCACAATAGAATTAAAGAAGAACAAGAACACGAACAAAGACGTATGAAAGATACAAAAATGAAAATGCTTGTTGCACAGTCGGTTCCAGCCGATAGTCATCAAAGGAGTGATTCCGCAGGCCCTGCAAAAGGGACATGCAACTATTGTAAACAACCAGGTCATTATATACACGATTGTCCAGTCCTGAAACATAATATTGCTACAGGTAGAACACATGAGAGACCACGTCCACCTAGACAGGATCAGAACCAACAACAAATATCTCAGCAAGCACAACCTAGGTTAGCTCCGCAACAGCTAGCTCCGCAACAGGCAGCTCCACAACAAATTGTAGCACCACCACAAGCGCAGCCTATTGCTGCAACACAAGCAACGACACAACAGATGTATCAGTATGCACAAGCAGATTATCATTATCCCGATTATCAGCGATACTCATGAGATAGCCTAGAGAGGGAAGTTGGCTTACCCCTTATTGAGGTTCCTGTAGACCAAGAGGGACCTTATGTACATAGCGAACTATTAGGGGAAGACAGAAAGTTTTTACTTGATACAGGGGCAAGCAGAACAACTATAAGACGTAGTGAAGTTCCAGGGGCACCCCTCTCAGGCTCACAGAATATTTCCCTTGGATTCTCAGGAAAACCTATAATTAATGATGTAACACAACCTCTTCCACTTACGATTGGTCCATTGACACGTACTACAGATTTATTGCTTACTAAATCATGTCCAGAAAACTTGTTAGGCATAAAAACATTGAAAGCTCTAGGAGCTATAATATGTTGTTCTCCGGAAGGAGTACGACTATTTTTACGTGACTTTAAAGGTCACTACGTATCCAGAGACATGGATCACCGACTGCAGAATTTACCTACACATTTATGGGCACAAGGCCCCACTGATGTTGGTTGCATGAACATTACACCATATCGAGTTACACTGAAATCAGGAATAGTACTACCACGAATACGACAATACAAGTTACCCCCCGATGCTGTTGTGGCTTTGTTGCAAATCATTGACGAGCTCATTACACAAGGAGTGGTTGTCGAAACTGACTCCAATGTATGTAATTCTCCGATAATTCCGATTCTTAAAAGAACGGATCCAAAAGCTCCACCAGTATATCGATTAGTTATTGATCTGCGCAAATTAAATAAATGTATTGTGCCACAATACCCCGTGGTCCCAGATATCTCTTCATTACTCACAGCTATTGACTCAGAAGCTACGTTCTTCACTGTAATTGATCTCAAGAATGCTTTCTTTAGTGTCCCAATTGATCCGGAAAGTCAATATTTATTCGGATTTAGTTTAAATGGACGAAGTTTTAAATTCACACGCGCACCTCAAGGATTTACAGAAAGCCCCAGCATCTATAGCCAAGCACTGAAACGAGAACTTGACAGTATCCACATGCCAGTTAACACTGCCTTGCTTCAATATGTCGATGATCTGCTGATCACCGCTCGAAGCGAACATGAATGTGAAAAAGCGTCACTGACGGTTTTAAAATTTTTGGCTGACAAGGGGCACAAGGTGTCCCCTTCTAAGCTGCAATTCTGTGTCCAGCGAGTTGTTTACCTTGGGCACTCGCTGTCCAAGGAGGGAAGGCAGCTTACATCCGACCGCATCCAGTTAATCGCTAACATGCCACCACCCAAGACACAAAAGGAGGTACGGGCTTTTATAGGCCTCACTTCATACTGTAGGCAGTGGATCCCTCAATATGCATTTCTAGCAAAACCACTCATCCAGTTGACAACACAGGAGGCAGCCACATCGACTGTCCTCCCTTGGACTCAAGAACATACACACGCCTTTGAAAGTTTAAAGAAAGCCTTATGCCAAGCACCTGTCCTAGCAACACCATGTTACAGCAAACAGTTTACACTCTTTGTTACAGAACGCGAAGGTACTGCCTTGTCAGTACTCACTCAGGAACAAGCAGGATCACACAAACCATGTGCTTATTTCTCTAGTACATTAGATCCAGTAGCTCAGGCTCTTCCTGCGTGCCTGAAATCGGTGGCAGCCACAGCTTTAGCAATCAGACAAAGCGATGCCATAGTGTTAGGACATCAATTGACAGTACAAGTACCACACGCAGTAGAGGTTCTCTTGAACCGCACACAGACACAACACTTGACTATAGCGAGACTCACCGGCTACGAACTGACATTGTTTCAGCCACACATAGAAATCAGATGTTGTAATACGTTAAATCCTGCCACACTGTTACCAGTGGGCGGAACAGATCCATTGGCACATGATTGTGTTGAAGTTATCACTATCACGACGAAACCCAGACAAGACTTGACAGACATCCCTTTGTCAGATCCAGACTTGACATTGTATGTAGATGGGTCATGTATGAGAACAAGTACAGGAGAGTTAGTGGCCGCTTACGCAGTCACAACAGACACTGAAGTCATTGAAACAAATCGTATTAACACTTTGTCAGCTCAAGCAGCAGAGCTCATCGCTCTGACACAAGCCTGTATTCAAGCCAAAAATAAAAAAGTCAACATATACACAGATTCACGTTATGCCTTCGGAGTCGTCCATGACTTCGGCGTACTGTGGCGAGAGAGAGGTTATTTAACTTCTCACGGTGCCCACATCCAACACGGACCCCTCATTCAAGCCCTATTAGATGCGATTCATCTACCTACTGAAATATCGATTATGAAATGCAAAGCCCATACAAAAGTTACCGATATTATTTCTCAGGGTAATGACCTAGCTGACAGAACAGCTAAACAGACTGCTCAGAATCAGACTCTCACAATTGACGCGACAAAGACAATAGTCCCGACACTAACACATTGCATGACAGTTAAGGATCCCGCCCTTGATGTAATTGACATACAGACACATGCTACACCAGAAGAAATAAAGAAATGGACTGAATTAGGAGGGATCCAAACAGATCAAAGGATGGATGACGAAGGAAAAATCTATATGGTTTCTTCCCGACTCTATGGTCCAAGTTATTATTAACACAATACATAGTCCAGCACACCTAGGAGAGAAAGCTATGCTAGACAGCATTCAACACATTTGGTTCAACAAACACTTGCGAGCCGCAGCTAAACAAAAGGTTCGTACCTGTATGATATGTTGTCAGTTTAATCCAGGTAAAAGCATCCCCGTAGAGCAGGGTGGATTTCAACCTCCTAATCATGCTTTTGAAGTCCTCCAGATGGATTATATCCAGATGGAACGATGTCGAGGATTCAAATATGTTCTCGTAGTTGTCTGTGCTCTTTCCCGTTGGACAGAAGCATACCCGGTTTCAGATTACACTGCCCCGACTACTGCCAAACAGTTAGTTCGAGAATTCTTCCCACGGTACGGTTTACCACGTGTTGTCTACTCAGATAACGGCCAGCCGTTCTCATCCGAACTAATGAAACACGTTTCTCTTCTATTAGGCTATCAATGGAAATTTCACTGTGTCCGACATCCCGAGGCAGCAGGTCTCGTAGAACGCCATAATCAAACTTTGAAAATTAGATTGTCCAAAATATGTAGAGAAAAAGGAGTTGATTGGATAGTAGCCTTACCAGTTGCGCTCTTTTACATGAGAATGGTAGCACATTCTCGAACAGGGCTATCCCCGTATGAGGTGATCTTCGGTAGACCACCAAATATGTGGGGGACGCCTATACCTCGTAAAATCACTGACGTTGACTGTAATATGCTGACAGATTACCTGGCTTCCTTGATGTCTGCACTACAATCTTGTCGTTCACAGGTATCCGCAGCTTTTCCCGACAATACTGAGGTGAAGCCCCATGACGTAGTTCCTGGTGACTTTGTGCTGGTCAGGAACTTTGATCGGAAGACCCAACTGGATCCTAGGTGGAAGTCACCGAAGTTAGTTCTACTCACCACAAGGACAGCCGTGAAAATCGAAGGAAGGAAAGGGTGGTTGCACTCGAGTCATATCAAGAAATTTTATGGACTACCACCCAGTATAGATACACAACCCTGTATTTCCTCAACGACAGACTCAAAGCTCCCCTTGGTTGAGCAATCGAACTCAGAAATTTATAAACTAAAATTGAGGTCTAATAAGTCAGACAATTTGATTGTTTAAGTCCTCTCTAAGGTGAATCGGTTGAATTTGTCTCTGACATGTATCCTCTAGACCGGAATAGAGAAAGAAATCAGCGAAAGCAGCTGAAAAAGCATGCGTATTGTAAATCACTTCGTAGTCACTGTACAGTAACATTATTAATTTTGTTTTTTCTAAGTCTTCTGATTATTATTTTTAGCATACTATTGCACATGTATTACCCTATTCTTAAACGTGCTTATAATATAACTGCAGAACATTCTTTTAGCGAATTTCCTCCGCATGAATTGTCCTATAGATTTGCGCTGCGCAACAACACATTCATTAGTATGTTACATCATTCCCATCAAACCAGCAATGCCACAAATTGTTGGATATGTGGCCGACTCCCTCCCTATCAGAACTATAAGCGAGTTTTGCCCCTCTTTCCCTATCCGTTCACACACAATGGCTCCTGTGGAGCATGGTTTAGTTTGATTAATACCCTAGATTCAAATTCCGCAGTTTATCAAGACAACTGGGTATGGGGAAACCTGAACCTAGTTTTGCTTAAAGTCTGCTACCCTAACAAGGAGGGACTTCCCAAAAGAACAGGAACTGATCTAGAAAATGAAGTATATGGATTAGGTAACTTTACACTTAACCTCATGATCCTGAACGTTGAATCTGAAGCTACACCAATCTTGCCCGCCATGCCAGTATTCCCAGTAAAAGGGGAATTATGTATAAGAAAGAATGGTTCCATACACATGGGCCATAGTAAATGCACCACTGTAATAAAATTCAGTGATCAAGGCAAGTCTACATTTAGAGCTTCCCATCATTCCTACTTCATATGTGGTCAGACCGCATATATATGTCTACCTTTAGATTGGGATGGTACCTGTTACATAGCATTCCTTCTACCACCTGTTTTCCTAGCTCCTCCTGATTATCATAGAAATACCCATTTAGTACACAATAGACAACAGAGAGATCTCCCAATTGTCGATTACACTGAAACAGCATGGGAGAAATACACAGATTTCAATAAAGGTTTCTTTCCCTATATAGGTACAGTCACTAATAGTAAGCTGATACGTAGATTAACCAGAACCCTTGAAGCAGTAGTGAACGAAACTATTTCCGCCTTAGGCAATTTAACAGAAGAGCAGTCTGCTATGCGGATTGTTGTGCTTCAAAATCGTCTTGTCCTTGACGTCATCCTGGCCGATAGGGGCGGAGCTTGTAGGGTCATCGGATCAAGTTGTTGCATTTTCATACCAGAAAATTCACCGTCAGTATATAAAGCCATAACCCGCCTTCATAAGATTATAAGCCAGATACACCAGAGTCCAGGCACCTGGACTTGGTCCGGTTGGTTCTGGGGCATGTTGTCAGCCTGGGGATGGAGAATCCTATCCTTCCTTGGTATTGGCTTTCTCATACTATTCAGTTGCTGCTTATGTCTACAATGTGGGCCAGCGATTTGTGGTCTGTGTGCCACCTCGTGTATCCCACCTCCAAGTTTTCGTTCGAGATCCCGGAAGAAGAAAGAAGAACAAATGATGCTATATGACCAGATCGATGGATTGATGAAGATCGATATCTCCTGAGGGTCCGAAGGGGACAAGGAGGGAATGAGGAAATATGAATTTTGTGATCAGTTATGTCCCCTATCGTAGAGCCCAACGGCTCCATGTGCATGCTATAAGTACATGTATGTTCCCTCCTGCTCCAGTTCTGAAGACGCAAATATATGTGCGTCCACCGTCAACATGTCCTCTTTCAGATCCGCCATGAATGGGTCAGATATTCCATTCCTAAGTATGAAAGGCCACCGACTTTATGTGGTTCATTTTCCACATTTCACAGATTCAGGCGAGTAGGCCCGAATTCTGTCATCAAACCTTTTCCTGCCTTCTGCCTCTGAAAGCTCCAGTCTGAGCCTGCATCTGTGACCATGAACTTTGTCTTACTCCTTGCGCGGCTAACGGTGCCTGATCCAGCCTGTCGCCTGCCAAAAACTGTATTTCACCTTCGAGATTATCTCCTTCGCTCCCCATCCGATGCATTCCTGTCTAGTAGTTTAGGTAAACACTCCTCCAGCTACCGTGCAAAGGGCCAGGCCTCGCTGCCCTCATGCAAATAATTCATAGCCCCGTTACCATGGAATATTCCTACCCCCTCGCATCTAGTGTAGACACTTAGACGCTTGTACACGCACTAACAGTCAGTATAGTCAGTATAGAATAAGATTCTATCCTAAGAGACCTTTCCTTTTGGATAACACAGTTCTTTAAACATAGGATATTAGATATGATTTGGAAATTAGGTTGACATAACCCCAGACTTCTGTCTCCACATGTAGAGCTAAATGTCAAGTCCCCTTCACCCTCTCGTTGCACGTCAATCACACGTCATGCGGCTGCGCGCGCATCTCTGCCAACTATTTCTGCTGACATTGCAGGATTCTCTTATGGATCCACCCACTTATGACATCATGTATGATGACGTTTATTAAATTACGCCCTCTATTAGCTACGTATGCACCTTTTATCAGCTGTTACGCCTCTTGCATCTGTTTTACTGTAATGTATTTTCTATAAAACTGCCTATCTGTCAATAATATATGCTCCCTTCCTTCCTGAACTTTCGTGGTGATGGAACAGAAGGCCCACAATTCGAATTGTCTTCCTTTTTATAGGAATAAAGCATTTTAAACCCTCTCATACCACGGATTCTGCCTCTTATATTTACTGAGTTATTCTTGATAGATTTTACCGCATAAAAAATAGTACCGGTAACGAAATATTTACCACAGGAGAGTGGGCGGAGCTTCCACGAAGCTTCCACTCCATACTCCATTACTGCATGCCTCGCAAAGCAAGCAGCGCATGTGCGCTGCCGCTATAGGCTCAACCTGAAAAGCACTGTGTTAGAGGTACAGCTCTGACGCAGTTATGTGTCTAGATGTTAGAAGCTGTCACTGAACAGGCAACACAAGCATCAGGATGTGCTAGTCTATGTTTCCAGCCTTGAATGGAGTGTGTGGATAACATGACGAGAAAGACTTTCTAACAAAAAGCAGCATGTGCAATCATCTTCTTAGAATAATATAGTGCAAACCTAAACTTATAAAATAACATTGCTAACGTGATGTCAGCCTAAAACGTGTAAAAAGTTAAGCTAAAAATGGAGAGTCAAAGTGGGTTCACAACACCTTCCCCTTGGCTGTAAAAAGGCTCAGCTTCTATATAAAAACTATCCTAAAAATTCAAACTATATACTAAAAAATGGTCACGTTCACAGCCTAAGTAGACAGATGCCATTGAAAAATGATGCTGATTAAAATGTGCTATATAAGAAAGAAAAGGTAAAAACTATTCATAAAAACAAGGGCCGAATTAAAATCCAAAGGAGTCTCCCAAGATGTTATCCATGTTCTCAGTCTCAAAGTAATCCAAGATGGACTCCTCATCTAGAGATGATAAATCCATGATGGCCCCATTGAGGAGTTCCAAAGATGAAATGTGGTCATCACCCTCAGCCGATGCTGAAGGCATTCATCCTGCAGTGCACCCGTATTAGAAAAGCAGGCAATCAAAAACTGAGTGCCGTAGCATCCATATCAAAGGAGAACACTGGCTCGTAGAAAGCATCCTGCTTCAATGGCAGTGTCATGGGACAACTCCGAAAATGGGTCCTCATCAGATGCATCAGCAGATCTATGTTCATTGATTGTATCAATTGCATTGCACACTCGAAAAGGTACTACAGACAGTGGAACACAGGTTGAACACAGGTAAACCACACTGTTCCAAAGGGCAGGAACCAGTCATCATTCCGTTTCTGAAGGAATGACACTCCCAAAAAATGTATCCTGCATTCATGATGCAGCTGGATGTGCAGTAGATTAATTACCATTTGGCTTTGAAATGGAGAATCCATTGCGGAGCAGCAAAAATAGGACCAAAACACTACAAACAACAAATAATGTAAGTGGTACGCCTTCAAAAACACTAGAAAAAGAATGCATAAAGGACAGTATCACTTCAGAAATGGTCTGAAACGTGCTGACAAAGCCAGATCCAACTGCTTTAAAAAGGTGTACCACACCCACAGTGTTAGAAACATTAAATACACTATGCATAAGTTCATCAAAATGCTGATGCAGGTTTGTGCATAATAGCAATTGAATTTCGGAGGACAACCTAGCTACTTGAAGTTCAAAGGTTTCATGGGCAGATGTAAGTTTCACAACCTTCTGAAACAATAAGGTTTTTAGTCTTCTCAAGTTGTCAATGTTAACCTGAGAGTTGAAATGGAAGGCTATAAGCTCTGTAACCATGTGTGTTGGAGGAAATAGTACATAATTGCAACACGTGACTATCTGAGAAACTGAAATCACATATGAGACACCTGTTCTCAACCCAAAATAACTTTTATCATTCAACATCGAACATCCAATTGAAATTTGTGACTGGACAAATTAAAGAAGCAGGTATTCCCTTCAAATCACATGGCACATTGGCCATCGAAGCTCCGTACAATGTCACCTCTTTACAAATTAGTGAGTGACCGTGGAAGATTGACACTCGTTACCACTAGCAAACACTTCCTGTTCCCCACTGACACATTTGTAATCCAATGACCACAATTCATGCTTGAAACTCTTCCCTAAAGACTCATATCTGCCTACCACAAAATGTTTCAAGCAAGATGTGAAATGAAACGTTAAAATTGGTAATGAGATCACCTTGTGTATTAACCTTTCTCAACTGCTGTGAAAGGCAACTTTTCTAACTTCTCGATGTTTAACATTGTATAAATATCATCTTTCTTTCCCAACAATTTTTGCCTATGTGTTAAATTAAAAGGCAAGATCAATTCACTAGTGTTCAGATATTTCCATGGCATGTGATGAGATTTCAAAACTTGTAGTGTCCAGCTCAACTGCATCATCGACCTAAGCTGACACTGCCCATAGTATAATGAAGACATATCATTTGTATAATGTCATCTGCAGATGATAAAGTGCTATTCAAACTGTAAACACGAGTTGACAAGGTATTCATGCCATTATGGACAACAACCAAGTGCTGTTTCTAAATTAGCTTGATCTATTTCCCTTAAATGCGCAGCAAATTCCATTTGTGGTAGTTTCCATATTTCATTATGGGCAGCATAAATGAATCTTTTAGAACATGGATACCTAGGACCTAACAAGAAATCTTGCAAATCCATGTCACCCAAAAGGAGAGAGAGATGTCCTTTTTCTGCAAGTGGAATGTTGCAACCATTATTGGCATAACTTTCCCATGGAATATATAGCAATAACCCCTGAATGTTGGGACTGAATGTCAAAAGGGTCCGGTCTGATAGCTTTGAAACCTGGTGTAGAGTTAAAAAAACATGCATGACAACCATTGGTGTCCACTGCCCACAATAACCACCTGCTAGGATCTGAAAGTGAAGAATTGTATGTTCCATTTTGCATCATATCATTGAGCTGTTCTTCAGTGTAATTTACCAAATGTTGCCAATTATCAAAACAGGCAATTGAAGGAATGCTGGGAAAAATAATGACTAGACTGATGCAAACAATCTGATGTGTTATCTTATTTAGAAACATCATCTGTTTTGGAATAAAGCAGGCTGTAAATAGAGTGCCTACACCTTGCAACTGCCAATGTGTAATAATGATGTGCATAGTGATGATAACAACAAAACATCTCTCAATAACTTGCAGAGTTAACGTACAGAACTTCACTTTCAAATACAGTTTAATAAAATTCAAGATCACTGAGGTAACTGTTTTTACATTTTAATCACCAGAAATAAAATTAGGTATTATCACATCACCCATTGCAACCTTAAAAATATAAGGAGTCTGTATTGTCTGTGTAGGACCAAAAATGTCATATGGCACCTTATCCCAAAAGTTCCATCAAACACTGGAATGGCAGAAATTGTTACAAGGGACAGGTCTCTTTGCACTTTGTGTGAAGATTAATTAAGCTTCAACACCTTAACTACCAGTTCTGCAGTAGAACGCTCTGGGAGATAATGTCCATTTATCAGCAAGAATAAAACAGTCACAAATCCAATCGAAAGAATCAGGAAAAGTATGAGATGGCAATCCAAATGTAAAGCCATGGAGGGATCAGAAAAGTGTGTTTCAATCAAAGAAAAAAGTCACATATACCATGTAGTGAAGTGTGAGAAGAATCAGAAGAAAAGTTATCAACTATAACAAAATACCCAGAAGCGGGTATTAGGAATAGCAGATGCATTCTGCATACTCATATCTGATGTACAACTTGTATTTGTAGCTATAAAAGGACTCAGCAATAGGGCCAGGTGGAAACAACAGTGGTGCTGCTCAAAATTTGTAGAGGAAGTTCCTGTAGGATAGTGAGAAGAGTCAGGGACTTCCCAGGAGTCTTCGTGGCCTACTGTGTAGAACTGGCCACAAGATGTAATTTAACTTGATCAATGGAGACAAGTCCTTTGTCTTTACAGCCAGCAAGCGGTGGCAAAATCACAGTTCTAGCACCTAGAATGCTGAGGACTGGCACCGGTGCATGATATCATGGGCCAAACTCCTTCTTTACTGCAATCTTCTTACAAATTACAAAGCTCTGGAATCCAGCCAGAAGGTGCTGGCTGCTCCTTTTTCTATTTTTGAGGGTTTTTTTTAGGAGTTTTATATAGCACAAACTAGACCAGAGACATTGGGTATCAGAGCGCATTACATGAGCTCCAGTTTTGTTACAGAATGACACAATTAATTTTTGTTAGGCACGGGGAGATTAAGTGATTTGCCCAGAAACACAGGATGTTGAGCGTCGTTACGGAGACTTGAACCCGGTTTCCAAGCTTCAAGGTCAACCGGTCTAGTCCTAAGGCTACATCCTCTCCCCTTGTCTCCATCATTGCAGAATGCTTAAAAATCATTATATCCCTCAACCTGGAAGTCTTGTAGTTTCTGTAATATAGTAAAACATTCATTTATGGCAAAGAAGTACCCGTCGCCACCGTGCCACTACTGTCAAGATCTGGAACGTACTGTTGAATACCAAACAGAAGCTTGTATGGGATCCGGCCACCCAATGATCATCTGGGCAGCTTGTTTAATGCTCTCTGGATGCCACACGAGTGATATATCCAACTATGACCTACTCTAGGGCTCAGATTAACAAAGGTTTAGTGTTGGGTTAGAGTTACTTTTTTAATTCACACCCTTCGCTAAACCTGTTTGGGGATTAACAAACCAATGCAAATTACTATTTGTATTGGTATGTGTGGAAAATTATTGCAAAGCAAGGTGAAATGCTGCTTTGCATTACTTCGCGTCAAGGGGCTATTACATGGGTGGTACATTCATGTTCTCATGCAAACACCCATGCCTTTTTATGCAAAATCCTATCTACTAATATTAGCAGACAGGGATTAGTGGCAAAAATCAACACCACTGAAAAGCAGATATTAAAACGAGAAATGTTTTCATTTGACCTTGATTTTCCTACTTTGCATGTGTGCTGCATTGTACATCAAACATACAAAGTAGTAAAAGGTTTTAAACTTGTCCAGCCATAGTATTTTGTACAGGAAGGGTACCCTGGACCTTATGTGTATAATGTGATAAGGTTTAACCAATTTGGGGACACGCGTACAGAAAAACAAGAAAATTACCTCCTCACCTTGTGGGGCTGTTCTTACAAATTCCACTGGTCAATCAGCCTTTGCTAAGAGAATTTCATAATTAAGTGTCACATTTTCCCACAATATTAACCTAATGGTTCGCATTATGCCACCCTCAATCAGTGTGATTAAGTATAAAGTCTGTCTGGAGGGCTTACGCACTGATGTGGGGTTTTGACTTCAATAAAGTTTTGCACCCAAAAACTCCTGAAGATTCCAACGAACTATAGTGACCTCTGCCATGCTGTCCAGCAGAGTCACTACCCACATCTTTTTCTGAAGGTCAGTTCTCAAAATGTGTGGCATATTTAGTAGAAATTCCTCTTCTTTTTCAAATGGGGTTTTTACTGGAAGCTTCACTTCTTTTTCCATCAGACGAACATTGTGAGTCCTTCAAAACAAATATTATTAACATTTCCATGGTACATAAGGGCAGCGGCCCGTTACACATAGTATGAAGGCACATCAAGTCAACAGTACCAATAAAGTTTTGCAACCAATTCCACTGCGTACAGGTTATCTGAGTATGTATAAGTACACAATGATTTTAAATGACTTGAGTAACGTAATAATTGAATAGAGACTTAGTGTCAATCTTGTAGAGGGTCTAATTGTGATATGGGGTAGATCAATGCCTCAATATACAGCCCAACAGGAACATATTTTGTTATGCTTCAGGGGACAGCCAGGGGCCAGAAAGACTGAGATCTCTGCTCCCAGGCATTTATCTAATGCCTTCTTCCATCCACCTATTGTTGGGGGAGAGGTCCCCTTCCAGGCTTGAACGTTGTCCCTTTTGGCAAGTGTGATGCCCGAGAAGAGCAAATGTTAGTTATATGTAGCAGAAACAGCCTAGGATCAAGCGGAAGGTCTCATGTCAGTACTTGTTCCAAACAGGATGCCACTTTATGCCAAAAAGGTTGTAGTACTTTGTATTCCCAGACCGTGTGTAAGAAAGTACCTTCTGCTTCTCCACATCAAAGGCATGTAGGGGACTGAATAACTCCCATCCTCTAGATGAGAGGTATGTAATATATACGGTACAGATACTTGAACTGGATGTGGCAATAGCGCATGGAGACCGCCGTGCCATGAGGGCTGGCAAGGGCCTCCACCCAATCGTCATCTGTTAGATTAGGTAAGTCCTCCTCGCAAGCTGCCCTAGTTTTATGTATGGTAGTGCGGGTATGAGTGATCAGTGTCTGATAGAATTGTCGTATCTTGTGTGCACCTAAATCCCCCATCAGTAGTCGTCCCTCCAAGGGGTGGAATTCTGGCAAAGTTTCAATTGAATGGATCACGAGTGTCAAGGCGTGTCTCAGTTGGAGATAAAACTGCATCCGATGTAGCTGGAAATCTGCTTGTAGCTGCTGAAATGATTTAAGAGTGGTGCCATGCATGAGTACTTTTTTGGTTTCACATACACTTGTTGTCTGCATTCTGATTGCCTCCATCTTTCAGATCATTTGTCCGATGAGACCTGAAGGAAATGAAAAGGACATGTATGAGTGTACTGATACCTATCAGGCTGTTTAATTGAATCATGGTTACGTAAATTGTAACATCTATCAGAGATCTCCGGGTGCGGAGATCCACCCCGTGATATTAATAAAATATTGTGATGAATATTTGTTTGTTAAAAATTACTTTAGAACATGGATTACAAATTGAGTTAAAACAAATAAAAATCTATATAATGGAGTATATATTGCACCTCATATTGCTATACAAAGTGGGCACATAGTAAGAAGTGATAAAATGCGTAAAATTTCAATTGGTGCTATGACGGTTGTCCCACACCCTACTACCAAAGGTGTGAGTTACGTATCAGGCTTAAAAGATCTAATGTGACAACATGGAAAAAACTAAGGAAAGCCACAACACTCAATATGTCATTACCAAAAACATATAATTTCCAAACAGTAAGGTCCTGTGTTAGGTAGAAGGTTCGCTTTATTGTAGATATAAATGGTTTAGGTATTCTTCTGTGCATTCATGTTTCACCAATTCAAATTCTTCTGTTCCCTATAGTGGATAACAGCTGACACGTACTTCTTCACACAGTGACATTTTCAAGGCTGTATAACAATTTGTAAACATGATTTAGAAGATGAACCAAAACAATTTGAAAAGAAAATGGAAAGAGGGACAAGCACCATAGAAAGTTGCCCATTACACCTCCATGTCCGGTAGAAAAAGTAGTTTGATCCAGAGTCGACATGTATAGTAAACCACACAGCGCGTACCTACAATATGTATAGGTCAATAGGAAGTTGTGCCAAACTGAGAAGTACATAGTAAAGGTGTGCTTACACCAAATATCGGAAAGAAAGTACAGATATATAAGACCCATTTGTGTATGAATTGGTGTCAACAAAGAAAGGTACCTATGTGCCTTATATTATAAATTCTAGAGGTTAGAGTCGAAACATGCGAAGATCAGTGCCTATTTACTGTATCCAGTAAATGGAATCTAGTGCCCCACCTTAATTCGTATGAGGATTCCTGGCACCATAAAGAATATAGCGAACTGAGTAGCAACAGGTGTGAGTTCTATTTCCAGAAAGCTGCACTAAAATGGATTGCCATATGCTTCTTGTTTTGCGAGTAGCTAGTATTGAGGAAGTGAAAAGGAGAGGAAGGTCTGGTGAATCTTAAGACTAATGTTAAAAAATTGTGAAGTAGTAAAAGCCCATAGTCTTTCCTGTGTGCTAACGAGATGGTAATGACTGGAACACTCACATATAAGCAGCAAGGAACAGTGTATATGAAGTAAAGGTACTTATTCTATAGTAGCCGATAAATCTTCTCATATATGTCAGAAACGGTTCCCATATGTTAAGAAAACTAATAAAAAGAAAAAGAAGAAATGCCAGTGATGGGGAAGTCATATTGGATATCATGCAATAGTTAGAAAATTGAAATTGGAGTGGAAATCCAAGTGTAGTTTCAAAACATACATAAGGTGCGTAACAAGAACAGAGACATGCAAGAAATATGGGTTGCCAGGTCCCAGATTGTATGGCAAAAAATAAAAACATATGTTATTAGTTGTCTGGTGAAAAAGAGTGAATTAAAAATATCAATGAGAAATATAGGGGCATGCAAAAGACAGGCAACCAGCTATGCGGAAAATTGTAGTTATGCACAAGTACGAGGTGATTACGGGTATGTTAGTCAGGATGCTGAGTTCACAAAAGTCTTACCTAACTTAACTAACTAGTGCCAAAACAGGGACCTTTATATGTCCCTATCAATCCACAAACAGAATGTTAATGGTCAGCATCCAAAGAATCAAAACAACATATATTCCTATAATGTAAATGCATACAAGTACTGCCCTTATTTAATACAAGAAAAGTGATACCCTGAATGTGTTGTGTAAAACGAGTCAGTTGTGCTCTGTCTGAGGACTGACAAATATATAGTAACCTATGTGCAAGTCTGTTCCAGAACAATAGAGGTATGCACATATACCATAACTGGTTTAATATTTAACATCATGCGCCTACTGATAACCTAGTCTACACATAAAACAGTAGCCAACAGACTGTCGCAAATGCTAGATGTGGAATATTCTATGTCCTTAATACCTCTCAAAAAACCAGCAAGTGCAACCAAGTGCTGGAGCTTCATGAACTGACCTGTATTCGGTGGAATCACTCCCAATGTGTTAGATGGCATATTCGGTGCACTACAACTATATCATATGTTGAATTCTAAAAATTAAGACATTAATAAATATTTTTATTAATAAAGGAGCTTTACAGAAAATGATGTACAATGTAAAGTAATATTGTAATTATGTTTAGAACAAATAGAAAATATACTTCCCTAAAATGTGTTGAGATACAAATAATTTACACCACAATATATTATAACTTTTAAAGATATAAAAGATGCAAAAGAAACAAAACAGACAAATGCAAATGTTTTACCAACATCATAGTTACCATTCCCACTAAAAACTTATGGCCTGATTACGATCTTGGCGTATGGAATACTCCATCACAAACGTGATGGATATTCCGTCCGCCATATTACAAGTTCCATAAGACATAATGCAATTATAATTTGGCAGACAGGATATCCGTCACATTTGCGATGGAGTAACCCTGAATGTCAAGATCTTAATCAGGCCTTCAGCCACATAGGAGGAAATGGTATACTGTATACTGTATTGAGGGTCTAATTTGCTCTTCCCACTCCAAACATAACCACATTGAGGAAATGGGTTGGGGAGGAGGTCACATTTATGATTCCTACTTCAAACGTAACCACATTTAGGACATGATTTCTTTTGAGGGAAGCAGATTTATTATTCGCACTGCAAATTTAACCACACTGGGAAAAGTGTTGGACTTTGGAGGGGAGGTACGCTTTACTATTCTCACCAATAACCCAACCACATTGGAGAATGCATTTGACTTTTCGGGGGGTGGTCTAAATTTACTATTCTCAGTTTAGATATTAGGGGCCCGATTCACAAAAGTAATCTGAGACAAAATCCTAACTTTACGACTTTCGGTATTCACAAAAGGCATTTAGGAGTAGTAAAGTTAGGATTACTACCTTTACTACTCCTAAACTGAGACAAAATCCTAACTTTAAACTTTTGGTATTCACAAAAGGCATTTAGGATTAGTAAAGTTAGGATTCCTCACTTTACTACTCCTAAACTGAGACAGAATCCTAACTTTACGACTTTGGGTATTCACAAAGGGCATTTAGGAGTAGTAAAGTGAGGAATCCTAACTTTACTACTCATAAACGCCTTTTGACTCAGATTACTTTTGTGAATCGGGCACAGCCACATTAGGAAAACTATTGGACTTTTGGTAGGGCAACTGTTCTATTTTCACTTCAAATCAATCACATTTGGGAAAGTGATGGACTTTGAGAGGTCTGAATTAACCTCTCCCACAAAATTCTAATACACATACTACTAAAAATAGTGTTTTGGAGGAATCCATTTTACTTATTCAAAAACACTAATTAAAGAGACAAGATTGGAAACATTAAACATACTCATACAATACAGATGATTAAAAATAAAATTCAAAAGCACACAAACCAAATAAGAATAAAGAAAAATAATTTTTTTTTGCAATAATCAAATTGATTATTTTTTTTTAAACAAACTTTATTGCAAGTTTATTACGACAAGACAGTATACATTACAATGATTACTGCAGGATGGGCCGTACCTAAATAAACCGCTCCCTCCACGGCCCCTGTCAAGCCCCCCTGATCAAATTCCGTTATATCGATACCCCTCTACCATCTCCACCATAAGACAGGGTCTTTCCTTGAACTCCCCATGCTTCTATCCCGTCCTGCACCTGCGATATCAAGGCCCCCGGGAGAAGCACCACTCCCCCTATCCCTATATCCCCCTGCTGCTCTGCCAGCCCTCCCCTACGGCAACAGTGTCAGGTTAGGCACGGCCTATAATCCCATCCAAAGCATCCGGGTCAACAGTGTCCTACCAGGTCTCGCTGCAAGCCTCCGCAATAAATAACAAATTAACTAAACCCCCTCTGCCCACCCCCAGCCCCTCCAACTCCCCCCCCACTGCCAGACATGTCGCTCCCTCCGCTATCTTCCAGTATCACTGATGAGCCCCTCTGATTGGTCCACTGGTAACGTACTGCCAGGGGGCGAATGAACAGAAGTTGCCACTCAAAACCCGCTATCCCCCAACCCCGCCGCCCGCTCGGGGAGGGCAGATCAACCATGCGTGTGCCCTAGTGGAATCGTGAAGGAGATCAGTCCGGGTCAGCTACCGACGTCCTAAGCAGGTCCACCAACGCCACCCACGCTCTGGCTGCATTCAACATTTTATCATTATCAGCTCTCTGGGCCATTTGGAGCCTGAGAGTTGCAATAATCAAATTGATATAGAATTACATGAAATTTTGATTTTTCTCTTATAAAATCATATTACACCAAGATCATTATTGTAAAATAAAAATTATATCTTCATTGGAGAAGTAAATGTTATCATAAACAACAAATTAAAAAAACATATATTGTAATGTACATAACAATGTGCAAAAATTATTAAAAATATTACGTTCATGGGGCGTGGCCATTACTGCCGCCAAGATGGTTGCAATCTTGTGAGGCTCCGGCAGTAGCAGCCATTAATCTTGCAGAATTATTGCCATTCATTGCCCGATGCCCGAGATAAAACCATGCTGCTGATCCTAAGAGCTTGGTGGTTGCTGGAGCTGAATTGTACGCAGGTAGTGCCCCTCTGGCTCACGATCCAGCTCCTGGCGACCCGCTCAGCAAGGCACTGCCACTGCCTCGGAGTCCCCGCAGCTATAGGGGCCACAAGCAAGCCTGAGGCTAGGATCAGCTGATCCTGCCGGCGCCATGCCTAATCTCCTCTAAGGTTGTGGGGTGCGGAGGATGGACATTGTGCACTGCTACCTACGGTGTGCCTCTTGCCGATCAGTCTTTGTGGCACTGCAGCAATTGTCTGTTGGCCTCAGCATCCATCCTAGGCCTGTCACATCACCTGTACCCCCTCTCCCCCCCTGCCTTGTCTATCGCTACTCATATTCTCCTGGTGTGTTTGTACACCCTCCAGCATATCTTTAACGCAAACTGCCATTCCATGATCGGTATTGCGGTTCTGTGAGCTACCTAGAAGGCACCTAGTCCTTTCTTTGTGTTTGCTCCAAACCACAGGCTGCCACCTCCCTCACGTTCTCTCCTACTTACTTTGGGTTCTGGCTGGTGACAAAAACTCTCACCACTTACACATCATAACAGAGCACCGGTGCTCCCCCCAGCAGTTAATCTTTGTGGCCCCTCCTCGCATAAAAGGGTCCCTCTGATCATAAACAATGCAAGCTAATATTTCATCAGGCAAAATCTGCTAGAAGTCAAGGATACCATTCCAATAAAGATGAGAACACCGACTGTGAGCCGGATGCTGAGTCCATCAGCGGCGTGTCTGCCATTATAGAGGAACTAAAGGCGGGATTCCGTGCAATGTACTCCCTTTTGGACACATTCATGGGTCCTGTAGACAGACTGGAGGAGCGTCTGGATTGCCAGGGGGTGAGAATCGATTGTGTGGAGGAAAAGATATCTGGTCTGGAGGATAGCACTGCCACCATGCAGAAACACTTGGACAAGATGGAACATATTCTGAAGCAGGCCACAATCAAGAACAAATATCTTGAACCCAGGTCCCGTAGAATTAACATTCGCATTTCTGGTATTGCAGAAACTACCAACATGGGACGACCAGACTCCTTTGTTGTGCAGCTCCTCTCAGATCTTTTTGATCGTTCCAAGTTTTCATCCACCTTCTCTGTGGTGCGTGCTTACCGCTCTCTCGGACCTGGCCCTCCCGAGGGTGCACCACCTCGCTTCCTTAAAGCACGTCTCCTTAATTACAAAGACAGAGATGCTGCCCTTCGTCTGGCCCAGGAGAGGGTCGCGCTTCGCTACCAAGGCACCAACACCTTGCTCTACCCGGAGCGGAGTTTACCCCCACAGTACACGAGTCCCACCGAGCATTTTGCGATGTAAAGAACTCCCTCTGCAGCATAGGCATCCGTTATGCAATTCTCTTTCCTGGTCGACTATGTGTTCGAGCATAATGAGAAAGCTCAAATCTTTAATACACCTAAGAAGTGACTGCCTTCTGCAAAAAACTGTCTTCACATGCCAACCTTTGAGGGTCGCCCTTGCCTGATCAGACTGGCTTGAAGTGACTGCCCATTCTAAGTTTGTGAGCCAAACCAAATTCCGCTGTCAATATGCTGCTAATGTTGAATATCGCAAATTGTTTTTTCATATCTCTGTACATGCTATTATTGTATATTTATGGTTGATTCCCATGTACTTTCATGGTCATTTTTCCATACAGGCCACCGCCTGCCTTGTTGTCTCTGCGGACCTCATGGTGTACACCTATTTTCTAAAATTAGGATTGTTTTGTTTTCTCTTAATTTTTGGGATTCGCTGGATGTCATATTGTCTGGTGTGGGTGAGTGGTTTGGGCTGTATTGTTTTGATTTTTTTAACATTCAATTGCTCTTTTCTATTTGCTAGCTGCGACACATCACCTGTTCCATACACCATCACTGACACAGCATCCTTACATGCCCTCTTCCCATTACCTCTATGCCACCTCCCGATAGAGAGTCCTACTTGAACATTCTTCGTGTTAAAATGGCCTTCCTCCAGGTGATGCATCACCCCCTAGTACTGAACCTACTTATGCCAAAACCTGGGGAATGCACCGTTCTTTCTCCTGTTATAGTTCTTACTCCCGTGGTACTTTCATACTCATTCAAAGAAATGTTACCTTAACCCTTCATGCTCGTCACTTGGACCCGAACGACAGCTATGTCCTCCTTTAGGGGGCCGTTGCTCACAAACATGCACTGTTGATAAACCTCTATGCTCCAAATGTGGACTACCCCGAATTTTTTCAGGAACTTTTTGGTCATGTGGGTCGAATAATGTTGACAATATGATCTTGGGGGGGTGACCTAAATAAGCCTCGATGCACACTAACTGACTCCACCAGCTCAAAACATAGTGTTAAGCCCCAGGCTCTGGATGTCTTATAACATATCATAGACACATATACACTTTGAGATGTTTGGCACATCCCCTACCAATCTGCTCCCGGAATCACTTTTTACTGTGCTCGCCATTCTGTCTGGACGAGACTGGACTACTGGTTTCTCTCAGCTAATGTATACCTCTGTACTGTTGGGGTTGCTGTACTGCCACAGAGCCTATCTGGCCACAGTCCGATTCTCCTCCAACTTCACATCCCATATGGATGTGAATCCGATTGCACCTTGCGGGTTTAATAGTAGAGCCCTTCGTGACCAAGTGTTTCGTAGTGAAGTACTTGAAGCGGTAACTGAATATTTTGCACTGAACGCTGGAACAATTTTGATACAGGCCACCCTTTTGAAGGCCTTCAGGCTTTCATCTGTGGGGTATGCATATACGTACTCAGCTGCAACATGTCGAATCGGACTTGTGGGACATAGATTGAACTGCGGCTTCTGATGGAGATCCCTCACTCTATTGCAGTTCGTTAATATTGACAACATTATGTGTCCTTGCTGACAGGAAGATTGCTTACATGGGGAAATATGCCTGGGCCCACCGCTATGGAGAAAGAGAGCATCCCGGGTGCACCCTCGCATGGCTACTGGCATGCATATCCTGGGCGGTAAGGGTTTTTTGACCCAATTGCAACAGTATTATAAGTGCCTATAAACTTTCCGGGTGCCTGAAGTTCCTTCGGAAATTTCTTCCTATCTCAAGGAAGTCACAATGGTCTTGCTAATGGATGGTCAGCAATAGTTCCTCAGTGAAGCACTTACCTTAGAAGAAATTGCCCAGGCTATCAACACTCTTGAGGGCTCTAAGGTACCGGGACTGGATGGCCTAACGGGGGCCTTTTATAAAGCTTTTAAACATCAATTAGCTCCCCACCTTCCGGCATTATATAATGAGTCTTTAACTACTGGCACATTACATCCCACTTTACGTGTAGCAGTTCTTACTTTATTATTGAAACCTGGCAAATACCCCTGCCTCTGTGCTTCCTATCGACTCCTCTCCCTTTTAAATCTGTACAATAAAAGTTTTAGCTACCAGATTGTCTCTTCTAATGGAACAGATTATCTCTCCTGCACAATAAGGGTCCGTACCCCACGAGTCTACTTCTCTCAATCTCCACACCACCTTTTCAGTACTTAACAAGATCTCTCCATCCACACCAGTAGTAGTGGCCTTGGTAGATGCTGGAAAAAAAATGATCCTCTCAAATAGCCCTTTTTGAGAGTAGTTCTGGACATGCTGGGTATTCCCCCTCCTTTCCAATCCCTAGTCATTCTTTTACATTTAAATCCGGTGGCCCATATACGGGTCAATGGCTAATGAGCATTCCTTATTATGAGAGGGACCAGGCAGGGTTGACCCCTGTCTCATCTACTTTTTTCTATTGCAGTGGACCCTATGGTCCACTAGCTGCAGGCTCACCAGCTACACCAGGGACTTCAGCTCACTCACTTCCCCATTTTGCTTTCGTTATATGCAGACAACTTCTTGCTATTTATGTGCAACCCATTGGACAACCTTTTCCCCTCATGCAGGAGATTGTATTGTTTGGCAATCTATCTGGGCTCCAGATTACCTGGACCAAATCAGAGGTTTTTCCCTTGACAGACTTCGCTCAGCCCACATCGGTAGATTACTCCCTGAAGTGGGCTGCAGATGGTACCAAATACCTTGGCATTCAACTCCATAGGGATAAGGAACACATTTTACAGCTTATTTATGGTCTAGACTTTGCTGTGCAAAGAGATTGTTAGGTTAAATTACCTATTTTTTTGGCTGGACATGTGGCACTCATTAAAATAGTAATAGTTCCTAGTTTTCTGTATCTTTTTTTCAAACATATTTTTATTGAAGTTTTTAACATAGTACAGCATATAGCATTACCGTCATAGTCTTCACATGAGTGACATTAAAGAATGTTTACAAGATTGAAACTGTGAAGAGTCATACATATTGTCAGAGCTAGTCCTCGACCCAATCGCAGTGGAGTGCACAATTAAGGGATACAGTTTCGAACGTAACTGAGTTTAGGGTAAGTCTCTGCGTTTCTCACAATGCAGCACATAAAGTCAAAACGACCCATCATCCTTTGTGATAGCTCGCTCTGGGTTCCTTCCAGTCCGAGGACATTATACGAGAAGTACTACAGTTGACGTAAAACAGCTCCTAACTATGGAGCAGTTAACACAAAGTAAATAACCAACCCTATTCCAACTCCCACCCCCCTCCTTTAACATGGTGGCGGCACATAATAAAGAAAAATGCGGTCTTCAGGTTGCCTGACAGGATGCATTTCAAATTTGAAAGAGGTGTAGCGCTCTGATAGAGGAAGGACAAACAGAGGATGGTAGTCCACGGGAAAGAAAGGTGACTAGGGGACCCCATTTAAATTCGAAGTTCTTAAAATTAACCCTGAAAATGTCTGACATTCGTTCAAGGCTAAGGAGCTTCCATAGCCTAGAGTGCAAGAGCGAAATTGCCGGAGCTTCTCTCCGTTTCCAGGCCGTTGCCAATGTAATCTTCGCCGCCCCTATACAGAGCCACATGATCGTTTTATCAGCCCGGGTCTGGTGTTCTAAGGATGGGTCACGAAGTCCCAGAAGAACCTCAGCCATACCAGTCGGGATGGGGTATCCCAGCATATGCTTGATATGTGCAAGTATTTCTTCCCAGAAAGGCCGTATGCGGACAATCCCACCAGATGTGCTGGAAGTCCCCCAGTAGCCCACATCCCCTCCAGCATCTATCAGAGGAGTCGGGGAAGATCTGTCGGAGTTTGGCGGGATGGAGGCACCAGTCCATCATAGTCTTAAGGTGTGCCTCCCTGAGGTCGACGGAGTGGTTGAACTTCGTGATGTCCGACCATAAATGGGACCATTCCTCGTCTGAGATGTCTCTTTGGAGGATACCCTCCCACATTGACATATATCGTGGTTGTGGAGAGTGTGTAGTGGTGAGGAGAAACTTATATATAAAGGAAATCGTGCCTTTCATGGAGGACGCCTTAGTGAGAAAGGATTACAATTTTGTCAGGGGGCGAGTAGCTGCCTCCCGTACCTGTGGTGTGAGGGCCCAATGAAGTAATTGGCTATAGCGATATCTTTCTGTGTTCTGTAGGTTGTATTCCCTTTTACAGCTGTCAAAAGTAAGGGTATCAAAGTTGTGGAAAAGGTGTAATAGTGCTAGACATCCTCCCTCCCGCCAAGCATCAAATGGACCCGCCTGTTGGCCTGGGGGAAATGCAGGGTTAAAATGCAGCGGTGTAAAAGGGGAGGGAAAGGAGGTGCATCTCTCGTCACCTGACACAGAGTCCCATACCTTAAGCGTTGTGCGTGTAGGGGTGCTAATATAGGTGTTCTTAGGTCTGTCATGTTTGGAGCACCAGATCAGATCCCATATAGTCCATCCTGTCACGCTTCGATCCATATGCAACCAGTGTTTGTCTGATGCAGATTTCAACCACTCAGTCAGGAAGCGTAATTGGGCGGCCTTGTAACATCAGTAAATATCTGGAAGTCCGACCCCACCCTCCCCTCTGGAGCGACGAAGTATCGAAAAGGAGAAGCGTGCCCGCCTCCCTTGCCAAATGAAATTTAGGATCATGGCTTTAATGCACCTAAAGAAGTCCCTCTCCAGTTCAATGGGTAGAGCTTAAAACAGATAAAGGAGCTTTGGGAGAAGAGTCATCTTTATGGCATGAAATCCGCCCAGCCAGGACAGGAAGAGGGGCTTCCATTTATTGAGCTCTGCTTGAATACACGCGAGCATAGGGGGGAAATTAGCAGAATAGAGTCCGTCCACTTTTGGTGTGAGCTGGACGCCCAAGTATTGTATAGAGGAGGTGGTCCACTGGAGGGCCGTGAGAGTTTGGAGCCTACGGAGTTCCGTTGGTGGGAGAGTAAGGTTGAGGATAAACGACTTGCCCAGATTTACTTTAAAGCCTGCTACTGTTTCGAATCGGACTAATTCCGATTGTAGGGGTGGGAGGGACACGGCTGGGTCTGTGAGCGATAACAGGACGTCATCTGCGAATAGGGAGATTTTGTGTTGTTCCCCCGTGAAGGGGATCCCCTGAATGTCAGGGTTTGCTCTAATTGCTGCTGCTAGGGCTTCAATACTAAAGCCAAAAAGTAGGGGGGATAGGGGACACCCCTGTCTAGTGCCTCTGGAATGGAAGAAGAAGGGCGATAGCGCACCGTTAACCATTACCTTAGAGTGGGGTTGAAGGTAATTAGCCCGAATCATAGTGAGGAATTTGGATGCAAAACCGAAAGCCGTGAGGGTAAGGAACAGGAACTCCCAGTCGACCCTATCGAAAGTTTTTTCCGCGTCCAACCCGACTAGGACCACGGGGATCTGACGTCTATTGATCTTCTCGATTAAGTGTACAATGTGACGGGTGTTGTCGTGTGTTTGGCGTCCCTTAATAAATTCCGATTGGTCTGGATGTATGAGATCAGGCATAAGATCATTCAGCCGCTTAGCTAAGATGGAGGAGTATAGTTTCGCATCGAGATTGAGCAAAGCGATAGGTCTGTAAGAGGCTCAAGCCTCAGGGTCCTTTCCCGGCTTAGGTATAACAGTGATCACTGCTTCCGATAGGGAGCCGGTGGTTGAGCCTTCCTCCGCCATCTTATTAAAGAGTCGTGTAAGATTTGGGGTGATGTTTTGTAAAATAGAGCGGTATACCCATCTGGCCGTGGTGCTTTATTTAGTTTTGAGAGCCTTACTAGCAGAGGTAACATCCTCAGTGGTGATAGGGGCGGAAAGTAGCTAATTTCGTTTTGGGGATACTTGTGGGAGTTGCCGGGCATGGAGGTAATCTCGTTGGGCAGCTGGATCTAAGTGGTCCCCAGTGTAGAGGGTTTCGTAAAAGGAACCGAAGAGTTCCGCTTTTTCCTCGTCACTATGGGTAAGGTCTCCGTGTGGTCTCCGGATGCCGCCAATGTACTCCCATATTCGTTTATCCTTGAGCTGTTTAGCAAGGTGTTTGCCAATCTGGTTGCCCTGGGAATAAGATAAGTGACATAATTTCAGTAGTGTAAATTCTGCCCTGTTGTTATAAATGGCTCGGAGTTTACCCCTAAGCGCTGTTAGACTACGAAGGGCTTGCCTAGTGGGGTTCTGTTTATGAGCTTGTTCGGTGGAGGCCAGTTCCGTCTCCAACGTTTCCCTTTCTTTGGTGCATTGTGAGTTCAATGCAGAGTTAAGGGATATACATTACCCCTGGAATACCGCCTTAAAGGCGTCCCAGGTGATAAATTCCGATGTATCTTCTGATTTGTTAATGTTAAAAAATTCGGTGATAGCCTCCCTTAGTTCAGTGTAGTAGTCTTTATCTCGTGTGAGCGCAGTTGGGAAATACCACCTGAGAGAAGCAGAAGTGTGTACCCGCCAGGACATAGAAATTGCGAGGAGACTGTGATCTGATATTGAAAGAGGGAATATTTTAGCTTCTTGTAGGTCACCTAGGAGTGATTGGCTGATAAAGATGTAATTGAGGCGTGAGTACGTGCGATGTACATGTGAGTAGAATGTCTCAAGAGTTAGGATATAAGGTACGCCAAGAATCTAAAAGTTCCAAGTCGTGAATTTGTTGTCGAGTATCCGTGGAGAATGAGCCCATTTCTGAGCGTTGGGGGTGGGTGCTGTCCAAGTCCTTCTCCCACGTGAAATTAAAGTCACCCATAAGTACTAGCGAACCTTCAAAAAAGTCCACTAGCTTTCCCAGCAGAGTGTGTAGGAAGAGCACCTGGCCAGTGCTGGGGGCATATACCGCCACAAAAGTACAAAGTTTACCCATCAGGCGACCCTTTACCATAATCCAGCTCCCCTCTTTATCGTGTTGTACATCCAATGTTTGGAATTTGGTGGAGGAACGAAATAAGAGTGCAACCCCCCTGTATTTCGTTAGTGCTGAGGATCTATAAATCAGTGGGTAGTGTTTGTGACGAAGCCGATTGTCATCATATCTAGCTAGATGTGTTTCCTGGAGGGCCACTACATCTAGGTGGTGATCAGTGATGTATTTCCATACCTTCTGGCATTTCTGAGGAGAGTTAAGACCCTTAACATTCCAGGCGCCATTGGTAAGTGTCATAGCGTCAGTGGGTAAAGGAACATCTCAATGAAAGCCCCGACAGACCTGACATGGCCCGTGTCGCCAGTTGCCCCCAAGGATTAGCCCACCCCCCTCTAATGCGATAGAATATTACTGTGCAATCCGTAACCCAATCTAGACCTAGTATTAAAAAGCCGCCGCCACCATGACCCACCCCACCCCTCCCTTCAAACCCCCCCCAAAAAAAAGAACAAAGTCCAAACCATTTGAAAAACAGTACAAAAAACATTGTCGGTTACCTGGTAGGGGTAATAAAACCCCACAGGTTTACGGTGAGGCAACAGGTCCGAGGGCCCCCTCTGTGCCCATCCCAGAGCAGTGCAAAACGGATCAGCAGCGAAGCGTCTGTGAGGCGCAAATGAGATCTCGTTAAAGTGCGCCCCCACATGCTGTAAACATGTCCTATGCCTATGTACCCGCCTCAATACTATAAAGACTGGCCGTGAGAAAGAAGAAATAGATAAGACATACATAGAAACCCACACATATCATAGATCTAACATCATCAAGGGGGAAAGTCCACAGTTCCCGGTCATATCGTGGGGCAGAGTGTAGGGTATCCTGAGTGATAGATGCTAACATGAGATCAAGAAGGATAAAGCAGTCAGTAGGAGGGAGCCCTCGCCACCCTCCCCCATCGTATCGAGGAAGTGACCAAAGCAACATCCCGTAGTTATGATGTTACTAGGTGTGGGGCCCTCAAGCCAGCAAAATGATATGTCTCCATGAGGCACAAACCCAGGATTCATCTGAGCTCCCTACGTGAACCCTCCGACCACGCCGATGCTTTTGGCACGGTCTTGTGAGAGTCACCGGTCTTGTCTTGGGTAGAGTCAACGTCGTCAGTGGAGAGACCAAGAAGATTCAAGCCTTCCTGCATATCCGAAATGTGGCGCTGTCTATTATGAAATTCGAAGCTGAGTCCAAATTGAAAGGTCCATCGATATCTGATCTTCTCGTCTCGTAGTTTGGAAGTGATTGGCCTGAACAACTGCCTCCGTGCCAGAGTGGCGGGTGCCCAATCCTGGTAGATTGTACAGGAATGATTTTGAAACGAGATAGATCCCTTCGACCTAGCCGCTACGAGGACTGCCTCTTTGACTTTAAAGGAGTGGAATTTTGCTAAAATGTCTCGAGGTCTCCTCTTTTCGCCATGTTGCAATGCCCCCACTCAGTGAACTCGTTCGAGTCTTATTTTGAGGGATTGGGGACTCAAGAATTCCGCAAAGAGCCCCTCCAGAAAGGCCCCCAAGTTGAGCACCTCCGCCCCCTCCTCCAGTTCCTTAATCCGTATGTTCTCCCTCTGAGCCCTATTCTCAAGGTCTTCCGACTTGAGTTGCGACGGGAGTACTTGGTCACGGAGGGATCGGACCTCATCTCGGAGTTCTGACTTGAGTTTGTCTTGATCTTGAGAGTGCGCCTCCAAATCCACCACCCGGGTGCCCACCGAGTCCACATCTTGTTGGAGGCAAGTTAGCTTTTCATTCAGATCAGCCCCTAGCTGCTCCATGGATGATTTAATGTCCTGGCCAAGCTCTTTACGCAACTCAGATTTGAAATCTTTAAACATGGCCAGAAGGTCTGCCTTCGTGAGCATCATAGCAGCCGTTTCGTCATCTGCGCGCAGGGCTGGACGCCTGTCCGAGGCCGTGAAGAAACCAGAGACCTTAGTGGTTGTTCTGGTCGTCCCCTTCTTGGGCGGCATGCCGGCCGGCCCTAGGGCGCCCCCCTTGGTTGCAGTCACGGCGGTCACAAAATTCTCTTAGAAGGGTGTGTGGCGAGGCAGATCATGGCAGGAGAAAGTGGCGCAGGTGAAGCAAGGACCAAGCAGCCCATCTATGAGACCGCAGACGCCATTCAGGTGAGGACAGCCACTAACCTCAATATTTATAGGTCCCGCCGAGGGAGGACAGGTGCTGATACAGTTCCTAGGGAAGACGCCAACTGGAGCTCATCTGTGAGCGAAGATGTGGACCAACATGCAGCAGAAAGGTGTATGGGCCACAGATTTATCTGCCTCTGGCTTGGGGGGATGCTGCCAAATCAAGGGGCCCCCAAACGATGTGTAGCCACCTCAGATCGCTGGTTTGCAAGTCCGGGGAGAGTCATTGGCGCCTATGTCCTGAAGGCGCTGCCATCTTGGGGTCAGGCATGCGGGCCGCAGAACCGTACCGTGGGGTGTGCTCCTCAGGAGAAAGCAGCGAGAGTGCTGCGAATGTCGCGCCAAGGCCTGGCTCACCTTAAACGTGGAATCTGTTGATGTGAGGCAGAAAGCTGGAAGCGGCGGCCTCCGCAAGCACCAGTAGGGTCCGGAGCTCAAAGCCGCCAGGCAGCCGCCATTTTAACTCATGGCCCCAAGCTCCTTCCGAGGATGGATCGGGAACGATCCCGCACTTGCCGAGGCAGGTAAGCGCTTCCAAGCTGCGCGCTACATCTTACGCCACCGAATGCTGCTAAATTCAGCCCGCGGAGCTCCGGGGGACCATCGATTTCAGCTCCTGGCTTGAGCGGGGACCGGGAGCCGAGAAGGATTATGACCTCTCGGCCATCTTGCCCAGCCATGCCCCCGTGTATCTTTTTTTAAACACCCCAATCCAGCAGATATTTTTTTACTCTATACCCAGTCTCGTTTTGTGACAGAGGAACACCCTCACTCTTCTTTATAACCAAGCCGGATTTGGGGTACCCGATCTTTATTTAAATGAGTTTGCTGCCCAGTGTCAATATTCACATTGATGGTATCACCCAGATGCCCACATTCCCTATTTGAGACCAGAACAGGACCAGTTGGGTGGACTCTCTCACTCTGCGCTCTAGCTGAAAGGCATCCAATTTGATGCAAACGACATTCAAACCGTCTCCACTACCAGATGGGCATGGCTTAGACTATGGCAGACACTGGATGGCAGCCCTCTATACTCATGGCGAACAAAGCAAAACCAAAGGAAATGATGGACGGAGTGTTGAACGTTTTGCTTTGTTCGCCATAAGTTGGCAGGGTATGCTCAGACGTGAGTCCCTTGCTCACTTTGCCACTGGATTCAAGCAAGCCTGGCTGAAGACGGCTGAAATGCCAGAAACCGGTCCTAGGAAGCTTGTTTCCGGTCCAGGGAAGACATGGCTTGGCAGTTCGGGCTGGACTGTTCCCATGAGGCACAGGGTCAGACTGATTTGCATATGGCCATGTCTGAACTGGGGTGGCAGAGTGGGCTAAAGAACGGTGATGGATTAAACCCTGATCAGTTGACTGGGGGTGAGTGCTTGCAATGTTCAACACTCCGTCCATCATTTCCTTTGGTTTTGCTTAGCCCTCTATACTCCCCTACTCTTCTAATCCATGACAAGCCCTTGCTCTTACGTAAAAAGTTAGTACGGCGCACACTCCTTCATCATAACCTCTCCACCCCAGGGGATCTTTTTCCTGATGGCTGTGCTGTGCAATCTACTGTTGACTCCCAAATCCATGACGCTTCGCACATGGATCACTTTATCTTCCAGAGACTGCATAACATTTTGCGATCCCTCCTTCCTACTTACCCACTTCCCCTAGAAGATTTTCCACCTCTGACACGTGTGATTTCTGATATGGATGCCGATCGCATGATTTCTGGACTGTACCATTTGTGTAGTGCCATGAAACCAGACACCACTACATGAGTCCAGGGGACATGGGCGCAGGAGTTGGGTACCCCGCTTACTGATGCAATAAGGTCATACTGTTTCTCTCAGATCCAGTGAATCTCGACTAATCATAGGCATAAATTACTGTATTTCAAATTCCTACCTCGCATTTATCTTTCCCCCTCAGTTATTGCTAACTTTGACCCTACTAGACCCAACCACTGTCTTAAGTGTAGTGCTCCAGGAGCCGATTTTGCACACTTGGATGTGCCAGGAAATATCTGCATACTGGGCTTTCTTTTATCTACATGTCACAGCCATGATAGATACAGCACTTACTCCCGACCCTCTCATGGCTCTCTTAGAGTATACCAAGGGCTTACAGTGATCTTTGCACAGGCTCACCTAATGTCTTTCCTGTTGGCTAAACATGAGCTTGTGCTTCTTTGGGGCACCACTAGTACCAACATACACTGCCTAGCTTAAAAGTATGACCTATTGTGACAACATTGGCAAAGATTGCGCCACCCTACAGCCCTCACTTCTCATACCAGAGATTTTTGGCAACTCCTGCGCCATTATCTCTGCACCCCTGACCAAGACTCCACAGATTGAATCCCCCCTTTTCTTTCATTGCAGATTGTTAGCCATTCTATTCTTCTGCTCACTGTGTCATAGTAAAATGCATTGTATATGCTTCCTTCATCTGTTTATTATGATGTTGTTTTGTTTTGCTCTGTCACTGTATCTTTAACCCCTTCGCTGCGGCGGGAATTCCGCCGCAGCGCTGGGTGGGGTGGGGGGGGGCAGCGCGGTGGCGCTGTGCTCATGACGGAGCCACTCCGTCATGAGCCACGGTTGAGCTGTGCTCATGACGGAGTGGTTCCATCATGACTCCGCCCATGGCGCTAATCGCCCGCACAGGCGGGGAATTAGCGCCGCGTGGGCGGAGCGGCCACCAACGGCCGCGGCATGACTGAACCACTCCGTCATGAGCACACGGCAACCGTGGCTCATGACGGAATGGCTCCGTCATGAGCAGGGGAGGGGTTAAGATATAGTCAAGTGATGTGAATTCATGGCGGCTTGCTGTTGTTGAAATGTCTGTCAATAATGACATTTAAGAAAAAATACATTCATTAAAACATACTAATAAAAAAGTTAGCAAACTACCTAAAATTAAAAAAAATGTATACCTAAAAAATATTTTCTTTTTTTATTCAAATATAACATTTTCAATTTAAAATAATTTAAGACACATATCAAATTTACATTTAATCACTGAAAAACAATTCAAAATATAAATACAAAAAAAAAACAACAAACCATAAATTTAAAATAACCTACTTATTAAAATTTGAATTTACTTCCCACCCTATTAACCAAAAAACACATCTCACTTTTAAAATAATTGAAAATATTAAAAACTTTAAAAAATAAGTTATTACAAAATTACCATGCAACAAAAACACTTTACAATGAGATCACAGACATTGATTCTTTTTTTAATAGTAAACACAGTGTCTTATTACCTGTGATATTCAGTAGCACAATTATGTTTGACAACAAAATATATTACGCATATTTGAGTTTCACAATGTTGTTCACAGGATATTTTGGTGGAACACAGTGATTGGCTTGTGAACACGTGGTGCCCTGCAAGAGAGAGCAAACAACCATCCCTGTCTTTGCATTTCCAAACAGAAAAATGTAAAGCAGCCCATGTTCCTTAAGGAACTGGTCCTGTTTAAAAATATATATATATGTTTTCATTTGGGGAAACATCTAGGGGGGGAGGTAATTCTCCCCCTGAGACTACCAACACAAATTCCAAAGCAAAAGGATGCCATTTTGCAAATTACTTACCATCTTCTTTGAGGTGTCTGTAAGTGTTCAATGGTTTGCAATCAGTAATGTGGTTGAAAACCATTGATACAATGCATACTGAATCTTAATAACTAAGAAACATCCCTTTAATGCCCCTACCTAATATGGCCTGGGTCGCAAATCCCATTTTACAAATTAGAAAAACTTTTCCGATTTCTAAATTGGGGTTTGTACTTTAGAAAAAGGCCTCTATATAGTTGTACACCCAGCGATTTTGCAAATCGAAGGTTTAAAAAAATCCTTTCATATCTCTCACCAATATATCCTTACATCTTTTGTGACTGAAAGGATGCATTAGTTAAAGGTGGACTGCATACAGCAATGCGATCCACCAATGTCCATACATCTGCTTTAGTAACAACACAGACTAGGCGATTGCAATGGTTTTCCGTGTTTAATGTCAGAATGGGCCAGTCTCTAACAGGCTAATAGAAGTAATAAAGGACCCTGGTTTGCTAACAACTGCCTGAGATATAAAAGATGGTCAAATACTTTCTAACATATGTTTGTGGATGTTTTACAGAATGCTCAGCTTGATAATGAATTACTTTAGTTTTGCTTATATCTTTTGAACAAGCTTAGGAGGCTGTAACAGACTAATCTTTTTGGTCATAGAGTAAGTCGTTTGGTATGAGACCAAGATCTGTTTTGATTGCCCAGCCCCTTTCGTTTCTTAAGACTTTTGGCTTGAATGGGGGTGCCCTGGGCCTATTTCTTTTTATTTTTTTTCGGGGGGCAGGCCGTCACACATTATTTTATTTTAATTCCCCGTTTGCTACAATCGCCCTCTTTCATTCTGCGTCGGAGAGCATGCAGGGAATTATTTGTTGGTCCTCGATGTGCAATAAAAACAACTTATACTCAGGTTGCACTCTGCTGTATCCTGCCAAATGGCCTCTACGGAATTACTTATGGATAGAGATGCAGAATCCCTTACAATTCTTACAGCGCTGTGATGTCGGCTTCAAACATTTGCCTTTCAGGATTTTACTATAAACTTAGCTATGGGAACTGCACCCTACCCTAATCAGTCATTTTTGAACAACAGTTATTAGTTATTCCGGAGATGTTCTTTAAGTAAAGAAGAACGGTACTGTGTGCATGTAGATATTCTTCATAATTTGAGTGAAATTGGATATTATAATCACTGCTGCCACCCCAGACATCCTAATGATGAATTGCCATTAATTCTAACTTTGAGACCAAAATAACTAAACTTAATTCTTTGGTTATTTCACAATGAATAGAAAAGACTTAGGGGTTGATTCCGAGTTTGGTGGTCAATTGGACTGCCAAACCCGTGGTGGTGGTCCACCCGCTGTATTATGAATATGGCGATGGGACTACCACCACCGCGGAATCATGGATCCCGCTGTGGTGGTGCAGCAGTGAGAGGCTCTAATATACTGGTGGTGTTGCTGTGGCACTGCCGACCATATGAGGAGTTTCCACACTGCCACAGTTTTCATGGCGGTGAGGCAGCCTTGAAAACTGTGACAGCGATGAAACAAAGGGGGCCCTACAGGCCCCCGTGTTGCCTCAGGACCATGGTTTGCCTGCAGGGGAGCACATGTTGTGCCCCCATGTGTGCAGTTACCCCCTTTCCTGCATGGCATGGACTTTGCAGTCCATGCCATGCAGAAACGCGCTTAGGCATTTCCATTGCAGTGCCCTTTTTTTTTTTTTGAAATATTTTTATTGGGTTTATCAACAAAACAGAAAAACAAACACCACTCGTATAGTGCAAGGCATGGCATACAGGGGTTACAAGGTACCGGAGCAATGACAGTACAGGTGTCACAGAGAAAAATAAACAGCCCAATGACAACACACCATCGCTCCCTTCCCCGCCCATCTCCAGCAGTGGAGCCATTAATCCTGGTCACTGAGATCCGAGTCCGCTGCATCCGGTGGGGGCTCACAGATATTTCCCCGGTATACATTCCATCCACCCCAGACCTGGGACCACTTCCTGGGGCACCCTCTATGGACATACACAGTTTTTTCGGTCACCATTACAAGGTCCATATCTCGGATCCACTGCGTCAGGGTAGGCCCCAGCCCCGATCCCCATTTCTGGGCTATATTACGCTTTGCGAGCATGAGTCCCAAAGTCACCCAAAGCTGGGTCACCTTCTTGTGGTCCGTCTGTTCCCAGACATTAAGGAGGCACAGCCGAGGTTCCGGCAGCGTGGGAATTTTTGTTACCTGGGAGAGAATACGCAACACCCCTTTCCAATACGTCGCCACGATAGGGCACTCCCAGAGGGTATGCAAGAAGGTCCCCTCGTGGCCACAGTTCCTGAGACACAGCGGGGACTCCACCCGGTGGAGTCTGAATAGGAGGGTGCGGGTGTAGTATGTGCAGTGCAAAATTTTGAGTTGGACCAGTCTGAGCTTGGAAGATATGCCCACCTCCCTGCAGTGCCCTTTTAATAGGCACTGCTGAGGGAATGCCAAAGGACAGCCTGCGGTCTAGTTTGACGGTCCTGGAGCTGGGTGCTGGCATGGCCACCAAACTCATAATCAGGCCCTAAGTAAGTGAAAATAATATAAATAGATGGGGACTGTATGAGTGGCAAGTGGATAAAATGAATAGCTATTGATCTGGTGAAAACATGTATGCTGATACCTGGAAGCTGTTGGTTGACATTGAGAGTCACACATGGATCAATATTTTGTTACAATTCTCAGACAAAATTCATGATGACATACCTTGTGTTGTTCTTAAAGCCGCAATTGGAGGATAAATGCACTCTCTCTCTTTTTTCTAACCTTTATATATATTATTCAATTTATTTTTTGGGGGTATTAACATACTGTAACAATTAGACCAGAGCTCAGTTAATATGGAGTGCAAGAACCAGTACTTATTGTGTATAAATGAAATGGATGGAGGAACTTATTTAAGGATGGTATTGTTAGGTAACACACATGGATGTCATTCTATTGATATAATATCAGATGTCCTTGCATAATTTCTATTTGGTATGGATCCCTTACCATGTAACCCTTACCATGCAGCACCTTTACCACACAGTTTTTAGCATGTAGATAAGTATGACAGAGGCCCTTTTTAGGTACTTTACAAGCAAGACTTAAACACACACGTAAGTTATTTTTTTTAACCGACACAATATATATTACAATGTTGCCACCACTGTGTAGTTATTGATACATATATGTATTACACAAGGGCGGCCACCACTGTGTACTCATACTAAGTCAAGGTTGCCACAGGAAGAGAGTTTTGAGGTCGAGTCTGAGCCAGCATGCAAGCGCTGCTCTGGCGATCTGTTGTACTTCAGTACATGAGAGAAGCCATGCCCTCTCCCACCCACATATTTTTCATTGACTTGTGTCTTTGTCCTTCTTAAATGCTAGCTTCTGATTTTCTAATTAGCTTCTTTCTCCCTCCTTGGTACCGCTGTGTCATCATTTGTAACCTGCCATGACTACTGGCCCCTTTACTTGGTTGTCACAAGGTGGGTGTACTACTTTCTGTAATGAGTTTCTCCTACTGCAGGCACGATGATGTGCTTTGCTTACATTCAGTGCACAGTGTGCACTTTCACTTATAAAGCAGCCGGGACAATGGTGGGCAAAATCCAATGCCATAGGTATTTTTCTCACTTCGACGTCTCCACCCTTCATCTGACCATGGTGCAAATCTGGGAGTGTGAGCTTAATGGGGCCATTTTGTGGCTCTTTGCTTGAAGCTGCGTCTTGCCTGCACTGTGCTGCCTCCTCTCTGCAGTACTCCGCCCTTGGCGTGTGGCTCCACTGTAGGGAATTACACAGGTATCGACGCATTGGGTGACTCAGATTGGGCAGGGACTTTACTTTTTTCCTACTGCAGGCAGGACGACCTGTCCAGCCGGAACAATGGTGGCCGATTGTTTTATACCAACTAAAGCTGTTGCTTGTTTTTTCTCCCATTACACTCCCACCCCCATTCCACACTTGAAAAAAGAAACCGATTGTGTTTAACTCACTCTCATGACTAGATTTTCTGAATGTGGTTATTCCATGTTTTGCTGCTATTTTGCTAAAATTAATCAACAACAGTGTATGACTGACAAGGAACTCTGGGGGATATTTTCAATAATGTGTGATAAACATTGCAAAATTAGCATAATGCAACTTTGCATATCGCAGTCAATCGCGGGAAAACAACGCCGTGTTAACGTAGGATTCTGATCCCGGTGGCACCATGCGATAGTCCCTGGAGAACGTATCATATGACTGCATTAAAATCAACGCAACGGTACAAAAAATGGAACACATGAACGCCATAAAAGTTGCGATGAGGCCAATCGCGCTACAAAAATCAGCGATAACCACTGACAGGGCTGCAATTCCCACGCGTCATGCAGGAAAATGCACTATAAATGCAGACAAGAAAAACACACCAAAAACAAAATAAACTGCGTACCAACATGGATGCACCCGGACCGAATGCCCAGGTCAGCGCAAACCCCAAAAGCCCCAGAGACCACCAGCAAGGAACATTGGGGTCGGGGAAGGCCAAGGAGAAGAGGAAGAGGAAGACGCAGTTCAGTCCACATGACAACCGGATCAAAGTCACGGAGGTGACAGAACACCAACAACAACTGTCCATCACCTCCACCATGTCATTGGCAACACAGACGTAAAAATGGCATTCCATCGTGAATGCAGTCGTAGTGTCGAGGAGGCCAAGATGTGCTGGCATGATGTGAAAAGCCAAACCAAGCAGAAACCCGCTGCCAACAGAAATGCAGCAACGGCGAATGGAGGTGGGAGTCCTGGGCCACAGGAGGAGCTGGAGCTTATGGTGGCCACAGTGATCAGTGTGGAGATGGTGCAGGAGTCCGGACACTGCTCCACATGACCTGACACAACATCAACAGGGTGAGTAACGAACATGGACTGGGAGGACAGGGGGTGACGGGCACAATGGCACACATGCACAACGACATGTAGCACACTGCACACACACAATGACCCTGGGTCATGTCCCTGACACTGCAGCACACATACAAACATCAAGTAGGTGCCTGTTTTACACTTCAGTCAAGGGATTCTGCTCGTCGATATCGTTACCTTCCAGGACTACTGACATCTATACCTGCCCTGTGCATTGAGCAAAATTGCGAGGGACTGCCTACCAAAATTTCAGTTCTTTCTAAATATCGGAGAGAAACCTTTTTCTACATATACCATTCGGCAATCGAAATCTATTGACTAATACATATATGTCAACTGGACTTTCCTTTGAATATTTGAGCCCTGACAAAGTTCCTTGAGAACGAAAAGCTTTGGCTGATGATTACTTTTAATACTACAGAGTAATAAACCGTCCAAGACCACAAATGACCCAAGTCGCCAACATCACAGTACATTAAAAGCACAAAAGTGTCCCAATGATTGGAGCGATCACGTGGGAGTATAGGGTAAGAGAAGGTCGGTCAAGATTTGCGGGGAAGCCAATTTCAGGATTTTGCAGGTTATACACAGTGCCTCAAACTCGGTTCGCCTGGCCACAGTGGAGACGGTGAATGGCACTTGTCACAGAGCAGGTTCTGCGCAGACCAAAGAGGGATCTTGCGGCCGCATTCTGGACTCTCTGTAGCTTTTGTATTTCTGACTTGTTGACTTCCAGATACAATGAGCTGGCATAGTCGAGTCTAGACATGATCAGAGCCTGGAAAATGATCTGCCTTGTCGGGGCATCAAAGAAGCCCAGGATGGGTTTGAGTCCGCGCAACAGACCAAAGCAAGTTCCCGCCACCTTTTTGGTTTGAGTCTGAAAGTTGAGTGAGGTGTCCATCCAGACCCCTAGGTTCTTCACTGCCGGCTTAGGGACAGGGGCAGTGCCTAAACTCTTTGGCCACAAAAGCTTGTTCCAACGGTCATGGTTCCCTCCCACCATCAACACCTCCGACTTGTTGGCATTCAGTTGGAGGTCATCCACTTGGCGACTGTCAAGAGGTCGCCCCGAAATTTCATGGCGTCCTGCTCGGGGTCGCTCGAGAAAACCACCAACAACTGAGTTTCATCGACATAAGAGACCATGGTCAGCCCTCTGCTCTTGGCTACTCCGGCCAAAGGTGGAACATAGAGATTTAAAAGCAGAGGGCTCAGGGACGAGCCTTGTGGGACCCCTTGACCTATAGGGAAAGTACTAGAGGCGAACGTGGGGGATATCACCTGAAACGTCATGTCCGCGGGGAAGGATGCCAGCCACTTAAATGCTGAGCCAATGTCAACACAATGTAAACACAATGTCAACAAGCATCTCTCCTTCACAATGCAGAGGGATAAACAACACCTCCAGCAGAGCAGACCAGACAACTCTACAGTGATGCTGAAGAGGACCACCCCACTTTCAACACCGACGCCCTGCAACAGTTCATGGATATCTTAGGCAATCGACCTCCAGGATCAGGGCAGCCCAGCTGCATCGAGGATATCCCATCCCCTGCACAGACCACACAACTGGACGCACTCACCGCCACGGATGGCTCCCAGCAGCCTACCGGAGCACACATCGCATTCCAAGGCCAGGTGTCAGACTGCCAGAAGGGGGTGGCAGAACAGGTGTGGGTGGGGTTCTACCTCATGGTAGCCGAACTAGATCACATACGTGGGTGTCTATGTACCATCAGGGACCACCTACACTCCCCAACAGAGGGCACTCTGCGACAGAGACACATGCCTTTGCACATTTCCAGTACTGAACCACATACAGAGTCACGGGATAATCATCCACACCCCCACGCTGGACTGCCGTACGCCGGCCCAGTTTACTCCTCTTACGTATTGAGTGGGGGACGACAAAGCTTACATGTGCAAGGTCTCACCCGCTGCCTGCGGTGACAGGGCTGTGTCCACTGTACACAGCACAAGGTAATGTTGTGGGGCCCAGGGCCCTAATACATACATCATGAGCACACGGACACACTCAGATAGTTTGTTGAACTGGCTACCGGCATGTGCGCTCAACAACTTTATTGCCAGGGTCACATGTACAATGGCGCCTGTGCTGGATGTGTGTGGGGTGAGTGTAAACCAGCCCTCGTGGAATCGTTGGTGCTGGCAACAACTTGAACAGTGATCCCAATTAAAGCGGAAACAGAAAACACCAGCAAAACATAAGCAACAGTGAAGCATCATGGTGGTAGCCGGAGAAAGTACAGTGTTCACCCAATATGCAACCAGAATGGTCCATGAATTGTGGTGCACTGAGTTAGTGGCACCTGAAGAGCTGAGCAGGGTATCACGCTGATGATGGCACCCATGACAGGTGTGAGCAACACTGATAGTCAAGCAGTAAGACACCTCTGACTCTGGCACCTGTTGTTTGGAGTTGATCCTGGCGGTGGTGGCGTGTGCATCCTGCGGTGATGCAACATCCGGGCAGGTCAGGACTCGACTTGATGTGTGAGCCCAGGTGAGCTGCAGTTGAGGCCTGAGGCAGGGGACAGCGCAGTGCCACAGACACATGGTGTTGATGACCCCCAGTCAATTGAGCCAGAGGCCATTCAATATTCTATCAGACAGGGTTCATGACTTGAGCTGCACAAAGTTAGTGGCCCCGGATGCACTGCAGCCGGCACAGGCACACCGCCACAGAACAATGACTTGTGGTGCAGTGAGATAGGGCCACGTGAGCTGAGCGGGTCCTCGTCGATGTCGAAGGTGAATGTAGTGGAGGGTTGTGGGGGACAGTGGAAGGTGTCGTCCAGGGCATGATGCAGAGGGCAGAAGCCATCCGGAAGCGGCAAATGGAGGAGTGGAATGCTACAGACATGTTCTTGCCACAAATTCAGTATCACCAACATGATGATGAAGACAACCCCCAGTCCATAGACTCAGTCACCACCAAAGTTTAACCAGAAAGTGTCCATGGATGTCGGGGAACAGACTTAGTGGCACCGGAGATTAAAAGGGATGCAGTCTGCTATGACGCCTGTACAAAGATATAAATTCTGCCATAAATAAATAAAGACTGACTTCCCAATGTGTGACCTACTCGACCGCAGTGTAGGTCCGAGACAGCGGTCAGCAGGTGCCCACAGCCACGTGTTGTTGGCTAGCAATGCACATTGTTAGTGACACCAGAGCAGTTATCGGCAGTGTTCGATCACCTCCGTAATGATGATCCTTTTTTCCTCCAGTCCCACACGCGTCTTTCACTTACACCTCTCCTTGCATGCAATGATATGAACTCTGCCATAAACAAATCAAGACTCAGTTCCACATGTGTGACCTACTTGATCACTGTGTAGGCTGGAGGCAGTGGTCAGTGCGGGCCAACCGCTATTCAGCAAGCTACACCTGGAGCTTTAACACACGACATTGAAATGGCATGGGGGGATGATTTGTGGTTGACGGAGGTAGACGCACCAGAGCTGAGCGGGTGTTCAGCCAGCGATGATGCCTGGTCCTGCCTGGTACGGACTGGAATGGATTGGTGTGAGGCCTGCTGGACCGCAGTGTAGGCCGAAGGCATAGTCATCAAGGGCCCACAGACACGTGTGGTTGGGATGCTATGCACAGACTTGGTGTCACCACATCAAAGGGACTATAGTGATTTAAACTCTACATTAATATGTGCACTCAGCCATTGGATAATCAGGACTCAGTTCCAAAAGTGTGACCTACGTGACCGTAGTGTAAGCCGGAGGCAGCGGTTCAATGAAAAAGGAGTACAGCTGGCCTGTGTCGTGGAAAACGGGATGGTCTGAGGAGGCTGCCAAGGTTACAGGCCTCGGGTTTGGAGCTTGCGCTGGCACGTGGTGGGCCCTCTTTGACACACGCCGGTGTCGGCAGGTGAGCAGTAAGGCCTGGCTGCGCAGGGGCGGGCAAGACGGGTTCAGGGACCAATGGCCCAGGGTGCAGCAGGCACACAGGATCGCAGGCAACACCACTCACGGCGTTGGCCTCGTGGCGGGGTGGGAGGCAATGCCCTGGCAGACACGTTGGGCATTCCGGAAGCGAACCACACCCAGAGCTATGTGCTTTTTATTCACACCTCTATGCTGGCCTGGCATATGCCGGGCCAGCCCACTCCGCACACGCTTACAGGGGAGGATATCACAAGCTACATTTCCGCAATCTTCCCCACTGGCTGGGGTGACATGGTTGCATCCACTGTCCACTACACTCCAGACACCAGCAGTACATGTAGACATGGATATGTCTGTGGTCTGCATACTGCAGTCTGTCCAGCACGTCTCCCCCATACTTGGCATTGTGTACATTCTCATTCATGGGTCACTTGCCTCCTTCGCACATGCCTGGTTCCCACCTCTCCCCACATTCCGCTAATGTGTGGATGAGGTGCCATGCCGTTGAAGTCTCATGTACATGGCTAGCCCAGGTTGCCGCAGTAAGTTGTGCTGTTGTGCCTGGGGGGTGGGCATGTTGTTTGGCATGTTGTATGTGATTTTGTAACATGTGCATTGCCAGAGTTGTGAGTTGCACGATTGTGGAGTTGAGGTGTGTGGTGTGTTCATTTGGTACTAACCAACGAGCAGTGCATTCCCATAGGTGCCACCCTGGAAACGCTGATTGATGAAGGACTGTAGGAAGATGAAGGAATCATGCACACTGCCTGGGTAGTTGGCGACGACATGGGTGAAGAGTCCCCGGTGGGCCACTATTACCTGCACATTGATGGAATGTGTGTGCTTTCTGTTGTGGTGATTGTGTGCAGTGGCGGCAGGGGGCACAAGTAGGACATGTGTGCTGTCGATTGCCCCCAGCACGTGCAGGAATCCAGCTATAGCGTATAGTCCTTGCTTGGTCTCCAGCTGTTCCTGCGCATTGTGTGGGACGTATAGGTACTGGGGTACCAAGCTGATGATGGCTTCCAGGACAGGTGTGAGGAACTTAGATGGGGCTGGCTGTGAGACTAATCTGACTCTGGAGTTTGTTGGTTGGGAGGTACCAGGGGCCAACAGGTGCAGCACAGCCAGCAGCTTTGTCTGAGGTGGGATGTTGGTTGTCCGCTGTGTTGGTACAGTCAGCCTGTAGGAAATGATGGTCAGAATGCGTAGGATGGTTGTCCTTTTGAGTAGTGGGCAATGACATTGTCTGGTGTTAGGTCTGTGAGGCTGGTGCGTTTCCTGAAGGTCCGCTGTCTTTGTCTGTGCTGCCTCTGTGGTGGTCGGGGGTGGGCAGTCCTGGGGGTGGTGGCGGTGTGTGTTGTGGCCCTGTTGGGGCTCCGAGCTGCATGATCAGTGGCTCCATGGCATCTGTTGTTCTTCAGGTGTGGCTGTTGGCTGGGCTCCCTTTTCTGGTGCAGGTTGTTGTCAGACTTTGCACCAGGTCAGAGCAGGTGTTAATTTCCTGCTGCTAAAACACCTTATCGCATGTTCTGTGGTCTTTTCGCCGATATGGCTGGTCGTTGAGAATGTTGAGGTGTGGTGTTATCGTGGCTTTTTGGTCGGGAACTCCTACTCTGCATCTCATTAGAGACAGTTGACCGGGTCATCTGTGGCTATGTTTTTTGCAGATGCTATTGCAGGTAAACTGGGGGTACTGGCTGTTAGCACCAGCTTGTGAATGGGGCAATACATTTATCGCGACTTTGGCTGCGATGAAAGTGCGGATAACTCGGCTATAAGTCCTCGAGAAGATGCCCCTCTGTCATTTGCTGGATGTCGGGTGGGAGGGAGTAAACTGCTTCTCGCTCAAAGCGAACTGTGGCAGCAGAGCCTATTTACGAGCCTTGCCACAGCTGCAAACAAGCCTCAGCTCCTTATTATCCCTCCCAGCTCCGACTCCAGTCCATATCTTACACTCCGCTCTCACTTGTCCTCTCAACACTAGTGAGCCCAGGCTCCCACACACCCGGGCAGATTTACAAGCCCCTTGCGTGACTTTAGCGCTGCAGTTGCGTCACTTTTTTGACGCAGCAGCGGCGCAAACAATGAGGCCTATTTACAACGTGACGCATCTGGGGAGATGCGTCATGTTGTAAAGCCCTGCATCACATTATACCTGCGTCAGGTATAATGTATGCAGGGTGGGCGTTCCCACGCAGGAAGGCCTCGTAAAAGTGACTCTGTGAAATCTACAAGGTTTCACTGCACCACTTTAAGGATGCCACTGCGTCAAAACCTTATGCCTGCTTCAAGCAGGCGTAAGTAGTGATGTAGTGTAGTGGGAATAGGCCTCAACACGCATTGCTGGAGTTGCGCCGTGCTTGCGACACGACTCCAGCAATGCGTGACTTTTCCGCCAACAGATGCGTCAGAATTTCTGACGCATTTGTCAACCCTTGCGCCATAGTGCACCGTATTGTAAATACGGCGCATCTATGGTGGCGCAAGGGTTTCTAAGGGTGGCGCAGGGAAAGTGACGCATCTGTACAGATGCGTCACTTTCTTGTAAATCTGCCCCACCGTGTTTAGAAATGTAAATATGCTTCAAGGAAAGCCTTAGCTTGTTAAAGTAGCTCCTGGTTGTGAGTAGGTGGGTGTGGGTTGGAGGTTTTTGGCACTCAAGAAGAGGGAGAGGACATACTGGTATCCTGTGTTGTTTATATCTCAACTGTGTATTTTTATAAAGTCAAGGCAAGCGAAAGTGTTTACGATTGCCGCATTAGTCTGTCCGTATTTCTATGGGTCCTTTGTTATTTGTAAGGGCACTTCCTCCAAGCAGTCCCCTCCCTCCCTCGCTCTGTAGATCAGCGAAAATAAAGCTAAACGTTACTCTCTACTCTCTACTCTGCGTGGCGCCCCTGAACTGGAACCCATGCCACCTGTGAGATGTTGCTTATCTAGTCCCCTGCATAGACTAGCCACCCTGCATTAATATTATGTCCATGTGCAAATGCCAAGTGCCATGGGCTTTCTCGCCACTAGACCTGCGCAGGCGGGCCCTCCCAGGACTACATGATGCAGTCATACAACCTGGTGGGGTGTTCTGCATTTAAGGGCGTCACTTGGTGTGTTTTTACTGTGTACCCAAGCTCATCCTACCACTGGGACCTACTACATGCACACCCTTGTTAAAATAATACAGCATGCCGGCTGTGTGACCTCAGCTGTGTGTGCCTCAGGCTTGCCCAAATATGCCGTGCTGTGACTGTCCAGCTCGCAAGGCAGCCGACTGCTGAATCTACAGTTTCTCATTGCTCAAATATTTCAGCACATCTAGGAATAAACGGGATCGCTCTTTTTCTTTTTTCTGCTGGAGCACAAATGTGGGTAAATGCATTGCTGTTTTATTTTTGCAATGAGGTTTAATACCTTTTCAGCACGCCAGAAGCACAGTTGTGTCCAAAGGCCTGCTTGAGTCATTTTGTCAAAAGAGAATGAAACATTTTTGCTAGAAATGTCTTTTTCTTACATTTTTCTATTATAAACTGCTGCCTCAGGACGGAGAAAAAAATAAAAGCAACACAGTGTGGTAACAAAGTGGCCACATTGGGTTTTTTCCCGCCCAAACACATTTGCGCCACTTTACAGAGTTTGCCAGGGAAGCGCTACTTTTGTTTTCTGTCTTTCTTTGAACAGTATTATATCCCCGGGTGGGGAAGTGCGCCATTCCTGGAGGTACTGAAAAACCTGGTTGATGTATGGAATGGAAAACGTTTACTATGATCCGTATCAGCTGTTATCCATATTTTAGTTTATAAAATGTGTTTGGGGATGTGGTCTTGTTAAATCATACTGCTCAAGCGTTTATAACGTAAAATGGGGCACTTTTAACACAGTTTCTTTTTAAGGTGACGGAACAGTAAATCGCAGAGACAATCCAATGCACGTCACATAATTCCACACCAAACTGCATAATTCAAATATGTAAAACAACTCCACAACACACCACATACCTCCAGTACACACCACAGATTTCAACATCATGCCACAAAATGTAACAGCACACCTCATAATTCAACTCCACAACATATCACTCCACAACACACAATTCACTCCAAAACGCACTATCTCACTCTACATCAATCCACTACAGTTAATAACATGTAATTACTATCCACATATTTCCACATCACACATATTCCCACTACACAACCCCACATCACACAATCCCACAACAAACAGTTCCAACACAACCCATGTCTATATTGCATTTCCACCAGCCGTCCTCTCATCTCTCCCTCTCCCTCCCACTTCCACTACCCCTCTCATCTCTCAATTACACTGTTCCCTCAGTCTCATCCCCCTCTCACACTCCCTGTCTTCTCTCTTTACTGACTGCTCACACATCCCCCTCAAGCAGTGCACTAGTCCACCTCTCACCTTCCATCTCACACTTTTCTTTCTCTTCTACTCTCTCTCACACCTCTCTCACTTTCTCATGCACTCTTCTGACCTCTCTCATACCGTTTTTTTCTTCATGTCTTCGAACACAGTTTCTTTCCCATTTCTTTAAAAAAATGTTGTCCCTCAAACAAACGCTCTCCTCTTCTACGTGGGGGGCCTCCTGCGTATACAGGCACATGCTCTTTTTGCCTCTATGGCCTATTCTGCCCTTCTTTCTCTCTTTCTCACACGCTCTTTTTGTTCCTGTGTCTGGAATTTATTCTCCACTTTGTGCACCAACTACTTATCCCTCTCTGTCTTCTTTTCTGTCTATTCTGTGCAGCTCTCACCCCATCTATTCACCATGCCACATGATTCCACTACAAAAATACATTACACACCACACAATTCCACACCACACAATTCCACAACTAACCATTCCAATTCGACCCACATAATTTCACTCCAAACACATACCTCCACTCCAAACCAAAAAACATGGGTAGAAGACATTGTTACTTACAACGCCAATAGTTCTGATTTTTGCAAATTCAAGACCGATTGCATTGCAAATGCTTGTCTCTTTTCTTAACATATTAGGAGCGATGAATGTTCACAAATATTTCCCTAGAAACGATAATCATCTGAGAAATTACACATGACCCTCGGTAACAGATGTTTTCTATTTCTTTCATTTCAGGGGCCTCACAACCCTCTATGATTCAGGGAACTGGGTCACGAACCTGGAGAAAGTGAACGCTCAATTCTTTGCCGAAATAGCCGATCCAACAATCAAGCCACCAATTACCGAAGCCTTGTCGGACCTCTTAATCGCAGTAGACCGTGAGGATTTCTCATTGACAGATGCGTGGGAAGCTGCTTTTGTTAACCCTGCAATAAAAAAAGTAAGCCAGATTGGCTCCAAATATTGTTATTAATTGTTACAATTCGGTCTGAGCATTCTCTCTCAGGCTTGCCAGGATAGCTGAGTTTGGTCTAATTTGGAAACTACCCTCTATTGTTTATTTAATGGCTATATCATTAATTAACAATGTTGAAGTACATGATGATTTTATGCATTTGTTGAAAATAGAAATGACAAGCAAGAAAATATTATTTTCAAACATTTTGAAACAGTGAATAGAAGTGGTCAAGGATTAATGTTTTTGATCATCCAGTAGGGTGTGTATCAAGGGGCCAGTGTTAATACTGTAACAAAGGAGATGGGTGTTAATTACCTCTTCTGAAAAAGTTTTGCTGATCATTGTGATATGACCATGCGCATTAACCTGCCCATTCTATAAACAAAAATGTGTATTTAATACCTGAGAACTGGTGATAGACTTGGTGGGGTATGAGTCAGTGTGGGAGGAGATGGCTGAAGAATGTCAAGGGTTTATTAACTCATGTAAATAACAGACACTTGGAAAGCCAATAGAAATGTGATGCCTTAGTTAAAAGGTGTTAATGAATGTGTTCTTCTTTGTAATGGTTGTTCGTTAAAATGGAAAATAAAGTTGCTGTATGTTGCAATCCATATTAAAGGAGCCACCAAATTGCATTCAGCAGATAGGGATCTGCTGAATGCAATGATATATCTGAACTCCCCAAAAAAGTATATAAAATGAGAGATAGGAGAAAGTCAATCATTGAGTAAGTATTTAAGGGCCAGATGTATCAAAATTGGATTTTGCGAGTCTATAATAGTGAATTTTTACTGATTGGCTATTATAGACTCGTAAAATGCAATGTATGCAAGTTTCAGCAAATATTTTGCGATTCCTACGAATTCCTTAATTGCGACTCTCAAATTGCCTAGAGGCCCATAGGAATGAATGGGAATTGCATGCGCAATTTGCGAGCACCCAATAGGGACTCACAAATTGCGCATGCTATCTCAAGGGTGCAAGGGGGCCAAAAGGCCACCTTGATGCACCCCTGAAATATGCATGTGTGCACATGTGGCGCACATTCATGCCCTAAGGGCATGTATGTTCTTCACATGGTGCTTAGAAAAATGCAAAAAAGTGAATTTTTCCAGGAATTTGCTAATTACCACCAACTAGAAGTTGGTGGAAATTTGCGATTCCTTAATGCAGAATCGCAAATTGCGCTAGCTACATGAATTGCATTTAGGGAATCGCAAATTGCGATTCCCTAACTGCATTCGCAATTTAGGTAATGGCAAATATTTGCGATTACCCATATTGCAAATTCAAAATGGTTGATACATTGGAAAACACATTTTCGCGTTAACAAAAACGGGCCGATTCTGTGAATCAGCCCTTTTGCGATCACAAATAGTGTTGATAGATCTGGCCCTAAGAGTAGTTGAGAAGGGAAAGTACTCAAATAAAAGGATCTGGTGATGTTCATCTCAAACTACGATTAATAGCCCAATCACACATACAGAAATGGTTGAACATAATGAAGTGAATCATGGGATGTGTTTGGGATGTGAGGTAAATACTTCATAAAGGGATTGCAACTGAAGCAATGAATGAGGTACCAATCTCAGATAAGCGATAACTCTTTTTCTTAAAAGGCCTCTATCTGCTGGTACTCTTTTTCCATCGCACTCAAACCTATAGCAAAGACCACTTCATTTTATAAAATCAAAACCTGGGTCTATTAGAAATCCTGAAGTTATGGTTAGTCTTGCTGTTATGCTTTTACCTTTTTGGGTATTTAGACCCTAAAATATAACACAACATTAATAGCACTATAAAAGTGTGGATAAAGTGTCTGATTTTGAAACCACAGAGAAAACTTGACCAACAACTGTACTATGTGTGTAGGTTTAACGAAAGCCAGTACTACTTACAACATATTACATTTTTCCAAAAAACAGCAAAGTTTCCAAGTGCTTCAATGTCATATGCAACGACTTCCGAACTAGATTTTCATCTTGAGTTCCCTTGCATCATGGTCGTGAAGTTTCACACATTTTCACATACACAGTGCTCCTGGGTAAACAACCTACACTGGTTCCCAGTGTCATGCATGATAAGCAGGTTAGGGCTGCAGAAGGTACCTTGTCTACCGGTGAACATTTTTCCATGTGTGAATCTGCTTCTTAAATCATTGCCGATGATCCCTGTATTTTGTTCTGTGACTGGGTGAGTGGACAAATGTAAGACTCAGTCATTTATGTTATTTTGATAATTTCAAAGTGCAAGCTGCTACCGAAGACAGTGTCTTGGCACTGTGTCTGACTTAAGCTGGCATTGATCTCACCTGGGATGGATCAATGATTATACATCGAAGTCTTCAAAGCTTCGTAGAAAGATAAGAGGTGCTCAACTGATCTAAAACTCCTCTGCAAATTGTTTTGTGATGTGAGTGAGGAAATATGAATTTTATGGTCAATTGTGTCCCCTATCTTAGACCCCAACGTCTCCATGTACATGCTACAAGTACATGTATGTTCCCTCCAGTTCTAGCTATGAAGACGCAAATACATGTGCGTCCAACGTCAACATGTCCTCTTTCAGATCCGCCATGAATGGGTCAAATATTCCATTCCTAAATATGATTGGCCACCGACTTTATATGGTTCACTTTTCTAGTTTTACAGTTCAGGCGAGTAGGCCCTGGATTCTGTCATCAAGCCTTTTCCTGCTTCTGCCTCCAATACTCCAGCCCGGACCTGCATCCGTATCCATGAACTTTGTCCTACTCCCTGCGCGGCTAACGGTGCCTGACGCGGCCTGTTGCCTGCCAAATAACTGTATTCAGCCTTCAAGTTATCTGCTCCGCTCCTCACCCAATGCATTCCTGTCTAGTAGTTTAGGTAAACATCCTTCCAGCTACCGAGCAAAGAGCTTGGCCTCGCTGTCTTTTTGCAAGTAATTCATAGCCCCTGTTACCATGGAAGATTCCTGCCCCCTCGCCTCTCATGTAGACACATAGACGCTTGTACATGCACTAACAGTCAGTATAGAATAGATTCCGTCCAAGAAACCTTTCCTTTTGGATAACACAGTTCCTTAAACAAAGATATTAGATACGATTTGGGATTAGGTTGACCTGACCCCCCAGACTTTTGTCTCCACATGTAGAGCTAAATGTCAATTCCCCTTCACCCTCTAGTTGCACGTGAATCACACGTCATGCGGCTGCGCGCGCATCTCTGCCAAATATTTCTGCTGACACTGCAGGATTCTCTTATGGATCCACCCACTTGTGACATCATTTTAAATGACGTTTCTAGTATACGCCTGTATTTACGCCTACTTTTCATTACGTATGTGTATTCTTATCTGTATTATCAGCTGTTACGCCTCCTGCATCTGTCTTAATGCAATGCTTTTCTTATATATATTGTTACTTGTCAATAAGGTTTTGCCTATCCCTTCCTGAACCTTCGTGGTGATGGAATAAGATTGCCTAGTTCGAACTATGATTCCTTTGTAAGGAATAAAGCCCTTTTCAGAACCTCTAATACCACGGATTCTGCCTCTTATTTTGACTGAGTTATTCTTACTAGACTTTACCGCATAAAAAATAGTACAGGTAATTTTAATATTTACCACATAAATTGGCGCCCGAATAGGGACACTTTCCCATCTCACGCGCCGGAGGTGCGTTGCAGGCCCGGTCCCCTGCCACAGCTGGACGGACAAAAACGCGTACCCGCAGGATTTCCTGTATCTCCCTCCGGCCAAGCGGGGGTGACTGAGGCTGCGATCAACACCCAGACGAGGCGGTGAGAAGTGCGAAGTATCCCGACCAGAGCCTAGCTGAGAGAGCAAGATCCGAGGTATACAGAGGCCCACCAGGTTCCGAAGTTCCGAGTCGAGTCGAGTCCAGTCCGGTCCAGTTCAGTTCAGTTCCGAGGCCTTCCGTTCCGTGCTACCCGGTGAGTACCATTGCTGGGGAGGCAGTTAGACGTGCACATTGGTTTGTGCCGGTCCTGACGGGTTTGGGTACACAAATCCGGTCTGCACTGTTTTAGCAGTGTATCTGTACTGTTTAGCAGTATATCCAGTATGTTCATGTATATATAATCTAGTATTATCTAGTATTAGTATTATGTCAGTAGTTAGTTTTCTCTTAATTATCATTGTTCGTTAAATGTTAAATGTTAAATGTTTTACTGTGGTCAAAAATTGTGGTATGAATGAGTGTTCATTATTGTGTTTTCTCGTATTAATTGTGTTCAAGTCCAGTTCAAGTAAGAATCAAGTAGCAAGGTTTAAAAATGCCGTTCTTTTCAAAATTAAGACAGATCAAAACTAGAAAAGGAGTACTCGAAGAAGCTGTTCCCATTCCACCTAGGGATACTCCAGGGTATTTTATGTATCATAAACATGGCTTAGATGCCGTGTTATATCTTGACTTATGGGTGGACTACACCAAGGATCTAGCAGAAAATCAGAGATGGCCCGCAGCTGGGACATGGGATGCAGATTGCATCATGAGAGTAGAAGAAGAATTATGGAAAAAGAAAGCCAGACAGTCACAGAAAGATGCCATTGAACTATGGCGTAAAGAATCGCATAGGCGCACAGAGAAAGCGCTCAGACTGGAAGAGAAAAGTAGGGAGAACTCAAATAAAGCCCGAGAAAATATATTAATTGAGGAAGGTACCCGAGTAAAAACAGAACAAGTAGACAGGCAACGAAACACTCTTATGAATGGTATGTATCCTCTCTTGGCCGAAGGTTTACCAAAGGCCACCCCGGAAATACCGAAAGACTTGCCGCCCCCATTACTCCCGATTAAAGCACATCCCAAGACCGCAAAGGATATTCCCCTACACTGCCTGAACACCACTGCACTGCCCTAAACCATGAAACACCAGCCCCAGCATGACCCCCTACACTGCCCGAACACCACTGCACTGCCCTAAACCCTGAAACACCATCCCCAGCATGACCCCCTACACTGCCCGAACACCACTGTACTGCCCTAAACCCAGTCAAACATGCTTAATCTTGGATAGGACCAATAGGTTGGATCTAGAAAAACACAGGGGGCATCATAGTTGATAGAACTGAGATTTATTTTGAAGAAACACTGCCACTTTATGATGAATAGCCCGGTGCACCAAACAGAGGGGCTTGAACATAACCCTCTTAGTTACCTAGAGTAAGGAACACTTATTTATTGCTGCAGAGGCTGATGAATGGTGTGACAGCGAAAATGCTAGCCTTGCTGTGACATTCTAGATCCAGGATAATTGATTAAGCAGATAATCGTGGGAGCCCAAAAATAGAGAGCCATTATAATCTAACCTGCTCATAACGGCCATCTGTACAACCAGTATTTGCAAATTGTTAGGCAAAAGTAGAAGCATTGTCCTGAAAGTTTTTTAATAGAGTAAAACCGATAGATAACAGGTTGTTGACTTGACTGACCAATGAGAGGTTACTATTGAATTGAAAACTCAGATTTCTTTCTGCTGACACAGCAGATGGAGACAACTCCTCTAAGCAAGGCCAAAGTTGAAAATGGCATGGTTGTGTTATTCATCAAGTGGAACAACAAAGAATCTCTGTTTCATTTTCATTAAATCTCAACACATTAGTTGTGAGCCACACAGATATATTTTTCATATAAAGGGGGACATTTACAAAAGGTGCTGGAGTAGTAAGGCTCACGGAGTGTTATCCACATAATTTACGAATACTAATTTATGACTGCTGATCAGTTGCCTGGGAAAAATAATAAAGAGGGCTCAGTCACTAACCTTGTGCTGCCCTTTCCCAACCTCTGTGAAATTAGACTGATATGGGCAGAGAAGAACTGCTCAAAGTTGACCCCCTTAATTGAATCTCAGTGAGCCTGGTGATCAAGGTAGTGTGGGTGACCGCATTGAAAGCATCTGACCGTTCTAGTAGGACAAGAGCCACAAAACTGCCCTTCTCTGCTGCAATCTGAAGGTTGCCCAACACCAACACAAAGGCAGCTTCTTTGCCATGGTTTGGTCGAAAACCAGGTTGGGCAAACTCCAGGAGATGGAGAGATTCTAAATAATCAGACAGAACTTGATTACTATGTTTTTCAAGGATTTTGATGGGATATGGCAATAGTGAAATTAGACAGAAATTGCTCAATTCCACAGAGTCAATGAAGGTTTTTTCAACAGCTGCACATCATAGCCTTCTTCCATTTAATGGAACGGTACCTGAGGAGAGGAATGAAATATAGATGGACCAATGGCGGCTTTGCCAACAAACCAGCAACCTGGTGCCAGATCCCATGTGGTAAAGAATCTGATGATGGGACAGATCCAATTGTAAAGGACAAGTGAATAAAACTATCCCTATCTATCTGGTCAAGATTTGGCAGAGAGATATCATTTTCCCTGCACTCAACATCCTCAAGTGTTTTAGACACTGAAATGTCAGCAAGCTCTAGAAAGGCTGTTAGTTCATCTAGCTACCCTAGATCTGGCTTTTCTGAGCTCCCTGACCGGAACTATTTGTATTATTAGGTATTTTGTTCTCAAAGTACTGAGCTTCATCATCACACAGACCACGTGATGGAGCAAATGATTGGGCAGTGCAAGGAGAATTTGCTAAATTATGAGAGATGGAATAAACTTTGCATGCTGGGTTATAAGAGTGTATTATTTTGTTTGCATAGAATTCTGACTTGGCAGAGGTAACAGCTTTTTGCAATTTTTAGGAGCATTTTTTAATTAAAATGTAGCTCCAGTGGTGTAGCCTGCACACCAGGGCTTTTCAAGGCTTTTTCATATGCGTTTCTGTAGCTTCTTAGTGCTTCTTTGTACCAATGGGATGTAGTACACCAGTGGGTCCCTAACTTCTTCTTAGGATGAATCCTTTGTTCTTCTGTCTTACTGTCAACCATTCAAGTCCTTTCTCTGTTTCTCTACCATGTTTTATTTTACTTGCTGTGGCAAAGTCATTTCTTTATTTCCATTCCTGAGTGCAGTTCATCCAAAAATGGTCACTTCCTGAGATATGTAAGGAGAAATGACTGCCAGTTGAGGAAGGACTCTGAAAGATACTGTACTTGGGGAAGCCTTCTGTGTCATGGACAGGCAAAGAGGGTTGGTCCGCAGTGACTGCTTCACAGAGAGTGCCCGGAGTCAGACAGACTACTTGTTGGGATGGTTTAAATAAGATGGCTGCCGCTCCTCAAGGTCTCCCATGGAAAGCTGTCTTGCTTGCATCATGCACTGCCTGTGCTCAGAATCTTAGCCCCTGATTTATGTACTGAGTGTTGTTAGCCTCTTGAACCCACTTTCAGGGTTATGTGGAGGTGTACCTTGGCCAGTGAGGCATTAGTACCAGGACCCCTGCCTTCCAAATCAGTTGACTGTGGGAAGAAAAATCAGTCTGAGGTAATCCAGGCTGGCAGTCTGCAGCGAATTTGGTGGGTGTTCTAGCAGGTGAATTTTGAGGAAGGCAGAAGGAGTTACAATTCTGGTGATCCCCTGGTGCATGAGCCTCTTTCAGAGGCATTCATGCTGGTGGCAATCTTGGGCTTACTCTTTTGTGGGTGGGTGCTAGTTCTTTCCTAAACCCCTCTCTAACCGTCCATAAAAGACCTTCTAACTTCTCCCTTAGTTATAAATATTCCCCATTTTCCATCCACTGTCTTTTGTCCCTCTCCCATTTACTATCAAACTGTATACCTATGTGTCTGGAGATCACCACACATAAAAGATAGGAGAGGCAGAGGTGGAGGTGGAGACTTCCATATGATGGTATGTCAAAAACATGTTGTAATATTTTACTCATACTATTGGTGCACGATTGAATGTACTCTAAAATGTAGTTTATTAATAGCTCACTTCGTTTGCACCTTGTCTCTTCGCTACTTCTGATCTTCTAGGATTATGAACTCATGAACTCTATGATTCACAAGGAATCATCCACCTGGCTTATAACTAAAATATGAATGCAATGTTCTTTCATAAGTGAAGTCAGTTTAAACACATTGTTATATGGCTGTAGTTGTTATACATGTAGGATATGTAGATGTTGATAAAAGTAATTATTTGATTACCAAGCGTATATATGAACTATAGAATATGAATTCATGCTCTTGATATTATACAATCCAAACAGATACATTGAGTAAAACCATAACTGTTGAAAGCTACCACATAATTGAAGGTAGTTCTCATTAGTTAGTGACAAATATCAATTGATTTACAACTTAGAATAAATATCAGGTTTCATTTCATAATCAAGAGCGGGTTATACGAAGTGTGTCAAGAGGTATTTCATAATGAATATCCAGAGCTATCTCCAAATGTCCACACTATATTTATACTAAATGTCCCTTCTTGTCTTTAGATATCAACACTCCTTCTAGTATAGATCAAGCCCAGCTGAGCAACCAAGTAGTGTGATGATATGCAGTATCCCCTGTTTCTCTCTCCTGTCCAGTTTTCCTTTCCTGGTGCACATCAGTATGGTAACAGTATAGGATTAGTTGTGGGTATAGCGAAAAAAACGCTGGATCAGGTTTGCAAAGTTAGTGCATCTTTGTTAAAGGTGACCGGAGGATTTAAGAGTTCAGTGTGGCATGCAGAATGCCAAGTCTGGGCTTCTTGTTCATTCGCAAATAAAATCCATTGATTCCTGCAAAGGGGCGGTAATAATTATTTCATACAGCCCTTTTTAAAATGGTGGTCAGTCCATTGGAGGATAATCTGAAATTCCCAATCCAAGATATAGTAGATTATTTTCCGGTGATATCAGTTCATTAATGTATGAAGGAGGCATTATGAAGAAGTGTCAAAATAAATCAAGTTCCCAGTTTCCTCATCACAATTTCATCTGGTGCTAATATTTGTGTTATGATTTTTGCTTGTGGTAAATTGGACAATTGTTTTCTGGATTCTACTTCTGGTTATTTTGGTTACCTTCTTTTTTATATCAAGAGGAGTTTGGTGCTGATTACTTCATATTCAATCAAAAGCTAGACAACTGTCACAGTTTCCTTGACCTTTGTGGCTTTGTACTTGTAACTGGAACCTTCTTAAAGAGACTGCCAAAAAGTCAGTTATAATTCAGGGGAGGGGAGGACCCTTACCAAGTTAATTATGCACAGAATAGTTAAATATCATCAAACTTCTTAGAGAAACTATCCCCAACCATTTTAGCTATGGCATTAGTAGCAGGTAATTCACAAGAGAGATGTATGTCAAATTCAAGCAGTACTGAACATTTTACAATCGGTAAAAAAACACAATAAACCTCCCAAACAATTTAGAGAAATGTATGAGCAAAATAAAGGTAAGGCGAGTTGGAGATATTAAAACAAATTTTAAAACAGCTCGCGGCTAGAGATGACCTATGCTCAATTTCAAGCTGACCATGAAGGTGCGGATCTACCAAGCAGTTCACCCTGGTCAAAATGTTCACCTTTTCCAATTAGGCCTTCATATTTCCTTGCTCTGGAATTATCATTACTGGTGCATGGATAATTCCTGGAGAAGGCGCATAGGAGGGATTCTAAGGTTTAGACAATTCACATGCAGTAATTGGTGTTTCAAGCCAATTTAGGCACGGTATTTCATACAGAGATTTTGGCTAGTTGTAGTAGTAGTATCAAAACGATTGGGCACTTATAACAAGAATCTCAGTGCTGGATGTACTCAGAATGGATTCAGTAAAAGGGGTTGCAAATTGTGCATCAACTTTCATAGAATCCATTCTGTTTTTGTTAACCGAATTATATACAAATAGCACAGTTTGCAAATACCTAATTCATAGTGGGTTGCAATTCAACCTTTCTCATGAGGTAGGTTACAAAAGACGACTCTGTGAATCGCAGCCATTGCAGGGATGGTGTCCTGCTGAGGACAACATACTACCATATCTATGATTTCACTAAAAGAAAAGGACCACTGCAATCTCTTAAGTGTTTTATTCTCAGCAGTCACAAAGAAGAAGGAGTTCATTGGGAATCCCTTCCCGTTTGCAAATACCACTACATGTTTGTAGTCGATAAATTATGAATGTTTTGCAATTGGATTTTGATCACAAAACATTAATACATACCATTCCAACTCAGGATTTAGAAGGGACACCCTAAGCATGCCTCTCCCAGATACCACTTTAGTATTTAGTCCCAAACCCAATTGCAGTTTGGTGGCAAGTTACTGAATCACAACGAGGGTTTAAAACATCAGAGGAAGCCTTTTGCGGTCACAAAAGGCCCAATCCTGTGATCGGACCATTGCGAATGGAAAAAGGCTTGATACATCTGGGCCCTCAATCTCTAAAATGAAAGTCAGAATTCTTCATCATGGTAAGCCCAAAGCTGAATCCGGAAAGAGCCCATCAAAGTTGGATATATCATCATCAAGCTTGTGATGAAGCTGTAGGAATTGCCTCTTATATCCGTCAGTGGGACAAGCTGTATTTCAAATCTGCTAAGGTTGTTTCATCACTAAGATGGATTTGTCAGCTTGCCCAGGGAACATGTAGCCAGGCAGGGTGACACGAGGCCTGATACCTTCAATGCACGGTCCTGCTAATCTAGTTTTCAGAGCAGCAAGAAAGGAGGTTTAATCTCTTTGAGAAGTCGCTGCACCTTCTCTCAGTCCTCTGAAGGTCAAATTATATGAAAGCCCCACTTTTCTCAAACTGTTTTCTGGGTTCATTCTGGTCACTCCTGCCACTAGGACTCTCTCCAGCCAGGGCCTTCTCCGATTCAGGAGTTGTTCTGCTTTTTGTGTCACTGGAGCATGCAAACAGGAGAAAGAGCAGTTTGGCCCTTGAGTGACAGGAAAAAGACATGAGTCCTTGAGTCTTCTTCTAGCAGAAGGTGTGAGTCTGCTTTATTCCAGCATGGCCTTCTTCAGGTGTTGTCTTTCCAAGTAGCTTGGTAGCTTTCGAAAGGAGTGCCATTTTCCCGTGTGATACGAGAATGGCCTTGAAAAGGGAGATGTGTTCAGGTATGCCTCGTGCTGACTTTGGTGCAGGGTGCACAGAGTTTTGCTGCTTGGCCTGTGATTTTACTATAAAATTGAGGCTGAAGCTAAAGGTAAAAAAAGCTGCATACGTTACCCACCAGAACTCTAGATTGACTGACTTTAAAGCCTGCCTAATCAACTTCAGGTCTTTACCTTTCGTTTGCTTGCCTGCTGCTTTATAGGCCACCAGATTACCAACACAGTCACAATACAAAACTAGCAGATCTCCTTTCCCAAATGTCCTTACACTATGCCAATCTTACAGTGTTGGGAGATCTTAATCTCCATGTTGCAGACCCTAGCTGCCTTCATGGTGCTCACTTTATATCAGCACTTAATGGTTGTAACCTAGCCCAGTTGGTCACATCCCCTACCCACAGAATTAACTGAAGTCAAGAGGAATTGGAGCAGGGTCACGACTAACACCCTGGGGCCAGTCCTTAATGAATTAAGGCCACAATTAACAGGCAATCCTGATTGTGACGCGCCTGCTTCAATGCTTGGCTGACGTCTGCGCTTGACGTAGCTCCACTGAGGTAAGTTACTTCATCCAGATCCGCCCCGTAAGCCCCTTGGTTCTCTGAGGAGAGCAGACAAGAGAAAAGCAGCTGCAAAAGGTTGAAAAATGAGTGGAGAAAGTTCTACTTGCCCGATTCTAAAAGTGCTTATAAAGAGGCCAGAAAGAGACTCCATAAACTGCTAAGATGTAAGAGCATTTGGCCAGTTGTATTGCAAGCACAGAAAACTCAGCAAAAGAAATCTTAAGGATTGTTAAATCCTTCACCAAACCCTTAGCGCTAGACTGCAGTTTTCGCCCCTTCCAAGCTTTATGTTCAAGCCTGTCTGAATTCTTTGAAGACAAGATTCAGAAGCTGTATTCTTCTTTTATACTAGTCCATGAGAGGATATTCTCAGAATTACTCCCTAGCACAGCAGAGGTAACTCTGGGTGAACTCAGGAACTATAAATTGGGTTCTCCTGGAGATCCCAGTCTGACTCTGTGGTTCAGATCACTGGCTGCTTGGCTCAAATCCGTTCTATACCAAATTTGGAATGCCTCCTTCAGGACGGGAATTCTTCCAGCCATCTGGAAACATGCCTATCTGTTACCACTGTTGCAGAAACCTAATGTTGACCCAGAGGTTATTTAGACGAATGTCCCTGTTATCTGCACTGGCCAAAGTGTTAGAGAAACTGGGTTAACAGCAACAAGCCAACTATGCTGACGACAATGACCTCTTACCCAAATTTCAATCTGGCTTCCGGTCAGGCTACAGCACTGAGACAGCATTAGTAGAAGTAGCCGAATGAGTGAGAATGTCAGTAGATGGCAGCTCTTCTGCCATGTTAGTGCTGTTGGACCATTCAGCAGCATTTGATACAGTGTCTCATGCAATCCTGCTGAAAAGACTAAAACACATCGGAGTGCAGGGGGTGGCTCCCGAGTGGATTTGGTCTTATCTTGAAGACCGTGGGCAGCATGTTTTTCTCCGCCCCTTCTCATCATCAGCCAATCATCTTATATACGGAGTGCCCCAGGGGTCTGCCTTAAGCCCACTGCTCTTTAATATCAACCTTGCCCCGCTGGCGGCCTTCATTACCAAGTGGGGGGGTTAAGGTAGTTTCCTATGTGGACGACACCCAGTTGGTGTTCTTTTTTAAAGAACAATCCCCAGCAGCCTTTGATAAATTCAAAGAATGCCTGAAGGACTTTGCTGGCTAGATGAATGAAAATTGTTTGAAGCTTAACGCCAATAAGACATAGGTCTTATTTTTCAATCAAGCATCCCCCTGTCGTGCCTTTGGTGGCCTAGGGAGTTGGGCATCCAGCCCACTCCTAAGGACTCAGTTAAAAATCTTGGAGTTAGGTGTGAGAAGGACCTGATGCAGCAAATCAGTTCAGAATGTGTCGGCAAGGCTCATACACAGGGTTCCTTTGAGCCAGCACATTTCCCCTCACCTTAGACAGCTCTACTGGCTCCCTGTGGCCAGGAGGATTGAGTTTAAGGCTCTCATCCTTGCTTTTTGAGCCATCCATGGCAAGGGCCCCGGCTACCTCAGGTCGAGGCTAAGCCTATATCACCAGGAGTGGACAGTAAGATCCAATCAGCAGCATCTCCTCGATGTCCTTACTTTGCTAAAATGAGACAGACAGGAGGTGCAGGACCTTCACAGTCAAACTTTGAAATGCCTTGCCTTATCACTTATGCATGTTAGATATGGAGCACGAGTTAAGAAAGGCATTAAAAACCTGTCTCTTTAGGCAGGCGGAGTAGTATCTCGAGCACAGCAGTCTCTCTAGTCCATTTTTACTAGCACCGGGACACCTTTGCTGAGGTAGCCATGCACTCTATAATTGGCTATTGATTGATTGAAGTACAAGAATGGCCTGAGAAGGTGGTGTTGAGGTGCAGGTCTTATCTCATGCTTTATCCAGTAATTGGAAAATGTTCCCATCCGAATCCTGGCTACTTTTCTCCTGATGTTCACCTGCTTTTGCAACACTTTCTCTTCACTTTCCTAAAAAAGTTACAAGAACCCCTTAATTGAACATCAAGGAGCCCTTCTTCCCCCTGGAGTAGCTCCAGGCATGCCTTTAGCCAATTGCCTACATAGATGAACTCCCCTCCTCTCTGTCAGGGTCGTAACAGGTTTGTTCTTCTTCTGGAGTTGGAGCAAAAGGTCCTAGGAGGGCTCTGGCATTGATTGGCAAATGTACATAAGCCCATTGGCATTAGCAAGCAAAAGAAGAAGAGATATGACTGTCTTTTGTCATTTGTGTGGGTGAAATAGAACATAATGTAGCCCATGACATCTAAGTTTAATGGCATTTGTGCAATTTCTGAATTATCTACCATGACTATACAGAGAGGTTAAGTAGACTGATTGGGTGAGACAAGATTTATCAATAGCATTTAAGGGCCAGATCACACACACAGCACTAAATAACAGTATCACTGAGACCTAATACCAGCTAAAATTAGGATCAGGGAAATGACAAACAGTCAGGGATTACAGTGTAGAAAAGGTGGACTTCCTCCACTTTGCTGATGACAAACATGACGCCTCTCACACATAGTATTTTTTCTGCACAGAGCACCACTTTTTTTACTAGGAGAAATCGCTCTTTCCCCAAGAACCAAGAAGAAGGGTGCTCAAAGTCCTTCTATGCATCTGGTCCTTAGGAGATACTGTGCAATGCTATGTGTTAGGTGACTCATTATACATTCCTCCACAGTCGACATTGTAAGAATTAAAATTGAAAATACACCAAAGAGAGAAAATGGAAACAAGGACAATTTTGTACTTTGCTCAATGTGGAATATTCTGAGTGTTCAATATTCTAAGCCTTATTGGATTGCTCTACTGTGCAGCCAGCACAACTTCACAGTTGTATTTTGCCCAATCATTTGACCCAGTGTGGCACATGCTGGCCACAGTTTGCTATTTTTGCTGTGGAGTGTGGGTATAAAAGATACTATTTCCAGCCCAGGTTTGCTACTTACTGCAGCCTTTTGACTTAAAATGGCACCCGCAAAGTCTCAATAATTCTAACAAGGTATAGCATCTACATATGTAAGTACCTGAAATGGAATACTTACTGGAAGAATATTTTTCTTCTTGTAAATATTACACCTTTCTCGATGGCTGTGGAACCTAGACGACGTGTTGCCGGTGTAACAGTCCATATAAGCACAGTGCACAATGTAGCTTACTTGTCCCGACTGCTGTCCTTCGTGTATTGCAATAAACAGGCAGAAATTGTGTCTGCACAAATACACCTTATCATTTCATACCTGGGCTCGTATTTATTTTATGAGAATTTGTCTCAAGCTTGATTTTTCCACACATGGTATGGGCCATCTTGGCTATGGGGATGTGCAGCTGTGGCAATAAAGTGAAATGAATAGTTGTAGATTTACTAAACGTGTTGGCATGTAGTTTCATACTATTTCTTATTCACTGTATGTCAGAATGTCATCCGTGTTGAAGATAGCAATATAATCTGTTTCCCTGTTTAATAATTTTTACTGGCAAATCAATATGGCAATTTATAAGCACAGGTATAATCATCAAAACATTGCAAAGAGAAGACATTTTAAAGAGATGAAAAATACATTTTATACAGAGAAAAGAAAATACAGAAAGAGAAGAAAGGGAAAGATAAGGGAGATGAAGATAGGATAAAATAAACAAATGAGAGAAAAAAAAAAAATACTAGGAAATAGTAATAGAGTGAGAATAAAATGAGTGTGAAGAGAGAGAATCAGTAAGAGGTAATCAACACAGATCAGACTTCATCTTTTTTAATGACAGAGAGAGGAGGCAGTCTGTATTCTATGCTCATCATAGACAAAATTTCACCAAGTAAAAACGGATCATTTGGAAAACTCTTACCAAAAGGAGAGTATTACTTTAAGATGAGCGTAATAAAGAGATATAATAAATTAGGGCCATTCGTGGAACAATCAAAATCAGCTGATAAGGAGCAAAGGAAAATATTAAGTAAAGTAAGAGGTATATTACAATTGAAATATTCAAACAATGAGACGGAACTGAAGTCCAAAATGTTTTAACATGGGAACAATCAAATAACATGTGCGCTAATGTACTAATGTGGTCAATTTAAGACCAGCAAAGAGGAGAGGGAGAATTTATCAAATATAATACTATGCCCTGTAGTAACAACTGCTCTATTATATAAATGACAAAGAGTGATTTACTAATATGTGCCGCTGTAGAGTTTTTAAATCATTTAAACCATATCTTGTCCATAACTGAATAGAAAATTCAATATGTAAATCTTGTTCCCACAAAAGCTCCATAGGACTTTGTAGTGACTGAGTCCAGACGTTTGGAGGATCTTAGGATGTTTATTGGTAGTTAGTTCCAGGTAATCCAGATCAATCCATTACAGGTAGTCAAGACCAGTACAAAGACCAATAGTAGGCCCAAGGTAAACCCCACCAGGAGCAGCTTGTCTCTTGCTCAGCCCTTCCCAACTGACTCGCTGGCTCCCAACATTCTGTGATACCTCATAAACTGAACATTCCACTGGCTGAGTGGGAGATCACATGCATAAATACAAAGCCAGGATATAACATATCCCCTTTTCTTCCATATAAAACAAATATATTGCTTCAAGTGAAAAGATAAAGTAAAGAAGAAAGACAAAGAGTAAGTCGGAAACACTGTACACCAACGAAAAAACAGAAAAACCACAAGAAGATGCAAAACATAACTGAAAATGACAAAAATGAGAAGACCATCCTCCCTTCTAGCACAATCACAGAAACAATAAGAGAAAACATCAATGACTACCCCAAGATACACTTGCTGGCCAGGCATGTATAAAAAGAGACAATCAATATCAGACGCTAACAGATAGAAGGAGAAGAAAACTTCCAGTCAACGAAAGAATGAACCCCATTAAAGAAAAATAGAGAAAAACACAGAACGAAAGAATCCAGAATCCACAAATGACGTCAGTAAAAGATATCACAAGGAAAACTGGGGTATAACAGGAAATAGTGAGTAGATAAACAAATGAATCACTCACACTTCCCATTAAATAACAATTTCAAAAACAAGAATGTTGATGTTGAATACCAATTCAAAATTTGTAAACAAAGCACATTAACTTCGAGAAAAACAACAGATGGTATTCAGACCAGATACCCTGTGAGGGTAACATAACAAAATAAACAGGTGGTGAACAGGAGCAGACTGTGCACTAAACAGATGAGCATAAAACCCAATAAACACACCACCCAAAAAAAATATATTGTGCACTGTTGTGAACTAACAGGTAAAACTAAAAATATTGTGCACTGTTGAGAAAAACGACATACCTCATGTAGAGGTTAAATATCGTACAAAGCAGTGATGGGACTGTAACCCACACTACTCACCTCGAGTGGAGGTCATTAGTTGTGCACTAAACGGGAATGTAACCCATTTAAAACACCTCTTGTAGAGGCAAATACGTTGTGCACGGTACAGATGGGACTGAGACCCATATAAGACAGACCATGAAGTGGTCCGCATTGTCCACAAGTAGAAGAACAACACACTTGCGAAATACCTCTTGCAAAGGTAATGACAGTGTGCACTAAATAAAAAGGAATAAACCCTAACATAAAGGTAAAGAGATTGTGCACTTGTGCAAAAAGGAACGACGCCCATAGAAACATTGCACACAGATCAGGAAACTAGGCACCCGATAAAGAAAATAAAAACCCAAGCTGTAAACCTTGCCTTTGCCTTGACAAAAGTTCTTAAATACAAACATTGAATGGTGACCATAGTAACGTCCTTAAATAGTACCATAAGACAAAGCAGTGACAATATACCAAAGAAGTTTCACATTTTTTTTCAAATGCAAACATATCACTGTTATAAGATAAAAGTCTCTCGAACTTGTGCTCCGAAAAATGTAGATGCAGCGTATGTCACCTGATTGTGCTCAATCCCCAGACTCCACAAAAATCCACAAGTAGCTCAAAAACCAAAAGAGCCTGTAAATATAGCTCCCACGACGGCACCACTGACAGAAAAAACTTGAATAAACTTTATTGAACACGTCGTTGGCAAAACGTGGTTGCCAAATGTAGAGATTCTGCGCTTCGTGTTGAAAAACGTGGTTGACGACTGAAGAAATAAAAGAGTCTTGAAAATTGAACCACAACCAACCAAAAGATGGCGGAACGTTTTCTACGTACAGCCGAGTGGCTAACATCACATTTGGGCAGCAGAAACCATGCCCACTGAAGATGGAAAGGCAAATGGGGCACATAAACTGAGAACTCACCGCAAAAATTGAAGGCAAGATCCGGTGTCCAGTGTACAGTGACTTGAAAAGAAAAACTCACTCTCCAAATGGTGGAACTGTAATGACACACCTTCAATGAAAACGGAAAAATTGAGCTTTATTGTAATGCGGAGCGTGGTTGGCAATGCAAACTGCTGGACCCATAGGAAACCAGAGAGAGTGGCTGGTGTCTACACCCACAAGATGGCGGTGCGCAATTGACGTCGCTGCAGGGTGGCTCACGGTACGCCGGTGCTCCTCAAAACAACTTTGACGGAGGAAGAGCACACGTCATAGAGGAACCATGACGAACATCGCAGGACTGCAAAGTAGAGGTACGAGGGAGCGTGCTGAAAGATGCTTGCGCCAACATTTTAAAAGTAAATCCGGCAGTTGAAAATGCAGCGTTGCTCAAACGACCCCAATAATAAAAGACATTAATTGTCCCAAACTTGTCAAATTGCTGCCGATCCCAAAACGCACACTAGAGGCAAAAAAAAAAACGCCAAATGTCTTCTCACGAGAGATTACTGAACTCTCCTTACAAAAGTGCCACAATCGCAGCCACGTGGCGCACACCATGCACAGTGTCCATAAAACAAAAACTTGTATGTAAAACCACTGCTTACTTTTCCAGTTACGCAGCTGAAGACTGTAGGTTAGATAAACACACTTCACAGCGCACAAGAAGTACAAACAAGATCGTCCGATATCCTTGTAAGCAGTGATTCAAGCTGTAGTTTAAACAGACATTGTAGGGATAGCAGGAACAGATTAGAGCTGCCGTTGAACAGTTGATGTAGGCACAACATTCAGAGACATGAGCTGCAGTAGACAGAAACTGGCACCATTACGTAGAGGGCGACCGTTGTAGGGGTCACTGGTGGGGCTATGATGTGCCAGATAGTTGAATATTCGCAGCTGTGGTTACTTGAGTTGCTTGTAGTTGCTTGAGCTTGATAGTAGAAGGTTACAGAGGTAGCAGATGCAGGTTCTTTTTAAATCGTCGCCATAAAATTGTAGTGACTGAGTCCAGACGTTTGGAGGATCTTAGGATGTTTATTGGTAGTTAGTTCCAGGTAATCCAGATCAATCCATTACAGGTAGTCAAGACCAGTACAAAGACCAATAGTAGGCCCAAGGTAAACCCCACCAGGAGCAGCTTGTCTCTTGCTCAGCCCTTCCCAACTGACTCGCTGGCTCCCAACATTCTGTGATACCTCATAAACTGAACATTCCACTGGCTGAGTGGGAGATCACATGCATAAATACAAAGCCAGGATATAACAGACTTTTAGTCCTGGATGGATTAGGGCAGTGGATCCCAAGTTGTGGTCTGCGAACCACCAGGGGTCCATCACACATACCCAGAGGGTTTGCAGACAGCAGTATAATCAGCAGTTGTCAAGTAACAATAAAATTGTCAAGATAACTCCGCTGATTAATGTACCTGCTCTAGAGAAATGGGGTTTTTCTCCAGTGGCAACTTTGACTCATCTAAGGTAGCACAGATGGTTAATACACCTGCTGCAAAACCGTGTAACATGCATTTCAAAAAACAATATTTTATGTACATGGCTCAGTAGGTTACTGCTTTTGTCACAGAGATTATTTTGTTACTGTACAGTTCATGAGCTACAATCATAATCTAGCACATTGAGCTATGAACTGCCATCAAAGACCTGCATGCAAACTGCATGGTCAAAGTTAGTAAGATATGTTTTTTCCCAGTCTTTCATTATCCTGATGCTGCTAAAAAAGGTTTGCTTGGGTAAAAATACATTCTTATTTTTAAAGTCAAGGCTAACCACTGTGTTATGTTCTGAATCCTGAGTTTGTGCTTCTCCAGACCAAGCACTCTTAAAAAATGCCTACGAGCAAGGATGACGTGATTCCTACTCCTTGCAATGTTTTTTAGTAATCATGCATAATAAATGTACCTACTTACACCTTGTAGTCCCCGTTGCCTTATGTAACATTTTCTATACACTGGGTTACACATGTATGATTCATTGTCTCTGTAGTAGTTGTAGTATCTTTGTTCGATTTTCCATTGTCTCTGAATGTGTGTGATGCAAAGTGCTCTGACACCCTACACTAGTAAGAGGTGCTATAAAACAAATGTGATACATGTGACAGAGGGGCTATGGAAGGATGAGAGGCACTGTTGGAGAGTGATAGTGAGGGAATCATTGATAGCTCCAACCAAGATTACTGTACCCTGGTGCACAGTAGGGTCATCATTTTCTATGCTTTTAAAGCTAATAAAATTCAATATATAATGACAAATGTGTTGTAGAATGCACACATTTGTCCCAAATGTTCTTAGGGAGAGATCCACCACAAAGCCCCCTTTGTAGCGGTCAGGCTCACTCACTGGTCTGAAAACATTTGCCAGGGTTGCTTTGGGTTTTCAGTCCAGCACTGGCAGCAGCAGGAACCTCGTTCTGTGAAATAAAAGCATTGAAAAGTTAGTCACCGAGATGCAGCACAAACCTTCCCATCTACATTTTTTATTTTTGTAAATTCTTTCAGTATAAAATATTAAAATCTTTAGTAATTTAATTATTTTTTTGATGTGCACCTGTTTGTGTAATTTTTGCAAGTGACTGTTTTAGTGTTTGAAATTTAGATCGTACAAATTAGTTGGGGTCCCCGGCTTCCAGTAGTGACTCAATGGGGTTCTTTGGAGGCAAAAGTTTGGGAACCACTGGATTAAGGGATAATACGTTTTTATGTATAAAACCAGCTTTGTGAGCAGATCCATTTAAAATATTATCAAAATTAACGATGATTAAGGGTAACCTATATCAAATTATAACTTGTAGGGGACTTGAAGATTAAATGCTGGAGATAATTATGAATTAGATTATACTCACGTATGAATGAATTAGGTAATTGATATTTCCTTCGCAAAAAGACAAATTTAGAAATATAGCTTTCATTCCAAAATTGGTACATATGAGCAGTGCCATTTTTCTTTCCAATAAATACATTCACACAATCTATTACAACCCTTAATAAACTTACTATGCCAAATAAATGAATTCATAAAAACATTGTTGGGGTGAATGTAACAAATAATAACTTAAGGAAGTGAAAATATTTTAATTTAGGGTATTTAGAAATAAAAGTACTATTAAACATAAAAGGAATATCCTTAAAAAAGAAGTGAATTAGTAATGACCTTTCAAAAACAATATATGTGGGTACTGGATTGTCATGAAAATCCCGGGTTAAGGCACAAAACTGTCTAATAATAAAAAAAAAGCATGTTATAATTTGAAGTCTGGGAATCTAACACAACCTTAGGTTTTCAGTCTTCTTAGCTTGGAAAGAGTGCTGGAGCGGGTAGTACAAAATTTTGTATAACCCCCCATTTCTGCATGTTTATATTAATTCGAATAATCTATTAATTGTAATATTATTAATCTGTTTGAAGTGATAATTCACCAATTATATTAATGAAAGAATTACACGTGGGATTTGCATTTGCATGGCTGAACTAACTGTATACTAATATATGTACGCATACTAATGGAAGACAATTAGAATATTGCATGATATATGTTGCTTTTGTGACGTAATTGTAAGTTGCACCAGATGACACCGTTGGGTGAATATAAATGCTTTAAATGTTGCTATCATGCTAGATAATTACTTACATATAGGGGAATTAGTGAGGGTTTATCATTTTATTAGCCATTTCAATGTTTTAATTACGTTTTGTGTTTGTTTTGCTTAAGTTGACCATTTGGGCCTAAGAAAAGATGGCTGACCAAGACACACGACGCGACTACTAGCGTTTCACGAGGTTTTGGTTGAAGTGCGCCTGCGCCACCGCCAGCAACAAGTGGCCTCGTCCTGACCCAAGGCAAGATGTACCCATCAAGGTCCCACTGGGAGAATCGCCAAGTTCACGAAACAAAGGACTGTCTTTAAAACCGGAACCAGCAAGTGTGATGACTTAACCTAACAGACTATGTGAGAACTTTACCGAATGACCCCAAACCAGCCAATCAGGACTGCCTAAAACTGATTTTTGTTACATTTTGACGTTAGTTTCATTATAAAAGTAGACAAAGCGAATTAAGATCTTCTTCTTCTTACTCTTTGAGCGAACTTTCCCTTTTTCCTGACGTTATGCTGACGGAGAGGACGGTGACACTGCTGGACAGCTGTTATCCTGAATCTTTGAAAGACTGAATTGCTGCCTGACTTTGATGAATTAAAGACTGTTCCACGACTCGATTGACTTAGAGGACGTATAATAGCCAGATTAGGTAAATATGATGTTCGGTGATTTGGTTTATGACTTATTGAAATTGAAATTGATTAGATAAACAAAATTATTATTCTAACGAACAAATGTTTTGGGTGATTTATTAAGAGAAATTAGAATAAGATTTAAATATAGAATAAAGAATTGAGTCACCAAATATCCAATATCAACCAACTGATCCATCGACTAAATGGAGGAAATATCTCGAGGTTCTGAGATTAATAAAGGTACTTAATGTATGTTCAGGTAAATTGGGTTCTTTAATTGAAAAGATATTCCTTTCATGTCAGCGTTTGTCTCTCCCGTGAGAACGGATCAGTGAATTGTGAGTGTTGGTGTTATGGGCCCCACCAATTAATGTATTGAGTGAATGAGCTAGTGTGTGATATTTGATCTGTGACAAAATGGAGGATTTAAAATTCCATGCTGCATCAAGAGCAATACAGGGAGTCTTGTTATCCCAAAGATGTTTCAGACAAATAGAATCAAGTTGTATAATAGTAATTAGTCATTTTAAATGGTAGCATGGAGATAGTGTATAAAATATGTGGTGCAATCATCATTTTAATAGCATTTAGTGGGGGTCCCGAAATACCTAAATGATGTGTTCAGGAGACTTCATCTGGATAAATATTAAGTTAGGTATGGTCCTGCCGGGGAATTGACAGATCCCATTCAAGTGACCCAGGGCTTACTCTCAATGAGCACTTTGGCTGGTCAACTCAGCTACACAATTCCTAACTCAGACTAGAACATTTTAATGGTGGCCTTCTGAGAGCCTTGAAGGAGTCCAGTTTTGTCCGATGACACCTGTATTGCAAGTCTATAACTTGCACACCCTGGGGGTGGGGGGGGTCCCTATATGTCGGGGTGCTTTGGGTGCATGCTAAGAAAATTGGGTCTTACGACTCCTCACCGATCTCCCCCCTAGTACTACATTAGTTCCACTTCTTTCAGACCCTGGCATTTTTTCACTCACCCAGAGAGTAAAACTCAGACCCTTGATGTACTGAAGGAGGATCTGGTCATCAGTAGATTTACTATCTTAATGCCCCAGGCCGCCGGGATCCCATGGTCGGGAGACATTAAGCATTCACTTGAGGAGATCAGGTGGAGTAACATGTCACCCGGAAATGTCTAGTGGCATTTCCAAGTCTATACTCAAGGAGCAGTACCGGAGATATGTAGATGGTAGATTGCACAGGTCTCGGGGGCAGCAATCTAACCTCTATCTTTCTGGGATTTAAAGACACTTATCTCTTGGAAATGGATATGGACACAATTGAGCCTCCAGCTGCTAAGATACTCTACAATAAGTTCGAGTTGGGACCTAGTCACTTCAATCATTTACGGCAAAGTAGTGGCGCACCCTCGCTGATGCTGAACCTGACCTAAGTTGTATGTTTTGCCCAGGGGCTAAGGAAACTGTAGATCATGTCTTGTACTTTTGTACTCAGTATTATGTACGACGGCAGAAATAGATCCTGCAATTCTGCCGCAATCTGGGCATTAGGGATTATAAAACTGTAACTAGGGTATTCAGAGGAGACATAGCTCAACCAATTGTCTTTGCTGCCTCATGGTTTCTTGCATATAAGTGGAGACACAGACAGAAAAAGACTGCCTTGTTGTTGGCTAGTTCTTTGCACCTAAGATTCCTTTGGGATTGAGTTGCATTTTGTTATTTTTATATGATTTCATATAACACGTGAAACAGTAGATAATAAGTATAGTAGTTGATGGATGAATTTTAACTTCGCATTTTAAAATCGTTTCGATGATCTCATTATACGCTGCTAGTTTTAACTGTGGGTCTTTTCATTATTTTACATGTCATAGTTTTAAGCATTTAATTTCTGAAGGATTTTACAGATTTAAGTTATTGTGTTTGCTTTTATGGTAATTGCTGAAATAAAGTTAATATGATGATGATGATAGTATCTAGTTTGTCCGAACACGATAAATATAGAGAAGACCCATCAGAAAATACGTTTTGTGTCTTAGATTTCAACAGTATGAAATTATGAATAATCATTTTAACATTTTTTGAGAAAGTCAGGTACCAAGATATTTGATTTTTGAAGGACATCCTTCGAAATGGAAATTGGTAAACATATGCTGACAACATAAAGAACTCAATAGCAGTATCTCGGTCTTAGTAAAATTAAGTTTATAGCCTGAGATGCTAGAATATACAGACATTTCCTGTAGGAAGGGATTCAAAGAAGTAAGTGGAGATACATATATATCAAAATGTCATCAGCACAGGCTGTTTCAAACCAGATATCTTCAGGTTACAACAAATTATTTCCTGGAAGGGTTAAACCTAAAGCAAAATGTAAATGGCATAAGGGGCAGCCCTATCTAGTACTGTGGTGTAAATGAGAGCAAGGGGAGAAACAGTCATTAACAAATACACTAACTCGGGGTTGGAATTTAATAATTTTACAAAATAAAATAATTTAGGCCCAAAACCAAACCAGTGAATGGTTTTGAACATATACTGCCAATTAAAGTGATCAAAAGTCTTCTCGGCAGCGAAAGTGCCTCTAGAGGATATTTTGATTATCCACCCTGACATATAATATTAGAGAACATTCATGCATTATTAGAAGCAAGCTTGCCTTTAATAAAACTAGACTGAACAGATTTGACAAGAAGTGTAACAATAGACTCTAAACGAGAAGCTAAGATCTTGACCAATATATTACAATCGTAAATAATAAGCGAAATGTGCCTATGGTTTTTGCAGAATTTTTTATTTTATCATGTTTAGGGTTATTAAAGCTTCCAAAACAGACCTACTAGCTGTGGAATTGGGAATAAAAGAATTATAAAATAATCTTAGCTTTCTTTCAGGAGTTAATTGTGGTTGCAATTTCTTGGAGGGCAATTTCATATTCTAGATCTGCAAATTTATCAATTAAAGAGAGCAGTCTGGGGATACCATCAAAAACATTCTGAACATCAGCTTCATTAGGTTGGCTGTCCACAGTATATAACAACTTATAAAAGGTCTGAAAAGAATTAGAGATATTACATTTAAAACAGATACTGTATTATCAAAATCATTAATAATAGATTCAATGGCCTTGCATTCTGGTTTGATCGTTAAATAGTTGGAAAGCATCTTACCTGCTTTATTCTGACTCCATGAAATATAGATTTAACTTTAAGCACGAAATTACAGGCATCAATACCAACATATGTATTTAGTTCAGATGTGGCTTTCATTAAGTTGTGCAACATAGAAGAAGTTTTAGAGGAATGTGTTCAAGTGTTTTGACTTTTTGTAAAAGGATGCACTAGTTAGTCAAATAATTTGTCTTCCTAACTGAGAAGGCAATAATAAACTCTCTAAGAGAGGCTTTAAAAGCATCTCAGTTGTTGGCAATGGAAATATCGGAGGAATTCTTGAGTTGAAAAAAGTCTTTAGTGAAAGTAGAGGCATCAGATATAAAATTATTATTAGACAGAAGATAACTATTAAATCTCCATCTTCCGGCTTTTGAATCCACTGTGAAGATATCTAAAGAAGCCAAAATGGGAGCATAAACAGATACACTAATAGTCTAGAAGAGATTGCAGAATTGAATGCTTGTTGTGATTTCTCAGGTTTAAATGTATACTTAGATTGTCTTATCTGTAAAGGGATCTAATAACTGATGCTAATCACCTGCCATAATTATATCTGAATTGGGGATAGTATTAGGTTGGATTTTATTATTATGGTAGAAGTTAGGATCAGATTTAACAATACAGTAAACATTGAACAAGTCATTTGATTGTTATCAAAAATAATATTATCCAGCAACTATCTACCAAGATTATCACATTCTGTAGATGGAACCTGTAACTTTAACCAATTGTGTGCTGAAGGGTAATGCTCAGCAACAGTGCTCGTGTGCTGAGGATGGCTCCAGGCCGTCCTGGCCCATGAGTTAGGAAATCCCTCTGGTGCTCACACCAGAGGGATATCCTTTGATTTCGTTTAGCCTCTGAAGATGGGGAAGAGCTTCCCCAGCTGCTGAGACTCTTTTTTCCTTCTCTGAAATTAAACAGA